>NC_066583.1:316791900-318041900 GCF_024323335.1 Lathyrus oleraceus | reverse complement strand
CCATAGAGGAGGCGCAGGACATCTGCAACATGAAGGTGGATGAGCTCATTGGTTCCCTCCAAACCTTTGAAATGGGCTTGGGTGAGTATGCTGAGAAGAAGAACAAAAGCATAGCTTTTGTATCTAATGCTGAAGAGGAGTCAGAAGCAGGATATACTGGAGGTGATGAAAGTATATCAGAAGCCTTAGCCATGCTTGGGAGACAGTTCAACAAGTTCGTGAAGAAGATTGATCAAAGAGGTAGACCCAATGTCAAGAACATCCCGTCTAACATTAAGAAAAGATCAACTTCTGATGAGAAGTTCAATCACGGCAAGGGAATCCAGTGTCATGGTTGTGAAGGGTATGGACACGTCAGAGCTGAATGCCTTACTTACCTCAAATTGCAAAATAAGGGGTTAGCTATCACATGGTCTGAAGGAGACTCTGAAAGTGAATCTGAAGGAGAATCTGCCAAACATGTCACTGCACTAACCAGTGTTTGTGCCTCTGAAGATGACTCAAGTGCAGATGAACTGACCTTTGATGAACTTGCTGCAGCCTATAAGAAGCTGTGTTCCACCAGTGCAGAAGTGCGTGCACAAGGAGAAAAGCAAAAGAAACTCATCAAGGAACTGGAAGATGAGAGACAGAAGCAACTGTCTGTCATAAAGGGTCTAAATGGTGAGATAACCCTGCTGACCTCCAAGCTGAATCAGATGACTAAATCCATCAGAATGATGAATAAGGGAACTGACACCTTGGAAAAGATTCTAAAGGTGGGACAGCAGTCTGGAACCAAATCTGGCCTTGGATTTGGGAAAAGATCCTCAACTGAACACAAACGCCCAAAGGCTAAAGTTCAGAAGTTCAAGCGGAAGTCAAAGCCAATGTCTCAACATCGAGGAACTAGGATGAATGATCATCAGAAGAGGAAATACCAGGAGTGGAGGTGTCACCACTGTGGTAGGCTTGGTCATATAAAAGCCTTCTGCTACTGGATTCATGGTTTCCCTAACCAAGCCTTGCATGTTAAGCCTAAGCATAAAACACATAAGCGCTATGTTCCCATTAAGAAGCAACAATGGTATGCTAGGATAGCACACACTGCTCTAAGGGCTTCTACCAGAGAAGACTGGTACTTTGACAGTGGATGCTCAAGACACATGACTGGTATGGAAAATCTACTGGTAGATATTCAACCTCACACTACCTGCTATGTGACCTTTGGTGATGGTGCCAAAGGAAAAATAAAAGGTGTAGGCAAACTGGACTGTTCTGGAGTGCCAAAACTGAATAATGTGCTGTTAGTAAGAGGACTAACTGCAAACCTCATCAGCATAAGTCAGCTGTGTGATCAAGGGTTTCATGTTCAGTTTACTAAGGAGCTATGCATTGTGACAAATGGTGACAATCAGGAAGTTATGAGAGGAACCAGGTCCAAAGATAACTGCTACCTGTGGGAACCTGAAGTCTCTAACTTTTCCACAACATGCTCCTCAGCCAAGGAAGAACAGGATGTGAAGCTGTGGCATAGACGTCTTGGACATCTCCACTTACGGGGAATGAAGAAGATTATATCCAAGGAAGCAGTCAGAGGAATTCCAAAGCTCCTGATTGATGAAGGAAGAGTCTGTGGAGAATGCCAGGTGGGCAAGCAAACCAAGATGTCACATCCGAAGCTGGGACATCCCACAACCTCCAGAGTTCTGGAACTGTTGCACATGGACCTAATGGGACCTATGCAGGTTGAAAGTCTTGGTGGGAAGAAATATGCATACGTGGTGGTGGATGACCATTCCAGATACACGTGGATAAGCTTCATCAGAGAGAAGTCAGATACATTTGATGTCTTCAAAGACCTGTGCATAAGACTTCAAAGGGAAAAGGACAGTTGTGTGGTCCGGATTAGAAGTGATCATGGTACGGAGTTCAAAAATTCCAAGTTTGATGAGTTTTGCTCGTCTGAAGGAATAAGTCATGAGTTCTCCTCCCCTATAACTCCTCAGCAGAATGGAATAGTTGAAAGAAAAAATAGAACTATTCAAGAATCTGCCAGAGCAATGATTCATGCAAAGAAGCTCCCCATGCACTTCTGGGCTGAAGCAATGAATACCGCATCCTATGTTCACAACAGAGTCACCTTGAGAAAAGGAACCTCCTCCACTCTATATGAAATCTGGAAAGGAAGAAAACCCACTGTGAAGTACTTTCATATCTTTGGAAGTAAATGCTACATTCTCACAGATCGTGAACAGAGAAGGAAGCTAGATCCCAAAAGTGATGAAGGTATATTTCTGGGATACTCCACTAACAGCAGAGCCTACAGAGTGTTCAACTACAGGACCAATGTCCTGATGGAATCCATAAATGTCATTGTGGACGATAAAGAGGAAGGAACCGATGTCATGGAGGATGTTGAAACATTCCTTGACAGTTCAACTGACAGTCCAGTCAAGTCTGAAGAAGTACAGGAACCTCCTCCTGAATGTGAAGTAGATGCAACCACCAAAGTGCCATCTATCAGAATTCAGAAAGACCACCCTAAGGATCTTATCATAGGGGATCCCACCAGTGGTGTAACTACCAGGTCAAGAGGAATAAACTCTAATTCCTGCTTTGTATCCAAGGTTGAACCAAAGAATGTGAAAGAAGCCCTGACTGATGAATACTGGATCACTGCCATGCAAGAGGAACTTGAGCAGTTCAAAAGGAATGAAGTCTGGGAACTAGTTCCAAGACCTGAAGGGACCAACATCATTGGTACCAAGTGGATCTACAAAAACAAATCTGATGAGAAAGGAGTAATTACTAGGAATAAAGCACGACTAGTAGCTCAAGGATACACTCAAGTTGAAAGGGTAGATTTTGATGAGACATTTGCTCCTGTGGCTAGGCTTGAGTCCATCAGATTGCTGTTGGGGGTAGCATGCATCCTGAAGTTTAAGCTATTCCAAATGGATGTGAAGAGTGCATTCTTGAATGGCTACCTGAATGAGGAAGTCTATGTGGAACAACCTAAAGGGTCTGTGATCCTAACCAACCTGAGCATGTATACAAGTTGAGGAAAGCCTTGTATGGGTTGAAACAAGCTCCTAGAGCATGGTATGAAAGGTTAACCGAATTTCTGACCTCAAATGGATACAGAAAGGGTGGCATAGATAAAACCTTGTTTGTGAAGGATGAAGAAGGCAAAATCATGATAGCTCAAATCTATGTTGATGATATAGTCTTTGGTGGAATGTCAGAACAAATGGTTCAAAAATTTGTTCACCAGATGCAGTCTGAGTTTGAAATGAGTCTAGTGGGAGAACTGACCTATTTCCTTGGAATGCAAGTAAACCAAATGGAGGACTCTATGTTTCTCTCTCAAAGCAAGTATGCCAAGAACATAGTTAAGAAGTTTGGTATGGATAATGCTAGGCACAAGAGGACTCCTGCTCCCACTCATCTAAAGTTGACCAAAGATGATGGAGGGCCTAGTGTTGATCAATGCTTGTATAGAAGCATGATAGGTAGTCTGCTGTACCTAACTGCAAGTAGACCTGACATTTCTTATGCAGTTGGAGTGTGTGCCAGATATCAAGCAGAGCCTAAGGTGAGCCACTTGAATCAAGTCAAACGGATTCTCAAGTACATCAATGGGACCTGTGACTATGGGATGCTGTATTCACATGGGGTTAAGCCTGTCCTATCTGGGTACTGTGATGCTGACTGGGCTGGGAGTGCTGATGACAGAAAAAGCACATCAGGTGGATGCTTCTTCTTAGGAGACAACCTAATATCTTGGTTCAGCAAGAAGCAGAATTGTGTTTCTCTGTCCACTGTAGAGGCTGAATACATAGCTGCTGGAAGCAGTTGTTCCCAACTGGTTTGGATGAAACAGATGCTCACTGAGTACAATGTCACTCAAAATTTCATGACATTGTTCTGTGATAATCTCAGTGCCATCAATATCTCCAAGAATCCCATCCAACACAGCAGGACCAAACATATTGACATTAGGCACCACTTCATCAAAGATCTGGTGGAAGACAAGGTGATCACTTTGGAACATGTAGCCACAGATCTTCAACTGGCTGACATATTTACAAAGGCTCTGGATGCTACTCAGTTTGAAAACTTAAGGATCAAACTGGGAATATGTCTCTCTGAGACCTTATAGCAACCACTGATGGTTGGGATAAATTGTTTAATATCTCTGCCTACTAAACAATTTATACTAGGCCATGATTGGTCAACAGATCATAGCTATGCTACTTGCAACAAGGGTGGATACAAGAGGGTAAGGAGACACCCTACTGTGAGAAGGCCAATGTACCTGCAGGAGTTCAAGGATGCTGTTCATGCAGGAGTGGTTCTGGATGTCAGAAACAAAATCATGGCATCTGATATGGTGGTACCTACTGTAAAGCAAAAGTGGGTAATTACTTGATCAAAGCTGTGAAGCAAGATCAAGTGGATGGTAACTTAGTTGAAACTGTGAAGTAAAACCAAGTTTGTAACTCTGTCGTTATTCTCTGGTTATGTTGTTGGCTTTGGCAACATTTTTGACAAAAAGGGGGAGTAACCCCTGACAAACAGAGTGGGTGTCTCTACAACAGACTCTCAGGACGACAGATTCCTCCCCTGCAGCGATTATGTGTTGAAGTTTAGATTTAACTTCTGTGTGTGTGTGCTGCTGTGTGAAGTTTTTATTTAACTTCCATGTGTGTGAGTGTGCTGCCACTCTGAGTGTATTAGCTAGTATTAATTCCTTCTAGGTGTGTGATTCCGCTGCTATGAACTCTGTTATGGGGATCAAAGTGTTTTAGCCAAAAATTTGCCAAAGGGGGAGTTTGTAGGTGTTTAATTGGCTGCATTATATGGTAAAACACTAGATGGGTACTAATGTCTTGACTGATGTCATGACATGTATGTGTGACTACATTGTAGTTACTGCAGGACTAGCTAACACAGGGTTTATTGAATGTCAAACTGGATGCTGTGACATTCATACCTGTCAACAGATACTAAGGAATAGAACAGCAGGTGTTCTGTTAGAACTTAGTATTTATTTCCAGTCTGGTTATCAAGGAAAGACCAGACCTGGTATAAGGCCTACTGACTGAATGTCAAACTGGATGTTATGACATTCATCATTGACAGCAGCTACTGAACATTAGACAGAGTGGTGTTCTGCTATAATTCAGCATGTAACTTAGTTTGTTCTTCAAGAAGAATAACAGAACTAACTTAAGGCCAAATGTGTAAATGTTAAGTTGGACACTTTGACATTTATTAATGTAAGCTGTTACTGTAGTATGGTCTTCTTGATCATGTACAGGTCAGCAAAATTGTACAGTCTGTTTTCTGGAAAAAC
Organism: Lathyrus oleraceus; assembly: GCF_024323335.1. Classification (NCBI taxonomy): domain Eukaryota; kingdom Viridiplantae; phylum Streptophyta; class Magnoliopsida; order Fabales; family Fabaceae; genus Lathyrus; species Lathyrus oleraceus. Next base: position 318,036,559 of record NC_066583.1, on the reverse strand, counting down.
AGACTCAGCATATGGACCTTGATGTCAAGCTGAATGTCCTGACATTCATGCCTGACAGCATATGCTATATTGTAGGTTGTTCAGTTTTCTGTTTCAGCTTTTTCTCAGGCTATTCTTCAGGAAGTCAACAGCTTAGAGAAAAACCAGGAAATCAACAACCAAGCTACATTCAATGAACCTAACAAATAGCCTATTTGTTAGTAACCTAAATGTTGAATTTATGGGAACTCGCGTGACCTTAAATTCAGGAGAATACAGGTGCAAAAGCCCAGGGTACTGCAATATAAAAAGGAAGGCGTTCCTTCATTCAGTTTCAGGGATTTTGAGGCGTGAAGATTTTGTGTGTCCATCATACTTCACTGCTGTATTTTTGTGAGTCTTGTATTAGACGTATCTTGTAAGCCAAGTCATTATCAAGTAGATGATAGCTTTGGCATAGGGTGTTCATTGAGTTGTAAGTGTTGTGTCACTCAAAGCTTTTAAGCGTGAGTGCTGTGTATCTTGATTAAAGCTGTGAAGCACAATCAAGAGTTGTTTGAAGTGTGACTTCAACTTGTCTTTAATATTGTTTAAAGATAGTAATCACTGAGGTGATTGAGGGGGAGTGAGTAGGAACTTTGATCTTAGGTTAAGATTGAAATTGCATTGGGTAGGGATTAAGTGATAAGTTGTAAACGGGTGAGTTTAGCTTTGAATTGATACTACTAATAGTGGATTTCCTCCCTGGCTTGGTAGCCCCCAGATGTAGGTCATGTTGGACTGAACTGGGTGAACAATTACTTGTGTTATTTACTGCACTTACTGTTAAGTTCTGCATAATCCCTGTCTGTGCAGAATTGGATGTCATAACAACCAGTATGACATCCAAAGTCTGATAACTAGAATTTCACCCTCCAATATTCTTTCCAGATATAATCTTTGCCTCGATAACGTGGTTTGCCAATCTTGTAACTATAAGCCTTGTTCCATTGCAGAGACCTTCAGGTTGATCAATGTTTCGAAGCAACATAATAGGGGTCCCAATCTTCAATTTAATCTTGTGGTTAGGTAGACCGGAAGTTGTAAGTGTATTCAAAAATTCCGGGGTCAAAACATCAAAAGCTTCATTTCCTTCACCGTCAAAAGTGTCTACAGAATCTGAACTTAAATATTCCTTTTCTTCACCTTTGGGAAATTTTTTGAAATTTTATTATTATAAATCTATGTTAGTACATATAAATATATGAGTGTATCTATAAATATGTTTACAATGGATAACGCATACCTGCTATGAATCCCAAAACGTATTGATTTATGATGTCAACCGTTTCAATTGTTCCTGCCAATATAGCTCTTGATTGCAAAAATTCTGGATTCTTGTAATTGTTAAGAAAATTCAGATATGTTTCACTAACAATGGCTTCTAGTGGATCATCATAGTTAGAAATTAAGAAATCATTTGGAATAGGAATATCCGTGTAACCATCGTTAGGTTCTTCCAATTTCCCATCGCCAACTTTTAATATCCAATTAGAAAACAATTCTAATTCAGATGTACTTGAAGTATTGCCGGCTTGTTGGAGTCGCATGTTCTTTGTAAGCTTCATCACAACACAATGATCCCAGATGTATGATGAATTTATTGTAGAATGTATTATATCTGAACGGCTGCCCCTTGGTACAACTGGTAATATTTGCCGAAAATCTCCACCAAATACAATTACTTTCCCTCCGAATAATTTGTCAGAACAATTGGAACGCCCCATTATGTCTTTAAGGGTTTTATCAAACGCTTCAAAACAAAATTTGTGTGCCATTGGAGCTTCATCCCAAATTATCAACTTTGCCATTTTTAGTAGCTCTGCACGATCACTACCTTTGTCGATATTACATGTAGAAGACTCCATTGTAGGTATTGGAATCTTGAACATTGAATGAGCTGTTCGACCTCCTGGAAGTAGTAGTGAAGCTATGCCCGATGAAGCAACAGTTAAACAAATTTGTTTCTTTGATCTTATGTAGGAAGCTAGAGTTCTCCACATGTAGGTTTTCCCTGTGCCACCGTATCCATACAAAAAAAGTACGCCTCCTTGTTGATTGTTTACTGCTTCCATTATTCGCTTGAATACACCTCTTTGCTCATCTAATTTAAAAAAAATACATAGCAAACATGCAGTGAATAAATTAATTATACATTAAAAAAAACATGCACCAATAACATCTACATTAAAGTAAGGTTCATTATTGAATGTGTTTGCAAATATATAAGTTATATAAGTTATAATAGAATTTAAATTACCTTCCAGTCTATCGGTTTTGCATTTGCCTTGAAGTATCTCACCAAAATCTTTAAAGAAATATCCTTTAGGTGGAATATTTTGAAGTTCGATTGCCTTCATTGTGGTACCACCAAGAAACACAATTTTTTTTGAATGATCACATACCTTCCACTGAAAATCATTGTTATAGACACTGTCATTGTTTATAATGCAGGTCATATTCTCCTTAATGACCTCTTTCCATTTCAGTAAATGGTCATGACGAATAAGGACCTGAATCCGATCACCCTAACAAAATAAAAATAATCTTCTTTTTATATGTTATACAAAAAAGCATTTTGTTGTAATTACTAACTATCATACAAAAATCTATACTTAAAAAAAGAAAAGCAATTTACCAAGGAATCCATAACAATCATCTCCAAATGTTCAATACCCTTATTATTCACAACACTCCAAACATCCATTATTCGAACAGAAAGACGCCAAGTTTCTTTTGAGTCATTGATGTCTTTCACAGAATCAACCTTTCTACTCATTTTCACTGGAAAAAAAATTCAAAAATTAATGTAACTGCAAATTTAGACGACTATAAAATTACAAACCTAATAACCTGGAAAAAAAGAGTATATAAATTTGATAGAGGTGTGTGGCAAAATGCTGAAAAGGATCCAACCTTTGATGTTACACATATATAACATCGAATTGATTAGCAGCATTCTTGAAGAAGAAAGCGTGAAGACTGTTGTGTTCCCAAGGAAATTTTCGGCGTGTAAGTAATAGGAAAATGCATTTTTTTATGTTGTCGAGGCAAATTTATTAAATTGTAAAATGGTAGAGTTAGTTAAAATGGTATAATATTGTCGGTGGTTTTGGAATAGTGGTTTTGGAATATTTTGAGTTATTAAGTGGGTAAATGAGATTAATAATGATGATAATAAATATTAATAAATAACAATATTAATAATAATAATAATATCAATTTATTAAATTAAATAAAACCCTAATTTTCATCAAACTGTTTCATATTACTTCTCCCTCTTTTCATATTCTCGGTTTGACATCTCAGAAAGACCGCTTAAAAAATCAGTATATTTATTATTAAAAAAATTCATTTTGCCATTTAAAGAAAATCAAGTAACGATAATATTTGGCAAAAAAACTACAATAATAATTAATTTGATTTCAGAATATTGATTTCATTTTGGAATGATAAGATTGCAACAACAATAAAATAACGGTAATATTTATTATTAAAAAAAATCATTTTGTCATTTAAAGAAAATCAAGCAACGATAATATTTGGCAAAAAAACTACAATAATAACTAATTTGATTTCAGGATATTGATTTCATTTTGGAATGATAAGATTGCAACAACAATAAAATAACGGTAATATTTTTTAGTAGTATAAATAAGTAATTTATTTTATCACATTTTTCACTCACATCTAGTCTAAATTTGACCAATTTATTTTATTCTATTTTAATTTTTTTGTGTACACATCTACTTTTATGTTGTCGAGGCAAATTTATTAAATTGTAAAATGTTAGAGTTAGTTAGAGTATTAAATAGAGTTTAGTACGAAATTACTTATAGGAATGAATAAGGACCTGAATCCGATCTTCCTAACAAAATAAAAATAATCTTCTTTTTATATGTTATACAAAAAAGCATTTTGTTGTAATTACTAACTATCATACAAAAATCTATACTTAAAAAAAGAAAAGCAATTTACCAAGGAATCCATAACAATCATCTCCAAATGTTCAATACCCTTATTATTCACAACACTCCAAACATCCATTATTCGAACAGCAAGACGCCAAGTTTCTTTTGAGTCATTGATATCTTTCACAGAATCAACCTTTCTACTCATTTTCACTGGAAAAAAATTCAAAAATTAATGTAACTGCAAATTTAGATGACTATAAAATTACAAACCTAATAACCTGGAAAAAAAAGAGTATATAAATTTGATAGAGGTGTGTGGCAAAATGCTGAAAAGGATCCAACCTTTGATGTTACACATATATAACATCGAATTGATTAGCAGCATTCTTGAAGAAGAAGGCGTGAAGACTGTTGTGTTCCCAAGGAAATTTTCGGCGTGCAAGTAATAGGAAAAGATGTTTTTTTATGTTGTCGAGGAAAATTTATTAAATTGTAAAATGGTAGAGTTAGTTAAAATGGTATAATATTGTCGGTGGTTTTGGAATAGTGGTTTTGGAATATTTTGAGTTATTAAGTGGGTAAATGGGATTAATAATGATGATAATAAATATTAATAAATAACAATATTAATAAATAACAATATTAATAATAATAATAATATCAATTTATTAAATTAAATAAAACCCTAATTTTCATCAAACCGTTTCATATTACTTCTCCCTCTTTTCATATTCTCGGTTTGACATCTCAGAAAGACCACTTAAAAAATCAGTATATTTATTATTAAAAAAATTCATTTTGTCATTTAAAGAAAATCAAGTAACGATAATATTTGGCAAAAAAACTACAATAATAATTAATTTGATTTCAGAATATTGATTTCATTTTGGAATGATAAGATTGCAACAACAATAAAATAACGGTAATATTTATTATTAAAAAAAATTCATTTTGTCATTTAAAGAAAATCAAGCAACGATAATATTTGGCAAAAAACTACAATAATAACTAATTTGATTTCAGGATATTGATTTCATTTTGGAATGATAAGATTGCAACAACAATAAAATAACGGTAATATTTTTTAGTAGTATAAATAGGTAATTTATTTTATCACATTTTTCACTCACATCTAGTCTAAATTTGACCAATTTATTTTATTTTATTTTAATTTTTTTGTGTACACATCTACTTTTATCTTGTCGAGGCAAATTTATTAAATTGTAAAATGGTAGAGTTAGTTAGAGTATTAAATAGAGTTTAGTACAAAATTACTTATAGGAACATGAAATTAGCTGTATTATGGATTGTAATTAGGGTAATTAAGTAATTATGGTGGTAATTAACTTTTATATATTAAAAGTATATTCAAGTTTCTTACTTATAAAAAAACAATTCACTCGTATAAAAATGAGTTAAATATTATCTTATAATCTTAATATAATTATTACTAGTAGAATACCCGTGCGTCCACACGGATAAGTCTCAAAGTATAAAATATGAGACGATAAACCTTTCATTTTAAAATGAGATTAAATTAGATATTTAGACTTCAAATGCATACAATGTAATAGATATAGTATTAACTAAATTACAAGAAAGAGAAATATGGTAGTCTATATAAACTTCATAATAGTATAGAGACTTTGAATAACAAAATCAGAAAGTGTCGAATAAAGGATATTAAAATGTGAAGTTGTCATAATTGTCATGAAAGAAATGCTACTTAAAGAATTAATATGACGAATTATCGAGATGACATAACCTAGAAAAATATTTAAAGGATGGTGAAATTGTGATATATTAGACTTATATATAAAAAAATAAAGTACTTTGGTAAACAGATAAAAGGAAGTAGCAAGAAGCAAAACATATATGGTACCTAGATGATGTTATGAAAAACTTCTTTGAAGACAACATTTATGGTTTGAGGTAAAGATTTGTTGTCTTTGTCGTGTATCAAGATTTTCAATCCAACTTTACTCTTCACACTTGAAATAGCAACATATAGTTATCCGTGACTGAAAACATTTTTGGGCAAATATAACCCCACATAGTCCAATGATTGACCTTGAGATTTGTTGATTGTCATAGCAAATGATACTATAGTTGGGAATTACCGTCTAATAAGTTTGAATGGTCATGGAGATTGAGAGCGAGACAAAGACATTCTCGGGATGCAAATATTATTTCCAATATTTGTACCTAGAATTATTTTTGCTTGGATCACATGGTTGACCAATCTAGTAACTCTTAATCTCGTACCATTGCAAAGTCCTTCTGATTGATCCAAATTCCTTATCAACATGATGGTCGTGCCAAATTTCAATTTAATTGAGTGGTTTGACAATCCATACATTTTTAGACAACTCAAAAATTATGGTGTCAAATGATCAAAAGCATCATTATCATTAACATCATCTATCAATTGAATCACTACTCAAATATTCTTTGCAGTCACCTACATAAAAAAATGAGTAATGAAACTATAAAGACATGACAATAAATTTTTCCATACTATTATAATTTGTATCAATGTTGCATTCAGGAATGATGTTAAACACCACATTTATAAAATATTGGAATTTTAATAAGTCAATTTTAATATAGAAAAGCAGATGTATAAACCAAATGATAATATAGATTTTAATTGGGAATTAAAAAAATAAAAACCAATACGAATATTTTTTATGCATTATTTTATACATGCATTTATATTGTTGCTGTTGTGCTCATGCATGTTTCATTTATTGCGGTTGCTATTGTGCAAATGCATGTATATAATACTGAAAACATGATGCATTTATGTCGTTGTGCTAATATAATGAATAGAATACTTAAAACATGATGCAAATGCATCTGGTTAATACTGAAAATGGGATGCATTATAATGCATTTATTGAGGTTGCCGTGTGACATTTATGCGATTGCATGTAGCAAAAATACTATCATTTATACAATTATTTAAATAAAATAATTCAGTTATTTGATTAAAGTTATTTAATTTAATAAAGAACAATAAAACTATTAAAAAAAATTAATTCTAACGTTAACTTTAAAAAAAATTGGTAGCCCTTGAATTGATGGTTAATAATGAGCTAAATTAGAAAATTTAGATTTTTCAATATCTAGAAGATGAACATGTTTTTGTGATTTTTTTTAAATAATCATTTTTTTCAATTAAAATTCTAAAATAATTATTTTTTTAAAATGTTTACCAAAATAATCACTTTTCAAAAAATATTTAACATAGGCGTCAGTTGCATTGGCGCATCCAATGAAAATGTTATTCATTGGCGTCGCATGCAATGACGCATGCATGTGAAGGCGCCACATGCAATGACGCATGTATGTGTAGACCGTGTGCAGGCGTCATATGCAATGGCGTATGCATAGTGCACTTTATTTGTTCCAATGCATGTGGCCATTATTCCACCACTCCATCTATAAATACATCATCACCCTCCCATAATTTTTCACACAACTTCTTACCCACTTGTTCCATTTTCCTTCAATTTTCTTTAAAATGTCTGCATATTCATACTTGTGTCCTCATATTCACAAGAGAAATATCGATTTAATTTTTTTAGCAGTGCAGTCTCCGATGAAGATTCGACTTTGGAATGTAAATATGTTTGAACATCTTAACAAGATCTGGAACTGTTGGTTAGATGGAGACATTACAGATGGTGAAAGGATCAGAAGAATTCAATGGCTTGATACGACGTTCAACCAAAATGGAGAAGTTTGTTTCTGGGTCAATATTAAAACTGATAGAGACGTTCTCAGAATGATGTATACTTATCACAAAATTGTTTTGATTGTTGTAATCGCATAATTATGTTGTTTATATGTTGTATTTGTTTGTGATGTTATTTTATTTGTTGTAGCTTCTTGTGTTGTTGTTTAATTATTGTATTTGTTCTGCTTATCATATGAAATGAATGTTTTTTTTAATATAAAGCAAAAGAGTTACAATTAAAATTATCTTGTGGTACTTGTTCCAACACTGGGACAGTTAGTACGATTATGACCGGGGCAACGACATGAACTACATAATCTAACCATTTTGTTCGCTGTATCCATTTCGGTTTAAATACGGGTGTTGTTTGGACGGTCCTTTTCTTTCTTCGCATTATTTCATTGTGCCAGAGAATGTCCCTTTGATATGCAGGTCAGTAATCCTCTTTTGCTACCACCGAAAGGCTAATTTTATAAGCATTGCAAAGGTTTATGACTTTGTAAACATCAGATAGTAAGTTGGAAGGATCATGTCGAACCTTTGAACATGCCGTTATGACATGGGAGAATGGCATAAGAAAGATTTGGAACTTTCCGCAGTCGCACCACCGTCTATCTAGTTCCACTCGATAGGGTCCCCTCGACATGCCTTCATTGTGATGCATTGACTCAACAACACTGTACCAACCTTTAGTATGGTCAAACATCGTGACCACATGTGTGTTAGTTTTGATAGATTTCTCTTTAATGAACTTCATAGAAGCATCACTGAACAATTGCCCAGATTGTAACACTGAACTCCATTTGGAACGCCTGATCTCAAACAACGCCCTTAGCTTAAAATAAGTTGCTTGCACTAAAACGGTTATAGGTAGGTTTCGGATGCCTTTGAAGACAGAGTTCATTGCTTGCACTAAAACGGTTAACCGTTGTAGTATGCCCTAGTCCACTTCTCCAATGGAATATTGTCGGTCCACCTTACTGCATCTGCATTTGACAATCTGATGTCTTTGCGGTAGTGTTTGAAAGAAGGTTCTGTTAATGCATACCATGCGCTGACAACCTTCTTCCCTAAAATTTTTTCTTTGATCTCCTGTAGGAAATTTTGAGCGATATGTCTAATGCAGTAGACATGTGTCAAAGGAGGATCCTGCCAGCCATTATCAATGTTTTTATATGCACTCACTATTGAAGGGTGTCTGTCTGAGATCAAACATAAGTTAGGCTGAGGAGCAACGTGTAATCGGAGATTTTTTAGGAAAAAACTCCATCCCATAGCAATCTCCCCTTCAACTAGTGCAAAGGCGATTGGAAAAATGTTGTTGTTGCCATCTTGTGCCACTGCCATCAGTAGCATTTGTTTATATTTTCCATACAATCATGTACATCAATTTGTATAATAAGTTTACAGAAAGCAAAACCTTTTATGCATGGTTGATACGCCCAGAAGAGTCGGTGGAATATGCCATTACCACTAGCACAAGTCCTGTCTGGGGTATACGTCGGTAACGTTTCCAAATTGATAATAGTCCCTAGAGCAGAATGCTTAAGTACCACTAAGTATTTTGGAAGTTATTTGTATGACTCCTCCCAATTGCCAAACACTTTTTCAACTGCCTTAGTCCTAGCTATTCGTGCCTTCATGTGTGATGGGGTATAGTTATATTGTGTAATAGTATGTGAGATTATTGTACTCATCTTTAACGATGGATTGTTGCTAATGACAAACAAAATTTCATCGCATATTAACTGAGAGTTGAGTTTATGATGGTCCTGCATTGGGTTCGTGATTAAGCATGTGTGAGCTGGACCCATAGAAACTATCTCCCCAGAATCACTCCTCTTCCGGTAAGATGCTGACAATCGGAACAGGTAGAGCTTATTTTGACAATAAATCTTATACATCGTTGCATTAGTTCGATCAACCCTATAATCAGCTGATAATTCCATGTGATACTTTGTAATGGCTCTGACACAGTCTTCTTTTGTAAGAAATGTATCTTCTTCTTTCAATGATCCTTGAATTTGCACATAAGGATTGTAAAATATAACTGACGAAGATTCATTTGTACCCAAATTCAAGCTTGTCCTGTGTTGAGGTAGACAATATACATGACACAGTCTTCTTTTCTATTCTTTGTTTCAAATGTGAAAATCTTGATCGTCTATTTATTGTAAATCGAGTTACTTCTGTGTTACAAAAACAAAAATTGAATAACTGACACTCAAATATTTCACCATCGGTATGGGCATTGATCATGTATTGTGGTGAGGGAAAAATTATTTTAAAATGCAAGTTTAATGTTTGATGGTGAGTGCGTTGATCACGTATTAGCATGCAGTTAAATAGGATAGATGGTGAACAATCATAATTCAAGGTCTGCGCCAAAGGGACTGGCGCATGGTATATGGATATAACTTAGGCGCCATTTGCAGTGGCTTATACTAAGAATCTTGTATCACAAGTCTAGGGTTCATACTACAAGAATCTTTGCCACGAATCTTGCATGCAGAAGACAAGGCAAGTCATGCGTCCTTACTAATGGCGCCCTGCATGGTTCCCTGCAGGATTCCCCTACCCTAACAAGACAAGGCATGTACCCTTACCAATGGCGCGTTCACATACATCACATGAAAAATAGACTTTCTCGCGAATCCAACTTACCCTCAAGCTTACACTCAACTTACTTTCACATCTATAAATACTGCAACATTGAACCTATCTGCGACACACAACCTATCTGCGACACACAACCTATCTGCAACACTCAACATATCTGCAACAATATGTCTCTATTGACTATGGGCGATGAACATCGAGGAATAATCAATAATATTGTGACATTTATATGTTATTACTTATTTATATTGTTTATTACTTATTCTTATTTCCTAACAAAATATCTCTATTGTTTATTACTTATTCTTACTTATTTCTTAATTATCTTTTGTTAGGGCCCAAAGAGATTTCGATGTCGTGTACATGAATATGTACCACACGATCCTTTGATAAACCATATCTTAGAGGATGCAGTTTTGGTAATCTACTCAACATAGTATCATACTCAGTTGACAACAAATTTATTCTTGCTTTGTTAGAAAGATGGAGACCCGAGACCCACACATTTCACCTTCCTTTCGGTGAGCGTACCATACTTGAGGACGTCTACATGTTTTTAGGTCTGCCTATCGATGGTAAGGTCGTAAATGGTAGAGTTAACCAAGATAACTCTATATGCAAGGGTGCCCCTTTGTGTGAAGATACAACTACGGGACAAACTTTGGGTCAACCTAGGGGTCAAGGTATTAATTTAAAATATCTTAAACAATATTATTCAAGTATAACATTAAACGAAGAATATACTGAGTATGAAAGGATAATTAAAGCTCGATGTTATATTATGATTCTATTTGGTAATTTTTTATTTCCTGAAAGTACTAGTAATACGGTAAATATTATGTATTTGTCGTTGTTACGAAACATAAATAAAGTAGGAACATATATTTGGGGTTCAGCTATTTTGTCCCATCTATATAGTTCGTTGTATAAAAACGCCAAAAAAAATACTTGTACATTTTATTCTTGCGCCTATTTGCTACAAGCATGAGGTTGGTAAAGAATGTTGTCACTCGCTCCGGTCAATGAGAAGCCATTCACATTCCCCTATGCAACAAAGTAAGTTTATCTTAAATCTTATAATTTGTTAGACTTTATACTACAACTAACTATAACTAATGTCCCAAACACGTTGTAGTAGTCTATCGCAATCTTTTAGACCACATTAGACCAAACAATGTATTACTACTAAACAACTCTACTTTTGATATTAACAAAATTATACAATTACATATCCTTTAATCATGTCAAATTCTTATACAGTTTATATGAAGGTCGTATCTGGGTCTTGATCATCAGGTTAACCATAATGATGCTGCAGTTTAGACAACAAAAACATCAACCATTTGGTTCACTACTGTAGAGGTGCACCAGAGTGACCGTGTAAAACTGCAGTTCGGCATGCAACAACAAATTCCAGAACTTCCAACGTGTTTGGGAGATTGGCATCAACAAAGAGGCGATAACCAATGGGATTATTCTGATTGGAGAGACTTCACAAAAGAGATGTGTCATCATTGGAGGAATCGACAGCAACACATCTTAAATGAACCAGACATACATGGTGCTAGACCAACTCAACATTATATGACATGGTTTAGGTCGGTTACAACGCCACAGTTTGTGTCTGAGCTCAGGTATTTTATTGATCCACGCCAACAAGCTTCATCATCAAATGCCCAACAAAAAATCCCCTCCCAAGAACAATGTCAACCCACCCAAACCCAACGACCAACCTCACACCATCATCTTATCATATACACCCAACCACCAAACACCCAACCTCGAAACCGATTCATGACACACACCCAAACTCAAACCAGGAACCAAACCCTTACCACCAACAACCGTACGCAGCCACCAGGTATGTCTATAGCTCGAATGATTCATATGATTCAACCTTATACCATCATAGTCCCCCACTTATGAACATCCAAACATCCCATCACCATAACACCCAACCATTGTTTGACTCTAATACACCATAGGAACCATTGCGTCGTTTCCAAAACGATTCAATGTCCCAATTCAGGGAACGATACCGTCCATAAACCACCTAACCACAACGGCCCGACTATGACAACATGGGCACCAAACTCAATTACGGAAGCGCCGTTGGCGACAACCCACCCAGCTATTGGGGAGAAATGATGACAAATCTGTCAAATACCGTTGGACCTTCCACCGAACCTTCACACCAGCCACCATTGCATCATGTCAGCACTCAAAGACCCCAAACACCTCAGAGAAATCGTGGGAGACCTCAAAGGCAGACTAATGCACCAGGATGTGGAACAGGGGGGCGTTTTAATCGGGCGAGTTATTAATTTTCTTATCAATTTTTATGTATTTTAACTTTATATTATAATATTAATAATTATTTTTCATTTACCTATTTAATTTAGTTATTTATAAGTATAAAATATAAAATTTATAAAAAAAAATTATATAGAGCATGTGCCACATGCAATGGCGCATACACATGATGTATTGCATGCATGCGTCAATTGCATTGGCTTCAATGCATGCATGCTGAATGGTATGGGCGCCTATGCTTAATGAAAAAATATAAATGAGAAAATATATGTGTCGGTCCAACTGGCGCATGCTTCATGAAAGATGGTTATTCCGATAAATATTTTGAAAAATTGATTATTTTAGCATTTTAATTGAAAAAATAGGTTATTTAAAAAAATTATGTTTTTGTTTTTCCATGGAAAGAATAATTCATGTTTTGTCTTCTTCACATATCCGTACTCTATTTTTCCATATTCGTTCAAGTCAATTCACCAAAACAAAATTGATTGGTGGCTTCTGGCTCTTAATTATACTTTTCAAAATGATAAACTTCTTTTAAAAAGAAATTCTAATTGAAATTTACTTGCAGCAGACATTTTAAAATTAGTGTTTGTCTACATGTTTGATATTTTATGGGAGAATCGATTTCAACTTTAAAATTGATTTTAACTAGAAGTAAAAATTTGAATTTTTACATCAACAAATTTAAAAGTAATTTATCTTATATTAATTCATTCACTTTTAATATAATCAATTTTATAAAATTAATTTAATTTAATTAATATTATTTTATAGCCGCTTTTGAATTAATGCTTCGTAAATGCAGTATGTTCTTTTGGTTTATAGCTATTTGGTTTAATGCTTCGTAGATGAAAATATTCCTTAGCTCCATCATCTGAGCCACCATGATCACATTCATAATAGGTTGTGCTTCCTCCGTTGTGGAATTTAGATAACCTTTTTTCTGCCATGTTATTTTCGCCTCTATCTCACCTTTCTCCGTCTAGACCTGAGCTCCCATGTTCCAAACCCCTGTTATGGCGTGATTAGCGCTAGTGCTTATGTAATGGATGTCAATTGTCGGATTCGGCATTTTCAATGGCATGGAGGTAACATTTTGTTTCTTGTTCTACTTGTGCTTATAAGTGTTGTTTGATTCTCTGATCTTCTTCTTTTTATTATTGTGGTCTTCTTTCTGATTTAGATAATTTCTTTCATGGTTTCCCCCGCTCTTTTCTTCCTTGAAACCATTGTTGAGAGTTTCATCCTTCTAGTTTGCCTTTTGCATGTCGTCCAATCGGGTAGATTTGTTATCCTTCTTTTTGTAATCGTTCATTTTTGTGTTATCTTTGTGATAATCCTTATTTTCGTTATTGTTACAGCTACGACGAAGGTGATTACGGTTTGTATTTTGCAAATCAGTTATATTGTACCTTATATCGTGATGAAGTTGATATCTCTTTGGAAGGTAATTTCTCTTGTTAACGTTATTTATAATGTCCTGTTGCATGTTGTTTTTCTCCTTAACTTCACCTTCAGGGTCCTTACCATCTCCGCGTTTTAGGTTATTCGTGGTGTTGGGTTGAGTGTTGTTCAGATACATGTTATGTTTTCGACACTCTTCTCCCTCTATATGATTCTCGTTTTATGGTTAATATCTTTCTCATTGTTGTCCTGTGTATCTTTGATACACAAAGGTTTGTTGTTATCCTGTCTGAAATGATTAGCTACTTTGTTCCACTTTTTCTTTTTTTTACTAACCATGTTGTAATCATTGCTGTTCTTCTCTTTGTTGTCTTTTGTGGTCCCTCCTTTCATCCCATAACTCTCGTCTTGCAAGGTCATTTTGTGGTCTCCACATTGATGTTACTATTACTATTACCCCCTGATTTTTTCCTTGTTTTTATGCAACTTAGTTTGGCCATCAACTTGAAGATCTTCTCGCGTTTACATGGTATGAGATTTTTTTTCCTTCCTTTTACCCTTTTTGTTATACTTCGGAGTATTACTGTTGTTGATGTAGGTATTTTGTTTATTGTGGGAATTCTACTTGATAATATTTATTTTGTCCATGGTGTTATTAACATGCCTACCTACTTGTTGATCTTTGATGGTGTATTCAAGGTTCATACCAGTGTTACTAAAGGTATTCTTTATTTGTCTTTTGTGGTCATTAATCTTCAGTCTGTTCTCATTTTGAGTCTACTTCTGACTATTGTTATTTTTCCTTTTATGGTCTTTCCTCAACTGCATGCCTCAAGTCCACTGCTCCTAATGCAGGTGCTTTCCCCCTTCTAATGCTATGGTCGTTCTTGTCTTCTTCTTAGTGTTTTTCCTGCCAATTTGGATGCCTTTTTTATTATTGAGCATGTAATTAGCATAATAGAGAACTTCCTCAATAGGAATATTCGTGTATTCAAAAATATCTTTGTTTCTGACCCATCAGATACAATATAGTATCTTTGTCTTTCGTTTGTATAGTTTCCTAAATCTACTTAATGAAATTGATGTTAAAGTTTTGGTCGAAATTGATGTTGAGACTAGTTGGTAACCCCTCTAGGAAGGGTTGGTCCAAACATCTGAATAATACTTTGTGGGCCTATAGAACTACTTTCAAGACACCTTTAGTAATGTCTCCCTATAGACTTGTTTATGGTAAAGCTTGCCACCAACCCATTGAAGTGCAATATAAATCCTTTTGGGTTGTTAAAAAATTGAACTTCAACTTGCAAGTTGTTAGGCAAGCAAGAATGTTGCAACTCAATGAGTTGGAGGAGCATAGTTTGTTCTCCTATGAGAATACTAAATTGTACAAGGAAAAGAACAAGAAATGGCATAACAGGAAATGCCAGAAAAGGGAAGTGGTATAAGGACAAAGGGTACTTTTTTTTTAACTCAAGGTTAAAACTCTTCCCTGGTAAATTGAAATCAAGATGGTCAAGCCCCTTTAAGCTAGTAAAAATTTATTCTCATGGGTTTCTAGACCTATCAAATGAACAAACAATGGAGACATTTAAAGTGAATGATCAAAGAGTAAAAATGTACCATGGTGAGCCTTTAAGTAACACAAGGGTATCCATATGTTTGAATGATTAAAATTTATGTTAAAAGTCATGTTATAAGACTTAAAAATAGTGCTACTGGGAGGAATCCTAGTATAATGTTGTGTTTGTATTTTTATTCCATGATGATAGGTTGGAATCACTTTTCTTTAAGTTTCGAAGAGTTCTGAAGTTCTATGTCACGATAGTGACCCGCCAAGGAAGTATGACGAAATCAAATTTTTAAAGGAGAACAAACACATGGATTTATCCAAAAAGAGGTGGAGGAAAATGAATTAAAAAGGAAGTTGGACGAAGGGGACGTAGCGTGCACTAGGAGACATAAGCCTCTGGAGTTATCCACATGGGTCTAACACGCCATAATGAACCTGAGTAATGATGGAGTTGTCTTCATAATAACTCTTGAAATTTATATCCGGTCCTTCAAGTTACCCCTTAGTAAATACTCAAAGCTCCCAATTTAATAAGATCATAATGAAGTATACCAACTTCAACCTGAACAATACCTTCAACCAGACGAGGATGAGGAAAGCATCGAGTTTCCAACATTATTTAAAACAACAGAATCCTTGGAGCAACACAAAATGGGAGAGTTATTCAAATATGCAAACCCCGATTTCATGGCCATTGGGATGGTAGGAAATTACTATGAAGCTTGGGAGTCTCTGAAGACTATTGGCATGCCAGAAGGAGCTACAATCCCAAAGGATGATGAAACATTGAAACCTAAAGACAAGTACTCCAGAAAAGGTAAAAATAAAGTTGAACCATCTAACGCGACAAAACATGTCACCAAATCCCTAGCAAAAGAGCAACAGAGGACCATTGGGTCCTCTCTAAAACTGAAATCCAAAGTCAAATCTATTGTTGTTTCTAAATAATATACTAGATCAGAGGGGACCCTAACCAAGAGCAACAAGAAGAATGATGAAAAGAAGAGGAAGAAGGATGAAAAGAAAAGGAAGCGATATGAAAAACCATGACCAACCAGGAAAATAAGCAGGCTTCATGCCTAGCTAGTATTTCCAACTCATCATTTTTAATTTGCTACAAGTTTATTTTATATTTTTTTAATGTGCCAGAACCCACCAGAGTGATAGTGTGGACATTGTATTTACTTTAAGTTTGAGGGTAAAGGCACATATCTTAGTGTCTTAATTTAAATTTCTATTATGTTTACATGTCCCAATTTCAATTATCAATTAATTAAATGTTTATGTGTTGTTGTTGGCTTGCATAAAATAAAATAAAAAATTATTAAAAAAAGAAGAAAAATGAAAAATAAATAAATAAGTAAAAGTACTCAATATTTGAGTGTTGACAGTATTGGAAACAAGGTATTAATTAAAAATCAATGCACAAAGTGTGATTTATTGATGACCCCTATCAAGTTATAAGAAATTAGAAAAGTAGTTAGCCTCTTAAGAAGTTGGAATTTTTCTAGAGTATGGAATAAAATTCATTGAAGGATTTAGTTTAGGGGAGGAAAACACTAGTAAATAAGGTTAGTTAATGGATCTACTGGCATTTACTAATGCATTTTAAGAAAAAGGAGAAACACACAAAAGTGTACAAAAATAATGAAAATGGCAAAGAGCATTTTTGAATAAAGTTCATGTGCCTGAAACTGGAGAAACAACGAGTGTCTTTACTCTGAGTAATATGTTGGACTCATTACAAGTGAGATCCCATCAAGTGAAAAGGGGAAGCACCTAGCAAAAGTTACTAAGGCAAGTGATGTAAGTAGAATCCTTAAGTTCAAAATAAACAAAAAAAAGTCAACAAAAAGTATGATAGTTAATCCACCTACTGAAATTGAAAAAATGAAACCTTGGATTATATGATATAGTAACCAAATTGGAACTTAGACAATTATCTTGAATGAAGACTTCTAACATGACAGACAACATCATGGGTTGCACACTCATACACATGCAAGTGCACGAGCGCGCACGCACACACACACACACGCACATAGACACACACGCAATGACAAGACAAAGTTATAACAAAGACCAAGTTGTGACAATTTTTAGATGCATTCCTTTTAGAAAAATCCAGGTTACAGGAAATGTGTTGCTAAAGTAAGAGATGAAGAAAATGTTCTTTTTCTAATATTATATGTCACATCACCTAAGGAGAGGTAGTGATTCAAATTTGGGGTGTGATAACTCATTATTTGTGAGAGATTCAAGTCTTTAACATTTTACTTTATTTTATTATTAACAAGCTTTATTAGGATAATTTAGGTTTATTTTAATTTTTTAAGTTATTTTGTGAATAGCATAATAGGTGCTCTTTTGTGTGTTTTTATGTGTTTGTCACTTGTGTATGACTGCTATAATTCTTGAGAGAGTCATTGTCTCAAGATAATTCTTTATTGTGCTCTATTGCACTTCACAAGTGAAAAACACGTCATGTGGCAAGTTATGTTTTTATGTGGCAACAATATTGTAGAGAGTCATGCTTAGCTTTATATTTTCTTTTCATTAATGTTTAGAAATGTTGAATGTAAGAACATGTGTTGTTGTATTTATTATGCTCATCATGAGCTAAACCTCTTTATGTTAAGCAATATGAAGTTTAATGAAAATTAGTCTTTTGTGTTAAATGGTGTGATTTGAAGTGATGCATTTTACTATGTGAAATAATGTTATACATTTATTTCTTTGCTTGATCACCTTAAAAATATGTAAAAGTTGGTTAAGGATTGAGAGATCTACTAACTAACAGACTTCATAAGTAAATGTGGTTGAAAATAGTAGGATAAACATATTCACTAGATTAGTCACTTTAGAGATAAATGACTACATCCATATGGGAAAATCAGGAGTTAAAAATAGACATGTTTCATTGTTATTCTGAGATCTCGATAGTTGTTCCCTTGCCTTGATGCATTTCCTTTGATGTTGTAGATATATACCACTAGATCTCATTATGTCTCATATGTCATGACAGATCTTATCAGGCACACACAAAATATGAATTTCATTAGATGAATAATTATCCAACATGTCTTTTATTATTGATTTAACTTCATCAATATCACTTATGACTTATTGTATTTCAACATCAATTCGTGACAGCTCAATATTATTGTTACATTTTGCTCATGGCTATTCACAAGCAGGCCCGACCCTGAGCATGTGCAGCAGCACAGGGCCTCATATTTTAGGAGGCCTCAAAATTTGAAATTTGAAATTTTTTTTATAAATATTAATAAAACTAAATAAAATGTTATTAAAAAAACTTAATAATTGAAAATAATATTATGATAAAAATTTAATACATACAAAAATTAAGATTGATCAAAACTCAAAATAATTATAATTAAATTAATTTTTAATTAATACATAATTGTATTTTTGATATATTTTTTTAATTATTATAATTGTATTTTTTAAAAAATTTCAGCCTATTTTTAAAATTAGAACGGGGCCTCCGATATGATTGGGCGGCCTTGTTCACAAGATTTTGAATTGAGAATCAATTTAAGTTATTACAATCTCTACGAGATCAATACTCTTACTTTTACATCATTTGCGTCTAAATAACTCTATATAGTTGCTCATATAATTAGTTTTCATAACACTAAGCAGGAATGGTTTTAACATTCTATCATATATAAACTTTGTCTTACGGTGTAACAGGTATTCATTCATTCACTCTTACAAAATTATATCTTTCAGACTTCACTGACTTGGACGTTGGAGTGATAACATTTCAAATACACGCCCACTCCACTGCATTTGAAGCTCGTACCACCACACCGAAAAAACTCATTCCCTTTAGATTATCATTCGTTCCACACTGCACTCGAATTCTAAATATCTTATCTTTAACCGTAATAGAGAATGACATCTATTCATATTAGCACTTGCTCATTATGCTTCAACTCATTACAATTCTTTTTGTTATTGTTAGATTAAATAAAGAAATTCTTGAGATAACTTTCATTATGTAAAAATAGCGAAACTAAATTTATGTCACATCTTGAAAAGAATGAGATGTTGTCTCAATATCTCAAGTTGATAACAACAAATCATGTTTACAACTTGTCTTTGTACGAACATTTATGGATCATTTACACATGCTGGCCACACACTCACAAAGCGTTTGATTGAAAATCTTTCTTAACAAACATTATTTTGGAGTGTTGTAACTAGAACCAAATATCTGACCAGACAAACATGTTCGTTTCTATGTATACTCAAAGATATTTCTTATTGTGTGGTCTCTATATTTTTCAGAAAAATGAAGGTAATGAAGTTGCCTTTATATTTTTCACGTCAATTATTTGAGATTTTTGATTTATGTCTGATCCTACTAATAATACATTGTTGTTTTCTAATCTTTTGAAATAATTGCCCAGCTTTGTTCTCGTGTGTTTTTTCTTCATATAAACACAAGAATATTTTTTAATTCTAAATTTTTAAGACTTTTTATGGTAAATTATTCACTCTCAACAAATTAATTTGAAAATTAAATTTTACGACACAAGTTTATTAGTTTAATCTTATTGAATTTTTAATTGTTCGAGTAAATTATAATTCTTAAATTTCAAATACACATTGATATTACTTCATCCTTGAACATTATGTAACTCGTGAGCACTCTTAATTATTTTGTAGAAATTTTTTAGTGTAAGGTTGGTCTTGCAGTTAAAGAAATTAATTTTGAGTGAAATAAATTTTGTAAAATTAATTCTAGTTAAAAGTGAATTGAATGTAAATGATTTATGTTTTAATAATTTTATGTAAAATTGAATTGAATAATAAATTTTAATGTAAAAATTACGTTTAAATTTAAAATAACTATAAATTCTAACTCTAAGTATAATCAATTCTAAAAGCAAAATCAATTCGATTTTAGAATAATTAAATATCTTAAAATTATTTCAAAATCAATTTTATATTTTTAAAATTATTTTTTGTTTTCCAAAAACAAAATCAAGAATACAATAATATAAAACTCTTCTTCACACTAATCGACAAACTTCATTTGAATTTATAACTACTTATAATTGCTTCAAGATTTATATATTGTATTCGAGTTCTAGTAAAGATATATATCTAGAGATTTTTATATATTTTGAGAAATGAGTTATTTTAATGGAAAAATTATACTCAAGGTCTTTTAGATTATATTTTTGTAATGGATTAGTTTTTAAGTTTTTTTTTTAAGTTTTTTTTTGTAACAATTTAATCATTTAAACTATTAAATGTATGCACTGTTATCCTTTTTAAAAATTCTGTTTTAAAAATGAATATGTGGCATTAACGCGAGTGAGGTGTCAGTAACGATACTGATATAAAATTTGTTTTCGTTGCTGATGTGTTATTATTGTAAAAAAATAAAACAATTTAAAAATAAAACTAAACCCTAAAAATTAAAACAATTTAAAAAATTACAATGAGATCCTTTAAGTGATATTGTAGAGAAAAATTAAAATTGTATTCTTCTCTCAGTAGCTCCATGACCAATCCAATCGTCGATGTTCCCAACGGAAACCCTAAACTCTGAAGAAGAAACACCACCAACCCCATGCATTGATCCTCTAATCCTCTAAACCCTAAACTTCAAATTCAAATTTAAATTTTTTATATATTATAGATATTTCTAAAACTATTTAGTTTTTCTAAATTTTAAAATTAACGTTTTAAAAAAATATCGGCCCAAGCATGCAACCCAAACATTTGCTTTATGCCTTAAACAAAAGTTTTAAAAGCCCATAAAGCCTTCAAATTTAAAATGTTTTAGTATAAGGAATCTAACTACACCACTAATTTAGACTTTGACACCCTAATATAAGTCTTAATTTGACCATAATACTCTCATAAATAAATAAAAATACAATTTTCACATTCACAAAATATTTTTTAGATTTTTTTTGAAAAAGTATTCTACTAAATTTTTTGCAATTTATACCGAATATTTATAAGTAATTGTTGTTTTTCATTAAATTTATATATTTATACTGAATTGTTTTATATAATATTGAATATTTAGAAAAAAACATACATTTTTATCGGATTAAAATTACTGATACAAAATTCATGATTCTAAACAGACAATTTAAAATATCTAATAACAATGCAATATTTTAGTTTTATATATATATATATATATATATATATATATATATATATATATATATATATATATATATATATATATATATATATATATATATATACTGGATTTTTAAAATATATAAGGGTGTGGCTGGATATTTAAAAAAAACTAATAGGTCAATTTTTTTTTGGTACAATCACAATTTTGTAAACAGTGTCGGCACAATCACAATAATACAAAAATAACATTATCAAATTTTTAAAGGATGAAAATATATCTGATATACCGTATAACACAATCACATGCACACAAAGGTTCAACAAGACATGAAATAATGACATGTGAATCATGGATCAATGGTAAAGTAAACATACAAAAGTTCATGGTATAGTAGCAAAGTTCAAAGCACATAAACATGTAAACATACATTAAAGTAAGTCAAAATTAGGTCAAATACCAAGAGGCACATGATAACAACATCAAAAAAAGTTCATATATGATGCACAACATTCATACAAGTCATGGTGATCAATAAAAATTAAAGTATCAACCAAAGAAGGTCATTTGAAACCCTAAAACAATCCTAAAAAGATACCAACTCTAGACAAGCATAAGTATGTGAAAAATAAATCAATTCTAGAATTTCTTTTCACCATCATTAAATAGAAACAATTATGAACACGTAGCAAAAAGAGTGGCTCAAAAAGGCTTAGGGACCATCAAGTTATGACCCTTTGAAGTCATGAAAAACAACAAAAATAAATAGGTAAAAAAAATGGGTCTGGGGCGAGGGGGATTTGAACCCCAAACCTTGGGTACACACACAAAGCCTTAAAACGCATGCTCTAACCTCTGGAGTGGTTATACATCCATTAAATAAAACAAAAACAATTAATTATATAATAAAATAAGTTTCAGAAATTCAAAAACCCGTGCCACCACCGTCTTCATCTTCAACCTCAAGCTCAACATTGGTTATTTTCGTTTTTGCTCATTTCTCAACCAAATAAAAAAGTGTAAAGACCAAACATGCTTAAAATTTCTCAAGGAATTCAAATACGTGCTTAAAATTAATTTATATCAACTGTAGAAAACAAATTTTAATCAAAACCAGAGAAAACCTAAATATTCAAAGTGAAATTAAATGACACACAAGATCAATAAATTGCAGAAAGCTTAGAGGGTTCAATCCCCACATATAGGACTAAATTTTGGCTAAAAGAAATTTGCAAAATGGTGCATGTTTGATGGAGTTCAATGTTGTAGAAAAGTACCTATTGGAGTAAGGTTCAATGCCTCCTGTTCGTGCTTACAGAAGAGAGATAATGATTCCTTTAGCACGCTTGAACCTCAAGGAAGCTATTGCAATGCTTTATTTGGTTTGAATCATTCTCAATCACTCCACCAAAGTCAATGTGCAAGCCTCTGATTTTTGAAATGGCTATGGTGATTGAGTGGTTACAGATGTGCAAATAGGCTTGGTATGAGTTATATTTGATGTATGGAAGGTGTTTGAAGTGGAAATTTGGAGAATTCACGAATGGATTGAGAGATGGATGTTTAAGGTTTGAAAAGTTGCAACAATTATGTTTTGAGTTCAAATTTATATGTTTTGAGTTTTGAGGCTTGGCCCTCTATTTATAGAGGCTCTAAAGGGCTCAAGTAACTTACAGAAATTGATCTTAGTTCAATTTGAATGCTGGTTTGGATGTTTGGTTTCATTTTTCACAAAAATGCATGTTAGCTCCATGATAAAAAGGTGGAGTGAATCAAGGATCTTGGCTATGCTTTTCTGAAGTCTAGGAGGTTGTTTCTGGCTTTAGAGGTTAAGTGTGATCAGTGGAAACAATTTAGAGGCTCAATGTAAGAGTTGTTGGCAAAAGTGATCCTTTATGCAAATGGATATCAAGCTTTATGAAAAATGTTCCAAAAATGGCATGTTGAAATGGATAAAGGCTCAATTCTTTTTGTAATGCACCAAAGACTTGTGTAAATTTCTGATTATGGTGGATTTGTACACAAAAGGACCTGGAATCAAGGGATTTGCACATTTGAAATGGTTTTCCTCCAAGAATTCATCATGAACATGACTTGAAATTCAAGTTTAGAATCCTAACTTCCCATTTTCGAAACTCATAGCTCATGCATGGGAAAAAATGTACTTGTACTTTTTGGAAAGTCCAAGACATGCTCTACAACTTTCATGTTTTGAGTTTTTGTGGAATCAAGGTGGATCATAATGAAAACTGGCTCCAAAGTTTATTACTTTTTAGAGATCAAAGTTGAGTTGAAAATTTTCTAAGTGTTTCAACTTGAGACACCAACTTCATGGTCTCATAACTTGAAATCCTTGCCCTTTTAAGGAATCAACCCTCTAGGACATAGTTGAAGTATGGAACAAGAGATTTCATTTGTGATTTGGAGCAAACAAAATGGCTGCTTGGATTGGAAGTTATGCATTTGGGAAGTTTGCCACTTTTGACATGAAATTTGGATACTTAGTGAAATTTTCAATGTCTTCAAGATTGCCCTTTTTGCAAGTAACCTCAACTCTCTTGATTTTTATTTATCAAATCCATCAATTAAACATATCTTCATGAAATTTAACTTGAGAAGTTCATATTTGATCATAAATCTCAAAAGTCAAAGGTTTGACTTTGCAATGCATTGGTTGTATATCAGATGAATTTGAATTTCTTGATCTTCAATGAATTCAAACTCTTAAGCCAATTAAA
Organism: Lathyrus oleraceus; assembly: GCF_024323335.1. Classification (NCBI taxonomy): domain Eukaryota; kingdom Viridiplantae; phylum Streptophyta; class Magnoliopsida; order Fabales; family Fabaceae; genus Lathyrus; species Lathyrus oleraceus. The sequence goes on along the minus strand of NC_066583.1, from coordinate 318,012,099 downwards.
CATCATGGATGGGCTCTAAGGATGTACTTGAGTGTGTTGAGTAATGTCATAAGGCTTGAGATCATGTCTTGATCAAAATTCTCATACGAAATTGAATGATGATCAATCCAAAACTTTGACTGATCAATCCTTTGAGCTCTTTGAGGGAAACCTTAATTCACAGATGAAATAAAACCAGACATATCTTGATCTTGAGGTTAGCTATGCATGAATGATATCTAGGATTCAAATGATTATGAAATCTAGGGGTAAAATTTGGGGTGTGACACCACCCCTACAAGTTCATAAGTATAAACCACCGCATATGAGAAAGAAAAGAAAATGTGAGGGATATGAGAGATGGATTCATAAGTGGTCATGGAAACCGAAGATTATTTTGATTGAGGAATCATTCTCGGAATCACCACCTTGTATGCTTACACTCCTGAGCCATCAAGCTACCGACGTAAAACAAAGCGTTATGTGGGAGGCAACCCAAATATTTTTTATCATGTTCCTTTTCATTTAATTTTTTTTCTTTCTTTAATTTTAATTTAGTTTAATTATTTTTATTTAAGTATTTTTTAGTTTATTTCTATTTTTAAGTCTAGCTCTCTTTTATTTTTCAAAAATATGCTTCAAGTGGAACCAAAAGCAGAATTTCGGCCCCAAAACCAATTAAAGCACGCTAATAAGGTCTATGGAGTTCTCCATGAAGACATGGTGTTCACCATGGGCCTTTAACCATATGAAAGCACCCTTTTAGTACTTATGGGGTCCGCCATGAACCTTTAACTCGCCAAAAATCCCAAATCAGGCCCTATACCTAAAGACTTCCATCTTTCCAACTTCCACCCACTCAAACTCACTCTCTAACTCACACGCACTCACATTTATTCTTCTCTCTTTCCAAAACCTTCAAAATCTCTTACTTTACCTCTTCCAACATTATTACACCTCTATATATACTCAATTTCCATACCTCTCATTATATCATTATCACCTACAAAAACAAATATTCCTCAACCTCATTTCCATTTTCACTTTCCTACAATGGCTCAAAGGAGGGATATTGATTACATGAGTATTGGATTTGGGGATGGAAGGGACGGTGCGAAGCAGATAAAGTGCTACGAAGATCTCTTCGGCTGAATGATTGTCCCAACAAGGTATGCCAATGACTCTTGTTTACATAATTTAGGATTATATGATAGTGTTCATTGGATGATGAGTAGGGTAGGATTAACTCACTTTTATGCATAAAATGACCCCACTTATGTTAGACTTACCTTAGAGTTCCTAAGCTTTCTTTCATACATTACACAATTAGTGAGTGTTATCAATGTAGGGACAGTCGGTTTCAGAATGTTTAACCGAGAGTATCAGTACAACCAAGATGATATAGCTGACATGTTGCATTTCCCACATGGTGGGGGTGTTGTTTGTGAGACCCCTTTAGACGCAGAGTGGGCACATGAGTTTGGTCGTTTTGGGGAACAACTGATTGGTAACCTTGCTGATAGTTTTGAGGGGAACAATGTAACTCATGTCCATAACCCGACCATAAGATACTTTCGCAAAATATTAGCATATTCCATGTTTGGTCGGGAAAGCAATAGTAGGATAAATGCCAAGGAGTTATTTTATATTCATAGTGTTTTTGAACCAACGCGGGTTATTTTAGCCATGGTTATGTTAGCGCATATGTGAGCAGTTTGCACTGCTATAAATGGGTATATCTCTATTGAAGGAGTGATTACCTCCATAGCCCACGCCGTAGGTTTAGATGCGGAACTTGCTACACTTGATCCTATACCCACATCTTTACTTGATATTGTTGTATTCCACCATATGCGGTTGATTAAAAATATGAGGGATGCGAAATATTCGTTGATGATTAGTAACAAAGAGGTTCCTAGTGTTGTTTTAGCATGCCTGGATCGCACAAATATGCAAAATAGGGAAAATTGCATTTATAATTTGAATATCGATATTGAGGTCGGAGTGGTGCCCATGGACATTCCTAAAAATATTAATACAAGAGGTGGCACTGATGAAGAGTATGACCAAAGAGAGCAAGGCTCTCCTGTGCATGAACCACCCCCACATCATTCCCCCCATATTCATGTTTCACCTAGATCTAGAGGGGAGTGAATAGATCCTAAGTTAAAAATTTACTTGAAACTTTGATTTAGAAAATTTGGTCACGGAAGCACATTTCAAATATTTCTCGGATCCAAAATCGTCTAACCGAACCTACTATTGAAAAGGCCGAATATGCGTAATAGTACCAATAGAATGACAATGATCCAGAAGTCAATCAATAAGTATTAAGCTCAAATAATTGAACACTCTACAATAGTAAAAGTCTACCTCCAACGATATCCACACAAAAAAAAACTAAGTCAAACAATTTGTCGAACACTTGGTATGCGAAAAATAAAGTTTGGAATTTTATATGGTGTTTGTTGTTCTAATAAATCCAATCACATCCAAATGGTTAATGATCAATGCCACAATCACAAGATTCAAAATTATGATCCAAACTAAATAAAAGAGAGAGAGAGAGAGAGAGAGCAAGGATTTGTTTAGGTAATTCACCAACCGACCTCGCTATGGATATGTATGCCTTCAATTCGAATTTGAATTGAGATATTAATATAATAAATCTTACTTTGCAAATATATGAATACAATGTCGCTTCAATTCACCTGTTGTTGCTACTTTCTTGCACGATCTCCTTGTCTCAAGGCTTTCACCCAACTGAATTAATCCCAAGTACACACTTGTTAAACCCAATATTTGTCAACACAATCCACCGTTTCACGCTACTCCCTTGCCAACACACCTAATCTCAAAGCTTTCACTCGATCAGATCTGAATTGCACATTCTTGTCACAATCCTTCAAACCCTAAAGATCTTGAAGGAAAACCCCAAACTGATTTTCTTATTTGAATCCCTCAAAGATCGCAACCCAATATTCTCGATACAACAAACCTAATTGGGCGTTATCAATCCTAATCTAGATAGCACCCAATCAAAAAATGATTATGTGTAGTTTGATTGTGTGTATGCATAGATTTAATTTAAGATGATGAGATGCTTTGAAATCCTGGATTCATGTAGGTTTTACTCACTCTAGAAACCTTACTAGAGACTGATGCATGTATGGAATATTTATATGCGTGGGTGATTTTGGGAAAAAGGAAATGCAAATGAGGATAGAAAAATGGGAATTTTTTAAGAAAATATAGGATATGTCGACCTATACAGGTTATGTGTCGACCTGTTTGATGCATAGGTTGACCTGTCCAAGGTCATGTATCGATCTATGACAATTATGTGCTCCCTATGTGTCGACATGAAGACTCGACACATGAAATAGAGGCCACGAGCTTTAATACAGCAGCATATGTGTCGACCTATAGACTTCATGTGTCGACCTATAGTCTATAAAATTTTCCATAGGTCGACCTGTAGTTCTATATGTTGACCTATAGCCAGAAATTTTTTCCATAGGCCGACCTATAGTTTTATGTGTTGACCTGTACTGCTATTTTTCATGCATGTTTGATTTCCCACATTGTTTCTAAATACTTTTATGCTTCTTAATACTAAGATGCACATAGAGATTCAGATGATACCGTCCAATATACATTTATGCTAAAGTATCCTAGTTTTGACATCATACAAAACACATCTAACGGAAGTTGCACTCACATACTCCCCCTTTTTTATGATGGAAAAACTTGAGACAATGTGTGTGCATTTGAAATGAAAAGTTACCCATGAATGTATTCACCTTACAACTTCATTCATCTTCATCTTACTTCTCCCCCTTTTACAACATCAAAAAGAAACGAAGCAATCCATGAGAAGAATCTAAAATCATGCATAAACGAATATAACACACAGAGGCATTTTGCAAAGATAATAACATCAGTATGATAGCACTCACATAGAATGATTTGCATATTAAAAAGAAATACTTAAACATAAATACAATACAATAACGCAACAATAGAAAAAATTGCCATAACTTATGCCACATAATCACAACGTAATTGTTAACAATGTAACATGTTCAATCATAAATCATTAAAAAATAGATAACAACCCGATGCACTAATTACTATATTTTAAGGAGAATGAAGATAACATAATGTCACTATAAGCATATGAATTGACATACATCAACTGGACATTGTTAGAAGTGATCATACATGAATCGTCTTATATGTCAAGAACATCAATCATATGGACCATAAACAACATGCAAAAAGAAAAAGCTAACATACAAAAACGGAAAATGAAGCAATAGTACCTTGCTTGTGAAATGATGAGGAATGCACTCTTATGAAGTATGATTGTCAATAAATTAGATAGACAAGATATATTTAAAGTGCATTAACATAACATTTAGGCAAGTGTTGAGATGTCAAGAATTCCTAATTCTCGTCAAATGTTAAAGAAGAGTTCGATCGCAAGTGGTTTTGTAAAAATATCGGCTAGTTGATTTTTACTATCAACATGCTCAAAAACAAAGTTTCCTTTTTCAACATGATCACGTAGGAAGTGATGATGAATCTTAATATACTTAGTACGAGAATGTAGCACCGAGTTCTTAGTTAGGTTAATGGAACTAGTGTTGTCGCACAAAATCGGAATACAACTTAGTTTTATATCAAAATCTATTAATTGTTGTTTAAACCACAAAATTTGAGCACAACAACTACCGGCCGCTACGTATTCCGCCTCGTCAGTTGACAAAGCAACTGAAACTTGTTCCTTGCTATGCCAACTAACTAAGGAATTTGAAAATATCTGACAAGTCCCACTAGTGCTTTTCCTATCCGACTTGCAACCGGCAAAATCAGAATTAGTGTAACCAACTAAGCTACAATCACTCCCTTGGGAATACCAAATCTCATAATTCGAAGTACCATGAAGATACCTAAAAATACGTTTAACGACTTTGAGATGAGATTCCTTATGGGCCGATTGATATCGGGCACACATACAGACACTAAACATGATATATGGCCTAGATGTAGTGAGATATAGAAGAGAATCTATCATACCTCTATATTTCTTCACTTTCACGTCCTTACCATCTCCATTCCTTTCCAAGTTACCGTTCACAGCCATCGGAGTTTCAATCGAATTTGCATCAACCATGCCAAATCTCTTTAGTAAGTCCTTGCAATACTTGTTTTGACAAACAAATGTGCCTTCACTTAGTTGTTTGATTTGAAGACCTAGGAAGTAATTTAGCTCTCCCATAAGGCTTATTTTAACCTCTCCCTTCATAAGCTTAAAAAATTCTTTGACAAGTTGCATATTAGTAGATCCAAATATAATGTCATCAACATATACTTGTACAAGAATAGTATCATTTCCATGGTGCTTAATAAAAAGAGTAGTGTCAACCTTTCCCCTTAAGTACCCCTGATTAATCAAAATCTTGCTTAGTCTCTCATACCAAGCCCTAGGTGCTTATTTGAGACCGTACAAAGCACGTTCTAATTTGAAAATATGATTGGGATAATCGTGATTTTCAAAACCAGGAGGTTGAGCAACATACACCTCTTCATTAATGTAACCATTTAGAAATGCACTTTTCACATCCATTTGAAATAATTTGAATTTCTTAGAGAAAGAAAAGGCAAGAAGAAGGATTATGGACTCAAGTCGGGAGACCGAAGCATAAGTCTCCTCATAGTCAATACCATCCTCTTGGTTATACCTTAAGCGACTAACTGGTCCTTATTCCGGGTTATCACTCCATTTTCGTCAAGCTTATTCCTAAAAACCCATCTTGTGCCTATTACTTGATGATGTTTTGGACGCGGGACAAGGTCCCAAATGTCATTCCTTTTAAATTGACTTAGCTCGTCTTGCATTACTATAAGCCAATGCTCATCAAGTAGTGCATCTTTAGCATTTTTAGGCTCAATCTGTGACACAAAAGCGAAGTGATAACAAAAGTTACTTATCTTATAGCCTGTTGTCACACCTCTTGTGATATCTCCAATAATATTATCAATAGCGTGATCTTTGGATGTTCTCTAAGATAAAGGAATGTTGTCTATTGCAACTGGACTCTCCTTATTTTCCTCTTTGTGATCATCATCTTCTACTTTCCCATTTTCATCTGTTTGAGGTTGATCAATCCCTTCATCAGCTCCATTGAGAATGTCATGCAAATACACACCTATATCATGAAAAGACATACCCTTACCAACATATTTTGGAAAATGCTCATCAAAAGAAACATGAACAGACTTTTCAACAATAAGTAGCCTCTTGTTATAAACCTTATATGCCTTGCTAGATTGTGAGTATCCGAAGAAGATACCCTCATCGACTTTATAACCAAATTTACCTATATTGTCCTTTCCATTGTTTAAAATAAAACATTTACATTCAAAGACATGAAGGTGAGAAACATTAGGTTTTATACCTCTAAGTAATTCATAGGGAGTTTTGTTTAGAATAGGACGTATAAATAACCTATTCAAAACATAACACACCGTGCTAATAGCATCGGTCTAGAAGTACTTTGGTAAATTACCTTCATTAAGCATCATCCTTGTTAACCCCTCTAAAACTCGGTTTTTACGTACCATAACCCCATTTTGTTGTGGAGTTCTACGAGCTGAGAAGTTATGCTCAATACCATGTTTCTCACAATACTTTTCAAAAAGAAGATTTTTAAACTCTCCTCTGTGATCACTTCGAATTGAGACAATTTTCAAATTCCTTTTATTTTGGAACAATCTAGCAAATTGTTTGAAAGTCGGGTAGGTATCATCTTTACTAGACAAAAACATAACCTAGCAAAATCTAGAATAGTCATCAACTATAACAAATCCATTATAGTCTCCACCTAAACTTTTGGTTCTAGAAGGACCGAAGAGGTCCATATGAAGAAGTTCGAGAGGTCTAGATATTGAAACAACATTTTTTGATTTAAAAGAGACCTTTGTTTGCTTACCTATTTGACATGCTTCATAAAGGTGATCTTTTATGAACTTCATTTTAGGAAGACCAATGACTAGATCCTTTGAGGTTACCTTATTTATTAAGTCAAAGTTAATATGAGTTAAGCGCCTATGCCATAACCAAGAGTTTTCACTCATGGTAGCAAGGCACTTAGTACCAACCAATGACACATCATATAAATTTAGCATATAAGTATTATTAACTCTCTATCCCTTAAACACACAATCATTTTTCTCATTATGCTCAAATAAACAACAAGTATTAGTAAAAGTGACTTTAAAACCCTTGTCACAAAGTTGGCTAATTCTAAGAAGGTTGTGTTTAAGACCATTAACAAGCATTGCATCAGATATAATAGTATATGAGGAATTACCTACTGTAAGACCCCAATTTTGGGCCCTAAGATCCCTCATGGCCCATATCATTTATATCATAACCTCAAGGATCATTGCATGCCTTTGTCCCCTCCTAGTGGGTAGGTTGCCTTGTGGGTTGTTTCTTGATCACCAAGCATACTTTGCATTTGTATATCTTTGCTTTCATATGTTTATTAACCAAAAAGTACAAAAATATTGTCAGTCTAACCTTGTTGCCTGCAGTTGAAGCAATCATCAGCAATTAGGTCAAAGTCAGTCAACAATCAGTCCAAGCAATGGATGGTGGCCATTCTTGCAGAATTTGGGCACCATGATCAATAATCAAGAGTTCATACATCTTGAGACATCATTTGAAGTCAAGTTCTCAAGGAATTAGGGTTTGGATTTCATCAGAAGAGGTCCAATCATCCAAAACCCTAGAAAAGTCAACAGAAAGTCAAACTTGGTCAACTGTTGATTTAATCAGTGTTTTGATGGATAGAATTGATATGAAGGAGCTCATTCATGTTTGTATAAGCCTCATCTATCATGTTCAACCTCATCATGGAAGAAAATCAAGTCAATCAGAAAATTTCCAGAAATAGAAAGTGGACCTGTAATTTCAACTGCCAAAAATGGAAACTTCTTGATCTTAAACTTACATCATGATACAAGCTTCAAATGAATTTTTGCCCAACATGAAAGTTGAAGATCTTGTCTTCCCATTTTCAAAAAGTCCAAGAACTCTCAAATCCCATGTGTGGTTGTCAAGATATGATCAAATCATTTTCACCAATTTTTGAACTTCAACAAGCCATATCTCTCAAACCATAAGGCCAAATTTGGTGGGGTTTTTTCCTACAAACCACATTTTTTATCCTCTTTCCAAAAATATAAATTTCACTCATCAAAACCTTACCATTCAAAATGGCATTTTTGGACCTATTGCATTTAAAATCAAAGTTTGACCAAACTTTGACTTTTTGAATCATACACTCTTTCTCACTTTGGCCAATTGGGAAAGGTTTAAAATCACATTTGAAACTTGCCTCAAGTCCTAATTCATGGTCATACCACCATCCTACCACTATTTTGGACCAAAATGCAAATATGGTATTTTTTGCAAATGGAAGCATGTAAGCAAGGCAAAGTTAGCGATTAAGGAGCAGACCAAAAACAGCATGAGGAATGGTCATTGGCAGCATGCTAGAAGGCCCATTCAACCATAATATACACCCTCCACTTCCATGTGCTCAAAGTTAGTAACTTTTCAAAAGAATCCATTTAGGCTAATCCTTGTTAGCACTCCCTAATCCAACTCTAAACAGATGATATAAAGTTCATTCTCAGCATTCCTAAACCTAGTTTTTCAGCAGCCACGACAAGAAACCCCTCACTCTCTCATTTTTGCTCTTTGGCCAAAACAACATTTCTGCTCACAAACTCAAAACCTCCAGGTAACCTTTGGTTGATTCATCACTTGGACAACATACTGAGTTCATTTTCACCATCAAACACCAGCTGTACAACCTCCTTCTCCCTCTGTTTTTCCAAGCACCCTTTAATGGCAAACCATGAGTTGTTCATGTTTAAGCATCCTTGAGCTGAAGAAGCTTCACCAACCAACATCTCCAAGCATAAGAGCTACCTGTTTCAAGCTTTGAAGGCCAAGGAAGTACTGCATCCTCACTGAACTTCATTTGTGGTAAGATTTTCGACCAACCCTTTTCTCAAAACTTTGCTATGCCATGTGTAGTTTCAATGTTGCTGAACATTCTGAAATTTGAATCATGTCAAATGGTTAATTATACTGTGAGATATCTGGATTTACATCTTTGTGCATAAACTTGTCTTTGCTCGATTTGTGGATGTGAATTTGTTCTAGTGATTATGGCTGCTAGAATGTGCATTAGGGATGTCTATTTGTCATGTTGGTGGGTGTAGTTTCAATTTTGGGGCACACTTGTTCTTCATGATTTTTGATGATGATGATGATACTCTGTGTTATACCTTGGCTCTATCCAGAAATTCATGTGATGCGTGTTTGGTTTATTGTGTTTGGTGTTGCATAATTGCTATTTGCCATGCTGTATGTGGAATGCTGTCGGATTTTATTTTGATGATTTCATGAAGATGCATGTTGGTTGCTGTTAGAAATCCATTGGTTTGTGACTGTTATGTGTGGTTTGGTCGAATCATGATGTTACATGTTGTTGATACCATTGCTGTTGTTTATTTCGTTTGGTTACATGATGATGATATCATGCTGCTGTTTCCAAAACCTTCCCTGTCCAGGATTTTCTCATAATCTGGTTTGTTTTGTTGTTAGTTAATGTGGCATGATGATGTTGTTTAACTGCCATGTGGTTTGCCGTGTTAGAACTTCGATTGATGATGATTGATGAACATGATGCTATGCCATGCTGTTGTGTTTTTGCTTGGTTTGATTTTAGTTTGATGATTTTTTAAACATGATGAACACGATGCCCTGCTGCTATGCTGAAAACATGCTTAAACCCTAGGGTTTTTCTTAAAACCCAGAATTCTGCTCCTCCCATTGGCCCGGATACTGTTTGATTGGCTGAGAGCCAATCAAAACATTTCATTTTGTATGGCCAAAACGCATCGTTCCAATAAGTGATGCCCTGATTTACCAAACTGCCATCGGTTGACCGCATGTTGACCTTATACCATGTCATCTTGTTCATACTTCATTCAATTATCCATCAAACTTCCATAATTCATTTCAAATTCATTTTAACTCCAAAAATTGTGGGATTTTTTGCATTAAACTCATGAATGTGTCCTCTATTTTATTGTGAATTTTAATCAATTTTTCATTTGCTGGATTTTTTATGATAATTGATTTCCCAACATGTATGCCAAAATGATACATTGTGCCATTTCAATTGTGAAATCCTCATGACATATCCTTTGAGTTTGAAATTTTTTGTGGTGAAACTAGACACATTGACCTTCATTTCCATATAAAGTTTGTGCATTTATCATTTGTGGATTGAGAGTTATGATTTTCTGAAGTTATGTGTTGAATTTGGTGCTATACCATGATCATGCATTTTCCCAATTTTTGTTCACATGCTTCCTCTTATCCAATTGACCCCAAATTTTGCATGAATCATCTATCACATGTCTAGTTGGTGTATGAATTTTCTTGGAATTAATCATGTTGTTTTCCATTTGATTGTGAATTTTCTTCCATGCTTGGTCATTTGTTGACTTTTTGTGCTATGCCTTGCCAAATCTTTTGTGAAATTCTCAAATCTTATTGTATGATCATGAAATTTCATATGTGATAACTAGACATCTCAAGCTTTGCATTGGTGTTAATCTCATTCATTTCTCTTCTGTTTTCAAATTGATATGATTTTTTGAAGTTGACCCATGTTTGTTGACTTTCACCATGCTTACTTGAATTTGGTTTGATTTCATGATTTTATCTGACTGCCTTCCTCTCATCCAAATGCCATGAAATTTTACATGTATACCATGTTAGATGTTAGGATTGAGTGTGATTTATTTCATAATTTTTGAGATTGTTTGAGTTGACTTTTGAATGAAGTCTTTGCTGTTGACTTTTGTATGCTTCTCTTGCCATGCTTTGCATCCTTTTGCATATGAAATGACCATGATGCATGATCTTATTATGAATCCAATTGAGAATGCTTCTTGAATGTTTAGACTTGGTTTGGGTTGACTTTTTCTTGCTGCCTTGATTTTTTCTTTCATCTTTGACCCTAGGCTAGTCCTAGTGGTCTTCTAAGCTTATGTTGAGTTCATCTGTTTCAGGTTAAGCACCAATGCCTTGAGGATCATTCTAATATGTTTTAGTTTGATTGTTTATCATGTGCTAACCCTTGTCTTGTAGGTGACTCATATACTTGAGTCTTTGTGCCTTGCACAATTGGTCCCTCTGTGTGACTATTGGTTCATTTCATTTTGCTTTTGACTGTTGACTTGTTTACTAATAAGTTTGACTTTTTCAGGTACTTTAGTTGCCTAAGTTCTTTGAACTTGCTTGCTTTGCTTTTTAGCATTTGCTTTGAGGTATAAACCTTTCTCCTTCATGTAGTCTGGAGACCCGGTCTGTTATTTGACCGGGCAAACTGTCTGAAGTCCTCCTTAAGAGGCAATGCCTGTGTGTGTTTAATTTTGTCCTAAGCAGGAAAAGTCCTTCAAGTAAGGCAATTGGTGGAAGGTAGGGATAAGCAATCTATCCCCCACTATTCAGTGTGTCCTCTCTTTGCTCCCATTACATGGTTGAAGCATTGAGATAAAAACCCAAGATCTAATCGAGTCAATAATGTGGAGCGAGTTCCTACTTTCTGAACTCCCACACTTTATTTTATGCTCTCTCTGACCTGAGATAGAAGCAATGAGGCACACCCCTCATCTCCTTTTCATCTGCTTCACCTGAGCCCCTCAATGGCCAGGTTAAGAGCGACCTTCACCTATTACAGTGGACTTTCAAAGTCAAACCCTCTTGTGTGAGCCCCCATTGTTTGGCTATAGAGTGTGCTGTTTGATATTCATTGTTTGACTGATTGCTTCATGTGCATTTGCTTGCTTATATGTTATGCATCTATCATCATCAATTGCCATTAATGCATGATCATCTCATTTGCTTTTGTGATGCTATCATTGTTGCTTACCCATTGAGGACAATTGTAAGTCCATTGCTTTGGCATTTGTTCCTATGATATGGAAGGATAGAGTGTAAGACCTCATTGGTCACTCATATCTTCTGTTTATCTGTTTGTATGTGAGGATACAGTTATAAGTCCCTGTAAGTTGGCCTCTGTTGTCCTGTGATCATAATTTGATCTGTTTGATTTGTATGTGAGGTTGCAGTTATAAGTCCCTGTAAGTTGGCATCTGCTTTCCTGTGATCATAGTTTGTTTCATCTGTTTGTATGAGAGGTTGCAATTGTAAGTCCCTGTAAGTTGGCATTTGCATTCCTTTGATCATATTGATGCTTTTGTTCTTGTATGTGAGGATCCATTGTAAGTCCCTGTAATGTGGCATTGGATTTCCTGTGAGCATACTGTGAAGTTAACCTAAGTCCAGACAAATTGGCAGTTGACTTCCCTGTTTCATTTTTGTTTTCTTCTGAGGAGATTGGTGTAAGACCATTGAGTGGCTTCTGATATCCTGTTCTGTTTTAGGAGACTGGTGTAAATCCATCTATTGGTATCCGGTATCCGCTTTTATTACTTTGCCTGTGGAGATTAGTGTAAGTCCATTGAGTGGCATCTGATATCCCGTTTTGTTTTAGGAGATTGGTATAAGACCAGTGATTGGCATCCGATATCCGCTTTTGCTTGCTTTGCTTGTTTGTTATTATTAATTGCCATTCCAAAGGACACACTTGAATCATCTCCCATATGATCTCAAGAAGTGAACCTTCTAAGAAGTTTTACTATCCATCCTCATCCATTCATCATTCCCTATGTCCTAAACCTTTTCACACTATACCTTTTAAACTTGACATAAGTGTTGTGCAAACATCTTCATGTTTTTCTAACTAAAAACCTGGACTCAAGTCCTTGACTTTTTCAAACTTCATTTTCATAATACTTCTTTGAATCAATCCTAATCATACTTTGACCTCATTTTCATAATCACAATCAATTAACTTCACTCATTCACTTGTTTTGGCTCTGTCCATTGTTAATCTTTTCATGCATTAGCCATAGGCTTCAATTATCTTTGTGGTTGATGTAAATCTTGCCTATCCTTAGTGAGTCGACAGTAAGACTTCCGTACTTCAAACAGGGCTAACCCCTCTAGTACGTCGAAGCTATCCTCGCATGGTGGATGTTGTTTTTTGGTCGAGTTTTCTCCCATTGATAATGAAAAGCCTCAGTGCTTGTGTTTAAAACTGAATTCACCAACTTTTGGAAATCTTTTAGCCGAACTACGGCGTTTTGATCCTTACCTTTGATGGAAGGTACGTAGGCAGCGGGTTCATCCGTTCGAACACAAAAATAAATAAAACCCAATAAAACTTGTATATTCTTTTCTCATCATCCCAATCATGTTTGCACAATATTTATGTCATAACAAATAACAATTTAGCATAACAAGTGTGAAAAGGGCTCCCTAGGAGTACCTAGGACGTAGTGGGTGCCTAACACCTTCCCATTGCGTAATTTACCCCTTACCCAGAATCTCTGATCTTTTTATTAGTTTTCTACGTGTAAAACTTCTTAGGCTTTTGTTCGCTTTTTAGCCAGTCCTTTGGATAAATAAAAGTGCGGTGGCGACTCGAAAATTTCAATGTATCTCTTAGCTTATGATCTAATCGATAGATCATATAGCAACGAATACACCGCTACAGAAAAGTGGCGACTCTGCTGGGGATATCTCACCAGAATCCTTGGTGGTATTGCCTACTTTTCACCCTTGTTGTGCTATATTATTATCTGTTATTTGACATATTTTTGTACAATTTGGGATCACTGTATTGATTGTAATGTGTGAATTGCTTGATATACATTGCTGTTTGCTTTGGTGATCTGTGAGATGAGTTCTATACCCGAACTCGAGTGCTCTCTAGGATAGGAGAATGGCATAGTCTTGTTGACTGGTGTGGAGTATTCCTTAGCCAGTTGACTTGCGAGTCCATTCACTTGGTGGAGGTCATGTTGAACTAATAATGTCACACAAGTTATTTGTGGTTAGGCATTATTCTTTCAATCATGTTCCGCAGAAGCCAAGGACCTTAGTTTACCAAACCCATCTTGGCCTATTTTTAGGACCGTAGTGCGGAGGTCGTTCAGATGTCAGTTCTGATACGATTGTTACGCGATACTACACTCATAAGAGTTTCTCTTAAGAATATTCTTGGAATACGAGTATTCGTTCCTCCGATAATATTCGAAAGATGGAACGATGATTATGGGAACCTCTGATAGAACATGTCTGGCAGGTTTAAACCCTAGTACACTCCCTTTGGGTGGTTCTTAACCGAGACTCCATGCTCGTGACTCTCAACAAACCCGTGATTCGTGGTTGAGTCGTTCAAACATTGTTAATATCAATGGATCCTGGATCAGGTGTAAAACCTAAAATCCATCAAAGCGGCTGGTTGATATTAAGAATGTTAGAGCCGGTTCATGTACCGTTAATATCAATGGAACTTGGGTGTCGATGAGGTGAAAACCTAAATCCACCAAAATGGATGATTGATATTAGGGATACAATGAGCTTTCCCACGACCTTTGTTTGGTGTGACTTGCTTGATCCTTGAGTGTGATTGTTGCATTCATGCATTCACGCATGCATCCGCATTCATGTCATCAAAAAAGAAAATTTTCAAGGAACTCAAAGGAGTTTATTTGCAAAAATTTTCAAAACATGAAAAAACCGGGAAAATTTTTTCACCTAATATATCTGATGAGATATTCTCATGTAAGATCAAAATGCTTAAATTTTCAAAGTTTGCAAATAAAACCCTCGAGTTCCTTTGATATAAAAACAAGCATATGCATAAACACTTCATGCATCATTTGCATAAACAGGTGTTTTGTTCCGGTCTCCCGTCCTGTGGTCTGACCCTGCGATCTTCATTTATTTTGAAGACGCACGTTGCCGGTATTTTACCAGAGTCATCTCTGCCAGAGTGATGGATCAGATTGAGCAAGAGAGTTGTGAACTCAAGGAGGATTTTGCCAGCCTTAGTGCTTTTAATGGATTTATTCCTGTTGATGGATTTATTCCTGTTGATGGATTTATTCCTGGTTAACCGATCCCGGGCTGGCGTTGGCTATGGTTCTGGGGCACTTAATAAGCAAGGTTTGTTCACAAGTGGAGGATTTATCCATGCCGATCAACCTGAAGAAGATGCAGAAGATCTGAACAATTTCATCATTCCTGGTGGTGTCTTGCCACAATTGGGTCGCTGTGGATGTTCCTATGGTCATTCATAAGTCAGCGTGATTTGTTCATTTTGTTTAAAACCCTTCTCCCATGCCAAAAGGAGAAGTGATGACATTGTTGGCAGCATTTAATACAATGATGTTTTCATTCAATTAATGCATTGTCAAACATTTGTGTTTCCATTTGTTTTCACTTTTTGCTTTTGCATGAAATCAGTGATCACAAAAAA
The DNA here is from genome assembly GCF_024323335.1 of Lathyrus oleraceus. Lineage (NCBI taxonomy): Eukaryota > Viridiplantae > Streptophyta > Magnoliopsida > Fabales > Fabaceae > Lathyrus > Lathyrus oleraceus. Next base: position 317,996,629 of record NC_066583.1, on the reverse strand, counting down.
AACCTGAAAAACAATAAAATAACATTTTTCATCTGCATAAATGATTTGCTTGTTTAAATTCAAAAGCTTTTCATTATCCAGAATCATTATGCAGGGATTTCTAAACCCATTGAACATAATGATCCAACGCCATCTCCCAATCTTGAAGTCCTTGTATCTGAGGTAGAGGAAGATGATGTTGAAGGGGATTCCTGATGAGATTACCCGCCTTCTTGAGCACAAAAGGAGCTCATTCAGCTGTATCATGAGAATCAGCTAAACAGTCAAACTGGGGCATTGCAAATGCAATATATAAAAAAAAAAAAAAAAAAGAAACAAAAAAGAAAAAAAAAAAGAGAAAAAAGAGAGGGTGAAAAAAGATGAAAAATCAAAAACCAGGAAAATTTTTTCAAAATTTTTCCAAAGGAAAAAAAGAAAGAGTATACCCTCAAGTCCCTAGTTGACTGATGCTGAATGGATTCAGAGTCGTTATGACCAGTTGAATTTAATCGAAGAGAAGCGATTAACTGCCATGTGCCATGGTCAGTTATATCAACAGAGAATGAAGAAAGCATTCGACAAGAAGGTCAAGCCTCGTGTGTTCCGAGAAGGTGACCTTGTGCTCAAGAAAGTTTTGTCTTTCGCGCCCGATTCCAGGGGCAAGTGGACTCCAAACTACGAGGGTCCATATGTTGTTAAGAGAGCCTTTCCAGGCGGAGCTTTGATGCTTACAACAATGGATGGGGAGGATTTCACTCGTCCTGTGAATTCAGATGCAGTTAAGAGATACTTTGCCTAGAAAAAAAAAAGTATATGCAAATGAAAAAAAAAGAATGAAAAAAAAAAAACAGAATAGCTCGCTAAGTTGAAAACCCGAAAGGGCGGCTTAGGCAAAAATGAGCGTCTCGGTGGAGAACCCGCAAGGGTAATTCAGGCAAAAATTAGAGACTTGAAAAAAATATATATTTGCATCCCGCTAGATTGAGTACCTCATCCTGGGGCAATCTAGGCAAAAATTAGGGATTTGGCAAGTAACTGCATCCCGACAAGACTTTCTGTTCCATCAGTCGTCATTTCGTCAGAAGATTCTCGATTCGTCGTCAACTGAAGCTTCGGATACATCGAGATTCAAATTGGTAGAGAAAGGATCATTATGTTCAATGTAGCCCTCTTCCAATATATATCACTGATTTCAAATTTGTACAGATCTATGGAGTCTTGCCATTTGCAGACTACCATTCCATCAAATCAATTTGAGCTTTTTATCCAATTATTTGCACTCTTATTTGTTTCAATTCAACAAATGTTTTGCATGTTTTAAATTGATAAAATGTCATTGTTTTAAACAAATCAAATTTTTCAAATAATTTTGTTCTAAACAAAGTGAACATTCACAAGATTGAAAGGATACTCAAGAATATCTCAGTGCTCTCCCGAGGGTGGCATGATTTCCAACAGGTAAGACATTTGTTCATATTCCTGGTTTGGTGGTATCTTCTTTCTTCAGATCTTTTGTTAGGGTTGTTCCTCAAACAAAGTTGTTGTTGGGGTTGGTCCCCAGTACAATCGCAAGCAGAGTGTTGTCGAAGACTCCGTCTTTCTCCAGCAGCAGTTTTTCCCCCAGCATGGGTGTTTTCCTTATAGAAGTTTCGGCGGTTGATGGTTTGTCATCTTGGTGCCCCGTCACTTTCTCCAGTGGGTCATATCCCCAGACTTTATTTGTCCCCTCAGCACAGTCATGAGTATAACTGTTGATTGATACTCCCCTCGGAGTCGCGAGTAGAGCTGTCATTAATATCCCCACCAGGGTTGCAAGTGGAGTGGTTACCTCTTTTCCCCATGTAGTGTGCCAGCAGGATTTGTCTGTTTCCTCAGCACGTTTGTTTTCTTTTGAAGACCCGGTAAGTCAGTGGTTTGATACCCGGTACTTTACCCTTTCCCCGGCGAAGTCGTCTGTGGAATTGTTGCTATCTCTCCATCAGAGTTTATTCTCTTCAGCAGAGCAGGATTTATTTTCCTACTCAGTGGTTGATTTGGGTTGACATCCCAGTGTATCGCAACCATCTTTTCCTCAGCTTAGTCTGCAGAATGTTTGCTGTGACAGTTTCGCCTGTTGAATACTCTTTCAATCCCCGTATGGTCGGATGATGGCTCTAGCCTCCAGTGAACGGATTAATTTCCTGACTGTTTGTGATCCCCAGTAGAGTGGCTTATATTGCAGAATCTACTTGTTGTGATCAGTTTGCTTTGTATATTCTCCCCAAGTGGAGTGGTCCGTTGCAGAATATACTTGTTTGATCTGTCCTCCCTCAGTGGCTTGTTCCCAAGAGAGTAGCCGACAGTTTTCCCCAATAGAGTTGCTTGTGCAGTTACACTCTATTTGGATGATATCATTCTCCCTCAGTGGGTTGTTCCCCGGTGGAGTTATGTGGAGTTGCTTCTACAGCAGTTCGTGCTTGTGCAACGCACTTTTTTGTTTCTCAGTTGACACTGGGATCCCCTGCAGATATACTTTGGGACTCCTCTTGTTCCCCTACAGATTCGTCTTGGTGGCTGTTTTGCCCGTTGTGACTTTCTGTACCCTGATTGGGTTGTTTCCTGATATCTATGATTCTCTGCTTCTTCAGCAGTACTTGCAGATCTTTGCTTTACAGCATGTGGATCTCCGCAGATTGGCTCTCCAGTTGGTTATTCCCCTGGAAGTATAATACCGGACGTTTGGTTCCTGAACCTGTTGTGTTAGAACTGTCTGTTTTGTCAGCATTCATCAAACATAAATCACGCATATTCATGCATATTCATAAACATTCAGATATTCATGTTGCATTTCTCGCCATGTATCCTTTGTTTGTCGTGTCTCCTGCTATGGTGATATAGATCTCTTTACAGATCTCCCCAAGCAGATGTCGGGTGTTTAAAATCTCTCCATATAGAGTCAGCCCGTAAGCAGAAAATGTTGTCTTTCCTTCTGCAGTTCCCCACTGAGATATATCCTCGTGGATGACGGTTTCTTCCGTTTCCTCCCAACACATATATTGGGATGGATTTTCCTATTTGAGTTACATCCTCATTAGGACGTGTTTTATTCAGTCTGTCTTTTCGGATCATTCCCGAATCGGCCATTTGTCAAATATCTTGTGCTTCCCAGTGGGTTGTCCCCCAGCGGAATGTTTTTGGGCCTCTGCCTACAAACCAGCAGTTGTAAGTCCTACTTTTCCTGGCTTTCTTGACAGAATTTGTGGTTATACACCTTTTATTCTCCAGCCAGAGTTTTTGGTTTTCTACCTACTACTCGGTAGTTGTAAATCCTATTTTTCCTGCTCTTCAGCAGTTTGTGGTTTGTTATAAACCCTATTTTGGTTTCCCGTGCGGATTTGTGATTTGTTCTATCCCCACGCGGAGTTTTTGGTCTTCTACCCCGTATTCGGTAGATGTAAACCCTAATTTTTGTGGTTATCTTCATCTAGTCTTTGATGATGATTTTCCTTTGCTTGTATAAGTTGCTCAGATCAGCACTTATATCCCTAGCAAGTCTTTTGTGGATAATTGCCGTATGCTAGCAATTTTATCTCCAGTGGGTCTTTTCACCGTATGCTAGTGATTTGTTCCCCGGATCATTGGTTGTTTACCAGTGCATCCCCAGCTAGTCTTCTGCCGATAATTGCCGGATGCTTGCAATTTATCCTCAGCAGTTCGCCTTTCATTTACCCCTTTTGTTGGTAATGTCTGTTGCTCCTTTTTGATTGGTTATCATTATATACCTAATTTGGTATCCCGATGCCTTTCTGTTCGGTTGATTTATCCTTTGTTAACCCAGTAACCGGTTGTGGATAGTCTTCCATGCGAGTATATTATTCACGGTCTGCCGGTAATGAATAATATATCTCATGCACTCTTCAGTCGAAGCCTTTTGTGTTTCCCCAGTCGAGTAAGATTCGTTATTTCCCTTTGTGGAGTCGAATATTCTTGTTGTTGGATAATTGCCGGATGCTTGCAATTTATCCCTTTGAGTTGTCTCTCGTTTACCCGGATGCTTGGTATCGATTGTCTCTCTTTTTGGTTAGTCACCTATTATATGCCCAGTAACCGGTATCTCGGGTGTCTTTTCCTTTCGAGTGTATTATTCACGGTCTGCCGGTAATGAATGATATTTCTCATGCGCTCTTTAGTTGGAATCCTTTGTTGATTTTCCCCAACTGAGCAAGATTCGTGTTCTTTGTAGAATCGAATAGCCATCCTTTAACCAGTTCGTGTTTCGGATGATGAGTGTTTTGGAAGTGAAAACCAATTCACGTTTTCGGTAGATCACCTATTATATGCCCAGTAACCGGTATCTCTGGTGTTTCTTACCATGCGAGTTTATTATCTACGTTCTGACGGTAATAGATAATATATCTCATGCGAGTATCTTATCCACGGTCTGCCGGTAATGGATATTATATCTCATGCACTCTTTGGGTTTGTGTCCCCATTTGAGTAAGATTCGTTTTCCTGTTGTGGATTCGAATGCCCATCCTGTAAGTCGATTTGCTTTTTCAAGCCCTCCTTTCGGATGATGAGTGTTTTGGAAGTGAAATCCAATTCACGTTTTCGGTAGGTCACCTATTATATACCCAGTAACCGGTATCCCTGGTGTTTCTTGCCATGCGAGTGTATTATTCACGGTCTGCCGGTAATGAATAATATGTCTCATGCGCTCTTTGGTTGGAGTCCTTTGTTGATCTTCCCTAGTCGAGTAAGATTCGCATTCTTTGTAGAATCGAATGTCCATCCTTCAACCAGTTTGTGTTCAGGATGATGAGTGTTTTGGAAGTGAAAACCAATTCACGTCTTCGGATTTTATCCTATAAACAACCCAGTAACCGGTTCAGGATAATTTTCCTTTCGAGTATATTATTCACGGTCTGCCGGTAATGAATAATATGTCTCATCTGAGTATTCTATCCACGTTCTGACGGTAATGGATATTATATCTCGTGCGCTCTTGAGTCAATCTTTTGATTGTTTTTCCCCTCAGAGTAAGATTCATTTTCCTTGTGGAATTGAATGTCCATCCTATAAACAAGTCTGCTGTTCTAGCTCTCTTCAGGATGATGAGTGTTTTGGAAGTGAAATCCAATTCACGCTTTGGTCGGTCACCTATTATATACCCAGTAACCGGTATCCTTGGTGTTCCCTCCTTTCTGCTCCCTATTATGACCTCGGTCCCCCTGTGGAGTCAGATTTTCCTGAGTTTGTTACCCGTATGCCTGGTAACATCTCATTTTCTTTGTTGCTTCCCCAGTGGAATTTTCTTTTGCTTCTCCTCAGGAGTCAGCTTGTGTCTTTCCAATGGATTTATTTTCCATTTGGAATTCTTTTCCCCAGTGTGAGTCCTTCACTCCCCAGTGGGTTCTCCAGTCTGTTTTTCTGTTTTCCTTAATCAGAGTCGTGTTTTGATCACGTTATGTCAGTTTTGTTTTTCCCCAGTTTGGAGTCGTGTATTGTTCACACATTTCTCATTTCTTTTATTATCCCCATAGAGTCTGGTCAGAGTCTCTGTTCCTGGTGAGTGTACTACTCCGATGGATCGTCTTTTCTTCTGTGTGAATCATGTTCCCCACAGAATTTGTGTCTTTTGCATGCATACATTTGCATTATGAGGTCTCTTAGGGACCAAAATTTGTCTCATTACTGTTATTTAAGCCCATTCTACCGCGTCGAGATGAAGATTTCTAAACTTCACTTCTCCGGCTAGAATGACCTTAAATAGGGGCATCTGTAAGACCCCAATTTTGGGCCCTAAGATCCCTCATGGCCCATATCATTTATATCATAACCTCAAGGATCATTGCATGCCTTTGTCCCCTCCTAGTGGGTAGGTTGCCTTGTGGGTTGTTTCTTGATCACCAAGCATACTTTGCATTTGTATATCTTTGCTTTCATATGTTTATTAACCAAAAAGTACAAAAATATTGTCAGTCTAACCTTGTTGCCTGCAGTTGAAGCAATCATCAGCAATTAGGTCAAAGTCAGTCAACAGTCAGTCCAAGCAATGGATGGTGGCCATTCTTGCAGAATTTGGGCACCATGATCAATAATCAAGAGTTCATACATCTTGAGACATCATTTGAAGTCAAGTTCTCAAGGAATTAGGGTTTGGATTTCATCAGAAGAGGTCCAATCATCCAAAACCCTAGAAAAGTCAACAGAAAGTCAAACTTGGTCAACTGTTGATTTAATCAGTGTTTTGATGGATAGAATTGATATGAAGGAGCTCATTCATGTTTGTATAAGCCTCATCTATCATGTTCAACCTCATCATGGAAGAAAATCAAGTCAATCAGAAAATTTCCAGAAATAGAAAGTGGACCTGTAATTTCAACTGCCAAAAATGGAAACTTCTTGATCTTAAACTTACATCATGATACAAGCTTCAAATGAATTTTTGCCCAACATGAAAGTTGAAGATCTTGTCTTCCCATTTTCAAAAAGTCCAAGAACTCTCAAATCCCATGTGTGGTTGTCAAGATATGATCAAATCATTTTCACCAATTTTTGAACTTCAACAAGCCATATCTCTCAAACCATAAGGCCAAATTTGGTGGGGTTTTTTCCTACAAACCACATTTTTTATCCTCTTTCCAAAAATATAAATTTCACTCATCAAAACCTTACCATTCAAAATGGCATTTTTGGACCTATTGCATTTAAAATCAAAGTTTGACCAAACTTTGACTTTTTGAATCATACACTCTTTCTCACTTTGGCCAATTGGGAAAGGTTTAAAATCACATTTGAAACTTGCCTCAAGTCCTAATTCATGGTCATACCACCATCCTACCACTATTTTGGACCAAAATGCAAATATGGTATTTTTTGCAAATGGAAGCATGTAAGCAAGGCAAAGTTAGCGATTAAGGAGCAGACCAAAAACAGCATGAGGAATGGTCATTGGCAGCATGCTAGAAGGCCCATTCAACCATAATATACACCCTCCACTTCCATGTGCTCAAAGTTAGTAACTTTTCAAAAGAATCCATTTAGGCTAATCCTTGTTAGCACTCCCTAATCCAACTCTAAACAGATGATATAAAGTTCATTCTCAGCATTCCTAAACCTAGTTTTTCAGCAGCCACGACAAGAAACCCCTCACTCTCTCATTTTTGCTCTTTGGCCAAAACAACATTTCTGCTCACAAACTCAAAACCTCCAGGTAACCTTTGGTTGATTCATCACTTGGACAACATACTGAGTTCATTTTCACCATCAAACACCAGCTGTACAACCTCCTTCTCCCTCTGTTTTTCCAAGCACCCTTTAATGGCAAACCATGAGTTGTTCATGTTTAAGCATCCTTGAGCTGAAGAAGCTTCACCAACCAACATCTCCAAGCATAAGAGCTACCTGTTTCAAGCTTTGAAGGCCAAGGAAGTACTGCATCCTCACTGAACTTCATTTGTGGTAAGATTTTCGACCAACCCTTTTCTCAAAACTTTGCTATGCCATGTGTAGTTTCAATGTTGCTGAACATTCTGAAATTTGAATCATGTCAAATGGTTAATTATACTGTGAGATATCTGGATTTACATCTTTGTGCATAAACTTGTCTTTGCTCGATTTGTGGATGTGAATTTGTTCTAGTGATTATGGCTGCTAGAATGTGCATTAGGGATGTCTATTTGTCATGTTGGTGGGTGTAGTTTCAATTTTGGGGCACACTTGTTCTTCATGATTTTGATGATGATGATGATACTCTGTGTTATACCTTGGCTCTATCCAGAAATTCATGTGATGCGTGTTTGGTTTATTGTGTTTGGTGTTGCATAATTGCTATTTGCCATGCTGTATGTGGAATGCTGTCGGATTTTATTTTGATGATTTCATGAAGATGCATGTTGGTTGCTGTTAGAAATCCATTGGTTTGTGACTGTTATGTGTGGTTTGGTCGAATCATGATGTTACATGTTGTTGATACCATTGCTGTTGTTTATTTCGTTTGGTTACATGATGATGATATCATGCTGCTGTTTCCAAAACCTTCCCTGTCCAGGATTTTCTCATAATCTGGTTTGTTTTGTTGTTAGTTAATGTGGCATGATGATGTTGTTTAACTGCCATGTGGTTTGCCGTGTTAGAACTTCGATTGATGATGATTGATGAACATGATGCTATGCCATGCTGTTGTGTTTTTGCTTGGTTTGATTTTAGTTTGATGATTTTTTAAACATGATGAACACGATGCCCTGCTGCTATGCTGAAAACATGCTTAAACCCTAGGGTTTTTCTTAAAACCCAGAATTCTGCTCCTCCCATTGGCCCGGATACTGTTTGATTGGCTGAGAGCCAATCAAAACATTTCATTTTGTATGGCCAAAACGCATCGTTCCAATAAGTGATGCCCTGATTTACCAAACTGCCATCGGTTGACCGCATGTTGACCTTATACCATGTCATCTTGTTCATACTTCATTCAATTATCCATCAAACTTCCATAATTCATTTCAAATTCATTTTAACTCCAAAAATTGTGGGATTTTTTGCATTAAACTCATGAATGTGTCCTCTATTTTATTGTGAATTTTAATCAATTTTTCATTTGCTGGATTTTTTATGATAATTGATTTCCCAACATGTATGCCAAAATGATACATTGTGCCATTTCAATTGTGAAATCCTCATGACATATCCTTTGAGTTTGAAATTTTTTGTGGTGAAACTAGACACATTGACCTTCATTTCCATATAAAGTTTGTGCATTTATCATTTGTGGATTGAGAGTTATGATTTTCTGAAGTTATGTGTTGAATTTGGTGCTATACCATGATCATGCATTTTCCCAATTTTTGTTCACATGCTTCCTCTTATCCAATTGACCCCAAATTTTGCATGAATCATCTATCACATGTCTAGTTGGTGTATGAATTTTCTTGGAATTAATCATGTTGTTTTCCATTTGATTGTGAATTTTCTTCCATGCTTGGTCATTTGTTGACTTTTTGTGCTATGCCTTGCCAAATCTTTTGTGAAATTCTCAAATCTTATTGTATGATCATGAAATTTCATATGTGATAACTAGACATCTCAAGCTTTGCATTGGTGTTAATCTCATTCATTTCTCTTCTGTTTTCAAATTGATATGATTTTTTGAAGTTGACCCATGTTTGTTGACTTTCACCATGCTTACTTGAATTTGGTTTGATTTCATGATTTTATCTGACTGCCTTCCTCTCATCCAAATGCCATGAAATTTTACATGTATACCATGTTAGATGTTAGGATTGAGTGTGATTTATTTCATAATTTTTGAGATTGTTTGAGTTGACTTTTGAATGAAGTCTTTGCTGTTGACTTTTGTATGCTTCTCTTGCCATGCTTTGCATCCTTTTGCATATGAAATGACCATGATGCATGATCTTATTATGAATCCAATTGAGAATGCTTCTTGAATGTTTAGACTTGGTTTGGGTTGACTTTTTCTTGCTGCCTTGATTTTTTCTTTCATCTTTGACCCTAGGCTAGTCCTAGTGGTCTTCTAAGCTTATGTTGAGTTCATCTGTTTCAGGTTAAGCACCAATGCCTTGAGGATCATTCTAATATGTTTTAGTTTGATTGTTTATCATGTGCTAACCCTTGTCTTGTAGGTGACTCATATACTTGAGTCTTTGTGCCTTGCACAATTGGTCCCTCTGTGTGACTATTGGTTCATTTCATTTTGCTTTTGACTGTTGACTTGTTTACTAATAAGTTTGACTTTTTCAGGTACTTTAGTTGCCTAAGTTCTTTGAACTTGCTTGCTTTGCTTTTTAGCATTTGCTTTGAGGTATAAACCTTTCTCCTTCATGTAGTCTGGAGACCCGGTCTGTTATTTGACCGGGCAAACTGTCTGAAGTCCTCCTTAAGAGGCAATGCCTGTGTGTGTTTAATTTTGTCCTAAGCAGGAAAAGTCCTTCAAGTAAGGCAATTGGTGGAAGGTAGGGATAAGCAATCTATCCCCCACTATTCAGTGTGTCCTCTCTTTGCTCCCATTACATGGTTGAAGCATTGAGATAAAAACCCAAGATCTAATCGAGTCAATAATGTGGAGCGAGTTCCTACTTTCTGAACTCCCACACTTTCTTTTATGCTCTCTCTGACCTGAGATAGAAGCAATGAGGCACACCCCTCATCTCCTTTTCATCTGCTTCACCTGAGCCCCTCAATGGCCAGGTTAAGAGCGACCTTCACCTATTACAGTGGACTTTCAAAGTCAAACCCTCTTGTGTGAGCCCCCATTGTTTGGCTATAGAGTGTGCTGTTTGATATTCATTGTTTGACTGATTGCTTCATGTGCATTTGCTTGCTTATATGTTATGCATCTATCATCATCAATTGCCATTAATGCATGATCATCTCATTTGCTTTTGTGATGCTATCATTGTTGCTTACCCATTGAGGACAATTGTAAGTCCATTGCTTTGGCATTTGTTCCTATGATATGGAAGGATAGAGTGTAAGACCTCATTGGTCACTCATATCTTCTGTTTATCTGTTTGTATGTGAGGATACAGTTATAAGTCCCTGTAAGTTGGCCTCTGTTGTCCTGTGATCATAATTTGATCTGTTTGATTTGTATGTGAGGTTGCAGTTATAAGTCCCTGTAAGTTGGCATCTGCTTTCCTGTGATCATAGTTTGTTTCATCTGTTTGTATGAGAGGTTGCAATTGTAAGTCCCTGTAAGTTGGCATTTGCATTCCTTTGATCATATTGATGCTTTTGTTCTTGTATGTGAGGATCCATTGTAAGTCCCTGTAATGTGGCATTGGATTTCCTGTGAGCATACTGTGAAGTTAACCTAAGTCCAGACAAATTGGCAGTTGACTTCCCTGTTTCATTTTTGTTTTCTTCTGAGGAGATTGGTGTAAGACCATTGAGTGGCTTCTGATATCCTGTTCTGTTTTAGGAGACTGGTGTAAATCCATCTATTGGTATCCGGTATCCGCTTTTATTACTTTGCCTGTGGAGATTAGTGTAAGTCCATTGAGTGGCATCTGATATCCCGTTTTGTTTTAGGAGATTGGTATAAGACCAGTGATTGGCATCCGATATCCGCTTTTGCTTGCTTTGCTTGTTTGTTATTATTAATTGCCATTCCAAAGGACACACTTGAATCATCTCCCATATGATCTCAAGAAGTGAACCTTCTAAGAAGTTTTACTATCCATCCTCATCCATTCATCATTCCCTATGTCCTAAACCTTTTCACACTATACCTTTTAAACTTGACATAAGTGTTGTGCAAACATCTTCATGTTTTTCTAACTAAAAACCTGGACTCAAGTCCTTGACTTTTTCAAACTTCATTTTCATAATACTTCTTTGAATCAATCCTAATCATACTTTGACCTCATTTTCATAATCACAATCAATTAACTTCACTCATTCACTTGTTTTGGCTCTGTCCATTGTTAATCTTTTCATGCATTAGCCATAGGCTTCAATTATCTTTGTGGTTGATGTAAATCTTGCCTATCCTTAGTGAGTCGACAGTAAGACTTCCGTACTTCAAACAGGGCTAACCCCTCTAGTACGTCGAAGCTATCCTCGCATGGTGGATGTTGTTTTTTGGTCGAGTTTTCTCCCATTGATAATGAAAAGCCTCAGTGCTTGTGTTTAAAACTGAATTCACCAACTTTTGGAAATCTTTTAGCCGAACTACGGCGTTTTGATCCTTACCTTTGATGGAAGGTACGTAGGCAGCGGGTTCATCCGTTCGAACACAAAAATAAATAAAACCCAATAAAACTTGTATATTCTTTTCTCATCATCCCAATCATGTTTGCACAATATTTATGTCATAACAAATAACAATTTAGCATAACAAGTGTGAAAAGGGCTCCCTAGGAGTACCTAGGACGTAGTGGGTGCCTAACACCTTCCCATTGCGTAATTTACCCCTTACCCAGAATCTCTGATCTTTTTATTAGTTTTCTACGTGTAAAACTTCTTAGGCTTTTGTTCGCTTTTTAGCCAGTCCTTTGGATAAATAAAAGTGCGGTGGCGACTCGAAAATTTCAATGTATCTCTTAGCTTATGATCTAATCGATAGATCATATAGCAACGAATACACCGCTACACCTACACCGCCTTTTCCAAGAATAACTAATTTATTATTATCTCCATAAGTGACGAATCCCTTTTTCTTTGGCACAAAATCAATGAAAAGCGATATTTCACCCGTCATATGCCTTGAACATCCACTATTAAGATACCATATATTTTCGATAGATTTAAGACATTCAACCTATAGAATTAAACAAAGGAAATAGGTACCCAATTTTCATTGGGTCCTTGGAAGTGAGTGAAATCAAGGTTGCATTTAGGCAACCATTGAGAGACTCTTTTAGGAACTACCATCTTCCTAAATTTTCACTTTTCAATAGTATGACCCTCTTTTCAACAATAATGACAAGTTATATCATGATGAGTTATGCTTTTACGATTCGAGTCCTTTTTGAAATTTTTATGCTTTTTGTATGAATGACTCAAAGATCTTTCATACTTAGAAGGATCAATAGAAAATGCACTTTTAGGTTGTAAAGTTATGTCTAATTTAACTTGAAGAGCATTTATCTTTTTTTTGCCAATTATGCAAGATTCACAACCAAACCTAGAAGGTTATTCACTTATATTCTTGTCACTTTGAATATCTATCATAGATCTCTTAATAGCTTCAAACTTCCTTTCGGATTCTAATACTTTAGCTTCTAATTGCAAAAATATATTTTCATATGAAGCTAATTTCTTAAAAGCATTTAATGTTTATCTATGAAAATTATCAAAAGCGTCTTGTAATTGAGAATAAGATGAACCACTAGTAAGCTCAAGTTTAGAAGGACTTACTTGTTTCTTCTTCCTTCCATTAGCCATAAGACAAATCTGAGCCGATTATAAACTTGAAGTGGAGTTTTCATCACTTGAGGAATCACTTGCACTCTCACAAGATACATAATCTCTTCTAGATTTACTAGGCTTCTTGTGATGTCCTCTTTCTTTGTCTTTCTTAATCATGGGACATTCCGGTCTATACTGACCAATTTCACCATAATTATGACAAGACCTTCTAAATTTACCTTTCCTATTCTCACCATCTTTTGAAGACTTGGACTCCATTCTAAATTTTGCTAAGTTGCCTTAGGAGTGCTTGACCTTGTTCTTTTGAATATACCTTTAGCATCTATTGGCAGATATCCCAACATCGTCATTATAGGATATCTTGTCATCCTTTTCTTCATACTCAATAGGCTCATTCTTTGAGGAATTGAAACTAGAAGTATTTAAAGCAATGGACTTCTTATCTTCCACCTTGTCTTTACCTTTCTCTTTCTTCATCATCTTTTCATATTATTTTTCATGTCTTTCCTAGCAAGTGATTTCTTTCTCATGTTCTTCCAATTTACCAAACAAATTAGTAAGATCAAGTGCTTTAAGATCATTCGCCTATTTGATAGTGGTGACCTTGGGTTGCCATTCTCTATTAAGACAGCTTAAAACCTTGTTAGTAGTAATAGCATTCGAGATAGGATTACCTAGAGCATTTAATTTATTAATAAGATGTGTGAATCTCTTTTGCATGTCGAAAATGGTTTCACCATGCTTCATACGAAAGAATTCAAACTCTTGGTTCAATGTGTTGATCCTATCTTGTTTGACTTCTTTAGTTCCCTCATGGGCAACTTCTAATGCGTCCCACATAGCCTTGGCAGTTTCACAATGAGAGATATGATAATAATCATCAACACCTAATGTGGATATGAGAATATTGTGCGCTTTCCAATCATGAGACCACAACTTCTTATCATTATCATTGCATTGATATTCCAGTTTTGGTGTTGTAAGACCCCAATTTTTATCCTAAGATCCCTCATGCAATTTCATCATAAGCATTAGCATTGGGATCATACCTTGGCATCCTCCTTACCCCTATTTCATTGGGTTTGTTTTGGGAGAGATCACCAAGCACTTTGTGAGTATATCATACTTGTATATTATAATTTTACTAATCAAAATACCAAAAATATGTCTTTGCATTTGCCTAACTCTTTTGTAGGTAGGGCATGATCACATTGATTCATCAAGTTCCTAACTAGGGTTTTGATACCCTCATGACAAAGAGCACAACCATGAATTGATCCAAGAATGGTTATGAGCATCATATATGAGTTCCATTTATTCCTACATGTTATATTGATCAAGTTTTCTTCAAGAGTTTGGGAGTGACTTGCCTTGGAAACCCTGGTTTAACTGGGTATCTTGAGTAACTTCTCCCACAAGCTATCTTACCATTTGATCAAATTTCTCAAGGGACACTTCAAAATTCATCATCTTATGCATATATGATCTACCATGAGCCAAGAAATTCCAAAGAATTGAAGGTTAGCAAGTTGGTTGATGGTGGTTGGCCAGATGAATTCATCTAATCAAAATTGGGTCTCCCTAGACCCTATCTCCTACAATTTTCACCATATGAAAATGATTCCCAGATCAAAGTTACTCTGGATGACATTCCAAACAACTTTCGTGTTGAGACCTAGAGCTATTTTTGCTTATAAAATCATTTTCTATGTTGAAACATTATAGGTCATTTTGTCTAAACCCTAATTTGAAAGTCAACTTCCCAAGACCATAACTTGCTCAATTTTTATGAGATGAAAGATTTACAAGTTGCACAATCAAATTCAAGATGTCTAATTCAACTTTGATGTTTGGATTAAGAGTTAATTCAACTTTTATGAGCATGTGATATGAGGTTACATTATAGGTCACTTTTGACCTATACCATTGAACAGGTGATTTTTCCAAACTTCAAAAATGCATAACTTTATCATTACAAATACAAATAACATGAAATTGGTGACCATTCTTAACATCTTTAAAATAGATACAACTTTTATGAAGACACTTTTCTCATTTGAAGCTCACAAAAAAAGTTAAGCAAGGTGGAATATTGAGATATATGGCTTGACACTTACAAAAAAATTCAATATGTTAAAATTTCCAAACTTCCACCTCAAAATTCATCATGTTCCAAGCTCCAAATGAAAACGTGTTGAACATGAAAGTTGTTCCTCTTGATCTAACCTTTCCAAAAAGTCCAATTTCATCCATTTTGGACAAGAATTGTTAGGTCTGCGCATGACATGAACATTGCATCATCATTTGGCAAAGATCAAACTTCAAGTGTTCATATACATTGCCTTGCATTCCAAGTTGATTTCAGACTTACCCACACTCAATTATGGATCAAATGGAATAATTCCAAGTCATTTGAAAGGTGCAAATATCACATGATCCAGCTATAAATAGAGCTCCATATGCTCAGAATTCAACACATATTCGCGCCAACTTTGATCCTAAACCCCTAACCCTTCCATTTGAGAGGATAATCCTGAGAATTTCCATTAGAAATTGAGTTGAATTCTCACTGTTTTGAGATTCAAAACTCCAGGGATCCAAGACCTTTTGTGCATTCTAATCGACTTCTGCAAGCATACTGAGCAAGATTAAGCACAAGCCAAAACAAGAACAGTTTAATCCAGACCTACATCGAAGGTATTTTCCAGAAAATTTCATCTCTTCGATTCTCTCTTAATTCCACTCAATTCTCTTGGATTCTTGGTTGTCTGAAGTTCTTCCAATATAGGCAAGAAGATTGAGTTGCTTAGAGGTCAAATCGAAGCAACTCAGTTGACACACCTCAAAATTCAACTCCTCATATCTTTATATATGTGTGGAGTTAGTTAAAATTGAGGTCAGATTCGTGCTCTACACCATTTTTTCTTTCAGATCATGTCATCCTTTTTCATTTTCTTGGTGATGAGTGAACCAGTCCGGCCAGGGTCACCGGAGAAGATGACCGGCCTTTGGACGCCGGTGATGTGTTGGCATGGTTCAGAGCCATTGATCCTTTTCAAATTGTTTTAATCTCATGCGTTGCTTTTAAATACCAAGCCTATGTCGCGTTGACTCAAGTCCACCATGGAACGCGCGCTGGTGGCTACTTGATCTGCCACCTTAATTAATGAGGGAGATCAAGTGGTCCATATTTTTTTGTTATTTTCTAAATTTTCTTTTATTCCTTTTATTTTCATTAATTCATATTAATTTTAATATTGATCCAAAAAATATGAGAGTTTCACCAAAAAAATTCAAATAATTTCCTCTTTCATATTCTGAATTAGAATTATTTTTTGGATCATTATTAATATTTTTCATGATTTAATTGATTTTGTATTTGTTTTTAATTGTTTAAAAATATTTTTAAGTCTTCAAAAGTTCTGATAAATCTCATGGCCATTTTTTTAATTGATTTTGATTTTGCATTTTTTTTCTCCAAGGTCCTTTGACCTTGTTTGACCTATGATAAATCTCATGGCCATTTATTTGGTGTTTTGAAGAGGTTTTAGGAATTTGACAAACCATATTTAATTTAAATGTATTATTTTAGTATTTTTAATTTGAATAAATTCTAATTAGGATGTAGTGCGGAAAATCTTCAAGTTTAGACTTGATAACATTTACCCCCTCTTGGCCTATTTAGGATGTAGTGCGGAAAATATTCAAGTGTAGACTTGATAACAGTTGTTACGCGATACTACACTCGGACGAGTTTCTCTTGAGAATATTATGGGTCGATGAGTCAGTCATCTTAACCTGTAATATCCAATAGATGGAATTAAGACTCTGGGAACTTTTTAGAACATGATCTACAGGTTTTTATCCTTAGTTCACTCCTTGGGGATGGTTCTTACCCAGATTCCATGCTCGTGACTTGCAACAAACCTTTGATTCTTGGTTGATCCAATCAAGTCTTGTCAATATTAATGGAACTTGGGTGTTGATAAGGTGTAAACCATAATCCATTAAAATGGATTATTGATCTTGACAAATGACTTGATTCATCCCTTGACATTTGTTTGCCTTGTGTGTGATCCCTTATTTGTGACTGTTGCATTCATGCATTCATGCGCATCATAACATTCATCACACGAAAATTTCAAGGAATAAGATATCATTTGCAAATATTTTCAGACCATGGATTGTGGACAAAGGAACACTAAGAAGTACAGTTTCAGATGTCCCGACTTGAAAGAGTTAAGGAAGCTGGCATCTTTTGTATTAGATCCCATGGACTTCAAACAACGTCATGGGAAGCTTTTGTCTATCTTGTCTGCTGATGTGCTTGAAGGACTTTTGAGTGTATTGGTGCAGTTCTATGATCCTCTTTACCGTTGTTTCACTTTCCCAGATTTTCAGCTTGTGCCTACATTGGAAAAGTATTATCATCTTTTGGGGTTACTTGTTTCTAGTAGAGTGCCTTTTAGTGGATTGGAGGAGATTCCTAGATCTCATCTTATTGCTAAAGCTCTTCACTTGAAGAAGTCTGAGATATAGGCTCATTGGGTGAAGAAATGAGGATTGTTTGGGTTGCCATCTGATTTCCTCATCAAGGAAGCTACTGCCTTTGCTCAAGCCGCTAGTGTGGATGCTTTTGAAGTTATCTTTGTATTGCTCATTTATGGATTAGCTTTGTTCCCTAACATTGACGGTTTTGTTGATGTTAACGCCATTAGACTTTTCTTGATTAGGAATCATGTGCCTACTTTGTTGGGTGATATATATTTCTCTTTGCATCTAAGGAATTCTAAGGGTGGTGGAACGATTGTCTGTTGCATTCCTCTTCTGTGCAAGTGGTTTATTTCGCACTTGCCTCAGGCACCTGATTTTGTGGAGAACAAACGATGTCTAAGGTGGTCTCAGAGACTCATGTCTCTCACTAATGATGATATAGTTTGGTATGATCCGTCTTTGAGCAGTTTGGAGATTATTGATAGTTGTGGTGAATTCTATAATGTGCCTCTCATTGGTACACAAGGAGGAGTTAACTACAACCCTGCTTTAGCTCGTCGTCAACTTGGGTTCCCCTTGAGAGACAAACCTAATAACACTTTGTTAGAAGGTCTTTTCTATCAAGAGGGTAAAGATCCCCAACATTTGAAGTAGAAGATTGTGCATGCTTAGCATAATGTGCATAGGAAAGGAAGATCCGAGCTTGGTCCGTGCATTGTTGTAGCCTTGGAAGCTTACACTCTTTGGGTGAAGAAGAGGGATTTGGAGTTGAAGATGCCTTGTCATTGCGAAAGACATATGTCTATGGTTGTGGTTGAGCCATTAACTCTCCCTAACCAAGATGTAGAGGAGTTGGAAGATGCGCTCGCCAAGATGAAGCAAGAGAAGGATATGTGGGAAGAGTGTTTCCATGCTTTGAGCAAAAAGCATGAGGAGTTGCAGCTTGAGTCTAAGGACAAAGATGCACTTATTGAGCTACTTGAAGACCGAGTGACGAAGAGACAGAGAGAGCCAGAGGTTTCATCTTCTAGCATGCCTTAGCCTTCCGTTGCTTGGAAGAAGATTGTTGACCAGCTTGTCCTCGAGAAGACTCAGATGAAGGCTTCTTTTGAGACCGAGATTCGTCGCATTCGAAGCAAGTACGCGCCTTCAGCCAGATCTTCTGACGTTGTTAGGGATCCTTAGGATGACTAGTCTCCTTTTCCCTTGTATTTTTTTTTCATTTGGTTTCTGAAATTGTACTCAGTGTAATCCTTCCAATTATATAAATGAAAAGAGACTTTTGGTCATATAAAAATTATTACAATTGTTGATATATATATATATATATATATATATATATATATATATATATATATATATATATATATATATATATATATATATATATATATGTTTGCAAATGATATAGTAAGTTCCTTGAAAAAAATAAAAAATAAACAAGCATCGTATTTCATGCATCATTTGCATAAGCAGGTTTCTCTTTCGCCAGATGTCTCATTGGTGTTTCTTTTGTGCTTTAGCCAAACTGACTCATCGATACAACACCCGCGCCAATCATCTTAAAATTATGGAGCATCTAGAGCAAGAGAACAGAGAGCTGAAAGACGAGATCGCCCGCCTGACTGCCATGATGGAGTCAGTTCTTGCTGCTCAGAGTCAATCTTCTCCAACGCCTGCAACTCCTCTTGCGAGGACGGTTATTTCAGAGGTGGCCACCTCTACCATGCCTGCTGCCACCGCTCACTTTGCGCCTACGATGCCTGCCGGATTTCCATGGGGAATGTCGTGCAGTTTTGTGCCTGAAGGCTTTGCGCCTACTTTTGCTTCCATGTCGGCATCTAGCCCGGTCATGTCTGTGCAACCTTCCATTGTGCACACCTTACCCCGTGTAGAGGACACCATTTATCACTCCGAGTCGTCTGAGGGTTCGGATGTCTATGAGAAAATGGATGAAATGAAGGATCAGTTTCATGAGCTGCGCAAGAAATTGAAGACGCTGAGAGGTAAGGATTTGTTTGGGAAGAGTGCTGTTGAGTTGTGTTTAGTGCCCAACGTCAAGATCCCGGTGAAGTTCAAAGTGCCTGACTTTGAAAAGTATAAAGGGAATACTTGTCCACTCATTCATCTGGTGATGTATGCTCGCAAGATGTCTACTCAGACCGATAATGATCAACTGTTGATTCATTATTTCCAGGATAGTCTGACCGGTGCTGCGCTCCGTTGGTATATGGGGTTGGATAGTGCAAGCATTCGCACTTTCAATGACCCGGAAGAGGCTTTTGTCAAGAAGTATAAGTGCAACATGGACATGGCGCCTGATAGAGACCAGCTGAGGTCTATGTCTCAGAGAGATAAAGAGACATCCAAAGAGTACACGCAGAGATGGAGGGAATTGGGTGCCCAGATCACTCCTCCTTTGGAGGAAAAAGAGATGACAAAGATCTTTCTAAAGACACTGAGTTCATTTTATTATGAACGAATGATTGCTAGTTCCCCTAGTGACTTTACCGAAATGGTAAACATGGGGATGAGGCTTGAGAAAGGCGTTCGAGAGGGACGTTTGTCAAAGGATGAGGCGTCGATGAGTAAGAGGTATGGAAGCAGTTTTAACAAGAAAAAAGACAATGAAGCGAATGCAATAAGAAATGGGAGGCAGAGGAGGCCTCAGATCAGAAGGAATCCAACATCTTGTCAACATCATCATCATCAAGTATCTTCCGTTATCCGAGTATTTTCTAATCGACAATCAACACCAGTTCAACAACCATAACATCAACAACAACAACCGCAATAACGAACGAACACCTACAACAACAACAATACCAACAACAATCATCATCAATAAAACTTTGAGAGGAAGAAGGTCTCTTTCGACCTGATTCCTATGTCTTATGCAGAATTGTATCCATCCTTGGTTCTCAAGAACCTGATTCAACCCAGAAACCCGCCACAGATTCCAGAGCCACTTCCTTGGTGGTATAAATCTGAACTCCGTTGTGCTTTTCATCAAGAAGCACCCGTACATGATATAGAGAATTGTTATCCACTCAAGTATGAGGTTCAAAAACTGATGAAGAGTGGAATGGTGTCTTTTGAAGACCGTGCGCTGAATGTGAAAGCAAATCCATTTCCCTCTCATTGGAACTCTTCTGTGAATATGGTGGATGGTTGTCCTGGATAATTCAAAGTTTTTGATGTGCATTTTATCCGAAGATCCTTGGTGCAGATGCATAAGGATGTTTGTTTGGTAAGTGATTGTGAGCACGACCATGATGGTTGTGCTGTTTGTAGTGTTAACCTGAGGGGTTATGAAGTTGTGAAAAGGGACATCCAGCGACTGATGGATGAAGGCATGATTCAGATTGTTCAATCCCGTCATGTAGATGAAGATGTAAATGTCATAGTGCCTGTTTTCAAGCAGCCAGAGAGGTTGATAATTCAGTACGACAGTAGTAACAGTGTCAACAATAGATCAGTATCGTCGTTGGTAATACGGTTAGCGGATCTAGTCCCGTATTCATTTGATAAAGTTGTACCGTATCAGTATAATGCTACAATGATAGAAGGTGGTCAAGAGGTTCTATTGCCTACGACTAGCTCAGTGGTGAGCATTGTTGATGTTACCAACGTGACCCGCAGTGGTCGTGTGTTTGGGTCGGTGTTCCCAAAGGACAAAGAAGAATCAGTTGTGAGTAAGAAGGTGGAAGTGCCTGTTGAAGATCCAACTGGTGTTTCAAAGGGTAAGTCTGGTGAATCCATCAATGCGAAGGCCAACGATGATGATGAGGTACTTCGGTTGATTAAAAGGAGTGAGTTTAATATGGTGGAGCAGCTGCTCCAAACCCCCTCAAAGATCTCAGTGTTGTCTCTGTTCCTGAATTCAGAAGCGCACAGAGAAGCACTACGGAGAGTTTTGGAACAAGATTTTGTAGAACATGATGTTACAGTGGATCAATTCGATCATATCATGGCTAACATCACTTATGGCAATAATCTCAGTTTCTATGATGAAGAACTCCCTGAGGAGGGTAGAAATCATAATCTGGCTTTGCACATTTCTATGAATTGCAAAGAGGATGCTTTGTCAAATGTGCTTGTTGACACCGGGTCGTCACTGAATGTGCTTCCGAAATTAACTCTGCCAAAGCTACCATACCAAGGAGCGCCTATGAGGTATAGCGGTGTAATCGTCAAAGCTTTTGATGGTTCACGCAAGACAGTTATTGGTGAAGTTGACCTTCCAGTTAAGATAGGTCCTAGTGATTTTCAAATTACTTTCCAAGTAATGGATATCCACTCGGCCTACAGTTGCTTGTTAGAAAGGCCATGGATCCATGAGGCAGGAGCTGTTACCTCCACTTTGCACCAGAAACTCAAATTTGTGAAGAATGGAAAGCTAGTGATTGTTGGTGGAGAGAAAGCGTTGTTGGTTAGCCATTTGTCATCTTTCTCTTACGTGGAAGTTGAGGATGAAGTTGGAACTCCGTTCCAAGCCTTATCTATTACTGCTGAAAAAAGAGTTGGGGCACCTATGTCCTCATTGAAAGATGCTAAGAAGATTGTGGAAGAAGGCAATGTTGATCAGTGGGGGCGCATGATAGAGGTCTCCGACAACAAAGGCAGAACCGGTTTGGGGTTCCAGAAAGGTTCATCAACTGCAAGGACTGAAGATATGCAACTTAGCTTCCGTAGCGGAGGGTTCATTCATGGCAATGAACAACACTTAGTTATTATGCTAGAGGATGATGAAGAGGAAGGCTGCACCAATTTTGTGACGCATGGAAAGGCTTACAACAATTGGACTGTTGTTGATGTTCCTGTTATTTTGCATTGATCTAAGTAATTGCTTTTATATGTTTTGAAAAATCCTTCCCCTATGCCTAAGGGAGAAGTGAACATTGTTTGGGCATTTTCAAATTGATCATTAATAAAATTAATTATATTCATCCACACCTATGATGTTTGTTTTTACTTTTTGCTTTATTCTAAAAATGGTAACCAATAAAAAACATAAATAAACAATATAATTGTCCATCTGCATAATATTTGGTCACAAATTCACTTCTCTAAAATCAAAATATCAAATCATTATGCAGGTTGGTTCCTAACTATATTGAATACAATGATCCTTCTCCTTCTCCAAATTTTGAATTCCCTGTGTTTGAGGCTGAGGAGGAAAGTGATGTAGAAGTGAGTGATGAATTATCTCGTCTTCTTGAGCAAGATGAAAAGACTATTCAGTCGTTCGAAGAGCGGGTCGAGTTAGTCAATTTGGGTTCCGAGGATGATGTGAAGGAAGTTAAGATTAGGTCTCGACTGTTTCCAGATGCCAAGAAGGGGTTGATTGATCTTCTTCGAGAATATTCAGATGTGTTTGCTTGGTCCTATCAAGACATGCCTGGTTTGGATTCTGAGATTGTGGAGCATAGATTGCCATTGAAGCCAGAATGCTTGTTAGTCAAGCAGAAGTTGAGAAGAACGCATCTTGATATGGCTGTGAAGATCAAAGAGGAAGTACAAAAGCAGATTGATACTAGTTTCCTTGTAACTGCTAAGTATTCACAATGGGTGGCCAATATTATGCATGTGCCAAAAAAAGATGGAAAAGTCCGCATGTGTGTTGACTATAGAGATTTCAATAAAGCCAGTCCAAAAGATGATTTCCCTCTGCCACACATTGATATGTTGGTAGACAATACTTCTAAATTCAAAGTCTTTTCGTTTATGGATGGATTTTCCGGATATAATCAGATCAAGATGGCACCCAAAGATATGGAGAAGACCACATTCATTACACCTTGGGGAACATTCTGTTATAGAGTGATGCCTTTCGGTCTAAAGAATGCTGGTGCAACTTACCAAAGAGCAATGACTACTCTTTTTCATGATATGATGCATAAAGAGATTGAAGTATATGTTGATGACATGATTGCCAAATCGATTGATGAAGAGGAACATGTTGAGCATTTGTTGAAGCTATTCCAGCGTTTGAGGAAATATAAACTCTGCTTGAATCCCAATAAGTGCACTTTTGGTGTTCGGTCTGGTAAGTTGTTGGGCTTTATTGTCAGCGAGAAGGGTATTGAAGTTGATCTTGCCAAGGTCAAAGCAATACAAGAGATGTATGCGCCCAAAACTGAGAAGCAAGTCAGAGGTTTTCTCGGCCGCTTGAATTATATTTCCATATTCATTTCCCACATGACTGCCACATGTGCGCCTATATTCAAGCTTCTTCGAAAAGATCAGTCTTGTGATTGGACCAAAGATTGCCAAAAAGCTTTTGACAGTATCAAAGAATATTTGCTTGAACCTCCAATTTTGTCTCCACCTGTTGAAGGAAGATTGTTGATCATGTATTTGACTGTGCTCGAAGATAGTATGGGTTGTGTTCTTGGTCAGCAAGATGAAATTGGAAAGAAAGAATTTGTGATCTACTACCTCAGTAAGAAGTTCACCGACTATGAGACTCGGTATTCTATACTTGAAAAAACTTCTTGCGCATTGGCTTGGGCAGCTAAGCGTCTGCGTCAGTATATGTTGAATCATACCACTTGGTTGATATCCAAAATGGATCCAATCAAGTATATATTTGAGAAGCCTGCTTTAAATGGGAGGATTTCCCGTTGGCAGATGTTGTTATCAAAGTATGATATCGAATACCGTTCTCAGAAAGCGATCAAAGGTAGTATCTTGGCTGACCATTTGGCTCACCAACCAATTGAAGATTATCAGTCAGTACAGTATGACTTTCCTGATTAAGAGATTTTGTACTTGAAAATGAAAGATTATGATGAACCATTGCTTGAAGAAGGGCCAGAACCTGGTTCTCGTTGGGGCATGGTATTTGATGGAGCTATTAATCAATATGGAAATGGCATCGGGGAAGTGATCATTACTCCTCAAGGCACGCATCTACCATTTATAGCTAGATTGACTTTCAAGTGTACAAACAACATGGCAGAATATGAAGCTTGCATTATGGGGCTTAAAGAGGCCATGAATCTCATAATCAAGTACTTAGATGTCTTTGGAGATTCAGCTTTGGTTGTGAATCAGATCAAAGGTGAATGGGAGACAAATCAACCCGGTTTAATACCTTATAGAGATTATGCAATGAGGATTTCAACTTTCTTTACAAAGGTTGAATTTCATCATATCCCTCGAGATAAAAACCGGATGGCAGATGCTCTTGCAATGTTGGCATCAATGATTGTAGTGAAGTATTGGAATGAAGTTCCCAATTTGTCTGTGATGCATCTTGATAGGCCAGCTCATGTGTTTGCTGTTGAAGAGATCAAAGACGAGAAACTATGGTATTACAATATCAAATTTTCCTCCAAAGTCAGATTTACCCACCTAGGGCATCTTTGAAAGATAAGAAGACTTTGAGAATATTAGCTGGAAATTTCTACTTGAATGGTGATATACTGTACAAGAGAAACTTCGACATGGTTTTGCTCAGATGCGTGGATAGACCCGAAGCAGACTTGTTGATGACTGAAGTGCATGAAGGTTCCTTTGGTACTCATTATAATGGACATACAATGGCGAAGAAGATGTTGTGAGCAGGTTACTGTTGGCTGATAATGGAATCTGACTGTTGCAAATTTGTGAAGAAATGCCACAGGTGTCAAATTTATGCTGATAAGATTCATGTTCCTTTTGGAATTCCTTCGTTACGCTTGCTCATGGAAGCCAAGTTGACTGAGGTTGAATGGTGTCAAACTAGGTATGACCAGTTGAATTTAATTGAAGAGAAGAGATTAACTGCCATGTGCCATGGTCAGTTATATCAGCAAAGGATGAAGAAAGCTTTTGATAAGAAGGTAAAACCTCGTGTGTTCAGGGAAGGTGAACATTTAACTATTGTTTTCAAACATTAGAAACCTAAGCATTATGCTTTTGATTTTCAAACCTTCTTTTCATAACACTTATTTTGAATTGAATCTTTAAGCCAACTTTGACCATTTTTGTATATGCTTCTAATTGGTAAATATAACCCATTCAAATGTCTTTTGTGGTTTCAATGGCCACTTCCTTAATCAAACTTTTTCATAATCTTTAGCTATTAGGTTTGAGTTATCCTGGAGGTAGATGTAATACTCACCTATATCCTTAGTGATGGATAGTGAGTCTTCCATGCTTATTATAGGGTTAACCCCTCACTAGCATGTTGAAGCTATCCTCACATGGTGGATTTGTGGTTTTAGGTTGAGTTTTCTCCCTTTGATAACAAAAGACCTTAAGGCTTTTGAACAAATCAATTTACCAACTCATTTTGAGATTTTTACCCCGAACTACGAGGTTTTGATCCTAATCTTTTTTAAAGATGGTACGTAGGCAATGGGTTTATCCATCCAAACACAAAACGTAAATAAACTTGTACATTCTTTTCTCATCTCTTCAATCATGTTTGCACAAATAAACTTTCACAAAATACCAACCTTACAACAAATGTGAAAAGGGTTCCCTAGGAGTACCTAGGATGTTTTGGGTGCCTAACACCTTCCCATTACATAACCAACCCCCTTACCCAGATCTTTGTTTCTCTTTTACTAGTTTTTGTTAAAACTTTTAGGTTTTTGTTCGCTTTCTAACCATTCCTTTGGATAAATAGAAGTGCGGTGGCGACTCGACTTGTATGATTTACCTTGGATTTAGTCAATATCTCTAATGGTAACGAATACCCCGCTACAGAAAAGTGGCGACTCTGCTGGGGACGTCCCTAGTGGGTTTTGCCTACTTTTCATATGTTGTTGTATTGTGTTGTATTGTTTTGTGACATATTTTTGTGCAATTTGGGATTACTGTATTGTATGTAATGATTGAATTGCTTGAATATTAATTCCTTGAATGCTTGGTGATCTTTGTGAGATGAGTTCTATACCCGAACTCGAGTGCACTTAGGATAGGAGAATGGCGTAGTCTTGTTGACTTGTGTGGAGTTATTCCTTAGCAAGTTGACTTGCAAGTCCATTCACTTGGTGGAGGTCATGTTGGGATCAATAATGTCACACAAGTAAGTTGTGGTTAGACATTACTCTTTCCAATATAGACCTTAGAAGCCAAGGACCTTAGTTTACCAAGCCCATCTTGGCCTATTTTTAGGATGTAGTGCGAAAGTCGTTCAAATGTATGATTTGATATGATTGTTACGCGATACTACACTCATAAGTGTCTCTCTTGAGAATATTTTTAGAAAACGAGTAGTCGTTTATCCGATAATATCCGAAAGATGGGATGATGACTATGGGAACCTCTTGTAGAACATGTTTGGCAGGTTTAAACCCTAGTACATTCCCTTTGGGTGGTTCTTAACCAAGACTCCATGCTCATGACTTGCAACAAAGCCTTGATTCATGGTTGATCCGTTCATGTATCCTTAATATCAATGGAACTTGGGTGTTGATAAGGTGTAAACCATAATCCACCAAAATGGATGATTGATATTAAGGATAATATGATCCATCCCATGACCTTTGTTTGGTGTGCTTTGGTTGATCCTTGAGTGTGATTGTTGCATTCATGCATTCATGCACTCATTTGCATCCATATCATCAAAATGATGAAGAAAATTTTCAAGG
Organism: Lathyrus oleraceus; assembly: GCF_024323335.1. NCBI lineage: Eukaryota > Viridiplantae > Streptophyta > Magnoliopsida > Fabales > Fabaceae > Lathyrus > Lathyrus oleraceus. The sequence continues at coordinate 317,969,696 of NC_066583.1, read as the reverse complement.
AACTTAAGAGGTCTATTTGCACATTTTCAGACATGGAAAGACAAAGAAGGAATACCAAGAAGTACAGTTTCAGACAACCAGATTTGAAAGGGTTAAGGAATTTGACATCTTATGTATTGGATCCCTTGGGTTTCAAGGCTCGTTTTGGGAAGCTTCTTCCTCTTCTGACTACTCAGGTGGATGAAGGATTGATGAGTGTATTGGTGCAGTTTTATGACCCTCTGTATCGTTACTTCACGTTTCCGGATTTCCAGCTTTTTTCCTACACTTGAGGAGTATGCCTACCTTGTGGGTATACCTATTCTAGACCAGTTGCCATTCAGTGGCTTGGAGAGTATTCCTACTTCTCAAGAGATAGCAGACATGTTACACATAGATGAATCTCTGGTTGGTGCTCATATGACTACCAAAGGTGGGATTCAAGGTCTCCCTTCTAAGTTCCTCATCGCTCAAGCTATTATATATGGGAAGGCCATGAGTGAGGATGCCTTTGAGGCCATATTTGTACTTCTCATCTATGGACTAGTGTTATTCCCTAACATCGACAAGTTTGTGGATGTGAACGCTATTAGGATTTTCTCTACTCTTAATCCCGTTCTGACTCTGTTGGGTGATACCTTTTTCTCTTTGCATATGAGGAATGCAAAGGGTGGTGGTGCCATTGTGTGCTGTTTGCCTCTGTTGTATAAGTGGTTTATTTCTCACTTACCTCAGATGGTCGCTTTCAAGGAGAACAAAGGATGTCTACTGTGGTCCACGAGACTTATGTCTCTCACTAATGATGACATCTCTTGGTACAACCGTGTGTATGATGGTGTGCAGATTATCGACTCTTGTGGTGAATTCTCCAATGTACCTCTTCTTGGTACATGTGGTGTGTCATACGGTGAACTGACTTTTTGTGTTTTTTAATCGCAATGTCGCGGTTAGCAAGAGTCGCCACCGACTTTTCTTTTATCCAATAAGGAAAGGTGGAAAAGAACAGGAAAGACCTTAATTTAGATTCTTAGGTTCGGGAGGTACATTATACAAAGGGAAGGTGTTAGCACCCTTTGTATCCATGGTTATCCATGGGCTCTTAATTGCTCAATCATTTATGTTTTTCTAGTTTGAAAAAGTGGTTGAGAAATGTGTAGGAAATGTTTTGAAAACGAGAATTTAACTTTGTAATGATTCTTGAATGAATGTATACAAAGTGGTTATCTCGTTTAGTTTTGAAAATAGTTTAGAAAAATATAACTCGGCAATGATTCTAGTGCGAATGTATGCCAAGTGGTGATTTTCTAATGGAGGTTTTGAAAGGTGTAAGGTGTTAAAAGTAGTTTTAAATTATGAATAAGCAATTAAGAGTTATACCTATCCGAGGTCTTTCCGGGCATTTCCTATCCTTTTGAGGGTAAGACTGTCCTTACTATTGAGAAGTAAGTAGTTTTATCCTTTGGATATGAAAGGGTCATCGTAGGGTCATCGATTGGTTATTGAGGGCAACAGTTGTGAGGATACCTTAGCATTCGAAGGGACGATCATCATTTAACCGTAGGCTACACCGAAGGGTCATCGAGGGACAAAGGCAACATTCGAGGGACTATGATGATTTAACCGAAGGGTCTTTGCTAAGTGTACCCCCATATTCGCGGGACATGACCATAATACCGTGATCGCAGGGTAACAAAAGAGAGGTCCAAGATCGCATATTAAAAGGCAAAGTTTTACAATTAATTAGATAGCCGTAGTCGATTAAGTAATTAGGTCCATATTAAAATCAGCACATTAAGATCAATTAAGCCATTAGGGTGGATCTTCACCATGAAATTAATACATTAAAATCAATTGAGTAATTCAGGGTGAATCTCCATAAGGGTATCCCACACATAAAGTGGAATACCTAGCCGGCCATTTCCTCGGGAATATGTAAACCTTTACACAATTCAGCACACGGGTTAGAGCATCAAAGTAAAGTATAATTGAAAATTGCACTACAACACAACAGTCATAATCTCAGGCCAAATGATGCAGAATTATAATAAGTCTTGGTTAGATAGACATAAGGCAGAATAGAAAAGAAACAAAGCAGCCACTGTCCCGTTCGCCTCTGCTTCGCCTAGCGAATGCTCGCTACAGGTTCGCTTAGCGATGTGCTAGCGAGCGGCCACGGGTTTGGAGTTTGACAGCAGCATGACCTCCGAAAACCTGAACTTTTATGGCATTTGATTACCGGAATAGCATGGACAAACATTCATGATATTCAAGCATATTTAAATTCGCATGTGAAATCAAATTACATATTCGAAACTTCAATCATGATGCTTTATATATATAGAGATTACCGATTAAAAGCATAAAACAATAGTGATGCGCGAACCTGTTTTGCAACTAAGCTGCTATGTTGGAGAGACTGATCACTTTTGGTATCGGATGGAGTTGGGCGGCGGTAGCTTCGGAGCGGAGGAGCGGCCTTCAGGGTTTCTTCACTCGGAACTCTCTAAAGTAGCCTCCAGGGTTTCTGTGCTAGGGTTTTCGTCCGTCTTCCTCTCTTTTCCTCCGTGGCTGAAGTGCCAGTATTTATAGTGATCGTGGTGACCTAATGGGCTCAGAATGAAGCCCAGAAATTCTGATGTTCGCAAGCTTCGCTAGGCGAAGGAGTTGCTCGCCTAGCGAGCAAGCTATTTTGGGCTTTTACTGGATCTGGTGCTTCGCTGGGGCGAGTGTCATAACGAAGTGTTCGCTAGGCGAAGGAATTGCTCGCCTAGCGAGCAGGCCAGTTTGGGCCATTTTCTGGATTGGGCCACTCGTGAGCTGGGTCTTTGTTCCTTTAAGGTCAGTGTCATAAAAATGAGTCGGAGTGCCCTGAAAAATGTCTTGAAATATTAATGGGCAAATTTTGGGGTATGACAGCTGCCCCTGTTCAATATTCTTGAACCGAGAGAGTAGAATGGTATGTGCACCATTCGTGGTCTGGAGGTGGGAGATTATTGAACACTAAAATGCCCAAAAATTTGCGCTTGTCAACCAGGAGCTAGTCTTGATGGAGATGGGCTTAAAGATGCCATCCAGGGAATTTGATGATGAGAACTTCAGAGTGCGTCGTACATTAGACGATATCTGAAGACATGGATGTCGTACCGGGTCATACGCTAGCCCGTATAGTGAGTTATCCATTATGCTGTCAACTTCGTTGGGGAGTCAGAGTGTGTTATACGCTGCTGGGGATAAGGGATCAGAATGGATCATACGCTAGACCACATCTGAATACCAGAGTGAGTTGTTCATTGGGCGGATGACTTTGCTGAGGATGAAAAATCAGAATGGATCGTACGCTAGATCGTCTCTGAGTTGCAGAACGAAACCTCCATTAAGCGGGTGATTTCACCGGGGATAGAAGATCAGACCGGATCGTATGCTAGATCGTATCTGAGTTGAAGATCCAAATGGGTCTTATGCTAGACCGTATTGGAGTTGCAGGATGAGTCGTCCGTTAGGCTGTGTCTGATGATGAAAGGGGGTAGTCGTACGCTAGACTACACTTCAGAAATGTACCGTACACTAGGTAGCATCTGAGGAGATGAAGGTCTAACTGGGTCGTACATTAAACCGTATCTGAGCAGAATGAGCCGTCCATTAGGCTGAATCTGACGATGAAAGGGGGTAGTCATATGCTAGACTACACTTCAGAAATATACCGTACACTAGGTAGCATCTGAGCAGATGAAGGTCTAACTGGGTCGTACATTAAACCGTATCTGAGCAGAATGAGCCGTCCATTAGGCTGAATCTGACGATGAAATGGGGTAGTCATATGCTAGACTACAATTCAGAAATGTACCGTACATTAGGTAGCATCTGAGTAGCAGAATGAGCCGTCCATTAGGCTGAATCTGATCATAAAAGGGGGTAGTCATATGCTAGACTACACTTCAGAAATATACCGTACACTAGGTAGCATCTGAGCAGATGAAGGTCTAACTGGGTCGTACATTAAACCGTATCTGAGCAGAATGAGCCGTCCATTAGGCTGAATCTGACAATGAAAGGGGGTAGTCATATGCTAGACTACAATTCAGAAATGTATCGTACATTAGGTAGCATCTGAGCAGCAGAATGAGCCGTCCATTAGGCTGAATCTGATTATAAAAGGGGGTAGTCATATGCTAGACTACACTTCAGAAATATACCGTACACTAGGTAGTATCTGAGCAGATGAAGGTCTAACTGGGTCATACATTAGACCGTATCTGAGCAGAATGAGCCGTCCATTAGGCTGAATCTGATAATAAAGGGGTAGTCATACGCCAGACTACGCTTCAGAATGTACCGTACGCTAGGTAGCATCCGAGGCCTTGAAGGTCCAAATGGGTCGTATGCTGGACCGTATTGGAGTTGTTGAAGGTCGGAATGGATCGTACGTTAGATCGCATCTGAGTTGAAAGAGTCATATGTTGAGCCGAATCAGAATGAACCGTACGCTAGGTTATATCTGATAGTATTTGTATATGTTGTATTTGCAATAAATGTCTGGGATGGGCTTATAGATGCCATCACTAGGAGGACGTCAGGATGAATGTTGACATGGAGTGTATCTGAAAGATGTATTTGAATCTGAACGTAATCGATGAAGATGTCCGTCTGAATGGCTCTCTATTTTGACTGTATCAGGAAGATAATTAACCTGAAAAATAAAGTTAGCTTCATGCCATGTCATGATGCATGAGATGTTTTATGCTTTCGAAAATAACTGCGAACGATGTATGCATGCGTATGCTGTGAAATGATGTAATGAATGAATTATGCATCTGAAAAAGCTTCCTGAGGACTCTACTGGGGAAAATAAATCTCAATCTTCTGGTTGGGAGATACTGATATCGATGACCCTTTCTTAGCCGGGGATGCTTGATTTCTGTCTGATGGTAGAAATGTTCAACAGAAGCCCGGCTGGGGGTGGAAGAGATGACCCATTTGTCTAGTAATGCCACTCTCTTCTGGGAATGACTGGCTTTGCTGGGGAATAGGATTAGCAACGGATTCATTGGAAAGCATGATTAGACCTTCTCCTCGATCCTGAAGTCTAGTAGTAATCGCTATTTCTATTTTATGCACGCATTTTTGGTAAACATCGATCATATCCAAATGCATATATTAATTCGAATTAAATCAATGGACGTTTATGCAAACAAAACAGAGAAAGTAAAACAAAAGCATTTTTTTTTTAAACTAAAATTATATTGATTTCGAAAGAGGGCCTATAAACAGGCAATTTGTGTACAAGGAGACAAAAATCCTAGTAAGAGGAAATTGTCAAGAAAACAAAGAGAAAGCCATGCAGAAAAAGTCCTATCGATTCTAATTCCACCACTGTCATTATGTCTTCAAGCATCTCATCTCCTGCTGTCGGATAGAAGTGATTGGCTTGTTCAGTTCCTTGAACTTGGTTGAAGCAGACAGAGAACGGGGCATAGTCATACGCTCTAATCCCTAATTTTTTCCTGGACCGCCTTTTCAGGTTTTCAGTCCACCGGGATACCCTTTTTTGCTCAAGCCGCCTTTTCATGTTTTCGACTTGCCGGGTGTACGTCTTTATATGTTTATCCCTAATTTTTGCCCGAACCCTTTTGGTTCGCCGGGATGCCCTTACTTTTGCCTAGGTACGTCGACCTAGCGGGTCTCTTTTATGCGTAGTATTTTTTAACTATGTCCGCGTTCACAGGATGTGGGAACTCTTCGCCATCCATTGTAGCAAGCATCATGGCTCCACCAGAGAATATCTTCTTAACCATAAGTGGCCCTTCGTATGTGGGAGTCCATTTACCTCTGGGATCACCTTGCGGTAGAATGATACGCTTGATCACCAAGTCGCCAATTTGATATACCTGTCTCTTGACCTTTTTGTTAAATGCCTGGATCATGCGCTGCTGATATATCTGCCTATGACAAACAGCCGCGAGTCTCTTCAATCAAATTTATCTGATCGAGTCGAGTCTGAATCCATTCATCTTCATCTAAGCCCGCCTCTTTCATGATTCTTAGAGAGGGAATCTGAACTTCCACTGGTAAGATGGCTTCCATTCCATAGACTAAAGAGAACGGAGTTGCCCCTGTCGAAGTGCGCACTGAAGTGCGATAACCGTGGAGAGCGAATGGTAACATCTCATGCCAGTCTTTGTACGTTACTGTCATCTTTTGTATGATTTTCTTGATATTCTTATTAGCAGCCTCCACGGCGCCGTTCATCTTTGGCCGGTACGGAGAAGAGTTATGGTGTTTTATTTTGAACTGCGTGCAGAGTTCAGTAATCATCTTGTTGTTCAAATTAGTACCATTGTCAGTGATAACTCTTTCAGGAGACAGCAGGTTTCTCAAATAGATATTTGATAGAATCCATCTTAGAAGTTAATAAAGTGGTATGATTCAACATATACTGTCTTAGTCGGTGAGCAGCCCAAGCCAAAGCACAGCAAGCTTTCTCGAGCTGTGAGTATCTTGTTTCACAGTCGGTACCTTTTGCTAAGGCAGTATATGGCGTGCTCTTTTCGACCAGACTCGTCATGTTGCCCCAACACACACCTCATTGAATTTTCTAACACGGTCAAATACATGATGAGAGGTCTTTCTTCAACTGGTGGTATCAGAATTGGAGGTTCTTGGAGATACTTCTTGATTTTGTCATTCATCATTCCATACCATCTCTTGATTTTTCTTTTTTAGTAATTTGAAGATGGGTTTGCAGGTAGCAGTCAAGTGTGGAATGAATCGGGCAATGTAATTCGAGTGCCCCAAGAAACCTCTGACTTCTTTCTTGTTTATTTCAGTACCCAGATTTACAATTTCAATTGATTCCTCATGCGGCTGTATAGTCTTTTCTTCTTGCAGTAGTCGGGCAAGTTCTCCAGGGACTTCACAATCTTCCTCGCTTTCATCCTCGACTTGGTAGATCGGATTTTCAAAGTCATAATGAACAGTAGTGGAACTATTATCAACAGGATCCAGAGTGGATATGGATACGCAATTTGTTACGTGAGTGTGTGCAAGAAAACATAGCTTGTTTGGAAGATGACAAGAAAGATAAAGAGCGCAATATTTGAATGCAAAAAGTCCATTGATTTATTGAATGTAAATATGCTTATGAAAATGACAAACCCTTAAAATTAGCTATTATGCCCCGGGTATAGACACAATGCTTGGAAACACAGAAATAGCAATAACAATTACTCCTGGCTAAAGGAAATCGGGATAGTGTCTTCAGCCTTCCAGTTATTGAGTCCGTCACCAATTGTTGGGTAGACCCAGCTATCCAGGCCGCAATCGCTGTCAGCATCCTCTATAGCATTAAGAGTTTTGTCATGATTAGGCAGAGGAGCAGTGATGACATTAGGAGTCTCCGGAGGATCAAATTCAAATTCCCCAGCGTCGATCATATCCTGAATCTTGTTCTTCAACGACCAACAATCGTTTGTATTATGCCCGGGGCTATCGGAGTGATACGCACACCTGGCGTTGGGATTATAACTAGGAGAAGTAGTGTGGGGTTTTGCAGGAGGATCTTTGAGGGTAATTAAATTTGCTTTTAGCATACCCTACAGTGCTTGTGCTAAAGTCATATTGATCTTCGTAAACTGCCTTCTTCCCGGGTTAATGTGCCTCACAGATTTCTTGTCTTTTTTCTTCTCGAGCAAGAGAGCCTTCAGTTCTTCCTGCCCCTTGGATAAGTTCAAGATCATCTCCTGGAGTTGAGCATTCTGAGTATGGAGATCCTTGACAGTTTGTTCGAGGTCCATTTTTCTGCTTGCATGAAAACCGTGAGAACATTGATCCCTTTAGAACACCTGTTGTGCAATGTTATGCTATGCAATGTATAAAATGTTTTCAAAGGACTTTTGGAATTTAACTTTGCATAAACTACCAAAAAAAAGGAAACTTTTTTTTTTTTTTTTTTTTTTTACAAAATAGAGCAAAGTTAAATCCCTAAGTCCTCGAAATGGTTAGTTCAATGCCATGATGTTATGATGATGTTATGATGTTAAGTAAATAGCAAGCACAAGCAAGTCACACAACCATCATTCCTAAGTTTTAAGGCTTGCATGAGTTCCATAGGTAAGTACCCTCCCCACTGAAGTTTGGTTGGTTCAACCTGTCCTAGAATAGTAACCGGGTTCTAGACGGATCTCAGATCATCGATCTTTCTTTAAGTCAACTTCAGTGCAACGCCAAGTGGTTGACCAAAGCTTCCCTAAAGTCCAATCTCAAAGAGTGTAGTATCGAGTCTCAACCAACCCCAGTCGGAACCGAAGTCAGTTATCTCACTACTTTCTAATGGCTAGGATGAGTCAATTAGGGTTCTAAAGGTCTGGTTAATGCTTTGATGACACCACGCGAATGCCAAATTTTTCCTCAAGTAAACATGAGGAACATCAGGACATCCAAAGTGTCACATTAACCGTAGCCATCATTTTAACCATTCCAGTATACGCCGGATAGTCGCGATGATCTATTGCTACTTACCTAAGGTACACTAGATCCGGGTGTAGGATCTTTCACTAAAAAATTCCCTTAAAAGAAGGAACAATTTGAAAACATAAATGATTTTTAAGGTGACCTCTCTTTGTAATATCCCCAGCAGAGTCGCCAGTTCTGTCATACGGTGAACTGACTTTTTGTGTTTTTTAATCGCAATGTCGCGGTTAGCAAGAGTCGCCACCGACTTTTCTTTTATCCAATAAGGAAAGGTGGAAAAGAACAGGAAAGACCTTAATTTAGATTCTTAGGTTCGGGAGGTACATTATACAAAGGGAAGGTGTTAGCACCCTTTGTATCCATGGTTATCCATGGGCTCTTAATTGCTCAATCATTTATGTTTTTCTAGTTTGAAAAAGTGGTTGAGAAATGTGTAGGAAATGTTTTGAAAACGAGAATTTAACTTTGTAATGATTCTTGAATGAATGTATACAAAGTGGTTATCTCGTTTAGTTTTGAAAATAGTTTAGAAAAATATAACTCGGCAATGATTCTAGTGCGAATGTATGCCAAGTGGTGATTTTCTAATGGAGGTTTTGAAAGGTGTAAGGTGTGAAAAGTAGTTTTAAATTATGAATAAGCAATTAAGAGTTATACCTATCCGAGGTCTTTCCGGGCATTTCCTATCCTTTTGAGGGTAAGACTGTCCTTACTATTGAGAAGTAAGTAGTTTTATCCTTTGGATGTGAAAGGGTCATCGTAGGGTCATCGATTGGTTATTGAGGGCAACAGTTGTGAGGATACCTTAGCATTCGAAGGGACGATCATCATTTAACCGTAGGCTACACCGAAGGGTCATCGAGGGACAAAGGCAACATTCGAGGGACTATGATGATTTAACCGAAGGGTCTTTGCTAAGTGTACCCCCATATTCGCGGGACATGACCATAATACCGTGATCGTAGGGTAACAAAAGAGAGGTCCAAGATCGCATATTAAAAGGCAAAGTTTTACAATTAATTAGATAGCCGTAGTCGATTAAGTAATTAGGTCCATATTAAAATCAGCACATTAAGATCAATTAAGCCATTAGGGTGGATCTTCACCATGAAATTAATACATTAAAATCAATTGAGTAATTCAGGGTGAATCTCCATAAGGGTATCCCACACATAAAGTGGAATACCTAGCCGGCCATTTCCTCGGGAATATGTAAACCTTTACACAATTCAGCACACGGGTTAGAGCATCAAAGTAAAGTATAATTGAAAATTGCACTACAACACAACAGTCATAATCTCAGGCCAAATGATGCAGAATTATAATAAGTCTTGGTTAGATAGACATAAGGCAGAATAGAAAAGAAACAAAGCAGCCACTGTCCCGTTCGCCTCTGCTTCGCCTAGCGAATGCTCGCTACAGGCTCGCTTAGCGATGTGCTAGCGAGCGGCCACGGGTTTGGAGTTTGACAGCAGCATGACCTCCGAAAACCTGAACTTTTATGGCATTTGATTACCGGAATAGCATGGACAAACATTCATGATATTCAAGCATATTTAAATTCGCATGTGAAATCAAATTACATATTCGAAACTTCAATCATGATGCTTTATATATATAGAGATTACCGATTAAAAGCATAAAACAATAGTGATGCGCGAACCTGTTTTGCAACTAAGCTGCTATGTTGGAGAGACTGATCACTTTTGGTATCGGATGGAGTTGGGCGGCGGTAGCTTCGGAGCGGAGGAGCGGCCTTCAGGGTTTCTTCACTCGGAACTCTCTAAAGTAGCCTCCAGGGTTTCTGTGCCAGGGTTTTCGTCCGTCTTCCTCTCTTTTCCTCCGTGGCTGAAGTGCCAGTATTTATAGTGATCGTGGTGACCTAATGGGCTCAGAATGAAGCCCAAAAATTCTGATGTTCGCAAGCTTCGCTAGGCGAAGGAGTTGCTCGCCTAGCGAGCAAGCTATTTTGGGCTTTTACTGGATCTGGTGCTTCGCTGGGGCGAGTGTCATAACGAAGTGTTCGCTAGGCGAAGGAATTGCTCGCCTAGCGAGCAGGCCAGTTTGGGCCATTTTCTGGATTGGGCCACTCGTGAGCTGGGCCTTTGTTCCTTTAAGGTCAGTGTCATAAAAATGAGTCGGAGTGCCCTGAAAAATGTCTTGAAATATTAATGGGCAAATTTTGGGGTATGACATGGTGGGATTAACTACAACCCTGTTTTGGCACGTCGTTAGCTTGGGTTCCCCCTGAAGGATAAACCCAATAATATTTTGTTAGAGGGTGTGTTCTTTCAGGAGGGTAAAGATCCCCAAGGCTTGAAGGGCAGAATGGTCCGCGCTTGGCGCAAGATCCATAAGAAAGGAAGGAAAGAGTTGGGTCCTAAGAATTGTGTTGCTATGGAGTCTTACACTGCTTGGGTTATGGACTCCCAATTATGAAGGCACATATGTTGTTAAGAGAGCCTTTTCAGGCGGTGCTTTGATTCTTACAACTATGGATGGTGAAGAGTTCACTCGTCCCGTGAACGCAGATGCAATCAATAAATACCTCGCCTACAAAAGAAAAGAACAGCTCGCTAAGTTGAAAACCTGAAAGGGCAGCTTAGGCAAAAAAGAGCATCTCGGTGGATTGAAAACCCGAAAGGGCGATCCAGGAAAAAATTAGAGACATAAAAAACAGAAAAAATCTTCCGATAAGTTGAGTACCCCACCTTAGGGCAACTTATGCAAAAATTAGGGATTATGGCAAGTAACTGCAGTCTGTTGATCGTCCAGTTTTGGAGAGATTCCGTTGAGCACAAAGGTAGATGTTGATGCATCATCCCAGCAGCGGTCAAGAGCACAGTGGATATCAAAAGTTGGTAGAAGGATTAAGGATCATTTGTATTCAATGTAACCCTTTTCCATGTAAATTACCATTTTCAACTTTGTAAAAATCTATGGAATCTTGTCATTTACAGACTACCATTCCATTAAATAAAGTTGAGCTTTTATCCAATTGTTTCTACTGTTATTTACTTCAGCCAATAGTTTTAATTTTTATTATGATCATTTTGAAAAAATTTAAAATTTTTAATCAAAATCTTTTTCTTAAAACATATAAAAACAAGAATTTTTCAAAGCAATTAAAAAGAAGTATCAACAACACTTCAAAAGAGCAGCAAGTCCTTAAGTGCTAAGCATCAGAGGTTCCCTAAGCAGTTGACCCTTTGGGTGTCCCTAGTTGTTTGTGTTGATCCGGTTCCCCTATGAAGTGTTTGTTCCCTAGCAGAGTTCCGATTCTTTTTCCCAACTAAGTTGGTTGATTCAGTACCTTGCGGTGTGTTATTTCCCGGCAATGTTTCTGTATTCCTCAATGGGGTGGATCTTCAACAGAGTAAGATCGTTTCCCCAGTAGATCGCATTGGTTTCCCCACCAGTCACCATCCGTCTCGCTCCCAGTCAGAGTGCCCTCCTTTTTCTGAGCAACTATTTTGTGATTATCGTCTGCATGGTTGTCTCCCATTTAATATGGTGTTGACCTAAAATTCCCTGCAAGCTCGATAACTCCGCCTCCCCTCAGCAGATCTCCTCCCTCGGCTAGGTTTGAGCACTTGGTTTGTGGATTCTCTGTTCTCCAGCAGTTGTCTCCCTCTTTTTATGGATTGACCGGGGATTGTACCGATGATTCAAATTCTTTACGTCACCTTTGTATCCTTTGTGATCGTTTTGTCAGCATAATCATCATATACATATACATTCATATAATTTCATAATTGCATATTTGCATATTTGATTAACTTGTTGGTTTGAGATTCTCATTCTCTGTATGGCGGTAATTTATCCCCATACAAATTTCAATGTCTGTCCTCCCTCAATTATAGAGCGTCAGCCCCTTAGGCGGAAAGACTTTAACCTTTCTCCTCTTCCCCACTGAGTTTGTTTCCTCGTGGATGATTACTATTTCAGTTTCCTTTCTAGTTGCTTATCTGGATGGAATCACTCCCCTTGAGCTATATCCTCATTAGGGTTGAGTCTTGATTGATTGTTTCTTTCTAGTTCTTACCTAGATAGATGCTTTGAGTCTCCTAAGATTTTATTGCCCAGTACTTGGTAATATTCTTCTTAGTTTGCAGTTTATTACTTCTTGCCCAAAACCCGGCAAAAGTATCCATGTTTTCTCCTCAGTAGAGTCCCCAGTGGATCTATTCCTCCAAAAGTATATCCTTGATATGTTCACTCTAACCAATGACAGATATCTTTCCATCCCCTGTTGAGTTTATCCTTGATATGTTCATCCTAACCAATGACGGATATTCTCACCTTTGGTATTCTACCTAGTAAAAAGGTAGTTGTAATCCCTATTCTTGTTCCCCAGAGAATTAATCCTTGATATGTTCATCTTAATTGATGACGGGTTTCCTTCTCTTTGCGATCTTCTACCCAATAACCGGTATTTGCAAATCCTTCTTTTTGTCCCCTTTGCAGAGTTTATCCTTGATATGTTCACTTTAACCAATGACGGATTCTCTCTCTTGGTATTCTATCCAGTAACCGATAGATGTAATTCCTTTTTTTCCCTCTCAGAGTCTATCCTTGATATGTTCATCCTAATCGGTGACGGATTTTCTCTTTGAATGGTCTTCTATCCAGCACTCGATATATGTAATTCCTACTTTTTATTCAGTTGGTTTTATTGGTGTAAGCCCTAGAGGCCAATACATTTTGGTACTTGTATCGAATAATAAAAGACATTCTCTTTATTATGGTTGATTAATAAAGTCCCTGGAATAGATAGTCTGTTTAATGTATTAAGTGTGACTTAATCATGAGAACACATTAAACATAAGGACACTATTCCTAAAGTATCCGTAGTCGAGCTTTAGTGTGAAGTGGGATAACATTAAAGCATTAAGACTATTATGTTTGTAGACTGATGATCACATCTCATGGATCATGGATAAAGAGTTATCAAGTCTTAAACATAGGTATGAATATTAGGAGTAATATTTATACCGGATTGACCCGCTATGAGAATACTATATAGAAAGTTATGCAAGGTGTCATAAGTTATTCTCATGGTGATAATAGTGTATTCCACTCTTCAACCTGAAACCACTATGGATCCTAGATGTAGAGTCGAGTGCTTTATTGCTGATCCAACGTTGTCCGTAACTGGATAACCATAAAGACAGTTGATGGGTACTCCACAAAGCATGCTGAGGGACATGAGTGACCTAGATGGAATTTGCCCATCCTGCATAACAGGATAAATGTCTATGGGCCCAATATTGAACTGGACAAGGATGACACGGTCTATGCCTTGTGTTCAATATAGACATAAGGGCAAAAGGGTAATTATACACATAATTATTATCACAGAAAGGTTTTGTCAGATCACATGACATTTTCGTGTCTTGGGTAGCAGTGATGTGTTGCTAGATACCGCTCACTGTTTATTATATTAAATGTGTGATTTAGTATAATTGCCAACGTCACGAAAACCTACAGGGTCACACACAAAGGACGGATTGATGAGAGATAGAGTAACTAAGGAATATCGTAAGGTACGGTGCCCTTAAGTGAATTATAGAACATCGTAAGGTACGGTGTACTTGAGTAGAATACGAAATATGGTAAGGTACCATGGGCTTAAGTGATTTTGGGCATATTATAAGATATGGGCCAAAATACACTTAAGTGGGCTTTTAGCTTGAAGCCCACACAAGTGGTTCTATAAATAGAACCCTTGTGCAGAAGCATTGATTGCGGTTGCATTATTTTCGTTTTCTCTCTCACTCTCTCTCTCTCACTCAAAGCCTTCATCATACCAGCTAGCACTGAGATTGAAGGAACCCGTTCGTGTGGACTGAGTAGAGACGTTGTCATCGTTCAACGTTCGTGATCGCTTCGTGGATCTGCATAAAAGATTTTGATCATCACAAGAGGTAAATATTCTATCACTGATCATGACCATTCGTAAGGATCTCTAAAGGAGAAATTTTAATTTCCGTTGCGTTTTGGACCGCAATTCTCCTTCAGTGGTATCAGAGCCACTTACGAAACCATGACTCGGATAGCTGTTTATTTTCTGTATTAATATGATTAAAAGACAGAATGAATCAATTAATTAAACGAGTAATTAAATTTGGCATCATGAGTGTGCGAGTTGGATGATTGATGTTGACTATGCTTCGGAATCCGACATTAGTATGGTGAAGCAGCGATACATCGATCGTCCATAGGTTACGCAATTGAGACCGATCAACTTATATATGATATAAGTAATCCTAATGCAAAATACGGTATATGTGATATACTGTTTCTGTTTCGTTCATTCGAACACTAAATGATTGTTTTCCTTTGAGCGATCAATGGTCATTTGCTTCGGAATCCGACATTAGTATGGTGAAGGAATGACCTGTTGATCAATCATACTGAATCAACAATCGAGGTGTGTTTGACGGTCTGAAATTGGCGCATTTGGGTTGGTGACGGCGCAAGGGTTGTGCCGTCAAGGAGTTGTGAATTTAGGGCTTTTTGGAAGAGGTCCGTAGACTGTTTCAAAGTCCTATTAGTTTGGCCGCGTGAAGCTCGTGTGACGAGCGTAACAGGCGTAACAAACTGGATGCGTGACGGTCGTAACACGCCCATGACGGTCGTCACACTCACATTGCCTGTGACGGTCGTCACACGCCTGTGACGGTCGTCACACTCCCAGCGGAACCCCCGGCTAACTCTGTGTAGTGTGATCGGTCGCCGAAATTTAATTGGTTTTAATTAATTAAAGGAGTTAAAATTTAATAATAACAATGTGTTTATTATTATTGCCTTGTGGTGATCAGTTATGGCCTTAGTTGTCCTTTACTTTGTTTTGGGTTTTTAAATACGACCTGCGTGTCGTGCCTCTCCTTTTGATCTCTTAATGTAACTTCTTTTCTCATCTCAAACCCTCGTATGTAAAACGAGTTTCTTCTGGAATGTAATGTTATGAATAAAGAGAAGAAGACAATGTTATGAAGAAAGAGAAGATTTCAATATCAAAAGAGGACAATCTTGAAGATCTTGCTTGGAGAAGCTTAGAGAAGAATTCAATATTAAAGGAGGACAACCTTGAAGATCTTGCTTGGAGAAGCTTAGATCGTTGTAGGTTAGCTTAGGTTCTCTCATTGGCTTGGGAGAACAATTGCGCTAGGGGCCATAACTGTTTCATTTTGTTTGTATGTATGTTGATGCATGTGAATGTATGTTGATGCATGTGAGAGACGATTTATATGATAAACAAGCCGGTGAGATCATAACAATTGCAATTCCCTCAAATTAAATATTAAGTTTATGCTTTCCAAGTTTTAACACTCATCAAGACTAGTAATGGATAATGTAGGTTTCGCCTACGCGAGGTGCATGATCTATATATTAGTAAGGTGCGATGGGATAATTGTAATATCCAACTGTTAAAACAATGGGTCAAACTTAACTAAACAAATTATAATAAGATTATATATATGTTTAGAAGCAAGAGTTGGGAATGATCCATATGATGGATTGGAATAAGGAGTTATTCACCCAACTGAAATATTCGAGAGTTGTATGAGATACAATTGGAAGGAGTTCCTACCTAAATAACCTAGTTTTGTGTAATCCGCCTACGCGGACTTAGAACGAAGTGAAATATGGATCTCGACCCACTAGAAAATCTTCCAACGGGATTTTCCGAATCAAATGATGAGGGTCATTTGTTTTGAGTAAAATAGTGGGAGCATATTTGATTAAAGGCCTAGTTAAATATGTCAATGATACTTATATTTTCTTAATCCTTATGTAGATAACCATGACAGCAAACACCTCTAACAACATCTTGCGATCAATCCTTGACAAGGAAAAATTGTCTGGGACAAATTTCCTGGATTGGCACCGAAACCTGAGGATTGTCCTCAAACATGATAAAAAGCTGTACGTCTTGGAGACACCTGTTCCTGAAGAGGAACCTCCTAGTTCTGCACCTAAGGCAGAAAGAGATGCTTATAAGAAGCATGTCGATGATGCCAATGAAACTGCTTGTCTCATGCTGGCTACCATGAACTCAGAATTGCAAAAGCAACATGAGAACATGTCAGCGTTCGATATGATCGAACACCTGAAGCTGCTCTATCAAGAGCAAGCAAGGCATGAGAGGTTTGAAGTTTCAAAAGCCCTTTTCCAAAGCAAGTTAGCTGAGGGAGCCCCTGTAGGTCCCCATGTACTCAAGATGATTGGGTATGTGGAAAACCTTGAGAGATTGGGTTTTCCCCTCGAAAGGGAACTTGCGACTGATTTGATCTTGCAATCGTTGCCAGATAGTTTCAGTCAATTTGTCCTAAATTTCAATATGATTGATATGGACAAATCTCTTCCGGAACTGCTCGCCATGTTAAGAACTTCCGAGCAGAATCTGAAGTCAAAAGGGAAGTCCATTCTGATGATCGGAAATGGAAAGAGACAGAACAAAAGGCCCACCAAGCAGGGTGATAAAGGGAAAGGCAAGGAAGTTGCCAAACCCAGACCCACTGTTGCTGCTTTAAAGCCTAGTGGAGGCATAGCAAAAGAAGGCACCTGCTTCCATTGCGGTAAGACCGGACACTGGAAGAGGAACTGCCCAAAGTACCTGTAAGATAAGAAGAATGGAGTAGAGACTTCAACTTCAGGTATTTTTGTTATTAAATAAATTTATCTACTTCTGCATCATGGGTATTAGATACTGGATGCGGTTCTCACATTTGTACAAATGTGCAGGGGCTGAAAAGGAGTAGAGATTTGGCAAAAGGTGAAGTTGACCTACGAGTTGGCAATGGAGCAAAGGTTGCTACTCTAGCCGTAGGATCTTATGTATTGACTTTACCTAGTGGTTTTATAATTCAGTTAGAGAACTGTTATTATGTACCTGCAATTAGCAGGAATATTATTTCCATTTCTTGTGTGGACAAGTTTGGTTTTTCATTTATAATAAAGAACAATTGTTGCTCAATTTATTTGAATGATATATTCTATGCTACTGCACAAATGAGCAATGGACTATATGTCCTTGATCTCGAAATGCCTATTAATAACATTAATACTAAAAGGGTGAAACCTAACGAGTTAAAACCAACTAGGTAAGAATATTAAAACTCTTCGATCAGATCGAGGTGGTGAGTATTTAAGCCTAGAGTTTGATGACCATCTGAAAGAGTGTGGGATCCTATCCCAACTTACTCCTCCTAGAACACCCCAGTGGAATGGTGTATCTGAGAGAAGAAATCGAACCCTGTTAGACATGGTCCGATCCATGATGAGTCACGCCGATCTTCCAAACTCCTTTTGGGGACATGCACTATTGACAGCAGCTTACACACTTAACCGTGTTCCATCCAAAAAGGTTGAGAAGACACCATATGAGATATGGAGTGGTAAGAAACCACATATGTCTTACATAAAGATTTGGGGTTGCGAGGTTCATGTGAAACGACAAATTTCAACTAAGCTTGAGCCCAAATCTGACAAATGCTTATTTGTGGGGTATCCTAAATAAACAAGAGGGTATTACTTCTACAATCCTTCTGAGGGCAAAGTGTTTGTCGCTCGAACTGGAGTTTTCCTAGAAAAGGATTTTATTTCCAAAGGAACCAGTGGGAGGAAAGTAGAGCTTGAAGAAATTCAAGAATCACAAAGCATCGACACACCTATGGAGGAATTGGAGCAGGAAACACAAGTAGTTGTGTAAGAGCAACCTGCTCAAGTAGAACAAGACCAGCGTAGGTCAGGCAGGATACGTCACCTACCTGAGATATATGGATATCTGATCAAGGTGATGTATTACTCATGGATCAAGATGAGCTTGTGACCTACTCATGGAATCTTCGTTTTGATGAAACAGTAAAACAATATGGATTCATCAAGAACGAAGATGAGCCTTGTGTCTACAAGAAGGTTAGTGGGAGCATGATCGTATTCCTGGTATTATATGTAGATGACATATTACTTATTGGAAACGATATCCCTACCCTGCAACAAGCAAAGTCTTGGGTGGGGAAATGCTTATCTATGAAGGACCTAGGTGAAGCAACCTATATATTAGGAATCAGAATCTATAGAGATAGATCATAAAATGCTTGGCCTAAGTCAGAGTACATAGAAATGTTTTGAAAACGAGAATTTAACTTTGTAATGATTCTTGAATGAATGTATACAAAGTGGTTATCTCGTTTAGTTTTGAAAATAGTTTAGAAAAATATAACTCGGCAATGATTCTAGTGCGAATGTATGCCAAGTGGTGATTTTCTAATGGAGGTTTTGAAAGGTGTAAGGTGTGAAAAGTAGTTTTAAATTATGAATAAGCAATTAAGAGTTATACCTATCCGAGGTCTTTCCGGGCATTTCCTATCCTTTTGAGGGTAAGACTGTCCTTACTATTGAGAAGTAAGTATTTTTATCCTTTGGATGTGAAAGGGTCATCGTAGGGTCATCGATTGGTTATTGAGGGCAACAGTTGTGAGGATACCTTAGCATTCGAAGGGACGATCATCATTTAACCGTAGGCTACACCGAAGGGTCATCGAGGGACAAAGGCAACATTCGAGGGACTATGATGATTTAACCGAAGGGTCTTTGCTAAGTGTACCCCCATATTCGCGGGACATGACCATAATACCGTGATCGTAGGGTAACAAAAGAGAGGTCCAAGATCGCATATTAAAAGGCAAAGTTTTACAATTAATTAGATAGCCGTAGTCGATTAAGTAATTAGGTCCATATTAAAATCAGCACATTAAGATCAATTAAGCCATTAGGTGGATCTTCACCATGAAATTAATACATTAAAATCAATTGAGTAATTCAGGGTGAATCTCCATAAGGGTATCCCACACATAAAGTGGAATACCTAGCCGGCCATTTCCTCGGGAATATGTAAACCTTTACACAATTCAGCACACGGGTTAGAGCATCAAAGTAAAGTATAATTGAAAATTGCACTACAACAACACAGTCATAATCTCAGGCCAAATGATGCAGAATTATAATAAGTCTTGGTTAGATAGACATAAGGCAGAATAGAAAAGAAACAAAGCAGCCACTGTCCCGTTCGCCTCTGCTTCGCCTAGCGAATGCTCGCTACAGGCTCGCTTAGCGATGTGCTAGCGAGCGGCCACGGTTTTGGAGTTTGACAGCAGCATGACCTCCGAAAACCTGAACTTTTATGGCATTTGATTACCGGAATAGCATGGACAAACATTCATGATATTCAAGCATATTTAAATTCGCATGTGAAATCAAATTACATATTCGAAACTTCAATCATGATGCTTTATATATATAGAGATTACCGATTAAAAGCATAAAAAATAGTGATGCGCGAACCTGTTTTGCAACTAAGCTGCTATGTTGGAGAGACTGATCACTTTTGTATCGGATGGAGTTGGGCGGCGGTAGCTTCGGAGCGGAGGAGCGGCCTTCAGGTTTTCTTCACTCGGAACTCTCTAAAGTAGCCTCCAGGGTTTCTGTGCCAGGGTTTTCGTCCGTCTTCCTCTCTTTTCCTCCGTGGCTGAAGTGCCAGTATTTATAGTGATCGTGGTGACCTAATGGGCTCAGAATGAAGCCCAAAAATTCTGATGTTCGCAAGCTTCGCTAGGCGAAGGAGTTGCTCGCCTAGCGAGCAAGCTATTTTGGGCTTTTACTGGATCTGGTGCTTCGCTGGGGCGAGTGTCATAACGAAGTGTTCGCTAGGCGAAGGAATTGCTCGCCTAGCGAGCAGGCCAGTTTGGGCCATTTTCTGGATTGGGCCACTCGTGAGCTGGGCCTTTGTTCCTTTAAGGTCAGTGTCATAAAAATGAGTCGGAGTGCCCTGAAAAATGTCTTGAAATATTAATGGGCAAATTTTGGGGTATGACATGGTGGGATTAACTACAACCTGTTTTGACACGTCGTTAGCTTGGGTTCCCCCTGAAGGATAAACCCAATAATATTTTGTTAGAGGGTGTGTTCTTTCAGGAGGGTAAAGATCCCCAAGGCTTGAAGGGCAGAATGGTCCGCGCTTGGCGCAAGATCCATAAGAAAGGAAGGAAAGAGTTGGGTCCTAAGAATTGTGTTGCTATGGAGTCTTACACTGCTTGGGTTATGGACTCCCAATTATGAAGGCACATATGTTGTTAAGAGAGCCTTTTCAGGCGGTGCTTTGATTCTTACAACTATGGATGGTGAAGAGTTCACTCGTCCCGTGAACGCAGATGCAATCAATAAATACCTCGCCTACAAAAGAAAAGAACAGCTCGCTAAGTTGAAAACCTGAAAGGGCAGCTTAGGCAAAAAAGAGCATCTCGGTGGATTGAAAACCCGAAAGGGCGATCCAGGAAAAAATTAGAGACATAAAAAACAGAAAAAATCTTCCGATAAGTTGAGTACCCCACCTTAGGGCAACTTATGCAAAATTAGGGATTATGGCAAGTAACTGCAGTCTGTTGATCGTCCAGTTTTGGAGAGATTCCGTTGAGCACAAAGGTAGATGTTGATGCATCATCCCAGCAGCGGTCAAGAGCACAGTGGATATCAAAAGTTGGTAGAAGGATTAAGGATCATTTGTATTCAATGTAACCCTTTTCCATGTAAATTACCATTTTCAACTTTGTAAAAATCTATGGAATCTTGTCATTTACAGACTACCATTCCATTAAATAAAGTTGAGCTTTTATCCAATTGTTTCTACTGTTATTTACTTCAGCCAATAGTTTTAATTTTTATTATGATCATTTTGAAAAAATTTAAAATTTTTAATCAAAATCTTTTTCTTAAACATATAAAAACAAGAATTTTTCAAAGCAATTAAAAAGAAGTATCAACAACACTTCAAAAGAGCAGCAAGTCCTTAAGTGCTAAGCATCAGAGGTTCCCTAAGCAGTTGACCCTTTGGGTGTCCCTAGTTGTTTGTGTTGATCCGGTTCCCCTATGAAGTGTTTGTTCCCTAGCAGAGTTCCGATTCTTTTTCCCAACTAAGTTGGTTGATTCAGTACCTTGCGGTGTGTTATTTCCCGGCAATGTTTCTGTATTCCTCAACGGGGTGGATCTTCAACAGAGTAAGATCGTTTCCCCAGTAGATCGCATTGGTTTCCCCACCAGTCACCATCCGTCTCGCTCCCAGTCAGAGTGCCCTCCTTTTTCTGAGCAACTATTTTGTGATTATCGTCTGCATGGTTGTCTCCCATTTAATATGGTGTTGACCTAAAATTCCCTGCAAGCTCGATAACTCCGCCTCCCCTCAGCAGATCTCCTCCCTCGGCTAGGTTTGAGCACTTGGTTTGTGGATTCTCTGTTCTCCAGCAGTTGTCTCCCTCTTTTTGTGGATTGACCGGGGATTGTACCGATGATTCAAATTCTTTACGTCACCTTTGTATCCTTTGTGATCGTTTTGTCAGCATAATCATCATATACATATACATTCATATAATTTCATAATTGCATATTTGCATATTTGATTAACTTGTTGGTTTGAGATTCTCATTCTCTGTATGGCGGTAATTTATCCCCATACAAATTTCAATGTCTGTCCTCCCTCAATTATAGAGCGTCAGCCCCTTAGGCGGAAAGACTTTAACCTTTCTCCTCTTCCCCACTGAGTTTGTTTCCTCGTGGATGATTACTATTTCAGTTTCCTTTCTAGTTGCTTATCTGGATGGAATCACTCCCCTTGAGCTATATCCTCATTAGGGTTGAGTCTTGATTGATTGTTTCTTTCTAGTTCTTACCTAGATAGATGCTTTGAGTCTCCTAAGATTTTATTGCCCAATACTTGGTAATATTCTTCTTAGTTTGCAGTTTATTACTTCTTGCCCAAAACCCGGCAAAAGTATCCATGTTTTCTCCTCAGTAGAGTCGCCAGTGGATCTATTCCTCCAAAAGTATATCCTTGATATGTTCACTCTAACCAATGACAGATATCTTTCCATCCCCTGTTGAGTTTATCCTTGATATGTTCATCCTAACCAATGACGGATATTCTCACCTTTGGTATTCTACCTAGTAAAAAGGTAGTTGTAATCCCTATTCTTGTTCCCCAGAGAATTAATCCTTGATATGTTCATCTTAATTGATGACGGGTTTCCTTCTCTTTGCGATCTTCTACCCAATAACCGGTATTTGCAAATCCTTCTTTTTGTCCCCTTTGCAGAGTTTATCCTTGATATGTTCACTTTAACCAATGACGGATTCTCTCTCTTGGTATTCTATCCAGTAACCGATAGATGTAATTCCTTTTTTTCCCTCTCAGAGTCTATCCTTGATATGTTCATCCTAATCGGTGACGGATTTTCTCTTTGAATGGTCTTCTATCCAGCACTCGATATATGTAATTCCTACTTTTTATTCAGTTGGTTTTATTGGTGTAAGCCCTAGAGGCCAATACATTTTGGTACTTGTATCGAATAATAAAAGACATTCTCTTTATTATGGTTGATTAATAAAGTCCCTGGAATAGATAGTCTGTTTAATGTATTAAGTGTGACTTAATCATGAGAACACATTAAACATAAGGACACTATTCCTAAAGTATCCGTAGTCGAGCTTTAGTGTGAAGTGGGATAACATTAAAGCATTAAGACTATTATGTTTGTAGACTGATGATCACATCTCATGGATCATGGATAAAGAGTTATCAAGTCTTAAACATAGGTATGAATATTAGGAGTAATATTTATACCGGATTGACCCGCTATGAGAATACTATATAGAAAGTTATGCAAGGTGTCATAAGTTATTCTCATGGTGATAATAGTGTATTCCACTCTTCAACCTGAAACCACTATGGATCCTAGATGTAGAGTCGAGTGCTTTATTGCTGATCCAACGTTGTCCGTAACTGGATAACCATAAAGACAGTTGATGGGTACTCCACAAAGCATGCTGAGGGACATGAGTGACCTAGATGGAATTTGCCCATCCTGCATAACAGGATAAATGTCTATGGGCCCAATATTGAACTGGACAAGGATGACACGGTCTATGCCTTGTGTTCAATATAGACATAAGGGCAAAAGGGTAATTATACACATAATTATTATCACAGAAAGGTTTTGTCAGATCACATGACATTTTCGTGTCTTGGGTAGCAGAGTGATGTGTTGCTAGATACCGCTCACTGTTTATTATATTAAATGTGTGATTTAGTATAATTGCCAACGTCACGAAAACCTACAGGGTCACACACAAAGGACGGATTGATGAGAGATAGAGTAACTAAGGAATATCGTAAGGTACGGTGCCCTTAAGTGAATTATAGAACATCGTAAGGTACGGTGTACTTGAGTAGAATACGAAATATGGTAAGGTACCATGGGCTTAAGTGATTTTGGGCATATTATAAGATATGGGCCAAAATACACTTAAGTGGGCTTTTAGCTTGAAGCCCACACAAGTGGTTCTATAAATAGAACCCTTGTGCAGAAGCATTGATTGCGGTTGCATTATTTTCGTTTTCTCTCTCACTCTCTCTCTCTCACTCAAAGCCTTCATCATACCAGCTAGCACTAAGATTGAAGGAACCCGTTCGTGTGGACTGAGTAGAGACGTTGTCATCGTTCAACGTTCGTGATCGCTTCGTGGATCTGCATAAAAGGTTTTGATCATCACAAGAGGTAAATATTCTATCACTGATCATGACCATTCGTAAGGATCTCTAAAGGAGAAATTTTAATTTCCGTTGCGTTTTGGACCGCAATTCTCCTTCAGTGGTATCAGAGCCACTTACGAAACCATGACTCGGATAGCTGTTTATTTTCTGTATTAATATGATTAAAAGACAGAATGAATCAATTAATTAAACGAGTAATTAAATTTGGCATCATGAGTGTGCGAGTTGGATGATTGATGTTGACTATGCTTCGGAATCCGACATTAGTATGGTGAAGCAGCGATACATCGATCGTCCATAGGTTACGCAATTGAGACCGATCAACTTATATATGATATAAGTAATCCTAATGCAAAATACGGTATATGTGATATACTGTTTCTGTTTCGTTCATTCGAACACTAAATGATTGTTTTCCTTTGAGCGATCAATGGTCATTTGCTTCGGAATCCGACATTAGTATGGTGAAGGAATGACCTGTTGATCAATCATACTGAATCAACAATCGAGGTGTGTTTGACGGTCTGAAATTGGCGCATTTGGGTTGGTGACGGCGCAAGGGTTGTGGCGTCAAGGAGTTGTGAATTTAGGGCTTTTTGGAAGAGGTCCGTAGACTGTTTCAAAGTCCTATTAGTTTGGCCGCGTGAAGCTCGTGTGACGAGCGTAACAGGCGTAACAAACTGGATGCGTGACGGTCGTAACACGCCCATGACGGTCGTCACACTCACATTGCCTGTGACGGTCGTCACACGCCTGTGACGGTCGTCACACTCCCAGCGGAACCCCCGGCTAACTCTGTGTAGTGTGATCGGTCGCCGAAATTTAATTTGGTTTTAATTAATTAAAGGAGTTAAAATTTAATAATAACAATGTGTTTATTATTATTGCCTTGTGGTGATCAGTTATGGCCTTAGTTGTCCTTTACTTTGTTTTGGGTTTTTAAATACGACCTGCGTGTCGTGCCTCTCCTTTTGATCTCTTAATGTAACTTCTTTTCTCATCTCAAACCCTCGTATGTAAAACGAGTTTCTTCTGGAATGTAATGTTATGAATAAAGAGAAGAAGACAATGTTATGAAGAAAGAGAAGATTTCAATATCAAAAGAGGACAATCTTGAAGATCTTGCTTGGAGAAGCTTAGAGAAGAATTCAATATTAAAGGAGGACAACCTTGAAGATCTTGCTTGGAGAAGCTTAGATCGTTGTAGGTTAGCTTAGGTTCTCTCATTGGCTTGGGAGAACAATTGCGCTAGGGGCCATAACTGTTTCATTTTGTTTGTATGTATGTTGATGCATGTGAATGTATGTTGATGCATGTGAGAGACGATTTATATGATAAACAAGCCGGTGAGATCATAACAATTGCAATTCCCTCAAATTAAATATTAAGTTTATGCTTTCCAAGTTTTAACACTCATCAAGACTAGTAATGGATAATGTAGGTTTCGTCTACGCGAGGTGCATGATCTATATATTAGTAAGGTGCGATGGGATAATTGTAATATCCAACTGTTAAAACAATGGGTCAAACTTAACTAAACAAATTATAATAAGATTATATATATGTTTAGAAGCAAGAGTTGGGAATGATCCATATGATGGATTGGAATAAGGAGTTATTCACCCAACTGAAATATTCGAGAGTTGTATGAGATACAATTGGAAGGAGTTCCTACCTAAATAACCTAGTTTTGTGTAATCCGCCTACGCGGACTTAGAACGAAGTGAAATATGGATCTCGACCCACTAGAAAATCTTCCAACGGGATTTTCCGAATCAAATGATGAGGGTCATTTGTTTTGAGTAAAATAGTGGGAGCATATTTGATTAAAGGCCTAGTTAAATATGTCAATGATACTTATATTTTCTTAATCCTTATGTAGATAACCATGACAGCAAACACCTCTAACAACATCTTGCGATCAATCCTTGACAAGGAAAAATTGTCTGGGACAAATTTCCTGGATTGGCACCGAAACCTGAGGATTGTCCTCAAACATGATAAAAAGCTGTACGTCTTGGAGACACCTGTTCCTGAAGAGGAACCTCCTAGTTCTGCACCTAAGGCAGAAAGAGATGCTTATAAGAAGCATGTCGATGATGCCAATGAAACTGCTTGTCTCATGCTGGCTACCATGAACTCAGAATTGCAAAAGCAACATGAGAACATGTCAGCGTTCGATATGATCGAACACCTGAAGCTGCTCTATCAAGAGCAAGCAAGGCATGAGAGGTTTGAAGTTTCAAAAGCCCTTTTCCAAAGCAAGTTAGCTGAGGGAGCCCCTGTAGGTCCCCATGTACTCAAGATGATTGGGTATGTGGAAAACCTTGAGAGATTGGGTTTTCCCCTCGAAAGGGAACTTGCGACTGATTTGATCTTGCAATCGTTGCCAGATAGTTTCAGTCAATTTGTCCTAAATTTCAATATGATTGATATGGACAAATCTCTTCCGGAACTGCTCGCCATGTTAAGAACTTCCGAGCAGAATCTGAAGTCAAAAGGGAAGTCCATTCTGATGATCGGAAATGGAAAGAGACAGAACAAAAGGCCCACCAAGCAGGGTGATAAAGGGAAAGGCAAGGAAGTTGCCAAACCCAGACCCACTGTTGCTGCTTTAAAGCCTAGTGGAGGCATAGCAAAAGAAGGCACCTGCTTCCATTGCGGTAAGACCGGACACTGGAAGAGGAACTGCACAAAGTACCTGTAAGATAAGAAGAATGGAGTAGAGACTTCAACTTCAGGTATTTTTGTTATTAAATAAATTTATCTACTTCTGCATCATGGGTATTAGATACTGGATGCGGTTCTCACATTTGTACAAATGTGCAGGGGCTGAAAAGGAGTAGAGATTTGGCAAAAGGTGAAGTTGACCTACGAGTTGGCAATGGAGCAAAGGTTGCTACTCTAGCCGTAGGATCTTATGTATTGACTTTACCTAGTGGTTTTATAATTCAGTTAGAGAACTGTTATTATGTACCTGCAATTAGCAGGAATATTATTTCCATTTCTTGTGTGGACAAGTTTGGTTTTTCATTTATAATAAAGAACAATTGTTGCTCAATTTATTTGAATGATATATTCTATGCTACTGCACAAATGAGCAATGGACTATATGTCCTTGATCTCGAAATGCCTATTAATAACATTAATACTAAAAGGGTGAAACCTAACGAGTTAAAACCAACTAGGTAAGAATATTAAAACTCTTCGATCAGATCGAGGTGGTGAGTATTTAAGCCTAGAGTTTGATGACCATCTGAAAGAGTGTGGGATCCTATCCCAACTTACTCCTCCTAGAACACCCCAGTGGAATGGTGTATCTGAGAGAAGAAATCGAACCCTGTTAGACATGGTCCGATCCATGATGAGTCACGCCGATCTTCCAAACTCCTTTTGGGGACATGCACTATTGACAGCAGCTTACACACTTAACCGTGTTCCATCCAAAAAGGTTGAGAAGACACCATATGAGATATGGAGTGGTAAGAAACCACATATGTCTTACATAAAGATTTGGGGTTGCGAGGTTCATGTGAAACGACAAATTTCAACTAAGCTTGAGCCCAAATCTGACAAATGCTTATTTGTGGGGTATCCTAAATAAACAAGAGGGTATTACTTCTACAATCCTTCTGAGGGCAAAGTGTTTGTCGCTCGAACTGGAGTTTTCCTAGAAAAGGATTTTATTTCCAAAGGAACCAGTGGGAGGAAAGTAGAGCTTGAAGAAATTCAAGAATCACAAAGCATCGACACACCTATGGAGGAATTGGAGCAGGAAACACAAGTAGTTGTGTAAGAGCAACCTGCTCAAGTAGAACAAGACCAGCGTAGGTCAGGCAGGATACGTCACCTACCTGAGATATATGGATATCTGATCAAGGTGATGTATTACTCATGGATCAAGATGAGCTTGTGACCTACTCATGGAATCTTCGTTTTGATGAAACAGTAAAACAATATGGATTCATCAAGAACGAAGATGAGCCTTGTGTCTACAAGAAGGTTAGTGGGAGCATGATCGTATTCCTGGTATTATATGTAGATGACATATTACTTATTGGAAACGATATCCCTACCCTGCAACAAGCAAAGTCTTGGGTGGGGAAATGCTTATCTATGAAGGACCTAGGTGAAGCAACCTATATATTAGGAATCAGAATCTATAGAGATAGATCATAAAATGCTTGGCCTAAGTCAGAGTACATAGACAAGGTGCTGAGACGCTTTAATATGAATGATTCTAATGGTTATGTGTTTTGCTGAAATGGTGGCGCTGTGAGCTTGAAAAGTTCAAAGCAAGATACAGTTGCTGATTCTACAACCGAGGCCGAGTATATTGCTGCCTCAAATGCAGAAAAGGGAGTTATTTGGATCAAAAAGTTCATTAGTGAACTTGGCATAGTCCCTAGCATTGTGGATCCCATTGGTCTCTATTATGATAACAATGGTGCTATCGCACAAGCCAAGGAGCCTAGATCTCACCAACGATCCAAACACATACTTAGGCGTTATCATCTCATTCGAGAGATAATAGATAGAGGAGATGTGAAAATATGTAAAGTACCTACACTTGACAATATAGTTGACCCACTGACAAAGCCTCTTGCGCAGCAGAAGCATGATGGCCATACTAGATCAATGGGCATACGGGGTATGCCTGATTGGCTCTAGTGCTAGTGGGAGGTTGTTGGTGTAAGCCCTAGAGGCCAATACATTTTGGTACTTGTATCGAATAATAAAAGGCATTCTCTTTATTATGGTTGATTAATAAAGTCCCTGGAATAGATAGTCCGTTTAATGTATTAAGTGTGACTTAATCATGAGAACACATTAAACATAAGGACACTATTCCTAAAGTATCCGTAGTCGAGCTTTAGTGTGAAGTGGGATAACATTAAAGCATTAAGACTATTATGTTTGTAGACTGATGATCACATCTCATGGATCATGGATAAAGAGTTATCAAGTCTTAAACATAGGTATGAATATTAGGAGTAATATTTATACCGGATTGACCCGCTATGAGAATACTATATAGAAAGTTATGCAAGGTGTCATAAGTTATTCTCATGGTGATAATAGTGTATTCCACTCTTCGACCTGAAACCACTATGGATCCTAGATGTAGAGTCGAGTGCTTTATTGCTGATCCAACGTTGTCCGTAACTGGATAACCATAAAGACAGTTGATGGGTACTCCACAAAGCATGCTGAGGGACATGAGTGACCTAGATGGAATTTGTCCATCCTGCATAACAGGATAAATGTCTATGGGCCCAATATTGAACTGGACAAGGATGACACGGTCTATGCCTTATGTTCAATATAGACATAAGGGCAAAAGGGTAATTATACACATAATTATTATCACAGAAAGGTTTTGTCAGATCACATGACATTTTCGTGTCTTGGGTAGCAGTGATGTGTTGCTAGATACCGCTCACTGTTTATTATATTAAATGTGTGATTTAGTATAATTGCCAACGTCACGAAAACCTACAGGGTCACACACAAAGGACGGATTGATGAGAGATAGAGTAACTAAGAAATATCGTAAGGTACGGTGCCCTTAAGTGAATTATAGAACATCGTAAGGTACGGTGTACTTGAGTAGAATACGAAATATGGTAAGGTACCATGGGCTTAAGTGATTTTGGGCATATTATAAGATATGGGCCAAAATACACTTAAGTGGGCTTTTAGCTTGAAGCCCACACAAGTGGTTCTATAAATAGAACCCTTGTGCAGAAGCATTGATTACGGTTGCATTATTTTCGTTTTCTCTCTCACTCTCTCTCTCACTCAAAGCCTTCATCATACCAGCTAGCACTGAGATTGAAGGAACCCGTTCGTGTGGACTGAGTAGAGACGTTGTCATCGTTCAACGTTCGTGATCGCTTCGTGGATCTGCATAAAAGGTTTTGATCATCACAAGAGGTAAATATTCTATCACTGATCATGACCATTCGTAAGGATCTCTAAAGGAGAAATTTTAATTTCCGCTGCGTTTTGGACCGCAATTCTCCTTCAGTGGTATCAGAGCCACTTACGAAACCATGACTCGGATAGCTGTTTATTTTTTGTATTAATATGATTAAAAGACAGAATGAATCAATTAATTAAACGAGTAATTAAATTTGGCATCATGAGTGTACGAGTTGGATGATTGATGTTGACTATGCTTCGGAATCCGACATTAGTATGGTGAAGCAGCGATACATCGATCGTCCATAGGTTACGCAATTGAGACCGATCAACTTATATATGATATAAGTAATCCCAATGCAAAATACGGTATATGTGATATACTGTTTCTGTTTCGTTCATTCGAACACTAAATGATTGTTTTCCTTTGAGCGATCAATGGTCATTTGCTTCGGAATCCGACATTAGTATGGTGAAGCAATGACCTGTTGATCAATCATACTGAATCAACAATCGAGGTGTGTTTGACGGTCTGAAATTGGCGCATTAGGGTTGGTGACGGTGCAAGGGTTGTGCCGTCAAGGAGTTGTGAATTTAGGGCTTTTTGGAAGAGGTCCGTAGACTGTTTCAAAGTCCTATTAGTTTGGCCGCGTGAAGCTCGTGTGACGAGCGTAACAGGCGTAACAAACTGGATGCGTGACGGTCCTAACACGCCCATGACGGTCGTCACACTCACATTGCCTGTGACGGTCGTCACACGCCTGTGACGGTCGTCACACTCCCAGCGGAACCCCCGGCTAACTCTATGTAGTGTGATCGGTCGCCGAAATTTAATTTGGTTTTAATTAATTAAAGGAATTAAAATTTAATAATAACAATGTGTTTATTATTATTGCCTTGTGGTGATCAGTTATGGCCTTAGTTGTCCTTTACTTTGTTTTGGGTTTTTAAATACGACCTGCGTGTCGTGCCTCTCCTTTTGATCTCTTAATGTAACTTCTTTTCTCATCTCAAACCCTCGTATGTAAAACGAGTTTCTTCTGGAATGTAATGTTATGAATAAAGAGAAGAAGACAATGTTATGAAGAAAGAGAAGATTTCAATATCAAAAGAGGACAATCTTGAAGATCTTGCTTGGAGAAGCTTAGAGAAGAATTCAATATTAAAGGAGGACAACCTTGAAGATCTTGCTTGGAGAAGCTTAGATCGTTGTAGGTTAGCTTAGGTTCTCTCATTGGCTTGGGAGAACAATTGCGCTAGGGGCCATAACTGTTTCATTTTGTTTGTATGTATGTTGATGCATGTGAATGTATGTTGATGCATGTGAGAGACGATTTATATGATAAACAAGCCGGTGAGATCATAACAATTGCAATTCCCTCAAATTAAATATTAAGTTTATGCTTTCCAAGTTTTAACACTCATCAAGACTAGTAATGGATAATGTAGGTTTCGCCTACGCGAGGTGCATGATCTATATATTAGTAAGGTGCGATGGGATAATTGTAATATCCAACTGTTAAAACAATGGGTCAAACTTAACTAAACAAATTATAATAAGATTATATATATGTTTAGAAGCAAAGAGTTGGGAATGATCCATATGATGGATTGGAATAAGGAGTTATTCACCCAACTGAAATATTCGAGAGTTGTATGAGATACAATTGGAAGGAGTTCCTACCTAAATAACCTAGTTTTGTGTAATCCGCCTACGCGGACTTAGAACGAAGTGAAATATGGATCTCGACCCACTAGAAAATCTTCCAACGGGATTTTCCGAATCAAATGATGAGGGTCATTTGTTTTGAGTAAAATAGTGGGAGCATATTTGATTAAAGGCCTAGTTAAATATGTCAATGATACTTATATTTTCTTAATCCTTATGTAGATAACCATGACAGCAAACACCTCTAACAACATCTTGCGATCAATCCTTGACAAGGAAAAATTGTCTGGGACAAATTTCCTGGATTGGCACCGAAACCTGAGGATTGTCCTCAAACATGATAAAAAGCTGTACGTCTTGGAGACACCTGTTCCTGAAGAGGAACCTCCTAGTTCTGCACCTAAGGCAGAAAGAGATGCTTATAAGAAGCATGTCGATGATGCCAATGAAACTGCTTGTCTCATGCTGGCTACCATGAACTCAGAATTGCAAAAGCAACATGAGAACATGTCAGCGTTCGATATGATCGAACACCTGAAGCTGCTCTATCAAGAGCAAGCAAGGCATGAGAGGTTTGAAGTTTCAAAAGCCCTTTTCCAAAGCAAGTTAGCTGAGGGAGCCCCTGTAGGTCCCCATGTACTCAAGATGATTGGGTATGTGGAAAACCTTGAGAGATTGGGTTTTCCCCTCGAAAGGGGACTTGCGACTGATTTGATCTTGCAATCGTTGCCAGATAGTTTCAGTCAATTTGTCCTAAATTTCAATATGATTGATATGGACAAATCTCTTCCGGAACTGCTCGCCATGTTAAGAACTGCCGAGCAGAATCTGAAGTCAAAAGGGAAGTCCATTCTGATGATCGGAAATGGAAAGAGACAGAACAAAAGGCCCACCAAGCAGGGTGATAAAGGGAAAGGCAAGGAACTTGCCAAACCCAGACCCACTGTTGCTGCTTTAAAGCCTAGTGGAGGCATAGCAAAAGAAGGCACCTGCTTCCATTGCGGTAAGACCGGACACTGGAAGAGGAACTGCCCAAAGTACCTGGAAGATAAGAAGAATGGAGTAGAGACTTCAACTTCAGGTATTTTTGTTATTAAATAAATTTATCTACTTCTGCATCATGGGTATTAGATACTGGATGCGGTTCTCACATTTGTACAAATGTGCAGGGGCTGAAAAGGAGTAGAGATTTGGCAAAAGGTGAAGTTGACCTACGAGTTGGCAATGGAGCAAAGGTTGCTACTCTAGCCGTAGGATCTTATGTATTGACTTTACCTAGTGGTTTTATAATTCAGTTAGAGAACTGTTATTATGTACCTGCAATTAGCAGGAATATTATTTCCATTTCTTGTGTGGACAAGTTTGGTTTTTCATTTATAATAAAGAACAATTGTTGCTCAATTTATTTGAAAGATATATTCTATGCTACTGCACAAATGAGCAATGGACTATATGTCCTTGATCTCGAAATGCCTATTAATAACATTAATACTAAAAGGGTGAAACCTAACGAGTTAAAACCAACTAGGTAAGAATATTAAAACTCTTCGATCAGATCGAGGTGGTGAGTATTTAAGCCTAGAGTTTGATGACCATCTGAAAGAGTGTGGGATCCTATCCCAACTTACTCCTCCTAGAACACCCCAGTGGAATGGTGTATCTGAGAGAAGAAATCGAACCCTGTTAGACATGGTCCGATCCATGATGAGTCACGCCGATCTTCCAAACTCCTTTTGGGGACATGCACTATTGACAGCAGCTTACACACTTAACCGTGTTCCATCCAAAAAGGTTGAGAAGACACCATATGAGATATGGAGTGGTAAGAAACCACATATGTCTTACATAAAGATTTGGGGTTGCGAGGTTCATGTGAAACGACAAATTTCAACTAAGCTTGAGCCCAAATCTGACAAATGCTTATTTGTGGGGTATCCTAAATAAACAAGAGGGTATTACTTCTACAATCCTTCTGAGGGCAAAGTGTTTGTCGCTCGAACTGGAGTTTTCCTAGAAAAGGATTTTATTTCCAAAGGAACCAGTGGGAGGAAAGTAGAGCTTGAAGAAATTCAAGAATCACAAAGCATCGACACACCTATGGAGGAATTGGAGCAGGAACACAAGTAGTTGTGTAAGAGCAACCTGCTCAAGTAGAACAAGACCAGCGTAGGTCAGGCAGGATACGTCACCTACCTGAGATATATGGATATCTGATCAAGGTGATGTATTACTCATGGATCAAGATGAGCTTGTGACCTACTCATGGAATCTTCGTTTTGATGAAACAGTAAAACAATATGGATTCATCAAGAACGAAGATGAGCCTTGTGTCTACAAGAAGGTTAGTGGGAGCATGATCGTATTCCTGGTATTATATGTAGATGACATATTACTTATTGGAAACGATATCCCTACCCTGCAACAAGCAAAGTCTTGGGTGGGGAAATGCTTATCTATGAAGGACCTAGGTGAAGCAGCCTATATATTAGGAATCAGAATCTATAGAGATAGATCATAAATGCTTGGCCTAAGTCAGAGTACATAGACAAGGTGCTGAGACGCTTTAATATGAATGATTCCAATGGTTATGTGTTTTGCTGAAATGGTGGCGCTGTGAGCTTGAAAAGTTCAAAGCAAGATACAGTTGCTGATTCTACAACCGAGGCCGAGTATATTGCTGCCTCAAATGCAGAAAAGGGAGTTATTTGGATCAAAAAGTTCATTAGTGAACTTGGCATAGTCCCTAGCATTGTGGATCCCATTGGTCTCTATTATGATAACAATGGTGCTATCGCACAAGCCAAGGAGCCTAGATCTCACCAACGATCCAAACACATACTTAGGCGTTATCATCTCATTCGAGAGATAATAGATAGAGGAGATGTGAAAATATGTAAAGTACCTACACTTGACAATATAGTTGACCCACTGACAAAGCCTCTTGCGCAGCAGAAGCATGATGGCCATACTAGATCAATGGGCATACGGGGTATGCCTGATTGGCTCTAGTGCTAGTGGGAGATTGTTGGTGTAAGCCCTAGAGGCCAATACATTTTGGTACTTGTATCGAATAATAAAAGGCATTCTCTTTATTATGGTTGATTAATAAAGTCCCTGGAATAGATAGTCCGTTTAATGTATTAAGTGTGACTTAATCATGAGAACACATTAAACATAAGGACACTATTCCTAAAGTATCCGTAGTCGAGCTTTAGTGTGAAGTGGGATAACATTAAAGCATTAAGACTATTATGTTTGTAGACTGATGATCACATCTCATGGATCATGGATAAAGAGTTATCAAGTCTTAAACATAGGTATGAATATTAGGAGTAATATTTATACCGGATTGACCCGCTATGAGAATACTATATAGAAAGTTATGCAAGGTGTCATAAGTTATTCTCATGGTGATAATAGTGTATTCCACTCTTCGACCTGAAACCACTATGGATCCTAGATGTAGAGTCGAGTGCTTTATTGCTGATCCAACGTTGTCCGTAACTGGATAACCATAAAGACAGTTGATGGGTACTCCACAAAGCATGCTGAGGGACATGAGTGACCTAGATGGAATTTGTCCATCCTGCATAACAGGATAAATGTCTATGGGCCCAATATTGAACTGGACAAGGATGACACGGTCTATGCCTTGTGTTCAATATAGACATAAGGGCAAAAGGGTAATTATACACATAATTATTATCACAGAAAGGTTTTGTCAGATCACATGACATTTTCGTGTCTTGGGTAGCAGTGATGTGTTGCTAGATACCGCTCACTGTTTATTATATTAAATGTGTGATTTAGTATAATTGCCAACGTCACGAAAACCTACAGGGTCACACACAAAGGACGGATTGATGAGAGATAGAGTAACTAAGGAATATCGTAAGGTACGGTGCCCTTAAGTGAATTATAGAACATCGTAAGGTACGGTGTACTTGAGTAGAATACGAAATATGGTAAGGTACCATGGGCTTAAGTGATTTTGGGCATATTATAAGATATGGGCCAAAATACACTTAAGTGGGCTTTTAGCTTGAAGCCCACACAAGTGGTTCTATAAATAGAACCCTTGTGCAGAAGCATTGATTGCGGTTGCATTATTTTCGTTTTCTCTCTCACTCTCTCTCTCACTCAAAGCCTTCATCATACCAGCTAGCACTGAGATTGAAGGAACCCGTTCGTGTGGACTGAGTAGAGACGTTGTCATCGTTCAACGTTCGTGATCGCTTCGTGGATCTGCATAAAAGGTTTTGATCATCACAAGAGGTAAATATTCTATCACTGATCATGACCATTCGTAAGGATCTCTAAAGGAGAAATTTTAATTTCCGCTGCGTTTTGGACCGCAATTCTCCTTCAGTGGTATCAGAGCCACTTACGAAACCACGACTCGGATAGCTGTTTATTTTCTGTATTAATATGATTAAAAGACAGAATGAATCAATTAATTAAACGAGTAATTAAATTTGGCATCATGAGTGTACGAGTTGGATGATTGATGTTGACTATGCTTCGGAATCCGACATTAGTATGGTGAAGCAGCGATACATCGATCGTCCATAGGTTACGCAATTGAGACCGATCAACTTATATATGATATAAGTAATCCCAATGCAAAATACGGTATATGTGATATACTGTTTCTGTTTCGTTCATTCGAACACTAAATGATTGTTTTCCTTTGAGCGATCAATGGTCATTTGCTTCGGAATCCGACATTAGTATGGTGAAGCAATGACCTGTTGATCAATCATACTGAATCAACAATCGAGGTGTGTTTGACGGTCTGAAATTGGCGCATTAGGGTTGGTGACGGTGCAAGGGTTGTGCCGTCAAGGAGTTGTGAATTTAGGGCTTTTTGGAAGAGGTCCGTAGACTGTTTCAAAGTCCTATTAGTTTGGCCGCGTGAAGCTCGTGTGACGAGCGTAACAGGCGTAACAAACTGGATGCGTGACGGTCGTAACACGCCCATGACGGTCGTCACACTCACATTGCCTGTGACGGTCGTCACACGCCTGTGACGGTCGTCACACTCCCAGCGGAACCCCCGGCTAACTCTGTGTAGTGTGATCGGTCGCCGAAATTTAATTTGGTTTTAATTAATTAAAGGAATTAAAATTTAATAATAACAATGTGTTTATTATTATTGCCTTGTGGTGATCAGTTATGGCCTTAGTTGTCCTTTACTTTGTTTTGGTTTTTAAATACGACCTGCGTGTCGTGCCTCTCCTTTTGATCTCTTAATGTAACTTCTTTTCTCATCTCAAACCCTCGTATGTAAAACGAGTTTCTTCTGGAATGTAATGTTATGAATAAAGAGAAGAAGACAATGTTATGAAGAAAGAGAAGATTTCAATATCAAAAGAGGACAATCTTGAAGATCTTGCTTGGAGAAGCTTAGAGAAGAATTCAATATTAAAGGAGGACAACCTTGAAGATCTTGCTTGGAGAAGCTTAGATCGTTGTAGGTTAGCTTAGGTTCTCTCATTGGCTTGGGAGAACAATTGCGCTAGGGGCCATAACTGTTTCATTTTGTTTGTATGTATGTTGATGCATGTGAATGTATGTTGATGCATGTGAGAGACGATTTATATGATAAACAAGCCGGTGAGATCATAACAATTGCAATTCCCTCAAATTAAATATTAAGTTTATGCTTTCCAAGTTTTAACACTCATCAAGACTAGTAATGGATAATGTAGGTTTCGCCTACGCGAGGTGCATGATCTATATATTAGTAAGGTGCGATGGGATAATTGTAATATCCAACTGTTAAAACAATGGGTCAAACTTAACTAAACAAATTATAATAAGATTATATATATGTTTAGAAGCAAGAGTTGGGAATGATCCATATGATGGATTGGAATAAGGAGTTATTCACCCAACTGAAAATTCGAGAGTTGTATGAGATACAATTGGAAGGAGTTCCTACCTAAATAACCTAGTTTTGTGTAATCCGCCTACGCGGACTTAGAACGAAGTGAAATATGGATCTCGACCCACTAGAAAATCTTCCAACGGGATTTTCCGAATCAAATGATGAGGGTCATTTGTTTTGAGTAAAATAGTGGGAGCATATTTGATTAAAGGCCTAGTTAAATATGTCAATGATACTTATATTTTCTTAATCCTTATGTAGATAACCATGACAGCAAACACCTCTAACAACATCTTGCGATCAATCCTTGACAAGGAAAAATTGTCTGGGACAAATTTCCTGGATTGGCACCGAAACCTGAGGATTGTCCTCAAACATGATAAAAAGCTGTACGTCTTGGAGACACCTGTTCCTGAAGAGGAACCTCCTAGTTCTGCACCTAAGGCAGAAAGAGATGCTTATAAGAAGCATGTCGATGATGCCAATGAAACTGCTTGTCTCATGCTGGCTACCATGAACTCAGAATTGCAAAAGCAACATAAGAACATGTCAGCGTTCGATATGATCGAACACCTGAAGCTGCTCTATCAAGAGCAAGCAAGGCATGAGAGGTTTGAAGTTTCAAAATCCCTTTTCCAAAGCAAGTTAGCTGAGGGAGCCCCTGTAGGTCCCCATGTACTCAAGATGATTGGGTATGTGGAAAACCTTGAGAGATTGGGTTTTCCCCTCGAAAGGGAACTTGCGACTGATTTGATCTTGCAATCGTTGCCAGATAGTTTCAGTCAATTTGTCCTAAATTTCAATATGATTGATATGGACAAATCTCTTCCGGAACTGCTCGCCATGTTAAGAACTGCCGAGCAGAATCTGAAGTCAAAAGGGAAGTCCATTCTGATGATCGGAAATGGAAAGAGACAGAACAAAAGGCCCACCAAGCAGGGTGATAAAGGGAAAGGCAAGGAAGTTGCCAAACCCAGACCCACTGTTGCTGCTTTAAAGCCTAGTGGAGGCATAGCAAAAGAAGGCACCTGCTTCCATTGCGGTAAGATCGGACACTGGAAGAGGAACTGCCCAAAGTACCTGTAAAATAAGAAGAATGGAGTAGAGACTTCAACTTCAGGTATTTTTGTTATTAAATAAATTTATCTACTTCTGCATCATGGGTATTAGATACTGGATGCGGTTCTCACATTTGTACAAATGTGCAGGGGCTGAAAAGGAGTAGAGATTTGGCAAAAGGTGAAGTTGACCTACGAGTTGGCAATGGAGCAAAGGTTGCTACTCTAGCCGTAGGATCTTATGTATTGACTTTACCTAGTGGTTTTATAATTCAGTTAGAGAACTGTTATTATGTACCTGCAATTAGCAGGAATATTATTTCCATTTCTTGTGTGGACAAGTTTGGTTTTTCATTTATAATAAAGAACAATTGTTGCTCAATTTATTTGAATGATATATTCTATGCTACTGCACAAATGAGCAATGGACTATATGTCCTTGATCTCGAAATGCCTATTAATAACATTAATACTAAAAGGGTGAAACCTAACGAGTTAAAACCAACTAGGTAAGAATATTAAAACTCTTCGATCAGATCGAGGTGGTGAGTATTTAAGCCTAGAGTTTGATGACCATCTGAAAGAGTGTGGGATCCTATCCCAACTTACTCCTCCTGGAACACCCCAGTGGAATGGTGTATCTGAGAGAAGAAATCGAACCCTGTTAGACATGGTCCGATCCATGATGAGTCACGCCGATCTTCCAAACTCCTTTTGGGGACATGCACTATTGACAGCAGCTTACACACTTAACCGTGTTCCATCAAAAAGGTTGAGAAGACACCATATGAGATATGGAGTGGTAAGAAACCACATATGTCTTACATAAAGATTTGGGGTTGCGAGGTTCATGTGAAACGACAAATTTCAACTAAGCTTGAGCCCAAATCTGACAAATGCTTATTTGTGGGGTATCCTAAATAAACAAGAGGGTATTACTTCTACAATCCTTCTGAGGGCAAAGTGTTTGTCGCTCGAACTGGAGTTTTCCTAGAAAAGGATTTTATTTCCAAAGGAACCAGTGGGAGGAAAGTAGAGCTTGAAGAAATTCAAGAATCACAAAGCATCGACACACCTATGGAGGAATTGGAGCAGGAAACACAAGTAGTTGTGTAAGAGCAACCTGCTCAAGTAGAACAAGACCAGCGTAGGTCAGGCAGGATACGTCACCTACCTGAGATATATGGATATCTGATCAAGGTGATGTATTACTCATGGATCAAGATGAGCTTGTGACCTACTCATGGAATCTTCGTTTTGATGAAACAGTAAAACAATATGGATTCATCAAGAACGAAGATGAGCCTTGTGTCTACAAGAAGGTTAGTGGGAGCATGATCGTATTCCTGGTATTATATGTAGATGACATATTACTTATTGGAAACGATATCCCTACCCTGCAACAAGCAAAGTCTTGGGTGGGGAAATGCTTATCTATGAAGGACCTAGGTGAAGCAGCCTATATATTAGGAATCAGAATCTATAGAGATAGATCATAAAATGCTTGGCCTAAGTCAGAGTACATAGACAAGGTGCTGAGACGCTTTAATATGAATGATTCCAATGGTTATGTGTTTTGCTGAAATGGTGGCGCTGTGAGCTTGAAAAGTTCAAAGCAAGATACAGTTGTTGATTCTACATCCGAGGCCGAGTATATTGCTGCCTCAAATGCAGAAAAGGGAGTTGTTTGGATCAAAAAGTTCATTAGTGAACTTGGCATAGTCCCTAGCATTGTGGATCCCATTGGTCTCTATTATGATAACAATGGTGCTATCGCACAAGCCAAGGAGCCTAGATCTCACCAACGATCCAAACACATACTTAGGCGTTATCATCTCATTCGAGAGATAATAGATAGAGGAGATGTGAAAATATGTAAAGTACCTACACTTGACAATATAGTTGACCCACTGACAAAGCCTCTTGCGCAGCAGAAGCATGATGGCCATACTAGA
The DNA here is from genome assembly GCF_024323335.1 of Lathyrus oleraceus. Taxonomy (NCBI): domain Eukaryota; kingdom Viridiplantae; phylum Streptophyta; class Magnoliopsida; order Fabales; family Fabaceae; genus Lathyrus; species Lathyrus oleraceus. The sequence goes on along the minus strand of NC_066583.1, from coordinate 317,929,144 downwards.
TCAATGGGCATACGGGGTATGCCTGATTGGCTCTAGTGCTAGTGGGAGATTGTTGGTGTAAGCCCTAGAGGCCAATACATTTTGGTACTTGTATCGAATAATAAAAGGCATTCTCTTTATTATGGTTGATTAATAAAGTCCCTGGAATAGATAGTCCGTTTAATGTATTAAGTGTGACTTAATCATGAGAACACATTAAACATAAGGACACTATTCCTAAAGTATCCGTAGTCGAGCTTTAGTGTGAAGTGGGATAACATTAAAGCATTAAGACTATTATGTTTGTAGACTGATGATCACATCTCATGGATCATGGATAAAGAGTTATCAAGTCTTAAACATAGGTATGAATATTAGGAGTAATATTTATACCGGATTGACCCGCTATGAGAATACTATATAGAAAGTTATGCAAGGTGTCATAAGTTATTCTCATGGTGATAATAGTGTATTCCACTCTTCGACCTGAAACCACTATGGATCCTAGATGTAGAGTCGAGTGCTTTATTGCTGATCCAACGTTGTCCGTAACTGGATAACCATAAAGACAGTTGATGGGTACTCCACAAAGCATGCTGAGGGACATGAGTGACCTAGATGGAATTTGTCCATCCTGCATAACAGGATAAATGTCTATGGGCCCAATATTGAACTGGACAAGGATGACACGGTCTATGCCTTGTGTTCAATATAGACATAAGGGCAAAAGGGTAATTATACACATAATTATTATCACAGAAAGGTTTTGTCAGATCACATGACATTTTCGTGTCTTGGGTAGCAGTGATGTGTTGCTAGATACCGCTCACTGTTTATTATATTAAATGTGTGATTTAGTATAATTGCCAACGTCACGAAAACCTACAGGGTCACACACAAAGGACGGATTGATGAGAGATAGAGTAACTAAGGAATATCGTAAGGTACGGTGCCCTTAAGTGAATTATAGAACATCGTAAGGTACGGTGTACTTGAGTAGAATACGAAATATGGTAAGGTACCATGGGCTTAAGTGATTTTGGGCATATTATAAGATATGGGCCAAAATACACTTAAGTGGGCTTTTAGCTTGAAGCCCACACAAGTGGTTCTATAAATAGAACCCTTGTGCAGAAGCATTGATTGCGGTTGCATTATTTTCGTTTTCTCTCTCACTCTCTCTCTCACTCAAAGCCTTCATCATACCAGCTAGCACTGAGATTGAAGGAACCCGTTCGTGTGGACTGAGTAGAGACGTTGTCATCGTTCAACGTTCGTGATCGCTTCGTGGATCTGCATAAAAGGTTTTGATCATCACAAGAGGTAAATATTCTATCACTGATCATGACCATTCGTAAGGATCTCTAAAGGAGAAATTTTAATTTCCGCTGCGTTTTGGACCGCAATTCTCCTTCAGTGGTATCAGAGCCACTTACGAAACCACGACTCGGATAGCTGTTTATTTTCTGTATTAATATGATTAAAAGACAGAATGAATCAATTAATTAAACGAGTAATTAAATTTGGCATCATGAGTGTACGAGTTGGATGATTGATGTTGACTATGCTTCGGAATCCGACATTAGTATGGTGAAGCAGCGATACATCGATCGTCCATAGGTTACGCAATTGAGACCGATCAACTTATATATGATATAAGTAATCCCAATGCAAAATACGGTATATGTGATATACTGTTTCTGTTTCGTTCATTCGAACACTAAATGATTGTTTTCCTTTGAGCGATCAATGGTCATTTGCTTCGGAATCCGACATTAGTATGGTGAAGCAATGACCTGTTGATCAATCATACTGAATCAACAATCGAGGTGTGTTTGACGGTCTGAAATTGGCGCATTAGGGTTGGTGACGGTGCAAGGGTTGTGCCGTCAAGGAGTTGTGAATTTAGGGCTTTTTGGAAGAGGTCCGTAGACTGTTTCAAAGTCCTATTAGTTTGGCCGCGTGAAGCTCGTGTGACGAGCGTAACAGGCGTAACAAACTGGATGCGTGACGGTCGTAACACGCCCATGACGGTCGTCACACTCACATTGCCTGTGACGGTCGTCACACGCCTGTGACGGTCGTCACACTCCCAGCGGAACCCCCGGCTAACTCTGTGTAGTGTGATCGGTCGCCGAAATTTAATTTGGTTTTAATTAATTAAAGGAATTAAAATTTAATAATAACAATGTGTTTATTATTATTGCCTTGTGGTGATCAGTTATGGCCTTAGTTGTCCTTTACTTTGTTTTGGGTTTTTAAATACGACCTGCGTGTTGTGCCTCTCCTTTTGATCTCTTAATGTAACTTCTTTTCTCATCTCAAACCCTCGTATGTAAAACGAGTTTCTTCTGGAATGTAATGTTATGAATAAAGAGAAGAAGACAATGTTATGAAGAAAGAGAAGATTTCAATATCAAAAGAGGACAATCTTGAAGATCTTGCTTGGAGAAGCTTAGAGAAGAATTCAATATTAAAGGAGGACAACCTTGAAGATCTTGCTTGGAGAAGCTTAGATCGTTGTAGGTTAGCTTAGGTTCTCTCATTGGCTTGGGAGAACAATTGCGCTAGGGGCCATAACTGTTTCATTTTGTTTGTATGTATGTTGATGCATGTGAATGTATGTTGATGCATGTGAGAGACGATTTATATGATAAACAAGCCGGTGAGATCATAACAATTGCAATTCCCTCAAATTAAATATTAAGTTTATGCTTTCCAAGTTTTAACACTCATCAAGACTAGTAATGGATAATGTAGGTTTCGCCTACGCGAGGTGCATGATCTATATATTAGTAAGGTGCGATGGGATAATTGTAATATCCAACTGTTAAAACAATGGGTCAAACTTAACTAAACAAATTATAATAAGATTATATATATGTTTAGAAGCAAGAGTTGGGAATGATCCATATGATGGATTGGAATAAGGAGTTATTCACCCAACTGAAATATTCGAGAGTTGTATGAGATACAATTGGAAGGAGTTCCTACCTAAATAACCTAGTTTTGTGTAATCCGCCTACGCGGACTTAGAACGAAGTGAAATATGGATCTCGACCCACTAGAAAATCTTCCAACGGGATTTTCCGAATCAAATGACGAGGGTCATTTGTTTTGAGTAAAATAGTGGGAGCATATTTGATTAAAGGCCTAGTTAAATATGTCAATGATACTTATATTTTCTTAATCCTTATGTAGATAACCATGACAGCAAACACCTCTAACAACATCTTGCGATCAATCCTTGACAAGGAAAAATTGTCTGGGACAAATTTCCTGGATTGGCACCGAAACCTGAGGATTGTCCTCAAACATGATAAAAAGCTGTACGTCTTGGAGACACCTGTTCCTGAAGAGGAACCTCCTAGTTCTGCACCTAAGGCAGAAAGAGATGCTTATAAGAAGCATGTCGATGATGCCAATGAAACTGCTTGTCTCATGCTGGCTACCATGAACTCAGAATTGCAAAAGCAACATGAGAACATATCAGCGTTCGATATGATCGAACACCTGAAGCTGCTCTATCAAGAGCAAGCAAGGCATGAGAGGTTTGAAGTTTCAAAAGCCCTTTTCCAAAGCAAGTTAGCTGAGGGAGCCCCTGTAGGTCCCCATGTACTCAAGATGATTGGGTATGTGGAAAACCTTGAGAGATTGGGTTTTCCCCTCGAAAGGGGACTTGCGACTGATTTGATCTTGCAATCGTTGCCAGATAGTTTCAGTCAATTTGTCCTAAATTTCAATATGATTGATATGGACAAATCTCTTCCGGAACTGCTCGCCATGTTAAGAACTGCCGAGCAGAATCTGAAGTCAAAAGGGAAGTCCATTCTGATGATCGGAAATGGAAAGAGACAGAACAAAAGGCCCACCAAGCAGGGTGATAAAGGGAAAGGCAAGGAACTTGCCAAACCCAGACCCACTGTTGCTGCTTTAAAGCCTAGTGGAGGCATAGCAAAAGAAGGCACCTGCTTCCATTGCGGTAAGACCGGACACTGGAAGAGGAACTGCCCAAAGTACCTGGAAGATAAGAAGAATGGAGTAGAGACTTCAACTTCAGGTATTTTTGTTATTAAATAAATTTATCTACTTCTGCATCATGGGTATTAGATACTGGATGCGGTTCTCACATTTGTACAAATGTGCAGGGGCTGAAAAGGAGTAGAGATTTGGCAAAAGGTGAAGTTGACCTACGAGTTGGCAATGGAGCAAAGGTTGCTACTCTAGCCGTAGGATCTTATGTATTGACTTTACCTAGTGGTTTTATAATTCAGTTAGAGAACTGTTATTATGTACCTGCAATTAGCAGGAATATTATTTCCATTTCTTGTGTGGACAAGTTTGGTTTTTCATTTATAATAAAGAACAATTGTTGCTCAATTTATTTGAATGATATATTCTATGCTACTGCACAAATGAGCAATGGACTATATGTCCTTGATCTCGAAATGCCTATTAATAACATTAATACTAAAAGGGTGAAACCTAACGAGTTAAAACCAACTAGGTAAGAATATTAAAACTCTTCGATCAGATCGAGGTGGTGAGTATTTAAGCCTAGAGTTTGATGACCATCTGAAAGAGTGTGGGATCCTATCCCAACTTACTCCTCCTGGAACACCCCAGTGGAATGGTGTATCTGAGAGAAGAAATCGAACCTTGTTAGACATGGTCCGATCCATGATGAGTCACGCCGATCTTCCAAACTCCTTTTGGGGACATGCACTATTGACAGCAGCTTACACACTTAACCGTGTTCCATCCAAAAAGGTTGAGAAGACACCATATGAGATATGGAGTGGTAAGAAACCACATATGTCTTACATAAAGATTTGGGGTTGCGAGGTTCATGTGAAACGACAAATTTCAACTAAGTTTGAGCCCAAATCTGACAAATGCTTATTTGTGGGGTATCCTAAATAAACAAGAGGGTATTACTTCTACAATCCTTCTGAGGGCAAAGTGTTTGTCGCTCGAACTGGAGTTTTCCTAGAAAAGGATTTTATTTCCAAAGGAACCAGTGGGAGGAAAGTAGAGCTTGAAGAAATTCAAGAATCACAAAGCATCGACACACCTATGGAGGAATTGGAGCAGGAAACACAAGTAGTTGTGTAAGAGCAACCTGCTCAAGTAGAACAAGACCAGCGTAGGTCAGGCAGGATACGTCACCTACCTGAGATATATGGATATCTGATCAAGGTGATGTATTACTCATGGATCAAGATGAGCTTGTGACCTACTCATGGAATCTTCGTTTTGATGAAACAGTAAAACAATATGGATTCATCAAGAACGAAGATGAGCCTTGTGTCTACAAGAAGGTTAGTGGGAGCATGATCGTATTCCTGGTATTATATGTAGATGACATATTACTTATTGGAAACGATATCCCTACCCTGCAACAAGCAAAGTCTTGGGTGGGGAAATGCTTATCTATGAAGGACCTAGGTGAAGCAGCCTATATATTAGGAATCAGAATCTATAGAGATAGATCATAAAATGCTTGGCCTAAGTCAGAGTACATAGACAAGGTGCTGAGACGCTTTAATATGAATGATTCCAATGGTTATGTGTTTTGCTGAAATGGTGGCGCTGTGAGCTTGAAAAGTTCAAAGCAAGATACAGTTGCTGATTCTACAACCGAGGCCGAGTATATTGCTGCCTCAAATGCAGAAAAGGGAGTTATTTGGATCAAAAAGTTCATTAGTGAACTTGGCATAGTCCCTAGCATTGTGGATCCCATTGGTCTCTATTATGATAACAATGGTGCTATCGCACAAGCCAAGGAGCCTAGATCTCACCAACGATCCAAACACATACTTAGGCGTTATCATCTCATTCGAGAGATAATAGATAGAGGAGATGTGAAAATATGTAAAGTACCTACACTTGACAATATAGTTGACCCACTGACAAAGCCTCTTGCGCAGCAGAAGCATGATGGCCATACTAGATCAATGGGCATACGGGGTATGCCTGATTGGCTCTAGTGCTAGTGGGAGATTGTTGGTGTAAGCCCTAGAGGCCAATACATTTTGGTATTTGTATCGAATAATAAAAGGCATTCTCTTTATTATGGTTGATTAATAAAGTCCCTGGAATAGATAGTCCGTTTAATGTATTAAGTGTGACTTAATCATGAGAACACATTAAACATAAGGACACTATTCCTAAAGTATCCGTAGTCGAGCTTTAGTGTGAAGTGGGATAACATTAAAGCATTAAGACTATTATGTTTGTAGACTGATGATCACATCTCATGGATCATGGATAAAGAGTTATCAAGTCTTAAACATAGGTATGAATATTAGGAGTAATATTTATACCGGATTTACCCGCTATGAGAATACTATATAGAAAGTTATGCAAGGTGTCATAAGTTATTCTCATGGTGATAATAGTGTATTCCACTCTTCGACCTGAAACCACTATGGATCCTAGATGTAGAGTCGAGTGCTTTATTGCTGATCCAACGTTGTCCGTAACTGGATAACCATAAAGACAGTTGATGGGTACTCCACAAAGCATGCTGAGGGACATGAGTGACCTAGATGGAATTTGCCCATCCTGCATAACAGGATAAATGTCTATGGGCCCAATATTGAACTGGACAAGGATGACACGGTCTATGCCTTGTGTTCAATATAGACATAAGGGCAAAAGGGTAATTATACACATAATTATTATCACAGAAAGGTTTTGTCAGATCACATGACATTTTCGTGTCTTGGGTAGCAGTGATGTGTTGCTAGATACCGCTCACTGTTTATTATATTAAATGTGTGATTTAGTATAATTGTCAACGTCACGAAAACCTACAGGGTCACACACAAAGGACGGATTGATGAGAGATAGAGTAACTAAGGAATATCGTAAGGTACGGTGCCCTTAAGTGAATTATAGAACATCGTAAGGTACGGTGTACTTGAGTAGAATACGAAATATGGTAAGGTACCATGGACTTAAGTGATTTTGGGCATATTATAAGATATGGGCCAAAATACACTTAAGTGGGCTTTTAGCTTGAAGCCCACACAAGTGGTTCTATAAATAGAACCCTTGTGCAGAAGCATTGATTGCGGTTGCATTATTTTCGTTTTCTCTCTCACTCTCTCTCTCTCACTCAAAGCCTTCATCATACCAGCTAGCACTGAGATTGAAGGAACCCGTTCGTGTGGACTGAGTAGAGACGTTGTCATCGTTCAACGTTCGTGATCGCTTCGTGGATCTCCATAAAAGGTTTTGATCATCACAAGAGGTAAATATTCTATCACTGATCATGACCATTCGTAAGGATCTCTAAAGGAGAAATTTTAATTTCCGCTGCGTTTTGGACCGCAATTCTCCTTCAGGTTTATCCTTGATATGTTCATCTTAACCGATGACGGGTGTCCTCTTTGACATTTCCCAGGCAATTCTATCCTTGATATGTTCATCTTAATCGATGATGGATTTTCTTCCCTGTTGAGTTTATCCTTGATATGCTCATCCTAACCGATGACAGATACTCTCATCTTTGGTCTTCTGCCTAGTAACTGGTAGTTGTAAATCCTATTTTTCTGTAGTTCTCCCCAACAAGGCTATTCTTACCCAGTAACCGATAATGAATATTCCTCCTGGCATTTCCCAACGAGCCATCCTTGATATGTTCATCCTAACCGATGACAGATGTCCTCTTTGTCAGATCTTTATTATCTCCTCACCCAGTAACAGGTAGTAGATAATAGATTTCTGCTCCTCCTGTGTTGAAGTTTATTTCTTCCCCAGTCGAGTTGAGTGCGCATTTCCTTAGTGAAATCGTTTTTCCTGCATCATTCAAGTACTTCAGTTTTATCCTGACTTACTCGTATCCCCTGCAGATGTTGTGGTTCCCTGGCTGAGTCTTTCCATGTTTGTATGGAATTCCTCGAGTCCCCCAGCAGTTTTAAGTCGTAGCCTGGCCTACTCATAACTCCTTTTATCCCCCAGAGTCTTTGTCTCCCTAGTGAGTTTTCTGATAACACTGAAATTTACCGTATTTTCGACTCCGATTTCACATGCATTCTAGTTGTTTTATTGTTATTTTGTTATGTTATTGCTATGTTTTCCTTTGTTTTCAGGTTTTTACTTTAATCGGAGCCCCAATCGAGAAAAGGAGTGAAAAAGAACTAAAAACCCTAAAATTCAGCATTTTGTACTTGTGGTCTACCCCATGGCTGGCGCCATAGACCCTGTCATGACGTGTCCAAGCTCAACTTCCCTCAACTTCCACGTTCCCCACTACTTTCACTAAGGCGCCTCAGATTGGCCTTGTGGCGGGCGCCATGGCCTTGTGGCGGGCGCCACAAGAGGAAAAGTTTTCCCTCCCATTTTCAAGTTGAAGGGCATCCTTATCATTTCCATCTTTTTACTTGCTTATAAATAGAAACTCGAAATCACTTTTACAATCATCCAAACTTAGAACAGAGGCAAACTCAGAGCAACTTTGTTTCACTTAGGCATATATTCAGTATTTTAAAGTGGTAATCGCTTCGCATTGGAGTGTTACCACAATTGTGTAATCGAGTCTGTGATAGAGTTTGTAATCGAGTTTGGAGCACTTTGGAAGGAAGTTAATCCTGCCGCCATTTTCATTTCCGCTTTGCAATTTATTCAACCCTCCGATTGGAGCAGGTTTTTATTACTTGTCTTTATCTTATTTATTTTCCCGCACTCGCTTTACTTTATTTATTTCTCGCACTCGCTTTACTTTATTTATTTCCCGCACTCGCTTTACTTTATTTATTTCCACGCACTCGCTTTACTTTATTTATTTCTCGCACTCGCTTTACTTTATTTATTTCTCGCACTCGCTTTAATTTATTTATTTCCTCGCACTCGCTTTAAATTATTTATTTCCTCGCACTCGCTTTAAATTATTTATTTCCTTGCACTCGCACTACTTTTATTTACTTCCCGCACTCGCACTACTTTTATTTAAATTAATGCACTTTTACTTTACCATGTCTAACTAAATTTATAAGGTTAGAATGTAAGGATCGTAATTGAACCGATAATCCGTACGATTGTTAGTGGAATCACTTAAGGGCTATTTTAACTTTCAACTTAAGTTTTCCCACACTTCAATTCCGTTGGATAAGATCGAAAGCCGTCCAACGTCTATCTAAACTTAATTGTTTTTAACTATTTCAAAAACAGCGAAAGCGCTTTGTTTAGTTCATTAGGAGTTTTTAACTTAAGAAGAAAAGAGATTTTAAAACTATTTTCGGACGCGTTTATAAGTTTAGAGTCTGGTTCGTGAGAACCTCTTTTGGTTAAGAAATCCAGGTTATAATACTTTTCAACTTAGTCAAGATACTATATTTCTTAAAAATAGGTTTACTACTCTAACGCAATGCGCGCCTTTTTATAAGTGACAATAAGAGGGTTTGATTAGGGAGTACAACTCGGTTCTGAATACGCGAAAGTGACAGTTCCTGTTAAATTAGTTCTTTTCAAAGTAGGAAATATTGCCCATAAGTAGCTCTATTAGCAAGTACTTGGATTATTAATTGATCACGTGAATTACATTCGACCCTGTCTTTATTAATTGAACTTTATTCAATGCTTTACTTTTCATTGCACACTCTAAAAACACCTATTTTGATTGCCTTTGATAAACACCATAGCAATAGATAACGATAGATTGACACTTGGTCTCTGTGGATTCGACAATCTTTTATATTACTCTGACGCGTTCGTATACTTGCGAAAAACTGCATCAAGTTTTTGGCGTCGTTGTCGGGGACCAATTTCGTCAAATTTCATTTTCCTGTTGTTATATTGTTTAGACTTAGGTTATTTCCCGCCGGTCAATACGAAGAACTCGCAGCACCGGAAGTTTAAGCTTAGTATACCCTCTGGCAGAACCTGAACGTTAAGCTCGCGCACGTTTATTCTTTCATAGAATTAAGAGAGATATGGCCGAAGATCAAAACTAAAGACCTCTTAAGGACTTCGCTCAACCATCCAATGAAGAACCTAGTTCTAGTATAGTAAACCCAACCATCCCAGCTAATAATTTTGAACTTAAACCATCCCTGTTGCAACTAGTGAAACAGAGAAAATTCGCAGGTCTCGCTACTGAGAATCCAAACCAACATTTAAAAATATTTCTTCAATTAGCAGACACTTTTAAAACCAATGGAGCTTCCCCTGAGGCAATACGGTTAAGATTATTTCCTTTTTCCCTCAGAGATAAAGCCCTATCATGGTTACATTCCCTTCCACCCAATTCCATTACGACTTGGGATAACCTTAAAAGAGTATTTCTTGCTAGATATTTTCCCCCGAGTAAGACCGCCGTTCTTCGAAACCATATGACTAGATTTACCCAAAACCAAGGAGAATCGTTGTTCGAAGCTTGGGAGAGATATAAAGAGTTGTTACGAGCATGCCCACATCATGGTTTAGAAAATTGGTTAATCATTCAAACCTTCTATAATGGACTTCACTATAACACAAAGATGACCATCGACGCTGCCGCAGGCGGTGCTCTGATGAACAAACCTTATCCTGAAGCTAGTGCCCTCATCGAAGATATGGCTCAAAACCATCAATCATGGGGAGTCGAACGAGCGACAGTAGAGAAGAAGGAAGCCCAAGGAGGAGTGCATGAATTAAGCTCTATAGACATGATGCAAGCTAAAATGGACGCATTAGCCCTTAAGGTCGAGCATATGTGCATAAACCCGAATATTGTAGCAGCAGTTTCGTCGAATTTTGAGATATGTGGAACCAAAGGAAACTAATCCGCAGAATGCAGTCTATTAAACGAAACCCATTCTGAGCAAGTGAACTACACCCAAGGGAACCCATATCCGAATACCTATAACCCTGGATGGAGGAATCATCCGAACTACTCCTATAAAAACAATAACCCTATTCAAAATAATGCACCTCCGAGACCTAGTTATCAAGCCCCTAGATCAAATCAACCTATGCAACCTGTGCCACCAAAGCCGAGCCTTGAGAAAATTATGGAAAATTTTATCACCGCTCAAACCCAACAAAACAAGGAGTTTATGAACCAAAACATTCATGTTAACGAATTGATTACTCAGTTAGGAACCAAGGTTGACCAAATAGTTACTCATACCAAGATGCTTGAAACCCAGATCTCTCAGGTAGCTTTAAACCAAGCCCCTCAGACTACACCTGGAGGACAATTCCCTGGACAACCTCAACAAAATCCAAGAGGACAAGCCAATGCCATTACCCTACGAAGTAGGAACGCTTATGATGAGCCACCAAACCCTAGATTGAGTGAACCCGAAACTTCTAAGGAATGTACCAAGCCCACGGACGAAGTAAAGGAACCAGAGGAACCTAAAAACCAGGAAGGTCGAGAAAAAGGAGGAGAACCTAAAGATAAAACTTACGTACCACCCCTGCCATATAAACCACCTATACCATATCCGTAAAGACTCAAACAAACCCAGATCAATAAACAGTATCAAAAATTTATTAAAGTTATAGAAAAACTTCATGTAGAAATTCCTTTCACAGAAGCCATCACCCAAATACCTTCTTATGCAAAGTTTCTCAAAGACATCCTTACCAACAAACGTAGACTTGACGATCCGAAGCCTTTGGAATGTAATGCTATTTCCGAGGACAAATTAGCAAAGAAAGATAAATATCCTGGAAATTTCTCCATTCCTTACCTTTTGGGTAATCAGGTCATCGAAAAAGCTTTTCTAGACTTAGGAGCTAGTGTGAGCTTAATGCCTTTAGCAGTTTGTGAGAGGTTAAACTTAGGAGAATTACAGCCCACTAAGATGTCACTTCAGTTAGCCGATAGATCTGTTAAATATCCGATAGGCATTTTAGAAGATGTTCCTATTAGGATAGGTCAGTTGTTTATCCCTACTGATTTTGTTGTCGTGGACATCAAAGAGGACAATTATATACCAATCCTTCTAGGTAGACCATTCTTATCGACTACAGGAGCCATAATAGATGTCAAGAAAGGAAAGTTGACATTTGAGGTAGGTGACGAGAAAATAGAATTTATACTTTCGAAATTTCTTATGGCACCTGTGATGGGAGACTCATGTTATGCCTTAGATATCATTGATGAATGTGTTAGAGAATTAGAACAAAAAGAAATTATAAAAACAATTAAGTTACCATCAACTCTCATAAGGGAAGATGATGACTTTAAGAAACCCTACATCGATGATAACCTTTATGAATGTTTATCCCTTACTCCAGATCCTATGCGATGTCCTAAGAAACTAACCTTAGAACTTAAGGAACTGCCTAAGAACCTGAGATATGAGTTCCTCGATGAAAAGATGAACCGTCCAGTTATAGTTAGCGCTACCTTGAGCCAAGAGGAAACGAACCAACTTTTAGACATTTTATGAAGATATCCCTCAGCCTTAGGATATAATATCTCTGACCTGAAAGGTATAAGCCCATCTGTATGCATGCATCGGATTTCGCTAGAAGAAGATTCAAAACCCTCCAGGAAACATCAGAGAAGGATAAACCCTATAATGAGTGATGTTGTTAAAAAGGAAGTTCTTAAGTTACTTGAGGCAGGTATCATCTATCAGATCTCGGATAGTAAGTGGGTGAGCCCTGTGCATGTAGTACCTAAAAAGGGAGGCATCACAGTCGTGCAAAACGATAAAGGCGAACATGTAGCAAAACGATTAGAAGGAGGATGGCGGATGTGTATAGATTATAGAAAATTAAATAAAGCAACTAGGAAGGATCATTTCCCTTTACCATTTATAGACCAGATGTTGGAGCGTCTAGTCAGACGCTCTTACTTCTGCTATCTAGATGGATACTCTGGATTCTTCCAAATACCTATCCACCCCGAAGATCAAGAAAAAACTACCTTTACATGCCCTTATGGAACTTTTGCCTACAAGTAGATGCCATTCGGCCTCTGTAATGCCCCAACTACTTTCCAACGCTGCACGATGTCAATCTTTACAGATTACCTAGATGGTATCATGGAAGTGTTTATGGATGATTTCTCGGTTTGCGGATTTAATTTCCACAATTGTCTTGCTAACCTTGAGAAAATCCTGGAGAGATGCGTGGAGGTGAACCTCGTGCTAAACTGGGAAAAATGCCATTTCATGGTGACCGAAGGAATAGTTTTAGGACATATAGTTTCCGAAAAAGGTATAGAGGTAGATAAAGCTAAAATAGAAGTTATAGAAAACCTAAAACCACCAAAAAGCATCAGAGAAGTCCGAAGCTTTCTTGGACACGCTGGATTCTACCGGCGTTTTATTAAGGACTTCTCCAAAATAACCAAACCTTTAACTGGAATTTTAATGAAAGATGCTGAATTCATTTTCGATGAAAAATGTAATGACGCATTTAATCTTTTAAAGCAAGCATGAATCTCTGCACCTATTATGAAACCGCCTGATTGGTCAGAACCTTTTGAGATAATGTGCGATGCTAGTGATTATGCAGTTGGAGCTGTTCTTGGACAGAGGAAAGATAAAAAATTACATGCCATTTATTATGCCAGTAGAACCCTAGATGCTGCCCAACTTAACTATGCAACAACTGAAAAAGAATTACTCGCTGTAGTTTTTGCTATAGACAAATTTAGATCTTATCTAGTAGGAGCAAAAATTATAGTTTACACCGATCATGCTGCCATTCGTTACCTATTAAGTAAAAAAGATGCCAAGCCCAGGTTACTCCGATGGATTCTATTACTACAAGAGTTTGATTTAGACATAAGAGATAAAAAAAGGCACTGAAAATGTAGTAGTCGATCACCTTTCTAGGCTAGAACATCTAAAACCTGAACTAGTACCCATAAATGATGATTTCGCCTATGATAGACTGATAGCTAGAGTAGAAACCATTGAAGATAATAACCTAGATCCTTATGAGCACTCCCAAAATTCCTTAGCAATAAGTAACGTACCCTGGTATGCAGACTTTGTTAATTACCTAGCTGCTGATATAGTACCCCCTGATCTTGACTACCACCGCAAGAAGAAATTCTTCCATGATGTGAGAAACTTCTATTGGGACGAACCGCTCCTTTTCAAAAGAGGTAAAGATGGCATTTTTCGCCGTTGCGTTCCAGAAGAAGAGGTAAATAGTATTACTGAGCATTGTCATTCTGCACCTTATGGTGGACATGCGAGCACCTCTAAGACATACGCCAAGATTCTTCAAGCTGGCCTATTCTGGCCTACCATGTGGCGTGATGTCTATGCTTGCATTGTCAAATGTGATAGATGCCAACGCACTGGAAACATTTCAAGGCGTGACGAAATTCCTCTAAGAAACATTCAGGAAGTAGAACTCTTTGACGTATGGGGTATAAATTTCATGGGACCTTTCCCACCATCCTTAGGGAACAAGTATATCTTAGTAGCTGTAGACTATGTGTCTAAGTGGATTGAAGTTATAGCCGCACCCACAAACGACACTAGGGTAGTAATCAAATTATTTAAAAACTATATATTCACTAGATTTGGAACACCACGATTAGTCATAAGCGATGGAGGATCACATTTTATATCGAGAATATTTGACAAACTTTTAAGAAAATATGGAGTTAGGCATAGGGTAGCAACACCATACCACCCACAGACTAGTGGCCAAGTATAAGTATCTAATAGGGAGATAAAACAAATCCTAGAGAAAACATTTTCTATTTCTAAGAGAGACTGGTCTCAGAAGCTTCAAGAAGCATTATGGGCCTATAGAACCGCTTTCAAAACCCCTATAGGAACTACTCCTTACCAACTGGTTTATGGAAAATCATGTCACTTACCGCTCGAATTAGAGCATAAGGCCTATTGGGCCATTAAAACTTTGAATTTAGACTACCTAGCCGCTGGAGAAAAGCGTATTCTAGACATTCATAAACTAGAAGAACTTAGGCAATCGGCCTACGAGAATGCAAAAATATATAAAGAAAGAATAAAAGCCTATCACGACAAAAGAATAGTAAAGAAAAACTTCAATATAGGCGATCCTGTTCTCCTTTTCAACTCTAGGTTACGACTCTTCCCTGGAAAGCTACGTTCAAGATGGACTGGTCCTTTCGAAGTATCCAAGATTCTGAGATCCGGAGCCGTAGAAATCAAGAACGAAACCTGTAGTCCATTCATTGTAAATGGACAAAGACTGAAGCTCTACGAAGGAGGAGACATTCTAGCATACTACTCAAGCCACACCCAGATTGATCCACCAATCCCTACTACTACAGGTGTATAAATTCTAATCGTCAAGCTAATGACGTTAAACAAGCACTACGTGGGAGGCAACCCATGGTTTTTTCTTTCATTTTACTTTTTCGCATTTATTTAATTTTATTTTTTATTTTATTTTATCATATTTTGCATTGAGACTAAAATTTGAATGGTTTGCACTTTCAGGATCACTTTCTTAAACTTTTACAGGATGCAGGACTTCGATGACATACACGTGGCCCATAGAGATAATGCTCAGAGAGAGTGCTACATCGCTCTATATCAGCGCCCTATGGCACCCACACATTATCCTGATCAGCATTGTATGGAGGCACTGGGTATCGAGCCGAGTATCCGATTCCTTAGCCACCAGCTTCACTGGGACGAGTTTGTTGATGACTTGAGTAACACCTACAGGAACCTGACACTGGAGCTCCTGAGTTCATTCGACTATGATCCATACTCTGGACCAGATGGGTATGCTGCTGTCAGGCTCTTTGGAGTTGAGTACTCATTCAGCCAGAAAGAGTTCGGCGACCTATTGGGTTTCCAGACCACTCCTGATGTTATCCCGGAGACACCTATGGGATATTTTCTGGGTAAGGAGGTGGAGAAGTTTTGGAGTGATATATCAGGTGGCGGAAGCCAATATCTGTCTACGCAGCTATCTCATGTTATACATAACCCCGCCTTTAGATACTTTCAGATGATATTAGCACATTCCTTCCTGGGAAGACCGGATGCAGAGACACTACTGAGTGAAGAGGAGATCTTCCTATTATTTTGTGCATCCCAGTCTCGTCCAGTAGCATGTGGGAACTTTTTGTTATATAGTCTCAGCGGTATCTCCAGATCTACCGAAGGAGTCATCTATGTGGGCGAAATCATCACGCAGATTGTGTCGCTTTAGGTCTGTCTCGCAAGCTGCTACATCTTTGGATCTACTGTGGGTACACTACCATGGACATCAACTTCTGTTTGACCAGAGGATTGATGAGGAGAGCCTCTTTCCACCCATGTCAGTTCCGATTGCTGGTCGACAGCGAGGCTATCCACTATTTCACACTGCCAGATCCTATGATGACCAGTGTGCATGTTTCAGCGAATTGCAGTTATGCTTTGGAGGGCCAGGGAGAGACCATCGAGGAGCCGAGATCACCACTCATTGCTGAATACACGCCTACACCACCATCTCCCAGGATCACTGTTTTCTCTAATAATCTTTCATTGCAGACCCCCGACAACTGCACTCAGATTGCTGAGTGTCGTAGAGAGATCGTAGAGCTTAGACAGGAGGTGGCTGACCTCACTTTACAGATGGGAGTGTCTGATCTCACCCATGCTACTGAAGCCGACTGTCTATATCAGGATATCGCAGAGCTCAAGTAGGAAGTAACCATGCTTCGTGGATCCTCTCAGGAAGACGACATCCCTACTATATGATCTCACCATTCCATCTTATTTTATCTTTCTTTTATTTTTTTTATTTTTTTTCTTCGTATTTACATAACTCATCTTATATTATCGCATTTGGAATATTATATAAATTATGTCTATACATTGATATTTCTACTTTTATCTATATATGTCTTATGTTTGTTTTATTTGCATTTTTTATTTTCAGTTATTTATTTATTAGTCTAATATTTAATTTTTGTTTCATTTTCATTTTTATTTTTACTTTTACAAAATTATGCAAGTCAATGATGCTAGGAAAATCACAAGACAAATTCTATCCGGACCCCTCAAAGCCAAAAGACAAGAGAAGCCCAAACCAAAGGACCAAAATCCGGCCCAGCCAGATTTTGCCTTGTGGCGCCCGCCACAGCGTCTGTAAAAGGTCGGGGCAAAACCCCTTTCTTCACCATTTTCACACCTTACAACCTTCCAAACCCATTTTTTCACCTTGGAAAAACATCCTTGAACCCACAAAAAGCTCATACTTTTCTAATCACCACACCGTACAAATCATTTTTTCGATTTCCATTTTCATTTTCATCCGTCGGATTTCTTAAAAATCCAACCTTTTCACATTCCACTTCATCTTCTTCGTCACTTTTCAAGAGCTACACAAATGGAGTTTAACGGATTCATTCTTCGTAGAGGGAAACTGGGGGATAGACAAAGAAAAATTATCGAACGGTTGCAAAATCGGGAGATCCTCCCGACAAGGTATGTTGACGAAAACTGTCTCTACACTTTAGGTATCTATCATAGCATATTTCATTTATTAGATAACTTAGTTTTGCATAATTTCTTTTCCAACAAAGAACCTACCTATGAGCGATTGACAATCGAATTCTTGAGTTCCTTAATCTATATTGTCAATCCTAATACTGCTAGCACAGTTGGTACTGTCAGATTTAGAATGTTTGTTGTTGAATATGAATTCAGTATCGACGAACTAGCCAGCTTGTTAGGAATCCCCCATGGGGAAGGTGCTATTTGTGAGGCCCCTTTGGATTCAGAGTGGTCAGTTGAGGTATTTTCCTTCTGGGAGCGATTATCAAACACTTCCATAAACTCTTTTGAAGGAGTTCTTGCCTCAACTATCCACAACCAGACCATCAGAGTTTTTAGATATCTGTTGGCATGTACTATTTTTGGCCGGGAGAATCCAAATAAGTTTAATGCTAGAGAGCTTCTATTTTTGCAAGGAAGCCTCACAAATAGACGAATTAATTCGGTCCCGTTCATGCTTGCTCATATGACTTTAACTTTGAATAAAGCGGGACCGATTTCTTTTGGTGGATTGATTACATCTATTGCTCGGGCGCTTAACCTGAACAATGAGATGGCTACCCTAGACCCCTTACCTCCTCGCACAATTAACATAAAATTTCTGAGAGACATGAAATTGTGCCGTTTGAGAAGAGAAGGAGGCTATATGCTTATGGTTCATGGTGTAGCCATCCCATCTGTTGTTTTACCGTGCACTAGACGTACAGATGTACGAGATGAAAGGAATTGGACCTACGCTTTAGATGCTC
The DNA here is from genome assembly GCF_024323335.1 of Lathyrus oleraceus. Classification (NCBI taxonomy): domain Eukaryota; kingdom Viridiplantae; phylum Streptophyta; class Magnoliopsida; order Fabales; family Fabaceae; genus Lathyrus; species Lathyrus oleraceus. The sequence continues at coordinate 317,910,963 of NC_066583.1, read as the reverse complement.
CACATGTTTTGGGTCCTCTTCCTCCTAACATTCCTGATGAGGCGGGACGTGACACTGATGTTGAATATGATCGGAGAGAGAGAGATCTCTCGTACCCCATGTGTCCCCCCATCATCCTTCACCATCACACACCGCACCATCTTCTTCTTCTGCAGGTACCACTCCTAGATTTTATATTACGGAGGAGATGTGGCGCGACCACATGGCTAGAGAGCAAAGGTGTGATGACCTACTCTCTACCATCCAACAACAACTGGCGAATAACATGAGCTTCATGCAAGAGTCGCAGCGGAGGACACACAGGTCCTACGACATTGTTCTACAGTCCCTGCAAACGATCACAGATACACAAGCCCGTCAGCAACACTACCAACGTCAGCATATTGCACTCATAGAAAACACTCAAGCTTCCATTATGGGTAACCTTCAAGAGGTGAGGACCGCTCAGGATGCCCTGCAGGCGAGGATGGATCAGAGAGACCGTCGTCGTACCCGATCCCGTCGTCCATCTCAGGATGGCGAGGGCACTAGTGGTCAGCAATAGGTTGTTAGGTAACTCTTCCCTTATCTTATTTCGAAATATTGGGGACAATGTTCGATTTAAGTGTGGGAGGAGACTCTATCGTCTTTTCTTTATTGTTTTTTCTCGTCTTTCCTTTATCGCTTTTTCTTTGCTGTTTTTAGATAGTTTATTTCTTTTTATTTCCTTTTAGTTGTTTATTTTGCTTTTTAGTATAATACATGAGTCTGACGAGTCACCAAATATAGTAGATCTTTAGTACAATCCTATCTCCCCATACCTTTAGCCCCATCGAAAAAAAAATTGCAAAAAGAAAATAGTGTTATTCCGAAAGTTTTCAGGTTTTAAAGACATGTTTTGAGTAAGGATGCGGTGACTTGGGAGAACTTTGCGAAACATCAGTATTATTTTAGCACCATAGACTTCGTAAATATAGGAACCACTCCCGAAACCCCATATACCATGGCCTTAATCATCATTTCCGTATAAGTCCTCAGTAGTTTATCTCAGCAGTCAGCTCCGGCCTACGCATCCTCTACGTAGGGGACCGATGCAAATAAGTGAATGATCCAGCAAAACAAAAAAATAAAAGAAAGCAAAAAGACAACTCCGGTATAGGTGACTCTCACAAAGTCATTTAAACCAAAGAATTGTAAAAATTTGCTACAAAAAGAAAAAGAAAAAGAAAAAGAAAAACTTACCCACTGTTAGTTGGTTCAGAGGTATCTGGCACTGAACTCGGTAGGGCGGATTACGATCCGATCCCCCACGACTACAGTTGGGTCCAATAAAAGGGTTTACACATATTTATGTGCCAGAAACCCCATGCTCAGATCATAATCACTAACAGGCCACTCTACTATGAAGCATGTACGGATAACAGGCTTAATGTGATTGCGCCTGAATGAAAAGGACACAAAAAGAGATGAAGAGGCAGGCCTAGGTATTGTGGATAATATGGGTTGGTTAATATAGGAATGAAGTTTATGTTCGTATTTGCGGATTAGTGTCATCATGATACCCTTAGTTCACTCAGTTAGTACCTATCACTGCATCCCGACTTAAACTTAGAATTTTTACCTGAAGCACTCGTTTACACAGTTTTTCTTTTATGAGCTTTTTAATGTTTTGCTTGAGGACAAACAAAGGTTTAAGTGTGGGAGAGTTTGATAACACTGAAATTTACCGTATTTTTGACTCCGATTTCACATGCATTCTAGTTGTTTTATTGTTATTTTGTTGTGTTATTGCTATGTTTTCCTTTGTTTTCAGGTTTTTACTTTAATCGGAGCCCCGATCGAGAAAAGGAGTGAAAAAGAACTAAAAACCCTAAAATTCAGCATTTTGTACTTGTGGCCTACCCCATGGCTGGCGCCATAGACTCTACCATGACGTGTCCAAGCTCAACTTCCCTCAACTTCCACGTTCCCCACTACTTCCACTAAGGCGCCTCAGATTGTCCTTGTGGCGGGCGCCATGGCCTTGTGGCAGGCGCCTGTAAGACCCCAATTTTGTCCCTAATATCCCTCATGGCATCATAACATTGCACTTGCATTGCCTCAAGGATCATAAGCATCTTGGTTCCCTTTGTCTTTGGGTGGGACCTCTTGTGAGTGGTTTGAGATCACCAAGCATGCTTGAATTGTATATCATTGCTTTTCTCATTTTGTTTACTAACCAAAAGCACAAAAATATGTCACTAACATCCTTTGTTTGTAGCTTGAGCAATCACAAGGTTCAAAGCTTCTAGGAGATCATCTGTGCAATTACATGGCCAAGAGAAGATGAAAGCAAGCATGGTATTGGTTCCCAAAGCTCTCGCCCATTAGATATGCCTCCCTAGCATCTCAATTCATCATTTTTATCAAAGCAAGTCAAAGGGTTTGAGGGTGGTTCCTCAGGGAAACCCTAATTCATCTGTGCACCATAATGCCTTGCTCATGAAGCAACTTCAACCCATGGTCAAATACAATCAAGGGAAGTTATTTAATTCTTCATTTCATACATATTTGAACTTATTTGAGTGTCCTAAATCATCAATTCATCAAGATTTGAGTCATGGACTTGAGGAGTTGATCAGTTAATTCATCTGACTATTTTGAAATGCACTGAGACCTAACTTTTTATGTGTTGGTCAAATGGAGATGATTCTAAAAGCAACAATGTTCTTAAGGACAAAATGAACAACTTTCATGTTCATCAAAAATTGGTTTGAAACTTGGAAGGTCATCATCCATTCCAAGACATCATAGGTCATTTTGATTGAAACCCTAATTTTGGGTCACCTTCCCAAGGACATAACTCATTCATTTTTTATGATTTTGAGGTGGGATGAAAGGCATTGTAAATCTTACTATGTCTACTTAAAATGTTATGTTGAACAAAATTTCAAAATCTCAAAGGAAATACATGTGATAATGCAAGACATTATAGGTCCTTTTGGACCAAATGCATTGAAAGGCAAAAAAGTCCAACTTCAAGTGCCCATAACTCTTTCATAAAAAATCCAAATGATTCAAACTTTAAGTCCATTGTTATTGTCTTGAGAATATCTACAACTTTTATGTTGAAGGTTTTTTCATTTAAGGCTTTCATCATCAAAATAGAGGGGCTTGAACATTGGCCAAATTTGGAAACCTTGCCTTGACATGTTTTGCACATTACACTTTAAACTCAAAATTCACCAATTTCCACACTTCAAATGGATTTTTGCCCAACATAACAATTGTTCCTTACATCAAGACCTTTCCAACCATTACCCACATGCTTATGTTTGGATTTTTTAATTGGCATTTTCGAAGAGGTGAATGTTTAGGTTCAATTATGAAATTCACATCATAACTTCATGCACAAGCCAATCCAGCTCTAATCACACGTCCAAACCATTGGCATTTGAGTTCAGCTTGCATTTTCATCCATTTTTGGGCTTTGCACGCGCCTGTACAGGCCCATGCATGAAGAGTCCAAGTTCCATGCACATGAGTTTTCTCCTTGCTTGCATCAGCCTTGGCTATAAATAGCATGCTTCATTCTCTTCAAAAACCAACCTAATGGCGCCTGAAGCTCTGCACAAGTGAAATCCCAACCTCCATTAAAGGAATTCTGAGTTTTTCATTTCAATTTGACAGTTCAGATTTCAACTTCATTTGTTGATCTCTGAATTTAAATTCCTAAGCCTTGCTTCCTTGTTACCTCAAGAACACATTGCACAAAAGATTTGGAGTGGATCAAGACCTGTAAAGCTGCACTTCAAAGGTTGTTGTTCAAACTTATTTGCTTCGAATCTCTCATTTCTTTGATCTATTTTCCTGGCCAAAGTGTTTTCTGAAGTCCTCACTTGAGAGGCAAGCTAGTGGTAGCTTCAATTTTGTTTTTCTTTGATCTTCATTTTTCATACCTGAATCTTCCACCTCAAATTTCTCAACCTATAGGAATCTTGAGTGTGATTCAAGGTTACAGGGGTGATGTACATCACCCAGCTTCATTTTGATATAAGGATCGTGCAAAATGGTAAAGGTTTGAAAACCTGCAAATCTGGCCGGAATTTGGAAGCTCACCGGAGAAGAAGGTGGCTCTGGTGGCCGTCCATTGCCAGTTTGAATCTGGATCGTTGGATCTCATCTCCAGATTCAATCTCAGCCTTTAGATGTTATGACTTTTTTTAATTCTTTGTGTGACGCGTTTGACCAAGGTTCACCATGAGCGCGCGCTTCAGGACCATCAGATTGGCCACGTCAATTAATGAACGTGATCCAACGCTTCCTGATTTTCCATATTTTTAATTTTTGATTTTATTTTCTTTAATTCCTTTTTATTTCAAAAATTCATAACTCTCTCATTTTTAATCCAAAAAATATGGGACCAATTGCATTAGTTTCCAAATAATTTCTAGTTTCTTAAAATGATTTTTAATATTTTTTATTTTGTCATTTGATATTTTTTATGAATTTTCTCTTTTCTGGTTGTTTTTAATTCATTTTAAATAGTTTTTGATATTCAAAAAATACAAAAATATTCTCCTAACCTATTTAAATGATTATGGATCTATGAAAAATATTGTCATCAATTTTTTAATTGATTTGAGATTTATTTGAGATTTTAGTTCAATTAGGTTATTTTTATTCATTTTTAATTGATTAAAAATAGTTTCTGACTTTTAAAAATGCTGATTTTTTGTCAAACTTTGTTTGACCTTGTTGAACTTGGGATAAATTACTTGGACCTTTCAAGGTTGATTTGAAGTAATTTTGAAATTTGACCTTTCTTTTATTTTTAATTCAAGTTTGATTTTAAATATTTAAAAATGCCAAAAAATATTTTGTTCATTTCTTGACTTCCAATCTTCATCCCACTTCTGTTTTTGATTGTTTGACTTTGACTTTCAATGTTATTGGTCAACATATGATGATTGGTACATTGTACTTCATTTAATGCATTTGTATTTTTGCCATTTTTATTTCCATTATTCATCTCCTTCTTCTTCTTCTTTTTTTTCTTTCTTTTTGATCAATGAGTTGAAGGTTGATAAGTTAGCATTGATTAGGGAGACTTAATCTTCCTTAATCCAAATCTAATTAATCTTGATCAATTGATCAAGTGAATGGCTTTGCATTAAGGATAGGTTGTTTCCTAAATTATGCAAAAGACTTAAACCAATACAAGATCAATTCTCTTCTTCTTTTTGGCATGGCAAGTTGTTGGAACTTGGTTCACTAATCAAGACTTCTAACTTGTGTTGTTGCCTACATTATTATTGACCGGCCTCAGATAGTTGTGACTTCTATATAAGTCCAATTACGATTGCTTAACATAGCGCTAAATTTGCCTTATGGCACACTAACCACTAACACTAACCATTAACAATTAACATTTACTTTTTGCTCTTTACTTTTAATGCAATTTACTATTCTTGCACATATTATCCATTTGATTTTCCTTTTGCTCACTTGAGCACATGTTTATGTTAATGCCATTTGCCTTTTGCTCACTTGAGCACATAATTGTGTATATACTATTGTGCTTGTGTTTTATTTTGATTGTTGTGAACCAAATGCAAAGAATTGGACAAAATGGACTTAGACTTTAGGACCTTACCCAAGCAAATGGAATTTGAAGAGCAACTAGGCCTCATGCCTTTAGAGTGCTTAAATGTCAAAGAGCAACTAGGCCTCCTGCCTTTAGAATGCTTAAAGCTTAAGGATGAACTTTGAAAGGACCATATTCTAAACTCCCTCTTGTCCATTCTTTGATTGATCATAGAACTTTTTGATGTGTGTTTTCTTGTGCTAGGATTTCAAAATTGAGCCTAATTGAGGAACCATTACCATGAGCTCCTAAGAGAGAGAGATCCAAGATGCATTGAGGAGTCTTTCCAAGAGTTCATTTGACTGTTGATTGCTTGAGTTTATGCTTATGTGATTGCTTATTCCAAAGGATGGGAGCTACTTGGATCATCAATATGATCTCAAGAGAGGAACTCCATTTGTGGTTTTGTTTCTTATTCCTTACCTCTTGTATGCTTAGGACTTTAGCCCTTATTCTTCTTCTCTCCACTCTAACCCAAGCCAAAACTTTTTGTGCAAACATTTAACTATTGTTTTCAAACATTAGAAACCTAAGCATTATGCTTTTGATTTTCAAACCTTCTTTTCATAACACTTATTTTGAATTGAATCTTTAAGCCAACTTTGACCATTTTTGTATATGCTTCTAATTGGTAAATATAACCCATTCAAATGTCTTTTATGGTTTCAATGGCCACTTCCTTAATCAAACTTTTTCATAACCTTTAGCTATTAGGTTTGAGTTATTCTGGAGGTAGATGTAATACTCACCTATATCCTTAGTGATGGACAATGAGTCTTCCTTGCTTATTATAGGGTTAACCCCTCACTAGCATGTTGAAGCTATCCTCACATGGTGGATTTGTGGTTTTAGGTTGAGTTTTCTCCCTTTGATAACAAAAGACCTTAAGGCTTTTGGACCAATCAATTTACCAACTCATTTTGAGATATTTACCCCGAACTACGAGGTTTTGATCCTAATCTTTTTTAAAGATGGTACGTAGGCAATGGGTTTATCCATCCAAACACAAAACGTAAATAAACTTGTACATTCTTTTCTCATCTCTTCAATCATGTTTGCACAAATAAACTTTCATAAAATACCAACCTTACAACAAATGTGAAAAGGGCTCCCTAGGAGTACCTAGGATGTTTTGGGTGCCTAACACCATCCCATTACATAACCAACCCCCTTACCCAGATCTTTGTTTCTCTTTTACTAGTTTTTGTTAAAACTTTTAGGTTTTTGTTCGCTTTCTAACCATTCCTTTGGATAAATAGAAGTGCGGTGGCGACTCGACTTGTATGATTTACCTTGGATTTAGTCAATATCTCTAATGGTAACGAATACCCCGCTACAGAAAAGTGGCGACTCTGTTGGGGACGTCCCTAGTGGGTTTTGCCTACTTTTCATATGTTGTTGTATTGTGTTGTATTGTTTTGTGACATATTTTTGTGCAATTTGGGATTACTGTATTGTATGTAATGATTGAATTGCTTGAATACTAATTCCTTGAATGCTTGGTGATCTTTGTGAGATGAGTTCTATACCCGAACTCGAGTGCACTTAGGATAGGAGAATGGCGTAGTCTTGTTGAATTGTGTGGAGTTATTCCTTAGCAAGTTGACTTGCAAGTCCATTCACTTGGTGGAGGTCATGTTGGGATCAATAATGTCACACAAGTAAGTTGTGGTTAGACATTACTCTTTCCAATATAGACCTTAGAAGCCAAGGACCTTAGTTTACCAAGCCCATCTTGGCCTATTTTTAGGATGTAGTGCGAAAGTCGTTCAAATGTATGATTTGATATGATTGTTACACGATACTACACTCATAAGAGTCTCTCTTGAGAATATTTTTGGAAAACGAGTAGTCGTTTATCCGATAATATCCGAAAGATGGGATGATGACTATGGGAACCTCTTGTAGAACATGTTTGGCAGGTTTAAACCCTAGTACATTCCCTTTGGGTGGTTCTTAACCAAGATTCCATGCTCGTGACTTGCAACAAACCCTTGATTCATGGTTGATCCGTTCATGTATCCTTAATATCAATGGAACTTGGGTGTTGATAAGGTGTAAACCATAATCCACCAAAATGGATGATTGATATTAAGGATAATATGATCCATCCCATAACCTTTGTTTGGTGTGCTTTGGTTGATCCTTGAGTGTGATTGTTGCATTCATGCATTCATGCACTCATTTGCATCCATATCATCAAAATAATGAAGAAAATTTTCAAGGAACTTAAGAGGTCTATTTGCATATTTTCAGACATGGAAAGACAAAGAAGGAATACCAAGAAGTACAGTTTCAGACAACCAGATTTGAAAGGGTTAAGGAATTTGACATCTTATGTATTGGATCCCTTGGGTTTCAAGGCTCGTTTTGGGAAGCTTCTTCCTCTTCTGACTACTCAGGTGGATAAAGGATTGATGAGTGTATTGGTGCAGTTTTATGACCCTCTGTATCGTTTCTTCACGTTTCCGGATTTCCAGCTTTTGCCTACACTTGAGGAGTATGCCTACCTTGTGGGTATACCTATTCTAGACCAGTTGTCGTTCAGTGGCTTGGAGAGTATTTCTACTTCTCAAGAGATAGCAGACATGTTACACATAGATGAATCTCTGGTTGGTGCTCATATGACTACCAAAGGTGGGATTCAAGGTCTCCCTTCTGAGTTTCTCATCGCTCAAGCTATTATATATGGGAAGGTCATGAGTGAGGATGCCTTTGAGGCAATATTTGTACTTCTCATCTATGGGCTAGTGTTATTCCCCAACATCGACAAGTTTGTGGATGTGAACGCTATTAGGATTTTCTCTACTCTTAATCCCGTTCCGACTCTGTTGGGTGATACCTTTTTCTCTTTGCATATGAGGAATGCAAAGGGTGGTGGTGCCATTGTGTGATGTTTGCCTCTGTTGTATAAGTGGTTTATTTCTCACTTACCTCAGACGGTCACTTTCAAGGAGAACAAAGGATGTCTACGGTGGTCCACGAGACTTATGTCTCTCACTAATGATGATATCTCTTGGTACAACCGTGTGTATGATGGTGTGCAGATTATCGACTCTTGTGAATTCTCCAATGTACCTCTTCTTGGTACATGTGGTGGGATTAACTACAACCCTGTTTTGGCACGTCGTCAGCTTGGGTTCCCCCTGAAGGATAAATCCAATAATATTTTGTTAGAGGGTGTGTTCTTTTAGGAGGGTAAAGATCCCCAAGGCTTGAAGGGCAGAATGATCAGCGCTTGGCGCAAGATCCGTAAGAAAGGAAGGAAAGAGTTGGGTCCTAAGAATTGTGTTGCTATGAAGTCTTACACTGCTTGGGTTAGGAAGAGAGCGTCCGGGTATCTCATGCCTTACGAGTATCCGAGACCTACACCTTTGGTTATGGCTGGGCCTTCAACCCTCCCTGACCAAGGGTAGAGGAGTTGAGAGATGAAGACCGATCACGTGCTTGGATCCGTGAAAGAGAGGAGTTGCTTCGGCAGATTAAGGAGAAGGATGCTTTGATAGAGTTCCTCGAACATCAGGTTATTGATGATCCTGATGATGCATGGACTTCTCTACTTCCTCAGTCTTCCAAGTTTTGGAAGAGGAAGTATGATCGACTCGCCAAAGAGAAGGCGGATATGGAGGCAGCCTACGAGAGAGAGGTGAAGAGGCTTCGTACATCTTATCTTCCTGTGTCCCGGGCTTTGAATGATTGTTTCTATGGGTCCATAGGATGATTATTTTCCTTTTCTCTTGTACATGGTTACCAATGTTGTACTTCTTTGATATAAAATATTTCCCAGATATTATATAAAAGTGTTTAATATTTCCAAAATTTGGAAATAGAACCCTAAAGTTCCTTTGAAATAAAAAAAAAAACAAATCATGTGCACAAGCATTGCATGCATCATGTACATAAGCAGGTTTTGTTCCCGGCTTCTTGTACTGTGGTCTAACTATGTGTTCTTCATTTATTTCAAAGACAAGCTGACTCACCGGTACTACACCAGAGCCAACATTTCAAGATTGATGGATCATCTGGAGCAAGAGAACCGCGAGCTGAAAGAGGAAGTGGCTAGATTAAGTGCCTTGATGGAATCATTCATGGCTTCCCAGAGCCAGTCTTCTCCGACACCTTCAACTCCTCCCCAGAGGACAGTTATCTCTGAGATTGTCTCCTCGGCTGTGCTTGCAGCCAGTGCACACTTTATTCCAACGTCCATGCCAACCGGGTTCCCGTGGGGGATGCCTCCCAATTTCATGCCCGAGGGTCCTGCTCCTACCTTTGCTTCTATGCCGGCATCTAGCCCGGTCCTTGCTGTTCTTCCTCCTGTCGTGCATACTCTGCCCAGAGTAGACGACACCATCTATCATTCTGAGCCATCCGAGGGCCCAGATGTCTATGAGAAGATGGACGCTATGAACGATCAATTTCTTGAGCTTCGCAAGGAATTGAAAACTCTCAGAGGAAAGGATCTTTTTTAGCAAGTCTGCTGCCGAACTCTGCCTGGTTCCTAATGTGAAGATTCCTGTAAAATTCAAGGTCCCTGACTTTGAAAAGTACAAGGGAAATACTTGTCCTCTCAGCCACCTGGTCATGTATGCCAGGAAAATGTCAACTCAGACCGACAATGACCAATTGCTCATCCACTACTTTCAGGACAGTCTGTCCGGTGTCGCTCTGCGTTGGTACATGGGTTTAGACAGTGCGAACATCCGATCCTTCAACGATCTTGGCGAGGCCTTCGTCAAGCAGTACAAGTACAATGTGAATATGGCTCCCGATAGGGATCAATTGAGGGTCATGTCCCAGAAGGACAAGGAAACATTCAAAGAGTACGCCCAGAGGTGGCGAGAGTTAGCAGCACAGATCGTGCCTCCGCTAGAAGAGAAAGAGATGACTAAGATATTTTTGAAGACCTTAAGTTCTTTTTATTATGAGAGGATGATTGCTAGCGCTCCTTCTGACTTCACCGAGATGGTGAATATGGGGATGCGTCTAGAAGAAGGGGTTAGAGAAGGACGTCTGACCAGAGAAGAAGGCTCTTCTGCCAAACGTTATGGGGCGTTTGCAAAGAAGAAAGATGGAGAGGCACATGTTGTGACCTCCCATGTGAAACCAAGAAGGCCCTTTGTGAGGAGGAAGACCGTGCGTCCCGCCGGTAACCAGCACCAGGTGGCTCACATAGCACCTGTCTTCAGAGATAATCAGCAGTATCAGCAACACAACAACAATCAGCAATCGCATCAGCAATATCAACAACAACAACACCGTCCGCAACAGCAGGCCTACCAGCCTCGAAACAGTAATCAAACTAGCACGAGTTACGAGAGGAAAAGGGTCACCTTCGATCCTATTCCGATGATGTATGCAGAATTATATCCCTCTTTGATAGAGAGGAAGTTGATTACTCCGAGAGACCCACCGGCTATACCTGCTAACCCCCAGTGGTGGTATAAGCCCGAATTACACTGTGTTTATCATTTTGGTGCTCCCGGCCACGACGTGGAGAATTGTTACCCTTTGAAGACCAAGGTTCAAGACCTGGTGAGGTGTGGCATCCTGTGTTTCGAGGACGTAGGTCCTAACGTAAAGAAGAACCCATTGCACGAGCATGGGAAATCTGTCAACATGGTCCAGGGCTGCCCTGGCAAATACAAAGTCAAATATGTCAGTCATATTCGACAATCTCTGGTTGAGATGCATCGTTTACTATGTGATTATAGTCATTATGAGCATGACCATGATAGATGCCGAGTTTGTTCGGTCAATCAAAGAGGTTGTCGCCAGGTGCGTAAAGATGTTTAAGAAATGCTGAATGAAGGAGTTATTGAGATCCTTCAAAACAGAAATGTTGACGAAGATGCTGATGAGGTCAACGTAATTTCACCAGTGTTTCGGATCCCCGAACCTGTTATCATCAAGTATGATGGTAGCAAGTAGAAGGTTTCTCCCGCATTAACCATTAAGCCAGTTGGCCCAGTACCATACTCTTCTGAGAAAGCGGTCCCCTATCGCTACAATGTTGTCGCAGTAGAAAATGGGAAAGAGGTGTTCTTACCATCTTCATATGTTGTCAATATTGTTGATGTTAGCGGTCTGACACGTAGCGGTCGTATATTTTCAGCACTGCCAAAGCCCCAAGCTAATGATAATTCTGTTGAACGCCCGATTGGGAATGCGGTGAGCACTCCGAATCCGACACTTGTTGATAAGCCCTCCTCTATATTGAAAACTCCTACTTCTGTTGGCCCAAGTGGCAATGTGAAAGAAGACTGTGATGAGATGCTGAAGCTCATCAAAAGAAGCGAGTATAATGTTGTAGACCAACTTCTACAAACGCCATCCAAAATATCGGTGATATCATTGCTTTTGAATTCAGAACCACACCGAGAGGCTCTGCAGAAGGTTTTGGATGTGGCATATGTGGATCACGATGTCACAATAGAACAATTCGATAGCATTGTTGCAAACATTACTGCTTGTAACAACTTGAGTTTTTGTGACTCTGATCTCCCCGAGGAGGGAAGAGACCACAACTTGGCATTGCACATATCTATGGGTTGCAAAGACGACGCCATATCCAATGTGCTGGTGGACACTGGGTCATCATTAAATGTATTGCCAAAAACCACTCTTTCAAAACTATCATATCAAGGGCCTCCCATGAGGCAGAGTGGAGTGGTTGTGAAGGCTTTCGATGGGTCTCGCAAAACGGTGATTGGGGAAGTTGATCTCCCAGTCAAAATCGGACCAAGTGATTTCCAAATTACCTTCCAAGTTATGGACATTCACCCATCGTATAGCTATCTCCTAGGCAGACCATGGATTCACGAGGCAGACGCCGTGGCATCCACCCTACACCAGAAATTGAAATTTGTAAAGAACAAGAAGTTGGTGATGGTAGGGGGAGAAAAGGCTCTCCTGGTTAGCCATTTGTCTTCCTTCTCTTATATAGATGCTGAGGATGAAGTTGGAACTCCTTTCCAAGCTTTATCTATTGCTGAGCCTATTGAGAAGAGAACTCCTTCATTTGCTTCCTACAAAGATGCAAAGTTGGCCATTGAGTGTGGTGCAACCGTTGGTTTAGGGAAAATGATTGAGCTAGAAGACAACAAGTCCCGGGCTGGCATAGGTTTTTCTTCTGGGGTCTTCAATTTGCAAGGGCTTTTCAAGAGTGGAGGTTTCATCCACACTAGTCAAGATGAGGAGGTTGCTTCCATTTTGGAAGAGGATGTAGAGGATTCTGGCAACTTCATCATCCCTGGTGGGGTCTGCAACAATTGGGTCGCTGTGGATATTCCAACAGTTATCCATAAGTCAAAGTAATGTCCATCGTGTTTAAAAACCCTTCTCCCATGCCAAAAGGAGGAGTGATGACATTGTTAGCACATTAATACAATGATATTTTCATTCAATTCATGTTAAATGTTTGTTTTTCCAATTATTTTCCCTTTTCGCTTTTTTGCATGAAATTGGTGATCACATAAAACCTAAAAATAATAAAATCAATCTTTTCATCTGCATAAAGATTTGCCTTGTTTGAATTCTAAAGCTTTTCATATCCAAAATCATTATGCAGGTTGATTTCTAGACTCATTGAACATAATGATCCAACACCATCTCCCAACTTTGAATTCCCTGTATTTGAAGTAGAAGAAGATGATGTTAAAGAGATTCCTGATGAGATTACCCGTCTACTTAAGCATGAAGAGAAGATCATTCATCCGCATCTCGAGAATCTGGAAACAGTCAACTTGGGGTCTGAAGATTGTGTGCGAGAAGTGAGGATTGGGGCACTCCTGGAGGAATCTGTTAAGAAGGGGTTGATTGATTTGCTACGAGAATATGTTGATGTCTTCGTCTGGACATATGAAGACATGCCCGGTCTAGATACTGATATTGTGCAACATTTCCTACCTTTGAAGCCTGAGTGCGTGCCTGTGAAGCAGAAGCTCAGAAGAACTCATCCTGATATGGCAATGAAGATTAAAGAGGAAGTTCAGAAGCAAATTGATGCGGGGTTTCTGGTGACCTCTACATATCCTCAATGGGTGGCCAATATTGTGCCCGTGCCTAAGAAAGATGGAAAAGTACGGATGTGTGTGGACTATATGGACTTGAATAAAGCTAGTCCAAAAGATGATTTTCCTCTACCACATATTGATATGTTGGTAGATAATACAGCTAAATTCAAGGTCTTCTCATTTATGGATGGATTTTCCGGATATAATCAGATTAAGATGGCACCCGAGGATATGGAGAAGACAACATTCATCACACCTTGGGGAACATTCTGTTATCGAGTGATGCTCTTCGGTTTGAAGAATTCCGGAGCCACGTATCAACGAGCTATGACCACTTTGTTTCATGATATGATGCACAAGGAAATCGAGGTATATGTTGATGACATGATCGCTAAGTCAAGAACGGAAGTTGAGCATGTAGAGCACCTGTTGAAGCTTTTTCAGCGTTTGAGAAAGTATAAGCTTCGCCTGAATCCCAACAAGTGTACATTTGGAGTTCGTTCTAGCAAGTTATTGGGCTTTATTGTCAGTGAAAGAGGTATTGAGGTTGATCCTGCAAAGGTCAAAGCAATACAAGAGATGCATGCGCCCAAAACTGAGAAGCAAGTCCGAGGTTTTCTTTGCCGCTTGAATTATATTTCCAGATTCATATCCCACATGACTGCCACATGTGCACCGATATTCAAGTTCCTCCAGAAATATCAGTCCCATGATTGGACCGAGGATTGCCAGAAAGCTTTCGATGGCATTAAAGAGTATCTGTTTGAGCCTCTGATCCTGTCTCCGCCCGTGGAAGGAAGACCTTTGATTATGTATCTGGTTGTTCTTGAAGACTCAATGGGTTGTGTCCTTGGTCAGCAAGACGAATCCGGAAAGAAAGAATATGCTATTTACTACTTGAGCAAGAAGTTCACTGATTGTGAGTCTCGATATTCAATGCTTGAAAAGACATGATGCGCTTTGGCTTGGGCTGCTAAGCGCTTACGTCAGTATATGATAAATCATACGACCTGGTTGATATCCAGAATGGATCCAATCAAGTATATCTTCGAGAAGCCTGCGTTAACAGGGAGGATTGCCCGTTGGTAAATGTTGTTATCTAAGTATGATATAGAGTATCGAGCCCAGAAGGCTATTAAAGGTAGTATTTTGGCTGACCACTTGGCACATCAGCCGATTGAGGATTATCAGTCTGTTCAGTATGACTTCCCAAATGAGGAGATTCTGTATTTGAAAATGAAAGATTGCGATGAGCCTACACTCGATGAAGGGCCAGAGCCTGGTTCCAGATGGAGTATGGTATTTGATGGCGCTGTAAATCAGTATGGAAATGGTATTGGGGCAATGATTATTACTCCTCAGGGCACACATTTTCCTTTTACAGCAAGGCTAACTTTCAAATGCACGAATAATATGGCTGAGTATGAGGCTTGTATTATGGGATTGGAGGAATGTATTGATCTAAGGATCAAGCATCTTGATGTATATGGTGATTCGGCCCTCGTTGTTAATCAGCTTAAGGGTGAATGGGAAACGAATCATCCTGGTCTCATTCCATATAGAGATTATGCGAGGAGGATTTCAACATTCTTTATTGAGGTTGACTTCCATCATATTCCTCGAGATGAGAATCGGATGGCAGACGCTCTTGCTACACTTGCTTCAATGATTGTGGTTAAACTTTAGAATGAAGTCCCCAATATCACTGTGATGCGCTTGAACAGACCAGCTCATGTGTTTGCGGTAGAAGAGGTGAAAGATGATAAGCCATGGTATTATGATATCAAATGTTTCCTTCAGAACCAGATTTACCCGCTTGGGGCATCTGTGAAAGATAGGAAGACTCTGAGGAGATTGTCAGGAAGTTTCTATCTCAATGGTGATGTACTTTATAAGAGAAATTTTGACATGGTTCTGCTCAGATGCGTGGATAGACACGAAGCAGACCTGTTGATGACTGAGGTCCATGAGGGTTCATTTGGTACTCATTCCAATGGACATGCCATGGCTAGAAAGATATTGAGAGCAGGCTACTATTGGCTGACAATGGAGTCTGACTGCTGCAAATACGTGAAGAAATGCCATAAGTGTCAGATTTATACGGATAAGATTCATATTCCCCCGACACTTCTGAATGTGATCTCATCACCATGGCCTTTCTCTATGTGGGGAATTGACATGATTGGCATGATAGAGCCGAAAGCGTCTAATAGACACAGATTTATTCTCGTAGCAATTGATTACTTTACCAAGTGGGTTGAAGCGGTATCATATGCAAATGTGACCAGGCAGGTGGTCGTGAAGTTTATCAAGAGTCAACTCATATGCCGTTATGGTGTGCCAGATAAGATCATTATTGATAATGGATCTAACTTGAACAACAAGATGATGAAAGAACTGTGTAGTGAGTTCAAGATTGCACACCATAATTCTTCTCCTTACAGACCCAAGATGAATGGGGTTGTTGAAGCTGCTAATAAGAATATCAAGAAGATTATCCAAAAGATGGTTGTCACGTATAAGGATTGGCATAAGATGCTGCCATTTGCCTTACACGAATATCGTACTTCTGTTCGCACTTCAATAGGGGCAACCCCTTTCTCTCTTGTTTATGGCATGGAGGCTGTACTCCCAGTAGAGGTGGAGATCCCATCATTGAGAGTCTTGATGGAAGCCAAGTTTACTGATGCTGAATGGGTTCAGAGTCGTTATGACCAACTGAATTTGATTGAAGAAAAGAGATTGACTGCCATGTGCCATGGTCAGTTATATCAACAAAGGATGAAGAAAGCTTTTGATAAGAAGGTCAAGCCTCGTTTGTTCCGAGAAGGTGACCTCGTGCTCAAGAAAGTCTTGTCTTTCGCGCCCGATTCCAGGGGCAAGTGGACTCCAAACTATGAAGGTCCATATGTTGTTAAGAGAGCCTTTTCAGGTGGTGCTTTAATACCTACGACTATGGATGGGGAGGATTTCACTCGTCCTGTGAATTCAGATGCAGTCAAGAAATACTTCGCCTAAAATAAAAACAGAATAGCTCGCTAAGTTGAAAACCCGAAAGGGCGGCTTAGGCAAAAATGAGCGTCTCGGTGGATTGAAAACCCGAAAGGGCAATCCAGGCAAAAGTTAGAGACATAAAAAATGAATATATGTATCCCGCTAGATTGATTACCTCATCCTGGGGCAATCTAGGCAAAAATTAGGGATTTGGCAAGTAACTGCATCCTGACAAGATTTTGTTTTACAACTGTCATCCGTCAGAGATTCTTGTTCATTCGTCATCAACCAAAGCTTCAAATACATCGGATTCAGAATTGATGGAGAAATGGTCATTATGTTCAATGTAGCCCTTTTCCAATATATATCACCAATTTCAAACTTGTAAAGATCTATAGAGTCTTGCCATTTGCAGACTTCCATTCCATCAAATAAATTTGAGCCTTTTATCCAATTATTTGCACTCTTGTTTGTTTCTATTCAACAAACATCTTGCATGCTTTAATTGAGAAAATATCATTGTTTTGAATAATCGAATTTTTCATAACTTGTTTTTAAACAAAGTGAACATTCACAATGACGAAAGGATACTTAGGAGATCCTCAGTGCTCTCCCAAGGATGGTATGATCCCCAACAGGTTAAGACTTTTGTTCGTATTCCTGGCATGACTGTATCTTCTTCCTCCTGAGCCTTTTGTGGTTTTCCTACTGGTTGGAGTGTTTGGTGACTCTTCCCTTCAGCAGAGTAGCAACCTTTCCTACTCAGCAGATGTGATTTCTTTGGTGAGTACGGTACTTGGTGTTTGATCCCCAGAATCCCTTTATCCCTCAGATAGATTCCCCAGTAAAGTTGCTTATATGGTGGATTTCATCTATGCGATAACTCCTGTCCCCAGCTGGAATGACTGATGATTGTCCCCTGCAGGGATCTTTGCAACCCGGCTTTCTCTCTTGAGATGTAGTACCGGCTGTTTGAGTGCTTATTCCTTGGAGTTGTCTGTGTTAGAAATGTCTGTTTGTCAGCATTCATCATACATAAACCACGCATACGTGCATATAATTTTCAAACATTCGAATATTCATATTGCATTCTTTGCCATATATCTTTGCTTGTTGTTCCTTGCTAGCTGGTAATACATTTCCCAAGCAGGTGTCGGTGTCTGATCCCTCAATATAGAGTCAGCCCCTTAAGCAGAAAGTGTTTATCTTTCCTGCCACATTCCCCACTGAGTTATATCCTCGTGGACGACGGTTGTTTTTTCCTCCCCAACACATATATTGGGATGGGATTCCCTATTGAGTTATATCCTCATTAGGACGAGTCTTGATTCAGTCTGCCTCTTTAGTTTGATCCTAAATTGGCTTCTTAGGATTTGTTTCCTGTTCCCCGTGGTAAATGAATAATTGCTCAGTAGTTAGTAATCATTCCTCTTACCCTCGGCAGAGTCTGTGGTTTTCTACCCTTATACCGGTAATTGTAAACCCTATTTTCTCCCCTTTGCAGAGTTAACCTTTTTATTCATCCTAATTGATGACGGTTACTCTTCTGTGGCTTTCTACCCAGTATCCGGTAGATGTAATCCCCTCCTTGACGGTTATCATTATCCAATATTCGGTGTTGATATTCCCTCTTTCTCTTGGATAATTGCTCAGATTAGGCAGTTTATCCCCGGCAAGTCATCTTTCATGTACCGGTTGCTGGTAATGTTTGTTGCTCCCCTTGAATGGTCATCATAATATACCTGGTTTCGGTGTCCCGATGCCTTTCTTTGTCGGTCGATTTATCCTTTATTAACCCAGTAACCGGTTGTGGATAATCTTCCATGCGAGTGAATTATCTACGTTCTGACGGTAATAGATAATATATCTCATGCACTCTCTGGTCGTAGCCTTTTGTTCTTCCCCAGTTGAGTAAGATTCGTATCCCTATTTTGGAATCGAATGTCCATCCCATAATCGAGTTTGCTTTTTGCCCTCTTTTCGGATGATAAGTGTTTTGGTAATATTCCCCAATTCACGCTTTGGTTGGTCACCTATTATATGCCCGGTAACCGGTATCCGTGGTGTTCCTTCCTTCTGCTCCCTATTATGACTTTTTGTCCCCTGTGGAGTCAGATTTTCCTAAGTTGAAATATACCTTTTAGGTCTTCCTCAGATGATTTGGTTGATTGATATCTCTCACCCTTATACCGGTCTTAGATATTCATTCTTCCCGAGCATGTTGTTCTCTCACCCTTATACCGGTGTTCAGATCATACGTCTCTTTGAGCTTATTACCCAATAATCGGTAATGCCTCATCCCGTCGCTTCCCCAGGAGAGTTCTGTCGGGATCTTCCCCAGCTGAGTCCGTAGTGGACATCCCCACCTGAGTACGGATATTTTTATTCGAAGTATCCGTTACGGATAATTTTTGGCTGTATTGGCATATTCCCCAATACATGCATCTTCTAGTCAGCTCGAGTCCTTCCATTTATTTATTTCATGGATTCTCTCCGTATTTCTCAGCAAGTCTCAAGTCGTGACCTGCTCACGCATTTTTACCCTTTACTCCTCAGAGTCTTTGTCTCCCTAGTGAGTGTATTACTCCTTTGGATTTTCAGTTTCTCCGGATTTCTTTTTTCTTTTGTGGACGCATATCCCCGCAGAGTATTACTATTTGCATGCATACATCTGCATCATGAGGTCTCTTAGGGACCAAAATTTGTCTCTTTGCTATTATTTAAGCCCATTCTACCCCGTCGAGACGAAGATTTTAACCTTCACTTCTCCGGCTAGAATGACCTTAAATAGAGGCATCTGTAAGACCCCAATTTTGTCCCTAAGATCCCTCATGGCATTATAACATTGCACTTGCATTGCCTCAAGGATCATAAGCATTTTGGTTCCCTTTGTCTTTGGGTGGGACCTCTTGTGAGTGGTTTGAGATCACCAAGCATGCTTGAATTGTATATCATTGATTTTCTCATTTTGTTTACTAACCAAAGGCACAAAAATATGTCACTAACATCCTTTGTTTGTAGCTTGAGCAATCACAAGGTTCAAAGCTTCTAGGAGATCATCTGTGCAATGACATGGCCAAGAGAAGATGAAAGCAAGCATGGTATTGGTTCCCAAAGCTCTCATCCATTAGATATGCCTCCCTAGCATCTCAATTCATCATTTTGATCAAAGCAAGTCAAAGGGTTTGAGGGTGGTTCCTCAGGGAAACCCTAATTCATCTGTGCACCACAATGCCTTGCTCATGAAGCAACCTCAACCCATGGTCAAATACAATCAAGTGAAGTTCTTTAATTCTTCATTTCATACATATTTGAACTTATTTGAGTATCCTAAATCATCAATTCATCAAGATTTGAGTCATGGACTTGAGGAGTTGATCAGTTAATTCATCTGACTATTTTGAAATGCACTGAGACCTAACGTTTTATGTGTTGGTCAAATGGATATGATTCCAAAATAAAAAATGTTCTTAAGGACAAAATGAACAACTTTCATGTTCATCAAAAGTTGGTTTGAAACTTGGAAGGTCATCATCCATTCCAAGACATCATAGGTCATTTTGACTGAAACCCTAATTTTAGGTCACCTTCCCAAGGACATAACTCATTCATTTTTTATGATTTTTAGGTGAGATCAAAGGCATTGGAAACCTTAAGATGTCTAATTAAAATGTTATGTTGAACAAAATTTAAAAGTCTCAAAGGAAATACATGTGATAATGCAAGACATTATAGGTCCTTTTGGACCAAATGCATTGAAAGGCAAAAAAGTCCAACTTCAAGTGCCCATAACTCTTTCATCCAAAATCCAAATGATGCAACATTTAAGTCCATTTTGATTGTCTTGAGAAGATCTACAACTTTAATGTTGAAGGTTTTTTCATTTAAGGCTTGCATCATCAAAACAGAGGGGCTTGAACATTGGCCAAATTTGGAAACCTTGCCTTGACATGTTTTGCACATTACACTTTAAACTCAAAATTCACCAATTTCCACACTTCAAATGGATTTTTGCCCAACATAACAATTGTTCCTTACATCAAGACCTTTCCAACCATTACCCACATGCTTATGTTTGGATTTTTTAATTGGCATTTTCGAAGAGGTGAATGTTTAGGTTCAATTATGAAATTCACATCATAACTTCATGCACAAGCCAATGCAGCTCTAATCACACGTCCAAACCATTGGCATTTGAGTTCAGCTTGCATTTTCATCCATTTTTGGGCTTTGCACGCGCCTGTACAGGCCCGTGCATGAAGAGTCCAAGTTCCATGCACATGAGTTTTCTCCTTGCTTGCATCAGCCTTGGCTATAAATAGCATGCTTCATTCTCTTCAAAAACCAACCTAATGGCGCCTGAAGCTCTGCACAAGTGAAATCCCAACCTCCATTAAAGGAATTCTGAGTTTTTCATTTCAATTTGATAGTTCAGATTTCAACTTCATTTGTTGATCTCTGAATTTAAATTCCTAAGCCTTACTTCCTTGTTACCTCAAGAACACATTGCACAAAAGATTTGGAGTGGATCAAGACCTGTAAAGCTGCACTTCAAAGGTTGTTGTTCAAACTTATTTACTTCGAAACTCTTATTTCTTTGATCTATTTGCCTGGCCAAAGTGTTTTCTGAAGTCCTCACTTGAGAGGCAAGCTAGTGGTAGCTTCAATTTTGTTTTTCTTTGATCTGCATTTTTCATACCTGAATCTTCCACCTCAGATTTCTCAACCTATAGGAATCTTGAGTGTGATTCAAGGTTACAGGGGTGATGTCATCACCCAGCTTCATTTTGATATAAGGATCGTGCAAAATG
Organism: Lathyrus oleraceus; assembly: GCF_024323335.1. Taxonomy (NCBI): domain Eukaryota; kingdom Viridiplantae; phylum Streptophyta; class Magnoliopsida; order Fabales; family Fabaceae; genus Lathyrus; species Lathyrus oleraceus. The sequence continues at coordinate 317,889,541 of NC_066583.1, read as the reverse complement.
GTGAAGGTTTGAAAACCTGCAAATCTGGCCGGAATTTGGAAGCTCATCGGAGAAGAAGGTGGCTCTGGTGGCCGTCCATTGCCAGTTTGAATCTGGATCGTTGGATCTCATCTCCAGATTCAATCTCAGTCTTTAGATGTTATGACTTTTTTTAATTCTTTGTGTGACGCGTTTGACCAAGGTTCACCATGAGCGCGCGCTTCAAGACCATCAGATTGGCCACGCCAATTAATGAACGTGATCCAACGCTTCCTGATTTTCCATATTTTTAATTTTTGATTTTATTTTCTTTAATTCTTTTTTATTTCAAAAATTCATAACTCTCTCATTTTTAATCCAAAAAATATGGGACCAATTGCATTAGTTTCCAAATAATTTCTAGTTTCTTAAAATGATTTTTAATATTTTTTATTTTGTCATTTGATATTTTTTATGAATTTTCTCTTTTCTGGTTGTTTTTAATTCATTTTAAATAGTTTTTGATATTCAAAAAATACAAAAATATTCTCCTAACCTATTTGAATGATGATGGATCTATGAAAAATATTCTCATCAATTTTTTAATTGATTTGAGATTTATTTGAGATTTTAGTTCAATTAGGTTATTTTTATTCATTTTTAATTGATTAAAAATAGTTTCTGACTTTTAAAAATGCTGATTTTTTGTCAAACTTTGTTTGACCTTGTTGAACTTGGGATAAATTACTTGGACCTTTCAAGGTTGATTTGAAGTAATTTTGAAGTTTGACCTTTCTTTTATTTTTAATTCAAGTTTGATTTTAAATATTTAAAAATGCCAAAAAATATTTTGTTCATTTCTTGACTTCCAATCTTCATCCCACTTCTGTTTTTGATTGTTTGACTTTGACTTTCAATGTTATTGGTCAACATATGATGATTGGTACATTGTACTTCATTTAATGCATTTGTATTTTTGCCATTTTTATTTCCATTATTCATCTCCTTCTTCTTCTTCTTTTTTTTCTTTCTTTTTGATCAATGAGTTGAAGGTTGATAAGTTAGCATTGATTAGGGAGACTTAATCTTCCTTAATCCAAATCTAATTCATCTTGATCAATTGATCAAGTGAATGGCTTTGCATTAAGGATAGGTTGTTTCCTAAATTATGCAAAAGACTTAAACCAATACAAGATCAATTCTCTTCTTCTTTTTGGCATGGCAAGTTGTTGGAACTTGGTTCACTAATCAAGACTTCTAACTTGTGTTGTTGCCTACATTATTATTGACCGGCCTCAGATAGTTGTGACTTCTATATAAGTCCAATTACGATTGCTTAACATAGCGCTAAATTTGCCTTATGGCACACTAACCACTAACACTAACCATTAACAATTAACATTTACTTTTTGCTCTTTACTTTTAATGCAATTTACTATTCTTGCACATATTATCCATTTGATTTTCCTTTTGCTCACTTGAGCACATGTTTATGTTAATGCCATTTGCCTTTTGCTCACTTGAGCACATAATTGTGTATATACTATTGTGCCTGTGTTTTATTTTGATTGTTGTGAACCAAATGCAAAGAATTGGACAAAATGGACTTAGACTTTAGGACCTTACCCAAGCAAATGGAATTTGAAGAGCAACTAGGCCTCATGCCTTTAGAGTGCTTAAATGTCAAAGAGCAACTAGGCCTCCTGCCTTTAGAATGCTTAAAGCTTAAGGATGAACTTTGAAAGGACCATATTCTAAACTCCCTCTTGTCCATTCTTTGATTGATCATAGAACTTTTTGATGTGTGTTTTCTTGTGCTAGGATTTCAAAATTGAGCCTAATTGAGGAACCATTACCATGAGCTCCTAAGAGAGAGAGATCCAAGATGCATTGAGGAGTCTTTCCAAGAGTTCATTTGACTGTTGATTGCTTGAGTTTATGCTTATGTGATTGCTTATTCCAAAGGATGGGAGCTACTTGGATCATCAATATGATCTCAAGAGAGGAACTCCATTTGTGGTTTTGTTTCTTATTCCTTACCTCTTGTATGCTTAGGACTTTAGCCCTTCTTCTTCTTCTCTCCACTCTAACCCAAGCCAAAACTTTTTGTGCAAACATTTAACTATTGTTTTCAAACATTAGAAACCTAAGCATTATGCTTTTGATTTTCAAACCTTCTTTTCATAACACTTATTTTGAATTGAATCTTTAAGCCAACTTTGACCATTTTTGTATATGCTTCTAATTGGTAAATATAACCCATTCAAATGTCTTTTGTGGTTTCAATGGCCACTTCCTTAATCAAACTTTTTCATAACCTTTAGCTATTAGGTTTGAGTTATAACCCCCTTACCCAGATCTTTGTTTCTCTTTTACTAGTTTTTGTTAAAACTTTTAGGTTTTTGTTCGCTTTCTAACCATTCCTTTTGATAAATAGAAGTGCGGTGGCGACTCGACTTGTATGATTTACCTTGGATTTAGTCAATATCTTTAATGGTAACGAATACCCCGCTATAGAAAAGTGGCGACTCTGCTGGGGACGTCCCTAGTGGGTTTTGCCTACTTTTCATATGTTGTTGTATTGTGTTGTATTGTTTTGTGACATATTTTTGTGCAATTTGGGATTACTGTATTGTATGTAATGATTGAATTGCTTGAATACTAATTCCTTGAATGCTTGGTGATCTTTGTGAGATGAGTTTTATACCCGAACTCGAGCGCACTTAGGATAGGAGAATGGTGTAGTCTTGTTGACTTGTGTGGAGTTATTCCTTAGCAAGTTGACTTGCAAGTCCATTCACTTGGTGGAGGTCATGTTGGGATCAATAATGTCACACAAGTAAGTTGTGGTTAGACATTACTCTTTCCAATATAGACCTTAGAAGCCAAGGACCTTAGTTTACCAAGCCCATCTTGGCCTATTTTTAGGATGTAGTGCGAAAGTCGTTCAAATGTATGATTTGATATGATTGTTACGCGATACTACACTCATAAGAGTCTCTCTTGAGAATATTTTTGGAAAACGAGTAGTCGTTTATCCGATAATATCCGAAAGATGGGATGATGACTATGGGAACCTCTTGTAGAACATGTTTGGCAGGTTTAAACCCTAGTACATTCCCTTTGGGTGGTTCTTAACCAAGACTCCATGCTCGTGACTTGCAACAAACCCTTGATTCATGGTTGATCCGTTCATGTATCCTTAATATCAATGGAACTTGGGTGTTGATAAGGTGTAAACCATAATCCACCAAAATGGATGATTGATATTAAGGATAATATGATCCATCCCATAACCTTTGTTTGGTGTGCTTTGGTTGATCCTTAAGTGTGATTGTTGCATTCATGCATTCATGCACTCATTTGCATCCATATCATCAAAATAATGAAGAAAATTTGCAAGGAACTTATGAGGTCTATTTGCACATTTTCAGACATGGAAAGACAAAGAAGGAATACCAAGAAGTACAGTTTCAGACACCCATATTTGAAAGGGTTAAGGAATTTGACATCTTATGTATTGGATCCCTTGGGTTTCAAGGCTCGTTTTGGGAAGCTTCTTCCTCTTCTGACTACTCAGGTGGATGAAGGATTGATGAGTGTATTGGTGCAGTTTTATGACCCTCTATATCGTTGCTTCACGTTTCCGGATTTCCAGCTTTTTCCTACACTTGAGGAGTATGCCTACCTTGTGGGTATACCTATTCTAGACCAGTTGTCGTTCAGTGGCTTGGAGAGTATTCCTACTTCTCAAGAGATAGCAGACATGTTACACATAGATGAATCTCTGGTTGGTGCTCATATGACTACCAAAGGTGGGATTCAAGGTCTCCCTTCTGAGTTCCTCATCGCTCAAGCTATTATATATGGGAAGGCCATGAGTGATGATGCTTTTGAGGCCATATTTGTACTTCTCATCTATGGGCTAGTGTTATTCCCCAACATTGACAAGTTTGTGGATGTGAACGTTATTAGGATTTTCTCTACTCTTAATCCCGTTCCGACTCTGTTGGGGTGATACCTTTTTCTCTTTGCATATGAGGAATGCAAAGGGTGGTGGTGCCATTGTGTGTTGTTTTCCTCTATTGTATAAGTGGTTTATTTCTCACTTACCTCAGACGGTCGCTTTCAAGGAGAACAAAGGATGTCTACGGTGGTCCACGAGACTTATGTCTCTCACTAATGATGATATCTCTTGGTACAACCGTGTGTATGATGGTGTGCAGATTATCGACTCTTGTGGTGAATTCTCCAATGTACCTCTTCTTGGTACATGTGGTGGGATTAACTACAACCCTGTTTTGGCACGTCGTAAAGCTTGGGTTCCCCCTGAAGGATAAACCCAATAATATTTTGTTAGAGGGTGTGTTCTTTCAGGAGGGTAAAGATCCCCAAGGCTTAAAGGGCAGAATGGTCCGCGCTTGGCGCAAGATCTATAAGAAAGGAAGGAAAGAGTTGGGTCCTAAGAATTATGTTGCTATGGAGTCTTACACTGCTTGGGTTATGGACTCCCAATTATGAAGGCACATATGTTGTTAAGAGAGCCTTTTCAGGCGGTGCTTTGATTCTTACAACTATGGATGGTGAAGAGTTCACTCGTCCCGTGAACGCAGATGCAATCAATAAATACCTCGCCTAAAAAAGAAAAGAACAGCTCGCTAAGTTGAAAACCCGAAAGGGCGACTTAGGCAAAAAAGAGCGTCTCGGTGGATTGAAAACCCGAAAGGGCGATCCAGGAAAAAATTAGAGACATAAAAAACAGAAAAAATCTTCCGATAAGTTGAGTACCCCACCTTAGGGCAACTTATGCAAAAATTAGGGATTATGGAAAGTAACTGCATTCTGTTGATCGTCCAGTTTTGGAGAGATTCCGTTGAGCACAAAGGTAGATGTTGATTCATCATCCCAGCAGCGGTCAAGAGCATAGTGGATATCAAAAGTTGGTAGAAGGATTAAGGATCATTTGTATTCAATGTAACCCTTTTCCATGTAAATTACCATTTTCAACTTTGTAAAAATCTATGGAATCTTGTCATTTACAGACTACCATCCCATTAAATAAAGTTGAGCTTTTATCCAATTGTTTCTACTGTTATTTACTTCAGCCAATAGTTTAAATTTTTATTATGATCATTTTGAAAAAATTTAAAATAATCAAAATCTTTTTCTTAAAACATATAAAAATAAGAATTTTTCAAAGCAATTAAAAAGAAGTATCAACAGCACTTCAAAAGAGCAACAAGTCCTTAAGTGCTAAGCATCAGAGGTTCCCCAAGCAGTTGACCCTTTGGGTGTCCCTAGTTGTTTGTGTTGATCTGGTTCCCCTGTGAAGTGTTTGTTCCCTAGCAGAGTTCTGATTCTTTTTCCCAACTAAGTTGGTTGATTCAGTACCTTGCGGTGTGTTATTTCCCGGCAATGTTTCTGTATTCCTCAACGGGGTGGATCTTCAACAGAGTAAGATCGTTTCCCCAGTAGATCGCATTGGTTTCCCCACCAGTCACCATCCGTCTCGCTCCCAGTCAGAGTGCCCTCCTGTTTTCTGAGCAACTATTTTGTGATTATCGTCTACATGGTTGTCTCCCATTTAATATGGTGTTGACCTAAAATTCCCTGCAAGCTCGATAACTCCGCCTCCCCTCAGCAGATCTCCTCCCTCGGCTAGGTTTGAGCACTTGGTTTGTGATTTCTCTGTTCTCCAGCAGTTGTCTCCCTCTTTTTGTGGATTGACCGGGGATTATACCGATGATTCAAATTCTTTACGTCACCTTTGTATCCTTTGTGATCGTTTTGTCAGCATAATCATCATATACATATACATTCATATAATTTCATAATTGCATATTTGCATATTTGATTAACTTGTTGGTTTGAGATTCTCATTCTCTGTATGGCGGTACTTTATCCCCATACAAATTTCAATGTCTGTCCTCCCTCAATTATAGAGCGTCAGCCCCTTAGGCGGAAAGACTTTAACATTTCTCCTCTTCCCCACTGAGTTTGTTTCCTCGTGGATGATTACTATTTCAGTTTCCTTTCCAGTTGCTTATCTGGATGGAATCACTCCCCTTGAGCTATATCCTCATTAGGGTTGAGTCTTGATTGATTGTTTCTTTCTAGTTCTTACCTAGATAGATGCTTTGAGTCTCCTAAGAGTTTATTGCCCAGTAACTGGTAATATTCTTCTTAGTTTGCAGTTTATTACTTCTTGCCCAAAACCCGGCAAAAGTATCCATGTTTTCTCCTCAGTAGAGTCCCCAATGGATCTATTCCTCCAAAAGTATATCCTTGATATGTTCACTCTAACCAATGACAGATATCTTTCCATCCCCTGTTGAGTTTATCCTTGATATGTTCATCCTAACCAATGACGGATATTCTCACCTTTGGTATTCTACCTAGTAAAAAGGTAGTTGTAATCCCTATTCTTGTTCCCTAGAGAGTTAATCCTTGATATGTTCATCTTAATTGATGACGGGTTTCCTTCTCTTTGCGGTCTTCTACCCAATAACCGGTAGTTGCAAATCCTTCTTTTTGTCCCCTTCACAGAGTTTATCCTTGATATGTTCACTTTAACCAGTGACGAATTCTCTCTCTTGGTATTTATCCAGTAACCGATAGATATAATTCCTTTTTTTCCCTCTCAGAGTCTATCCTTGATATGTTCATCCTAATCGGTGACGGATTTTCTCTTTGAATGGTCTTCTATCCAGCACTCGATATATGTAATTCCTACTTTTTGTTCAGTTGGTTTATCCTTGATATGTTCATCTTAACCGATGACGGGTGTCCTCTTTGACATTTCCCAGGAAATTCTATCCTTGATATGTTCATCTTAACAGATGATGGATTTTCTTCCCTGTTGAGTTTATCCTTGATATGCTCATCCTAACCGATGACGGATACTCTCATCTTTGGTCTTCTGCCCAGTAACTGGTAGTTGTAAATCCTATTTTTCTGTAGTTCTCCCCAACAAGGCTATTCTTACCCAGTAACCGATAATGAATATTCCTCCTGGCATTTCCCAGCGAGCCATCCTTGATATGTTCATCCTAACCGATGACGGATGTCCTCTCTGTCAGATCTTTATTATCTCCTCACCCAGTAACAGGTAGTAGATAATAGATTTCTGCTCCTCCAGTGTTGAAGTTTATTTCTTCCCCAGTCGAGTTGAGTGTGCATTTCCTTAGTGAAATCGTTTTTCCTGCATCATTCAAGTACTTCAATTTTATCCTGACTTACTCGTATCCCCTACAGATGTTGTGGTTCCCTGGCTGAGTCTTTCCATGTTTGTATGGAATTCCTCGAGTCCCCCAGCAGTTTTAAGTCGTAGCCTGGCCTACTCATAACTCCTTTTATCCCCCAGAGTCTTTGTCTCCCCAGTAAGTTTTCTGATAACACTGAAATTTACCGTATTTTCGACTCCGATTTCACATGCATTCTAGTTGTTTTATTGTTATTTTGTTGTGTTATTGCTATGTTTTCCTTTATTTTCAGGTTTTTACTTTAATCGGAGCCCCGATCGAGAAAAGGAGTGAAAAAGAACTAAAAACCCTAAAATTCAGCATTTTGTACTTGTGGCCTACCCCATGGCTGGCGCCATAGACCCTGCCATGACGTGTCCAAGCTCAACTTCCCTCAACTTCCACGTTCCCCACTACTTCCACTAAGGCGCCTCAGATTGGCCTTGTGGCGGGCGCCACAAGAGGAAAAGTTTTCCCTCCCATTTTCAAGTTGAAGGGCATCCTTATCTTTTCCATCTATTTACTTGCTTATAAATAGAAACTCGAAATCACTTTTACAATCATCCAAACTTAGAACAGAGGCAAAATCAGAGCAACTTTGTTTCACTTAGGCATATATTCAGTATTTTAAAGTGGTAATCGCTTCGCATTGGAGTGTTACCACAATTGTGTAATCGAGTCTGTGATAGAGTCTGTAATCGAGTTTGGAGCACTTTGGAAGGAAGTTAATCCTGCCGCCATTTTCATTTCCGCTTTGCAATTTATTCAACCCTCCGATTGGAGCAGGTTTTTATTACTTGTCTTTATCTTATTTATTTTCCCGCACTCGCTTTACTTTATTTATTTCTCGCACTCGCTTTACTTTATTTATTTCTCGCACTCGCTTTACTTTATTTATTTCCTCGCACTCGCTTTACTTTATTTATTTCTCGCACTCGCTTTACTTTATTTATTTCTCGCACTCGCTTTACTTTATTTATTTCCTCGCACTCGCTTTAAATTATTTATTTCCTCGCACTCGCACTACTTTTATTTACTTCCCGCACTCGCACTACTTTTATTTAAATTAATGCACTTTTACTTTACCATGTCTAACTAAATTTATAAGGTTAGAATGTAAGGATCGTAATTGAACCGATAATCCGTACGATTGTTAGTGGAATCACTTAAGGGCTATTTTAACTTTCAACTTAAGTTTTCCCGCACTTCAATTCCGTTGAGTAAGATCGAAAGTCGTCCAACGTCTATCTAAACTTAATTTTTTTTAACTATTTCAAAAACAGGGAAAGCGCTTTGTTTAGTTCATTAGGAGTTTTTAACTTAAGAAGAAAAGAGATTTTAAAACTATTTTCGGACGCGTTTATAAGTTTAGAGTCTGGTTCGTGAGAACCTTTTTTGGTTAAGAAATCCAGGTTATAATACTTTTCAACTTAGTCAAGATACTATATTTCTTAAAAATAGGTTTACTACTCTAACGCAATGCGCGCCTTTTTATAAGTGACAATAAGAGGGTTTGATTAGGGAGTATAACTCGGTTCTGAATACGCGAAAGCGACAGTTCCTGTTAAATTAGTTCTTTTCAAAGTAGGAAACATTGCCCATAAGTAGCTCTATTAGCAAGTACTTGGATTATTAATTGATCACGTGAATTACATTCGACCCTGTCTTTATTAATTGAAATTTATTCAATACTTTACTTTTCATTGCACACTCTAAAAACACCTATTTTGATTGCCTTTTATAAACACCATAACAATAGATAACGATAGATTGACACTTGGTCTCTGTGGATTCGACAATCTTTTATATTACTCTGACGCGTTCGTATACTTGCGAAAAACCGCATCATTTTCCTTACGGAATATGTTATACTCTTGTGGACTTTCGCTCTCTCTGATTTCTTTTCCTTTGTGGCAATATTTCCCCATAGAGCATTAACGTTTACATTCATACCATACGCATCATGAGGTCTCTTAGGGACCAAAATTTGTTTCTATATGTTGTTATTTAATCCCATTCTACTGAGTCGACATGAAGATTTTAACCTTTGCCTCCTCAGTTAGAATGTCCTTAAATATGGCAGCTGTAAGACCCCAATTTTGACCCTAAGATCCCTCATGCAATTTCGTCATAAGCATTAGCATTGGGATCATACCTTGGCATCCTCCTTACCCCTCTTTCATTGGGTTTGTTTTGGGAGAGATCACCAAGAACTTTGTGATTGTATCGTACTTGTATATTATCATTTTACTAATCAAAATACCAAAAATGTGTCTTTGCATTTGCCTAACTCTTTTATAGGTAGGGCATGATCACATTGATTCATCAAGTTCCTATCTAGAGTTTGAGACCCTCATGACAAATAGCACAACCATAAATTGATCCAAGAATGGTTATAAGCATCATATATGAGTTCCATTTATTCCTACATGTTATATTGATCAAGTTTTCTTCAAGAGTTTGGGAGTGATTTGCCTTAGAAACCCTAGTTTGACTAGGTATCTTGAGTAACTTCTCCAACAAGATATATTACCATTTGATCAAATTTCTCAAGGGACACTTCAAAATTCATCATATTATGCATATATGATCTACCATGATCCAAGAAAGTCCAAAGAATTGAAGGTTAGCAAGTTGGTTGATGGTGGTTGGCCAGATGACTTCATCTGATCAAAACTGGGTCTCCCTAGACCCTATCTCCTACAATTTTCACCATATGAAAATGATTGCAATAGAAACGTTACTCTAAATTACATTCCAAACAACTTTCATGTTGAGACCTAGAGCTATTTTTCTTGGAAAATCATTTTCTATGTTGAAACATTATAGGTCATTCTGTCTAAACCCTAATTTGAATGTCAACTTCCCAAGACCATAACTTGCTCAAGTTTTATGAGATGAAATATTTCCAAGTTGCACAATCAAATTCAATATGTCTATATCTACTTTTATGTTTGGATTGAGAGCTAATTCAACTTTTATGAGCATGTGATATGAGGTTACATTATAGGTCACTTTTGACCTATACCATTGAACAAGTGATATTTCCAAACTTCCAAAATGCATAACTCTATCATTCCAAATCCAAATGACATGAAATTGGTGACCATTATTAAGGTCTTTGAAAGAGATACAACTTTGATGAATACACTTTTCTCATTTGAAGCTCACATAAAAAGTTAAGCAAGGTGGAATATTGAGATATATGGTTTGACACTTAGAAAAAATTTTAATATGTCGAAATTTCCAAACTTCCACCTCAAAATTCATCATGTTCCAAGCTCCAAATGAAAAAGTGTTGAACATGAAAGTTGTTCCTCTTGAACTAACCTTTCCAAAAAAGTCCAATTTCATCCATTTTGGACAAGAATGGCTAAGTCTGCGCATGGCATGAACATTGCATCATCATTTGGCAAAGATCAAACTTCAAGTCTTCATATACATTGCCTTGCATTCCAAGTTGATTTGATACTTACTCACACTCAATTATGGATCAAATGGAATGATTTCATGGGCCTGTACACGCCCATATACACATGCATCACCCATTTCCAATTTCGGAAAGTCATTTGGAAGGTGCAAATATCACATGATCCAGCTATAAATAGAGCTACATATGCTCCGAATTCAACACACATTCGCGTCAGCTTTGATCCTAAACCCCTAACCCTTCCATTTGAGAGGATAATCCTGAGAATTTCCATTGGAAATTGAGTTGAATTCTCGCTGTTTTGAGATTCAAAACTCCAGGGATCCAAGACCTTTTGTGCATTCTAATCCACTTCTGCAAGCATACTGAGCAAGATCAAGCACAAGCCAAAGCAAGAACAGTTGAATCCAGACCTACATTGAAGGTACTTTCTAGAAAATTTCATCTCTTCGATTCTCTCTTAATTCCACTCAATTCTCTTGGATTCTTGGTTGTCTGAAGTCCTACCAATATAGGCAAGAAGATTGAGTTGCTTAGAGGTCAAATCGAAGCAACTCGGTTGACACACCTCAAAATTCAACTCCTCATATCTTTATATATATGTGGAGTTAGTTAAAATTGAGGTCAGATTCGTGCTATACGCCATTTTTTTCTTTCAGATCATGTCATTCTTTTTCATTTTCTTGATGGTGATGAGTGAACCAGTCCGGCCAGGGTCACCGGAGAAGATGACCGGCCTTTGGACGTTGATGATGTGTTGGCATGGTTCAGAGCCATTGATCCTTTTCAAATTGTTTTAATCTCGTGTGTTGCTTTTAAATACCAAGCCTATGTCGCGTTGACTCAAGTCCACCATGGAACGCGCGCTGGTGGCCACTTGATCTGCCACTTCAATTAATGAGGGAGATCAAGTGGTCCACGTTTTTTTGTTATTTTCTGATTTTCTTTTATTCCTTTTATTTTCACTAATTCATATTAATTTTAATATTGATCCAAAAAATAAGAGAGTTTCACCAAAAAAATTCAAATAATTTCCTCTTTCATATTCTGAATTAGAATTATTTTTTGGATCATTATTAATATTTTTCATGATTTAATTTATTTTTCATTTGTTTTTAATTGTTTAAAAATACTTTTAAGTCTTCAAAAGCTCTGAAAATTTTTCTCCAAGGTCCTTTGACCTTGTTTGACCTATGATGAATCTCATGGCCATTTATTTGGTATTTTGAAGAGGTTTTAGGAATTTGATAAACCATATTTAATTTAAATGTATTATTTTAGTATTTTTAATTTGAATAAATGCTAATTAATTTTGTTGACCAGTTGTGATGACTTGTTTGAGTTTGACTCTTGTTGTTGGGCCTTGGTCAATGTTGATTTGACTTTGTCAAGTTAATATCATTGGATTTAGGGGATTGATGGAATGTATATTCCATCTCCCAAAATGAATGAATGATATTAACTTGGTAAAAGTCCTCCTTTGACCAATTTGAGTTTTGATCCATTCCCCTCCCTCTTCATCTCATTCCCCTTCTTAATGCATTCATCTCATTTGGCCTATGATATCTCAAAGTCCTAAAACTAGTTAATTGAAAAATTGACATGAGTATGGATGAGATTAGGCCACACCTTTTGCATATTGTTTTTGTGTGTGGTATGTTTCATGATCATAGTCCATAATACTATGTCTCTAACATGAATTAACACCAAAATTCTATTGTCCGGCCTCAAATAGTTGTGACTTCTACCTAAGTCCAATTACGATTGCTTAACATAGCGCTAAATTTGTGACATAAAAAGCATAGCATTCTAGTTAGTGAGATTGTAAGTCTCCCCTCTTTCATGATATTGTGTGGAAACTTGGCCTTTTTTCCTTCCTTTGGAAGATGTCTTGGTTCAAGGATCCATGCTTGTGATAAGTGGGTTGAGTATTCTCCAAAGAATGTCTAAAAAATGAAAAGCAAAAGCAAAACAATACTAACTTCTAACCTATTAACAACTAACTTTTAATTTCAAGCCATTTACTTTAATGTCATTTAATTCTAGCTTTTATACATTTGCCATTGTTCATATCATTCTAATTGTTTATGTTAATGCAATTTTCACTTTGTCCACTTGGACCATATTGTGTGATATATCTTGTTTGTATATACTTTGCCTGTTTGTGTGGTCTTTGACCATTAATGTACATAATAACAACAAAAACCCTAAAAAAAAATTGTGTGGACTGTTGGCTTGATCTTGGACAAATGGACTTAGAACTTAGGCAACATTCCTATGCTAAAGGACTTGGCCAATTCCAACTTATTGTGAAACCAAGTGCTTGCAATTTGAAACTTCATCTGATACATAATTCAAGATCCTTCTAAGTTTATCTGCAACATGATCATTGTGTAGCTGTTATTTTGAACCTGTGACTTGTGGAATTCATCTGTTATATGGGCTATCTTTGAAGAAGATCATGGAATGGATAAAGCTTGGATGTGGCTATCTTTATTTGATTCCTTTGCTCTTCAAGATAATATAATTGTGCATTTGTGTGTTGCTTGGTTCTAAAAGTCCAAGGGAATTCTGGGTTTCTATTGACATTCTTGTCTATTGGATTGCTACCCATTTTGTCAGATCTTTTCAACTCTCAACTTTTAATTTTGTGCATAGGATTAGTCCCTCCATCTTCTCCCCATTTTTTTAATTTCAAAATCTCTCCCTCCCTTTTCAAAATCTTCTTTGTTTGAACTTATTTTGTTCTAAACTTTGACCATTTTGCAAAAAAGATAGAAACTTTGGCCTTATGCCATTGTATTTTCAAACTTCTTTTCTTAAATCAAACTTGTAAATAAACTTAACTATACTTGACTTAAACTTTCAAAAAGCCAAAAAAAACTAACTCACGAACTACGAGGTTTTGATCCCTCATTTTTATGTTGGTACGTAGGCACAAGACCGAAGGTCTTGCCAAACACAAAAATATAATTAATGAATTCTTCTCTCATCCCCCCATTCTATTTCTTTGTAAACATCATTTTTGTACCAAATACATATGCACACAAAAAGGGCTCCCTAGGAATACCTAGGACACTTTGGATGCTAACACCTTCCCTCTGTGTAACCAACCCCCTTACCTGTAATCTCTGACATTTTATTAGTTTTGATTTGAAAACTTCTTACTTTTGGTTTTTCTTCGTACTTTTTCCCTTTTCCCTTGGAAACAATAAAAGCGCGGTGGCGACTCTTGTTATTTGATCTCTAGCTTATCCATAGTTTGATGATCATGAATTTACCGCTACAGGTATGATGACACCTTCACCATTGGTCATTGTAATTTGATTAGGACCATTGGCGATGATGTCCCATACACCCTTATCAACGGAGTTGATATGGATAAACATACAAGCTTTCCAATAGCCATAATTTTCTCCGGTGAAAATAGGTATTGTATTATACGCACCTTTAGGTTTGGTAGCCATCATCTAATAAGAAAATCTTAAGATCAGAAACAATCGGAGCTCATAATATCACTTGTTATACGATAGGTCTAGATCTAGAGGGGGTGAATAGATCCCAAGTTAAAATTTTACTTGAAACTTTGATTCAAAACATTTTTGGCGTGGAAGCGCGTTTCAAATATTTCTGGGATCCAAAATCATCTAACCGAACCTACTATTGAAAAGCCCAAATATGCGTAATAGTACCAATAAAATGATAATAATCCACAAGTAAATCAATAAATATTAAGCAAAACTAATTGAATACTCTACAATAGTAAAAGTTTATCTCCAAAGATATCTACACACAAAAATCTAAGTCAAACAATTTGTCGAGCACTTGTCGTGCGAAAAATAAAGTTTGGAATTTTATATGGTGTTTATTGTTCTAAGAAACCCAATCACAGCCAAATGGTTAATGATCAATACAAAAAATACAAGATTCAAAATGTAATCAAAATTATGATCCAAACTATGTTGATCCGGTGATCAAAGCGATCGACAATTTGCAAATCAAAAAATAAGAGAGAGAGAGAGAGAGAGAGAGAGAGAGCAAGGATTTGTTTAGGTAGTTCCCCAATCGACCTTGTTATGGGTACGTCTGCCCTCAATTTGAATTCGAATTGAGATATTAATATAATAAATCTTACTTTGCAAATATATGAATACAAGAGGTGAGAAATCAAATCTCACAACCCATAAGTTTGTTCTTGACTCTAGCACCTCCAAAAACCTTAATCAAATATTGATCAAGTAACCAACAATGCCGCTTCAATTCACCTATTGTTTCTACTTCCTTGCATGATCTCTTTGACTCAAGGCTTTCCCCCGGTTGAATTAATCCCAAGCGCACACTTGTTGAACCCAAGATTTGTCAACACGATCCACTGTTTCACTCTACTCCCTTGCCGATACACCTAGCCTCAAGGCTTTCACTCGATCAGATCCGAATTGCACAATTTTGTCAAAATCCTTCAAACCCTAAATATCTTGAAGGAAACCCCCAAACTGGTTTTCTTATTTGAATCCCTCAAAGATCGCAACCCAATATTCTCAGTACAACAAACCTAATTGGACATTATCAATCCTAATCTAGATGACACCCAGTCAAAAAATGATTATGTGTAGTTTGATTACATGTATACATAGATTGAATTGAAGATGATGAGATGCTTTGAAATCATGGATTCATGTAGGTTTTACTCACTCTAGAAATCTTACTAGAGAATGATGCAAGTATGAAGTATTTATATGCATTAGTGATTTTGGGCAAAAGGAAATGCAAAGGAGGATAGAAAAATGGGGATTTTTGAAGAAAAATATCGGATAGGTCGACCTATACAGGTTATGTCTTGACATGTTCAATGCATACGTCGACCTATCCAAGGTCATGTGTCGACCTATGACAGTTATGTGCTCCCTATGTGTCGACCTGAAGACTCGGTACATGAAACAGAGACCACAGACTTTAATACAGCAGCATGTGTGTCGACCTATGGACTTCATGTGTCGACCTATAGCCAAGAAAATATTCCTATAGGTCGACCTATAGTTCTATGTGTCGAACTATAGCCAGAAAAAAAATCGTAGGTCGACTTGTACTGCTATTTTTCACAAAAATTGCTTTTTCATGCATGTTTGATGCATGAGACCTTTCCCACATTGTTTCCAAATACTTGTATGCTTCCTAATGCTAAGATGCACATAGAGATCTAGAGGATATCGTTCAATATACATTTACGCTAAAATATCCTAGTTTTGATATCATACAAAACACATCTAATGGAAGTTGCACTCACAAAAAAAAAATATATATATATATATATATATATATGTATATATATATTGTACATCAATTGCATCAATTTAACATATAAATAACAGAACAGTAACAGCAACATTATATAATCGTGCAGTAAACAACAAAATAACTTATAATGCAGACAATGAGAAAAAAACTGGTAAATAAATAAATAAGTAAACAAAAGAACTAGTATTGCAAAATTCTAAAATAAATTTCAAGAAAAATATTTCGGCAAGGTTATAATAGGAATGATCAAAAGTGCAACAATTTCTAACTGTGAGAAATAGTTGCTTTACAAAAGTTCTTTTTTGTCTAACAATTACTCTAGAAAAAATTGGATAATGAAAAACTTAAACTTAAACCTATTTATAGAGGCAAAAACTGGTAAAACAAACATTTGGAATTCGTGTTGGAGGAGTGGAAAAAATATATATATTGAAGTGAGAGAAAAGTGAGTCTTACAGTATTATATATATATATATATATATATATATATATATATATATATATATATATATATATATATATATATATATATATATATATATGGACGGAGGAAAAAAAATTATATATGGGGAAATAATTATTATAGTTAAAAATTTGAATATAAATTACTTCTGGTAAAAGATATCAATTTCTAAAATTGGAAGTATAAAAACTTTAAATTATTATTTTCAAAAGAATTATATTATAAAAACATTTAATAAAAAATATATATTATCAACTAAATCTTTAAATAATAAAAAATTGCATAATAATAGATATATAAACTAATATCTTTAACAATGCTTTTTTAATTAATTCTTCAGTATTAATCTCTCAAGTAGGAATCTTCTTCTATTAATGATATTATTAAATGTTGGAAATCCCCAAAACCTATGGAGATTTTCAATCAATCTTGATGAACAAGATTGTTATTATCCACACAATAGCAATGAAAAGAGAAGAACAATGGAGAAAGAAAGAGTGTATAGAACGATGAAAGAGAAGAAGAATTAAATTCTGCAGAGTTTCTCTCTACCCACAAACTGTGGAAAACGTGTTATTCACTTTGCAACTGCAAAATACAGTGAATACAATGTATTGTGAATACTCTATTCACCTCTATTTCAAAATAAGGGTTACTCCCTCTATTTATAGATTTAGGTTAACTTGGACATCGAGGCAAGACCCAAAACTGTAAGAGCCCAAAACTATAAAAGCCCAAAATAGCTAACACTACTAAATAGGCATAGGTGGTTTGACACTTCCTTACTCTATCGAGCAACCTGCTTCGACACAAGGAATTACAATTCAATACACCACTTAATCCATTGTGTCTAAGCTATATACATTCATCATAGCTCTTAGTCTTTTGAACACTTCGACTTGCACTCCCTTCGTCATGATGACTGCAATCTAATTCTCAGTTCTGCAGTGTTCCACGTTCATCTTCCTATCTGCTACCTGCTCTGAAGATAATGGAACCTCATCTCGATGTGCTTGCTTCGACCATGTGCAATCGGATTCTTCGCCAGATTGATAGCTGACATGTTGTCGATCTTCATGGTAATTGCTTCATGACTCTTCGATGTTATCTCTTCGACCAGATTCACCATCCACGTTGCTTGACATGCACAAAGAAAAGCAGTTATGTATTCTGCTTCGCACAATGATAATGCCACTACTGGATTTTTTTCTCAAACTCCAAGCAACTGGTGCACCACCTAGCATAAACACATAGCCAGCTGTGGATTTTCGATCCTCAACATCACTACACCAACTTGAGTCGGTGTATCCCACTAATTTGCATTATTTTCCTTCATCAGCTACAGGAAACAAAATTCCATAGTCTAGAGTTCCTTTTAGATACCTTAGTATCCTCTTCGCTGGTGCTAGATGTGATACCTTTGGCTTCTGCATAAACCTACTCAGCATACCTACACTGTATGCTAAGTTAGGCCTTGTGTGACAAAGGTATCGAAGTGACCCAATAAGTCTTCTATATTGGGTTAGGTCGACATCATCTTCATCTGAATCCTTCGACAGTTGTAATTTGGGCTCAGTTGGAGTCGAAGTTGGGTTGCAATCTTGCATCTCAAATCTCTTAAGAATTTCGCATGCATACCTTCTTTGATGCATCATCAAACCTTTACCGCTCTGGTAGAATTTGATGCCAAGGAAATATGAAATGTCACCCAAATCTGACATTTCGAATTCCTTGTTGAGATCACCTTTGAATTCTTCGATCTCCTTCTTGCAGCTACCTGTTATCAACAGGTCATCGACATAAAGGCATAGTATAAGCAATTCACTCTTGCTTCTTCTTACATATACTCCATGTTCAGATTTGCACTTCATGAATTCCTTCTCCCTTAGAAAACCATATATCTTCTTGTTCCAAGCTCTTGGAGCTTGTTTAAGTCCATACAGGGCTTTATGCAGCCTGTACACTTTTCTTTCTTCGCCATGTTTCATAAACCCAGCTGGTTGTGCAACATAAACTTCTTCTTATAAGGGGCCATTAAGGAATGCACATTTTACATACATCTAACACATCTTCCAGTTGTTCATGTTTGCTAGACCAACAACCAACCTGATTGTTTCGATCCTAGCAACAGGTGCAAAAACTTCATCGAAGTTGATTCCTTATTTCTGAAGAAATCCTTTCGCCACAAGTCTCGCCTTGTGTTGAGTCACTTCTCCTCTGGGATTCAACTTTACCTTGTATACCCACTTTACATCGATTGCCTTTTTGTTTTGGGGAAATTCGACAAGTGACCAAGTGTTGTTGACTTCGATTGACTTCAACTCTTCGTCCATTGCTTTCATCCACTTTGAATCTTTCAATGCCTCGGCTACATTGACAGGTTCGACATCTGCATAGAAAGCATAATGTACCAGCTCACCTTCATCATTGACCACATCATCTGATGTAATCACACATTCTTGCAACCTTGCAGGCATGTGTCTTGTTCTTTGAGGTATGCTTGTGCTCGCTTCACCTCTGACTTCTTCCTGTCGAACTTCTCTTTCGACTTCACTAGCTGGTTCATCACAAAATATTCTCACTGAATCTTTCTTTACATTCTCAGTTCAATCCCACTCCTTAAGCTCATCTATGATCATGTCCCTGCTGATCACTACTTGCTTATTCACTGGGTCGAACAACTTGTATCCTCCAGTCGAATGATATCCTATCAGGATCATCTGACTGGACTTTTCATTAAGTTTTCTTCTCAACTGATCTGGCACATGTCTATATGCTATAGATTCAAACACCCTCAGATGACTTAAGCTAGGCTTGACACCAGACCAACATTCTTCTGGCGTGATTCCTTCTAGTTTCTTCGTCGGACATCTGTTCAGGATATATGTCGCAGTCGACACAGCTTCTCCCCATAATTCTTTGGGTAGATGCTTGCCTTTCAACATACTTCTAACCATATTCATGATGGTTCTATTCTTCCTTTCCGCGACTCCATTCTGATGTGGAGTGTAGGGTGGTACCACCTCATGTACAATCCCTTCTTTCATACATAATGCATCAAAATCTTTCGACACATATTCTCCACCACCATCAGTTCTCAAAATCTTAATCTTTCGACCGCTTTGTCTTTCGACCATTGATTTAAACTTGGCAAATACCTCGATCACCTCACTTTTCTTCTGGATCAGGTAAGACCACGGTTTTCGACTGAAATCATCTATGAATGTAACAAAGTATTTGTTACCTCCAATCGAATCCACCTGGAGAGGACCACATACATCAAAGTATATGACTTCAAGAATTGCCTTCAACTTGCTTCCTGCATCCTTACTGAAGTTATTCTTATGCTGCTTTACCTACACACATTCTTCACACACTTTGTTTGGAATGTCGATTTTTGGTAATCCTGAAACCATATTTCTTCTCTTCAAATCTATGATGTCTTTGAAATTGAGATGATCAAGTCTATAATGCCATATCCATTCATCTCTACTGGCTGCTGTTGCAAGGCACTTATGCTCCATCACATTTAGTTCAATCTTGAAGGTCCTATTCTGAGACATTTGAGCCATCAAGATCAACCTTCCATTTGAGTCGAGAACTCTCATCATCTTGTATTTGATCAACACCTTGTAGTTCTTTTCGACCAACTGCCCTATGCTGAGCAAATTACTCTTCATGCCTGGCACGTATAACACATTTGAAATTACTGACCTCTTGCCATCTTTCCTCATAAGCAGAACATCACCAACATCTTCAGCTGCTAGAGTGTTGTCATTTTCAAATTTCACCATGTTCTTCATTGAGGGCTTTATGTTGACAAACCAATCTTTTCTTCCAGACATGTGTGATGAGCATCCTGAGTCCAAGTACCACTGGTCCTTGAATCTCTCTTCTTCTCTTGTTGTAACCATCAGCAACGTCTCTTCTTCTTCATGTTTCTCCAGCTTTGCATAAGTTTCTTGATTCTTCTGCTTTTCTGGACAATCACTAGAATAGTGACCATACCTTTGGCAATTGTAACACTGAATGTGACTCTTGTCTGGCTTTTGACCACCACCTCTTCCTCTACCTGCAACACCACCTCTTTGGTTGCCTTGGTTCCAGGGTTTTCTCTGATTCGACCAATTTCCTTGTTGCTGATTTCGACCAGTCGAATTGTTGTAGCCTCCTCTGCCTTTGTTGCCATTCCAGCTTCCTTTGCCTTTTCTTTCTTTTGCTGATTGAGCTTGTAAAGTTATATCACTCTTCGACTTTCCTGCAGCTCTTTCAGCCATTCTTTGTTCAATTTTGACAAAACTTTCGACTCTTCTATGGCTACTACCACGTGATCAAACTTTGGAGCCAACGACCTCAAGATCTTTTCAACAACAGATCTTGATGTCAATACTTCTCCACATACCTTGATTTTATTCACCAGTTTCGTAACCTTGGTGAAGAAATCAATTATGCTTTCATTGTCTTCCATCTGAAGCAATTCATACGTTCTTTTGTGAGTTTGTAACCTCACCTCTTTCACCTTCTCTGCGCCTCCAAACGATTACTCCAGAATTTCTCATGCTTCTTTCGCTGACTCTACATCACTAACCTTTTCAAAGTTATCTGCATCAACATATTGATGGATTATAAAGAGAGCTTTTTAATCTTTCTTCTTCAATTCTTTATGTGCAGCCTTTTCTTGATCTGTCGCGGCTTCTGCAAGCGTTGTTACTCCTTCCTTCACAAGATCCCAAAGATCTTGATAACAGAACACAACCTTTATCTGCTTGCACCAATTCTCATAATTGTTGTTCTTGAGAATCGAAAGATTTGCTGGTAAATGCCCATTTGGATGATTCGTTGCCATGGTGATTTTTTCCCACGACTCGATTAAACCGGAGCTCTTGAACCATATGTTGGAAATCCCCCAAAACCTATGGAGAATTTCAATCAATCTCGATGAACAAGATTGTTATTACCCACACAATAGCAATGAAAAGAGAAGAACAATGGAGAAATAAAGAGTGTATAGAACGATGAAGGAGAAGAAGAATTAAATTCTGCAGAGTTTCTCTCTGCCCACAAACTGTGGAAAACTTGTTATTCACTTTGCAACTAAAAAATACTGTGAATACAATATATTGTGAATACTCTATTCACCTCTATTTCAAAATAAGGGTTACTCCCTCTATTTATAGATTTAGGTTAACTTGGACCTCAAACCAAGGTCCAAAACTGTAAGAGCCCAAAATTATAAAAGCCTAAAATAACTAACACTACTAAATAGGCATAGGTGGTTTGACACTTCCTTACTCTGTCGAGCAACCTGCTTCGACACAAGGAATTACAATTCAATATTAAATACTTGAATTTCTATCCACATTAAGGAGGATATGTACTATTATGTATTTCAATTAATGATGGATGGATTTTTAGTGGGGGCAGTAGTCCTTAGAATTGTTTCAGTAACTACGTGTGTGTGTGTGTGTATATATATATATAGCATTATTATGAATTAATTAATTAATTAGTTTAGTATTATGTTTAGTTTATCTAGATTTCAAATCAAAAATAGTATGATAATCATATTAAATATATTTGACTAAGCTCTTAGTGTTCGTCATGTGAGCACCGTTGTTTTGAAAGAATTTGATAAAATTATCGGCACTGTATTTTGGTATTAAAATAATTTTTTGGTTTTGAATTTTGTTTCAAAAAAATTAAACTTTTTGCGCGAAAGCAAAAAAATATTTAGATATTGATTTCAGCATGACAATGTGAAAGCGGTATCCGATCGTTGAAATTTGGATTTTTTAATTTTTAAAAACATAGAAAATGCTTTGTTAATTAATTAAGGACTATTGATTTTCAAAAAGGTTTTCGGAACTGTAACTTGTAACGTGCGACAGTAGGCGATTACGGTTCCGAAATCCAATACGGGATGCTCGTAAACTAATAATTCTTTCAAAAATTATTTTTAAACAAAGTGAAGTGCTGAATTTTATCCGAGTCTCGAAGGTACTCAGAAATTACATTCTGATCTTCGTTTCAATTAATTCATATACCAGCTATTTTAATCCATTTTCAAACAAAACCTTTATCGATAGCCTTAGATTTACAAAGCGAAAATAGATAACGGTAGATTGACAATGGTCTTTATGGGTTCGACATTTTATATACTATAACTGATTTTTTTCGTGCACTTGTGGGATACCCATCACAATACCAAACCTGACATTTGCTATGTAGTTGGAGTTGTGAGTAGGTTTATGAACAAACCAAAGTGATCACATTACCAAGTTGTTGTAAGGATACTATGGTATGTTAAGGGGACTCTGAATTATGGAGTTTTGTTCCCTTCTGGTGCCAAAACTGAGTCATAGCTGATGTGTTATTCCAACTTTGATTGGTGTGGGGACAGAGTTGATAGAAGAAGTACTTTTGGATATCTTTTCAATTATCTAGGAGGTATTATTTCTTGGTGCTCCAAGAAGCAACCAGTTATTGTTTTATCAACCTGTGAAGCTGAGTGTATTGCAGGTGCATTGTCTGTTTGTCAAGCTGTATAGATTCTGAACTTGCTGCGAGATCTGAAGATCAAGGTGAACAAGCATGTGAAGCTGATGATTAAAAACAAATCATCTATAAGCCTTGCCAAGAATCCTATGTTGCATGGAAGCAGCAAGCACATTGACACAAAGTTTAATTTTCTGAGGAACCAGGTTCATAATGGGGTGCTTGAAGTTGTGCACTATAACACTCAAAAGAAACTAGTAGATGTTTTGACTAAGTCTATCAAGACTGAACACTTCATCCAGCTAAGGGATGGGATTGGTGTTGTTGATTATAGTTCTTAATATGGATTAAGGGATGGTATTGGAGTGTAATCCAATATTGAGTTAGCATTTCATTTAAGTGTCATTTAAGTTTAATTTTGAGATGCATTTAGTTTGAATTCTAAGTCTTAGTGTGTGTATAAATTCGGAACCATGTTGGTGCACAAGAGGAAGAAGATGAAGAAGATGAAGATGGAAGAAAAGAGAGAGAAATTGAATCGTAACTAACTTTCAAAGAGAAATTGATTGCAATGAAAATTTTGTTACACCACTCTAACTGAACAGAGGTTCAGTGTTTATATACACACTAAGACTTAGTTGTCAAACTAAATACATCTCAAATTAAACTTAAATAACACTTAAATCAAACGTTAATTGAATATTAGATTGCACTTAAATACCACCCTTAATCCATATTCAGAACTATAATCAACAACAATTACATCTCTCAACTGGATAAAGTGTTCAATCTTGATAGCCTTAGTCAGAACATCTGTCAGTTGCTTTTGAGTGCTACAGTGCACAACTTCAAGCACCCCTTTCGAAACCTGGTTCCTTAGAAAATGAAACTTTGTGTCGAAGTGCTTGCTTCTTCCATGCAGCACTGGATTATTAGCAAGGCTTATAGCTTATTTGTTGTCAATCATCAGTTTCACATGCCTGTTCACCTTGATCTTCAGATCCTACAGCAAGTTCAGAATCTATACAGCTTGACAAGAAGACAATGCACTTGCAATGTACTCAGCTTCACAGGCTGACAAAGCAACAACGGGTTACTTCTTGGAGCACCAAGAAATAGGACCTCGTAGATACTTGAAAAGATATCCATAAGTACTTCTTATGACAACTCTATCTTCACACCAATCAGATTTTGAATAGCACATCATCTCTGACTCGGTTTTAGCACCAGAAAGGATCAAAACTTCATACTTCAGAGTCCCCTTAACATACCTTAATATCCTCAAAGCAGCTTGGTAATTTGACCATTTTGGTTTGTTCATAAACCTACTCACCATTCCAACTACATAACAAATGACAGGTATGGTATTGCAGAGGTACCTCAATAAACCTACCAAATGTTTAAATATTGTAGCATCTACATCATCACCCTCAACATCAGAATCAAGCTTGTGATTTGTCTCAGCATGTGTGATTGTAGATTTGTAATTCATCGGCTCAAATCTCTTCAGAAGCTCAAGTTCATACTTCAGTTGATGCAAGATTATACCCTTGTCATAGTACATAATCTTCATCCCTAGAAAATATGTCATATTTTCTAGATCAATCATCTCAAACTTATTCATCAACAGCTTCTTGAACGTAGCTATATCATTTGAACAACTCCCAATTAGCAATATGTCATCAACATAGAGACGCACCAAAATCATATTTCTATCAGATGTATGCTAAGCATAAACACCGTACTCTATCTCACATTTCCTGAATCCTTGAACCTTAAAAAATGAATCAAATTTCAGATTCCAGGCTCTAGAAGCTTGTTTCAGTCCATACAATTCTTTATGTAACCTGTATACCATCCCTTCCTGACTCTTTTTCACAAATCTAGGAGGTTGTGATACATAAACTTCCTCTTGTAAAGGATTGTTCATAAATTCATATTTCACATCTAAATGCATCAAATGTCAATTCTTGTTCAATTCTTGTTCACAACTATAACAATCACCAGTCTGATTGTTTCATGTCTAGCTACAGGAGCAAACACCTCAAAGTAATTTAATCCAGATCTTTGTATAAATCCTCTAGCTATTAACCTTGCTTTGTGTTTACCAATTGATCCATATATCTTTAGCTTCACTTTGTAAACCCATCTAATACTAATGGATTTCCTTTTCTTTGGAAGCTCGGTCAACTCTCAAGTCTTGTTTCTTTCTATAACCTCAATTTCTTCTTCCATGGCCCTCAGCCACACATTCTTCTTGAGAGCTTCTTTTGTACTTACTGATTTATAGTCTACTAACATGGCACACTGAATGAGCAACATGTCAAACTCTGCAAATCTTCTTGGTATTTTTCTTATTATTTATGGTCTCTTAACTTGTTCAGAATGTTCTTCAGATACTGGAACAATATCAGATATTGGACTACCTTCAGAGGCATGATTACCACCAAATTTTGGATCATCATAAGAATCTGGGTCATAATCAAATTCAACTTCAGATTTGGATTCTCCTTCAAACTCTTCTTCATCCTCAAAGTCAACTTCAGACTTTAACTCATCTTCAGACTCAGAATCTCCTTCATAGGCAGATTCTCCTTCAGAGTCTGAAATGTCTTCAGAAGTTAACTCAAATGTTAACACTTCACCAGATTTGGATTGAGAATTGTTCCAATCTCACATTTTTGATTCCTTCACAATGACATATTTGTTGAATCCAACTTGTTAGTAATAGGATAGTATAGCTTATAGGCATATGTATTGTGATATCCTGCAAGAAACATAACTCTTCTAATGTCATCCAATTTCCTTCTCTTAGCATCATGTACATGTTTATAACAAACAGAACAAAAAACCTTCAGATGGCTCACACTTTTCTTATCCCAACCCACTTCTAAAAAGGAACAATTTCCTGTAACTTCTTAGTTGGACATCTGTTGAGCACATATGTTATAGTGGCAACAGCTTCTCCCTACAAGGTGTGAGGTAGCTTCTTCTCCTTCAGCATGCTCCTTGTCATACCAAGCAAATTTTATTTCTTCTTTCAACGAGACCATTATGTTGAGGAGTGTATGGAGCATTCACCTCATGCTCAATTCTATTCTCCTCACAGAACCTTCTGAACCCTGTAGAGTTGTACTCACCTCCACCATCAGTTTTGAGAATTTTCACCTTCTGGCCACTTTGTTTTTCAGCCTTCACCTTGAACTTCTGAAACTCGGTAGACATCTCATGCTTAAACTTGATGAGTTCTACCCATGTCATTCTTGTGAACTTATCCACAAATTACACAAAGTACTTGTTTCCTCTAAATTAAGGTATTTCAAATGGTCCACATACATCAGAATGCACTACTCTTAAAACATCTTTTGCTCTTGTTTTGCCACTTCTGATGCAAATGGAAATCTAGATTGCTTACCTTTCATTCATATCTCACATGACTTCTTAGGCTTCCCAATCTTAGGAATCCCATGTACCAACTTCTTAGAACTCAGATGCCCTAAGCTTCTGAAGTTCAGATGCCTCAATCTCTTAAACCATAGTTTACTGTCACTTTCAGTACCTTCTGCATTAAGGCATTTAGTTTCAGATGTTTCCACTTTCACCTTGAATGTTTTGTTGTTTCCCTGTTCATACTTCATAATCAACTTCTGATCAGAATCATACAACTTCAAGAGATTGTACTTTATTGTAATTGAGAAATCTTTCTCAATTAACTGACCTACACTCATCAGATTGCTTTTCATGCCAGGACATACCAAACATCCTTGATCATAACACTTTTTCCATTCTTCACTATGACCTTGACATTTCCTATACCTTCAGCATTCATATACTTATCATCAGCACATCTGATCTTTGTCCTCTTTCTAGGGTTAAAATTAATCAGCCATTGTTTGTTTCCAGTTAGGTAATTTGAAAAGCCAGTGTCAATATACCACTAGTCTACCAAATACTCACTATCAGATTCAGAAGTCATTAATAACACAGGTTCATCTTCAGATTCGCCTCTGGCTATGTTTGCTTATTATGATTTCCGACGCTTTCAGAGCCTGATCTACCTCTCAGAGGTTCTCTCAGTCAGACGCAACTCTTGTGCCTTTAGAATGCTTTGTAGCTCTTCAATTCTCATGGTGCTCAGACCCTTAGAATGTTCAATTGCTACAACAATGTAATCAGACTGAGAAGTAAGTCATCGCAATAGTTTCTCTATGATTACTTGTTCAGAAAGAGCCTCTCCACAAGATTTCATCTCATTTATGATCAGGATCACTCTGAAGATGTAATATGGTATCTTCTCATTGTTCCTCGTGTTGATATTCTCATACTGCTTACAAAGAGACTGAAGCTTCACCTTTTTCCATAATGCATCACCTTCATAGCAATGTACCAGTATGTCACACGCAGCCTTCACCGTCATCAAATCAGTGATCTCCTCAAACACATTCACATTCATACATTGATGGATGTAGAATAGAGATTTCTGATCTTTCTTCCTCAACTCTCTATATGTGTTCCTTTGTGCTTTAGTTGCATCTGCTGCTACTGCTATATAACCGTCATTATTGAGATCAAGAACATCTTGAGTGCCAAATAACACATGCATTTGAATCATCCATTGATTCTAGTTATTTCCATCACATACTTGAAGTTTTTTGTTCAAGCTACTATTTTCACCGCTTGTCTTCGATCTTGTGCAGGAATTCACTCAGTTCTGACCAAACACTCGTGTTTCCCAATCCCGCATAATCAAGAAATGCGACTTTGTTATGACTCTGATCATGAATTCAATATGAATTCAATAAACGAAATCAATCACATACGTCTAACGTTCAATCAGTGTTTCCCTTGATGTTTCCTGTAGATCCAAACTAGAGCTAAAGATACCAGTTCTTGGTGCACAAGAGGAAGAAGATGAAGATGATGAAGATGGAAGAGAAGAGAGAGAAACAAAATCATAACTAACTTTCAAAAGAAATTGATTACAACGAAAATTTTGTTACACTACTCTAACTGAACAAAGGTTCAGTATTTGTATACACACTAAGACTTAGATGTCAAATTAAATGTGTAGGTGTTTAATTGGCTGCATTGTATGGTAAAACACTAGCTGGATTCTAATGTCTTGACTGATGTCATGACATGCTGTGAAGGTGTTTGTGTGACTGCATTGTAGGTTAGAATATCTAGCTGTACTTGGATGTCTTGACTGATGTCATGACACACTTGAGTAGTTTACTGCAAGATTAGCTAATACAGGATTTATTGAATGTCAAAGTGGATATGGTGACATTCATCCCTGCCAGCAGATACTGAGGAATAGAACAGTTGGTGTTTTGTTAGAACTCAGTATTTATTTTCAGTCTGGTTATCAAGGAAATACCAGATCTGGCATAAGGCCTACTGTCTGAATGTCAAACTGGATGTTATGACATTCATCATTGACAGCATATACTGAACAATAGACAGCGTGGTGTTCTGCTACCCTTCAGTATGTTTATCAGTCTGTTCTTCAAGAGGATAACAGAACTGACTTAAGGTTAAATGTGTAAATGTCAAATTGGATGCTTTGACATTTATTAATGTAAGTTGTTACTGTAGAATGGACAGATTGGTCCTGTACAGTTCAGCAAATTTGTACAGTCTGTTTTCAGGAAAAACAGACTTAGCATATGGACCTTGATGTCAAGCTGAATGTTGTGACATTCATTCCTGACAGCATATGCTAAATTGTAGGTTGTTTAGTTTTTCTGTTTCAGCTTTTTCTCAGGCTATTCTTCAGGGATTCAACAGCTGAGAGAAAATCCAGGAAATCAACAACCAAGCTACATTTAATGAACCTAACAAATAGCCTATTTGTTAGTAACCTAGATATGGAATTTAAGGGAACTCGCGTGTCCTTAAATTCAGGAGAATACAAGTACAAGGCCCAAGTACTGCAATATAAAAGGAAGTCATTCCTTCATTCAGAACTGGGGATTTTGAGGCGTGAAGATTTAGTGTGTCCATCATACTTCACTGCTGTATTTTTGTGAGTCTTGTATTAGACATATCTTGTAAGCCAAGCTATTATCACATAGATGATTGCATTGGTATAGGTTGTTCAT
This sequence comes from Lathyrus oleraceus, assembly GCF_024323335.1. NCBI lineage: Eukaryota > Viridiplantae > Streptophyta > Magnoliopsida > Fabales > Fabaceae > Lathyrus > Lathyrus oleraceus. The sequence continues at coordinate 317,860,555 of NC_066583.1, read as the reverse complement.
TGAGTTGTAAGTGTTGTGTCACTCTAAGCTTTTAAGCGTGAGTGCTGTGTATCTTGATTAAAGTTGTTAAGCACAATCAAGAGATGTTTGAAGTGTGTCTTCAACATTGTCTTTAATATTGATTAAAGGTAGTAATCACTGAGGTGATTGAGGGGGAGTGAGTAGGAACTCTGATCTTCGTGTAAGATTGAATTTGCATTGGGTAGGTATTAAGTGATAGGGTTAAACAGTTGATTTAAGGTCTGATTTAATACTACTAATAGTGGATTTCCTCCCTGGCTTGGTAGCCCCCAGACGTAGGTCATGTTGGACCGAACTGGGTAAACAATTACTCGTGTTATTTACTGCACTTACTGTTTTCTGCATAATCCTTGTCTGCGCAGAATTGAATGTCATAACAACCCGTGTGACATCGAAAGTCTGTTAACTAGAATTTCAATTGGCATCAGAGCGGGCACCCTGCCTGTTAAGTTCTGGGTGAGATCTAGGGAAGTTACTTTCTAGTACCGTGGATAAGGATGTAGGACACTCAAATAGACCACCCATGTTGGATGGTTCTAACTATGATGATTGGAAGCCTCGTATGATAGCCTTCTTAAGGTCTCTAGACAGCAAATTTTGGAGAGCTGTCAACAAAGGATGGGAACATCCAACGAAGACAGGTGAGGATGGAGTCAGTGTGCAGATCCCTGAAGAAGAATGGGACAAGGAGCAAGAGGCATTAGCCCTTGGAAATTCTAAGGCCTTGAATGCATTGTTCAATGGAATAAGTAAGAACATCTTCAGACTAGTGCACCACTGTGAGCTGGCCAAGGATGTGTGGGATACCCTCAAGGTAACTCATGAAGGCACCTCCAAAGTGAAGATGTCCAAACTTCAGATGCTGACCACCAAGTTCGAAAATCTGAGGATGAAAGAGGATGAGACTATTCATGACTTCCACATGAATATCCTTGAGATTACAAACACCTCTGGTGGCTTGGGGGAGAAAATGGCTGAAGAGAAATTTGTAAGAAAGATTCTCAGGTCATTACCTAAGAGATTTGCCATGAAGGTCACTGCAATAGAAGAGGCTCAAGATATCTGCAACATGAAGGTGGATGAGCTCATTGGTTCTCTCCAAACCTTTGAAATGGGGATGTGCGAGAATGTTGAAAAGAAGAGCAAAAGCGTAGCTTTTGTATCAAATTCTGAAGAAGAGTCAGAATCAGGATATACAAGAGGTGATGAAAGCATATCAGAAGCCATAGCCATGCTTGGGAGACAGTTCAACAAGTTCGTGAAGAAGATTGATCAAAGAGGTAGACCAAATGTCAAGAACATCCCGTCTGACATAAGAAAAAAATCAACTTCTGAAGAAAAGTTCAACCAAGGCAAGGGAATCCAGTGTCATGGATGTGAGGGCTATGGACACATTCGAGCTGAATGCCCTACCTACCTCAAGATGCAAAAGAAGGGGCTAGCTGTCACATGGTCTGAGGGAGGTTCTGAGAGTGAATCTGAAGGAGAATCTGCTAAACATGTCACTGCACTAACTAGTGTTTGTGTCACTGATGATGATTCAAGTGCAGATGATCTGACCCTTGATGAACTTGCTACATCATATAAGGAGCTATGTGTCACCAGTGCAGAAGTCCGTGTACAAGGTGAAAAGCAGAAGAAGCGCATCAAGGAGCTGGAAGCTCATAATAAAAAGCAGCTGAAAGTCATAGAGGGTCTGAATGGTGAGATATCTGTGCTGACATCTAAGCTAGAGCATATGACTAAATCCATCAGAATGTTGAATAAAGGAACTGACACCTTGGAAGAGATCCTAAAGGTGGGACATAAGTCTGGAACCATGACTGGTTTAGGCTTTGAGAAAAAATCCTCAGCTGAACTCAAACGCTCAAAGGCTAAAGTTCAGAAATTCAAGCGAAGGTCACCCCCAATGTCTCAACATCAGGGAACCAGGATGAGTAATCATCAAAAGAGGAAATTCCAGCAATGGAGATGTCACCACTATGGTAGGCTTGGCCATATAAAAGCCTTCTGCTACAGGCTTCATGGTTACCCTAACCAAGCTCCTCATGACAGACCTAAGCATAAGACATATAGGCACAATGTCCCCACCAAGAAGCGACAATGGTATGCTAGGTTAGCTCACACAGCTCTAAGGGCTTCTACCAGAGAAGACTGGTACTTTGACAGTGGCTGCTCAAGACATATGACTGGTATCGAAAATCTATTGGTGGATATTCAACCTCACACTACCAGCTATGTGACCTTTGGTGATGGTGCTAAAGGAAAAATAAAAGGTGTGGGTAAGCTGGACTGCTCTGGAGTTCCAGAACTGAATAATGTGTTGTTAGTAAGAGGACTAACCGCAAACCTCATCAGCATAAGTCAGTTGTGTGATCAAGGGTTCTATGTTCAGTTTACTAAGGAGCTATGTATTGTGACAAATGGTGACAATCAGGAAGTTATGAGAGGATCCAGATCCAAAGATAACTGTTATCTGTGGGAACCTAAAGTCTCAAACTTCTCCACAATCTGCTCCTCAGCCAAGGAAGAACAGGAGGTGAAGCTGTGGCATAGACGCCTTGGACATCTCCACTTACGGGGAATGAAGAAGATCATATCCAAGGAAGCAGTCAGAGGAATTCCAAAGCTGCTTATTGATGAAGGAAGAGTTTGTGGAGAATGCCAGGTGGGCAAGCAAACCAAGATGTCACATCCGAAGCTAGGACATCCTACAACTTCCAGAGTTCTGGAACTGTTGCACATGGACTTAATGGGACCTATACAGGTTGAAAGTCTGAGTGGAAAGAGATATGCATACGTGGTGGTTGATGACCATTCCAGATACACGTGGATAAGCTTTATCAGAGAGAAGTCAGATACATTTGATGTCTTCAAAGACCTGTGCATCAGACTTCAAAGGGAAAAGGACAGTTGTGTTGTCCGAATTAGGAGTGATCATGATACGGAGTTCAAAAATTCCAAGTTTGATGAGTTTTACTCGTCTGAAGGAATAAGTCATGAGTTCTCCTCTCCTATAACTCCTCAACAGAATGGGATAGTTGAAAGGAAAAATAGAACTATTCAAGAATCTTCCAGAGCTATGATTCATGCAAAGAAGCTCCCTATGCACTTTTGGGCTGAAGCTATGAAAACCGCGTGATATGTTCACAACAGAGTCACCTTGAGAAAAGGAACCTCCTCCACTCTGTATGAAATATGGAAAGGCAGAAAACCCATTGTGAAGTACTTTCATATCTTTGGAAGTAAATGCTACATTCTCACAGATCGTGAACAGAGAAGGAAACTGGATCCCGAAAGTGATGAGGGTATATTTCTAGGATACTCAACTAACAGCAGAGCGTACAGAGTGTTCAACTACAGGACCAATGTCCTGATGGAATCCATAAATGTTATTGTGGATGATAAAGAGGAAGGAATCGATGTCATAGAGGATGTTGGAACATTCCTTGACATTTCAACAGACATTCCAGTCAAGTCTGAAGAAGTACAGGAACCTTCTCCTGAATGTGAAGTAGATGCATCCACCAAAATGCCATCTATCAGAATTCAGAAAGACCACCCTAAGGATCTTATCATAGGGGATCCCAATAGTGGTGTGACTACCAGGTCAAGGGGAATTAGCTCAAATTCCTGTTTTGTATCCAAGGTTGAACCAAAGAATGTGAAAGAAGCCCTGACTGACGAATATTGGATCAATGCCATGCAAGAGGAACTTGAGCAGTTTAAAAGGAATGAAGTATGGGAGCTAGTTCCAAGACCTGAAGGGACCAACATCATTGGTACCAAGTGGATCTACAAAAACAAGTCTGATGAGAAAGGAGTAATTACTAGGAATAAAGCAAGACTAGTAGCTCAAGGATATACTCAAGTTGAAGGGGTTGATTTTGATGAGACGTTTGCACCCGTTGCTAGGCTTGAGTCCATCAGATTGCTGTTAGGTGTAGCATGCATTCTGAAGTTTAAATTGTTCCAAACGGATGTGAAGAGTGCATTCTTGAACGGCTACTTGAATGAAGAAGTCTATGTGGAACAACCTAAAGGGTTTTGTGATCCTAACCAACCTAAGCATGTGTACAAGTTGAGGAAAGCCTTGTATGGGTTGAAACAAGCACCTAGAGCGTGGTATGAAAGGTTGACTGAATTTCTGACCTCAAATGGATACAGAAAAGGTGGGATAGATAAAACTTTGTTTGTGAAGGATGAAGACGGCAAAATCATGATTGCTCAAATCTGTGTGGATGATATAGTCTTTGGTGGAATGTCAGAGCTAATGGTAAAACATTTTGTTCACCAAATGCAATCTGAGTTTGAAATGAGTCTGGTTGGGGAACTGACTTATTTTCTTGGAATGCAAGTCAACCAAATGGAGGACTCTATGTTTCTCTCCCAAAGCAAGTATGCCAAAAACATAGTTAAGAAGTTTGGTATGGATAATGCTAGGCACAAGAGAACTCCTGCTCCTACTCATCTAAAGTTAACCAAAGATGATGGAGGGCCTAGTGTTGATCAATGCTTGTATAGAAGCATGATAGGCAGTCTTCTATACCTAACTGCAAGTAGACCTGACATTTCCTATGCAGTTGGAGTGTGTGCGAGATACCAAGCAGAGCCCAAAGTGAGCCACTTGAATCAAGTCAAAAGGATTCTCAAGTAAATCAATGGGACTTGTGACTATGGGATGCTGTACTCACATGGTTCTGAGCCTGTCCTATCTGGGTACTGTGATGCTGACTGGGCTGGGAGTGCTGATGACAGAAAAAGCACATCAGAAGGATGTTTCTTCTTGGGAGACAATCTCATATCTTGGTTCAGCAAGAAGCAGAATTTTGTATCTCTGTCCACTGCAGAGGCCGAATACATAGCTGCTGGAAGCAGTTGTTCCCAACTAGTTTGGATGAAACAGATGCTCACTGAGTACAATGTCACTCAAAATGTCATGACATTATTCTGTGATAATCTCAGTGCCATCAATATTTCCAAGAATCCCATCCAACACAGCAGGACCAAACATATTGACATTAGACATCACTTCATCAGAGATCTGGTGGAAGACAAGGTGATTACCTTGGAACATGTAGCCACTGAACTCCAACTGGCTGACATATTTACAAAGGCTCTGGATGCTACTCAGTTTAAAAACTTAAGGGGCAAACTGGGGATATGTCTCTCTGAGAACTTATAGCAACCAATGATGTTTGGGATGTATTGTTTAATATATCTGCCTATTAAACAATTGGAACTATGCTCTGACTGGTCAACAGATCATAGCTATGCCACTTGCAACAAGTGTGGCAACAAGAGGTTAAGGAGATATTCTAACTTAAGGCGGCCTATGCACCTGCAGGAGTTCAAGGACACTGTTCATGCAGGAGTGGTTCTGGATGTCAGACACAAAGTCATGGCATCTGATATGGCGGTACCTACTGTAAAGCAAAAGGGTGTGACAACTTGATCAAAGCTGTGAAGCAAGATCAAGTGGGTGTTAACTTGGTTGAAACTGTGAAGTAAAACCAAGTCTGTAATTCTGTCATTTATGTGTAATTCTGTTTAACTTATGTTGGTCTGTAGTTTAGAGTGTTGCTTTGGCAACATTTTTGCCAAAAAGGGGGAGTAACAGGTGATACCCCAGGACAACAGATTGTTTTGCTAAACAGATATTCAGGACAGATATTCAAGATCCTCTTATCCAGAGGTTGTGCTGCAGCAGATGTTCCACTTCTGTTTGTGTGCTGATGTGTGTGAGTGTGCTGCCACTCTGAGTGTATTAGCTAGGTCTATTTCCTGCTAGATGTGTGATTTTCGCTGCTATGAACTCTGTTGTAGGATCAAAGTGTTTTAGCCAAAAATTTGCCAAAGGGGGAGTTTGTAGGTGTTTAATTGGTTGCATTGTATGCTAAAACACTAGCTGGATTCTAATGTCTTGACTGATGTCATGACATGCTGTGAAGGTGTTTGTGTGACTGCATTGTAGGTTATAATATCTAGCTGTACTCGGATGTCTTGACTGATGTCATGACACACTTGAGTAGTTTACTGCAGGATTAGCTAATACAGGATTTATGGAATGTCAAAGTGGATGTGGTGACATTCATCCCTGCCAGCAGATACTGAGGAATAGAACAGTTGGTGTTCTGTTAGAACTCAGTATTTATTTTCAGTCTGGTTATCAAGGAAATACCAGATCTGGCATAAGGCCTACTGTCTGAATGTCAAACTGGATGTTATGACATTCATCATTGACAGCATATACTGAACAATAGACAGAGTGGTGTTCTGCTACCCTTCAGTATGTTTATCAGTCTGTTCTTCAAGAGGATAACAGAACTGACTTAAGGCTAAATGTGTAAATGTCAAATTGGATGCTTTGACATTTATTAATGTAAGCTGTTACTGTAGAATGGACAGATTGGTCCTGTACAGTTCAGCAAATTTGTACAGTCTGTTTTCAGGAAAAACAGACTTAGCATATGGACCTTGATGTCAAGCTGAATGTTGTGACATTCATTCCTGACAGCATATGCTAAATTGTAGGTTGTTTAGTTTTTCTGTTTCAGCTTTTTCTCAGGCTATTCTTCAGGGATTCAACAGCTGAGAGAAAATCCAGGAAATCAACAACCAAGCTACATTTAATGAACCTAACAAATAGCCTATTTGTTAGTAACCTAGATATGGAATTTAGGGGAACTCGCGTGTCCTTAAATTCAGGAGAATACAAGTACAAGGCCCAAGTACTGCAATATAAAAGGAAGTCATTCCTTCATTCAGAACTGGGGATTTTGAGGCGTGAAGATTTAGTGTGTCCATCATACTTCACTGCTGTATTTTTGTGAGTCTTGTATTAGACATATCTTGTAAGCCAAGCTATTATCACATAGATGATTGCATTGGTATAGGTTGTTCATTGAGTTGTAAGTGTTGTGTCACTCTAAGCTTTTAAGCGTGAGTGCTGTGTATCTTGATTAAAGTTGTTAAGCACAATCAAGAGATGTTTGAAGTGTGTCTTCAACATTGTCTTTAATATTGATTAAAGGTAGTAATCACTGAGGTGATTGAGGGGGAGTGAGTAGGAACTCTGATCTTCGTGTAAGATTGAATTTGCATTGGGTAGGTATTAAGTGATAGGGTTAAACAGTTGGTTTAAGGTCTGAATTAATACTACTAATAGTGGATTTCCTCCCTGGCTTGGTAGCCCCCAGACGTAGGTCATGTTGGACCGAACTGGGTAAACAATTACTCGTGTTATTTACTGCACTTACTGTTTTCTGCATAATCCTTGTCTGCGCAGAATTGGATGTCATAACAACCCGTGTGACATCGAAAGTTTGTTAACTAGAATTTCAAAATGCATCTAAAATTAAAACTTAAATGAAACGTTAACTAAATAGTGGATTACAATCCAATAAACCTCTATTCAGTTAGAGTAGTGTAACAGAATTTTCATTGCAATCAATTTGTCTTTGAAAGTTAGTTACGATTCAATTTCTCTCTCTTCACTTATATCTTCATCATCTTCATCTTCTTCCTCTTGTGTACCAACAATTTGAATTAATTAATGTTTATATCAGTTAGTATAATTGTGTTAGGTTGCATCTATTTGCATTAGTTTGAATGGCATAAGTGTATCAGATAATTTGTGGTTATCAGTTTGAATGGTTTACATCAGACACATAATTGTTATTAGTGGCTTAATTGCATCATTGGTTTATTACACATTTTATCAATTGAAACTAATTATTTGGTATACATCAGTTGACACATAAAACCAACACAATTTGTGGTTTAATCAAAACACATTATACCAAAACAGAGAAAATAAGGCACGATTGATTTATACTAAAACACATTACTAAGATGTTTTCATCATTGAGACTCAAAATAAGAAATGTCGCTAAATGGGCTACATGTTATTTCTATTATTTGTGCATTTATCTTAAATCTTTTGATGATTAATCTCCTTCTCCATGATATTGCATGTCTTTTCATTTCTTTTTAAATGGTGACAAAAAAGAGAGAATGACTACGGAAGAAATAGTTTAAAATTTAAAAAACAAATATCAATATTTTATGCATAAATTGAGAGGGAGTATAAACTTTTTATTGATGCACAAATAAAGGGGGGGGAGGGGGGCATTGAATTTATCCAACTTAAAAAATCAAAAGCTTAATTACAAGAATTATGTCATCATTAAAAAGGGAATATTATTGAGGTAAATCATTTTTGATGTTTTGGAAATGATAAACTCTTGTGTAAATATAAGTAAGATTATGGTTTTATTTGGTATTTGGTGTGTTCTCTTAAGTGGAAATAAATAAGACAAATTCATTCATTCTTACTCAAAATATTATACTATGGTATAATGATCACTAAAAGAATAGTATTCCTCAAATGGATAGAAGAATCGTGAAAGTATATTCGAGGATATAAAAGTCAAGGACACCAATTCGAGAATACAAAACCCAAAGATACAAATATTACTTGGGAACCAAGTAAAGTGAAAAGTGTTATAAAATAGTGATGTGACTATACACCATGTACTTTATGACATAAAGTACAAAGCAACAGTAAAATTAGTCCTTAAAGTTCAAATTTGAAGGTAAAAATAATTCATCCTTGAACCCAAAGAGTCGGAATTATTTTAACACATGTTCACACCAAGCCATCATACAATAATCACATTTTTGTAAATACTTGTTCTGTCACGGCTTAATACATTATTTCAACATTATAAAGGCTACATAGAAGACAAATACTTCTATATAGTACATAACATACTCTCAATCCAAAGGGTGGTTTTTGAACATAAAGAGAAAGAAACATAAAAAAAATCAAAGCATCAAGAAACCTCTTTTCTCTTTTAAAATCATCTGAAATAAGAATCATAAATATCCTGTATCAAAGAACTCAATACAAACAACTAATTATCATACAGTGAAGTTTTAGTCTTGCATTAATACTTACAAACTCTTTATCTCTCAAAGATATCTCAAAGAACTATATATCTTAAAGTTCATATAAAACTTGTTTATTATTGTGTAAGCTCATATAAGCTATATTAATTAGTGTTGTAAGCGTGGTGATACTAAGAAAATACGCAGTCGAAAAGATGCACATAAGAAGAAAAAAATTTAAAACATCAATAAAGAAAGCTTACAGGCTATGAGGATTGGAGCATCCACTTTAGTGAATTAGTATAAATTTCTTCTATGATCTCTCTTAAACTCTATTATCTTTATTTACACTATTGTCAATCACAAACACACACACAGTAATTAAATATTATCTCATAATTACACTAAATTTTCTTCTCCAAAGATTCCTTGAGAGATCTTGATTTTATTAACTTAAAGCTAAATTTTAATAGCATTACAATTCAACCCCTTTATCGTGACATTTATATTTACTTAAACTAAAAATTTAATTGAAAAACTTACGTCGAGGAAGAAACATTTTAGATTAGTGAAACAATTTAAAGTCGGAGCTTTGAGACAAAGCGAGTTTGAGATTTTTACCTTAAATTTCCTACTTTGCATGTTTTCAAGCATCGGTAAAGAAATCTTACAGACTATGAGGATTGGAGTAGCCACTTTGGTGAACTAGTAACACACGCACGCGCACGCGCACGCATGCACACGTGTGTGCGCGCATACACACACACACTATTATCTCATATTTACATTAAACCTTACTCCCCAAGTATTCCTTGAGAGATCCTATTTTTATTAACTTAAATCTAAATTTTAAAAGGGTTAGAGTTAAACCCCTTTATTTTGACATTTATATTTACTTCAACGAAAAACTTACTTAATAAACTTAGTTTGAGGAAGAAAAATTTTAGATTAGTGAAACAATTTAAAGGCAAGGCTTCGAGAAAAAGATTGTTATTTTAGATTTTTAAATAAATTCTTCTTGATTGAATTACCACATCTGTGAATGTTATACGATACTATATTCTTTGAACAATTTTGATTTTAGCTTCCCTTTTTTTCTTCCCTTCATGATCTCTCCTCTCTATACTTCTAACTTCTTCAACATGAAAATTTTCTTATTTAATTCCTTTAACCCCAATTGCAGACGCCTTTTTCCAAATCAAGCATATAGGTGTTATCAATCATATAATCATTAAACACAAGGTCTCTGCTTACCTTATGCCCAATTAAGCAACTTAAAGCATAAAAAATCATGGAGTATCCTTTTTTGCATAATTCACTAATGCTAAGTAGGTTGTGTTTAAGCCCTTTAACTAAAATCACACATTCTATGGTGATTGTGGGGGGATTTCCCACAACACCTTCTCCTAAAATTGTACCTCTTATATTGTCCCCATACGTGAAGTGAACACTTTATTTTTCATTAAACTTGATGAACTTTGAGGTGTAACTCGTCATGTGTCTTGAGAATCTACTATCTAGGATCCATAACCTTTTCACGAAGACAAGACTTTCCTGCAGACAATCAAATAGGCCACTTACGTACCCAACTGATGGGTCATTTGGGATTAGTTAAGGAACACTTAGATATCCATGTAATTTTACCACTAGGAACTTGGACATTCCTAATATGACAAAGAGGCCTAACTTGACCCTTATCACTACAATAATGACATACAACTTTAGATGAATTTTATATTTCTTCTAGTAACATGAGGTTTTTCTTTAAAATGTTACTTATATCACTTGAGAAAATAGAACTAGTAGTAGATAGTTAAATAGCATGTGTTAATTTTCCTTTGAGATTTTCAATTTTAGATTTTAAAAGTGGACAAGTAACGCACTCTACTTTTTCTACCTTTTCAACTAAAATGTCAGAAACATTAAAATGCTCATCAACTAGAGATGTATGCGCCTTTTTTAAGGAACCCAAAGCGCTATTAAGATAATTAATCTCCTTTTCAAGTTTTAAAATGATTCTCTTTTAGAGATAAAAAAATTTAAAAGCATTTAAAGAATCGGCATGCATACCATCAAACTCTTTCGACAATTCTCTATATGAATGATCATTTTCAGGATTAGAAGTATATATTTGTGAGTCTTCACTTTTCTTCCGTGCCATTAAAGATAGATTAACACATTTATCATTCGACCTTGAGTAGGAATCTGAGGAAGGGCTCTTATCCTCTTCTTCCCACGCGATATAGGTTCTTGGATCTTTGGCGCTTTTTCCTTTCGTCTTGTAGAATTCCTTATTTTTATGATGCTTAGTGAAACTTGGATAAGAAGTTCTGTAATGTCTCGATTTTCCGCAATCATAACATGTGACACCATCATCCTTTTTCTTATGTTCTCTTTTAGGTGGATGAGTTTTCTTGAAATTTATCAAACCTTTGTCTAAATGCTTGAGCTTGTTTCTTTTCAAGTATCGATTGTAGCGTCTAACGAATAACCACATCTCCTCTTCTTTACGAGATTCTTTGTCAGAATTATCACTTTCTTCCTTTGATTTCTTAGCTGAAACTTTCAAAGAAAATACCTTTTCTCTTCTCTACCTTTCTCTTTCTTTTTCGAATTTACTTCGCTATTCGTGAGTCATTTCATCTCATTTTCATGTTCATCATGTTTCCCAAACAACTTTATGATGTCCAAAGTATTAAGATCGTTAAATTCTTTTACTGCGGTAACTTTCGATTGTCATTCCCTGCATATTGACCTTAATATTTTGTTAGCGCAATCTTTTTTAGAAACAGACTTTCCTAAGTTGTTTAGTTTGTTGATTAAATGGATGAACCTAGTCTGCAGGGATTCCATGGATTCTCCGAATTCCATACAAAAAAGTTCGAACTTCTTTGTTAACATGTTGATCTTAAAATAATTGACGTCTTCAATTCCCTCGTAAAGGGTTTGAAAAGCGTCACACATGGCTTTTTTGCTCTTATAATGTGAAATTTAGTAGAATATTTTCACGCTTAAAGATGAGATAAGTATGTTCCTTGCTTTCGAACCATATGGGTATTTAATATTGTCATTATCACCTTTTGGGATAAAATGACCATCGGTAACTGCTACTCATATATTCTTTCCAATAAGTATAATTCTCTCCTTTAAAAATGGATGCTCTATTATACACTCATTTTGGATCGTCGTCACCCATATTCCCAAACTTTTCAATCGTTTAGACCTGATTAAAAGACCAGCTTTGGAGTCAATTGTTGGGTGAGAATATGGAGTAGGGAAACGGTCTAGAGGGGTGAATAGACCCTTTTAAACAAACAAAAATTGATTGATTTTCAAAATGAAAAGTCACAGTTTTCGATGCGGAACTCTTATAGCGAAAAATAGAGACTTTATGCTTGAATTGGAAATTAATCACTAATACAATTACACAATTCACAATTGTCTTAGATTGATTAGAGATTATATCCAAAGAGTTACAAGCTATGATGAATTGACAATTTGTAAATTACATGAGATGTGTTATTTACAAAGATCAATTGTAATGTGATTCTAACATCACAGTTTGCATAATTTAATCAGCATTAAAACATAAATAGGTTCTTATTCTAACAAAGTCTAAACTTATGTAATAAATCGCTACCAACATGAATTAACGATAAACTACACTAAGAAATGATTACCTAAACATGCAATTACCTACAAAATTTAAAATGCAAGAGAGAGAGAGAGAGAGAGAGAGAGAGAGAGTACACCGGGATGTATAGTGGTTCGCCTCTATCGTCCCTGCAGGTTCCTACTCCATTCTCTAATGATTTTCCATTGAAATTTGTTCTTCCACTATGATTTGACAAAAATTATATGAGGTCATACAATCACTAATCCATAATAGTACTGAGAAAATAAATCTTTTATCTGGATCTTGACTTGTATACAACTTTTATGCAAAACTTTATGTGAAATATTTACTCGGTTCTTACTTCTTGAATCTTCCAGTTTCACCAATCTGCTTTAAGTCTTCGTGTTTGGCAATCACCAGTGATCCCACCGATTTCTTGAGCGATCAATTGTTCAAAGATTAAAAAGAACTCATACCTTATCTGTAGGTTTCTACACAACTCTACCAAGGTCAACCTGAAAAGAAGAACCTCATGTTTTCACTATATTTTGTCACCATCAATCACAACAATCCCAATCTTGAAAACCTCCTGAAAATCTTTACAAATTCTTCAAGAAATGTTAGTTTCAAGACACGTCTCCCTCAACAATTATAAATCTTCATAATTAGGATATGAATCCAAACTAGAGGTTGAAGATGAAAGAAATTTCGATTGCAAGAGATTTTGAGTTTTTCGAAATATGGAAGTTGTTGTTGTTATGTTCTTGGTTGCTATGAAATGAGATTACAAAAGAATTTGTATGTGTTGGAGATTAAGCACAAAAATAGGTGAAAATGATTGTTTTATTTGAGTCAAGAACATTTGTTTATTTGAGTCAAGTGAACAAGTATAGTGAAACAAGATCAACATATAATAAATGACCAATTTCCTGTGATTCGAGTCAAGTTATATCTATGATTCGAGTCATACAAGATCATGATTCGATTCAGGTAGAAACTCTGATTTGAATCAATTTGGATAGAGTCAAACAGGAAAATGTGAAAAACAGTGTGATTCGAATCAACTGGGCAGTTCAACAGAATTTGTGTGATTCGAATCATGTGTAACTTGTGATTCGAGTCACATTGTTGCATGATTCGAATCAAGTTAAAATTGTGATTCGAGTCATAGATGTAGAATTCTTCATGTTTTTCTCTGTTTGATTTGATTCGAGTCATAGTTTGTGAATTATTCGAGTCATACACAAGAAATCTCAATTTTTCAAGTTTTTCAAAATAGTTTGAGATTTCACTTGACACATAACTTTAACCAACGTCAAATACGGTTCTTGTTCTATGAATTCAACCAATTGATTTAAAACACAATGATTATACTCAAATACAAACACTTTAATTATGTATCCTAAAACGATTGGATTTAAAAAAAAAATCCAAAGACGTGCAATAGAAGAGGAGACTCAATAAAAGATAATAACGAAACGAAAGTTTAAGAGACAAGTAACATAATCGTATTGGGACTCTCCCCCTTAATGTATTAGAGATATGCAACTTTAGAGCTCGTACAATTTGCAACTGACACATTAACATGGGAGAAGAGAGTTGAAAGAACCATTGAAGCATTAAGGCAGTTTTATGTGGCTTTAAAATAGTCTAAGGGTTTATGTGTGAATTTTTGTAAAAGCAAGCTCATTGGTCTCAATTTGAAGGATTTTGTTTTATCCAAGAAGTTGTTTCTTTCTAGGCTTGTGATTTCAGTTCCATTCCTTTCTCTTTCCTTAGAATTCCGATCGAGGCCAACCTTAGAAGAAGATCTACCTGGAATCTCATTCTTAGCAAGTTTCGCAATAGATTAGCTTCATGGAAGGTAAAGAATATTTCTTTAGGAGACAATATTTCAACATTTCAAAACAAAAATATGATATTGTCTAATGACAAAGTTCCAAACAAGTTTCCACAACTGTTAAACAAATAAAATGTGAAAATAGCTAGTAGCATAAAATGCATTCTATTCACAACAGAATAGCCAAAACTTAATCTAAACAAACAAAATCTCAACATCTGCTATTGGTAAAATCAGCTCCATTGTTTCTCCATCACTCACCAAGTCTTTTTCTCTAGGCACATTATGAGTCACAAAACTAGTTGAACACAGAAATGTGCAACAGTTGAAGTTCATATCTGGATATGAATATCTACAGATTAACCTCAAATTTTCTGTATCAAAATTATAACCAACAACAGCGCCTGGAATCTGCAAATATATAGTCTGTGCTTGTTTGGAATAAGCAATCGGTGTAAGCGGCTCCCATTCGAACAATGTGTCGCGAAATTCGTGATGCGTTGAGGCAAAACTCTCATGCATGACAGTATGGACTAATTTCCACCTAAATGTTTCGGAATCAGAGAATGGCCCGAGATCGTAATCCTCCTTAAGAAGTTCCCAAACGTGAAAACCATCAAAATCAGTGTAACAATAGTAAACACAGCCGCTCGATTCGCAAAAACATCGGCGATACATCATCGTCGATTGCCATGCCCAGTCTTTGGAAAAATTCGGCAGTTCAATTAGTTCACAGTTGTCTTCTTCGACGTGATACACCAATAAGTTTCCATCAATCTCCCAATGGATAGAACCATTTGAATAAAGAGGTTGCGTAGATAGTTCCTTAAACTCGAATTCTGGCAAAGGAGGGAAAGTTAAATCGACGAAATGGTTTACCTTACTCCATTCGCTTGTGTCAGAAGAGAATATATGAAACTCTAGTCCATTTCCATCCATCAATTGGGAAGATTTTGCTTCAAGAAGAACAATCTTAAATTGGTTATAATCATTGGAAGCTAAACCAACTCTAATAACATGTTCTTGAATACAAGGTTGAGGGATCGTGATCGAATCTTTTGTAAGAGGATTTACCACATAGTAACAGGATTGATCAGTGACATAACCAGATAAGAGGATTAAGCCATTGCATGAAGCAAGTGTTTGAACAAAGCTCTCAACAGAGAAGCTTAAGGAATGGTTAAGGAAAGTTCCATTTTTTTCACTGTGATCAAAATCTAAAAACAGAAACTGAGATGACCCATTTTCAAACTGATAGTGGCAAGAAAGATCCACTATGCTATCATGAGAAGTAGTACCGGAAATAGTTTGAGAATTCTCTTGCTCCATGTTCTTGATTCCAAATGTTGTTTTCACCACTTTTTCAAGAGCTGTGAACAGATACATGAATTTGGTTAATTGACTTCGAACACATACGTAGTAATATTCTATCAAAAACTGTCTTTTCATCCATCCAACTTATCAATTTCAAGATTTTTATTTTTATAGTTTTTCTAGGTCAACCTTGCGACTATACTTCATCTTCATCTGATCTACTATTTTTGCCATAAAATCTTCGGATTTTTTTTTCTGCATTTCCAAACCATCTGAACCTAATTTTCAGAATCTTTTCTACTATATAAGTACTAAATGAAAAAGTGAAAGAACAAAAACCAATTATCATCTAAACTGAAAACCAAACAAAAAAAAGCAAACAAACCCTAAAAATGATAATATTAAGAAAAACTTACTGAAATATCAGCAAAAATTAGAGCAAGTTTGTTGAATCTCTTTTTCTTCTTCTGATCTTCGTCGGGTCGGGGCGCAACCGTTATTTTCTTCTCGCGCAAGTTACTGCTTTCAATGCGCACTTGTGTATTTTTCTGTGTGGGTCCACCCAATGAAAAAGGAAGGTTTGTAAGAAATTGGGTCGTGGATCCAATGGAAGTTTGAAAGAAATTAGAAGAATCTTGCTTTCCAAGAAACCTCACTAAAGAGACTATTGAAGTATTGAAGGCAGTGAAGGAATGAATGGTGAATGGAAAAAACAAAAGATTTGTTGCTGTTTGAATTTTTCTCTTCCTTGCGCTACAAGTAATTTTGGTTTTCTCTTGTTGACTTTGAGATTAGGAAAAGTACTTACTTAGACGCATTCTCAAATAAAAAATATTGTATAAGTAACAAATTTAAAAAGAATATATCACATAATGTTGAATGATCGTGTCATTAAATATTTTTTTGGTAAAGATTGATTAACTTTTTCTTCCCTTCCTTTTTTTATATTATAAATTGATTTTATGGATATTAAAAAAATGTGATGATGGTTGTTAATTGTCATTTACTAATGGTACAAGGAAAGGAAGATAAGTTAAACCAATTTGAGTCTCGTTGACACAATTCATTTAATACAGTTAATAGTTGTGGACATTATATGTAAAGGAATACCAGATCAAGAAGCTTAAAAAATAGGTGGAATTGATTGAGAGGAATCAAAAATGTTAGAATGAATTACATGCACAAGATGATGACTATGACAATGTCACCATCTCGGAGTGAAGAAGTGAAGCATCCTCCCTAAATGCATCAATGCAGAAGAGGGAAAATGGTTTCATAGCAAGAGGTTATGTTTTCCAGTCTTGGAAGCGTATCATGGTAAGATGGACTCGAAGGAGAACCTAACCTTTTTCAAATCCAAAATAAAACTTCAACAAACATATCACACTTTGAAGTGTGTTGTTTTTCCATGTATTCTAAAAAGTGTTGCTCTCTTGTTGTTCTCTTACCTCCAAAATAAGTTCATCAAGTCGTGGAAGCCATTGATTGGGATGTTTGTCTCTAGGATCACCACTAGTCACATAACAAAAAAGAGTTAAACTTGCCTCCTTGGATTTATGAAAATCCAAGAAGATTCGTTCATTTAATTTATGGATGCTTTTATTATTGAGACATCTAAAATCAAGAAACTCAACCCAAATTTGAGCTTAGACACATTGGTAACAGATATAAAAACATGCCCATTTTATGACTTTGTTAGTGTATACACCATTTTAAACACTAGATTGGCTAAAAAAAACATGCCAAGAGGATATATAGCTATGCGGGTGTTTACTGGTGTTTTTGGTAAACAATCACGAGTTTTAGTTAACTTGCAGAATCAAATTCAAAAATCATATTTGACACTTTATGCAAAACGTTTGAGAAAATGTAATTGTACTGAAAGGATTTCTAATGTGAATAACAGAAGAAACACAATAAAAGTACTTAGATTAACAAAAACGAGTAAATAAATAAACAACAATAAAGCAATTTAAATACATGAATCGAAAATGGAGTGTAAGTTCATACATTTCTAACAAACTCGTTATCTTAGTGAATAAGATGTGTAAGTTCTGAAGAGAAAAAAATGAAATGTGACCCTGTCTATAGAGTCGAAATTTGCTCATATACTAAGTACATTATCAACTGCGAGTAACGACTAACTCCTAAAAACCTGACATGTATACTACTTCATGGGCTTTCGTCTTCTGATTTATTTCCATGTGTCATCGGAACTTCAACCGCTTTAACCCACCACTACTGTCGAAAATGTCTTTAAGTTATCCAATATGTGGGGAAAAAATATACTAAGTCCTAAACACCTTATTTCATAGGAGAGTCAAACTCACCACATCTCTCGCAAAGGTTAATGTATCGAGTTTGTGACTTGATGTCGAAAATGTGACTCAGTCATCTACACTTAGCACACTTATATGCTCCCTCGGGTCTCAAATATAAGCAACAAAAAAAATTCAAAAGTCTTAAATATAAGCAAAAATTACTTATAATTATTACATTCAACGTCATTATTCCAAATATACCCCCTACTTTTTTCACATTTCTATATTTTTAACGATTTCCAAAGCAAGAAGTAGGGATAAAATTAGAAAGAGTGTAAGACTTAAATGCATTTATACACTTTTCTTAAACGGTGAGCTTTTTGTAAAGTTGCTTATATATGAGACCGAAGGGAGTATCTTATATCACACATTCCTATCATAATGTCAAGCTAAAATTCTCAGGCTAACAAATGACCCCCAAAAATGTTATTTTTCGATCATATTTAGAATAAGAGAGAAAGATGGCATTTTTAATCAAACTCATAATACTATTCAAACCATCATGCATACATCACTACCATCATAACTTACTCCACTCAACCATCACGTCTACAACGAGCATGTAACCTCTATCATGGCTCTCGTTCCCAAGGTCGTCATGGGCCACAAAAATAACCTCATTAAATAAATAAAAAATCATTAATTACTAATTACTTAAAACAATAATCAAAACATTAGTGTTTAGTTTAAGAGGTAAAACTGAAAAGGTTTTATTACAATACATATATAACTCATTTCCACTTTACAACGTTACCTTTTCCATAACCCTAAAAACAATTCACTTTATGCAACGCTCCTTCTCCCTTTTTCTATAACTCAAACTCCAAAGATGACTTCTTCTTCCAACTTCAACATTGAAAAGAACTTCCAAGTCCCTTCCGCTGCTTAGATTGAGAGTCATAACTTCTCTGGCAGTCACACCTATGTTCCAGAACCACTGATAAAGACGAAAAAGTCAGTCATCTGGATTTCTCAAGTATTGATTCCATTTCTATTGCAGGTAATACACATGCTTTTGTCTTTTGCCTAGATCATCTGTGAAACTGGATCAACTGGAGAAGTTTTTTCCTGGTATACCCTCATGCAAACATCGTGTATTGGAAGACAAGAGTTTTGAGTTAGTGTTCATAGAACAACCCAATCATTTTTTCTGTTAGTCTCCTTATACCAACAAACCCTACATCGATTGGCTAAACAGAGTAGAAAAGAAAAAAGAAAATACCTAGAAAAATCAAGGCATCTTCGACTTGATTCATCTATCTAGAACTGAGCCAAGTTATAATGCCAACATGCTCATAACTGCTCTTTGTTTTGGGGAATCTTTAACCAACACATTCCAGCTTCCATGTGGAATGATAAACCCTACCTATTTCGATGTTGTTGCCATCATAGGTCTTCTACCAACAGAAGATACTTTCAACCCTACTATCAAGAACAAAACCAAGCACAATTTCACCTTCGATCATGATGGTTTCAACGACTAATTCAAAGATCACCATGAACAAACAAAATCATTTTTCGACTATGAGCATATCGCTTTCCTCACCCTTTGGTTATCCCACTACATCATTTGTTCTAGTTCTCTTCAAATAGCCAAAGGTTTATATCTCTAGCAACCCAACTTCATGAGTCAAAAAATGTTTGTCTTACAAAACTAATTATGAGTTGTCTTTATGAATATTTATAAGTTTCCTCCCTTAACCTCATAATGCGAACCGTATCTAGGAAAACTTCCTAGTTTTTGGCCCCGTTTGGCTCCTTCAACTTTGGCTTAATGCCACCTTTGGACCTTTTTATATGTTGTTGTTTCACTTGACTTAGAAAGGCAAGTCGAAGGTATTATACTTGATTTGTTAACTCCAAAAGATGCCAATTTATCGACTAAAGACGCTTTCAAGAAATATTTCTTCATATTTATGAATTTCATTGAATTCATTTCTATTATGGCACAATTCGCCAATCAAAGATATGGACCAGATTGGTTCAAAAGAGACTTTCCGACTTCGTCATCTGGTCACTAAGCTGAAGCTCTCGACGTCGGGGTAAATTTCTTCAAGCCCATTATTTTGTCAATCAGAATTTCAATCGGGAAGGCTGGCCTTAAGCTTGTTAGATACATCCAAATTTGGTGGCTAGGCAATTTGGCTTCAGCCAATTCTTGCCAAGGTCGCTTTTCACCAAGGAGATCGAGATTTGTTTGGATACTACCACATTAACGGAAAAGAATACAAGGCGTATTTAGACTTTCATACTAAAAAAGTTATTAACTTGAGACCCTTCAATTTTGTTAACAATAAAGGCACCAGACTCCCTAGAATTCCACTTACCAAGTAACCTTCTAGAGCGGGATTTATACAGTAAAAATATTTATCCGACCAAAAAAAATTTCCATACCAGCTTCTTTCCCTAATGCCTTTTAGATATATTTTCATTAGGTTTACTTGGTAACATTAATGGTTGTCTTTTTGTTTCTTTATTGCTTCAAACACGTTGAAGATAACTTTTATCTTATTAAACCTCAAGGTTAACTCGCCCAATTCAACATCTCTAAGAGCCTTATCGGTTGCTAGGAATAGTCTTTTGAAAATGAGCGGTGTTTTAGAATATTCAAGCATATCTAAGATCAAAAAATCAGCTAAGAATAATAACCCATCAACCCTAACAAGGACTTCTTCAAGAACCCCATATGGGTAATTAATAAAGCAATCATCTAGTGTCAAGGTCATTTGAGCTGGCTTTGGTTCCCCACAATTTAACTTCTTCATCATAGATAGTAGCATCAGATTGATGCTCGCTCTTAAATCACATAAAGCATAGCTAATAGTTAGTGAACCAATTGAACAAGGGGTAGTAAATCTACCTGGATAAGTGATCTTGGATAAGTGATTTTAGGTAGTAGATTTCTCTAATGATTGCACTGCACTCTTCCTCCAAAGCGATGTTTTCATCATGCTTCAACTTACGCTTTCCTGATAAGAGTTATTCATGAATTTAGCATATACATGTATTTATTTGAGAGCTTTACATAATGGAATATTGACATGTATTTTGTTCAACATCTCAATAAAAAATTTAAACGTGTTCACTTCCATCTTCTTATTGGGTTTCTCCTTCACAATCAGATAGGGTGGTTTAATATAATCAGGTAGCTCGGGATTTGGTTTATTCAAGCAATGTTTCTTAGTTCTTCTGAAGGGTGATTTTTTATCAATGAATTGGTCAGGGTTTACCCTCTAACTTCATCATTACTATCATTCACACTTTTTTCTCCCTCGGAATTTTTCTCAACCTCCTCTTCAACTATCATTTCTTTTCCATTCCTTTTTCCAACTTCGCTTGATTCTTTCTTTTCTTCACTCACCTTTGATTCATAAGGTACCACTCGGTTTCTCAACTCATTGGAAATACATGTTTCATTCTTCGGATTATCCATTGTACTACTATGAAATCCTCCACTTGAACTAGCTTGGGCTGCCATTTGTTGAGACAACTGACCAATTCGCATCTCTAAGCTTTTTATTGAAGCTTCAGTATTCTTGTTCATGGTTATCTGATTTGTGAAATTTCCCTTTAAGTCTTAAACATATCTGTAAGAACAAAAATAGTTCTACAACAGATTCCAGGATTTTGATGATAACAAAGGATGAAACCAAAAATGGCACTCTAACGAAAAGTTTCTAAGTGTGCAGGACTCTGAACAAGAACAAAGGAATCTGATCGCTTTATCAGATACAGAATAAAATCAGATACAAAGTACCAGAAGATCAGAAGCATCTGAAGTGGAAACGCTCCCTAGAAGCTCTGACTCTGAGCAAAACAACATATCAGAATATCAGAAGCATCTGAAGAAGAAGAGCGCTTCAGAAGTTCTGACTCTGAGCAACAGCATATCAGAATTCCAGAAGCTCTCAACTTCCTCTGAAGTCAACACTGATGATCTAAAAGACCAGGACTATCAGAAGCTCTAATGTCATTTCTCAGATCTCAGATTAATAGAGTAATTCAGACTCTGACGAAGAATTTCCTTATCCAGAAAGAGTAACGGTAACTACAACCTCAAATAGAAAGAAATTATATTTGGAAAGAAGTTATTCAGGGAGACAAACTTGTTTTGGCAAGAAACAACAGAAGTTATGGCATTAAACTCTCATCAAGACAAAATATCTGCCATCACTACAACGGTCCTTTCACCTCTATATAAAGGACGGCAAACCTCATTGAGAGACACGCCTGAACACACAGAATCACTCTACTCTCTCTCTTAATCTTTCACGAGCTTTTGCTCATAACGTGAAACTTCTTACTTGCTCAAATTTCTATAATATCTGCTTTATCCTAGAAGCACTCTAGATTACAAATTCTGTTTTTACCTAAATTGATTTTTATTCCTCAAGTGACTCTGCGCAGTCTGTATACTTGGGAGGACTAAGAGATCTTTCTCTTAGACGTTGGTTGTAATAATCTTTCAAGATTAGTGGATTAAGTCCTTTTTAAAGGCGAAATCACCTTGGCCGGATGGACTGGAGTAGCTTTGTGTTATAAGCGAACCAGTATAAAATCCTGTGTGTTCTGATTCTGAAAAAGCGCTTATTTTCCAAAACAATTCAACCCCCCCCCCCCTTTCTTGTTTTTCTCACCTTCAATTGGTATCAGAGATTCGGCTCTGTTATTGATTTTTTAATCAAACACTTAATAGTGTAGAGAGATCCAGAACGAGAAAAACTATGGCCCACACAAATGAGAGAGACAGTTACAATGCTAAGCCTCTTGTCTTTGATGGAGAGAAATTCGATTACTGGAAAGATAGAATTGAAAGTTTCTTTCTAGGCTATGACGCTGACCTCTGGGACATTGTCACAAATGGATACAAACCTCCTGTAACAGATGCTGGAGTTGAAGTTCCCAGAAGTAAGATGTCAGACGATCAGAAGCGAGAATTCAAGAATCATCACAAAGCCAAAATGATACTTCTCAATGCCATATCCTACAACGAGTATGAAAAAATTACCAACAGAGAAACAGCTAAAGACATACTCGACTCTCTGAGGATGACTCATGAAGGAAACTCTCAGGTCAAAGAAACAAAGGCTCTGGCTCTAATCCAGAAATATGAAGCCTTCAAAATGGAGGATGACGAAGCCATAGAGGTAATGTTCTCTAGATTCCAAACTCTTATTGCAGGTCTCAAAGTTCTAGACAAAGGATACACAACTGCAGACCATGTCAAAAAGATAGTCAGAAGCTTTCCAAAGAAGTGGAGACCCATGGTCACTGCCTTAAAGCTTTCAAAGGATCTGAACAACATCAGCCTTGAAGAGCATGTCAGTTCACTCAGAAGTCATGAGATAGAACTAGAGGAAGATGAGCCTCAGAAGAAGAACAAGTTTGTAGCATTAAAGTCCAGATCTGAAAGACGCAAATCTGACAGAAACAAAGCATTCCAGGCCGAAACAGAAGATGCTGATGACTCTGAACAGGAAGATTCTGATGATGAAGAATTGTCCCTCCTAACTAGAAGAGTTAAACAACTCTGGAAAAAGAGGAGCAATAACTTCAGGAGACCAAGACCCAGAGGGGATCGATCAGAATCAACCTCAAAAGGTAAAACTAACAAATATGTTACTTGTTATGAATGTAAAGAAACAGGTCACTACATGAACGAATGCCCAAAGTTAAAGAAAGACAGCTCCAGAAAAGAGAGCTTCAAGAAAAACTCCCTCAGAACCAAGAAGGGATTAATGGCCACCTGGGATGAGAGCGAATATGACTCATCATAATCTGACTCTGATGAACAGGCCAATGTGGCGTTCATGGCTACCACATCCAGGAACACCTCAGATGAAGAATCTGAATCAGAAGAGGTATTTTCTGAACTCTCTCGATCTGACCTAGAATCATGCTTGTCTGAAACTCTTAGCTCATATCAGAAACTAAAACAAAAATTTAAAGCAATAAAAGGTTGTCTTGAAGAAAAATTTGAAGAATGTGGCAAACTTGAGATGACAATTCTAGAACTAAAAGATGAAAACAAAGTTTTAACATCACTAAGAGATGCAGCAAAGAAAAATTATTTAAAACTAGAAGAAGCGTTATCTCAAGCTCCACAAACTTCAAACACGATAATTTATAAATACGAAAAAGCCTTTCAAAAGTTTCTGAAAAATGGGATAGGAAGAAGTGTAATGGCATCCATGATTTATGGAGTCAGTCAGAACAATAGAAGAGGAATTGGGTATGATCCTAAGGAAGATAAAACCTCTACTAGTGACCAACCTAAATCCCCATTTTCATATCACTATACACACACACAAGAACAAAAGTTTGATAATGCTAGAAAACCCAAGGTAATCAGAAACTCTGGGAAAACTAATCATAAAGGACCCAAGAGACTCTGGGTACCAAAAGATAAGATTGTTTATGTTGTAGATATCTTGGGCAGCAAAGTTCAAACACCAGTCATGGTACCTGGACTCTGGATGCTCGCGACACATGACGGGAAGAAAGTCTATGTTCCAAAGCCTGGAACTTAAAGACGTTGGATTCGTAGATTTCGGAGGAGATCAAAAAGGAAGGATCAGAGGCTCCGGAACTATTGGTAATGGTACTCTTCCCTCTATATTTGATGTTCTTTACGTAGAAGGATTAATGCATAACCTGTTATCCATAAGTCAATTAAGTGATAACGGTTATGATGTAATCTTTAATCAAAAAACATGTAAAGCCATAAATCAAAACAATGGTTCTGTCCTATTCACAAGCAAGAGGAAAAACAATATTTATAAAATTAATCTGTCTGATTTAAAAGAATAAAATGTGAAGTGTCTGATGTCCGTTCACGAAGAGCAATGGGTATGGCATAGACGCTTGGGCCACATTAGCATGAGGAAATTATCTCAGCTAAATAAACTCGAGTTAGTCAGAGGCCTGCCTAAACTGAAGTTCTCTTCAGATGCTCTGTGTGAAGCATGTCAGAAAGGAAAATTTTCAAAAACATCTTTCAAAAAGAAAACTAGTGTTACAACCTCTAAGCCTCTGGAACTTCTTCACATTGACTTATTTGGTCCTGTGAAAACAGCATCAGTCAATGGAAAGAAATATGGACTAGTCATTGTTGATAATTTCAGTCGCTGGACATGGGTAAAATTCCTAAAGCACAAGAGCGAGTCTCACTCTGTATTCACTAGCTTCTGTTCCAAAGTGCAAAAAGAATTTGACTCTAAAATTGTAAGAGTCAGAAGTGATCATGGTGGGGTTTTTTGAGGAATTATTTGACTCTAATGGAATATCCCATGATTTCTCCTGCCCTAGAACTCCACAACAAAATGGAGTTGTAGAGAGGAAGAATAGGACACTCCAAGAGATGGCAAGAACTATGATCAATGAAACAAATGTGGCTAAGCACTTTTGGGCCGAAGCTGTAAATACAGCGTGTTATATTCAGAATAGAATCTCCATAAGACCCATTCTGGAAAAGACTCCCTATGAACTGTGTAAAGGAAGAAAACCAAACATTTCATATTTTCATCCTTTTGGATGCTCCTGTTTTATTTTAAACACTAAAGAACATCTGAACAAGTTTGATTCCAAAGCACAGAAAGGTATTATGTTAGGATACTCAAAACACTCTAAAGGCTACAGAGTATACAATACAGAAACCAAAATTGTGGAAGAATCAATTCATGTCAGATTTGACGATAAGCTTGACCCTGAAAAGTCAAAGCTAGTTGAGAATTTTGCAGATTTAGAAATCACTCTTGCAGGATCTGACAAAGCTCCAGAAGCAACTGCCATTCAAAATCCTGAGGAAATTAATCTTCCATTAATCCCAAAGAAAGCTAAAAGTCGCCTCAACATATCTGAAGAATTGATTCTGGGTAACAAGGACGAACCTGTCAGAACCAGATCTACCTTAAAGACCTCTGAAGAGAATCCTCTGGGACTAGTGTCTCTGATCGAGCCTACGTCCTGTGATGAGGCACTTCAAGATAACGATTGGGTTCTAGCCATGCAAGAAGAGTTAGATCAATTCACAAAGAACGATGTATGGGATCTTGTTCCCAAGCCCAGAGGCACTCACGTTATCGGAACCAGATGGGTATTCAGAAACAAGCTGAATGAGAAAGGAGAAGTCGTCAGAAACAAAGCTCGACTGGTAGCTCAAGGTTACAGTCAACAAGAAGGTATTGACTACAATGAAACCTTTGCTCCATGTAGCACCTCAAATTTGCACCCCCCATTTGTACATTCATTTCATTTTTTTTAGGTCATTTGACATCACATTAATGTTGCATTAACATTGCATAGTACCTTGCATCTTATCAATCCAGACTGGCATCAGGAGAATTCATTTGTGCAGGAGACCAAGTTTTCCTTGAGATAAAGGCCCTATGGTGGTTCTAGAGAGCTTATATGAGCCAAGGTTCATTGTGAAGCAAATTGTACCAAGTGTTAGAGGCTCAAAGTCCACAGTGCAGTTTCAGGTCATCTGGGGCCCATAAAAGTCAACTGCAAGTCAACTGAGGGCTAAGAGGTGGAGAAATGGTTTGAGACACCTCATTCATGTCCCGAAGAGGTTTATTCATCATATCAAACATCTGCCTTGAAGGTTTTGAAGCCAGATCAAAAGTTTCCCAAAATGGAAAGTGACCTGTAATTTCAAGTTTCCAAAAATGGCAAGTTTTTGGACCAACTTCAACTCAACTTTCCAACATCAAAGAAGCTTCAGATGAAATTTTGTCCAACATGAAAGTTGAAGATCTTTCTCTCCCATTTCCAAAAAGTCCAAGATCATGAGCATCTGATGAATGGTTGAGGAGATATGATCCAATCATTTCCAAGTGTGCATGGAACTTCAAAAGGCCATAACTTTTGATTCATAACTCCAAATTGAGTGCTCCTTTTTGCATAATTCTTCTCATGACATAAACTTTCCAAATCATTCATCACATTGCACAAAATTTCATCATATGGTCATTTGTATATTCATGCTTATTTTGGAGGGAAAATGCTAATTTTGAAATTGGTGCATCATGGGAACAAATCACCATTGCCATTGTGTTAATTGGAAGTTTTTAAGTGAAATTGATCAGCCATATAGCACTGTTCACGTGAGATTGTTCCATGCACCACCAATTTTCCAAATTTGCCAATACACCTAATTTTTCACTTAATCTCAACTAAACATGATTAATTTTGATTAAGAGTGGATTAACACAGAGTATATATACATAATTATAACAGAATTTGGGATTTTATATATACACCATTTCTAGATCTAGATTGAATTTCCCTCCAATTTTTTCTCTCAACCAAAATTCAAATTTCTTCCGCATAAGCCTTCAATTTTCTTCCATATTCTTGTTCTCTGGTGCTGATTTGGTATAGATCAAGCCTTGGATCATCGAATTTGGACCAGATTCGTGTGGTGCAAGCTCAAGAACACATACATGGAAGTTCAAATCTGAGCTGGATCTAGGTCGTGTCAAGCCTTAATTACTGCACAAAGCTTCAAGTTATCATCTCAGGAGTTGAATTGGATCATTTGAAGCCTTGAATCGTGCGTTTTCAGGAACTGCTCTTCAAGAGGTAGGTTTTTCGATCCTTTTAATTGCTGAGTTTATGTGGATAATCTTGTAGAACATTGAATGTTGAGCATGCTGATATAAATTTCATGTGATTTGGTGGCTTATTCACTGAGATATGCTTGAGTGAAGTTTTGTGCATCAAACTTATTTTGCTCGATTTGCATTTGTTGTGATGATTTAGCATGAATTAATACTGGATTCTTGATGTACGTTGCATGAGCTTTAATTTGATATGAAGTTTGGCCAATTCTGGAAAAAAAATTGATGTTGTGCACTGTTCCGTCACCGTCTTCGCGAAGAAGACGGTTGTTTTTGCCTTGCCCCGCCGCTAGCGCCTCCGTCTGTAATTGATGAGGTTGCCTAGGGTTTTGTCCCATTCGGATGCTTGCGTGTGCGTCCATTTGGCTATTCCATTGGCCAGCGTTTCTTTGACCGTGACACATGGCCTTGACTCGCTGACGAAGACGCCACATCAATTAATGATGCGGTGCGTTTTGATGGCGCCTTGAGCGCTACGTTTTGGCCATACACGGTTCGATCTTGGCCGGTTCCAACTTTTTTCAAATTAATTCCTCATTTCATCTTTCCCCCCATTTTCATGTACATGTCACATTTTATTTCATAATTTTTTTATCCAACTTTGAAAATGCATATCAAATTGAAAAATGATCCAATTAATTCCTGGTTTTTTGCTAAATGATCCTTGAAATGTCTAGAATTTTATGGTTTTGATTTTATGATTTTACCATCTCTGGATTTTGAATTGTGGTTGATTGATTGAACATGTATGCTTTTGTGACCTTGCTTCATTCTTTCTATCATAAAATGCTCATACATGATCCAAATGCCATGAAATTTTGCATGATGATTGTTAACATGTTGATGGATTTATGTGATTTTATTTGGCATTTTTTGCTATTGTCTTCACTGTTTAGGACACATGTACTTTAGGTGTGACAATTTGTGTCACACAATTGGATGGTTTGCTTATGCATTTTCATTTCCATATCAATTGAACTTTGATGATGCTGATTTTTGGTATGATGATTGTGTTTGATGTGTTGTATGCTCATAAACATTTCCAGAATTGTTTGAGTCTTTTCTGTTTTAATGTGGAATTTTGATTCTCAATGGTCAATTGTGAGCTTTGAATTTGCCTTTGCCTTCTCTTGCACATGAAATGACTTTGCTTGATGATTTTGATTTGGTCCTTTTTAGGACTTGTTCTTACTTGATTAAATGTGATTCATGTTGGGTTTTAGTTTCTGCTTTGACTTTTTGCCCCACCTTTGACCCTAGCCTTTGAGCTAGTGGTTGGTTCTCATCTTTTGGACTTTGTGTTTCAGGTTTCAAGCAATTAGCCACATTGGTTGATATGATCTCATCACTTGAGATACAAGTTATTTTGGTTGACTAACCTTGCTGTTTTGTAGGTCTTGTGGATGATGAATTAATTTAGTTTGCTTGCATCTTATGCCTTGCATTGATGTTGTCTGATGATTGGTTGTCTCACTGTTGGACTTTCTGATTGTTTTGTCTGAATACTATACTGATTGTTTGGTTGTTCACACAGGTACATTAGCTGCTTTAAGTTCATTATTTGAACTTTGCTTTGCTTGTGGTTGGCATACCACCCAGGTAATGACCTCTGACTTCATGTAGTCTGGAATACCTGTCATGTTATTTTGGCAGGCACCTGTCTGAATCCCTCCTTAAGAGGCAATGTTTGTGGTTGTTTATCTTTGTGCCTTGTACATTCAAAGACCTCCTAAGTGAAGAGGCATTGGCAGATAGAAGGGATGTGCAATCCATCCCCTGCTATTCAGTTGAGTTATTCATCTTGCTCGCACTACGTGCTGATGCATTTTGAATAAACACCCAAGATCATTGTATATTGAGTCAGTCATGTGGAGTAGAGTCCCTCATTCTGGACTCCCACCCTTTCATTGATTGAAGCTCACCCAGGCCAGGGTTAAGAGCTATGAGGTCTGATCCTTATTTCCCATTTCATCTGCTTCACCCTAACTCTCAATGTTAGGGTTAAGAGCTCAAAACACCCCTTCCAGTCGGCTTGTTTGTCGAGGTTGACATGACCCCTTGACTAAAGTCCAGCCTTGTGTGAGCCACTTGTTTGCATATAGTGTGTGTGCTTGCTCTCTTGTGCTTGTGTTTGCTTATTTGCTGTTTAGGCTAGCTTGCTTCTTGTGCGAGTTAGGTGCTGATTAGAGACCTCAACATAGGGATCGTATACATGACAACTTCTAGGCTCGAGTCGTAGTCTCCCTAGTAGCTTGTTATCTCCCTAGTCTCTGGTTAGGATAGAAGTTTTTCCCTGTTAAGGGGAACTACGTCGCCCTGATCCTCATACCAGATGAGGTACGTAGGCAGGAGATTGAGCTGATCTCTCTGGGCAACCTTTTTGTTTTGTTTGTGCTTGTTTGGAGTCTGATGTAAGTCCAGCGATTGGCATTCGGTTTCCCGTGTTGGTGTTTGTTTGTGCGAAGTCTGATGTAAGTCCAGCGATTGGCATTCGGTTTCCTGTGTGTGGTTATTTGTTTGGAGTCTGATGTAAGTCCAGCGATTGGCATTCGATTTCCCGTTCGTTTGTTTGTTGTTTCTTTTGTGGAGTTGGATGTAAGACCAGCGATTGGCATTCCGTTTCCTGTTTGCGTTTGTTTGTTCGGAGTTGGATGTAAGACCAGCGATTGGCATTCCATTTCCAGTTTGCTTTGACGTCTTAGCGTCTCCGTTTAGCGTTTTGTTTGGCGTGCGTTAGCCGAGCTACGAGTGCTCTGATTCTTTCTCTGGTTAGAGAAGATACGTATGCATAGGATGCGATATCCTAGCGAGCACGTTCCCGCTTCCCCGAACTACGTTGACTCTGATGTTTGTGTCTGACAAACTACGTAGGCCCAGGATGCGACATCCTGCCGAGTTATCTTCTTCCGTCTTTCATCTGTGTTTCGTTCCAATTTGTGTAGTTTTGAGCAGTTTCTTTAGCAACCTTCTTTCTATTCTTTCTGAGCGTGGATCCCGTCGAGTACGACGGATGCGTAGGGGTGCTAATATCTTCCCTTCGCATAACCGACTCCCGATCCTTGCATCTCTGGTCGTGAGACCATTTCCTTTCCAGGTTTACTTCGAGCGTTTCCTTTCCCGCCTTTGGGATAAATAACGCACGATGGCGGCTCTGTGTCTTTTTCCCGCCGGTTTTTCGCGTAATGCGACACTCCAGTCGCCAGGTTAGAATCTATTCGTCTTCTTGTATCCTTCGCTATAAATCATTCTATCAAACTGTATCAAATGGATGTCAAGAGCGCATTCCTTAATGGTTATATATCACAAGAAGTGTATGTCAACCAACCTCCAGGTTTTGAAAATCCAAATTATCCAGAACATGTTTTTAAACTTAAAAAAACTTTATATGGACTTAAACAAGATCCCAGAGCTTGGTATGAACGATTAAGTAACTTTCTTCTGGAACATAATTTCATCATAGGAAAAGTTGACTCCACACTCTTCTGTAAAAACCTTAACAATGATCTCATGATATGCCAGATATACGTTCATGATATTATTTTTGGTTCAGCTAACGCCTCTGTTTGTCAAGAATTCTCTGAGTTAATGCAGGCAGAATTTGAAATGAGCTTAATGCAAGAACTAAAGTTCTTTCTGGGAATTCAAATTAACCAAACTTCAGAAGTCACGTACGTTCATCAAAGCAAATACATAAAAGATGTTCTGAAGAAATTTGACATGGTTGAATGCAACTCTGCAAAGACTCTCATGCATCCAACATGCATTCTTGAAAAGGAAGAAGTCAGTAAAAAGGTTTGTCAGAAGCTCTATCGTGGTATGATAGGCTCCCTTCTCTATCTGACTACTACTCGACCTGATATTCTCTTTAGTGTCTGTCTCTGTGCCAGATTCCAATCAGATCCTAGAGAAACTCACTTAATTGCAGTTAAGAGAATTCTCAAATATCTGAAAGGAACTCCTAACCTGGGCCTGATGTATGAGAAAACATCAGAGTATAGACTTTCTGGTTACTGTGATGCAGATTACGCAGGAGATAGATTGGAACGAAAAAACACATCTGGAAATTGTCAGCTCCTGGGAAACAATCTGATATCCTGGGCAAGCAAAAGGCAATCAACTATCGCTCTGTCCACTGCAGAAGCAGAATACATCTCAGCATCACTGTGCACGACTCAGATGCTCTGGATGAAGAATCAGTTAGAAGATCTGCAAATCTTCGAGAGTAACATTCCTATCTTTTGTGACAACACTGTTGCTATTTGTCTAAGTAAGAATCCCATTTTACACTCCAGAGCCAAGCACATTGAAATAAAACATCATTTTATTAGAGAGTATGTTCATAAAGGAATAGTAACGTTGAAGTTCATTGATACAGATCATCAATGGGCAGATATCTTTACTAAACCCTTAGCTGAAGATAGATTCCGCTTTATCTTAGAAAATCTGAACATTCAAAACTGCCCTGAATAAAATGTGCCTCTGTAGTTGTCAAATGAGACTCTGACATGAACAAATGGATTCTGCCTCTGACTCTGATACTTCTACCCAGTTAGAAGTTATCTGAGTTGGAAATCTCCAGGAACCAATCGTTTGGTATTCCTGAAGATCAGATAAATTAAAACACGTGGAGTAACTTGCGTCTAACTTTGGAACTTCTAGACAGTTGTCCAGTAGTAATCAAAGAACAAACTCTTGAGATCTCCTCGAGCAGTGTGCA
Organism: Lathyrus oleraceus; assembly: GCF_024323335.1. NCBI lineage: Eukaryota > Viridiplantae > Streptophyta > Magnoliopsida > Fabales > Fabaceae > Lathyrus > Lathyrus oleraceus. The sequence goes on along the minus strand of NC_066583.1, from coordinate 317,828,211 downwards.
AACTGTTGGGATTAGACATCATTTATGAGCCATAATCATTTCTCCCTCTAAACGTGTTAACTTGGTTTTCGTGTTAAAACTCTGATTAGTGTGTCGTTTTGCATGCGTTTTTGTTTGGGTATTTAAACACTATTTTCTCACTTTGCACACATTTCACTCTCACTCACTCTTTAAACCCAGTTCTCTCAAGGCATTTCTGCAAACAGTTCATCTTCATCTCAGTTCTTCATCAACACCATGAATACTCAACAACAATCTGTGTTCAACTACTCTCAGCAAATGGATTCCAGCAACCCAGCTCAAAGCACCAGCAACCCTACTCCAACGGTTACAGGTGTAGTTACAACACCAGTTTACAAGGAGCCTCACATTCTTGACTGTGAACCCCATATTAACCTTGCAACACCTTTTGAAAAACTGGACGTGCTGTGTGAATCCCTGGTGGATTTTGATAACATGAGAAGAAATGGCGTAGACCTCACTGAAGAACTTCGCAAACAAGGTTGGGGAAACTACTTTCAACGCCTCTGCGGTCCAGTTTACCCAAATCTCATTAAGGAATTCTGGAGATTTGCTGATGCTGACGATCATTTCATCGTCTCATACGTTCTGGGAGTAAAGATTGTGATAACTGAAAAGTCCATCGCTGCCTTGCTGAACATGCAGAAAGATGGAGGAAGAAGGATTTACAACATCAATCCCAGGGCGAAATACATATCTCAAGAAATCAACCCAACAATCTTCAAACTAAACGCAGAAGGTAACCCCTCAAAGAACAAGGAACTGCATCAGGACCTCCGGGTCTGGCTCAAAATCATTCTGGGAACAATCCATCATCGCCCAGCGTCAAATTCATCAGATTACATCAATACATATCAGAAATGTATTATGTACTGTATTCATAAAGGTCTGAAGCTATGCCTCCCAGCTCTCCTCTTCAAATACCTCAGAGATTCTGTACGAGAAACCAGAAATCACATGAAGCCCAGAACTTACATTCCCTTGGGAAGACTCCTCTCAGATGTACTGATAGAGAATGGTCTCGTGGACCATCTGGTAAAGCTCAGGCTTATGGAAGACATGGCAATCGACACTGGAAGGCCTCTGAACTCCAGAAATCTGAAGAGCATGGGAATTCTGGAGAAGGTCAACGTTAGACCTACTCTGGACACCTCTTGGGAAGCCTTAAAAGATCATAGGAAAATTCCCCATGGTCTGTATCTCTTCTCCAAGGAAGAACCCAAAGAGGCAATTCTCCACTATCTCCAACGTCTGAAGGATGAAGGAGTAGACATCTCAGAATTCAGGTTGAGCGAACTGCCAGATAAAGCTCCCAACTTCGTGAGGCATAAAAGAGGTCCCTCTGAGAAATCATCACAGGCGAAGAAAGCGAAACTAGGAGAATCCTCTGAAACAAGACCTCCAGCACCTCTGCATGAGTCTTTTGGTAAGTCTGCCTCTCTTGCTCCTTCTGTACAGCAACTTGCCTCTTCTCTTCCTCCACCAACCCCTCTATACACCCCATCTGAAACCCCTCCTTCAACGACTAGAACATCTCAACCACTCCCAAAATTCAATCTCACCACTACCTCATTGCCCATATCTGAAGTTGAACAATTGAATGAAACCACCTCCTCATCCTCAGCCCCAGAATCACCCCCTTACTGTATCATCTCATCTGACACAGAATTCTCTGACCCCGCTTCTCCCACTCTAGCCCAACTTCAGACACAAAACCTTGCCTCCCAACAACCACAACCACCTCCACCTGAACCTGAAGTAACCTCACCACCCATAGAATAACCAACCATCATTCCCTCTGACATCCAACCCTCTGACCCCAACACCTCTGACCTTACCCCTCCAAACACTTCCGCTGAACCTTAAACTCTCAACCTAAGCCCTCCTACTTCCTCACCTCTACCATCTGAACCTGACCACTCCCTGCCAACCCTAGAAGAGGCAATTATGTTGTTTGCAGAAGCATCAGTGGAAAAGGTTAAGTCCATATCCACAAACTCTGGCCTCAGTGATGATCTTTCCTCTGTTAGGACACACTAGAACAGAGTCATTGGCTGGATGACTTCTGAGGCCTTTAAGCTGAAGAACCTCTCTGAGCAAGTCAGAAACGACTTTATCAGAGACGCTGAGGCAAGACTACAGGAGCTCTTAGCCAGAGAAGCTGAGGAAGAAGCCAGAAGGGAAGTAGAAGAAAGAGCAAGACAAGAAGAACTTTAAAGGGTAAGGGAAGCTGAAGTCAAAGCTCTAGCTGATGATGTTGCTGCTGCTGAAGCTGAAGCAAAAGCTGCTGCTGAAGCTGAAGCTAAAGCCGCTGAAGAACAGAATGCTCTGACTCAGGGGGAGTCCTCTACTTTTGCCCCTCTGGTTCTCAAGACCCTTGAGGAGCTTCAGAAAGAGCAGAAGGAAGTCCGAGCCAGATTGGATCAACAGGACACAGTCAACGCCAACATCCAGAATCTGCTGACTCAACTGCTTCAGAGAATGCCTCCTCCTCCCAACCCTTAGGCACTTAGGATGTTTTTCTTGCTTGTTGCTTTTCTTGTTTTGTCTCTGATGTTTTTGCTCGTATCTGGATATATATATATATATATATATATATATATATATATATATATATATATATATATATATATATATATATATATATATATATATATATATATATATATATATATATATATATATATATATATTCTTCCTGCATATTAGTTTTTTAAAGTCTTTTTGATTCTGACAAAAAGGGGGAGAAATCAAACAGCTCTGATGAAAAATTGTCTAATTCCTCAAGCACTCTGCAAACATACTATTCAATTAAAATCCATCTAACACTCTTTGACTTAGAAAGATGCAGAAAGGTATCTAGAAAACTTCATTGCTTGGAAGCTCTGGTAAGAACTTCTGAACTCCCTAGCTCATCTCAGGGGGAGCTCACTTCTATCTGATCTGATAAACTCTTATATCTGAATGTTTCATCTGTCAATTAAGTCTGTTTTGTCATCATCAAAAAGGGGGAGATTGTAAGAACAAAAATAGTTCTACAACAGATTCCAGGATTTTGATGATAACAAAGGATGAAACCAAAAATGGCACTCTAACGAAAAGTTTCTAAGTGTGCAGGACTCTGAACAAGAACAAAGGAATCTGGTCGCTTTATCAGATACAGAATAAAATCAGATACAAAGTACCAGAAGATCAGAAGCATCTGAAGTGGAAACGCTCCCTAGAAGCTCTGACTCTGAGCAAAACAACATATCAGAATATCAGAAGCATCTGAAGAAGAAGAGCGCTCCAGAAGTTCTGACTCTGAGCAACAGCATATCAGAATTCCAGAAGCTCTCAACTTCCTCTGAAGTCAACACTGATGATCTAAAAGACCAGGACTATTAGAAGCTCTAATGTCATTTCTCAGATCTCAGATTAATAGAGTAATTCAGACTTTGACGAAGAATTTCCTTATCCAGAAAGAGTAACGGTAACTACAACCTCAAATAGAAAGAAATTATATTTGGAAAGAAGTTATTCAGGGAGACAAACTTGTTTTGGCAAGAAACAACAGAAGTTATGGCATTAAACTCTCATCAAGACAAAATATCTGCCATCACTACAACGGTCCTTTCACCTCTATATAAAGGACGGCAAACCTCATTGAGAGACACACCTGAACGCACAGAATCACTTTACTCTCTCTCTTAATCTTTCACGAGCTTTTGCTCATAACGTGAAACTTCTTACTTGCTCAAATTTCTGTAATATCTGCTTTATCCTAGAAACACTCTAGATTACAAATTCTGTTTTTACCTAAATTGATTTTTATTCCTCAAGTGACTCTGCGCAGGCTGTATACTTGGGAGGACTAAGAGATCTTTCTCTTAGACGTTGGTTGTAATAATCTTTCAAGATTAGTGGATTAAGTCCTTTTTAAAGGCGAAATCACCTTGGTCGGGTGGACTGGAGTAGCTTTGTGTTATAAGCGAACCAGTATAAAATCCTGTGTGTTCTGATTCTGAAAAAGCGCTTATTTTCCAAAACAATTCAACCCCCCCCCCCCCCTTTCTTGTTTTTCTCACCTTCAATATCTTCACGGGCCTTCTAACTTGTTAAAAACTTGACTGAGTTGATTTCATGAAGTTGGTCAAGGTTTCCTCTAAAGGTGATGGTTTGCATTGAGGTGCTTAAGGAAATTGTTGAGCTCCTTGATTAGCATTCAAAGTTTGATTGTTGCTCCACTTAAAATTTGGATGATCTTTCCAACTAGGATTGTAGGTGTTGAAATATGGATTATTCTTCTAAAACTTATCATATTGAACTTCCGCACTCTCAACCTCTACTGTACAATTACCATTTGCATGCCTCTCTCTATAAAAATTACAACGAAGTGTCTGAACTGGGCTAACATTGGCTTAGGACAGTTTGGTTGCATCTAACTATTTAGAAAGTGCTTATATTTGAGCTGATAGTGATGTGTTCGAATCAACTGCATGTATACCATTTTATTTTACTACTCGTTAACTTGAGTGATACTCATTCTGGCACATATTTTCCATCAGCGTCTTTAACTATTCATTTGTCTTTGCTCTCAATGTACCTCCATGTGAGACATCCAGGAGAATCCTCGTTTGAGTTCTTAACACACTGATAAAGTGTGTCATCTATTCCATAGCACTCATATTATGATTCACACACTTACGAAGTAACAACTTGAACTTTTCCCATGCATCAGATAATGACTCAAACTCTTCTTGATCAAAGTTGGAAATTGAAGCTTTTCTCTGCATAAATTGAGCATTTGAATAATACCTCTCTAAAAACTTTTCCTCCAGTTCTTTCCAGGTTTGAATAGTGTCATTTGGGATGCATTGCAACCAATCTTTTGCGCGGCCTATCAAGGAAAAACCAAATAAATGTCAATGATATCAGCATTTGGCTTGCACGTTGAGCATGTCTCATAAAATTTAACGAAATACTCTCAAAGATCTATGATTTCTTACCCTTTGAATGGGTTATCCTTCAAACCTGAAAGTACATAATTCTTAATATCAAAATTTACAGGGTTGGTCGATTGAAATCCTAGTAAAATCTATCGAGTATCAGTTCTCCTGTAATAATCTCCCAAAGTTTGTCGTACGGGAGCTTATATATCTTATTTTTCTTCTTTTAGTTCTTCTGTGGCTTGCAGTGCTTCTCTTTTAGCTCGGCGAATTGTGTGTGTTATCCTTTCGATTTCTTGGTCTATCGATATCAGCGTCGAATATGAACCTCACATAAACAAAACAAACAATACCTTAGAATCATTGCACCAAACCAACAGAATAAGAATTATTTTCATTAACATATTTTTAATTTTTAAAATATTATAACATAAATTATATTTGAACAATTTGTCTAAACTCTCTAAAATCCTCTTCCAATACAATTTTTTAGTTCTCCAAATTATGGGAATTTTGGTTTTTGAATATAAATAAATTCCCCAAAACTCTCCCACCTAAATCCTTCTACTCTTTTCACTCAATCCTTTCTTTTTTTTCAAAGTTCTCATCTCCCTTCCTATTCAAACTCCCAAACAAAACCTAAGAGTTTGTTTGGACGAGGTAATCGAAAATGTATAAAAGATTTAAAATTCTAAGCAATTTAAATGATTTAATTGAAATTCATTCATTTTAAAATTCTTTTGTTTGGATAGAGTATTAAAATAATTTATTGTTAAATTTTTTTTGTTATTTTTATAAATTTAAAATTTATGGGTCAATTTTGAAATAGAAAAATAGACTAAATTGCAATTTAAACAAAATAAAAGAATCAATTTGGAATATTTAAAAATTATTAAGACTAATTTGTAATTTTTGGAAAAAGTTAAGAGTAAAATTGTAAAATTTGGAAAACATAGAGACCAACTTACAAAATTTGAAACCAACTTACAAAATTTGAAATCCAATTTGTCATTCACATTATATGGAATAGAAGACAAATTTCAAATTCTTTGATTTTAAACGTCATTTCAAAATAATTAAATTTAACTTTGACAAAATACTTGATAGATTTTCATCATTTTAATAATTCTATCTATTTTTATATTCAAACAATAAATTTTGATCAAATAATTTTAAATTTTCTTAAAACATTATATTCTCTCGTTAAAATGACTCATTCAAATACAATATAAGTTTTTAGGTGAATATGTGAAGTTTTTCTCACATATGTAGTTGCTCTTCGTCCAATATAAATGGAGTTGTTCTTCATTCAATATAAATGTTCTTCTCATGACCTATCAGATATGAGCCTTAATAATTCTAAAGTTAGTTAAATATAAAAAACACTAAAGCCAATTAGAAACTAACTAAATAGATTGAAGATTAAATGTGAAGAGTCAAGCCTTACCTGAGATGAGAATCCTTAGGAAAATTCCACAAACTCTCAAAGTTAAATTGCACAATATCAATGGCAAAGATTCAGAGTTAAATGGTTAAAGGATAGGGATGCCAACTCAAAATACTTTTATGGATATATCAATAAAATGAGTAGGGATAATGAAATCATAAGTTTGATAGTGAATGAAAGGATGTTGAATAGAGTGGTTGGAATAAAAGATGACATTTTTTAACACTTTCGGAGGTGTGGATTAAGACAAGGAGACTCGTTGTCACGGTTCTTGTTTCTTATAGTAGCAGAAGGATTTAATATGCTGATGAAAAAAACGGTGGACTTGGAAAAGTTTAATGGATTTAAATTTGACAATGATAAAGACTGATTCATCCATCTTCAGTATACTAACGACACCCTCTTCACTGGTAAAAAATGGGTGGTCAAATATTAAGAGAATCAAAGAAAACTTATTATTATTTGAATTAAAGTTTGATTTAAAGGTTAACTTTAACCAGACTTGTAAGTGGGGTCAACATATCTCAAAGGTGGCTTGAGGAAGCGGAAAATATTTTACACTGTAAGTTGGAAAAGTTGGGAAACAGTCCATTCGAGTACCTTGGACTACCAATTGACGTGAATCCAAACAGAATCAAAACTTAGTATCCAATAAATGAGACAGTGAGATCAGGGTTGACAAGATGGATGAATAAGCATTTGTCAATTGGTGGTTGAGTGGTGATAATAGAATCAATCTTGCAATCACTTTCATTTTACTTCCTCTCCTATTTCAGGGCTCCAACGAGAATAATATCAAAACTCGAATCTCTTTTTAAACAATTTCTTTAGGGATGGATGAGAACGAGAGAAAAATATATTAGGTTCATTGAAAGAAGGTGTGTAGACCTCCTCAAAAGGATTAGGAATTAGAAATTTAAAGGTGTTTAACCTTGCACTTCTGAGAAAATAGAAGTGGGAAATAAGTTGTGAGAGGAGTGGCTTATAGTATAGCACTTTGGTGAATAGATATGGTGGGATGGGAGGTGATTCGTGATTCTTTTAGAATCGGAGATACATGCAGCTCTAGTTGGTGGAACACCACTGGTCATCTCAATAACGGAGAATGGTATTCTTCGAGTTCATATTCTATTAGAGAAAGTGATTTTGTCTTAAATTAGTTATTCATCTAATTTGGTTTGGTCTAAGGCGTGGCACAGAGTGATTCCTTCAAAATTCATGTGCTTAGTTCGTAGGTTATTTCCAAATAGGATAGCTACTAGAGATAATCTTTTCTAGAGAGGAGTTATTGGAAAGGGATCCATCCAATCCAATGTGTGGAGGGGTGGAAATGAAGAGTCGGCGTCTCATTTATTTTTTGAATGCCAAGTTTTTGCGGGGGTCTGGTATGATATTTGTTGCTGGTTAAATATTTCTTTAGTTCCGCACAACGGCAGTATTTCGCATCTAGAACAGTCAGGAAGCCTGCTTCTAATGTTTAGTTACTGGCCTTTAAAAAAAAGAACTAAAACTCCATCGCTACCCTTGTTGTCTCAAATGTCGAAGTAGTTGCATCATCAATATGTCATGGGTAGCAGCACCGCCACCGATGTCCTGTTGTTTTTTTAAGCTATTTCTGAATTGAACATTGTCGTAGCTTTGTCCCGTAGAAACAGTTATTGGATCTGTCATTAACTGAAGTGAAACTGAACACCGAGAATCTTTAGATTCACAAAGTTTATAAAATCATCTTTATGATGCATCAAGTTTCGAATTGATTAGAGTTCTATCAGGCATTTGAAAATCACTACTAGGTAGTAGCTTAAAATCCAACTCAAACCAAACCACTTAAAATCTCTATCCTTCATGCGTGCTTGCTTTGGCGCTTGCATTCAATCTTCTCTCTATTTCCACTTTTCCTTTACATTTCTATCTTTTTTTTTCAATTTTCTGTTGCATCCTTAAACAAATATTCAACTCTCTTAGTTTTCAAAACAGATTATATTTTCACAGATCTTTTTCTATCTTGGTTCTGTTTGAAAATAATGAATCGATTCAATTACATCACAACAATGCCACCTAGACTAACTAGATATATTTTATGCTCATACAAGTTATTCAAGTTGATTCAATTACATCACAACAATACCACCTAGACTAACTAGATATATTTTATGCTCATACAAGTTATTCGAGTTAATTAGCCTTGTAACTACTTTATCTCAACTATAAGAATTAGTTAGGATAACATGGTTCTGATACCATAAATTAAGCATAAGTTAAATCTAGTTAATCAGATGGTGTTATTGTCTAATAGATTCGTTGAACCGATATGAAAATACTCACTTTGGTTAGTAATAAATTATTAACAGTTCGGTTCAATTCAATTTTTTGAATTGTTACAACCATTCTAATAGTGCACCCTCATTCTAGAGTGAAGTTTGACACAAACCGATAAAAACCTACTAAACTATCTATAAATAGAACCCATGATAAACATTTTTTAAAATCTTTAAAACTTATGTAAAATAGCAAGGAGCTCTAACATTTACACCCTTCAATCTCCATCATTCTACTGTTCTGTTAGTAGAGATAACACAGCCAACAGGAAACGGGAAAATAAAATATAAACAAAAAAACACAACCAAAAGAGAGATCGATTAACATGATAGAAATAAAAATAGCAGCAGTTCTTAATAGTGATAATAACCACATAAACATTTAAAGGACATGCATTAGATCCACGGATCAAGGATTCCTGGAGTCGCTGAAACTATATTAAGTGATAGAGAACCTAAGTTACAATCATAAGATGCACCAGCAGCTACGACACAGTAATATCAATACTTAAACATCAAAATGACCAAGAACAAAAACCATAATCTATCTTAACTTGGGCCGCTTCGGCATACTACCACTTAGACTGCCTCGAGACTTACCAAATGCTTTAGCCTTCCTTCTTTTCCTGTCTTCTTCACTGTCAGACTCATTCCCTTTCTCCTTATCCGCATTGCTTGCTTCCCTCTCCAGCTCTTCCCATGTTTTTCCCTTCTCTTCCTCTGAATCCTCATCTGAGTCCTCTTCCTCCTCATCCTCCTCAGACTCAACAAGTGATTCACTGTCAGAAGCCTCCTCTTCAGAATCTGATTCAGGTTCCATGTCAGATGGTTCATAACCTTTATCTGATTCCTCTGAGTTATCAGATTCTGAATCAGTAGCTTCCAAATTCAGAAACTCCCAGCCACCACCTTCAATGAAACTTTTAGGGTCATCTGTGATTGTCTTTAGGATCTGACGCCAGTTCAGATTCAGCCTGCTTTCATAATATTTGATGTCTGTTGTGTCAAGCCACTCCTTGATGCCATCAAGTGATGTAGAAGGGATAGAGTCGATCCTGAGGACATCCCGCTTGAAGTCCTTAAATACAATTGTCATATCAAAGTTCTTCTGCCCAAGACCAACCCTCTCCAGATTCACAATCTCAATCTCACCTAGGGTGACAACAAGGAAAGGAGTCTCTATCAGCTCAACAAGGCAGGCTGAGGTAGGGACAATAAATACTGAAGATTTATGAGGTACCCCAGGGAAGCCAAGTTCTCTAAGAGGTTGATCAAACTCCAAGTCAAGGCCACTGAATTGTGGTTGTCCCCAGAGATCATTTACCCGATTCACAAAGCTTTGAAATTCTACATTAATCTTGTTCTTTCTCTCCCTCTCTCTTTGCTCTTCTTCAAGCTCATCAGGATCATAAGCTGATCTTTTCCCACCTCCAACATTCTGGACCATGTCCATTACCTCAACATAAAACTGAACATCCTTGGTCTTCTTATTTCCTACCATAATATGGTTGTGCAGATGAAAGTGCAGGAGGGTAATCATTTCATTTTCTGCTGGCTGGAAGAAAGCATGTTTAATATTAGCAAACATCACATCAACACGCTCATCAGATCTGGTGGTAGAATATCGAAATCCATTCACATGAGCCTCAAGAGTGCCCGGTATCTTCCTTCCACGCCCACCAAAAGCAGGGCGAATCCAAAGGTCAGGCAATCTTATAGGCTTAAATCTGTTGCTGGCAAGCTGCAGTTTCTCCTGGGTGACCAAAGTTGCTCTCTCAGCTCTCTCAGACTCCCTTGCTACAACTTGTCGCCTGAGTGTTTTGATGGATTGCACAACCTCACTTATATGCCTTGAATCCTTGGAGCGGAATGAAGCTTCCTTCAAATATATAGATCCTTGAAACTTCACTGAGTTTGAATCATGAGGACTGAAAGGGGTCCCAGGAACATTGAAAATAATTCTAACATAGCAATTGCGATTGGTGTCCTGCTGGCTGGAAACAGTTCGAATGAAAGCCACATGAAAAGGAACCATACTTCCATTAATTGGCAAGAGAACTGCTTCACTCTTTTGATCAATCTGAATCATCATCTCTCTGGAAGGAGGAAGGTCGTTTATGTTCTTGTAGGCAACCAGTTCTGCAGAAGACCTGGAAGAAGAACGGTTGTCTCCTGCCTCATTACCACCACCAGCAAGTCGCCTAGCAGTTTCTTCATTTTTCTGACGAGCAAGTTCTGCCTGATGCTGTCTACGAAGTTCCTCTTTTGAAATCTCATGATTGTCTGACCTTAGCGTTGTCTTAGACATCAAGGGTTCTGCACCACTGTGAACAGCCTTTGATTTGGGCTTTTCTTCTTCCTCATCCTCATTGAAAGAATAAGCCACATCTTTTAAAGCTTTGGAGCTCATTGAAGTCACAACATCTGCCTTGTCTTTGTTGATGATCACTGTGTCAGCAAGCAAGAGAGAGAAGACCTTGTTCTTAGACTTACTGTTCTCACATTGCAAATTCTGAAATCCAATTGACACATTGAATACCATGCCTTCTTTAATTATCTGGTCATTCTTAGCATTAATATTCAAACCTGACTCGCGAAACTCAATGCCAATTCCTGTCCCAGCAGACTTTGTCAAACAGGAAACCATGTCAGGGGCATCCTTTTCCACAACAGAAACTGCAGCTAGATAAGCAGCACTCAACTTATTTCCATGCTTTAAAGAACCAATAGTGGCCTCATGTGCTTTAAGAAGAACCTCATAAGCCTTACTTTGAATAGGGTCTGCATCAATCAAGAAGGTTCTAGCTATGTTTGAGCAGTAGCTCTTGTACCGGGCACCGACAGCACATATAATTACACTGGCAGAGTCGTAGTAAAGTGCCTCGTCGTTGCTGACAGCACTAGGCCTAAGATCAAACTTCCCCCCACTCTGAAAAATTGGAGGGTAACAGATGTCAACATTATCTGCCTTCAGTTTACAGTTGACTTTTGAAGGCTCCAGTATAACTTTCTCAGTCTCCTCCATCAATGTGGAATGTAAAATTTTCTTCTCTTCATCAATTACATTCTCAAGCTTTGAAACTACAAAGTTCTTCATCACACTGGTTGTGAGGTATGCGGCTCTCTTGATGGATGTAATTTCTTCATTACTTTTTGCAGAAAACAATGCAGAAAACCCATTTGCCACATCACTCAGATTAAATTTTGAACTTTTTAATTTTTCAGCCCATGCTTCAAGCAATTTCCCTTCAGGTTCCTCCCTAGCTATGTGTCCAACAGTGGATGAATCATGGCCATCAGACTTTGACTGAACACGGATGGCACGGACAATAGCATCCATAAGAGAAGCTCCATCATCATTTTTAGGCTTGACATGCAATACAATCTCCACACCAACTGACTCTTTGGCAGATTTTTTGACAGATTCGATAATAGATGCCTTCTTTTGGCTGCACAATACATGGATCTGCACCTTTGTGAAGACCATTATTGTTTCCGGGAACTCAAATCCAAGGAGCCACAAGAATAGAGCAGTAGATTTCAGGTATCTTAGATCTTCTGAAGGTGGAGGACATGCAACAGCAACTGCATCAGAAGAGCCCCAGATATCTGCTCTGTGTTCATCCCAATGATTATAAAATGACTTCAGTCTGGTTTGAAATGTAGTCAGATCAATAGCATAGGCCGAACCAGCTGCACTAGATTTTCCATTGGAAGCTTGTGCACTAGATTTTCCATTGGAAGCTTGTGCACTTCCATTTCGATGGTCTGACATGGTCTACTATTTCTGGAAATAAAAGAAAAAATTACAAGAAACATGGATAAGAAACTAGCCAAACAACTATAGATGCAAACTCTATTTTAGCGTCCTTGGGGAGCAGATACCAGATGAGTAATGGATAAAAATATGAAGTTCCAGTGCACAGAGGATTAAAATGAATGTACATGTCTCTACAATTTGCTATTTATGTCTGGCATATCAAACAAGTAATTGCAATTAATTGCTTTACCGTTAAATATTTGCATTCCTGACAGACTTTTAAGCTTCAAAAGTAAACAAGAAAGTTTTCCATACATAAATAAAAAGAACATGCATTAAGTAGAAAATGGCCTAATACACACTGTCACAGTTCACAATGCCTTTCAGTCAAAGACTAATCGGAATACATCTCAGAGAGAAGACTACAGACTTCTCAACACATTCACAAGCTGGACACAGTTATCTAGAAGTAGCAGTCCAGAACAATAAACCAGATTCCTTTTCTAAACCTATATTCATTCACCCATGAACCAAAAATGTTTACTAGCAAACATAATGCCATAGCACAGTGAGTTACAAATAATTTAACAAATTCAACACAGAATACAATCAGTTTCCAATTCCTCAAAAAGGTCCATAACCAAAAGGGTGGGGAAAAAAGCATAGTTTAACAGCAACAAAAAGAACAAAATGCAATTTACTACCAGAATCAGAAACAATAAGAAAACATAAAAATCTCATCCATTATTTTATCAACTGATTCGGCCAATGATTTAGAATTACCACTATCGTAAATCACTAAAATAAACAAAAGTAACCCTAAAAAATTACATGCACGAAATCTAGGGTTTGCAAGGTTTTGCGCATAAGAATTACTAGAACCAAAACGACGCTGTTTTCCGCTAACACAGACCTGTTACACGGAGTAACATAGAGAAAACGTCTGAATCTCAGACTCAAAGGATTTAACAACATCGCATCGTCGCTCGAAGCTTCGTTACAGTGATATATACACAATTTCCAGAACATCAAAATCTAAAAAAAAAAAAAAAAAAAATCGGAAAAAAAACTATTAATAGTTTCGGCCGATTTGAGATGACGATGGTAAAGAACGAGAAAAAACCTGTAAAACAAGTAGCAGTGAAAGGCTTCTGGCGTAAACGGTGGTTGTTTCTTTACTGCGATTTGAGAAATTTGTTGGAAGCGGCTCGAGATTGTTGAGATGAGGAAGAACGTTTCGATTTGGGGGAATTGTGACCTAATTAGGGTAGATAGAGTGAGGGAAAATGGTCGTGGTTGTTTGTGAGAGGGGTTTTATAAGCGTGGATAGGGTTAGGGTGTGTTGTGGGGAGTGGAATGGAAGGAATGAAGAGAAACGGAGATGAAGCGGTTGGAGTAATGCGAGAGGGGGAATTAGGGTTCATATGCTGTGGTTTGCGGAAGTGGAACCAGAGGGATTGGGATTTGGAGTCGCGTGAACGAAAATGGAAATATATAAATGAAAAAAATGGGAAAATTGCGCCAAACTATCGCGGGCGAAATATATTGCCCTAGAATGTACTCTTGCTTTTGAGGAATGGTCAAGTGTTTTTTATTATAACTTTAACAATAATAGTAGAAGAAAGAACTCAATTGAGTCGAGATTAATTTCGTTAAATTCCATTATCAAATAGATTCTTCTTCATTTTTTATGAATGTTAAGCAATGTTTTCATATTTGATAGCTAAGCGTTGAAGATGGAAAAAAAAGTTGAGTTTAATAAGCATTCAAAATTTTAGAGTTATATAAAGTGATAATTCAGTCATTTTTGAAAGAGGAAAACAAGAGCGATAAACTACAGGTTTGCTTGTTAACGTTGGAATCTGATATAATGTCAGACGATTCAGCTTTCAAAATCATGTTTGATATTGTTCATATATATGATCAAAAAATCTATGAATTATTACTTGTTATCGGAAGAAGATGAACTGCATCGCACTTGCAAAAGCCAGAACTTTGCCAGAAATGTAATGTTCTTGGTTGCCATCACACGGCCAAGATTTGATGTAGGATCGGATGAAACTTTCTCTGGAAAAATAGGTGTCTTTTCATTTGTTACCAAAGAGCTGGCAAGGAGGAGCGTTGTAAATAAAGATGTGAGAACTCTTAAAACAAAAGTCATTAATTCAATCAATAGAGAAATTAGTAAAACGTTTCTAATCGAAAAAGGTATTTCGACCATAAAAGAAAAGTGGTCAACATATGACATAGACCACCCAAATTTCATTCAAAAGACAATCCAAGATGCCACATTAATGAGAATGACATTGAATTTTGTCATGTTGTCAAACAAGATGGATTTGATATCTGAATTATGTGTCAACCTATAAACTTGCTTGATTTAAATGTTTTAGACGTTGCCTTTTTCACTATCATACAAGCACTACAACAAAGAGAAACGCCTAAGATGATTGATGGCCTAGTTGTAGTAGTGGAAAAATTCTATTAAATATATTTCTATACCCAGTCCAATAGAATTTTCTTAACACTAAAGACATATATGGTAGAGATAATCACATCAACAGGTCCAAACAAATACAAAGTTCCACATATAAAAAATGATGTTATGCAAAAAGAATGATGATTGCCAACTCAAATTAAATGTGATCTCTCTTTAGTCGAAGAGGTTATTCATCATTTAAATCACCATTAGTATATTAATGTTTGTATGTCTAAAGTTTTGGCAACTAATGATGTTAATATTTGTATGTTTAAATTTTGAAATATGTATGATAATACGAATAATGATCAAATAATAATAGTATTGTGTTGCTAGATCAAACTCGTTTTAGAGTTACCTGATGGTTATTCAATTCTTTAAAAAAAAGTACATATTATGAAATTAGAATATAAGTGTTGTGATAAACGATGTCAAGAACGAAGTAAAACTATGAGAAATATATAATTTTTTGATCAACCAAGAAAACGTTGAGAGAGAGAGAGAGAGAGAGGAAGAAGAAGAGAACCACAGTTGGTTGTGACGGTTATTTTCTATTCATTTTCTCAATGGGCGTTAAATGATTACATGTGAAAAATAACGATCAACCTTTCTCCTAGCAAGTGAGATAGTAGCCTATTTATAGACTACTGGCATATGTATCTAATGTATGAAGATAACATGTATACATGACATACATAGCTACTAAATAACATAATATATAAGTTATCTTCGACTACTACATTCTTGAACAAACTTCTACCATATCATGCACATTCGACCCTGACAAATCTTGAAGTTACCCCTGTCGAGACTAGAGTTTGATCCAATACTAGTAATCTCCACCATGGAACAAACTCCACAACATTAAGGGAACAAAGTGGTTATCATCATGTAGTTTTATCAACTGCATACAATGGAATAACTTGTTGCTTAGTAATGACTTGGTGACCATATCAGCAACATTGTGATCAGTCGAAACCTTCAGCACTTTGACATCTCCCATTTCAATTTACTTCCTGAAGAAATGCATCTTAACATCAATGTGTTTGATTCTCTCATGATAGGTTGAATTCTTTGACTAATGTCTGGCATTTTGACTATCACATTTAACAGTGATTGTTTGACCTTGAAGTTTCAGTTTTTAAGCAAACGCTTAAAGCCAAATGTTTCTTTTACTGCTTTAGTGAGGGTAATATACTCAACTTAAGTGGTTGATAAGGATACAACCTTCTTAAGTATCGATTTCCAACCGATTGTTGTACCAAACATAGTGAAAACATATCCATAAAGAGATTTTCTAGTATCCATATATCCTGCATAGTCAGAGTCAACAAATCCTTTGACTTCAACTTTGCTATCATCGCCTTTGGTTCCACCATAAACCAGGACTCTGCACAAAGATCCTTTTATTATCATCGCCTTTGGCTCCACCGTAAAAGTATGATATGCAATTATAACTCACCAATACCAAACCACACAAGCATTTAACAATACATGTTTATACATCCACAAGTTATTCACACAACTTTTAAAGCATATCAAATTTATACGACAACTCGTCAAACACAACGAAACAACAAACAACTATCAAATGGAATCAGAAACAACTCAAAAAATCGAGTCGGCGACCCAAAATTGATCAACGCGTGAAGCTACACGAAATATACCTAAGCACATTGCACGCCTGATAACACTAAAACACACTGCGTATTTGGTTCGGATTGCACATGTTTATTGTATTTTATTTATCAATTTCTTGTATTATGCTTGTGTTTTGTTTCATTTTCAGGTGACACTACCCTAATAAGCCTCCGGCGAAGAAACGACGCGAAAAGAGCAAAAATCAGAGGTTTAAGGTGAAAATTACATACATGACGTCCCACTTGGCGTTGGCCAAGGAGAACGCCATGAGGTGTCATGGTCGGACCATGTCCCAACGGTCACAAGACCACGTCTCTCACTCCTTACACACTTGGGGGGCGCCAAGCAGGGGATGGCGAGTGCCATCCACCTAAATGAAGGTTTCGGTCAAGGCAGTTGGAGCATTTTCCCCATGACAATAGAAATTCTCTCACACGAATTTTGAATGGGCTACTTGGACCCAAAGAATGGTTGCAGTATAAATAGGTCTTAGATTCTTAGTTTTTTGGCATCTAGTCTTAGTTTCAGCATTATGCATAAACTCACTATTCAAAGCGGTAATCTGTCACATCGAGAGGTTATCGCACTATTGTTGTAATCGAGATTGGAGCACTGTAGCATAGAAGTTTATTTTCCTGTCAAATTTATCTTCAAGTCAAATTTACTTTACAACATTGTAGCAGATTCAAGTCTCCGATTTGGAGCAGGTTTTTATTTCAATTCGTAATTTATTATATCACATTGTCTTTGCTTTACTTAAATTCTCGCACCACTTTACATTCTTTATTTTCCTGTTCCGCTTTAACTTTATTTACATTATTGCTTTGTTTTACTTTGTTTACTTTACCGCACGATTTACTTGTTTTAATTTCTTTTATCGCTAAAAAGGGGATTTGTCTTTGAACCGAACTTAAGAGTGACACTTTCGTTCTTTTGAAACCAATCACACACTTATCGCGTTTTTAATCCCTAAATGACTTATTCTGCAAATCGATTATATGCAATGTTTACCATAGTCATGTTCAGCTAAATTTATTGTGATAGGATGTGAGGATCGTCGTTTTGACGGTACTTCATATGTTGTTTCTGTAGAAATACTTTAGGGGTTGACTTTGGTTTTTAATAAATTTTTCTGAACTTAAATGGATTGGCCGCTACGTAAATGGGACCGTGCTTATATTTACGTAACCGCCGTGATTACATCGGGTAAGATCGAAAGTCGTCTGAAACTTTAGATAAAAGTTGGTTAGTTTTTAATTGATAAAACAGCGAAAGCGCTTTATTAATTAATTAGGAAATTTTGATATTATTAGAAGGCGATTGTAAAACTACTTTCGGACGCGTTCATAGATTTAGGACCCCTTCCTTACAAACCACCAATCCTATCTCCGCAAAGGCTTAAGCACACCAAATTAGACAACCAATATAAAAGGTTTGTAAAAGTGAACGAGAAACTCCATGTCGAGATTTCATTTACTGAAGCGATCACCCAAATACCATCCTACGCAAAGTTCCTTAAGGACATCTGTCGCGGTGAAGAATCGGAGACCAAGCTATTGATTATACTTGACTCATGAATCAAAATATCACCAAGAACTTTAATTTATCCAAGGGAAGGGGAAAAGATTCAAAAATAAACCCAATATGTATATGCAAAGCTAGAAGATTAAACTTAAGCTAAGCAAAATTGGGGGAGATTCTAAAGGTACGGGGGTGTGTTATGAAAAGGGAAGGTATTAGCACCCTAATCATATGTAGTACTCTACAGGAACCTTTTGGATATATGTGTTTGGTTTAAAATTGTTTTCTATTTGATTGGGGAGATTAGAAAAAGAACATTTTTTATTGTTTGATGATTTGGAAAGACATTGAGTCTTATGCCTACATACCCGTGAAGGATCAAAACCTCGTCGTTCGGGTTCAAAAGTAAGAAGGGATCTGTTGGGGTTGATTTTATGAGAAAGAGACAAATTGTCATCTTAAGGAGAAGACTCACATTTAAACCACCACAAACATGTGAAAGATAGATCTTTGCATCAAATTGAAAGAAGGGCTCTCACTTGGATATATAATCAACAAGTATGCCACATATCTCTTCCAAATGGAAAATAATCAATATCAATCTCAACAATGTTATGGGGTAGGAGATTTAAATCTCAACTAGGGATGACTCATGTCTAATCCTTTTATGAAAAGGTTTTAAACATGGAAAAGCCAAAGTGGCAAAAGGATTTGAGTTAAGTTTGTGTTTTTTAGGTCTTATGAAAAGATCTTTGAATATGCTTAAGTGTTTTAAAGCATTTGATTAAGAAATAAAAGGAGAAACAATGACTTAAATCAAAGTTTATTATGAAAGTGGTTATAAGAAGGAGAGAGGGATAGAATCCTAAGATTTAAATTGAGGGGAACCTAAGATTTTATCTAGAAGTTTTTTGGATTAAGGGGAAAGCAAAGTTGTATATAATGTAGATGAACACACACATGCAAAATGACAATAATGTCATGATTCTTTTCCCTTGGATATAAATAATAACAAGATTCAACATGCATTAACATTATGACACAAAATATAGCTAAGTACAATGGTAATCACAAGGTATGGATAACAATGTTAAACATGGGTTTTTTAGGCATTGAGATAAGCATAAACAAGACATGACGAAGTTTCACATGACATCACAAGACACAACATATTGATGGTGAAGACAAAATCATACTTGACATGGTAAAAGCATTCATTGGTA
Source organism: Lathyrus oleraceus (assembly GCF_024323335.1). NCBI lineage: Eukaryota > Viridiplantae > Streptophyta > Magnoliopsida > Fabales > Fabaceae > Lathyrus > Lathyrus oleraceus. Next base: position 317,808,873 of record NC_066583.1, on the reverse strand, counting down.
CATGGTAAACACAACATAAATCAATTTAGGTCAAACATGCATCACATTATAAGTCTTCACAAAATAAACATTAGACTTGAATCAAAGTTCATGATAAGACCAAACTTAAGTAGAAACCTAATCACCTTCTAACCATTCATCCAAACACGTTTTCAAGGTGAATCGATTTAGACATGATATGAAAAAAATCAAGTTTAAACATGTTAAGTACAACAATCAACACTTGAAAGAGTGTGCTATGATCATACAAACATTCAACAACAATAAAAAACAAGAGATGGACCAAAGAGATTGATTAGGATCTCTAAAAACACCTAAAAAGCACATGTTTTCTATCCAATAAAAAGTGGTGAAATAAATTTTTTATTTTTTTATTTTTTGGTATCATCATAAAATAGACATTCTTGTGAACACATGGCAAAAAGAATGGGTCAAAAAGATTAAGGGATCCTGAAGTTATGGGTTTTTGAAGTTATGAAGAAAAATGAGCATTTAACAAGTGAGAGAAAATAAACATTATGCTGGCCAGGTTCGAACCCACGTCCTTGGGGTTCCATGGACTTTTTTCCAATGCCAACTCAGCATCATCTTCAACCTCTCTCTCATTTTCGTTTTCTTTTTTTCACTATTTTCCCAATCTTCCATCAATCATATCTCTCTCATTTCTCAACCATTTTTCATGAAATAAAGATCAAAATCACATAGAAAAATGCAAGGAACACAATGGTACCATTGGTTTTGGCTAATACTCAAAGATGGAGATGCACGAAGGTAAAAACCAGAACTGGAACTTTAGGTTTCATGCAACATAATTTCACATAAACAACAATATAAATGACATGTAAGCTAATGATCCTTCTTAACACAATAAATGCTACATATTTGCTTCAGAAATCAAAATGAAATGACGTATGTATGATGAGTTTCAATGTGCAAGAATATACCTATTGTGGCAAGGTCCAATGCCTCTTCAACACTACTTCCAGCTATTGTTGATGCCTCTCCTAATGCTTATGAGTTCCCAGAAGATGATTGGAACCTTTGATTTGCAGAATGCACAAGACAAATGAGAGAATGGAGGTTAAGGTTGAAAAGCTCTCAAGAATGGAGTTTTCCTTAGAAAGCTCGGTGTGTGGATAGATGAGGTTTTGTCCTCAATTTATAGGGATCCTTGAGGGTTTAAGAAGCCTCAAATATCATAAAATAATTAAGACTTGTACTAGTTTGCTTGGTTGGTTGGTTCTTGCACAAAACACCAAGTAGGAAGCATGACAAAAGCATGGGGGCTTGGAGTGTTTTATTGAGATTTGTCTGAAGTGTAAGAGTGGACTTGATGTTTAGAGTTGGTATGTATCAGATCCAAAGCCATTTGGGAGCTCAATGGTACTTAATGTTGGGTTAAAGCCATTTTACACAAATGGACGTGTAACCTTTATGCCAAAAATGGAATGATTCATTGTGTAATGGCTTGGTTGCTTGAATAATGGCTCAAAAGTGTGTGTGATCTTCTGATTAGAGTGAGATTTAGAAGCAAGAAGTACATGTACTTGTGGATTTGTTTGGATTTGTAGTGTACTTTGGCTTAGAATTTGACTTATGAACCATTCCATGAGGTTGTCTTCCCAAATTCGATTCTCTTAGCTCGAGCATGGGAATTTATTGATCTTGGACATTTTGGAAATATGGAATAATGATCTACAACTTTCATGTTGATCACTTTTCTTGAATCAGTTGGGATCTGGGTGAAAAACTGACATAAAGTTGGTCACTTGACTAGGTCAGCATGCTGAAAATTTCACGAAGTGTTTTACCACTTGACAAACAAATGAATCATCCACTTCATGACCCCATATCTCCTTATTCGTGCATTTTTTGAGGTTTTATCACCTAGGACAAAGTTGAAGTATGAAGCAAGGTCTTTAATCTGATCGTTGGAGAAACGAAAATGGTGGCTTGGATCATAAGTTATGGCCTTGGAAAGTTGGGTACTTGGACATGTTTTTTAGGGACTTAGTAAAAATTTCAAATTCTCCATCTTTGCCCTTTTTGCAAGTAACCTTGATTTTCTTGACTAAACTTGACCAAATGACTTCAATGATCATATTTTCATAATCCTTGACTTGAAAAGTTCATAGTTGACCAAAAATCTTAAAAGTCAAACTTTGACTTTAAGCATTTGTTGACTTTTTCATCAGTTGTGTTCAAACTTTCATCTGCTTATGAACCTAACCTCTTGAGCCATAAGAATTGTATGAGTGGGTTATGAGTACATATTTTAATACCTTAGATCATGCCTCAAGCCATAGAATCATGCTTTGGTCAAAGAGCCAACATCAAGCTGACTTTGACCAAAACCCTAATTTTGAGTGTCAGATGAATTGTGGCTTGATGAACTTGAGATGGAATGATCTTGAAATCGATTCTTATTGATGGAAGTCACTTGATTACTTGGTAAGAATGAGGAGTTTGAAATGTTAAAACTCATGCCAAGTCTTAATTGATCAATCTTTGAAAGCTCTTGGTGCAAAACCCTAGCTTAAGACAAACAAAGTAGAAAATCTTTTTGTATTTTCAATAGGTTAGTAGTGCAAAAATGATAGATGTCATGCAAATGATACAAATGATGGTGGCATCTTAGGGTTGAAAATTAGGGTATGACAATATCCTAACCAACAAACGAAGACTTGGTGATCCTAAACCCTTAGAATGCAATTCTATTGCTGAAAATAAACTTGATAAAAAGGAGAAAGACCCAGGAAGTTTTTATATACCTTGCGTTTTAGGAAATCATGTTATCGATAAAGCACTCCTGGACTTAGGATCCAGCGTGAGCTTAATGCCTTTAGCCGTTTGTAATAGGTTAAACTTATGAGAAATGCAACCGACTAGAATGTCTCTTCAATTAGCCGATAGATTCGTTAAGTATCCAATAGGCATTGTAGAAGACATCCCAGTTAGGATTGGCCAACTCTATATTCCTATAGATTTTATTGTCAGGGACATTCAAGAAAACGACGAAATCCCTATCCTTCTAGGTAGAACCTTCTTATCAACAATTGGGGCTATAATAGATGTCAAAAGAGGAAAAATGACTTTTGAGGTAGGTGATGAAAAAGTAGATTTTATATTATCAAAATTCTTAAAAGCACCAGTCATAGACGACTTTTGCTATGCCATCGACATCATTGACGAATGCATAAGAGAGTTAGACCAAGAAAACCCCGTTGAAACAATTAAACTACCTTCGACCCCCATAATGGAGGACGACAAATTTAAAGACCCTTATATAGATGACAACCTTCACGAATGCTTAGCACTCACCCCAAACCATATGCCATGTCTTAAGAAACCATCAATAGAGCTTAAGGAGCTATCAAAGAATCTAACATATGAGTTTTTGGATGAAGAACTAAATCGTCCCGTCATAATAAGCTCCACCTTAAATGGTGATGAAACAAATCAACTTTTAGATGTTTTAAGAAAATATCCTACAACTCTAGGATATAACATTTCTGATCTCAAAGGGATAAGTCCATTTGTGTGTATGCACCGAATTATGTTGAAGGAAGATTCTAAACCCTCCAGAGAACATCAAAGAAGGATAAATCATATACTGAGTGACGTGGTAAAAAAAGAAGTGTTGAAGCTACTGGAGGCTGGAATAATATACCAAATCTTCGATAGTAAGTGAGTAAGCCCTGTACATGTGGTACCTAAAAAGGGAGGTGTCACAGTAGTACAAAATGAGAAAGGAGAACAAGTAGATAAACACATAGAAAGTGGTTGGCGTATGTGTATTGATTATAGAAAACTTAATAAAGTAACTAGAAAAGACCATTTCCCTCTCCCGTTCATAGATCAAATGCTTGAATGCCTAGCAAGACATTCTTACTTTTGCTACTTGGATGGATACTCAGGATTTTTCCAAATTCCCATTAACCCCGATGGTCAAGAGAAAACAACTTTTACATGCCCTTATGGAACATTTATTTATCGACGAATGCTATTTGGACTATGCAATACACCAGATACCTTTCAACGTTGTATGATGTCAATCTTCGCAGATTTCCTTGACGAGATCATGGAAGTTTTCATGGATGATTTCTCGGTATGTGGATCCAATTTTAAAAACTGTTTAACTAACATTGAGAAAAGTCTGGAACAATGCGTGGAAGTCAATCTCGTTCTAAACTAGGATAAATGTCATTTTATGGTCATCGAAGGAATAATGTTATAACACATAATATCTAAGAGAGGTATTGAAGTTGATAAGGCTAAAATAGAGGTTATAGAAAACCTCCAACCACCTAAGACATTTAGAGAGATTTGAAGTTTCCTTGGACATGTCGGTTTCTACCTTCGTTTCATTAAGGACTTATCTAAAATAACAAAACCTTTAACAAATCTTCTAATGAAAGAAGTGGAATTCATTTTCGACGATAAATGCCTACAAGCTTTCAAATACCTTAAACAAGCACTAATTTCCGCACCTATTATGCAGTCGTCCGACTGAAGTCAACCTTTCAAAATTATGTGTGATGCAAGCGATTATGGTATGGGTGCTATGTTAGGGAAAAGGAAAGATAAAAAACTTCATGTAATTTACTATGCTAGTAGGACATTAGATGTTGTGCAACTTAATTATGCCACAACCGAAAAAGAACTCCTCGCTATTGTTTTCGCCATTAATAAATTCCGATCTTATTTTGTCAGGGCTAAAATCATAGTTTACACTGATCACGCCGCCATCTGATATCTATTAAAAAGGACGTTAAGCCTAGACTCCTTCGTTGGACCATTTTGCTACAAGAATTCAATATAGAGATTCGTGATAAGAAAGGCACCGAGAATGTGGTTGTTGACCACCTCTCGAGGCTCGAATACCTAAAATCGGATCTTATCCCGATAAATGATGAATTTACCTATGACAAACTTACAATACAAATTAGAACCAATCATTATGATGACCCAAACCTTTATTTAAAACCAGACATTGAACAAGGTCTTGTATTAACTAATGTACCTTGGTACGCCGACTTTGTAAACTACCTAGTCGCCAATATCATGCCCCCCGGCCTTAGTTACCACCAGAAGAAGAGATTCTTTCACGACATAAAATACTTATACTGGGACGATCCCCTCCTATTCAAGAAAGGCATAGACAATATACTCCGTCGTTGTGTCCCTGAAGAGGAAGTAGAGAATATAATAAAACATTATCATTCTGCACCTTATGGTGGACATGCGGACACGTCAAAGACTTGCGCCAAAATACTCCAAGCAGGCATTTTCTTGCCAAATTTATGGCGCGACGTCCATGCCTACATTGTCAGATGTGACCAGTGTCAACGCACGGGGAATGTCTCAAGACGCGATGAAATGCCTTTGAAAAATATCCAAGAAATATAACTCTTTGATGTTTGGGGAATATATTTTATAGGACCTTTTCCATCTTCGATGGGAAATAAGTAAATTTTAGTAGCCCTTGATTGCGTGTCTAAGTGGATCGAAATCGTAGCTTCACCCACAAACGACACTCGTGTAGTCATAAAATTATTTAAAAACTACATATTTCCTAGGTTTGGAGTACCTCGCCTCGTTATAAGCGATAGAGGATCCCATTTCATATCTAGAATATTTAATAACCTTTTAAATAAATATGGAGTAAAACACTGAGTAGCAACATTGTATCATCCGCAAACCAGTGGTCAAGTTGAAGTATCAAATAGAGAGATTAAACAAATCTTAGAGAAAATCGTTACGATATCCCGAAAAGATTGGTCCCTAAGTCTACAAGAAGCATTATGGGCTTACAGGACCGTGTTCAAAACCCTTATCATAGCAACCCCTTATCAATTGGTTTACGGAAAATCTTGCCACCTACCGTTTGAGCTAAAACATAAAGCTTATTGGGCCATAAAAGCCCTTAATATGGACTACTTAGCAGTCGGTGAAAATTGCATCCTAGACATCCATACGCTAGAAGAACTACATCGAAATGCTTATGAAAATGTCATTATCTATAAAGAAAGAACCAAAGCATGGCATCACAAAAAGATAGTGAAAAAGGAATTTAACATAGGTGACCCCGTACTTCTTTTTAACTATAGTTTACGATTATTTCCTGGTAAACTTTGCTCAAGATGGACTGGCCCTTATGAGGTCACCAAAGTCCTGAAATCTGGGGCAATAGAAATCAGTGATCATTCATGCAGTCCTTTTGTAGTGAACGGACAAAGATTAAAATATTATCACGGAGGCGACATCCCTACCTACTACTCTGGTCATACTCTGATCGAACCACCAATGTTTACATCTACTATATAAACGACTGAATTGTCAAGCTAACGACGTTAAAAAAGAGCTGTGTGGGAGGCAACCCACACCCCTTTCTATTTTTTTGTTATTCATGCATTATTTAATGTCGAAAAGGTGAGCTATTTATTATTTATTATGCGCTTAATAGGACTAACTTACGTGTTATTTACATTTCAGGTTTCAGATTCCATCACCCTCGATAGCATTCCCCACTAACCTTGTTTTTCAGGATGCAGAGCTTCGACGTCATGCATGTTATGTTCTGAGACGATACTCAGCAGAAACAATATGTGGTTCTTTCCGATAGACCAATGCTTCTAACCAGATACCCTGACCCTAACTGCCTAGAAGCCTTATGTATTGAAGCCAGTGTGAAATACCTCTGCAACTAACTCCAATGGGATGAATACTCTGATGCCACGAATGTAACCTACAGACACCTAACACTAGAATTCCTCAGCTCACTCATTTACGAACCTTACATAGGCAGAGGATTCAAAAGAGGCCGTATTAACTTCCGACTATTTGGAAAATAATACACCTTTAGCCATAAAGATTTTGCTAACCTATTAGGATTTCAGTATGGCATCGACGCTATACATGAGTACCCTGAGTGCAATGTCATGCAAGATGAACTTGATAAGTTCTGGAGCGACATCACCGGTGTAGGAGGACCTGATCCTTCCACCCATCTATCCAACAAAACCCACAACCCAACCTTCAAGTATTTCCAAATGACCTTAGCCCATACTTTCCTTGGAAAAGGTGAAATCGACGACCATGCCAGTACTGAAGAGATCCTTATACTCTTTTTCACCGCCCAGTCACGTCCTATAGCTAGCGGTAACTTCTTGATAGATAACCTCAACCTGACTACTATATCTTCTATGGGACCCATTCATGTAGGAGGAACACTGACCCACTTAACTCATGCCCTAGGACTCACGACCAAAATATCTCACCTGACTGCCTATTGCAGCATACCCTGATTGACCTAAATCATTGCCTATAACGCGACCTAATTAGGATAATCTTCTTCAATCCTGATAATTATAAGCTCCTGATTGATGATGAGACCATCCATTACTTTGGACTACCGCATCCTACCCGAACGAGTGCCCATAACAAGGAAAATTGGTCATACCCTTTAGAAGCACAGGACGAGACACCTAATCAACCAAAAACCCCACCAGTTCTTGAATACCATCCTGCACCCCTCCCAGAAAGGACCATAATCTACTCTTCTAATGTCCATTTGCAACAATGCAACATTCATTCCGAGTTTGATATTATGCGCAAGGAGTTGATTTCTCTTCGCGAAGACCTTACTGATTTGACTTTGTAGATGGTGACCTCTGACACTACTCACGCTACCGAGACCTATTACCTATATCAGGAAATCTATAGTCTCCGACGCCAACTCGTAGAAGCACATGCATCCTGTCCACATATGAATCAGGTTGTCTGTCGTCATTTAATTTAGACGAATTACAAGAGCACTGAGGACACTGCTCACACTACGTGTGGGGGAGATTTACCGCATCATTATTATTGTTATTCACCATTGTCCGACTTATATCATTTCATTTTTTATTCTTTTCGCATCTTTATTTCTTTTAAATTTTATTACCACTCATTATTATTACATTTCTTATTACTATGACATTTATCACAATTTTAGTGGAATTTCTAAATTTTCATCATTGTTATATTTTTTAATAATCTTTATCCTTATCATTTATATCATATAAAAATATCATTTATGTCTCTTGCATGTACCAATACCAAGGAAAATCTCAGAAGACGCTATATGCACCCCCAAAATAAAGCTATAATACATGACAAAGCCCAAAAACCCATAGGGGATCTCTGACCCAATAACAAAGACGGTGGACGCCATCTACCTCTAGGCAGACGCCAAGGGGTCTGGAGCATTTACACGGGACAGAAGCGAAAATACTCCCTTTTCTCACATTCTCTTCATCTTCAACCTTCCAAATACCTAACTTCCTCCATTATTGACCATATTGAAAACCCACCAAATACCATTAACCACTCATTTACCCACTAAACCACTATTATTTCCAAAAATCCCACTCACTTTTCTTTTATAAAAACCGAACCTTTCATCCAAAATCCACAAAAACCCATTTCACCAATTCTCACTAAACCACCAATTTTCTCCAACCAACCAACAACAATGGCAGGAATGGAGCAAGGGAGCATTATTTTTCACGACGGAAAACCGAGAGAGAGGCAGAGACGGAAACACGAAGCATCGCAGATGCGCGAATTTTTGACGACCAATTATGTTGATGAGGACTGTCCCTATAGCTTAGGTATCCGTCATAGCATAGTCTATATGATTGACAATTTAAATTTGTATGATATTTTTGTCCGTAGAGAACCAAAATTTGAGAGGCTTAACCGCAAAATTTTGAGTTCCCTGATTTATCTCGCCAGTCCTCACATTGCTAGCACCGTCGGCACGGTGAAGTTTAGGATGTTTAATTACGAGTATGAATACACCACTAATGCTCTTGCAGATCTGTTAGGATTCCCATTTGGGGAAGGTGCTATTTGTGAGGCACCTTTAGAGACCAATTGGCAACTCGAAGCTTTCCAATTATGGAGAGACCTGAAGGGTCACACCATTAGTTCCTTCGAGGGGAACTTGGCCTCGGTTATCCAAAACCTGGCCATACGTATCTTCCGCCATTTGTTGGGCGACACAATCTTTGCCCGAGAAAAATCTAACAAATTAAATTCCAAAGAATTCATATTTTTGCAGGCTGCCCTTTATCGAAGAAGATTGAACCTCGTGCCTTATATGATAGCACATATGAGTGTCGTAGAGAAGAAAGGAGGCACTGTGTCATTTAGGGGGTTGATTACCTCCGTTGTACGTGCTCTTGGGCTAGACACTGATCTAGCTACAATAGAACCACTCCCACCTAACACAGTAAATTTAATTTTTTTATGAGATATGAGACAGTGCAAGGCAAGAAAAGACGGAGGCTACATCCTCATGGTTCATAATGTAGCTATCCCGAGTGTTATTTTGTTGTGCTCTCGTCTTACAGATGTGAGACATCAAAGAAACTGGACTTTTGATTAACAGGCTGTTGTAAGACCCCAATTTTGACCCTAAGATCCCCCATGAAATTTTATCATAAGCATTAGCATTGGGATCATCCCTTGGCATCCTTTTTACCCCTTTCCATTGGGTTTGTTTTAGGAGAGATCACCAAGCACTTTGTGATTATATCATACTTGTATTTTTATCATTTCACTAACCAAAATACCAAAAATATGTCTTTGTATCTATCTAACTCTTTTGTAGGTAAGGGACATGATTTCCTTGATTCATTGATCACATCTAGGGTTTGAGACCCTCATGAACAAAGAGCACCATTAAGAATCAACTCAAGAATGGTTATGATGTATGAGGCCTAATGTTTCTACATGTTATATTGATCAAGTTTGCTTCAAGAGTTTGAGAGTGATTTGCCTTGGAAACCCTAGTTTGACTGGGTATCTTGAGTAACTTCTCCAACAAGCTATCTCACAAATTGATCAAATTTCTCAAGCTACACTTCAAATTTCATCATCTTATGCATATATGATCTACCATGAGCCAAGAAAGTCAAGAGAATTGGAAATTAGCAAGTTGGTTGATGGTGGTTGGCCAGATGAATTCATCTGATCAAAACTGGGTCTCCCTAGACCCTATCTCCTACAATTTTCACCATATGAAAATGATTCCAAGAGAAAACTTACTCTGAATGACATTCCAAACAACTTTCATGTTGAGACCTAGAGCTATTTTTTCTTGGAAAGTCATTTTCTATGTTGAAACATTATAGGTCATTTTGTCTAAACTCTAATTTGAAAGTCAACTTCCCAAGGACATAACTTGCTCAATTTTTATGAGATGGAATATTTCCAAGTTGCACAATAAAATTCAATGTGTCTACTTCAACTTTGATGTTTGGAGTGGGAGCTAATTCAACTTCTTTGCACATGTGATATGAGGCTACATTATAGGTCACTTTTGACCTATACCATTGATCAAGTGATTTTGCCAAACTTCAAAAATGCATAACTCTATCATTTCAAATCCAAATGACATGAAATTGGTGACCATTTTGAAGGTCTTTGAGAGAGCTACAACTTTTATGCAGACACGTTTCTCATTTGAATCTCCCATAAAAAGTTAAGCAAGATGGAATATTGTGACATATGGCTTGACACTTTGAAAAATTTCAATATGTCAAATTTATCCAAACTTCCACCTCAAATATCTCCAAGTTCCAAGCTCCAAATTAAAAAGGTTTCAACATAAAACTTGTTCCTCTTGATCTCACCTTTCCAAAGAGCTAAAATTCATGCATTTTGGATGAGAAATGCATAGGCTACACATGGCTTAAACAGGCTGGTATCATGTGTCATGGATCAAACTTCAAGTATCAGTGTGTAATTGCCTTGCATTCCAAGCTTGCTTCAACATATCTGAACTTCACTATGGACTCATGAGCAATCATTTGATGGGCCTATGCGTGCCCATGCAACTGCTTACCTCACTTTGCCAATTTTGGAAACTTGAATGGAGAGTGCAATTAACACTTGAATTCTCTATAAATTGAAGCTCAATTGCTCATAATCAGGACACACGTTGTGCAAACTTTGATTCCCCATAGAAAACCCTTGACATTGAGAGGATAAACCTGAAAAATACTGTTGAATTTGAGCTTGAATCTCTACTGTTTTGGAATTCAATTCTTCAGGGGTCCTTTGATTCTAAGCCATTCCATTCCTCTTCTGCAAGCTATTGGAGTGAAGCAAAGAAAGATTCAGATCAAGATCTAGCAAGCTCAGACCTCCATTGAAGGTAATTTGCAGAAAATTTGATCTCTTCGATTCTCATTGTTTTTCACTCAATTCTCTTGATTATTGTGTTGGCTGAAGTCCTACCAATGTAGGCAAGGTGTTTGAGTTGTTTTGATGATGAATCGAAGCAACTTAGATCATGAACCTCATTTTTCAATTCCACATATCTCTCAATATAATTGGAATTGGAAGAAATGGAGGTGATATTCGTGCTCAGTGATGTTTTCTCTTTAGAATCATGTCCTTGTTTGAAATTTTGGTGATGACTGATGATGACCAGAACGGTGAGGCTCGCCAGAGAAGACAACCGGAGCTCTGGCTCCGGTGATGATGTGTCTAAGGTCCAGACCGTGTGATCCAACTCCTGCGTTCTAATCTTGGCTGTGCATTGTGATTACCATGTTTACAGCGCGCTTGACTAAGTTGTTGGTGGAACGCGCGTTGTGGATCATCAGATCTGCCACCTCAATTAATGAGGGAGATCTGATGGTCCACGTATTTTTGCATTTTCTGATTTTTCATTTAATTCCATTTTATTCAATAATTCATATTAAATTCAATATTGATCCAAAAAATATGGGACTTTCACCAAATATTTTCAAATATTTTTCTCTTTCATATTCTGAATTAAAATTACTTTTTGGATCATTATTAATATTTTTCATGAATTAGTTGATTTTTCATATGTTTTTAATTGTTTAAAAATATTTTTAAGTGTTCAAAAATTATGAAATTTTTTATCCAAGGTCCTTTGACCTTTTTGGACCTATGGTAAATCATATGGCCATTTATTTGGTGTTTTGATGTGATTTCAGGATTTGGACAAAACATATTTGAATTTAATGCATTATTTTAATACTTTTAATTGAACAAATGCCATTTTAATTGTGTTGACAATTTGGATTGACTTATTTGAGTTTCTCATTTGTTGTTGGGCCTTGGTAAAGGTTGATTTGAATTTGTCAAGTTAATATTATTGGATTTAGGGGATTTATGGAATGTACATTCCATCTCCCAAAATGAATGAATAATATTAATTTGGTAAAAGTCCTCCTTTGACCAATTTGTGATATCATTCATCCCTTTCCCTCTTCATCTAATTCCCCTTCTTCATCCATTCATTTCAATTGGCCAATGACATCTCAAAGTCCTAATGCTAGTTGATTGAAAGATTAACATGAGTATGGATGAGATTAGGCCACACCTTTGCATATTTTTTTGTGTGTGGTATGTTTAATGAGCATAGTTCTTAATACTATGTCTCCAACATGCATTAACACCAAAAGTTTATTGCCCGACCTCAAATAGTTGTGACTTCTACATAAGTCCAATTACGATTGATTAACATAGCGCTAAATTTATGACACAAAAGGCATAAGCATTCTAGTTAGTGAGATTGTAAGTCTCCCCTCTTCCATGGTATTGTGTGGAAACTTGGTATTCTTTCCTTCCTTTGGAAGATGTTTTGGTTCAAGGATCCATGCTTGTGGCAAGTGGGTTGAGTGTTCTCCAAAGAATGTCTTGAAATCAAAAGCAAAACAAAACTAACTATTAACTTACTAAAAACTTTTACTTTCAAGCTTTTACTTTTAATGCAATTTATTTTTATTATCATTTGCCATTGTACATATCATTCTAATTGTTTATGTTTATGAAATTGTCACTTTGTCCACTTGGACCATATTGTGTGATATACTTTGTCGCTTTGTTTGTTTGATTGGTCTTTGACCACTAATGCACATAATAATAACAAAAATCCTAAAAGACAATTTGAGTGGACTGTTGGTTTGATCTCCCCAATTGGACTTAGAACTTAGGCAACATTCCTTTGCTAATGGACTTGGCGAATGCCAATTTGCTAAAAGACCAAGAACTTGCAAGTTCGAATTCATCTCATACATCATTCAAGATCTCTCCAAATTCATCTGCAACATTGATCCTTGTTAAGCTATTATGTTGAACCTGTGACTTGTGGATTTCATCTGCTACATAGTCTATTTTGAAAAAGATCATTGAAGTGGATAAGCTTGGATGAGACCATCTTTATTTGATGCCTTTGCTCTTCAAGATTGATATAACTGTGCATTTGTGTGTTGCTTGATTCTAAAAAGTTCAAGGGAATTCTGAGATTCTATTGACATACTTGTCTATTGGATTGCTCCCATTTGGTCAGATCTTTTCAACTTTAAACTTTTAAATTTCTTGTATCTAGGATAGTCTCTTCATCTTCTCCCCATTTCTTTAATTTCAAAATCTCTCCCTCCATTCTCAAAACCTTCTTTGTATGAACTACTTTTTTCTAAACTTTGACTACTTTTACAAAAAGGTAGAAACTTTGTCCTTATGCCATTGCATTTTCAAACTTATTTTCTTAAATCAAACTTGTAAATGAACTTAACTATACTTGACTTAATCTTTCAAAAAAGCCAAAAAAGAACTAACTCATTCAAACCATTTTTAGGCCTTTGTGCCTTTCAAACTTAATTTTTGTTAAAACCAACATACTCACTTGGAAATTTCTAGCACGAACTACGAGGTTTTAATCCCTCATTTATATGTTGGTACGTAGGCACGAGACTGAAGATCTTGTCAAACACAAAAATATAATTAATCAATTCTTTTCTCATCCCCCCATTCTATTTGTTTAGAAACATCATTTTGTACAAAATACATATGCACACAAAAAGGGCTCCCTAGGAGTACCTAGGACACTTTGGGTGCTAACACCTTCCCTCTATGTAACCAACCCCCTTACCTGTGATCTCTGAGTTTTATTAGTTTTTATTTGAAAACTTCTTACTATTTGGGTTTTGTTCGCATTTTTTCCATTTTCCCTTGGGAACAATAAAATCGCGGCGGCGACTCTTGTTAATTGATCTTTAGCTTGTCAATAGCTTAATGATCATGAATTTCCCGCTACAGAAATTAAGTGGCGACTCTGCTGGGGAGTAGTCTCCAATGGGTTTAGCCTACTTTTTGTGTGAATATATTTGTATATATGTGATGTTTGTATATATGTATGTGTGATATAATCTGCTTGTTGTGCTTGGTGATCTCTGAGTGGTGAGATAAGTTCTAACCCGAACTTGAGTGCAATTAAGATGGGAGGATGGTATAGTCATGTTCAACTTGTGTGGGGTAGTCCTTAACAAGTTGGATTGAGATCCATCTGCTCAGTGGAGACTCCTTTGGATTTGGAAATATCACACAAGTATTTGTGGTTAGGCATGACTATTTCTAATTGGGTCTGAGAAGCTGGGGACCTTTAGAACACCTAACCCATCTTGGCCTATTTAGGACGTAGTGCGGAAACTGTTCAAGTGTAGACTTGATAATAGTTGTTACGCGATACTACACTCAGATGAGTTTCTCTTGAGAATATTATGGGTCGATGAGTCAGTCATCTTAACCTGTAATATTCGATAGATGGAATTAAGACTCTGGGAACTTTTTAGAACATGATCTACAGGTTTTATCCTTAGTTCACTCCTTTGGGATGGTTCTTACCTAGACTCCATGCTTGTGACTTGCAACAAACCCTTGATTCTTGGTTGATCCAATTAAGTCTTGTCAATATCAATGGAACTTGGGTGTTGATAAGGTGAAAACCATAATCCACCAAAATGGATGATTGATCTTGACAATGACTTGATTCATCCCTTGACCTTTGTCTGCCTTGTGTATGATCCCTTACTTGTGATTGTTGCATTCATGCATTTCATGCGTATCATAACATTCATCACACAAAAATTTCAAGGAACTAAGGTATCATTTCCAAATATTTTCAGACCATGGATTGTGGACGAAGAAACACTAAGAAGTACAGTTTCAGATGTCCCAACTTGAAAGAGTTAAGGAAGCTAGCATCTTTTGTATTAGATCCCTTGGACTTCAAACAACGTCATGGGAAGCTTCTGTCCATCTTGTCTGCTGATGTAGTGGAAGGATTGTTGAGCGTATTGGTGCAGTTCTATGATCGTCTCTACCATTGTTTCACTTTCCCAAATTTTCAGCTTATGCCTACCTTGGAGGAGTATTCTCATCTTTTAGGGATACTTGTTTCTAGTATAGTGCCTTTTAATGGATTGGAGGAGATTCCCCGGTCTAGTATTATTGCTGAAGCTCTTCACTTGAAGAAGTCTGAGATAGAGGCTCATTGGGTGAATAAAGGAGGGTTATCTGGGTTTCCATTTGTTGTCCTCATCAAGGAAGCTACCACTTTTGCTAAAGCTGGTAGTATGGACACTTTTGAAGCTATCTTTGTGTTGCTCATCTATGGATTAGCTTTGTTCCCTAACATTGACGATTTTGTTGATGTTAACGCCATTAGACTTTTCTTGATTGGGAATCTTGTGCCTACTTTATTAGGTGATATGTACTTCTCTTTGCATCTAAGGAATTCTAAAGGTGGTGGAACGATTGTCTGTTGCACTCCTCTTCTGTACAAGTGGTTTATTTTGCACTTGCCTCAGACGCCTGCTTTTATGGAGAGAAAACAATGTCTAAGGTGGTCTCAGAGACTTATGTCTCTCACTAATGATGATATAGTTTGGTATGATCCATCTTTAAGTAGTGTGGAGATTATTGATAGTTGTGGTGAATTCTCTAATGTGCCTCTCATTGGTACACAAGGAGGAATTAGCTACAACCCTGCTTTGGCTCGTTGTCAACTTGGGTTCCCCTTGAGAGACAAACCTAATAACACTTTGTTAGAAGGTATTTTCTATCAAGAGGGTAAAGATTCCCAACATTTGAAGCAGAAGATTGTGCATGCTTGGCATAATGTGCATAGGAAAGGAAGATCCGAGCTTGATCCGCGCAATTATGTAGCTTTGGAAGCTTACACTCTTTGGGTGAAGAAGAGAGCTATGGAGTTGAAGATGCCTTATCCTTGTGAAAGACCTATGTCTATGGTTGTGGTTGAGACATTAACTCTCCCTAACCAAGATGTAGAGGAGTTGGAAGACGCGCTCATCAAGATGAAGCAAGAGAAGGATATGTGGGAAGAGCGTTTCCATGCTTTGAGCAAGAAGCATGAAGAGTTGCAGTTGGAGTCTAAGGACAAAGATGCACTGATTGAGCTACTTGAAGACCGAGTGACGAAGAGACATAGAGAGCCAGAGGTTTCATCTTCTAGCATGCCTCAGCCTTCTGTTGCATGGAAAAAGATTGTTGACCAGCTTGTCCTCGAGAAGACTCAGATGAAGGCTTCTTTTGAGACCGAGATTCGTCGCATTTGAAGGAAGTATGCACCTTCAGCCAGATCTTCTGACACTGTTGTTAGGGATCCTTAGGATGACTAGTCTCCTTTTCTATTGTATCTTTTATTTTTGGTTTCTGAAATTGTACTCAGTGTAATCCTTCCAATTGATATAAATGAAAAGAGATTTTTGGTCATATCAAAATTATTGCAATTGCTATTTCAATTTTTAATATATTTGCAAATGATATAGTAAGTTCGTTGGAAATAAAAATAATCAAGCATTGCATTTCATGCATCATTTGCATAAGCAGGTTTTTGCTAGGTGTCTGATCAGTGTTCTTCTGTGCTTTAGCCAAGCTGACTCATCGGTACAACACTCGAGCCAATCATTCAAAGATCATGGAACACATTGAGCAAGAGAATTGAGACTTGAAAGAGGAGATTTCTCGACTGACTGCCATGATGGAGTCAGTTCTTGCTGCCCAAAGCCAAGCCTCTCCAACTCCTGCAACTCCTCCCGTGAGGACTGTCATCTCTAAAGTGGTTACCTCTACTGTGCCTGCTACCACCGCCTACTTCGCTCTGAATTTTCCTGCTGGATTCCCTTGGGGAATTCCACCCAATTTTGTACCAGAGGGTTTCGCTCCCATCTTTGCTTCCATGTCAGCATCTAGCTTGGTCATGTCTGTGCCACCTCCCGTTGTGCATACTTTGCCACGAGTAGAAGACACCATCTATCATTATGAGCCATCTAAGGACCCAAACGTCTATGAGAAGATGGATGAGATGAAGGATCAATTCCTTGAGCTGCGCAAGGAACTGAAAACGCTGAGAAGCAAAGATCTGTTTGGGAAGAGTGCTGTTGAACTGTGCTTAGTGCCCAACGTGAAAATCCCAGTCAAATTCAAAGTGCCTGACTTTGAGAAGTATAAGGGAAATCTTGTCCACTCAGCCATCTTGTGATGTATGCCCGTAAGATGTCAATTCATACGGATAATGATCAACTACTGATTCACTATTTCCAGGATAGCCTGACAAGTGTAGCGCTCCGTTGGTATATGGGGCTAGGTAGTGTAAGCATCCGCACTTTTAATGATCTAGGAGAGGCTTTCGTGAAACAGTATAAATACAACATGGATATGGCGCCAGATAGGGACCAATTGAGGTCCATGTCTCAGAAAGACAAGGAGACATTTAAAGAGTACGCCCAGCGTTGGAGGGAGTTGGCTGCCCAGATTACTCCTCCTTTAGAGGAAAAGGAGATGACGAAAATCTTTCTCAAAACCTTGAGTTCATTTTATTATGAACATATGATTGACAGTGCCCCAGTGATTTTACCGAAATGGTAAACATGAGGATGAGACTTGAAGAGGGGGTCCGTGAAGGACGATTGTCGAAAGAAGAGGCATCAACTAGCAAGAAGTATGGAAGCAATTTTAGCAAGAGGAAAGAAAATGAAACAAATGAAGTAAGCAGTGGGAGGCAGAGGAGGCCTCAAGCCAGAAGGAATTTACCATCCCGTCAACATCATCATCATCAAGTATCTTCTATTATTCCAATGTTTTCAAATCAATCAACAATACCAAGTCAACAACAACAACAACATCAGTATCAAAATCAACGTTAACAACAAAAACTACAACAAAGAACAAACACCTACAACAACAACAATCATCACCAGCAACAGAACTTCGAGAGGAAGAATGTCTCTTTCGACCCGATTCCTATGTCATATGCCGAACTGTACCCATCTTTAGTCCTAAAAAATTTGATTCAACCAAGGAATCCGCCACAGATACCAGAACCGCTTCCATGTTAATCCCTTGCCCGCTTATGGGAATACCTCAGTGAATATGGTGGGCGGCTGTCCAGGTGAATATAAAGTTTTTGATGTGCGTTTCATTTGTGGATCCTTGGTGCAGATACACAAGGACATCTATATGGTGAGTGAATGTGAACATGATCACGAAGGTTGTGATATTTGTAGTATGAACCCAAGAGGGTGTGTTATTGTGAAAAGGGACATCCAACACCTGATGGATGAAGGCATGATCCAGATTTGTCAATCCCGTCATGAAGATGACGATGTTAATGTCATTATTCCCGTTTTCAAGCAACCAGAGCGGCTGGTGATGCAGTATGATAGCAGCAAGAACGTCAGCAATAGATCAGTTTCACCGTTGGTAATACGGTTGGCGGGCCCAGTCCCGTATGCATCTGATAAGGCTGTACCGTATCAATACAATGCTACGATGATAGAGAAAGGTCCAGAGGTTTCGTTGCCTACGACCAGTTCAGTAGTAAGCATTGCAAATGTTACGAAGGTGACCCGCAGTGGTTGAGTTTTTGGGCCAGTTGTCCCAGAGAATAAGGAAGAATTGATTGATGATAAGAAGGCGGAGGTGCCTAGTGTAGATCCTTTTGGTTATTCAAGAAATAAGTCTGGTGAATCCAGCAACTTGAAAGCCAATAGTGATGATGATGAGGTACTCCTACTGATCAAGAGGAGTGAATTTAACATGGTTGAGCAGTTGCTTCAGAATCCCTCGAAGATTTTCATGTTGTCTTTGCTTTTAAACTCTGAAGCGCACAGAGAAGCACTTCAAAGAGTTCTTGAATAGGCATATCTGGAGCAAGATGTTACTATGGCTCAATTTGATCACATTGTAGCTAACATCACTTCATGCAACAATTTGAGTTTTTGTGATGAAGAACTCCCTAAGGATGGAAGAAATCATAATCTGGCTTTGCACATCTCGATGAATTGCAAAGAAGATGCTTTGTCAAACGTGCTAGTTGACATTGGGTCGTCACTTAACGTGCTTCCAAAGTCAACATTGTCAAAGTTATCTTATCAAGGAGCTCCTATGAGGTACAGTGGAGTAATTGTCAAAGCCTTTGACGGCTCGCGCAAGACTGTCATTGGAGAAGTGAACCTTCTAGTCAAAATAGGTTCGAGTGGCTTTCAGATTACTTTCCAGGTAATGGATATTCACCCGGCCTATAACTATTTGTTGGGAAGGCCATGGATTCATGAAGCAAGGGTTGTTACTTCCACTCTGCACCAGAAGCTCAAATTTGTCAAGAATGGCAAGTTGGTGATTGTGGGAGGTGAGAAAGCACTGTTGGTCAGCCATCTGTCATCTTTTTCATATGTGGAAGCTGAGGATGAGGTTGGGACGCAGTTCCAAGCCTTATCTATTGCTGATGAGAAGAGAATTGGGGCACTTATGTCCTCTCTGAAAGATGCGCAAAAGATTGTTGAAGAAGGTCCTGTTGATCAGTGGGGGAGCGTGGTAGAGGTCGCCGACAACAAAGGAAGAACTGGTTTGGGGTTCTAGAAGGGTTCGTCAACCGTTAGATCAGAAGAGATGCAACTCAGTTTCCGTAGCGGAGGGTTCATTCATGGGAATGAACAACACTTAGCTATTATTCTAGAGGACAATGAAGAGGAAGACTGCACCAACTTTGTGACGCATGGGCAGACATACAACAATTGGATTGCTGTTGATATTCCTGTTATTTTGAATCGATCTAAGTAATTTACTTTTTATATTTTAAAATCCTTCTCTTATGCCTAAGGGAGAAGTGAACATTGTTGGGCATTTTAAATTGATCATCAATAAAATTAATTCTATTCATCCACATCGGTGATGTTTATTTTTACTTTTCGCTTATTTTTGAAAATGGTAATCACAAAAAACATAAATAAACAATATAATTGTCCATCTGCATAGTATTTGGTCACAAATTCATTTCTCTAAAATCAAAATATCAAATCATTATGCAGGTTGGTTCCTAACCCCATTGAATACAATAATCCTTCTCCTTCTCCAAATTTTGAATTCCCTGTGTTTGAGGGCGAGGAGGAAAGTGATGTAGAAGTGAGTGATGAATTGTCTCTTATTCTTGAGCAAGATGAAAAGATTATTCAGCCATTTGAAGAGCGGATTGAGCTTGTCAATTTGGGTTCCGAAGATGATGTGAAGGAAGTTAAGATTAGTTCTTGATTGTGTCTAGATGCTAAGAAGGGGTTGATCGATCTCCTGCAAGAGTATTCAGATGTGTTTGCTTGGTCCTATCAAGACATGCCTGGGTTGGATTCTGAGATTGTAGAGCATAGATTATCGTTGAAGCCAGAATGCCCGCCAGTCAAGCAGAAGTTGAGAAGAACGCATCCTGATATGGCTGTGAAGATCAAAGAGGAAGTTCAAAAGCAGATTGATGCCTATTTCCTTGTAACTGCTGAGTATCCGCAATGGGTGGCCAACATTGTGCTTGTACCGAAGGAAGATGGAAAAGTCCGCATGTGTGTTGACTATAGAGATTTGAATAAATCTAGTCCGAAAGATGATTTCCCTCTGCCACACATTGATATGTTGGTAGACAATACTACTAAATTCAAAGCCTTTTCGTTTATGGATGGATTTTCCGGATATAACCAGATTAAGATGGCACCCGAGGATATGAAGAAGACCGTATTCATTACACCATGGGGAACATTCTGTTATAGAGTGATGCCTTTCGGTCTAAAGAATGCTGGTGCAACTTACCAGAGAGCAATGACTACTCTCTTTCATGATATGATGCATAAAGAGATTGAAGTTTATGTCGATGACATGATTTCTAAATCGATTGATGAAGAGGAACATGTTGAGCATTTGTTGAAGCTATTCCAGCGTTTGAGGAAGTATAAACTCCACTTGAATCCCAATAAGTGTGCTTTTGGTGTTCATTCCGGTAAGTTGTTGGGCTTTATTGTCAGTGAGAAGGGTATTGAAGTTGATCCTGCCAAGGGCAAAACAATACAAGAGATGCCTGCGCCCAGAACTGAGAAGCAAGTCAGAGGTTTTCTCGGCCGCTTGAATTATATTTCCAGATTCATTTCCCACATGACTGCCACATGTGTGCCTATATTCAAGCTTCTTCGGAAAGATCAGTCTTGTGATTGAACCAAAGACTTCCAGAAATCATTTGATAGCATCAAGGAGTATTTGCTTGAGCCTCTGTTTTTTCACCACCTGTTGAAGGAAGACCGTTGATCATGTATCTGACTGTGTTAGAAGATAGTATGGGTTGTGTTCTTGGTAAGCAAGATGAGACTGGGAAGAAAGAATTGGCAATTTACTACCTCAGTAAGAAGTTCACCAACTGTGAGACTCGGTATTCAATGCTTGAGAAAACTTGTTGCGCATTGGCTTGGGCTGCTAAGCGTCTACGTCAGTATATGTTGAATCATACCACTTGGTTGATATCCAAAATGGATCCAATCAAGTACATATTTGAGAAACCTGCTTTAACGGGGAGAATTGCCTGTTGGTAGATGTTGTTATCAAAGTATGATATCAAATACCGATCTCAAAAAGCGATCAAAGGTAGTATCTTGGCTGACTATTTGGCCCATCAACCAATTGAAGATTATCAGTCAGTGCAATATGATTTTCCAGATGAAGAGATTTTGTACTTGAAAATAAAAGATTGTGATGAACCATTGCTAGATGAAGGGCCAAAACCTGGTTCTCGTTGGGGCATGGTATTTGATGGAGATGTTAATCAATATGGAAATGGCATTGGGGCAGTGATTATTACTCCTCAAGGCACGCATCTACCATTTACAGCTAGATTGACTTTCAAGTGTACAAACAACATGGCAGAATATGAAGCTTGCATTATGGGACTTGAAGAGGCCATGAATCTTAGAATAAAAAATTTGGATGTCTTCGGTGATTCAACTTTGGTAGTAAATCAGATCAAAGGAGAATGGGAGACAAATCAACCCGGTTTAATACCATATAGAGATTATGCGAGGAGGATTTCAACTTTCTTTATAAAAGTTGAGTTTCATCATATCCCTCGAGATGAGAATCGGATGGCAGACGCTCTTGCAATATTGGCATCGATGATTATGGTAAAGTATTGGAATGAAGTTCCCAATTTATATGTAATGCGTCTTGATAGGCCAGCTCATGTGTTTGTTGTTGAAGAGATCAAAGACGAGAAGCCGTGGTATTACGACATCAAATGTTTCCTCCAAAGTCAGATTTACCCGCCTAGGGCATCTTTGAAAGATAAGAAGACTTTGAGAAGATTAGTCGGGAATTTCTACTTGAATGGTGATGTACTGTACAAGAGAAACTTCGACATGGTTTTGTTCAGATGCGTGGATAGACAGAAGCAGACTTGTTGATTACTGAAGTGCATGAAGGTTCCTTTGGTACTCATTCCAATGGACATGCAATGGCGAAGAAGATGTTGCGAGCAGGTTACTATTGGCTGAAAATGGAATCTGACTGTTGCAAATTTGTGAAGAAGTGCCACAAGTGTCAAATCTATGCTGATAAGATTCATGTTCCTCTGACACTATTGAACGTTATCTCTTCCCCATGGCCCTTCTCCATGTGGGGAATTGATATGATTGGGATGATTGAGCCCAAAGCTTCGAATGGACATCGTTTCATTTTAGTGGTAATTGACTACTTCACAAAATGGGTTGAAGCGACATTATATGCAAATGTGACCAAGCAAGTTGTTGTAAGGTTTATCAAGAATCAAATCATATGTCGTTATGGTGTGCCAAGTAAGATCATTACTGACAATGAATCGAACTTGAATAACAATATGGTGGAAGCTCTTTGCAAAGACTTCAAGATTGCACATCATAATTCTGCTCCCTATAGACCCAAGATGAATGGGGCTGTTGAAGTTGCGAATAAGAACATCAAGAAGATTATCCAGAAGATGGTTGTCACATATAAGGATTGGCATGAGATGCTCCCATTTTCTTTACATGGGTATCGTACATCCATCCGCACTTCAACAGGGACAACCCCTTTCTCTCTTGTTTATGGTATGGAAGCAGTGGTCCCCGTAGAGGTTGAGATTCCTTCGTTGCGTGTGCTCATGGAAGCCAAGTTGACTGAGGCTGAATGGTGTCAGACCAGGTTTGATCAGTTGAATTTGATTGAAGAGAAAAGATTAATTGCCATGTGCCATGGTCAGTTATATCAGCAGAGGATGAAGAAAGCTTTTGATAAGAAGGTCAAGCCTCGTGTGTTCAGAGAAGGAAACCTTGTGCTCAAGAAGATTTTGTCGTTCAAGCCAGATTCTAGAGGAAAATGGACTCCCAATTACGAAGGCCCATATGTTGTCAAGAGAGCCTTTTCAGGTGGTGCATTGATTCTTACAACTATGGATGGTGAAGAGTTCACTCGTCTTGTGAACGCATATGCAGTCAAGAAATACCTCTCCTAAAAAGAAAATAACAACTCACTAAGTTGAAAACCCGAAAGGGCGGCTTAGGCAAAAATGAGCGTCTCGGTGGATTGAAAACCCGAAAGGGCGATCCAGGCAAAAATTAGAGACATAAAAACATAAATAATTTTCCGATAAGTTGAGTACCCCACCTTGGGGCAACTTATGCAAAAATTAGGGATTATGGCAAGTAACTGCATTCTGCTGATCTTCAGTGATTTTGAAGACTTGTTTGAGCACAAGGGTTGACGTCAGTTCATCTTCAGTAGCGGTCAAAAACACAGTGGATATCAAGATTTGGTAGAAGGATTAAGGATCATTTGTATTCAATGTAACCCTTTTCCATGTAAATTACCATTTTCAACTTTGTAAAATCTATGGATGCATGTCATTTACATACTACCATCCTATTAAATAAAGTTGAGCTTTTATCCAATTGTTTCTACTCTTATTTACTTCAGCCAGTAGTTTTAAATTTTATTATGATCATCTTGAAATTAAAATTTTTAAATCAAAATCAAGTTTTCTTTAAAATATAAAAGCAAAAACTTTTCCAAAGCAAGTAACAGTAATATCAACAACATTTCAGTAAGAAGCAAGTCCTAAAGTGTGAAGCATCTGAGGTTCCCCAAGCAGTAACTCTTCAGGTATCTCTAGGAATCAGTGTTGATTCATGTCCTCAATAGATTGCTTTTGTCCTTAACTAGCAGATTCAGTTCGCCAGTGGAGTGTCTTTATGTTTCCCCAGCTGAGTTGGTTGATTCATATACTCAGTGGCGTATTATTTTCCCCAGTAAAGTCGCTAAGATGCTTGTATATCCCCAGCGGCGTGTCCTGGTCCTCAACAGAGATTCGGCCTTCCCAACGGAGTTTGTATTTCTTCAGCAGGACGATCGTCATCAGAAGATATTTGATCTCCCTTAGGTAGATCACTTTGGTGTCTTCACCTTTGCTCCCAGTCAGAGTTTCCTCCTGGTTTCTGAGAAGCTATTTGTTTACCCCTAGTAGGGTTGTCTCCCATTTTATGGTGTTGACCTAAAATTCCCTACAGTTGGATGTCTTTTCTCCTCAGCAGATCTCCTCCTTCCCCAGCTAGGGTTTAAGCTTTTGGGATGTTGATCTCTCTGTTCTTCAGCAGTTTGTCTCCATGATTTTTGTGGATTGACCGAGGATTGTACCGGTGTTTCAAATTCTTTGTGACACCTCTATATCCTTCGTGATCTTTTTGTCAGCATAATCACCATATAAACATATACATATACATTCATATAATTTCATGATTTTGCATATCCTGCATATCTGATTTGTTCGAGATTTTCATTCTCTGTTATGGCGGTACTTTACCCCCATATCCAATCTGGTGTTTGTCCTCCTTCAATTGTAGAGTGTCAGTCCCTAAGCAGAAAAGACTTTAGCCTTTCTTTGTTTCCCCGCTGAGTTGTTTCCTCGTGGATGATTGTTATTTCAGTTTCCTCTCCAGCAAATTTTTTGGATGGAATTACTCCCCTTGAGTTATGTCCTCATTGGGTTGAGTCTTGATTGACTGTTCTTTCTAGCTCTTACCTAGATAGATATTTTGGTCCCCTAAGGGTTTATTACCCAGTAACTGGTAATATTCTTCTTAGTTTGTGGTTTGTTACTTCTTGCCCAATACCCGACAAAAGTACCCCTTTTTCTCCCCAGTGGAGTCTCCGGAAGTATATCCTTGAGATGTTCATCTCAACCAGGTGACAGATATCTTTCATTCCCCCGCGTGAGTCTATCCTTGATATGTTCACTTTAATCGGTGACAGATATTCTTTCCTTTGGTATTCTACCCAATAAAAAGGTAGTTGTAATCCCTATTTTGTTTCCCCAGAGAGTTAATCCTTGATATGATCACCTTAACCAGTGACGAATTTTCTCTTCTTTGGTCTTCTACCCAATAACCGGTAGTTGTAAATCCTATTGTTCCCCTTTAGCAGAGTCAATCCTTGATATGTTCACTTTAACCAGTGATGGATTTTCTCTTCTTTGGTATTCTATCCAGTAACTGATAGATGTAATCCCTATTTTCCCCCCTTTCAAAGTCTATCCTTGATATGTTCACTTTAACCAGTGACGGATACTCTCACCCTTTGGTCTTCTACTCAGTAACCGGTAGTTGTAAATCCTACTTTGTCCCCTCGCAGAGTTTATCCTTGATATGTTCATCTTAACCGGTGACGGATTCTCTCTTCGACGATTTTCTATCCAGTTTTTGATAGATGTAATTTCCCTTGTTGTTCAGTTGGTATATCCTTGATATGTTCATCCTAACCGATGACGGGTATCCTCATTGACATCCCCAGGCAAGTCTATCCTTGATATGTTCATCTTAACCGGTGACGGATTTTCTTCCCTGCCGAGTTTATCCTTGATATGTTCACTTTAACCAGTGACACATACTCTCACCCTTTGGTCTTCTGCCCAGTAATTGGTAGTTGTAAATCCTATTTTCTGCAGTTTTCCCCAGCAAGGCTATTCTTACCCAGTAACCGGTAATGATTACTCCCTCCTGGCCTTTTCCTCAGCGAGTCATCCTTGATATGTTCATCTGAACCTATGACGAGTGTCCTCTCTGTTAGATCTTTATTATCTCCTTACCTAGTAACAGGTAGTAGATAATAGATTTCTGCTCCTCATGTGTTGAAATTTTATTTCTTCCCCAGTTGAGTTGAGTGCGCATTTCCTTATTGAAATCGCTTTTCCTTGCATGAGTCGAGTATTCCAGTTTTTATCCTGACTTATTCGTATCCCCTGCAGATGTTGTTTGTTTCCCCGGCTGAGTCTTTCCATTGTATATGGATTCCCTCGAGTCCCCCAGTAGTTTTAAGTCGTAGCCTGGCATACGCATAACTCATTTTATCCCCCAGAGTCTCTGTCTCCCCAGTGAGTTTTCCTTAGGGAATGCATTGTGCTCATGCAGATTTGCGGTCCCTCTGATTTCTTTTTCCTTTGTGGCAATATTTCCCCACAAAGTATTAACTTTTGCATTCATATCATATGCATCATGAGGTCTCTCAGGGACCAAAATTTGTTTCTCTATGTTGTTATTTAAGCCCATTCTACTGAGTCGAGCCAAAGATTTAAACCTTTACCTCCTCAGTTAGAATGTCCTTAAATAGGGGAAGCTATAAGACCCCAATTTTGACCCTAAGATCCCCCATGAAATTTCATCATAAGCATTAACATTGGGATCATACCTTCGCATCCTTCTTACCCATTTCCATTGGGTTTGTTTTGGGAGAGATAACCAAGCACTTTGTGATTATATCATACTTGTATTTTTATCATTTCACTAACCAAAATACCAAAAATATGTCTTTGTATCTATCTAACTCGTTTGTAGGTAAGGGACATGATTTCCTTGATTCATTAATCACATCTAGGTTTTGAGACCCTCATGAACAAAGAGAACCATTAAGAATCAACTCAAGAATGGCTATGAGCATCGTTTATGAGTCCCAATTGTTTTTACATGTTATATTGATCAAGTTTGCTTCAAGAGTTTGAGAGTGATTTGCCTTGGAAACCCTAGTTTGACTGGGTATCTTGAGTAACTTCTCCAACAAGCTATCTCACAAATTGATCAAATTTCTCAAGCTACACTTCAAATTTCATCATCTTATGCATATATGATCTACCATGAGCCAAGAAAGTCAAGAGAATTGGAAATTAGCAAGTTGGTTGATGGTGGTTGGCCAGATGAATTCATCTGATCAAAACTGGGTCTCCCTAGACCCTATCTCCTACAATTTTCACCATATGAAAATGATTCCAAGAGAAAACTTACTCTGAATGACATTCCAAACAACTTTCATGTTGAGACCTAGAGCTATTTTTTCTTGGAAAGTCATTTTCTATGTTGAAACATTATAGGTCATTTTGTCTAAACTCTAATTTGAAAGTCAACTTCCCAAGGACATAACTTGCTCAATTTTTATGAGATGGAATATTTCCAAGTTGCACAATAAAATTCAATGTGTCTACTTCAACTTTGATGTTTGGAGTGGGAGCTAATTCAACTTCTTTGCACATGTGATATGAGGCTACATTATAGGTCACTTTTGACCTATACCATTGATCAAGTGATTTTGCCAAACTTCAAAAATGCATAACTCTATCATTTCAAATCCAAATGACATGAAATTGGTGACCATTTTGAAGGTATTTGAGATAGATACAACTTTGATGAAGACACTTTTCTCATTTGAAGCTCCCATAAAATGTTAAGCAAGGTGGAATATTGTGACATATGGCTTGACACTTAGGAAATTTTCAATATGTCAAATTTTTTCAAACTTCCACCTCAAATATCTCCAAGTTCCAAGCTCCAAATTAAAAAGTGTTCAACATCAAACTTGTTCCTCTTGATCTCACCTTTCCAAAGAGCTAAAATTCATGCATTTTGGATGAGAAATGCATAGGCTGCACATGGCTTAAACAGGCTGGTATCATGTGTCATGGATCAAACTTCAA
Source organism: Lathyrus oleraceus (assembly GCF_024323335.1). NCBI lineage: Eukaryota > Viridiplantae > Streptophyta > Magnoliopsida > Fabales > Fabaceae > Lathyrus > Lathyrus oleraceus. The sequence goes on along the minus strand of NC_066583.1, from coordinate 317,780,711 downwards.
GTATCAATGTGTAATTGCCTTGCATTCCAAGCTTGCTACAACATACCTGAACTTCATTATGGACTCATGAGTAATCATTTGATGGGCCTATACGCGCCCATGCAGCTGCTTACCTCACTTTGCCAATTTTTGAAACTTGATTGGAGTGTGCAATTAACACTTGAATTCTCTATAAAATGAATCTCAATTGCTCATAATCAGGACACACACTGCGCAAGCTTTGATTCCCCACAGAAAACCCTTCACATTGAGAGGATAAACCTGAAAATTTATGTTGAATTTGAGCTTGAATCTCCACTGTTTTGGAATTCAATTCTCCAGGGGTCCTTTGATTCTAAGCCATTCCATTCCTCTTCTGCAGGCTATTGGAGTGAAGCAAAGCAAGATTCAAATCAAGATCTAGCAAGCTCAGACCTCCATTGAAGGTAATTTGCAGAAAATTTGATCTCTTCGATTCTCCTTGTTTCTTGCTCAATCCTCTTGATTATTGTGTTGGCTAAAGTCTTACCAATGTAGGCAAGGTGTTTGAGTTGTTTTGATGATGAATCGAAGCAACTCAGATCATGAACCTCATTTTCAATTCCACATATCTCTCAATATAGTTGGAATTGGAAGAAAGGGAGGTGATATTCGTGCTCAGTGATGTTTTCTCTTTAAAATCATGTCCCTGTTTGAAATTTTGGTGATGGTTGATGATGACCAGTCCGGTGAGGCTCGCCGAAGAAGACAACCGGAGCTCTGGCTCCGGTGATGATATGTCTAAGGTCCAGACCGTGTGATCCAACTCCTGCGTTCTAATCTTGGTCGTGCATTATGATTACCATGTTTACAGCGCGCTTGACTAAGGTGTTGGTGGAACGCACGTTGTGGATCATCAGATCTGCCACCTCAATTAATGAGGGAGATCTGATGGCCCACGTATTTTTGCATTTTCTGATTTTTCATTTAATTCCATTTTATTCAATAATTCATATTAAATTCAATATTGATCCAAAAAATATGGGACCTTCACCAAAAAAATTCAAATATTTTTCTCTTTCATATTCTGAATTAAAATTATTTTTTGGATCATTATTAATATTTTTCATGAATTAATTGATTTTTCATTTGTTTTTAATTATTTAAAAATATTTTTAAGTGTCCAAAAATTATGAAATTTTTTATCCAAGGTCCTTTAACCTTTTTGGACCTATGGTAAATCATATGGCCATTTATTTGGTGTTTTGATGTGATTTTAGGATTTGGACAAAACATATTTGAATTTAATGCATTATTTTAATACTTTTAATTGAATAAATGCTATTTTAATTGTGTTGACCATTTGGATTGACTTATTTGAGTTTCTCATTTGTTGTTGGGCCTTGGTCAAGGTTGATTTAACTTTGTCAAGTTAATATTATTGGATTTAGGGGATTGATGAAATGTACATTCCATCTCCCAAAATGAATGAATAATATTAATTTGGTAAAAGTCCTCCTTTGACCAATTTGTGATCTCATTCATCCCTTTCCCTCTTCATCTAATTCCCCTTCTTTATCCATTCATTTCAATTGGCCAGTGACATCTCAAAGTTCTAATGCTAGTTGGTTGAAATATTAACATGAGTATGGATGAGATTAGGCCACACCTTTGCATATTTTTGTGTGTGTGGTATGTTTAATGAGCATAGTTCTTAATACTATGTCTCCAACATGCATTAACACCAAAAGTTTATTGCCCGACCTTAAATAGTTGTGACTTCTACATAAGTCCAATTACGATTGCTTAACATAATGCTAAATTTATGACACAAAAGGCATAAGCATTCTAGTTAGTGAGATTGTAAGTCTCCCCTCTTCCATGGTATTGTGTGGAAACTTGTCCTTCTTTCCTTCCTTTGGAAGATGTTTTGGTTCAAGGATTCATGCTTGTGGCAAGTAGGTTGAGTGTTCTCCAAAGAATGTCTTGAAATCAAAAGCAAAACAAAACTAACTATTAACTTACTAAGCATTAACTTTTACTTTCAAGCTTTTACTTTTAATGCAATTTATTTTTATTATCATTTGTCATTGTACATATCATTCTAATTGTTTATGTTTATGCAATTGTCACTTTGTCCACTTGGACCATATTGTGTGAAATACTTTGTTGCTTTGTTTGTTTGATTGGTCTTTGACCACTAATGCACATAATAATAACAAAAATCCTAAAAGACAATTTGAGTGGACTGTTGGTTTGATCTCCCCAATTGGACTTAGAACTTAGGCAACATTCCTTTGCTAATGTACTTGGCCAATGCCAATTTGCTGAAAGACTAAGAACTTGCAAGTTCGAATTCATCTCATACATCATTCAAGATCTCTCCAGATTCATCTACAACATTGATCCTTGTTAAGCTGTTATGTTGAACCTGTGACTTGTGGATTTCATCTGCTATATTGGCTATTTTGAAGAAGAACATTGAAGTGGATAAGCTTGGATGAGGCCATCTTTATTTGATGCCTTTGCTCTTCAAGATTGATATAATTGTGCATTTGTGTGTTGCTTGATTCTAAAAAGTCCAAGGGAATTATGGGTTTCTATTGACATACTTGTCTATAGGATTGCTCCCATTTGGTCAGACCTTTTTAACTTTAAACTTTTAAATTTCTTGTATCTAGGGTAGTCTCTTCATCTTCTCCCCATTTCTTTAATTTCAAAATCTCTCCCTCCATTATCAAAACCTTCTTTGTGTGAACTACTTTGTTCTAAACTTTGACCACTTTTACAAAAAGGTAGAAACTTTGGCCTTATGCCATTGCATTTTCAAACTTATTTTCTTAAATCAAACTTGTAAATGAACTTAACTATACTTGGCTTAATCTTTCAAAAAAGTCAAAAAAGAACTAACTCATTCAAACCATTTTTAGGCCTTTGTGCCTTTCAAACTTAATTTTTGTTAAAACCAACATACTCACTTGGAAATTTCTAGCACGAACTATGAGGTTTTGATCCCTCATTTATATGTTGGTACGTAGGCCCGAGACCGAAGGTCTTGTCAAACACAAAAATATAATTTGTCAATTCTTTTCTCATCCCCCCATTCTATTTGTTTGTAAACATCACTTTGTACAAAATACATATGCACACAAAAAGGGCTCCCTAGGAGTACCTAGGACACTTTGGGTGCTAAAACCTTCCCTCTGTGTAACCAATCCCCTTACATGTGATCTCTGACTTTTATTAGTTTTTATTTGAAAACTTCTTACTATTTGGGTTTTGTTCGCATTTTTTCTCTTTTCCCTTGGGAACAATAAAATCGTGGTGGCGACTCTTGTTAATTGATCTTTAGCTTGTCAATAGCTTAATGATCATGAATTTCCCGCTACAGCTGCACCCTTTCTCGGTCCACCACCACCGAACGCCTAGGAGGGTGAAGGTTGTAGCACCTCAAATTTGCACCCTACCATTGTACATACATTTTCATATTAGGTCATTAACATAACATAGTCCATTGCATAACATTGCATTGTCCTTGCCCCAAGTGCAAGTCAACAGACAGAATTAGGTCAACTGGTCAGGAGAATCAGTCAAACAAGCAAGCAAGTGCATTTCCATTGAGGCAAAGCCCTAGGGTTGGTTTATCAAGTTCATGTGATTATGTGATCATTGTGAAGTGGTTTGGCCAAATATTGGATGCTCAGAAGTCATCAGTCAAGCTGGATTTCATCTGAAACCCTAGAAAGTCAACTGTGGTCAACTGTGCCTGATTTTATGGATTTGAAGGGGGGAGATGATTTGAAAGGCTTCATTCATGTACATACAAGTCTCATTTGACATATCAAAGATCAAGGTTGAAGAAAATAAAGTCAGATCAAAAGTTTCCTAAAATGGCAGGTGACCTGTAATTGGAAACTGCCAAAAATGGAAAGTTCTTCTCCTCAAATTTACATCATCATAAAAGCTTCAAATGGAATTTTGTCCAACATGAAAGTTTAAGATCTTGTTCTCACCTTTCCAAAAAGTCCAAGAACACTCATTTCTCATGTGTGGTTGGCAAGTTATGATCAAATCATTTTCAGAAAAAGTTGAAATTCAAAAGGCCATAACTCATGAACCATTAGGCCAAATTGGGTGATTCTTTTTTGAGCAAGTCACATTTGACATGTACTATCACATTGCATCATTACATTTCATCAAAAATCAACACATCAAAATGGCATTTTTCAAGTGGACTAATTTGTATTTTGGTGGAAAAAAAGTGATTTTGAGAAATACATGGCATTTGCACTTCAAACCAATTCCAACACATTCTAAACATCAAATATGACTTGTTTGCATGGCATTTTTACTGTTGCATTGGCTGTATTGTGAAAAGGGCATTTTGGCCAATTGTGCATAAACTTCATTTTGCTAATTCACTTGAATTTTGCCTAATCTTGATTAGCATTTGGATTAACACATGGTATAAATTCATAATCATAACAGAAACTCCTAATCACAATTCATTTTTCAGATTTAAACTCAGAAATCACCAAAATTCTCTCAATTTTCTTCAAACTTTTTCACACTTTTTTCACCGTTTCCATTGAATTTCTTCACTCTTTTTGCTGGTTCTTGTTTGATCTACCTTCTACAGGTATTATTGAAGAACTGTTTCACAAAACCTTGGCCAAAGCATTGAGGAATCGTGACTGTCATCATCAAGCTCATCCATGGCGAATTGATGATTCTTGAAGTTGGAGTATAAGCGAGCTACAAGACCTATTCCAATCATCTTCTACATCATCAAGCATCATCTGTTTCAGCATTTCAGACCTTGGAACGCACGAATCCGACACTGCCATCTCCAAGAGGTTAGAGTTCGATCTCGATAATTGTTGTAATCATGATATGGCTTTGATAGATTGAAGTTCATAGAGTAGCATGCAGCTTGTAGAATTGATTTTCATTAGAAATTGCTCTAGTTATTTGGATTTGAAGTTTGGATGTGAAACTTGATTTTGCTCGATCTGTGAAGTATGAGTAGATTTAGGTTAAATTCTTGTTAGATTCATGATGTATGTTGAACGCCGGTCATTTTGATATAAGGCACGATGATTTTAGTGAGAATTTGTTCATGTTGAATTTCTGGTGATGAATGTGATGAACAAGCTCGAGACCGCGTTCCAAATACGTGTTTTGATCCGATTGCCTGGCTTTCGTTTTCAAATTCCTGTTTCCCGCGGCTTCTGTCCACTCGCGCGTTGCCACGCCCTTAAGTGAAATGCGGCGTTTCACTTAAGTGGCCATTTATTTACGCTTTTGCCACTACAGCATTTAAAATCATTTCATATCTTTTCCTTTTCAAATTTTTATTTCATTTTGATCATCAATCTTAGAAAAATCATAACTCCTTCAATTTTGATCCAAATTTGATGCAATTTTTTGTGCCATTCTCCTTGTGATGTGCTGGATTTTTTGGTTATTTTTAATCATATTGTGCACGTGTGGAAAAATTATTTGGCTAGGGATTGTTTGAATGTGTCCTTTGTGCATCATGCTCACCATTTTGATCATAAAATCTTGATGCTTCATTAGAAATTCATGAAATTTTACATGCATGATCTTGACTCTTTCCTGAGCATTTTGATACGTGGTTTGTAATTTTTGAGTCCCTGGATTGAGAGTTATGACATGATCTTTATAGGTGTTACATCTTGTGCCATGCCATGCTATGTGCATCTTCTTTATTTTATTTTCTATGCTTGTTGAACTTGAATTGAGCTGGATTTTTTCATGAGAATACTTGTGAATGTTGAGAATACATGTGAATTTTTCTGGAATTTTTGAATCCATTTCCTATTTGATTGGGATTTTATTTTCTGCTTGACCAATTGTTGACTTTTTGTGATACATGTCCCCATTTGATTTGTGAAATTCTGGTTATTAATTGGATGGATGTGAAATTGGGCATGTGTATTGTAGACATCTTGAAGAGAATTTTGGCTTTGGTCTCATTCATTTATCATGTTTGATTGCTGTTTTATGATTGGTTGAAGTGAATGCATGTTTTGATGCCTTGTATTGACTTGTTTAAACTTGTCTGAACTTTTTGAATTTCATTGACTTGCTTCCCTTGGTCCAAATGAGCTGAAATTTGGTATGATTGACATGTTATGAATTCTGTTTGATCATGAATTTTTTGAGGATTTGTTGAAATGTTTTGATATTGATTTGATTGTGATCATTCTGTTTGGTCCTTTGTGATTCCAAAATGCATAGTTTGACATGTTTTGTTCATAAAATGGATTTGGTGCATAGTTTTAATGTGAAACCACTTAGGTTGGATTCTTAATTGTTTGATTTTGATTTTGGTCAATTTTCACTTGCTGTTTTGGATTTTTCACCTCCTTTTGACCCTAGGCTTGTCCTAGTGGTCTTGTTTCTCATGTTTGAGTTTGCTTTTCAGGTTAGGAAGCAAATGCTTTAAGGAGATTAATGCAAGTTGATTAAGTTTGGTTGATTATCATGAACTAACTTGTTTTATTTTGTAGGATGCTAACTCATTTGGTTTGAGTTTGTGCTTTGCACATGTGATTGATTGTGTTGTCTGTTGGTTCTTATGCTGTTTGTTTTGACTTTGTGACTTGAATACTGATTATATTTGATTGATTTCAGGTACCATAGTCGCTTTAGTTCCTTTGAGAACTTGCTATTGCTTTGCTTTGCTTAAGCATTGAGGTAGAATCTCTTGTCTCCATGTAGTCTGGAAGACCTGGCCTGTTACCTGGCCAGGCACCTGTCTGAAGTCCTCCTTAAGAGGCAATGTTTGTGATTGTTTACTTTGTCCCCAAGCAGGAAAAGACCTCATATGAGGCAATTGGTAGACAAAAGAGATATGTAGCCTATCTCCTACTATTCTGTGAGTCACTCACCTTGCTCACACCACTTGTGTTGATGCATAGTGAGTAAAAACCCAAGATCAGTTGAGTCAGTGTCATAAGTGTAGAAGGGTTCCCACTTTCTGGACCCACACTTCATTGTCTGAAGCTCTCCCAGGCCAGGGATAAGAGTTGTGAAGTCTAATCTTCACTCACCTTTCATCAGCTTCACCTTGACTCTCAATGTCAAGGTTAAGAGCTAACCTCACCCTGATACAGAGGCTTGTTTGTCGAGGTTGACGTGACCCTTCGACTAAAGCCTAGCCTTGATGTTTGAGCCCCTTGTTGGTGTGTTTACTTCACGCTGTATGTGTTTGTGTGGTGTGATTGTATCCCCTAGGTTTGCTAGACTCCGCGTAGTCTCGTTTGCATGTCAACTAAGGTAGCACGGTTCCTTCGTATAGGACTTCCTTTCTTGCTTGAGCTTTCCTAAAACACAAACAAACATTATCCCCTCTTAAGGATACGTCAACTCCTTCTACTACAGGTGAGTAAGTCTCCAAAGGTCGAGCATCCGGTAGATTGCGCAGTGACGTTGTCCGCTTAAAAAACACAAACCAACAGGAATAGTTTAGCCGAACTACGGCAACTCTGATTCTCATGTCCAGATGAGATACGTAGGCACGAGATGCGATGTCTTGTCGAGTTTGACTGACAATTAACACTAATTCTTTTCTCTCGCCCTCGTTGCGATTGAGACCTTCCCCTTCTCTTGCCCTAGTTGCAATCGAGACCCTTCTTCTTCCTGTGTTGGTGTCAGGAGATGGATGTAAGCCCAGCGATTGGCCTTCCGTATCCTCTTGTTGTGTGCTTAGAGTCCGGTATAAGTCCATCAAGTGGCATCTGGTTTCCAGTGTGGGTGTGTTTTGGTTCAGAAGCTGATGTAAGTCCAGCGATTGGCATTCGGGTTCCATGTTTGCCCTTGTTTGTGTGGTTTTGGGTGCGTGTTAGCCGAGCTACGAATGCTCTGATTCTTCTTCGTCCAAGAAGATACGTATGCATAGGATGCGACATCCTAGCGAGCATGTGTTGTTTCCCCGGTCCGAACTACTTTGACTCTGATGTCTATGCCTGATAGACTAAGTAGGCCCAGGATGTGATATCCTGTCGAGTCAGTCTTGTTTGGTTTTCTTGTGTCTCTTTCAGCCAGTGTGTGTGTGTTTATGAGCAGTGTTTTAGCAACCTTTTTCCTTCCTATTGTGCGTGGATCCCATCGAGTACGACGGATGCGTAGGGGTGCTAATACTTTCCCTTCGCATAACCGACTCCCGATCCCATTCTCTTTGGTCGCGAGACCATGCTTTTTCCAGGTTTACTCTGAGCGTTTCCTTTCCCTCTTTTGGGATAAATAACGCACGGTGGCGGCTCTGTTGTTCTTGTTTTCCCGCCAGTTTTTCGCGTAATGCGACAGCTGGCGACTCTGCTGGGGAACTAGAGAAGTTGACCTCTTGCTGGTCCATCTTCCCTAAGCGAGTCTCTCCTAGCGTTCTCTAGGTTAGGGCTTTGGTTGCTTTTTGCTGTGTTATTTATTGCATTCATTGTTTATTGTTTGCATTTATTGTGTGCATTGATGTTTGCATTCATTCATATTCATCTGCTGTGCTGGCTGTGTTTATCTGTTTGGGGGGTGGGAGTTACTCGAGGTAAAAGGCCCAATACCCAGGCTATGAGTGCAATCTAGGAAACCTAGGAATAGAGTGATTCATGGGAAGCGGGTGGTATGCGCCACTTAGCGGAACATCGATATCACGAGCAGTTCAAACCCTGGTGGGATATTATCGTTGCATACTTCGGGTGTGTATATGATGATATTCTGCGAAAGGTTATTTATGTTGCGTTTCTCTCGACCTTACCCTGGCCTAGACGACACCTGTGAGTGGGGAGGGGATGATCATTATTACAGGTATCGTTGGTGACTTGTGGTCCTGTTGGTGACTTTGGGTTCAGATGACAGTTTCTCAGTTGACTTTGGGTTTCAGATGGATTTGGGGTTCTGAGTTTAAACCGAAGCTTCGATCCTGCGTTCTGAGATGCACCGCCAGCCAGTCGTGTCTGCATCATTTGCATCATAGCATGTTTATTTTCAAAAAAAATACGCAATAAATAAATAAAAAAGAGAAAAAAAAAAGAAAAAAGCTAATCTCTGCATGCATATCATTTCTCAGGTACATTCCAGAGTCTGTTCACTGATAAAGATGGCAACGGTCCCAAAGCCGAAGCGGAAGACTTGTTCCTACAGCTTTCACCGTGAGCCTTTGACGCCTCTGATCGAGTTGAGTAGCCTTATGACCAGTGGTAACCAGAAGGGGTTTGTTGACCAGTATGGAGATATTCTGTCACTGTTGAAGATGGTAGTCGATCCGGTGCCGTTGCAGACTCTTCTTCAGTTCTACGACCCAGAGCTTCGTTGCTTCACCTTTCAGGATTATCAGTTGGCGCCTACTCTTGAGGAGTACTCCATTCTGTTGAGCGTCCCGATTCAGCATCAGGTTCCTTTCTTGGACGTACCGAAGGAAGTTGATTTCAGAGTTGTTGCCAGAGCTCTCCGTTTGAGTATCAAAGAAGTCAGTAATAGTTGGAGGTCCAGTGGGGATGTTGTGGGTCTACCATTGAAGTTTCTGCTGAGAGTTGCCAAAGAAGAAGCAGATAAGGGGAATTGGGAAGCTTTTCATGCTCAGCTTGCTGTTATGATCTATGGGATCGTCCTGTTTCCGAGTATGCCCAACTTTGTGGACTATGCTGCGGCCAGTATCTTCATTGGAGGGAATCCAGTTCCTACTCTGTTAGCCGACACTTACTATGCTATCCACAGTAGGCATGGTAAGGGTGGAGCTATCAGATGCTGTCTCCCGCTTTTGCTCAAATGGTTCATGTCTCTCCTGCCAGTCAGCGGACCGTTTGTTGATGCTCAGAGCACTTATAGGTGGACTAAGAGGGTCATGTCTCTCACTTCATATGACATCAGATGGCAGTCTTACCGGATGGATGTGCAGGATGTTATTATGAGTTGTGGAGAATTCCGGAACGTGCCACTTGTGGGGACCAGGGGTTGCATAAATTACAACCCAGTTCTTTCTCTTCGCCAGTTAGGGTTCGTGATGAGTGGAAGGCCACTTGAAGCTGAGATAGCTGAGAGTGTGTGTTTCGAGAAACGAAGTGACCCTGTCAGATTGGAGCAGATTGGGAGAGCTTGGAGGTCTATTGGTGTTAGAGATGGATCTGTCTTAGGGAAGAAGTTTGCCATTGCTATGCCTGATTACACTGATTGGGTGAAGAAGAGAGTGGAAACTTTGTTGTTGCCCTATGATAGGATGAATCCGTTGCAAGTGCAACCACCCTTGATTCTTGCTGAGAGTGTACCTGCTGAGCGGTACAAGCAAGCCCTGATGGAGAATCGCCGGCTAAAGGAGAAAGAGCAAGATGCTCAGATGGAGTTGTATCAAGCCAAAGCTGATAGGTTGAACCTGACTCATCAACTCAGAGATGCCCAGAGTGCAGATATGGGTAGTGTGAGGAGCAAGAAGAGATCTTATTCAGAGATGGAGAATTTGTTGGATGCAGAGCACAGATGGTGTTTGAGATTGCAGAGAGTTGAGGCCAGTTATCTGAAGAAGATCAGAGACTTGGAGAAGCAACTCAGAGACAAGGATATCCAGTTGAAGAAGGAAGTCGACTAGAGACTTGCATCAGAGGACCGACTTGGGTCAGAAGTTGTCGAGCTTAGAAGACAGTTGAAGGAGAAGTTCACTCCCTTGCCAGAATGTTTAGAGTGTGAACTGTTGATAGACCAGTGTCACTACTTGAAGACGCTCATTCCTGGAAGCCGCTTGTCTTAGCTTGTATTTTCTGATGTTTATGTTGTGAATCACCCCCAGGCCTGTTGGGTGGGATTCATTTGTTGTACTTCGTTGGATATTTGGATCTGTGTTGTATGATCCTGTTGCTCATTTATAGATGAGATTGTTGTTTCACTCTGTACTCAGTGCTCTTTTGTATGCTGTTCCTGTATCTCCTGTGTTGTTCTCGCTGCAGGTTGCCATCTTTCGAAGATGAATCAGGCTCTTTGAATGCATGAGAAATGATCATTTCATGTGCATCATATGCATTAGCATCATACTCATACTCATATCATATTGCATAACAGGTGTGCTAGTTCGGACTTCTCACTCTGGTTCCTGTGTCAGGCAGGATAGCTGATCAGAGACCGCACCGGTATTCAACCAGACTCAATCAACAGTGAAGCATGGATCAGGTTCATAATGAATTGGCTGAGATGAGGGCGAACATGGCCCAGTTCATGACCATGATGCAAGGGGTTGCTTAGGGTCAGGAGGAGCTCTGAGCTTTGGTTCAGAGACAAGAGGCGGTTATTCAGGCGTCTAACCGTGGTTCACCTGCTGGTATTCCCGTTCAAGAGAATGTTGCTGCTGCTACCGTTCATGACTATGCTGTGGGAGATGAACTCAGGGGTATAAGGATTAATGGACAGCCTCTTGCTGCAGAGACTGTCAATGTTAGAGCTACCCGGGCTCCGGTCCGTCATCCAGCTCCTATTGTCGATAGACAAGAGGACATGTGCACATTGCTGAGTGAAGATGGGGATGTTGTCAGAGTTGAAGATAGGGATCGTAAGGTCGATGCCCTGGCTGAGAAGATTCGTGCAATGGAATGTCAAAACTCTCTCGGTTTTGAAGTTACTAATTTGGGGTTGGTGGAAGGCCTGAGAATTCCCCTCAAGTTCAAAGCACCCACTTTCGACAAGTACAGTGGTACTTCCTGCCCTCGCACTCACGTGCAGGCATATTATCGGAAGATCTCTGCGTATACAGACGATGAGAAAATGTGGATGTACTTTTTCCAAGATAGTCTATCTGGGGCATCTTTGGACTGGTACATGGAGCTCAAGAGAGATTCGATCCGATGCTGGAGGGATCTGGGAGAAGCTTTCCTCAGACAATACAAGCACAACATGGATATGGCGCCGAGCCGGACTCAGCTGCAGAGTCTGTGTCAGAAAAACAATGAAAGCTTCAAAGAGTACGCCCAGAGGTGGCGTGAGCTTGCTGCGAGAGTTCAACCCCCTATGCTGGAAAGGGAGTTGACAGACATGTTTATTGGCACACTTCAGGGAGTGTTCATGGACCGAATGGGGAGTTGCCCATTCGGAAGCTTTTCTGATGTGGTCATATGTGGGGAGAGGACCGAGAGTTTGATCAAGGCTGGGAAGATCAATGATGCTGGTTCTTCTTCATCCAAGAAACCTTTCTCTGGGGCACCTCGCCGTAGAGAAGGAGAAACTAATGTTGTTCAACACCGCCGGGGTCAGAACAGAAATCAGTATAGACAGGTTGCCGCAGTGACTATTCCTGCACCTCAACAACGTCAACCTCCGCAACAACCGAGACAACAACAACAACAACAGCGTCCTTATCAGCCAAGGCAACGGATGCCCGAAAGATGTTTTGATCCCCTGCCAATGACCTACGCTGAGCTACTGCCTGAGTTGCTCAGATTAGGATTTGTTGAGTTGAGAACTATGGCTCCGCCGACAGTTTTACCTCCGGGGTATGACGCGAATGTCCGGTGCGATTTTCATTCTGGGGCACCAGGACATCATATTGAGAAGTGTCGGGCTTTTCAGCACAAAGTCCAGGATCTGATCGATGCTAAGACGATCAACTTCGCTCTAGTGCCCAATGTTGTGAACAATCCTATGCCTCAGCATGGTGGGCATAGGGTGAACTGTGTTGAAGGGGTCGAATCTGAAGATCTGGTTGCCAGTGTTGATGAGATTCAGACTTCTATGCTGGTAGTGAAGGGCCGTTTGCTGGATGGTGGTGTGCACCCGGGTTGTGATGAGAATTGTTTGGGCTGTGCAGAGTCCGATAATGGATGTGATCAGTTGCGGGCTGGCATACAGAAGCTGATTGATGAGGGTTGTGTCCAGTTTGGCCGGCCTGACAATAGAGATCGTGGGGCCGTGTCTACTGTCACGATATTTTTCAAGTCGTATGAAGGACGAGGGCTGAGAACTGTTGGTAGTGCGTCCACAACAAATGGTACTCCTGTTACCATCTTTGCACCAGCTTCTGCTAATAATCCAACAACAATCGTTGCTCCGGTCAGAAGGGCTGAGAATAGTAATGCTGTGCCCTGGAAGTACGACAACGCCTACCGAAGCAATAGAAGGGCTGAAAATCGTGTCAGACCATCTAATCAAGCGCCTGTAACTATTGGTGTGCCAGTTAGTAGAACTTCGGCCGTTGTGAGTCCCGTTGTGGACAATGTCGGTGGACCGGGAGGTTTTACTAGGAGTGGTCGGCTGTTTGCGCCTCAACCGTTGAGGGATGCCAATGCTGAGGCATCTGCTAGAGCTAAGGGCAAACAGGCCGTGGTGGACGAAGAGCCTGCTCAAACGAATGTTCCTGGTGGCTCGTTTGAAAAGGACGTGGAGGAGTTTATGCGAATCATTAAGAAGAGTGATTACAAGATTGTGGATCAACTCAACCAAACTCCGTCCAAAATCTCTATTCTTTCTCTGCTGCTGTGCTCTGAGGCACATCGCAACGCCTTGCTGAAGATGCTGAACACGGCATATGTACCTCAAGAGATTTCCGTCAACCAGCTTGAGGGGGTGATTGTCAATGTGAGCACCAGGCATGGCTTGGGGTTCACCGATCTTGATTTGACACCGGAGGGGCGTAACCATAACAAAGCCTTGCACATCACTATGGAGTGCAAGGGGGCTGTGTTGTCACATGTGTTAGTTGACACCGGGTCTTCTCTGAATGTGCTGCCGAAGCAAATCTTGAAGAAGATATCTGTTGAAGGGGTTGTGCTTACTCCTAGTGACCTGATTGTGAGGGCGTTTGATGGATCAAAGCGTTCTGTCTTTGGTGAAGTCACATTGCCTGTAAAAATAGGTCCTGAGACTTTCAACATCATCTTCTACGTCATGGACATCCAGCCCGCCTACAGTTGCTTGTTAGGGCGTCCATGGATACATGCAGCAGGGGCGGTCTCGTCGACTCTCCATCAGAAGCTCAAGTATGTCTGGAACGGTCAGATTGCGACCGTGTGCGGTGAGGAGGATATTCTGGTGAGTCATTTATCCTCGTTCAAATATGTCGAGGTGGATGGCGAGATCCACGAGACTTTGTGCCAGGCATTTGAGACTGTGGCTCTCGAGGGGGTGGCATGTGCTGATCAGAGGAAGCCAGGTGCTTCGATTGCTTCGTACAAGCAGGCGAAAGCGGTTGTTGACTCCGGTAGAGCCGAAGGCTGGGGCAAGATGGTAGACTTGCCTGTCAAAGAAGACAAATTTGGCATTGGTTATGAGCCTCTCCAAGCAGAGCAGGGTATACCAGCAGGTTCGAGTACCTTCACCAGCGCTGGGCTGATGAACCATGGTGACGTCTTCGCAGCTGATGTTGAAGATAGTGACAGTGACATTGATCTCGACTGCTGGGTTCGCCCGAGTGCACCAGGGGAAGTGATCAGCAATTGGACTGCAGAGGATATAGTCCAAGTTACTCTTCAAACATAGTAATTTTCTTTTGTTTTTTCATTCTGCACAAAACCCTACGTTCTGCCCAAGACGTAGTGGTTCATTGTAGGGCCACATCATGTTTCAATTTTTATCATGAATAAAGGACGTTTTGCAAACAATTTTGTGATCCCTGTCTTTCTATTTTGTTTTTCACTTTTTCAAAAAAAAAAATGGCAATGTTTTTGTTTTTGTGACTTTATTGAAATCTTTTTCTAAAACAAAGCATTAAAACATGCAGAAGTGATATCACGACATCTACTATGAACAAATCTGTTATGGCTCAGTATGATTTCGACAATCCCATCTACCAAGCTGAAGAGGAAAGTGATGAAGACAGTGAACTCCCGAAAGAATTGGCTAGATTGTTGAAGCAAGAGGAAAGGGTCATCCAACCTCATCAGGAGGAGTTGGAGATTGTTAATCTTGGTACTGAGGACGCCAAAAGGGATATTAAGATCGGGGCTGCTTTGAAGCCAGAGGTCAAGAGCAGATTGATTGAGATGCTGAGAGAGTATGTGGAGATATTCGCCTGGTCTTATCAAGATATGCCTGGGTTGAATACTGATATTGTGGTTCATAGACTACCTCTCAGAGATGATTGTCCTTCGGTCAAGCAGAAGCTTTGCAGAACGAGTCCTGATATGGCAGTGAAAATCAAGGAAGAGGTTCAGAAGCAGTTCGATGCGGGTTTTTTGTCAGTGACAACGTACCCACCGTGGGTAGCCAACATCGTTCCAGTGCCGAAGAAGGATGGCAAAGTCAGAATGTGTGTCGATTACCGGGATTTGAACAGGGCGAGCCCGAAAGATGATTTCCCATTACCTCACATTGATGTATTGGTGGATAATACGGCTCAATCCTCGGTATTCTCTTTCATGGATGGTTTCTCGGGCTATAATCAGATCAAGATGGCGCCAGAGGACATGGAAAAGACGATGTTCATTACACCTTGGGGCACGTTCTGCTATAAGGTAATGCCATTTGGGCTGAAGAATGCCGGTGCTACCTATCAGAGGGCAATGACGACTCTCTTTCATGACATGATGCACAAAGAGATTGAAGTGTACGTGGATGATATGATTGCGAAGTCGTAGACAGAAGAGGAGCACCTGGTTAATTTGCAGAAATTGTTTGACAGATTGGTCAAGTTCAAGCTGAGGCTGAATCCAAACAAGTGTACGTTTGGCGTGAGATCAGGGAAGCTGTTAGGCTTCATTGTCAGTGAGAAAGGGATTGAGGTTGATCCAGCGAAAGTCAAAGCTATTCAAGAAATGCCTGAACCGAAAACTGAAAAGCAGGTTCGTGGGTTTTTAGGGAGATTAAACTACATTGCAAGGTTTGTATCTCACCTAACTGCCACGTGTGAACCAATATTCAAATTGCTCAGAAAGAATCAAGCAATCAGGTGGAATGATGACTGTCAGAAAGCTTTTGACAAGATAAAAGAGTATTTGCAGAAACCTCTAATCCTGATTCCTCCAGTTCCAGGGAGACCACTGATAATGTACCTGTCAGTCACCGAGACTTCGATGGGGTGTGTATTGGGACAACATGACGAGTCTGGTCGAAAAGAGCATGCCATATACTACCTTAGCAAAAAGTTTACCGACTGTGAAATCAAATATTCACAGCTCGAGAAAACTTGTTGTGCTTTGGCCTGGGCTGCTCGCCGACTGAGGCAGTATATGTTGAACCATACTACCTTGTTGATTTCTAAGATGGATCCAGCAAAATACATCTTTGAGAAGCAGGCTCTCACCGGACGTGTTGCCCATTGGCAGATGATCTTAACAGAGTATGATATTCAGTACACGTCGTAGAAGGCTATCAAGGGTAGTGTTTTGTCAGACTATCTCGCCGAGCAACCGATCGATGACTATCAGCCTATGATGTTTGAATTCCCTGATGAAGACATCATGTATCTTAAGATGAAAGATTGCGAAGAGCCTCTTGTCGAGGAAGGACCGGATCCTGATGACAAGTGGACGTTGATGTTTGATGGGGCTGTTAATGTGAATGGTAATGGTGTTGGTGCAGTGCTGACCAATCCTAAAGGTGCCCATATACCTTTTTCTGCCAGATTGACTTTTGACGTCACCAATAACGAAGCTGAGTATGAGGCTTGTATCATGGGGATAGAAGAAGCCATTGATTTGAGAATCAAAACTCTTGATATATTCGGAGATTCCGCTCTAGTGATAAATCAGGTCAATGGAGATTGGAATACTAACCAGCCGCATTTGATTCCGTATAGAGATTACACCCGAAGAATACTGACGTTCTTCAAGAAGGTGAAGTTGTATCATGTCCCCCGGGATGAGAATCAAATGGCTGATGCTTTGGCTACTTTATCTTCTATGATAAAAGTTCATTGGTGGAATCATGTGCCACATGTTGCGGTGAATCGACTCGAGAGGCCTGCGTATGTGTTTGCAGCTGAGTCTGTTATGATTGATGAGAAACCATGGTATTATGATATCAAGAATTTCCTCAAGACTCAAGAGTATCCTGAAGGTGCGTCAAAGAATGACAAGAAAACCCTGAGAAGGCTAGCTGGAAGCTTTTACTTGAATCAGGATTATGTGTTGTATAAGAGGAACTTTGACATGGTCTTGCTTAGATGCGTGGATAGACACGAAGCAGACTTGTTGATGCAAGAAGTGCACGAAGGCTCGTTTGGTACCCATGCTGGTGGTCATGCAATGTCGAAGAAACTGTTGAGAGCCGGTTATTACTGGATGACTATGGAATCCGATTGCTTCAAGTATGCTCGGAAGTGCCATAAGTGTCAAATTTATGCTGATAAGGTGCATGTACCACCAAGCCCTCTGAATGTCATGAACTCGCCTTGGCCGTTTGCCATGTGGGGCATTGACATGATTGGGAAGATTGAGCCTACTGCTTCGAATGGACATCGCTTCATCTTGGTTGCAATTGACTACTTCACTAAGTGGGTGGAAGCAGCTTCCTATGCTAATGTTACCAAACAAGTGGTTGCCCGGTTCATCAAGAAAGAAATCATCTGTCGTTATGGAGTTCCTGAGAGAATCATCACTGGCAATGGTTCGAATCTCAATAACAAGATGATGAGAGAACTTTGTAAAGATTTCAAGATTGAACATCACAATTCTTCTTCTTACAGACCGAAGATGAATGGTGCTGTAGAGGCGGCAAACAAGAATATCAAGAAGATTGTGCAGAAGATGGTCGTGACGTACAAGGATTGGCATGAAATGTTGTCTTTCGCTTTGCATGGGTACCGTACCTCTGTACGTACGTCGACCGGGGCAACCCCGTACTCCCTGTGTATGGTATGGAAGTTGTCCTACCTGTTGAAGTGGAGATCCCTTCTCTGAGGGTATTATTGGATGTCAAGCTGGACGAGGCCGAGTGGATTCGGACAAGGTTTAACGAGCTGAGCCTTATCGAAGAGAGACGGTTAGCAGCTGTGTGCCATGGGCAGTTGTATCAGAGAAGGATGAAGCGAGCCTTTGATCAGAAAGTGCGTCCTCGGAGCTATCAGATTGGTGATTTAGTTCTGAAGAGGATCCTTCCTCCCGGTACAGATAACAGGGGCAAGTGGACTCCTAATTACGAAGGTCCATATGTTGTGAAGAAGGTCTTCTCCGGTGGAGCCTTGATGCTTACAACTATGGATGGTGAAGATTTCCCGTCCCCTATTAACTCAGATGTAGTCAAAAAATACTTCGCATAAATTGACCCGCTGGACGAAAAGAATAAAAGAGTCCAGGCAAAAAAGGGCATCTCGGCGAACCAAAAAACAGAAAGAAAAGGTTCGGGCAAAAATTAGGGATAAAAATGAAAAGAATTTGTACACCCGGTAAGTCGAAAACCCGCAAGGGCGGCTTAGGCAAAAATGGGTATCCTGGTGGATTGAAAACCCGAAAGGGCGATCCAGGCAAAAGAAGGATTAGAGCGAAGATTACAGTCTGAGTTCTCTGTACTTCATTGCGCTTCGTCGGCAGCCATCTCCAAAGATGTGATCGGTCCATTCATTCTTCTCAGAATGCAAGGAGTTGGGAGGAAAACTGATGATCTGTGAGTTATAACAGAATTGGGAAATAGTGGATGCCGTGTTCACATTGCCATTAGGATAGATTTTTTCCTTTTATGCGCAATTACCTCTTTCTAGGAATTGCTTCCCAATTGTATTCGCCTTTTCAGGCACTTTTTCAATCAATAAAAGTTGTTATTCAGATAAATAGCTCTCCTGTTTTTATTTTTACTGTTTTGTTTGCAAAAACGTCCGAATTTTTGATAAACATTGTATATAAAAACATGAAGGCTTGACAATAACTTGCAGAAAGATAAAACGTTTGAAAATCATTTTGAATGTTGAGGACACTTGAGCGTATCTTGTCCATGTACCCCTGGGGGCATCGTGTTGTGGTTGTTTTGCAGGTCGTTATCTGTGAGCATTCCCCCAGCAGATATTTTCTCTCTAAGCAAGTTTGAGAGCTATCAGAGCCATGTCCCCCCGCAGAGGTGTTCGTGGATAGTGCCTTCTGTCCCTGTAGATCTAAGGATTGCCTGGTGTTCCCCAGCAGGCCTGTGGTTGCAGATTTCTCCAGCGGGTGTATTCTCCAGCAAATTTTCCCCAGAAGGGATCTCCAGCGGAGTTGTCAGTGGAGTTTTGTTCCCAGCGGTCGGGTTTGAAATAGTATTGCCATCCCTAGCATGGTCGTGAGCGCTCGTTTCCCAGCAGGGTTGCGAATGTTTCTTCCTAACACAGGGTCTGATGTGTGTCTTTACCCACAAAAGTTCGACTCTTCCTCAGCAGAGAGGCGTGGTATCCCCGACAGGGTGATTTTCCTAGCAGATCTCCCGAGCAGAGATTTGGTGTTGATGATTTTCCTCAGCAAGTTCCCCGAGTGGAGCGGGTTTCAACGAAATATATCCCCAGCAGTTATCCTACCTGTGGATTGAGGAGTTTTCTGCGGCAGAATGATGTTTATATCCCCAACTGAGTTTATCCTACGTGTGGATTTGGAGTGGGTCGTCCCCAGCGGAGTAGCAGTTATTCCCCAAAGCAGAGTATTTTACTTGTGGATTGTTTGATTTCCCCGGTAAAGTCGTCTGGTTATCCCTGGCAAAACTCCATTACTCCCCAGCGAGTAGTATCCCCAGAGAATCGTTTTGTTTGATGTCCTCAACGAAGTTGTATTGATGGTGCCTCAGTGCAATCGTTTTGGTTTATCTTCGCCAGTGTAGTCGCCTGGTGTTCCTCAGCAGAGTTGCAGGGTTGCCTTCCCCGAGCGAAGTCCCCAAGTGGATTGGGTCCTGAGAAGGATGTTCCCCGGTGGAGTCTATTCTTTCCCCAGTAATGGTTGTTTCTCCAGCATGAGTGATAAGTCGGTGCTCTCCCCGCAGAGTTTTCCCCAATAAGAGTCTCCCCGCATAGTTGGAGTATCTGATCAGTTTGGTCCCCCAACCGGAGTTCATTTTGCATCTTGCATATAGTGATCATTGCATCCTCAAAATCGCGTAGCATTTCCATTCAATATGGAGCATTACGCCATAGAAAAATTCAAACATATGCATTCATGTGTTCGAAACCCATCAGACTGTATCCCCGGCAGAGACGGATTATTATTCAACATCTGTACAGCACGTTGGCTACAGTTGCTCCTGATAGCATTCAGGATTGATACCCCACAGAGGTTTATTTCCTCATCCGTTGGTGAAAGGAAGTTTCTCCCCAGCGAGACCATTGCAAGTGTGTAGCCTTGCCCTGACATGTAGATGTCAGTATCCTGTCAGCACCTGCGTGTGTTGCTTCTTTGGTGTCGGTAAACACCATCTTTCGGTGATTTCCCAGTCATGCGTAAGTGTCTGGTCTTTTTTGATGTCAGTAAATATCATCTTCCGATGTTCGTAACGTCATCCTTCTTCCCTAGTGAAGAAATCCTCCTCTCCGTTGGTGTCGATAAACGTCGAGTTTTTCCTATGCGTCTGTTGGCGTATAATTGATATCTTTCCCCACAGGGTCGTCCCCAGAAGGTTTCCTCCTCTCCGTTGGTGTCGATAAACGTCGAGTTTTTCCTAGTCGTCCGCTGACGTCTAGTTGTTTATTCCCCACAGATCATTTGGTAATACCGGGTGATTTCCCTCAGAATCCTCCTCTTCGTTGGTGTCGATAAACGTCGAGTTTTTCCTATTCGTCTTATGACGTCTAGTTGACCCTTCCCCATGCGTATTTACCTCTCCGTTGGTTTCGATAAACGTTGAGTTTTTCTCATTCGTCCGTTGATGTCTGACTGTATACCCTATTCCCAGCCAGAATCCCCAGTAGAGTCGTCGGTGACGTCCTATTTGGTGTCCGGTTGTTGTACCATCCCTCAGTGAAGTGGCTTCTCCCTTTCGTCCGTTGGCATCTGGTCGAGTTTTCCTGGTCGTCCCAGTTGATTCTCCTTCTCCGTTGGTGTCGATAAACGTCGAGTCTCCCTTTCGTCCGTTGACGTCTGGTCGAGTTTTCCTGGTCGTCTCCAGTTGATTCTCCTTCTCCGTTGGTGTCGATAAACGTCGAGTCTCTCTTTCGTCCGTTGACGTCTGGTCGAGTCTTCCCAGTTCATCTGTCGCCCGTTGATGTCTGGTTACCTCTCTGTTGGTTTTGGTAAACGTCGAGTTTTTCCTGGTCGTCCCCAGTTGATTTACCTCTCCGTTGGTCTTGGTAAACGTCGAGTTATTCCTAGTTGTCCGTTGGCATCTAGTGTGATTTCTGTTCCCATTCATCGTCGTTGTGATGTCTGGAAGTGGTTGTACCCTTTTGAGAAGAAAAATCAGAAAAATCAAAATCCCCAGCAATAAATATCAGATCCCAGTGGACGTTTCCATTGGTGGATCCTCGCAGTGTGCAAATTTCTGCGGTTCTTCGGTATTCAATCCCTGTTTACCCTGAAAGTCTGACAGCCGTTGCTCTCATCCATTCGGGTTCCCAGTTGATTGAATAGGGGCAGCTGTAGCACCTCAAATTTGCACCCTACCATTGTACATACATTTTCATATTAGGTCATTAACATAACATAGTCCATTGCATAACATTGCATTGTCCTTGCCCCAAGTGCAAGTCAACAGACAGAATTAGGTCAACTGGTCAGGAGAATCAGTCAAACAAGCAAGCAAGTGCATTTCCATTGAGGCAAAGCCCTAGGGTTGGTTTATCAAGTTCATGTGATTATGTGATCATTGTGAAGTGGTTTGGCCAAATATTGGATGCTCAGAAGTCATCAGTCAAGCTGGATTTCATCTGAAACCCTAGAAAGTCAACTGTGGTCAACTGTGCCTGATTTTATGGATTTGAAGGGGGGAGATGATTTGAAAGGCTTCATTCATGTACATACAAGTCTCATTTGACATATCAAAGATCAAGGTTGAAGAAAATAAAGTCAGATCAAAAGTTTCCTAAAATGGCAGGTGACCTGTAATTGGAAACTGCCAAAAATGGAAAGTTCTTCTCCTCAAATTTACATCATCATAAAAGCTTCAAATGGAACTTTGTCCAACATGAAAGTTTAAGATCTTGTTCTCACCTTTCCAAAAAGTCCAAGAACACTCATTTCTCATGTGTGGTTGGCAAGTTATGATCAAATCATTTTCAGAAAAAGTTGAAATTCAAAAGGCCATAACTCATGAACCATTAGGCCAAATTGGGTGATTCTTTTTTGAGCAAGTCACATTTGACATGTACTATCACATTGCATCATTACATTTCATCAAAAATCAACACATCAAAATGGCATTTTTCAAGTGGACTAATTTGTATTTTGGTGGAAAAAAAGTGATTTTGAGAAATACATGGCATTTGCACTTCAAACCAATTCCAACACATTCTAAACATCAAATATGACTTGTTTGCATGGCATTTTTACTGTTGCATTGGCTGCATTGTGAAAAGGGCATTTTGGCCAATTATGCATAAACTTCATTTTGCTAATTCACTTGAATTTTGCCTAATCTTGATTAGCATTTGGATTAACACATGGTATAAATTCATAATCATAACAGAAACTCCTAATCACAATTCATTTTTCAGATTTAAACTCAGAAATCACCAAAATTCTCTCAATTTTCTTCAAACTTTTTCACACTTTTTTCACCATTTCCATTGAATTTCTTCACTCTTTTTGCTGGTTCTTGTTTGATCTACCTTCTACAGGTATTATTGAAGAACTGTTTCACAAAACCTTGGCCAAAGCATTGAGGAATCGTGACTGTCATCATCAAGCTCATCCATGGCGAATTGATGATTCTTGAAGTTGGAGTATAAGCGAGCTACAAGACCTATTCCAATCATCTTCTACATCATCAAGCATCATCTGTTTCAGCATTTCAGACCTTGGAACGCACGAATCCGACACTGCCATCTCCAAGAGGTTAGAGTTCGATCTCGATAATTGTTGTAATCATGATATGGCTTTGATAGATTGAAGTTCATAGAGTAGCATGCAGCTTGTAGAATTGATTTTCATTAGAAATTGCTCTAGTTATTTGGATTTGAAGTTTGGATGTGAAACTTGATTTTGCTCGATCTGTGAAGTATGAGTAGATTTAGGTTAAATGCTTGTTAGATTCATGATGTATGTTGAACGCCGGTCATTTTGATATAAGGCACGATGATTTTAGTGAGAATTTGTTCATGTTGAATTTCTGGTGATGAATGTGATGAACAAGCTCGAGACCGCGTTCCAAATACATGTTTTGATCCGATTGCCTGGCTTTCGTTTTCAAATTCCTGTTTCCCGCGGCTTCTGTCCACTCGCGCGTTGCCACGCCCTTAAGTGAAACGCGGCGTTTCACTTAAGTGGCCATTTATTTACGCTTTTGCCACTACAGCATTTAAAATCATTTCATTTCTTTTCCTTTTCAAATTTTTATTTCATTTTGATAATCAATCTTAGAAAAATCATAACTCCTTCAATTTTGATCCAAATTTGATGCAATTTTTTGTGCCATTCTCCTTGTGATGTGCTGTATTTTTTGGTTATTTTTAATCATATTGTGCATGTGTGGAAAAATTATTTGGCTAGGGATTATTTGAATGTGTCCTTTGTGCACCATGCTCACCATTTTGATCATAAAATCTTGATGCTTCATTAGAAATTCATGAAATTGTACATGCATGATCTTGACTCTTTCCTGAGCATTTTGATATGTGGTTTGTAATTTTTGAGTTCCTGGATTGAGAGTTATGACATGATCTTTATAGGTGTTACATCTTGTGCCATGCCATGCTATGTGCATCTTCTTGATTTTATTTTCTATGCTTGTTGAACTTGAATTGAGCTGGATTTTTGCATGAGAATACTTGTGAATGTTGAGAATACATGTGAATTTTTCTGGAAAGTTTGAATCCATTTCCTATTTGATTGGGATTTTATTTGCTGCTTGACCAATTGTTCACTTTTTGTGATACATGTCCCCATTTGATTTGTGAAATTCTGGTTATTAATTGGATGGATGTGAAATTGGGCATGTGTATTGTAGACATCTTGAAGAGAATTTTGGCTTTGGTCTCATTCATTTATCATGTTTGATTGCTGTTTTATGATTGGTTGAAGTGAATGCATGTTTTGATGCCTTGTATTGACTTGTTTAAACTTGTCTGAACTTTTTGAATTTCATTGACTTGCTTCCCTTGGTCCAAATGAGCTGAAATTTGGTATGATTGACATGTTATGAATTCTGTTTGATCATGAATTTTTTGAGGATTTGTTGAAATGTTTTGATATTGATTTGATTGTGATCATTCTGTTTGGTCCTTTGTGATTCCAAAATGCATAGTTTGACATGTTTTGTTCATAAAATGGATTTGGTGCATAGTTTTGATGTGAAACCACTTGGGTTGGATTCTTAATTGTTTGATTTTGATTTTGGTCAATTTTCACTTGCTGTTTTGGATTTTTCACCTCCTTTTGACCCTAGGCTTGTCCTAGTGGTCTTTTTTCTCATGTTTGAGTTTGCTTTTCAGGTTAGGAAGCAAATGCTTTAAGGAGATTAATGCAAGTTGATTAAGTTTGGTTGATTATCATGAACTAACTTGTTTTATTTTGTAGGATTCTAACTCATTTGGTTTGAGTTTGTGCTTTGCACATGTGATTGATTGTGTTGTCTGTTGGTTCTTATGCTGTTTGTTTTGACTTTGTGACTTGAATACTGATTATATTTGATTGATTTCAGGTACCATAGTCGATTTAGTTCCTTTGAGAACTTGCTATTGCTTTGCTTTGCTTAAGCATTGAGGTAGAATCTCTTGTCTCCATGTAGTCTGGAAGACCTGGCTTGTTACCTTGCCAGGCACCTGTCTGAAGTCCTCCTTAAGAGGCAATGTTTGTGATTGTTTACTTTGTCCCCAAGCAGGAAAAGACCTCATATGAGGTAATTGGTAGACAAAAGAGATATGTAGCCTATCTCCTACTATTCTGTGAGTCACTCACCTTGCTCACACCACTTGTGTTGATGCATAGTGAGTAAAAACCCAAGATCAGCTGAGTCAGTTTCACCTTTCATCAGCTTCACCTTGACTCTCAATGTCAAGGTTAAGAGCTAACCTCACCCTGATACAGAGGCTTGTTTGTCGAGGTTGACGTGACCCCTCGACTAAAGCCTAGCCTTGATGTTTGAGCCCCTTGTTGGTGTGTTTACTTCATGCTGTATGTGTTTGTGTGGTGTGATTGTATCCCCTAGGTTTGCTAGACTCCGCGTAGTCTCGTTTGCATGTCAACTAAGGTAGCACGGTTCCTTCGTATAGGACTTCCTTTCTTGCTTGAGCTTTCCTAAAACACAAACAAACATTATCCCCTCTTAAGGATACGTCAACTCCTTCTACTACAGGTGAGTAAGTCTCCAAAGGTCGAGCATCCGGTAGATTGCGCAGTGACGTTGTCCGCTTAAGAAACACAAACCAACAGGAATAGTTTAGCCGAACTACGGCAACTCTGATTCTCATGTCCAGATGAGATACGTAGGCACGAGATGCGATGTCTTGTCGAGTTTGACTGACAATTAACACTAATTCTTTTCTCTCGCCCTCGTTGCGATTGAGACCTTCCCCTTCTCTTGCCCTAGTTGCAATCGAGACCCTTCTTCTTCCTGTGTTGGTGTCAGGAGATGGATGTAAGCCCAGCGATTGGCCTTCCGTATCCTCTTGTTGTGTGCTTGGAGTCCGGTATAAGTCCATCAAGTGGCATCTGGTTTCCAGTGTGGGTGTGTTTTGGTTCGGAAGCTGATGTAAGTCCAGCGATTGGCATTCGGGTTCCATGTTTGCCCTTGTTTGTGTGGTTTTGGGTGCGTGTTAGCCGAGCTACGAATGCTCTGATTCTTCTTCATCCAAGAAGATACGTATGCATAGGATGCGACATCCTAGCGAGCATGTGTTATTTCCCCGGTCCGAACTACTTTGACTCTGATGTCTATGCCTGATAGACTAAGTAGGCCCAGGATGTGATATCCTGCCGAGTCAGTCTTGTTTGGTTTTCTTGTGTCTCTTTCAGCCAGTGTGTGTGTGTTTATGAGCAGTGTTTTAGCAACCTTTTTCCTTCCTATTGTGCGTGGATCCCGTCGAGTACGACGGATGCGTAGGGGTGCTAATACCTTCCCTTCGCATAACCGACTCCCGATCCCATTCTCTTTGGTCGCGAGACCATGCTTTTTCCAGGTTTACTCTGAGCGTTTCCTTTCCCTCTTTTGGGATAAATAACGCACGGTGGCGGCTCTGTTGTTCTTGTTTTCCCGCCGGTTTTTCGCGTAATGCGACAAAGGTGACAAAACCGATGACTAATTTGAGCAGAGGGACTAATCCCCCGTTCACCACGTACCTTCACCACATGCATCACTTGCACACATTCCACATTTTACTAACCCTTCCGCAAGTACATCCATTGGCTTCTACATTACTGAAGAGATGTGGAGAGCATAACAGGCTCACGAAGAAGAACGCGATGGCCTATTTTATGCCATGTATGAGCAAAAATAGGACATGATGGAATTCATGCGTGAGTCGCAGTGACAACATAAGCAATCCATGCAATCTATGATGCAATCTCAACTTACCATCACTTCCCAACATCAATGCCAAGAAGCCTACCTTGGCAACCAACTCAGGCTAGTATAATCGACTCAAGGTTCCATACTTGGGAACCTTCGCACACTTCAAGAGTCTAACACCTCACTAGTAGCAAGGGTCGAGCGGCTTGGGCTATCACAAAGTGACCGACGCCGCACTAAGAGTCGTCATCCTCGATAAGCAGGACAGGGAGGAGAGGGTACTAGCGGTCAGCAGTAGCACGATCCAGGTTCTACCTATCTCATTTTCACCTTTTATAGAAACATTAAGGAAAATGTTCGGTTTAAGTGTGGGAGGGGATATTTACTGTTTTCTTAATTTCCTTTATGTTTTTTTTTTCTTACCGCTTTCTAGTTTAGTTTTTATATATTTTTAGTCTATTTATAGTTTGTTTTTAACAATTACACGTGTTTGACGAGTCATTTGTGTAGTTTGTCTAGTTTTTCCCATTTCTTGATCCATAACAAAAAATTTAATAAAGAAAACAACTTTTACTTTGAAAATTTGGGTTGTTAGACAAGTTTAGGATCATTCGTTCCATAGACTTGGGAAAATTTTTGAAAAATAGATATCATCTTAACACCATAAGTCTCTTGACTATAAGGACTTATCTAGATACTTATTATGTTTTAGCCTTAAAATCTCACCCTTAAGTAGTTTATTTTAGCAGTCAACACCATCTTAGTCACCGCTACATGACAAACTGATGCAAATAGGTACGATCCCACGAAAAAGAAGAAAAAGAAAAAAAGATATAAATTAAAAGCAAAGAAATAGAAAAAGTATTCCACCTTCTAAGTTGGGTAACCTTCACCCGGTTATTTAGCCTAACGGTTGTGAATCCTTTTTGAGTATGCTTATGTATTTGTGGTTAAACTACAAGGAATAGTTAATATTGATACAATCATGGATCAGGATTGCCAACAAGTTTTTTCACCATGCGAGTGCAAGATAACAAACTTAATGTGATTGCGCCTGAATGAAAAAGGAGTAAGAAGGGGATTAGTAAAGTAGGTCTGATTATAATATCTTGATATGATTTTGTTTGCATAGAAAAGAAACTTATGACCATAATCCGCGGAAAGTGTTATTATGATGCCTTTAGTTCACAAGTTATTACCCATCAAAGCATCATTGATTGAACTAAAGTCTCTAACCCATATGTAATACTGGCGTGTTGTTGTTTATCTTTTGAGCTTATGAGAGTTTTTGCTTGAGGACAAGCAAAGATTTAAGTGTGAGAGAATTTGATAACACTAAAACACACTGCGTATTTGGCTCGGATTGCACATGTTTATTATATTTTATTTATCAATTTCTTGTATTATGCTTGTGTTTTGTTTCATTTTTAGGTAACAATGCCCAAATAAGCCTCCGGCGAAGAAACGACACGAAAAGAGCAAAAATCGGAGATTTTAGGTGAAAATTACACACAAGGCGTCCCACTTGGCGTTGGCCAAGGAGGGCGCCATGAGGTGTCATGGTTTGACCATGTCCCAATGGTTACAAGATCATATCTCCCACTCCTTACACACTTGGAGGGGGCCAAGTAGTGGATGGCGGGCGCCATCCACCTAAATGAAGGTTTTGGTCAAGGCAGTTGGAGCATTTTCCCCATGGCCAGAGAAATTCTCTACACGAATTTTGAATGGGCTACTTGGACCCAAGGCATGCTCGTAGTATAAATAGGTCTTAGATTCTTAGTTTTTAGGCATCCAATCTTCGTTTCAACATTAGGCATAAACTCACTATTCAAAGCAGTAATCTGTCACATCGAGAGGTTATCGCACTATTGTTGTAATCGAGATTGGAGCATCGTAGCATAGAAAAAGTTTATTTTCCTGTCAAGTTTATTTTCAAGTCAGCTTTATTTTCCCGAATTGTACCAGATTCAAGTCTCTGATTTGGAGCAGGTTTTTATTTCAATTCGCAATGTATTATATCACATTGTCTTTACTTTATTAAATTCCTGCACCGCTTTACATTCTTTATTTTCTTGTTCCGCTTTAAATTTATTTACATTATTGCTCTGATTTACTTTGTTTACTTTACCGCACGATTTACTTGTTTTAATTTTTTTTACCACTAAAAAGGGGATTTGTCTTCAAACCGAACTTAAGAGTGACACTTTCGTTCTTTTGAAATCAATCACACACTTATCACATTTTTAATCCCTAAATGACTTATTTTGCAAATCAATTATATGTAATGTTTACCGTAGTCATGTCCAGCTAAATTTATTATGCTGGCATGTGAGGACCATCATTTTGACGGTACTTCATATGTTATTTTTGTAGAAATACTTTAGGGGTTGACTTTGATTTTTAACAAATTTTTCTGAACTTAAATGGATCGGCCGCTACGTAAATGGGATTGTGCTTCTATTTACGTAACCGTCGTGATTACGTCGGATAAGATCGAAAGTCGTCCGACACTTTAGATAAAAGTTAGTTAGTTTTAATTGATAAAACAGCGAAAGCGCTTTATTAATTAATTAGGAAATTTTGATATTATTAGAAGGCGATTGTAAAACTATTTTCGGACGCGTTCATAGATTTAGGATCTGATTATCTGAGCGAAATCCCGGAACCCTTTTAAGTCAAACTTTCAAATCAAAATCACTTTTCAATTTAGTTAAGAGTTTATTTCCTTAAAAAATGAGTCTACTACTTTAACGCGGTAAGTGCCGCCCATATGTGACAAATGGAAGGTATAGATTATAGGGTAAAACTCGGTTCCGATAACGCTAACACGGTGGTTCCTGTTTAATTAACTTTTATTTCAAGAAGCAAATATTGCCCCGTAAGTGTTACTATTAGACAATAGGAGTACTGTTAGATCGAAGTGAATCACATTCCAGTATTATTTCTCTGAATTCAATCTTTGTTTTTATTTTCGGTACGCATTGCAGTCTATTTCAATTAGCCTTAGATATAAAACTTAACAATAGTAATCGATAGATTGACATTGGTCTCTATGGGATCGATAATCTTTTATATTACTTGGACATACTCTGTATACTTGCGGATAACACCCATCAACTCTCAAAGATACAATAAATTTGTCATCGAACTTTATTTATTCCCGAAGGAAAAGGAAAACATTGATAAAAACCAAGGGAAGAGAAAATGGGTAAGGAAGTCAGTTATGCAAGGGGAAGATATTAGCATCCTTCATAT
This sequence comes from Lathyrus oleraceus, assembly GCF_024323335.1. Lineage (NCBI taxonomy): Eukaryota > Viridiplantae > Streptophyta > Magnoliopsida > Fabales > Fabaceae > Lathyrus > Lathyrus oleraceus. Next base: position 317,751,020 of record NC_066583.1, on the reverse strand, counting down.
CTATTATACTCAACATGAACCATTTTGATTGTTATTTGCAAGAATGAGTGTTACTATCTAAAGATTACTCCTGAAAGGAGAAAAAAGGTTAACAATTAGGGTGCTTGCCAAGTATTGGGGCCCTCGTGCCTATGTATCCTCATAGTGCAATAAGGAAATTAGAGCTTTGTAACTCATGGAACTAAGATAGATGCATTAGTTGTGTTGCGATAAAATGGATGTGTTTGGATCATATTCTAGCACTTACACATTGCTTGTATGCTCACGCATGGAGGCTTAACCTTCGTTCACGGTATAATGGAAGTAACACGTCCTTCCTAAAAAGGTTTTAAACATAAAATAATGCCCAAAGGAAAAAATTGAGTTTTGATGAGGTGAGTTTGCTTTTACTTTGAAAAGAAAGTCTTGATTTGAATCATACTAGAGCCTATAAATGAAGGTGAATACAATGAGCAACTAGATCATTCGTCTCATGCCCAAAGATATTCAGAATGAGGATAAGAATACTCCACTCTTACCTTTTCTCTATTACTTAAGGCTCGTGGCTTACAATTCTAATCATATTGTTAATTGTTTTTGAGTTTATTCACAAAATGGTTTTAGTCTTACTGAAATAAAGAAAATAAGAGGGAAAAAGAGAAACCCTATAAGGTTAAAAGTTGATCTTCAGTCTGCATCCCACATCTGTGTAGAAAGACTTATCAATTATTCAATTTAAATTGCAGTAAATTCTATGAATATAGGCGAATATGATGAGCAAATGGTGTAACACCCCAATAAAATAAGATAATTATTTAATTTAAGTTAATAATATATTTATTAATTTAATTAAATAATTGGAATATTTTTATTGGAATTATTATTATTGGATTATTTTATTATTATTATTATTGGAATAAAAGTTGGAATTAGAAAAGGTCCCATTTGGTAAAAGGGTTATTTTCACGTGAAAAGGAAAAAGGGGCAGAAAAGTGGAAAAAGGGCAAAGAGAACCAGAGAACAAGGGTTGGAGAGAGGAAGAGCTTGAAGCTGCAGGATTTGCCGGATTAACTCAGGTAAGGGGGGTTTATCGCCGTTTAATGGGTATTATGGGATAACATGTCGTGGGTAGTGATAAACCATTGATTTGACTCTGATTAGAATGATGCATGATGAAATTGTGAACTCTTGGATGAACGAAATTTGGATTATAATTGAAGGGAATTCGTAGGAATTAGATGTAATAATGTTAGAATTTGTGAAATCGAATAGGGGATAATTCGCGTTAGATGATATGAACGATTAATGTGTAAAATTGGACTGTGGGAGGTTGGATCTGAAGAATCTCGTGGTAGAAAAAACCATAGCAGATCTGGAAATCTGGTTTCTGGTCATACGCGTATGGCACTAGGCAATACGCGTATGAGATGGTCTGGTACGCGTATGGCACTAGGCAGTACGCGTATGGATGAGGAAGATGATGTTTTGAACGTGGTTTGGTCTCTGTTGGTACGCGTATGGAGAAGTGGTACGCGTAGCATACGCGTATGAGATAGGTGGTACGCGTATGGGATTTGGCTGAGAATTGGGCCATACGCGTATGGGACTAGGCAATACGCGTATGGGCAGGATTGTGATTTTTCTGTGCTGTTGTTGTGCAGTTCTTGGTTGTTCAGCTGAGTAATGTAATTTAGCTGATGTATGATAGAGTAGGGATCATTTCCCGTTGTTTTGAGTAGTATCGGTATTAGTAGAGTGTGCTAATACTGTGATTGATTATTTGGTATGACATGATATGATTGTGTGGTAAATATGTTGATGATGTATGATGGTATGCATAATGTTGTGAATGTATCTATTATGTATGCAATGGTGGATGATTGTTGATGTTGCATGACTAAATGATTTAGCTTGCATATTGTGGCCTTTATGGTGGTAGCTAATTCCCATGGTGAGGAATTAGTGAGTGAGTATTGTGGATTGTTGTTGATGTTTGCATGCTAGGTGATTAGCGTGCATATCATAGCCCTTGGGGTGGTAGCTAATTCCCATGGTGAGGAATTAGTGAGTGAGTCACTAGGTCTCAAATGAGTGGGACTAGTGAGCTTGGTAGCCGTATCTGGATTTGATCGGTGAGGTTGGACTATATGTTCACGAATAGTCGGTACCGCATGCATGGAGTCTCATTGCATAATATATGTATGTATGGCGTATAATATGAATGGATGTATTCCAATATTATACGTGTGTTTTATGGTTGTGTTGAGTTTGAGTATGATGATGATGATGATTATGAGTGGATATTGCCGTTGCTGAATATGTGTGATCTGATTAGGGTGATGATATGTGTTAAATTACTTAGCATTTCATGATATTTTATAATGCTTATTATATCGATTGAGGAACTCACCCTTACAACTATTTTTCAGGTAACGAGCAGTGATTGAGTAGAAGCTAGTGCTTGGAGTCTAGTGTAGTCTCCTTAGTTGGGTCATGCTCTGATAGATGTAACATCGGGACGGGATGTTTTACCTTGTTGAATAATTTTACATGTAATGTGTTACATGTTTTGCATGATTGATTTGATTTCTATCCGCTGCGTATTGTGCAAATGCTTTATGTTTTGAATTAATAAAAGAGCATGACAGTTATTTAGTGAATGGTGTGAAATGATTGTGTGACACCCTTAATTGCATAATTACTCTGATTGATATATTGCTATTTTAATTAAATATTTTGGGGTATTTTAGAAGGGTGTTACATTAGTGGTATCAGAGCATAGTCGGTCGAGTCGAGTCGTAATTATTCTGTTTCCCTGTACGTGATAGGTGTTGTGCAACCCTATCAGTACTTATTGTTTTAGCTTGTTGGGTTTTCAGAATAGAGATGGCTGGAAGAGGTAGAGATGACGATGCGATTGCTGAGGCTCTGGGTATGCTAGCTGGAGTACTTGGAGGGAATCCGAATGTTGTGGGAATGGGAGCTGGTGGTCAACTGAGTGAGTTCCAGAAGAACAATCCTCCAATGTTCAAGGGAGCATACGATCCAGATGGTGCTCAGAAGTGGTTGAAAGAGATTGAGAGGATCTTCCGAGTGACTGAGTGTGCCGATAACCAGAAGGTCAGGTTCGGTACGCATATGCTGTCAGAGGAAGCAGATGATTGGTGGGTTGCTACCCGCACTGAGTTGGAAGCTGCTGGAAGTACTGAAATCACGTGGGCGGTGTTTAGAGAGAGATTCCTGAGGAAGTACTTTCCAGAGGATGTCAGAGGAAAGAAAGAGATAGAGTTCTTAGAATTGAAGCAGGGTAACCGGTCTGTTACTGAGTATGCTGCTAAGTTCACAGAGCTGTCAAAGTATTACACTCCCTATAACGAGGCTACTGGGGAATTTTCAAAGTGTGTGAAGTTTGAGAATGGGTTACGTCCCGAGATCAAGCAGGCTATTGGGTATCAGCGGATTAGAGTGTTTTCTGACCTGGTGGACTGTTGCAGGATTTTTGAACAGGATACCAAGGCCAGAGCGGAGAGCTATCAGCAAAGGGTTGATAGGAAAGGCAAGAATCAGAATGATCGTGGGAAACCGTATGCAGCTGGCAAAGGTTTCTAGAAACAGAGTGGGATGAAGAGGCCTAGTGGGGGAGACTCCAGTGCCCCTGCTAAGTGTTTCAGATGTGGTCAGGCTGGACATCGTATCCATGAGTGTACCAGTAATGAGAAGAAGTGTTTTAAGTGTGGCAAAGGCGGTCACTTGGCTGCAGAGTGCCGGTTGAAGACTGTGACTTGTTTCAACTATGGAGAAGTGGGTCATATCAGTCCACAGTGTCCTAAGCCGAAGAAAGAGAACCAGTCGGGAGGCAAGGTCTTTGCTTTATCGGGTTCTGAGACTTCTGCAGATGATCGTTTGATCCGAGGTACGTGTTATATTAATGGCTTTCCTCTTGTAGCTATTATTGACACAGGTGCGACTCATTCCTTTATATCTTTGGACTGTGCTGTGAAACTTAAGTTAGAGATATCTGAGATGCATGGAAGTATGGTAATTGATACTCCTGCGAAGGGTTCAGTGACTACTACTTCAGTTTGTTTAAATTGTCCTTTGAGTATTTTTGGTAGAGACTTTGGGATGGACCTAGCGTGTCTTCCACTAGTGCAGATTGATGTTATCCTGGGTATGAACTGGTTGGTGTTTAACCGAGTTTATATCAACTGTTTTGATAAGACTGTGATCTTTCCTGAGATTGAGGAAGGAAAGAGTTTGTTTCTATCAGCAAGGTAGGTGAATGAGGCAGTAGCAGATGGGGCAGAGTTGTTTATGCTGTTAGCGACTTTGGAGGCTAAAGATAAACTGGTGATTTGCGAGCTAGCTGTGGTGTGTGATTTTCCTGATGTGTTTCCGGAAGAAGTGAATGAATTACCGCCAGAGCGTGAAGTTGAGTTCTTGATTGATTTAGTACCTGGTACTAGGCTGATATCGATGGCTCCGTACCGTATGTCTGCTGTTGAGTTAACTGAATTGAAGAGTCAGCTGGAAGATCTGTTGGATAAGAAATTTATTCGTCCGAGTGTGTCACCGTGGGGTGCACCAGTGTTATTGGTTAAGAAGAAAGAAGGTACTATGAGGTTGTGTGTGGACTACAGGCAACTGAATAAAGTGACGGTCAAGAATCGGTATCCTTTGTCGAGGATTGATGATTTGATGGATCAGTTGGTTGGTGCGAGTGTGTTCAGCAAAATAGAATTGAGATCGGGTTATCATCAGATACGTGTGAAAACTGAGGATATTCAGAAGACTGCTTTCAGAACAAGGTATGGACATTATGAGTATTCTGTAATGCCTTTTGGTGTGACTAATGCGCTTGGGGTATTCATGGAGTATATGAATAGGATTTTCCATCTGTACCTAGACAAGTTTGTTGTGGTGTTTATTGACGATATTTTGGTGTATTCGAAATCTGAAGAAGAGCATGCTGAACATTTGAGAGTGGTTTTAGGAGTTCTACGAGAAAAGAAGTTATTTGCTAAATTGTCCAAGTGTGAATTTTGGTTAGAAGAGGTTAGTTTTCTTGGTCATGTGATTTCCAGAGGTGGTGTTGCTGTTGATCCTTCTAAGATAGAAGCGGTATCTAAGTGGGAAGCTCCGAAGTCAGTTTTTGAGATAAGGAGTTTTCTTGGACTTGCAGGTTATTATAGGAAATTCATTGAGGGATTTTCTAAGTTGGCGTTACCGTTGACGATGTTGACTAGAAAGGGGCAAGCGTTTGTTTGGGACTCAAAATGTGAAGAAGGTTTCCAAGAGTTAAAGAGAAGGTTAACTATTGCTCCTATTCTGATATTACCGAGTCCGTCCGAACCATTTGAGGTTTACTGTGATGCTTCATTGTTGGGTTTGGGTGGTGTGTTGATGCAGAATAAACAGGTTATAGCTTATGCTTCGAGACAACTGAGGGTTCATGAGAGGAACTATCCGACACACGATTTAGAGTTGGCAGCTGTGGTATTTGTTCTGAAGTTGTGGAGGCATTACTTGTACGGGTCAAGATTTGAGGTTTTCAGTGACCATAAGAGTTTAAAGTATTTGTTTGATCAGAAAGAGCTGAATATGAGACAGAGGAGATGGTTAGAGTTTCTGAAGGATTATGACTTTGGTTTGAATTACCATCCGGGTAAAGCAAACGTAGTGGCTGATGCATTGAGTCGGAAATCATTGCATATGTCTATGTTAATGGTTAAGGAACTGGATTTAATTGAGCAGTTTAGAGACTTGAGTTTGGTGTGTGAGAGTACTCACAATAGTGTTAAATTGGGAATGTTGAAGTTAACAAGTGGTATTCTGGATGAGATTAGAGAGAGTCAGAAATCCGATGTGCTTTTGGTGGACAAGTTGACTCTAGTGAATCAAGGTCAAGGTGGTGAATTCAGAGTTGATGAGAATGGTGTTTTGAAATTTGGTAATCGGGTGTGTATTCCGGATGTTACCGAGCTTAAGAAGAGTATTCTTGAGGAAGGACATCGTAGTGGCCTGAGTATTCATCCTGGAGCTACGAAGATGTATCATGATTTGAAAAAGTTATTTTGGTGGCCGGGAATGAAAAGAGAAATTGCGAGTTTTGTTTATTCTTGTTTGACTTGTCAGAAGTCAAAGATTGAGCATCAGAAGCCGTCTGGGCTAATGCAACCGTTGGCTATTCCAGAGTGGAAATGGGATAGTATCAGTATGGATTTTGTTTCTGGTTTACCGAGGACAATTAAGAATTTTGAAGCTATTTGGGTGATTGTTGACAGATTGACAAAATCGGCTCATTTCATTCCGATCAGAATGGACTATCCATTGGAGAGATTAGCTGAGCTGTATATTGAGAAGATTGTAAGTTTGCACGGTATTCCGTCGAGTATTGTTTCGGACAGAGATCCTAGATTTACATCGAAGTTCTGGGAAGGTTTGCAGAGGGCTTTGGGAACTAAGCTGAGATTGAGTTCTGCATATCATCCACAGACTGATGGTCAGACTGAGAGAACGATTCAGTCACTAGAGGATCTTTTGAGGGCTTGTGTTTTGGAAAAGGGAGGTGCTTGGGATTGTTATTTACCTTTGATTGAGTTTACCTACAACAATAGTTTTCATTCGAGCATTGGTATGGCACCGTTTGAAGCTTTGTATGGTAGGAGATGTCGGACACCTTTATGTTGGTATGAGTCCGGTGAGAGTGCTGTGGTTGGACCGGAGATTGTTCAACAAACTACGGAAAAGATTAAGATGATTCAGGAGAAGATGAGGATTGCTCAGAGTCGTCAGAAGAGTTATCACGACAAGAGGAGGAAGTCACTTGAGTTCCAAGAGGGAGATCATGTGTTTCTCCGTGTTACTCCGATAACTGGGGTTGGTCGAGCTTTGAAGTCAAAGAAGTTGACACCTCGATTTATTGGTCCTTATCAGATTTTGGAGAGGATAGGAGAGGTAGCCTATCGTATCGCTTTACCGCCGTCACTTGCAAATTTACATGAGGTTTTTCATGTGTCTCAGTTGAGGAGGTACATTCCTGATCCGTCGCATGTGGTCCAAGTAGATGATGTCCAGGTGAGAGATAACCTGACTGTTGAAACATCACCTATGAGGATCGAGGATCGAGAGTTGAAGCAGTTGTGGGGTAAAGAGATTGCTTTGGTAAAGGTAGCTTGGGGAGGACCAGCAGGTGTCAATGTGACTTGGGAACTTGAGAGTCAGATGAAGGAGTCGTATCCGGAGTTATTCGCTTGAGGTATGTTTTCGAGGACGAAAACTCTTTTAGTGGGGGAGAGTTGTAACACCCCGATAAAATAAGATAATTATTTAATTTAAGTTAATAATATATTTATTAATTTAATTAAATAATTGGAATATTTTTATTGGAATTATTATTATTGGATTATTTTATTATTATTATTATTGGAATAAAAGTTGGAATTAGAAAAGGTCCCATTTGGTAAAAGGGTTATTTTCACGTGAAAAGGAAAAAGGGGCAGAAAAGTGGAAAAAGGGCAAAGAGAACCAGAGAACAAGGGTTGGAGAGAGGAAGAGCTTGAAGCTGCAGGATTTGCCGGATTAACTCAGGTAAGGGGGGTTTATCGCCGTTTAATGGGTATTATGGGATAACATGTCGTGGGTAGTGATAAACCATTGATTTGACTCTGATTAGAATGATGCATGATGAAATTGTGAACTCTTGGATGAACGAAATTTGGATTATAATTGAAGGGAATTCGTAGGAATTAGATGTAATAATGTTAGAATTTGTGAAATCGAATAGGGGATAATTCGCGTTAGATGATATGAACGATTAATGTGTAAAATTGGACTGTGGGAGGTTGGATCTGAAGAATCTCGTGGTAGAAAAAACCATAGCAGATCTGGAAATCTGGTTTCTGGTCATACGCGTATGGCACTAGGCAATACGCGTATGAGATGGTCTGGTACGCGTATGGCACTAGGCAGTACGCGTATGGATGAGGAAGATGATGTTTTGAACGTGGTTTGGTCTCTGTTGGTACGCGTATGGAGAAGTGGTACGCGTAGCATACGCGTATGAGATAGGTGGTACGCGTATGGGATTTGGCTGAGAATTGGGCCATACGCGTATGGGACTAGGCAATACGCGTATGGGCAGGATTGTGATTTTTCTGTGCTGTTGTTGTGCAGTTCTTGGTTGTTCAGCTGAGTAATGTAATTTAGCTGATGTATGATAGAGTAGGGATCATTTCCCGTTGTTTTGAGTAGTATCGGTATTAGTAGAGTGTGCTAATACTGTGATTGATTATTTGGTATGACATGATATGATTGTGTGGTAAATATGTTGATGATGTATGATGGTATGCATAATGTTGTGAATGTATCTATTATGTATGCAATGGTGGATGATTGTTGATGTTGCATGACTAAATGATTTAGCTTGCATATTGTGGCCTTTATGGTGGTAGCTAATTCCCATGGTGAGGAATTAGTGAGTGAGTATTGTGGATTGTTGTTGATGTTTGCATGCTAGGTGATTAGCGTGCATATCATAGCCCTTGGGGTGGTAGCTAATTCCCATGGTGAGGAATTAGTGAGTGAGTCACTAGGTCTCAAATGAGTGGGACTAGTGAGCTTGGTAGCCGTATCTGGATTTGATCGGTGAGGTTGGACTATATGTTCACGAATAGTCGGTACCGCATGCATGGAGTCTCATTGCATAATATATGTATGTATGGCGTATAATATGAATGGATGTATTCCAATATTATACGTGTGTTTTATGGTTGTGTTGAGTTTGAGTATGATGATGATGATGATTATGAGTGGATATTGCCGTTGCTGAATATGTGTGATCTGATTAGGGTGATGATATGTGTTAAATTACTTAGCATTTCATGATATTTTATAATGCTTATTATATCGATTGAGGAACTCACCCTTACAACTATTTTTCAGGTAACGAGCAGTGATTGAGTAGAAGCTAGTGCTTGGAGTCTAGTGTAGTCTCCTTAGTTGGGTCATGCTCTGATAGATGTAACATCGGGACGGGATGTTTTACCTTGTTGAATAATTTTACATGTAATGTGTTACATGTTTTGCATGATTGATTTGATTTCTATCCGCTGCGTATTGTGCAAATGCTTTATGTTTTGAATTAATAAAAGAGCATGACAGTTATTTAGTGAATGGTGTGAAATGATTGTGTGACACCCTTAATTGCATAATTACTCTGATTGATATATTGCTATTTTAATTAAATATTTTGGGGTATTTTAGAAGGGTGTTACAAATGGGTCATTCATCTTGTACCCAAAGATATCCAGAATGAGGATAGAAATTCTCCACTCTCACCCCTTCTCTATTACTTAAGGCTCATGTCGTGTAATTTGCATCATAATTGACGAGTGTTGAAGTTGAATCTCCTTGTTGCTTCCTGTGACGAAGTGTTGCTTTGAAGAAAGAGACTTGGCAATCATTTGATTCAAATTGTATTAAAGTCTATGAATAAAGGTGATTACGATGAGCAACTAGATCATTTGTCCCGTACCCAAAGATATTCAGAATGAGAATAGGAATTCTCCACTCTCACCCTTTCTCTATTTCTTAAGGCTCATGGCACACAACTTGATTCCAGATTGACAAGTGTTGATACACCTTTATTGTGCTTAAACAATAGTCCAATTTGTCTGCAATGTGTAGGCCTTGTACTGACTTAAATTCTTAAACTATTGATCTTTAATCTTGAGGTCTTGAGCTTCTGAGGTCCATTATAGCTTGAACACAAAGCAATTTCCCTGTCAAGTGATCAAGGGTCTTTTGATCACTTGAACATGCTTAGGGAATTGAGCACGGTGCAAAGGATTTGGTTGATCAAAGTAAACTTTGATCAACACAACCAATGGGAATGGGAATGAGTTGAATCATGCACATAGCAACCTAAAGGGTTAATCAATCAACTTAAAGTAGGGGAACATACATATCTAAACCCTAGGGGATAAATCTTAAACATCTAAGTCTAAGGGAACGTGTCATGGTTAAAGTGTGATCTCATCAAAACAATCAACACCAAAATTCCATCAAGAAATCAATTCATAAACAAAATTAAATCCACAAATAAATTCTAATCAATTAAAGTCTAACATCTAATCATGGAAGGATTAAACATCTAAAACATGTATGAATTAAATCAAAATCACATCATGCATTTCCCAGTTATCATGCATTCAACAATCTAAACAAAATTAAAAACCATGTTAAACCATGTATTTTCCAATTCATTTTTCCATAATTAAATCAAAAAATTAATCCATCAATTAATTTTAAACTAACCTCTAATCATGTTACAATTCTAATCAAAACTATCAAATTAAACCCTATTAATTTGCACCATTATTAAACTAAAATCATCTAAAAAATTAGCAAGAAAAAATAAGGAAAATAATGCAAAAACCATGCCAAATAAAGCCCAAGCAGGGGGTAATCAACCAACCCATGGAGCAAATAGACCAGGGTGCATGGGCCCAAACAGAGGCCCATGTCTCAAGTAACCATCAGTCAAGGGGTGCACCAACAGAAACAGGGCAACATTTAGTAAAATTGGCCAAGAAGCCCAAGCAAAGGCCCAAACGAAAATTAACATAGCAAAGAAGACGAATGAGGTCAAATCTGACTAGGATCTCGATGGGCAGTGCAAGTGGTGGCCACATCAAATTAATGAATTTCAAAATGAAATTGAACACATGATAATCATGTTAAATATGAAACTCAGATAAAAAACTTAAACGCGTTCAAACTCATCTCTTCTTCGTTCTCCCCTCCGTCGTGCCGAAGGTTATCCCCAGTGACGGAGGCTCTCTAAAATCAAACACCATCACCTAACCTAGTTTGAATCCTTAAATATGAATATACCATTGAAATTCCCTAATTCCTCGAGAACTTCTCAAGTCAAAACAAAACCTTGACGAACCCTAACAAGGAAAAAAGAAATTAAATTGCACTCATTTGGAATAAAAGTCTCCGGGGTTAGGGCTTTGATTCCCCTAACCTCAAGCTACGTCACGGTAACAAGGATTTATGCAAATAGTGGAAAAAATCATGAACTCACCGGTGGAGCACGCGCAGTGATCACCAGAATTCTAGGTAAATTCTCTGATTCGTCTTTGTTTCTAACTGTTGCATATTCTCTTTCTTCTTCTCGTAGCTTCTTATGGAAAAAAACTATGAATGATGCCTCTTAATTAATGTATCTGTGAGAGAGATAATCGTAATCGTGAGGCTTAGCTCTACTCGGTTGAAGCTTCAAGGTGAAACTTCAATGAGTATGTCGAAGGAGATTTGAGTGATTGTGTGAGAATCGAGAGAGAAAAATATGAGAGTGAGAAATTGTGAATCTGAGAAAAATGGAAAATGATGTGTGATCGAGATTTTGGGAACCAGATGATTTATATAGAGCTTAAAATTCTTTTAGGAAATGAGATGCAGGTTAAAATGAAATTCAACTTTTAGTTAGAAATCAGAAAGTTAGTTAGAGTGAAATTAGATTGAAATTCAATTTGAATTAAAGTGAAATGTAAATGTACTCTTTGTTGGTTAATGAGATGTTAATCAGAATGCAGGTTGGAAATGCAAATGAAATCTGAGTGAAATGAAATGTTAACGAAGTTTCATTCGAAATGCAGGGACTCTGTTAATTTGTTAATGTGAATTAATATGAAATCGATGTTCGGAAACTCGAAATGCATATGAAATTTGTATTAAACGAAATTTGTTTGAAAGGAAATTGGAACTTTTAAATGCAATGAAATGCAAATGTAGGTGATGTTAGTTAATGATTTTCAAAATGTGTTTGTGTATGCAAATGTTAGTTAAACTATAGGTTAACTTGTATAGACCGAGTTGCTTTGTGTGGGTCAATGGCTGCTACTTTGGAGATGTGCAGGACATGGTTTCACATGGCTTTTGAAGTGCATTGGTTGATTGTGCTTAGACTGTTTGGGGATTCAATGGCTAGTGTTATGGAATTGAGATATGAAGTTGACTCTGGATCATGCTTTTGAAGCCATGGAGTGGATGCAAGAATTGTTTTGGGAATTTGGAATGCTTGGACATTGTTGGGTAATTTGGTTGTAATATAGGATTTACGTTGTAATTCAAATTGGAAATTATATGTTTAGAAATGGTTGAATTGAAATGTAATGTATGGTTATAACATGATTTTGTGGTTTATGGAAGTGTATATGGTGATGTCATGGTCTATGTATGGTATTAATGAATGAATGAAAACTTGGTTGAAACTTGATTTAATTTGAATTTGGTTTAGATGGAAAATGGAAAATTGATGGGTGAATGTGGTTACGTGATGTGAACTAATGCACTTTGAATGGAATTTGGCTAAAAATGGTTTAATCAATGAATAATGAAATAAAAAAAACTCAAAATTGGCAAAACTAAGCAGGTTCAATCGTTGGTCCAAAAGTTGGTATGCCCAGGAAATGGATTTGGTCACGGACCTAGTCATAGACTTGGTTTCTTGGTCCAAAAGGTGGTTCAACCTAGAAATTGACCAAGTACCCAAAGCCATGAAAAACTAGGGAAAACAAATATTTGATAATGAACATGATAGAATGAATAGAAACAAGTCTTAGAGGGTCAAGAATGATGAGTTGACTTTGGTCAACCGGTTGACCAAAAAGTCAACAATTGGCCAAAAGTCAACTTATTCAAAAATAGTGAAGTTTGTAATATTTTTTCAATGCAACATGGACAATGTAATCAAGTGAATGGAATGTGAATAGAACATGAATGCAATCATATCTTAGACCAATCACATAGCACCGTGAACTAGGGTTTAGTTCCAGTCAAACAATAACTAAAACCTTAAACCAAATGAGTAATAAATCATCAATGTCATGAGTCAAGCTAGGGTTCACAATCCCTCAAAGAAAACCACAAGATTCACTACACTTCAAGATTAAGAAACTAGGGTTTGGGCAATGAATGAACACCATGATGCAATCTCCTAGGTCTCAAACACCAATTGTCCCTGATTAGGGTTTTGCACCTTTAATCACCTTGATGAGCCACCCATAATGACTGTAGCATCACAACTCCAAGGACTTGATCTTCAAGCAACCCTAGGTCCTTGTCAAGTGAAATCAACCTCAAACATTTGAATCTATGATGGTGTTAGTGCACTAGATGATATGAATGTTCATGAATGCAGATGAATTTTAAACCAAAAGGTTAGATGAAAATGAAAAGGGGACGAAAAATGTTGGGGTATGAAAATATGGTCATGACGGTCAACCCACTTGTCATGAAGTGTCTGTCATCCTCCCCTTCACCCACTCGTCACCCAGGTGACGCCCAACAAGGTTGTCTTCTCTAGAGACTATGACAGTTGGCCCATCATTTGGATGACGGACGTCAGCTCTATCAATGTGGTAACAGTTGGATCGTCATGGTGATGACGCCCGTCACCACTGCGCAGAATGTAGAATTGCATTTTATGCCATGAGAGCACTTCTAAAGCTCTGATTTTGATCCCATAACACCCAATTTGCATAAAATTCAACATATACAATTTATACCATGTTTATCATATCAATTAATCACATATTTATCACTTAACTCATCAATATATCACAATTTCATCAATATGTTCAATACACCAAATCATATTAACATGAACAACAATATCAAGATTTATATCAAATCATGCACGAATTTCATTATGATTTAGAGCACGAACTTCACATAGATTATAGCCACCAAAATAGATTTCACATAAACCTTTTCCAAAACACATAAAGATAAACAATGGGGAAAACATGGGAGAAAGAAGAGGGTGATGATCCCTCTATACCCTTCATGCAATTGACACCCATAGATGAGTAATCCCCCCCCTAAACTGAATTTTGCAGCAAAAGGTTGAATTTTTCAGCAAAGAGTTCTTCCTCCTAGGTTTTGTTCTTCTCTCCCAAACTTAATTTTTCTCAAGTTTTATGTACTTCTCTCTCCTCTACTTTTCTCCTTATTTTCATTTTAAACAAAAACCTAATTTCAATTATTAGTATTTCTATTTCCCCCCTCAACTTTTGATTTTCTCACCTTGTCCCACCATTTATCTCATTCTACCACTTTCTTCCTCATGACTCATTTTTCTTATTTTTCTCTATATTCTTCTATTATTTCTATATTAACTAGTGAATAATAATATAAATTATATTCCTCCTAAAGTAATCCCAAAAAATTATACACAACATACCAATAAATTATATAAATATATATCGACTCAATAAAATAAAATAAATGCAAAAAATTGGGGTGTTATATTTTGTCCTCACTCACACGCTTTTTGGGAAACTTCCCAGAAGGTTACTCATCCAAATACTATTCCAAGTTAAGCAAGCTTAACCATGGACTTCTTATTTATTAGGCTACCAAAAAGAAGATGCATCTTGTTGGTATAAGTAGTACCAACCAATCCTTATAAGTATTCTTTTAACCATGTAATCTCATACTTGCACAGCCTCTGGATCCCTCTCATTCCGATGTGAATTTGGTTTTTGCATAGAAGCTATCAGGAGCCGCTCATTGTCATGCATTTTGCATCGACGACCACTCCCCGCCCTTGTCGGCCTCAAGTGTTACACATGGACTTTCTTCCATACAAGAGAGTTTCTTTGAAATGAGCATGATATCTTGGTAAAGCACACAACAACAACAACGCTTGATCTTCATCATCGATGTTAACATAAATATCATCTAGATCAATAATCAACTTATTGAATATATCCAATTTCTCAGTCAATATTTTATCTTCACTCATATTGAATGAATACAAAGCTTACTTCAGGTAGAGAGGATTTACCAATGACTTGGTCATGTACAAACCTTCAAGTTTGTTCCTCACAGCCGTCGCCTCCATTTTCTCCTTCGAGACCTGCCGGAGAACCTTATCAATATGGCTTAATATGATGTTATTGTGGACTTTCTCTATCATTGTCATCTTTTCCTTCTCTGTTAGGACAACATCCATCTTTTTCGATCCCTTCAACGCTTATAACAAACTCTATTGAACAGAAGAGTCTGTATCTTCAAGCTCCATAATCTGAAATCGTTTACTCTAGAAAATTTCTCAATCTCATACTTCGTTGATAGCATCTTGATCCATACTTACCACAACAATTTGTTGTGATAAATGATGTCAAGAACGAAGTAAAACTGTGAGAAAGAGAGAATTTTTTAATCAACGATGAAACAACTTATATCATTTAGAGAGAGAGAGAGAGAGAGATAGTTGGTTATGACAATTATTTTCTATTCACTTTCTCAATGAGCGTTAAATGATTACAAGTGAAAAATAACAACGACCTCTCTTCTAACAAGTGAGAGAATAACATGTTTATAAACTACTATCATATGTATCTAACGTAAGAAGATAACATTTATACATGACATAAATAACTACTATATAATATAATACATAAGTTATCTTCGACTACTACATGCTTGAACAAACTTCGACTATAACATGCACATTCGACCATGTCGATTCCTGAAGCTATCCCTGTTGAGATCGAAGTTAGATCCAATACAACAATAAGTGTATTGCCATATCATAACATACATGTATTATCATATCACAATATAGCTGGTTTTAAACATGGATAATAAAGATACAAGATTGCATTAGCATTAGTAATAACAAATGTATTGTAACTGCACCTATCATCAATTTACATATATCATGTCATTGTATCCTTGTTAAAAATACTAAATTAATACACCAATAACATAATTACTCCTGTTAGCATGGTTTTATTTATATGCATTGAATCTATCATAATTTTGCAATGATAGTCAAGAGTATCATTGTAATTACAAGTTTGTTATCGATGTGTTAATGTCGGTACCATTGTCAGCGCTTCAATGTCAAGCTTTTTTAACTAAGATCATATGGGTCTTAATGGGTTACTTCACTACATTGCATTGAATTTACTCATCTGATGTGGATGCTTAGATGACAATGTAAATTCAATTACTCGTTAGCACACATCAACTGATGTTTTTATAATGTTGTTATCCAAAAGATAGTTGTATGAATTATATCAGAGTTAATGTCTAGAAATATTTTGGTTCAATCTATTCAGTTCCAAGTAAGACGATAAGGACTAATCAAGAACATGAAGAAGATAACTAAGTATTGATTTAATATCTTTGATAGTCCTATATCTTAATCTCGAGTTTTATTTCGTTCCTTAACTTAAAAAATATTCATATTGTACTTTTTGAAGAGTTAAAGAACCAATATTAACATTTTTTAAGTTAAGAGACCAAAATGAACCCCGAGATTAAGATACGGGACCAAAAGGGATATCTAGCCTTAAGTATTTTATTTTAATTTGTTTTGTAATAATTTTATTTAGTTTTAATTTGGGATTATGATAGTTTTAATTTAGAATTACTTGATGTCTGTCTCCTTATATTTATTTTGGAAAAATATGATGTATCTCAATATGTGCCTAAAAAGTGGTGTTTATGACCCAGTTAAGTTGATGAGAACTCTTAATATAATTAAGCATTTTGCAACCTCTTTTGGACATATTTGAAATGAATTATAATTTTCTCTCATGAAAAATGTGAGGGAGTTAGGTATCAATGACTTCCTTACTATTGTGGCAGTTATTCCTTATTTTTTTTTATTTTCTCCATCTTATCCCTATTTTGTTCTTTGTTTCCCTTTTTATGTGTCAATTTGTTTTGAAGAAGCCATTTGATTAGATCATTTATTATAAGTGAAAACAAACTCTCCCACATCATAAGTTTACATTAATATAAACAAATTGAAATTATGCTATAAAAACACAACATAGTAAATGATGCAGTTGTTTTTCTTAAACGAAAGAATATTTGTTCGTCTTAAACCAACAAGTTAAATAATTTTATTCATATTTGGTGTCTCTTTTCACTCAAAACATAACTAACAAAATAAAATCATTAAAATAAGTCCTACTTAAATTTATTGTCAATATTTCATATTTAGTGTCTCTTTTCACTCAAAACATAACTAACAAAATAAAATCATTAAAATAAATCCTACTTAAATTTATTGTCAATTTTTTCTTCTCCTTTTCTTCATAAATGTCCATTTCATAATCATCCTCATAATAACTGTTTAAATCCAAGGGGGATGAGTCCTCTATAATCATCCTCAATATTATTAGATTGAATTTCATCTTCTAAATTCTCAATTGTAACACTTTCAAAGGAATCCTCAACAATATCTTCTTTAACACCTTTTAACAGAACGTCAATGACTTCCACTTTAGAACTTTTAAAGAAATTTTCAATAATGTCAATGTTAGCAGCATCTTTCAAGAAATTCTTACCATTCAATTTAAGAACTTAGATGAGAAATGGAGTGAAGAAAGACAATCAAGTGAGAAATGGTGAATATTGGTGTCTCCTTAATCTATAAATTAAATAGAGTTAATTGTATCATGATATGAGAAAGAGAATAAATATATATTTGTCTTTTCAAAATTAAAGGCATTGCTTTGATATTTTCAATCAAAATTTATTTTTACTCAACAAAATATGTGAAATAAATAGGGATCATTTTATAAAACAATTTTTTTAAGGACAAGTGCAAGAGAGTCTTATATTTAAGGACAAAAAGAATTCAAGAGGGTTACTACCATTTTTTTTAAGAGAGTCTAATATTTAGAGATGAAGGTGGTATAATTATTTAAAAGAGTAATTTTTATAAAATAATATTTATTTATAATATGTGTTTATTATTTAAATATTTAATAATATTGATTGAAAAAAAGTTGAGTTCGTCTTTTTGATTTTCTTTATGAGATTGCAAATCCTTAGTTAATCGTAAATCCTTATTCAATTTATTGTCATTTTAGAGTGTTTGAATCTCAAAGTGCAAAGTTAAGATATATTTATGAATATTTATATTTTAGTTACTATTGTTTTTTTTTATAGTTTATGTATTTTTTTAGGAGAAGTTTTTTTAACAATTTGTTCAAGAAGCTTATACTTGTTTAGAATTATTGTAATGTCCTTTGAATTTCACAAGTTACTATCCTTGTACTTGATATTTAATTGCTTTTGCATTGAAAATTATGTGTTTTTTTTTATAACTTATATTTGGCATATGGTTGTAATTATTTTTCAAATCTGTTTTGAATACAACTATTTACATGTTTTCATTTCAATCTTATTCACAAGGTTAACTTAACTATTGTTGGAAAAGAACAATTCTCGTTAGCTATTATTTTTTATTCCTTTCTCTGGTTCATATTCATGATATAATAAATATTTTCTTTATAGTACTTTGTCATTTATTTAAATCAATTATATCAAGTTAGTTTCGATAAATGTTTTTCAATATAAGATAAGTTAAGTTTTATGTGATACGTAAAAGCTTATGTGCTAATATGGGTTAACCGTGTATATTTAAGTTCAATTCCATTTTAGTTATCATGTTTGTAGTGTTGTTGTCTCCTCTTATAAGATCGGGGACCTAGGTTACATAGACCATGACTGCCTCCTCTTAGGTGTGCACCAACGGTTGTAAGGTGAAATTTCACATGTTTCCATTCTCCCTTCCTAACACGTGTAAAGGAATCAAGAATCCCCAATAAACTTAGCTTCCCAAGACAAACTCATAATGAGAAACATTTAATGTACACATGCTTCCGTAAGTGAGGATTAAGGTACTCGCCACAAGCTTCGCTTGAGGGAATCACTTCAAGCCTCACTTAAGAGACTAGTCTCAAGCCTCGCTTAAGGGAATAGCCCCAAACTCTGTGTAAGGGACTCAACCCAAACTTCGGTTGAAGGACTCCCCCTAAATTTCACTTGAGGGACTAGTATGAAGTTTTGCTTGAGGGACTCGCTAAATCTTTAAGATGCAATATGCTTGAGTTAAATCACTTTGTTCTCTCAAAGGTCTCATGCTGAAGAGACTTTGGACTAAAATAATTATATTGGGTCTAGAAAGATATGTTTCAGGATAAAACAACTCATGTAAAGAACGAACTAAGTGTAGGAAGTCGATCACTTGAAGTGGCTTAATCACCTAAAATGAGCCTGAGCGTCCAAAATGGGTTTACTCACCTGAACTCGTATCCAAAGTGTATTTCACTTAATACACATGGACCATGAGGTGCTCAAGTAGAAACAACATGAAAATATAAGTCAAAGGGGAAAACTATTTCCCCATAATTTGAGAAAGAGTTGGTATTCCCTTACTCGCATGTTCTAATAAGGAAGTGGAAGAAATCACTTCTCATGTCCCATGAGTCCTCTATATAACCCAATATTGGAATTGGGAAAAGTATATTCACAAATTCAGGGAGAAAACAAAAATTTTCATGCAGTCCCTACATGAATATATTCTTTCTCCCAACTATTATACTTTAGCTAGTACAAATGGTCAAAGCCAATGTGATACTGGAAAGAATAATTGATGTCTGAAATGTTATAAAAAATTCTTCTACGTAAAAGTTATATGTCAATTCTGTTATCCTGTTAAGGAATGTGTGTGACAAATATCTGAATTTCTTAAAATATATTGAAAGTACAATTTTAGACTGGGTGAAAGAGAAAATTATTTGTGCTTGGACCGATCAAATTAGACACTTTGGAAATATAATAACTAACCGAGCTAAATCTGCCCATGCTACATTGCAACATTAGTTGAGAATAGTAAAGGTTATTTGTGCAAAGATTGAGACTATGTGAACCAAATGATCCTAAATCAACATAATAAGATACAAACATCATTTGGTCACAATATTATAGTGTTGAAACGTAGGTTCAGAGACAACAATCTCTATTCACAGTTGGTGAGGAATACATCTCGAGCTGGAATGAACTTTATTTTTCACAAAGACAAAATATTTGAAAATGTAGGTTCATATAGCTCAAAGTATGGTTGTACAATTAGGAAGACATACAATCTTCCATGTGCTTGTTCAATCAAAGAAGGTGAAACGGTTGGGTGAGAATATGAATACAAATAGGTCTAGAAGGGGGGAGGGGGGGTGAATATACCATATACCATATCCACCTTACAGACCATTGATGCTTGATCTTGACAAAGTTTTCCTTGGAGTATATTGAAAATCCCTTCTTGATCAATAACAAAGAAAACCAAATTGCAGTCAAGAAATGATATATGTACTTGTTACAAACAACAAACTTCACACAAAAACATCAGACACCCTAATGTACCACTAATCTCCTTCAATCACCCAATGAAGGTCCTCAACAATGGAATATACTAAGGATGAATATTATGAATAATATCAAAATATCTCACAAACCAATCTAAAAGCACAAGGTATTAGTCAAGAAATTAGATAAATGTGAATGAAGAACACAACAGGGTTCTCTCAAATTTATGGTAAATGGATATTGGTTCTTAAATGTTATTATGAGATTGATCAATCATGATGAACACACAATGTTAATCAACTCGTTATCTCTAATTCACAAGCAACAACAACAAAATTGCAAAAGAACAATGTACAACAAAAATAAGTGAACCTGGCATGGATTACACTCAAGAGGTTGTTCTAGAGAAGAAGAGAAAGATTCACGACAATGGGTATAGACACACTAAAAAGAGAAGACAAAATTATATCTTTGTCTCTATGGGTTTAACCCATATGTTTCACTCACTTGTTACTTTCACCCAAAAAATAACTATTTAAATCAATGATGGAAAATGTGTCTTGTGAAGCTTTAATTCAAATCAATTTTTTTATTCAAATACGGCTTCATAAGGACAATTGATTCAAATCAATTTTTACACTTGATTCAAATCACATGAGGTTGTGATTCGAATCATGTTTATTTTGTGATTCGAATCAAATGGTCCAGAAGGAAATTCCCAATTTTCTCACAGCTTCCGATTTGAATAATTTTTTACACTTGATTCGAATCAAGCAACTGAAAATCCATATTTAAGAGTTCTAACTTGTGATTCAAGTCTAATGAAACTACAAAGTAGCAACTTTCTAGGCTAAAAAAGATACAATATCATGGATCAAAAACACTTTTATTTAATTAAGCAAGGAAGATTCCTAGTATTACATAACACAATAGCGGAAACGATTACAACACAAATGAAATACGAATAACGTACAAGTACACAAATATTAAATGATAGGCAAATTAAAAATACACAAATATTAAACGATAGGCAAATTACAAATACACAAATAAACCAAAGTAATTATATTGAAATTGACAAAAACATAAAAACATATAAGTGATACCATACGATACCGTGATTTCACTTTCAGTCTCCCACTTTTTGATGTTTGACAAATTTGAGATATTATTTTTGATCATTTATTCAAAGTGTTATTTGGAATTTGATGGATGAAATGAATCTGGTGAACTAGTGTACAATACTTCGCTTGAATTGTAAAAGTTGTAAAGTTCCTCCTGCATTAAACACTTAATGTGCCTGAATATTTGATAATATCTCAATACCTTCTCCCTTTTGACAAATATAAAAAAGAGAGAAATGATAGAGAGGAAGCACACACAAAAATCTGAATCCAAGATAAAGTAAAAGCTAAAAACAAACGTCGTACTTAGTGAACTAAACAAACACCATACAAATCACATACAAAATTAACTATCGCAAATACATAATTTAGCAAAAATATCAATAATAAGATAACATAGAGCGAATAACAGAGATATCCTACATACATGACTAAAACTTGTCACAAGATACATATCCCAAAATAGTAGTAAAATATCACAAAATAACCAGACAATCAAAATAACATAAATATCCATATATGTTATGCTATGCATGGAAAGCAAAAAAAATCATTGAAAGGTAGATGCATCATCAAAAGGTGGTGCAGTAGGTGTGAAATCAGGATTTGCATTAATATCAGGAGAACCAATATTAAGAATGACGACGAATCTACCCAGGCGGTCAATAACAACTCTCACATACTCCACTTGAGCAACCACTCGAGCTTAAATTTCTTTGCATCTTAACCTTCAATTCACCCTTAATCTTTTCCCGACTTTCTTCACTTTCCTTGGCCATACTATCAATGCATGCCATGATCCTTTCTTCCCTTATCTGATTGTCAGCCAAAATCCTTCCAACCAACTCATCAAGGTAGGATTTCAAATCAGAAGAAAGTGAACTAGAAAATGAAGAAGAACCAACAACCTCAACAGATGGATCCTTAGCAGGCTCCACAACTCTGTCATCATATATTTTTTGGCCAGATTCCTCAAGGTAGTAGTAGTAGTCACCATTGAAGTCCATGTAATATCTCATTTGGAGACACTGCCATAATCAAGAATTTTTGGTGCCTCAGTCAGACCTTCTTCTTTTGAAACGATCCAATTAATCTCAAGGATCCTCCATACAAAGGAAGAGAAAAACAAAGGTCTTTTTCGGATTATCCCTGTAATGAATCATCATTTAAATGATCAAGGTTACCCAATTAGTTCCGCTTTCAATCAAAAGAGCCCACATAAGATAAGGGTCGTTATCATAATCTCTTCCCTAATTATTTGGTTTCATGTAAATTTTTTTACAATAATCTAATGCAGCAGGCGCATGTCAAACTTGACTTGACTTATGCCAAAGTTTGACATGGCAAAGTTTTCACAAACAAACGTAGAGATTGAGAGAACAAAAGAAATCCTATCATTATAAGATGACCGAGCAACAAACACAACAGGAACCTCACACTTCATACCAAAATACTTATTGAAGTTCGAGAGGTTAAACTTAAATGTCTTGTCCTTGAACCTGCTCTCAATACCACACGACGTTCGCACAAGATTATAGTATAAGGATTTTACATAATCCATGTTATGTTTCTTATTCAGCCCAATAAATTTCAACAGTTTATGATCAGCAAATGGTTTTAAAAATTTATCTCTCAGTTCTATTTCAGCATTAACATCAACATAGTACTCCGGATCAACCAGTCTGTTTAGAATTCTTTCTTGATAAACTCTTAAACTATCCTCAGGAAGAAGATGTGTTACCTTGTGACGCAATGCTTCAGCAGATTGACTGTTAGTAGACTTCTTCTTTACCACTCTAGCATCAGGAGTAGCCTTGGCCACCTTAACTTTGGTTCTTGCTTTCTTAGGAACTCGAGGAGGAGAGATTTTTTATTATGGCATAGATCGCTTGCCCTATTGTTTGTCAGCGAAGCTCTTTTGGGGATAATGAGAAGCCATTGTTGAAGTTGAGATAAGTGGGTCTTGGTTTAATGAAGTGATGATGATGATGATTGATGTAGATTAAATGACAAGATTAATGTTGGATGATGATGAAGAGATTTGTGCTCAAGAGAGTTTTGGGGGTTTTGAAAATAGAAATGTTTTGAAAATGAAAAGAAAATCGAATGTAATTCAAAATGAGTGTGACTTTTCAATTATGATTCGAATCATGTGTATAACTTTATTCGAATCACGAGTGTTATTTTTTAAGAGAAAAACACTTTGATCGAATCAAGTGCAATATCTGATCTAAATCAAATTGAGCAACCCCAAATGATATTTAGGTCTCAAGAGTTTGATTTGAATCACATGCATATGCTAAAAGTTCTAATTCGAATCAAGCGGTTCATTTTTGAAAAAAAATTGATTAAATGAGATTTTTCAAATTAAAAAAATTTTAATGATGAAAAATATTTTTAATGCAAATGAAAACAAGTCTCAATGTTATGCATGAGTGTAAACAACTTGAGCCATTTTAGTGCAAATGTTCAAAATGATTTTTTAATGAAAAATGTATTTGAAGTGAATGCAAAAATACTTTTTATGCACAAGAAATATAATGGTGATGCATGAATGTATGAATAATTCATATGAATGCAATGAACGGATGAAATAAAAATTACAATGATTCATTGAATATTTGAATGATTAAGGCATGTAATGCACAAACATATCACATACACAAACATGTTTCAAATATACAACACATTTAGTCAATTGAATAAATACAATCATGTACACTATAAAAGAATTAAAATAGGAATGGAAGATCATATCAATTATGATGGTCCAGGCTTAACTTCTGCACACGAGAACAATAAGTAGTCAACAACAAGAATATCATAAGCTTTGAAATACAAACAAGCATATACTAATCAGATGCAATCTCCTTTTGCACGTCTGAATAATACTACCAGACTCTCTTTTAATAGGCTTCAAATAAACTTTGAACGACGATGATTTAATTGTCACTGATTGACACAACTTGTCAACCCCGAATAACTGATTCAACTCTTTGACGATCAATAGTACTTCAAGGATCACACTTGATCCTTGAATCTGTTGTAGTTATTGAAACTTCAAATAATCATTGCCAATAGTCATAAAACTGCATTCATCTTCTTTTTAGAATAACCTTGGAAGAATAGGTCACTTAGAAGATGTTTTTTGTTTCTTTCTTTTTAACTCACAAAACTTGCAGAATATTATTGTGTGAATGCATGCTCATTTTTATTAGGATCAATCAAGAGCAAAATTCAAGACATATTATCAGATTTTTGGTTACACTACACATACCTCAAAATATTGTCAATTCAATCATGGATGAATCAAAACACAGAGAATATCTTAAGTACAATTAATGTTTGAAGAATATACTAGTAAAATTTTACTTTAATTTGATCTATGTAATGCATGCAACGAAATCAGAGATTTTAAAAAACATTTTAGCTTCCATAAATGAAATCAGAGATTTTAAAAAGTTTGGAAGAAAAATATAACAACAAGAGAGCTTGAAAGCATCTCAATGAATTAAACCAAGTGAAATAATATAAGATGTCACTAAGGGCTTGATTGCTTCAAATGTAAGTCAATCACAAGAAAACTAAAACGGTAAGTTCTGGTAACGTGGCATGACAATAAGATAATTGGTACAAATTTGAGTCAACATATATAGTTATAAAAAACACTGTTTAAACTGCGAGAATTTTATTTTCGGAGATTAAAACAAAACATTCGCAGTTTAAATAATGTATAAGTTTTTAACTGCATATGCTAACTCAAATTTGTACTAGTGATTCTGTTGTCACGCCATGTCATTAGAACTTAACGCTTTTTTATCATAAATTGACGCAACAGATCAAATAGGTTAAATTGTAACATTTTTTAGTTAAGAAATTAAAGTGGAACATTAAGTTATGTTAAGAGACTAAAACATGCATTAAGTCGAAAAAACACACACTAATAATCTTATTTATGAAGCGGTAGGCAGGGCAATCAACTGAGTGTAGTTTGCTGCAAATTTGCATACACATTTATAAAATTTTATATTAGAGGATTAAATAAAGTAATTTATTTTTCATAAATTGTTTTTTTTCTTTAATTTTTTTGAAGAAAATAAAATAAAAATAAATTGAAAACATACTCACAATATTATTTTAAATTTTTTTTAAAATAAATTTTATAATGTATCATATAATTTTTGTTTAAATTTAAAAAAAAATCTTTTTATAAAAATTTTAAATAAAAATTTAATTTAAATAGTTATCATTAACGTTATTTTTCATATTATACCCTTAAATATTTATTGTTCTATCTCCTTTCAATTAGGTCGATTTGTCTTTCTAATACCTTTAATGAAGGACAATTTTGTAAAACCTTTCATGATTCCTCTTTTTCATACCACATTTATCACATCTCTTTATACGTATGAAAAGTCTAAAACGACTTATAATAATAAAAAACGGAGAAAATATTTTATATTATTTTAGATATTTTATCATTGACGTCAAGGTACCAAACTAATTAACATAACACCTCCAATAACTGTTTACTGCATATCCATCGTTAGACTGAAAATTATTATCATGTAAATCATGTATAAAATTTAATATCAATTTAAAATTATTTAACATATCAATGAGATACATAAAAACTAAGGTCTTATAAAACTTTATAAAAATCATTAATTTTTGTCATTCTCTTTAACATATCAAATAATTTTTAATTGATGTGAAATCTTATAGACATAATCTGTATGATAATAACTTTCAATCTAACGGTGAATTTTATTATAAAGACATAAAATAAGTGTTATCAGAGATATCATATTACTAAGTTTAAGATATCATATTACTAAGTTTGAAACTTTAATGTCATTTGATTCTGATTCATCATTTTATTAATTTTTTTTTCAATATCAAAATTTTAAAAAATCACTTAATTTTAAAACTATTTTAAATAGTTTTTCATAAAAATTATTTTTGAAATAGAATTTAAAAAAAAATACAGTTTCAATAAAGTATATTTATGTTATTCAGTGTCAAAATTAATCTTTTAAATTAAAAATAATAATATAAAAATATTATAATATTTTAAAAAACAGTTTTATAAAATTTATTTTTAAAAATACAGAGAAAAAAGTCTATCCCAAATCAAATCAAACAAAATAATCCAAAAACACGAAAAAGAACGTGACAGCTGAGACTCACAATTAATAAAACTAAGTTGAAAATTGAAATCACTCATTTTGAAACCTCCGCGGGTTAACGTCCAAAATAAAAAGAGGAGACCGCGTGTCATACTGCTAAATGGCTTAAACGCTTAATCAGATTAAAGGATAAAACAAGATCCTCCTTGAATCTTTCTCAAATGCTCAAACACAAAATTACAGATTATGAGGCAAAGCTCTGAATTCAGACATCTCAACAAAAAAGAACAGCCGTTTTATTTAATTCCCTCCGAACTTGCAAAAATACACAACTTACAGCAGAACTATCAGGTTCCTCACAGATCCTCAGGGCCATTAATTTCCTGCGCATGACAGTTCAATCTTTAGGATACATGGAATGATAACGTAAAGAAGCTCATGTGGGCAAATAAGGACCATGTGAATGATCAAATACCTTGTTTGCAAGCACAGACCCGTCAGGTATTTCCAGCTTTATGCCAGATTTTGCAATGATACTAACCTTTCCCTGTTAAGGCGCCAGTAAGATGACATGGTCAGATTTATTCAAATTCTCAATGGCATAAAAGGACGTAGGTAGGAAAATTTATAAACTACTTGCAGAGAGAATACAAAACAGGAGCCTCCACAAAGTTGTACTGTGGCAGTTTGAAAATCAACATGATAATTGTATCATTTGTTGCTGCTGACATTCTTATAGGTTGTTTGGTTTCCAATTGGCAAGGTCCCAAACAGAAATCTAAACATGTTATTAGTTTACTTGCAATAAGGCAAAAGTTAGAAAGTTTCTGAAACAAGCATAAAGATTTTTGTTTTGAAAGAACGTCTCAATTTGATGTATACCATTAGAAAAACAACTCTGCTCCTAATGTAATACCAATGAAACTTTCACTTTGATTATTGTTTGTTTGGTAACACTGCTCCTAAGGAAGGATCAAACCTCACCACACCTTAGCTGATTCTTAAGACTAGACCTAACATATCAATTGTGCTATTAGCTCAGTGTGCACGAGGAGCCTTTGGAAGAGGAAATATTAAAGTTTCTTGCATTTACTATTAGACCATATTATTTTTCTGTTTTAGTTTTTCCATCTAGTGATTACTAGCTGTTAGTGGTAGAATAGGTTTGTTATAACATTAATTGTTATGCGGTTATACCTCTCATTCCATTCTATATATATATACACTCTTTGATCCATTCTATATATATACTCTTTGATCATTCAATATAGAGTTGAAGCTCAGTTTTCATTCAATTGTAGATCATCTTATTTACTGCTTATGATTTATGACTATGGAAGGTAACATTCGAAAGAGAGAATTTATGACTAATGGTAATTGAATTTAAAACAGTAACAAGTAGCATTTCTATGATCCGAAGTAACTAAAGTC
This sequence comes from Lathyrus oleraceus, assembly GCF_024323335.1. Lineage (NCBI taxonomy): Eukaryota > Viridiplantae > Streptophyta > Magnoliopsida > Fabales > Fabaceae > Lathyrus > Lathyrus oleraceus. The sequence continues at coordinate 317,723,170 of NC_066583.1, read as the reverse complement.
TTATTTACGCTAAGAATGAAACAAAACAGTAAAGAACAAAAGAATCAGACATAAGGATAAAATCCAAAACCTTAAGGGTAACACCAGCTCCAAACCATACATCGCCTGCCACTTTTAGACTGTCAAGCTCAACAATACTGGGGATTGACTTGAACCTTCCCAAGAAGCTGCTAACCTGTGAAGGAGAGAAGGAAAATCAATATTATATTCACCATCTAACATAAATTAAGCAGAAACATAGATCTTAACCTTCTTATATTCCGGCCCTAATTCAATAGAAGGGTTTTCAGGATTTTCCCTAGCTTGGTTCCTAACAACAAATCCATCTTGTAAAGTGTAAAGGTCTGACTGCAAAATAGTACAATTAATTGTGTTAAACAAAATGTTTAAATAATTTGACAAACAAGTTCTCATGACTTTAATCAGAAAATCTTTTAACCTGAACAAGAAGCAAATCTGAAGTTGCCTTCACGGGAAGGAAGCGGGATCGAGGAACATTAATTCCAATAGCCTTATCAAAGAACTGTTACAAGATATGATATTAAGAGCACTAGGACAAAAGTTTCAGCATTAAAAACATGCTAGTAACGTTAACATCTCAATAAACATTCAGTACCTTAATAGCTGCACCAGCTGCTGTTTCCAGCTGAAGAACTTTTACTCCATCAACTTCCTAAATTCACAAATTTTGTCAGCAATTTAGATCTTAATGTCAAAGAGTCGGGCAACTAGCCAAAGCTATAGCAACCCTATAAAAGAAAATAAAACAAACGGAAAAGATGAGCTATTGCCTGTCTATTGAAAATGACCGATATTAACCTTAGGATTGGGAATAATCTCCATCTTCAGAGCATCAGCCTCAACAAGCCTTTTAATTGCTTTTAAGTTCACCCATCTGTAAATCATATGTTGTCAATAGTAAGCACGCCAAATGTGAATATAATCTATAACAACCAGGGAGCAAACCAACAAAACTTACAAGTTATTTGTATTGAAAATTTTGAACTTCTCTATCGACTTAAATTCACTGACCTGCAAGAAAACAGACATTGATTGATCAAGCTAAAAAATTCTCAACATATTTGCCAATAACTTGCCATCATAATTTACAAGAATGTTACAGCTACCATAAATTATGATCAAATATGAGAATATCATGGTCAAAAAAGTGTTGCACACTTTTATCAAGTGAGCATCAATTTGAGGATGGTAAACTGAGAGGAAACGGAGAGGGTAGAGTAGATTTTGTTAACAATATTATGATAAAGATCCACTTTATTACTTCTTATGGTAACAAATAAACCCCAAAAAAATTGCAAATATGTGTTTGACCATCATACCACTCACTTCCCAGTTCTCACTCTAAATCCTAATTAAGGAGTCATCATTAATGTCAATGGTGGATAAAACTTTAAAATAGAATATTGACAATTCATGATTATAGTTCATAAGATGTCGCCAAGTCTCGTTCAATTCAATAGGCTTTTTGTTTTCTCAACATAGGAGCTATTATCAAAACAAGAGCTGACAGCGTAAAAGGGTTTAGTGAATAAATGATGCTTCATAACTCTCCATAGTTCCTTATGTTGAATATATGATTTCCGACCTTCAAATTTTCCATTAAATAAATAGTGTTATTTTATTCAAAATGACAGCAGTTAGTCTTTTAACTTTCCTGTTCTATTATTAATAACTGGTTTTGCCTAGCCATGAGCTTTACGGTCAAACAAGTATTTAACAACTTGTTAGCACCAATTCAACTTAAAGGTCCTTGACAGCCAACCAAATATAGCTATTTAAAAGCAAACAAGTCATTTCCTTCTTAGTCATAAAAACCCGCATAGTTAACCAAGATCCTTATGCTTTATAATTTACAAAAACAATTACCTAGTACCTAAACTTGGGAAAGGGAGATGATCTAAGAAAGAATACAAGACAGATTTAGTGGCTTACATGTTCATCTGGGACTTGGGCAATTTCCAGGAGCTGCATTAAACAATCAAAGATAATGTCACTTAGCATCAATACCTTAAGATTCTAATTGATCATACCTTTCTTAATTTTATTTAAAGGTTAGAAAAAAATAAGGAGGGAGCAAAACTCTGCCAAAGCAAGATAATTATTGAACTCTTGATATATATACATATATATACATATGTATACATATATATACATATGTATACATATATATATATATATATATACATATGTACATATACATATATATATATCTACATATACATATATATATATATATATATATATATATATATATATATATATATATATATATATATATATATATATATATATATATATATATATATATATATATATATATATATATATATATATATATATATATATATATATATATATATATATATATATATATTTTTTTTTTTCTTTTAATAAAAATAGCATATAGAATACACAACATTGAAGCAAGTTAAAAAAAGAGGGACTTCAGACATTTGCTACAATCAGATTACTGACTGAATCAAATAAATTTTGGTTGAGAAGAAATGAATTGAGCAACAGATACATGCCTGAACCCTTCCTTCATAAGAAATAAGAGTGCCACCCTTCACATCAGCCAATGTCTTGGGAGTCACCTGTATTACAAGCACCAAGAAAAAAAATCAATATTATGTAGGTCTAAATCTAAATGGAAGTTTCTCGATAACAGCTATCTTTATTTACCTCCATACAGTATTCATTCTTGTTCTGGATCAAATGATTTAAGATTTCTTGATTAACCAGTCAAGGATACCGCTGTACTAGAGATACCTTTTGCATGTATAAATAACAAACAAGCAATACAACCAAAAAGTAATAGAAAAGAAAACATAAGGAAGGATACTCAAATCAACTAGGGCACCCAAGTTATCTGAATTGGCAACGAACACATACTCCTTACCCTGTAAGAGAGTAAAAAAAGAAAAGATAGTGATGCATTAATTATAAAAAATTAAAAGACAAGGTCCAACTAGAAATAAATTAGGATCTGGCTTCAACCTGTGATAATAGTGTATCAAGTTTTCCACTGTTCATTAGTGATGGGAAGACATCTCCATGGCCAGGAGGGTACCTGTGCATGAAGGAATTATTCGTAAATCTATAGGCAGATACATGCTCAAGATTACAGTTATGATCAACCCCATCAATTAAAACTTATCAATTCCTATGTTAAACAGCAGCAACAAAGCAGGGGAACCACTTCCAACGCAACCATAATATGATAGTATACTTTCTACTCTAGCTCACTAGTTTTTGGTGAAGGAAAGCAGCCGAGTTCATGAGCCAATATGAAATCTGTGCAACTCTTTGGTGCATATGATTAGCGCATAACTCTTGCATCTATGAGGAAAACAAGTTCTCATCAGCATCTCCTTTTGGATAACATTAAGTGTTGGCTTATATTTAGTGCAAAGCCCATGGTTTTCTTACAAGGGTTTCTTTGATTAATGTTAACATATGGGTAGCTTTACTTCATTGATGTTTTCTTGTTCCCTTTGTCCTCTTTTCATTTTTTATTCTGTAAGGAAGGAGGATCTTTAATCCTCCAAACTCTTTCTAATCATATTCTGTTCACCGTAATACATATAGCATTCTCATATCTTTCAATATTTTTTATTTATAAATGGTGAATTGTCCGACTATCGGATTAAAAGTTTACGTGGAATAGATTGAGTATATACACTTTATAACTGAAATAACAAAGATGAAAAATTCTAATAAAACCAGTGTGTCCATGCATCTATATTGCAGAGAAAAAATGCAAATGAAGTTGTACCAGCCGTCTTTTCCAGTCTGCCCTTTGGATGGAAGTGGCAAGAAGTCATCAACAACTAATCGAGGATATTGGCTCTGTAAATTTTTGTTCGTGCAAGAAAAATTCAATTACGAAGTTAAAACACAATTTCCAGAAAATTCATAATATAGTAGTCCAATAAATCAGAGATACAGACCTGGTTAAAGGTATGAATCTCAACATTTGAATTTGTATATTTTTCAACAATCTACAAACAGTCAAATTGTTAGATCACATAAAAATACAGCCTATGATTCTACCCTAGGATGGGGGTCGAAGGTAAAGCTCACATACCTTTTGAGTATCATCATGAGTGTTGAATGAGTTCATCAAAAGCAATGGAACATTGCTTCCAAATTTGGAATTGAGATTCTAAAACAATTTATGTTATCAGTAAAAAATACACACGAAGTCTAGAAATAGAATGAAAGCCAAGCAAAGGAATGATCTGAAAATTACCTCAATTTGGATGACAATTAAATCAAGAAATGTCAACCCATCACGAACTTCAATGACAGATCTGCAGTTCATTTCATTTGTTAACAAATTAAAGCTTGCAAGCTGATGGCTAAAAAAACCATGTTAAGATAATTATCTAGAAAAAAACATATATTTCCAAATCCAGGTCATTGAATAAATTCTGTTAAAAATTTGATTAAAGTTGTGTAGACAAATATTTTGCAATTTTTCCCTGCAATAAAAGACGGCAAACCGATTTGCATAAAACAAACTTCCATGAACACCTATATCTATAAGTATCTATAACCTTTTATGAGAAGTGACAACACTAATAATAGGATTATCAGGTCCAATTTGTAAAGACATTAGTTTTTTTTTCTTTTCCGTTTCTTGTTATAAAATTAAATTGTCTAGCTGAAGAAAAAATCACAAGGACAATTTTTTCATGAAATTGATCAAGGTATAGCAACATTCTGTACAATTCAAAGTTAGAAAATCGATCTATCACATCAGCATCCAGCAAAACATAAAGAAGAAAAACTTAATCATCTAGAGTAAAAATGAAAATAACATAAAGTATTATCATATTCAGCATACTTTGGACCAGTGCAGCCCATAGTTGTCCCCAATCCTCCATTAAGCTTCAAAACCACAAGCTTGTCCAAGAGGTTCTTCACCTCCGAAGAATCTGAACCAAGTTTGACCCATGCCGTTAACATATCAATCTATTATACAATTATACCATCAAATCGGCTAAATCGAACAACCGGAAGACAGAGATTACCCTCAGGAGTTGGAGCCAAACTGTCATAAGGCACAACTACTTCATCAGTAGGTGTCTGGATCTTACTCCATTCAACATGCTGTGCTTCTCCACTGCGATCAATGATTCAATGCATTGAGAAAAAAATTATCAAACCAAAACAAAATAATAAAATCACTGAACATCTTAGCATAGTTACAAGAGTGAACATATTCGATTGAAGAATGAAGATCATGAAAAGTGCTAACAAAAAGCGATTCGCACCTGAGATAACGAGCGACGAGGTTGATGAATCCGGTCTTCTCGTTTTCGCTGCATGAACACAGATTCAAAATATATGAAAATATTAACAGAAAAAACAAAAACAAAAACAAAAATGAAAATGAAAATGAAAACGAAATTTCGATTCGTGATCGCGAGAGCCGTTGGATTTAAGCGAGAAAGGAAATGAATGAAGAGTGAGGACCTGATTTGGGACAATGCAACGGTGGCGGATTGAAGGTTGGAGAGTTTATCGGCGTCGGCGGAGCTAAGCGTAACGGTGGCCATTGAAGGAAGGTTCTAGAATTTGTGGAGATTAGCGCGCGAGAGTGGGGGTAGTTAATTTGTTATGAGTCTGGTGAAGAGATCGATGGTGTTGTTTTTGGACAGAGTTTGCAATTTGTATTGTATGCACCCGAAAAAATTGGCTAGAACTCTTGATCACTAAATTATTAAATAGATAAAAGATTTCTTCTTAAATTTTATTTAGGTTCATGCAATTATAGTATTATTTTTCTTTATAGTAGGTCGTGTTATTCTCTTCGTTAAAGTTTTTAACCTTGAAATAGAAAGGGGGTCAGGTCGTGTTATGAACCTATGGTCACTCGAAGTGTTTTTTAATAATATAATAATATATAATGAATCGTGTTGAGATTTTTATGGTACACTTGTTTATTTCTATTGCATATTTAGTCTGGGGTGTTACACATAGGGCCATCATACAATCCCCATAATGTCTCTGATTCGACCATAAACAATATGGTTCGACTAGGAGAGATAAGTTATATCTCTCAAGTAATGACCGAAGATAGAGAAAAACAAGAAAGAGAGGTTTGAATTGTTTTTAAAGATAATAAAAACTTTTTGGAAATGAGACACACGCAAAAAATAAATAATATCAACACTGGATTTTTATACTGGTTCGCTTGAAATTCAGAGTTACTACAGTCCACTCGGCCAAGGTGATTTCGCCTTCAATAAGGACTTAATCCACTAATCTTGAAAGATTACAAAAAGATCGTCTAAGAGGATAAAGATCTCTTAGCCCTCTCAAGTTTACAGACTTTATAAGTCACTTGAGGAGAATTTAACCAATAAATAGAATTACAATAATGCTTAGTGCTTTTAGGTAAGCAAAGATTATACAAGGTAAGAGCAAAAGAATTGTTCACACTTTTAGAGCAGCAACTCGTATGAGAAAGAGAATGAATAATAGATACGAAAATAGTGTTGTATTCTCGTGTGTTTTTGTTGTGCTTTAGTGAAGTGATCCATCCTTTATATAGGAGTTGAATGAGGAGACCGTTGTATGACAGGATCTTTGGCAATGATGGATGATTAATGTCATTACTCTTTGTGTTCTTTCCAAAGCAGTTTTGGGGCGCTATAACTTTCTTCCGAAAATAGTTTCTTGCCATACGTGGAATGCTTCATAGCTAAGTCTTTGGAGATCGTTTCTGAATTAGAATGTTCAGATATCAGAGTTTTTGTTCAGCAAGTATATCTTCAGATAGTTGCTTGCAGCTGACTGTGTTCAGAGGTTCTTGATGTCTTCTTGATAAATTCGCCAGAGTGTAAAAACTTCAGATCCTAGAGTGCGTTCTTCCGCTTCAAAGTGTCTGATCTCTCTGTTTGTTTTGTACGCTTCCTTTAATCAGAGTCAGAGCTTCTACTTAGTAACTTCTAAGTGATTATTCTGAACTAGTATTTGTATATGATGAATGTCTATCTGACTTCTTTGATTAGAGTCCTGCACACTTAGATAAATTTTGTTAGAGTACCATTTTTGTTTCATCCTTTGTTATCATCAAAATCTTAGAGATAAATTGTAGATACTATATTTGTTCTTACAATCTCTCCCTTTTTGATGATGACAGAAAAATTCAGAGTGATGATGAAGCAGTGATATAATCAACAAAAGATAATATCTCAGAGTCAAATGAGAGGTGACTCCCCCTGAGATGGATCATCGGATTTCTCAGAAGTTCTTATCAGAATTTCCTTGTGTGGCAGCTAGTTTGTACCTTAGTTGTTATCCTGCATAACTTTAGTTTTCATAAGATATTAATGTGCATAGTGCAACAAGAGGCTTAGATATATTTTCATTAGAGTTGCTTTTATTCTCCCCCTTTTTGTCAGACTAAAAAAAGACAGCAAAAAATAGGTAAAAAAAAAATTCATATATGATAAAGATAGGTACGGGTAAGCAACAATTCAGAAAGAGAGCATAAAATACATAGCAAAAAACATAAGGAAAACAACAAGAGAAGCCTAAGTGCCTAAGGGTTTGGAGGCGGAGGCATCCTTTGGAGCAGCTGGGTGTAACACCTCAAAATTTGCCCTCCTCTCTTGGGACTAGCTAAATATATTGCATTGCATTTTTCTAGGTCATTAGGCATTGCATATTGCATATCATGTGGTTACATTGTGCCAATCATCCTCCTAAGTCTTGGTCAGGAGATGAAGAGGTCATGATGCAGCCTAGGGTTTTATTGACTGATCATTAGCCATCTGAGGATTGGGCTATGAATTAGGGTTTCATGATTTCTCAAGGAGATTGGTCTTCATCTTGGTTGCAATGATACATCATCATCATCATGGTTTTGGTATCACCAGAAGATTCAAGAGATTGATCATACACCTTGAGATTAGGGTTTTGACCACTGGTCAACCCTAATCATCTGCAGTGGGTCAATCAGGGCATGGCATGGAGATGGGGTCTACAATGGATATGGGGATCATTATGTGATTATATTGAGCTTATGGAGGCTAGGGTTTCATCCTTGAGCCATTTCATTAGATAATTGGGGCTCAATTTGATCAGTGCATTGCCAAATTCATCTATCAGTTGAAAAAGTCAACTGTGGTCAACTGTGCTTGATTTTATGGATTTGGAGGTGGGAGAGAGTTGGATACACTTCATTCATGTTGAAACAAGTTTCATTTGACATTTCAAACATCAAGAATGAAGAAAATAAAGTCAGACAAAAAGTTGCCAAAAATAGAAAGTGACTTGTAATGGAAGTTTCCAAAAATGGAAAGTTTTTCATCATAAAATTACATGTCCAAAAAAGCTTCAAATGAAATTTTGTTCAACATGAAAGTTGTAGATCTTGCTCTTACCTTTCCAAAAAGTCCAAGAACTTGAATTTCTCATGTATGGTTGACAAGTTATAGTCCATTCATTTTCCAAAAATGCCTAAAATCAAAGTGGCATAACTTTCACATGGAATGTCCAATTTGGGTGATCTTTTTGTGAGCAAACCCCATTTCCCATGTACTTTCATGTTGCATAATCAAAATTCATCAAAAATGGTCAAGGCAAAAAGTCATTTTTCAAGTGACTTCATTTGTATTTTTGGTGTGAGATAGTGAATTTGAGATTTACAAGGCCAATGCACATGAGACCAATTCCAACACACTCCAAATGCAAAATATGACTTGTGCCAACTGGTTTTTTGCTGTCACATTGCATTATTTGGCAAGGTCATTTTTGGACTTTCATTAAAAATGCAATTATGCTAATCAAGCCAATTTGCTAATTTGGATTAAGGATTGGATTAAGGCTTTGGTATATATTGCTAATTGTAACAGAATTTGTTAACAACATTTCATTTTCCAAGAATTGCAACAAACTTTCCCTCCATTTTCTCTCAAATTCTCCAAGAACTTCATCACTTTTTTCAACATTTCTCCATGAATTCTACATCATTTTGCTTCATTCTTCGTGAATCCATGCTCTATAATCATCACTGAAGAACTGTTTTGCTAAATCGTGGCCAAAAGCTTCAAGATCTTGGACTGTTGGAAGCTTGCACAACAATGGAGTTTTGATAATTCTTGCATCTGGATCGTGCTGGAGCTAAGCTAGCTATTCCATTCAACTTCCTCGTCCTTAAGCATCATCTGTTTCACCTTCTTTCACCTGGAAACAAGCTGAATCGCATCTGCCATAACCACAAGGTGACTTTTCGAATTTCACCATTGCTCAAATCATGATATGTGTTTTAAAGATCTTTCAATGTAGGTTAACATGATGTTCATAGTTTGTGAATTGATTGAGTGTGGTGAGAGAAATCGTGATTTGAATATTTGATGTCCAATCTTCTTTCGCTCGATCCCGTCGCTATGCTTAGAATTAGGAGAAATCATTAGCATATTCTTAATCCTTGTTGGAAGACGGTTCTAATGACTATAAGTTTGTTGATTTTGGTTACGATTTGATGTTCTTCAATTTTCTGGAAAACTGGATTGTTCATGTTGAGGAACCAGTCAAGAACACGCGTAGATCCAAAATTTCGCCTGACCTTGTTTAAATGTTGTTTCCCGCGCGCCTTGTCCAATAGCAACACGCCAGCGCTTATAATTGAAGCGGCGTCATTTTGGTCATGTTGATTAATATTACAAGTTTGCCATTATCTGAATTAATTTGTTTTATTTCATTATTTCTTTTTGCAATTCTATTTCATTTTGATACCTCAACTTCAAAAAATCCTAGAGGATTCATTTTTCATCCAAATTGAGTGAGACTTTTTTCATGATGATCCTTATGATGTGTAGAATTTAATCATGATTTTTATTATTTTTGTGCACATGTGGAAAATTTAATTTGTCTAGGGATTGATTGAATGTGTCACATATGTGTATGTCTTGCCATATCTTTCATAAAATGATGATGCTTTCAAATAAATGGATGAAATTTTTTGTGCTTATTCTGGACACTTTGATGGTGATTTTCATGTAGAGTTTGTAATTTTTGGACACTTGGTTGTTGAGATATGAATTTTTGAATTGAGGTGTGACAATTTGTGTCACACCAAGCTTGTTGAATTTCATGATTTTATTTGATGTGCTTAGGGATGTTGAATTGAGCCAATTTTTTGCATGAATGAGCATATATATGTTGAGATCACATGAGAATTTTTCTGGAATTTTTGCTTACATTTCCTAATTGATTGAAATTTTCTCTTCTGTTGGCTCATTTTGTGACATTTTGTAATACATGATTGTATTTTGCTTGTGAAATTCTCATGATTAATTGGATGAATGTGAAATTTGGTGGAGTGATTCTAGACACATTATAGGTCATTGTGGTTTTGATCCCATTCATTTATCATGTATTGTCTCTGTTTTATGATTTTTGGAAGTTGATGTTTGTTTGGATACCATGTGTTGGCTTGCTTGAACTTGTCTGAACTTTATGAATTTAATTTCCATACTTCCATTGATCCAATTGAGCTAAAATTTGACATGCTATCCATTGAATGTGTCCTGTTTAGGTGTGAATTTTTGTGGAATTAATTGAAATGTTTTGGTATGCTTTTGGTTGAGATAGTTCTGTTTGGTCTTTTGAAGTTGCAAGTTGCATGTTTGATATTAAATTGTGCATAAAATGATAATGGTGATTGATATGAGCATGGGACCAATTGCATCTGCTTTTGATTTGTTTGAATGTGATTTTGGATAATTTTCACTTGCTGTTTTGATTTTGTGCATCTCCTTTGGACCCTAGGCTTGGCCTAGTGGTCTAGTTTCTCATGTTTGGTTTGGGTTTTCAGGTTGAAATGCAAAAGGCTTAAGGAGATAAATGCAAGCTGATTAATTTGAGTTTTGTTTGATGTTGTAAACTAACTTGTTTTGTGTTGTAGGGTTTGATGCTTGAGTTTGAGCTCATGGCTTGCACTTGTGTGCATTAGCTTGTGTTTGACTGTACAGATTAACATTTGTTGTTTACTGTTGGTTGGTCTGAGTACTGATGATACTTGATTGATTTCATGTACATTAAGTCGCTTACAGTTCTTTAAGAACTTGCTTTTTGTTGCTTGGTTTTTAAACCAGTTGAGGTAGACTCTCTTGTCTCCATGTAGTCTGGAAGACCTGGCCTGTTACTTGGCCAGGCACCTGTCTGAAGTCCTCCTTAAGAGGCGATGTTTGTGATTGTTTACTTTTGTGCCAAGCAGGTAAAGACCTCTATGAGGCAATTGGCGGAACCCAAGGGATATGCAATCTATCCCCCGCTATTCTGTTGAGTCGTCCCTCTGCTCACACCACTGTGTTGATGCATTGGGACACAAACCCAAGATCTTGTACAGTGTACAGTTGTGTCAGAGTCTTGAGCGTAGAAGGGTTCCCACTTTCTGGACCCACGCTCCTTTGTCTGAAGCTCTCCCTGGTCAGGGATAAGAGCTGTGAAGTCTAATCTTCACTCACCTTTCATCAGCTTCACCCTGACTCTCAATGTCAGGGTTAAGAGCTAACACTACCCTTGTACAGTTGACTTGCTTCGGCAGTCTAACCCATTGTTTGAGCCTCACTTGACTGGATATAGTGTGTGCTATGTGAAATACTTGCTTTGTTTGTTTATGATTGCATGCTTGTTTTTTCCTGGTTAGGATTAGCTTGCTGTTATGCAAGTCAGGATAGAAACCATAACATAGGGCAATGATGCATGATAACACTAGGCTCGAGTACAGCTCCCTGGTAGTGTGTCTCCCCTTTGTCTCTGGCTAGAATTTCTTCCCTTTCAGGGGAACTACGTCGCCCTGATCCTCATACCAGATGAGGTACGTAGGCAGGAGACCGTGCGAGGTCTCTCCGGGCACTTTTCTTTCTTTTTGTGTGTGCGCTTGACAGTTATAGGCTCGAGTTCCCGACTCCCTATTAACTTGTTTGGTTGTTGTGTGCTTGGAAGCTGATGTAAGTCCATCGAGTGGCATTCGGGTCCCAGTGTGCGTGTGTTTGGTTCGGATGCCGATGTAAGTCCAGTGATTGGCGTTCGAGCTCCACGTTTGCCTTTTTGTGTGTGTTTTGGTTCGGATGCTGATGTAAGTCCAGTGATTGGCATTCAGGCTCCCAGTTTGCCTGTGTTTGTGTTTGCTTGTTTGGCGTGCGTGAGCCGAACTACGGCAGCTCTGATTCTCGTTCCAAACGAGATACGTAGGCATAGGATGCGATATCCTAGCGAGCCCTCTCCTCTATTTCCCCACCTGTGTTGTTTCGGTGTGTGTGTGTGATGTGTTTTGTTTTAGCAACCTTTTCTTTCTTTTAGAGCGTGGATCCCGTCGAGTACGACGGACGTGAGGGGTGCTAATACCTTCCCCTTGCGTAACCGACTCCCGTACCCTTTCTCTTTGGTCGCGAGACCATGCTTTTCCCAGGTTTACTCTGAGCGTTTCCTTTCCCTCTTTTGGGATAAATAACGCACGGTGGCGGCTCTATGTTGTTTTTGTTTTAGCCCGCCGGTTGTTTTTCGCGGATGCGACAGCTGGCGACTCTGCTGGGGACCACTAGATGTTGACCTTCTGCTGGTCCATCTTCCCTAAGCGAGTCTCTCCTAGCGCTCTAGGTTGGGGTTTTGGTTGTTGTGTGCTGTTATTTATTGCATTCATTGTTTATTGTTTGCATTTAATGTTTGCATTAATGTTTGCATTCATTCATCTTCATCTGTTCATCTGGCTGTGCTGTGTTGTCTCTCTGTTTGGGGTGGGAGTTACTCGAGGTAAAAGGCCCAATACCCAGGCTATGAGTGCAATCTAGGAAACCTAGGAATAGAGTGATTCATGGGAAGCGGGTGGTATGCGCCACTTAGCGGAACATTGACATCACGAGCAGTTCAGACCCTGGTGGGATATTATCGTTACATACTTCGGGTGTGTATATGATAGTATTCTGCGAAAGGTTATTTATGCTGCGTTTCTTTCGATCTTACCCTGGCCTAGATGACACCCGTGAGTGGGGAGGGAATGATCTTTATCACAGGTACAGATGGTGATTTTGATGGTGACTTTTGGTTCCGTTGATCAGAGTCATATTTATAAGTCGGATTTATGGCCGTTTATTGCCGAGACGCCGGAGTGTTGTCCGTGTTATTTATCAGTGGGGATCCGTTTATTTCAGGATTCCCCGGGCCGATTCAGAGGGTTGTGGTTATCAGATCAGTGAATCTCTGGTGATGATGGTGATGTATCTTTCAGTTCCGTTTATTTCGGAGCTCCCGAGTCGGATTTATGGTTAATCAGTACCTCAGATGGTTGTGATCAGTTCATAGATCAGGCTTCAGTGCAGCAGATGTTCAGATGACTTAGAGGATGGCACAGTGCATTGCATTCACGCATCAGCATCATCCACATTTTGCATTCATCGGCATCTAACTCACGTCTATCCATACTCAGGGTACATTCTCGATTGAGATTCGGGTTGAGAGACATCCTGATGTCAGAATATGAATGTCAAAATATTATCTGTCTCGATGAAACCAGAATCAAAGGACAGAATCTTCCTCATGTGGATAGACGTTGCATTCATGCATGATCATAATAACTTGTGTTTTATTTTGCAGGTATTTGTTTCTAACGTGCTTGATTGTTTCAGGAATCATTGCTCGTGCTCGCAGAGTTGTACCTTTGCACTCAACCCGTCCTCACAGATACTTTACCAGACGCAATACTCCCAGACTAATGGATCTCCCAAATACAGATATCCTTGAGCTGAAAGACAAGATGACTGAGCTGATCAACATCATGCAAGGTTTTGCAGTTGGTCAGAAGGCTCTAGCTGATAAGGTTGAGAAGCTCGAGCAGGCTTCAACGACAAACAGCGGTGTAAACCTGGATGGTGTCTCCAACCAGGGGCTTGGTGGTTCTCGAGACAGTGGTAAGAGAACAACGATCGGTATAGTGAATAACACTGCTGGAGGTTTCGGTGTTGCTGGTGGCCAACCTGGGCAGAATCTGAAAGACAGTCTGATCCCGCCTTTCTTCGGTGTTGAGGATGACAGAGAGGAAGACAGGGAGGCTGATCAGTTCTCGATGCATAATGAACCTTTCGGTCAATATGGTGCCCCACCGCAGAATAAAGAGATTCAGCTGCTGGCTGAGAAGATCAGAGCTTTAGAGAGTTACGCCACTCCTGGGGTGGTTAACATGTCAAACATGGGGCTGGTAGAGGGGATTGTGATCCCGCAAAAATTCAAAGCGCCCGCTTTTGACAGATATAATGGGAGTTCCTGCCCCGAGACTCATCTGCAGGCGTTTGTCCGTAAGATCTCAACTTACACTATAGACCAAAAGCTGTGGATGTATTTCTTCCAGGACAGTCTGTCCGGAGGCTCACTGGAGTGGTACACCAAGCTTAAGTCCTCAGATGTCAAGAATTGGCAAGATCTTGGGGACGCTTTCTTTAAACAGTATCAGTTCAATGCTGATATGGCTCCGAGTCGTACCCAGCTGCAGGGCATGTCTCAAAAGAATAATGAGGGGTTTAAAGAATACGCCCAAAGGTGGAGGGAGTTGGCTGCCAGAGTGCAACCTCCTCTAGTTGACAGGGAGATGTCTGATCTCTTTATGGGGACCCTGCAGGGGGCTTATGCTGAGAGGATGGTTGGTTGTCCGGTGACCAACTTTTCTGATATAGTTGTGGCTGGAGAGAGGATTGAGAGCTGGCTGAAGCTCGGGAAGATTCAGGGTAGCGCTTCTTGTAACACCCTTCTACCCAAACGACATATTTAAATAGATTATCAGAGTACAACATGTAGAAGAGTGTACATTTCTTACAACATAACAATTTTCGCATCACAACATAAAACATATTATTTATTTTATTTAAAACTTCGCAGCGGACAACAACATTAATATTATCATTCATCATATAACAATTCATAATAATGGCTCAACATTATCTCAACAAAACATCTCAACATGTTAGTCATCATAAACAACGTAAATAATAATCAATTATCTATCGAATCCCATAACCCCGGTGTCACATGACCAGAGCATTTGACTCGACTCGGTAGAATAACTCTACACTTATTCTTCAAACCTCAACAATAGCTACTCCTCTTTATCTGCACATTGCTCATCATAGATGAACATAAACACATGCAGAAGGGGTGAGAATCACATTATTAAATAATAATATAACGACAGAAATATAAACATAAATATGCCAACTTAGCTCATCATAATCATCATTCTCAACATACTCATGAACATCAACAAACAACATATCAAATGCAATGCACACACCCATGCATGACTCAACACGACTCGGTATACCCATTTTGTGACCAACTACAGGATCACCACTCCCAGATTCATCACCATAGAATCCGAGTTCCCCGTAAGGAACCAAGCCTCTCAACAAGCCCGGAGTCAACAACATCATTGGAACGCAGTCCGTTCATCACTAGGCATCGGCCTTTCATGAATGCATGCACACCAAGCATGCATCATAATCAACATAGCAACAACAGCATCATATAGTCATGTTATCATCATCATTAACACATTCTATCACAAAGCATATCACATCATGCCACATAATCAAACACAGTATTATCACACTCTACTAATATCTATACCACTCAAAGCAACGGGAAATGATCCCTCGTATACTATGCATCAGCT
Organism: Lathyrus oleraceus; assembly: GCF_024323335.1. Lineage (NCBI taxonomy): Eukaryota > Viridiplantae > Streptophyta > Magnoliopsida > Fabales > Fabaceae > Lathyrus > Lathyrus oleraceus. The sequence goes on along the minus strand of NC_066583.1, from coordinate 317,707,467 downwards.
AAGTTACCTCGCTCAACCTAAACAACCAAAACTGCACAACAACAGCCCAGGAAAGACCACAATTCTGCCCATACGCGTATTGCCTATGCCCATACGCGTATTGCCCACGCCTGACCAAATCCATACACTACGCCAAAAATGACTTTTAACAGCGCATCTTAGACAGCGCTTTTAAAAGAAAGCGCTGTCTAAGGTTAAAATTAAAATAAAACACGGAAAATGTTCCAAAAAAATAATGAAAGCGCTGTCTAAGGGGGGGTCTTAGACAGCGCTTTCTAAAAGCGCTGTCTAAGACCCCCCCTTAGACAGCGCTTTTAGAAAGCGCTTTTAAATATAGACCTTAGTCAGCGCTTTTGATAAAGCGCTGTCTAAAGTCTTTAAATTAAAAAAAAAATTAAAACCAAAAGCGTTGTCTAAGGGGGGGTTTAGAAAGCGCTTTTGGAAAGCGCTGTCTAAGGCATACCTTAGAAAGCGCTTTCCACAAAAGCGCTGTCTAAGGTCTAATTAAAATAAATTAATTAGTCAGCAATGCAATGGGACAACAATGGCCTTAGGCCCAAGCCATGAAGCCAAGAGAGGTGAAAGGGTTCATACGGATCCATTTCAGATTCATTCCTCACATCTCTAGTATGCCTCACCACCGGATACCAGGACCTCGCCGCGCCGAAAATCGCCGCTGGCAATGGTGGAGGTTAAAACACCTTCACCTCTACCCCATTCTACCCGCATTGATTCTCTCTTTCACAATCTCAACCTAGCTTTCATCAACTCCTAGCCAAATTTCCAATCGAAGTAAAGTAACCGAGAATCCTAAAAGAGGAAATTCAAATTAAACGCCGACGAAGCCTAATCCAGGTTCCAGAGCTTAGGGCTATTGTTTCTTAGCATTCATACTACAAACTGGTAACAAGATTCAAAGGAAATCAAGAGAAACAAAAGAAAAGCCTACCTTCAGAGCAGTGGCTTGCTCTGGAAAGTGTTGAGCATATTGAAGAGGAGAATGCAGAGAAATCCCGAGGTATGCTTCTATCTCTTTCCTCCCATTGATGATTTCTTCTTCTTCTTCTATCACAATAGTTTGTAGGTTTTTAAGCTCGAATTATTGTTAATTATGCCAGAAAATAAGAGTGTGAGGATGATTTGCAGAGAGAGATGGAGTGAGAATCATAGCGAATTAAGAGTAATTTTCAATGAGTGGTTTTGATTTGTGCAGAAAAATGATTGATTCCTCATGATTGAGGGAGAATGAGAATATATATAGATGGGTTAGCAACTAAATCATGTAGGTTTTTAGGGAAGTTAGTTAAGAGTTTGGGAACTATTAAAGTTAATGGATTCAATGAAGAAGGTAGTTATGAGTTTGTTAACACTGTTAAATTTTATTAAAGGTGTTATGAGCTTGAATTTGAAGTTAACGAATGTTAAGTGAAATTAGTTTTTTATGTTAGTAGAAATTAATGTATTTAATATTGAAATGAATTAATTAAGAGAGTACCAAAAACAATTAGCTTGATTAATTGAAGTGATGTTAGTTGACAGTTAGAGATTGAACTAGGTTAGCGTAGTTAGAATAGTTATGAAACTGACAGTTAGTGATTGTTAGATTGAGGAAATTAAATTTAATGTAGTTAGATGAAATCGATGTGGAAAAACAGTTAGGTTGAAATGGAATAGTGATGTCAAGTTAGTGAAGAATTGAAGTTAACTTAGAGTTATGTTGACAATTAGAAATAAGGACTGTTATATATGGATTGAATTTGATGTTAGCATGAAAGTTATGCTAAGATTTGTTAGGGTGAATCAGAATTTAAGTTTGTAGGCTATGTGTGTCAACTACTAATATAAGTTACGCAGGCTGTTAGAAAAATAGAAGATGAGCGTATTGTTAGTTATTACATTATGCTGTCAAGTGGAATTACATTGATTGTATGTTGAATGAAATGCTTGGTTGTTTTTTTGAAATGGAACTATTAGGATTAGTAAACACAGTTAGATAATTAGTTGGATTGAACTGTCAGCATGGCACAAGTTAACTCTTTCTTTGTAGGTTGAATTGCTCAAGAATTCAAATGAAGAGAAAGAGAATATTCATTCACCTAGGCCACTCTATTTGGAGCTTCATCCTGGTTCCTTCATCTTTCTTTTAATACTTGTCCTTAATTCAAAATATTTTCTAAAATTTCTTAATTGTGTTGTATTATTTACAACTCCAATCTCTCAGTTACTACTACTAAGGAACCACAAGTGCATAAAACTCAATGGGAGAAACACCTTGAAGATGAACTAGTAAAGTCTAGGTATTTTTTTTTAATTTGTTCTGTATGTTTAGTATGTCTTGTTGCTTGTATAAAAACATCAAACTTAGTATTTGCTTTCAGTTGTTAATGTTAGGAAAGAGAATTCCGAACTTCGGTCAGAGCGTGACGAGTGGAAGAAGCGAGCGAGTTTCGCTAGAGAAAGATTTCGAAGTTTCAAGGAAGAATCTGAAAAACAAGTAGTTTATCACATAATAACTTGCGCTTCAGCAATTGAATCAATTGAGAACTTCATGACAGCATTTACTTGTTTGTTTCTTCTTATAGTTGTCTGTGTTGAGAAATGAAAATGAGTCAATTACAAATGCTGAGAAGAAAGCTTGCATTGTGATACAAGGTTTACAAGAGAGACTAAACCACTTGCAGGTTTTGGATGAGACTAAGTATTCTATTGTTGAAAATTCTATAGTTCTGTTGTATGAATTCTTGTTGGTTAATTCAATTACCACATAGATTGCAGCACAGGATTACATTGCAGAGAAGAAAAAGTTTGAAAAACATATACAAATGGTAGAGGTATGTTATAGTTACTTTTTTTTCCTTCCGGATTTCTTGTATTAGGTTCTTATATTTGACTTAATTCATCCTTGCAAGAGTGAATGTACTAAGCTGAAGAAAGAACTACAAGAAGAGCATAAAGATATTCAGTATCTTACACTAGAATCTAACCGGAGTCACGAGACGGCACGAATCGCCACAAGAGAAGTTGAAGCAGTAAAACAAGAGCTTATAGAAGAGCGCAAAAATGTTGAACGAATTAAAGAGAATTTTATTAGAGATATTACATTCTCCGATTCAAAAGCTATTGTCGCCGAGGTACGTATTTGTGCCTCAACTATTTAATTAGTTTGTTAGATGAAAATTTTACAAGTGTTACAGTTTTTGTTCTTGATTTTATTGGCTAGGCAAAACTGAGTGATCTTCAAAGAAAAACAAAATTGAGAGATTATAAGGTGAATAAGATTTCAGAGTTGTGTTTACATAAAGTTAACAACAGTTTTGTTTGTGCAAGTATTAAGGTGAAAGAATTTGTTATGAAATGTAGGCATGCACTATATGTCTGACTAATGAGAAGGACATGGCATTTGGGTGTGGACACATGGTAAGCTCTTATATATAAGTAGTTCCTTTTTTACTACCAATCTTTCTCTAACTATAAAGAAATTCTTATGCAGACTTGCAGAGACTGTGGATCAAAGTTATCAAAGTGTCCAATATGTCGTGAGCAGATCACAAGTCATATTAAGTTGTTTTCTGGCTGACTCCCTGTTTTTAAGTGCTTTTGTGGTCACCAAATATAGGTTGTACATAGATTCTCATAGTAATTGGACCAGCATTGGGAGGTTATTTGGCTCAGGTACTTGATGCTTCATAGCTATTTTAATTGAAGACACTTTTATTCGTTTCGCTAATACTGTGTGAAATTTACATTGCAGCCAGCAGTGAAATACCCTCATCTATTTCCAAAAGACTCATTTTGGGATAAGTAAGTGGATTTTACTTGATTTTTAGTATCATAAAGTTCTAACAATTCAGCTTTTCCTTCGATCCTTATTGTTGATGTGATTATTTTAATTGTCAAAACATAAACCATGCAGGTTTCCATATTTCTTGCCTTCCTTGTCAGGATCAGCTTTTGCATTTGTGGTAGCAATTGCATGCATCTGGCTTCCGGTATGAGTAAGCAACTTCATAGTTTGTTAAACATGTATAAGCATTTGATCACAAAATTCCTGCATCACTGTAGGAAACACTTCACAACCACCCTCTAAGCAATGAGTCTATTGATGATGCTGAAGCTTTAGAAACTGGAAACATAAGTAATGACGACGACAAAATAATCCAAAAAGATGAAAACCTCTTCCTGAACTGGCCATTAATGTCATCTATTATTGTGTACAGCATTTTCTCACTTTATAATGTTGCTTATCAAGAGGTACCATTCCTACTTTTGGTGACTTATTTGAACTTTATAATGTTGCTTAACAGATATTAAATCTAATAGGATATATAAGTAAACACCATTCTACTTCATGATAGGTTTTCTCATTATGGGCTGTTAGTCCTGGAAGGTTTGGTGGTTTGAACTTTACAACTGATAATGTAGGCGATGTTCTCGTAATATCAGGTACGTCTTTGATATGTGTCACTAGAGATTTATTAGTGTTGGGATTAACATATTTTCTAGCCTTCCTTGTCACATATCAGGTACATTGCTTTGTGCATTTCATTTTTCAAGATATTCTGCTTAATAACTGACCTCTTCTCAAATGGTCAATGATCAGGTATTGGTCTTATTGTCTCCCAGCTTTTCCTCTACCCTTCATTGGAAAGAGCTTTCGGACCTATAAAATTTGCTCGCATCTCCGCAGTAAGTTTTTTTCCATTCGTAGAAACTAATGCAACTCAGCATTACATTGGTTCTTGTTCTAAAAATGTCTTGTTACCTTATGTAGGTTTTATCAATACCTCTGTTGCAAAGTTACCCCTTCATAGCAATGCTTTCTGGCATTACGCTATACCTAGTTATTAATATTGCTTCTCTTCTGAAGAATGTTCTAAGTGTAAGTTTATCTTTTTGTTTATTTAACCGATCATGAGTGATCACGTTTCAAACAAACATCTGTATGTATTACAAGCTTATCTAATAGTATTTTTTTCTCAATTTCAGATGACGATAATCACTGGTTTATTTATTATGCAAAATAGAGCCGTGGTAATTTTTTTTCTTTAATTCTAAGCTTTTATTTCTTTTTGAAAGTTGATATTATATTTTGAGGAAATTGTGGCGTAAATGGAAAACAGGAACAACATCAAAGAGGGGCAGCTAATGGCATTGCTATGACTATAATGTCAATATTCAAAGCAATCGGTCCAGCGGGAGGTGGTGCAGTGTGAGTTTCCCTTTGATTTCTCTACCTATCTTTCATTGTTTCAAATTGTGAGATAAACTTGCTTATTGTATGTGTTTGTACAAACTTTTTCATGTTAATTTTCTTTGTGATTGTTTGAATCAATTGTGCTAGTACTAGTATTGCAATAATCCTGAAGTCTTATAGGCCTAGACTAAAATTGATATGGTTTGTAGTATATGTTATGACTTGTAAATGTGTACATAAATTTGTATATATTTTGATACATTTAAGGCAAAATTGGTTTGAATTGGTATATATATATATTTGTTAGCCAAAAATTGGTAGAAAAAAGGCCAAAATGGCATATATAAAATGTGATAATTGTCTGTCAAAATCTGGTTGAAAACAGGTAGAAATTCTGGTTTATAAACCTGTAAAAAATGTGGTTTAAAACAAAAGCTTCAAAAATTTTCGTATACCTTAGACAGCGCTTTTGTAAAAAGCGCTGTCTAAGGGGGGGATTAGAAAGCGCTTTAGGCAAAAGCGCTGTCTAAGGGGGGGGGGCTTAGACAGCGCTTTTTGAAAAGCGCTGTCTAAGGTATACCTAAAAAAATTAAAATAGGAGGGTATTAGAAAGCGCTTTTGGCCAAAGCGCTGTCTAAGGGGGTGGGGCTTAGACAGCGCTTTTCAAAAGCGCTGTCTAAGGTATACCTAAAAAATTTAAAATAAGAGGGTCTTATAAAGCGCTTTTGGCCAAAGCGCTGTCTAAGGGGGGGGGGGGGGGGGGGCTTAGACAGCGCTTTTAAGATTTAAAAAAGCGCTGTCTAAACCTTTAGCAGCGGAGGTTTAGACAGCGCTTTAAAGCGCTGTCTAAGGCTAAAAAAAGCGCTGTCTAAGGTCTTGTTTGTTGTAGTGATACGCGTATTGCCCATGTCCATACGCGTATGCTACGCGTATCACATTCCCATACGCGTACCAACAGAGACCAAAACACGTTCAAAACATCATCTTCCTCATCCATACGCGTATTGCCTAGTGCCATACGCGTACCAGGCCATCTCATACGCGTATTGCCTAGTGCCATACGCGTATGACCAGAAACCAGATCTCCAGATCTGCAATGGCTTCTCTGCTACGAGATCTATCCAAATTCATCCTTCCACAGTCCAAATTTCGCACAAAATCACTCATATCATCTAATATAATTAGTCTCCTATTCGATTTCACAAATCCTAACATCATTGCATATAATTTCTACGAATTCCTTCGATTAAAATCCCAATTTCGTTCATCTAATATTTCACCATTTTCAGCATATTATTATTTAATAAGGTTCAGACCCCTTACCTCTTTGGATTGAAGGAAGCTCTGAGCAATCTTTGGCCTTTTCCTCTTCCTTCTCTTTCTCTTCAGCGTTTCTCCCCCCTTTCTCTGACTCTGAGGCAAAACACGTGAAAACAACCTGAGTCCTCACTTTGGCCTCTTTTATCCAATTTCCACTTTTACCCTTCCACTCTTCATATTCCCTTTATTTTATTTATTTAATTATTATTAAAATGAATAACATCTATAATAATAATAATTCAATAATTCAACTTTATTTAATTAAATTAATAAAATAATATTAACTCCATTAAATAATTCTCTTATTTTAATCGGGGTGTTACAACTCTCCCCCACTAAAAGAGTTTTCGTCCTCGAAAACATACCTCAAGCAAATAGAGCCGGATACGACTCCTTCATCTGATCTTCACGCTCCCAAGTCAAGCTCTCACCAGCTGGACCTCCCCAAACAACTTTCACTAGAGCAATCTTCTTACCTCTCAGGGTCTTCTCTTCTCGGTCATCTATCCGAATTGGCAACACCTCAACGGTCAAATTATCCCTCACCTGGATATCATCCAACTGAACAACATGCGAAGGATCCGCAATATACTTTCTTAACTGAGATACATGAAACACATCATGCAGATTAGAAAGCGACGGCGGTAAAGCTATCCGATACGCCACTTCCCCAACCCTCTTCAAAATCTGATACGGACCCACAAACCTCGGAGTAAGCTTTTTAGACTTTAAAGCTCTACCCACACCCGTCGTCGGAGTAACTCTCAAGAACACATGATCTCCCTCTTGGAACTCAAGTGCCTTTCTCCTGTTATCATGATAACTCTTCTGACGACTCTGAGAAATCTTCATTTTCTCCTGAATCATCTTAACCCTTTCAGTCGTTTGCTGTACAATCTCAGGTCCGAGTACAACACTCTCACCTGATTCATACCAACACAATGGAGTTCTACACCTCCTACCATACAATGCTTCATATGGAGCCATACCGATACTAGCATGAAAACTATTATTATAAGTAAACTCCACTAACGGCAAATAACTATCCCAAGAACCACCCTGCTCCAACACACAAGCTCTCAACAAATCCTCCAAGGATTGGATAGTTCTTTCAGTCTGACCATCAGTCTGAGGATGATAAGCTGAACTCAACCTCAACTTAGTCCCCAACGCTTTCTGCAAACTTTCCCAAAATCTAGAAGTAAATCTGGGATCTCTATCAGACACAATACTGGATGGAATACCATGCAGCCTCACTATCTCCTCAATATACAACTCTGCCAACTTCTCTAAAGAGTGATTAATCTTCATCGGCAAGAAATGCGCCGACTTAGTCAATCGATCCACAATCACCCAAATAGAATCATTACCTTTCACCGTCCTCGGCAATCCCGTCACAAAATCCATGGAAATGCTATCCCACTTCCATTCAGGAATCTTCAAAGGTTGCATCATACCTGCCGGTTTCTGATGTTCAATCTTTGACTTCTGACAAGTCAAACAGGCATACACAAACTTAGCAACATCTCTTTTCATACCAGCCCACCAAAACAACTTCTTCAAATCTTGATACATTTTAGTTGCACCTGGATGGATACTCAATCCACTCCTATGGCCCTCTTCAAGAATACTCTTTTTCAATTCAGACACCTCAGGAACACAAACTCTACCTTTAAATCGCAGGATGCCATTCTCATCAATCTCAAAATTACCACCATTACCCTGGTTAACCATAGTAATATGATCAACTAGAGCGACATCAACTTGCTGACCATTCCGAATATCTTCCAGAATTCCACTAGTCAACTTCAGCATACCCAACTTTACACTATCGGCGGAAACTTCACAACCCAAACTCATATCACGGAACTGTTCAATTAACTCAAGCTCCCGAACCATCATCATAGACATATGTAGAGACTTTCTACTCAGCGCATCTGCAACTACATTAGCCTTACCGGGATGATAACTCAATTCAAAGTCAAAATCCTTCAGTAATTCTAACCACCTTCTCTGCCTCATATTTAACTCTTTCTGATCAAACAGATACTTCAGACTCTTGTGATCACTGAACACTTCGAATCTGGAACCATACAGATAATGCCTCCACATTTTCAACACAAATACAACAGCTGCAAGTTCTAGATCATGCGTAGGATAATTCCTCTCATGAACTTTCAACTGTCTAGAAGCATAAGCTACAACTTTACCGTTCTGCATCAAAACACCACCAAGACCCATCAAAGAAGCATCACAATAAACAACGAAGGACTCACCAGGATTAGGCAAGATCAACACTGGAGCACTGGTCAACCGCCTCTTCAACTCAACAAAACTCGCTTCACAAGCTGCATCCCACACATACACTTGACCCTTCTTAGTCAACTGCGTCAACGGCAATGCCAACTTAGAGAAGCCCTCAATAAATCTGCGATAATAACCAGCTAACCCCAGAAAACTGCGTATCTCAGTAGCAGACTTCGGAGTCTCCCACTGTAATACAGCATCAACTTTAGCCGGGTCAACAGAAATCCCACCACTCGAAATCACATGGCCAAGGAAACTCACTTCCTTCAACCAGAACTCACATTTAGATAACTTTGCATATAATTTCTTTTCTCTTAACACCTGCAAAACAATTCTCAGATGTCCTGCATGCTCTTCTTCCGTCTTAGAATATATCAATATATCATCTATGAACACCACAACAAAATTATCAAGGTACGGATGAAATATACGATTCATATATTCCATAAACACACCTGGAGCATTAGACACACCGAACGGCATCACAGTGTATTCATAATGACCATACCTCGTACGGAAAGCAGTCTTCGCAATATCATCTGACTTCACTCGGATCTGATGATAACCCGACCGCAAATCAATCTTACTGAAAACATGAGCTCTAACCAACCGATCCATCAAATCATCAATCCTCGGCAATGGATACCGATTCTTGATAGTCACCTTATTCAACTGCCGGTAATCGACACACAACCTCATCGTACCTTCTTTCTTCTTCACTAACAATACTGGTGCACCCCAAGGAGAAACACTTGGACGCACAAACTTCTTCTCAAGCAATTCTTCGAGTTGCTTCTTCAATTCAACTAATTCAGTTGCCGACATTCTATAAGGAGACATCGACACTGGACTCGTACCTGGTACTAAGTCAATGGCAAATTCGACTTCCCGTTCTGGAGGTAATTCACTTACATCCTCTGGAAACACATCCTGAAATTCACAGACAACAGGCAAATCTACACTCACCACTTTCTTATCCGCTTGCAGAGACGCAAATAAAGCGAATATCTGAGCTTCATCTTTCACAAAATCCCCCACCTGCCTAGCAGATAGAAATCTTGCCTCATCATTCTCACCAACTTCAGAAAACCGCACCGTCTTCCTATAGCAGTTGATAAACACGCCATAGAATTCTAGCCAATTCATTCCCAGAATAATATCAATTTGGTGCAAGGGCAAGCACACCAAATCAACCACGAACTCTCTCTCAAAGATCGTCAAATGACAACCTCGACAGACCACAGAAGTTTTCACAGAACCATTAGCAGGAGTATCTATCACCATACTTCCGCCTAGGGACGACATAATCACACCAATCCTGGTCGCACACTCATACGAAATAAACGAATGAGTAGCACCAGTGTCAACAATAGCAAGCAATTCAACATTATTAATCAAGCAAGTACCTTTAATCAGATTATCTTCTTTAGGAGTTTCAGTCCCACTCAGAGCAAACACCCTACCAGTAGTATGAGCTGCAGTAGCCGCCTTCTTCGGTTTCGAGCACTGCGAACTGATATGGCCTTTCTCGCCACAATTAAAACATGTCGGACCAGCATCCTTACATTCTGTAACTCTATGACCAGCCTGACCGCATCGGAAACATCTCAGCACTTTCTTGGTACAGCTATCAGCACGGTGGCCTGGCTCGCCACACTTGAAACATTTACCAGCTATGGGAGATCCTCCCCCACTTGGCTTCTTCCCATCTACCACTTTCTGCTTACCTTTACCATTCGGAGATGCATAAGGACTACCACGATCCTTATTCTTCTTCTCACTAAGACTCTTGTAATGAGCAGTTCTAGCCTTGCTATCTTCATCAAATATCCTGCACTTATTAACCAGTGTAGGAAATCTACGAATCTCCTGGTAACCAATGCCTTGTTTGATCTCGGGACGCAACCCGTTCTCAAACTTGACACACTTGGATTCCTCAGCATCAGCACCATTATAATGAGGACAATACTGCACCAGCTCCTCAAACTTCGAAGCGTAATCAGCAACAGACATGTTACCCTGCTTCAGTTCTAGAAATTCCATCTCCTTCTTACATCGCACATCAGCAGGAAAATATTTCTCCAGGAAGGCCGTCTTGAACCTTTCCCAAGTCATCTCAGTACCTGGTACTTCAATCCTCTGTCGGGTGTTATCCCACCAGTTTTCAGCCTCTTCAGATAACATATGCGTACCAAACTGCACCTTCTGCGCTTCAGTACACGTCATCACCCGGAAAATCTTCTCAATTTCCTTCAGCCAAATCTGAGCACCATCTGGATCATAGCGCCCTTTGAATGTAGGAGGGTTATTCTTCAGAAACCTTCCCAAATTCTTAAACTCGTCGACCGGCGGATTCTGCTGCGCCTGCATAGCCTGCGCCATAGCAGTCAAGGCCTCAGCAATCACACGGTCGTTTTCTCCAGCCATACTCTGCACAACACAACCACAACCGTTAAATATCGACAGTGTCATTTACACTAATCGACCAACAGGGAAAACATCACACTATGACTCGACTGGACTGACAATGCTCTGATACCACTAATGTAACACCCTTCTACCCAAACGACATATTTAAATAGATTATCAGAGTACAACATGTAGAAGAGTGTACATTTCTTACAACATAACAATTTTCGCATCACAACATAAAACATATTATTTATTTTATTTAAAACTTCGCAGCGGACAACAACATTAATATTATCATTCATCATATAACAATTCATAATAATGGCTCAACATTATCTCAACAAAACATCTCAACATGTTAGTCATCATAAACAACGTAAATAATAATCAATTATCTATCGAATCCCATAACCCCGGTGTCACATGACCAGAGCATTTGACTCGACTCGGTAGAATAACTCTACACTTATTCTTCAAACCTCAATAATAGCTACTCCTCTTTATCTGCACATTGCTCATCATAGATGAACATAAACACATGCAGAAGGGGTGAGAATCACATTATTAAATAATAATATAACGACAGAAATATAAACATAAATATGCCAACTTAGCTCGTCATAATCATCATTCTCAACATACTCATGAACATCAACAAACAACATATCAAATGCAATGCACACACCCATGCATGACTCAACACGACTCGGTATACCCATTTTGTGACCAACTATAGGATCACCACTCCCAGATTCATCACCATAGAATCCGAGTTCCCCGTAAGGAACCAAGCCTCTCAACAAGCCCGGAGTCAACAACATCATTGGAACGCAGTCCGTTCATCACTAGGCATCGGCCTTTCATGAATGCATGCACACCAAGCATGCATCATAATCAACATAGCAACAACAGCATCATATAGTCATGTTATCATCATCATTAACACATTCTATCACAAAGCATATCACATCATGCCACATAATCAAACACAGTATTATCACACTCTACTAATATCTATACCACTCAAAGCAACGGGAAATGATCCCTCGTATACTATGCATCAGCTAAGTTACCTCGCTCAGCCTAAACAACCAAAACTGCACAACAACAGCCCAGGAAAGACCACAATTCTGCCCATACGCGTATTGCCTATGCCCATACGCGTATTGCCCACGCCTGACCAAATCCATACGCGTATTGCCCATGTCCATACGCGTATGCTACGCGTATCACATTCCCATACGCGTACCAACAGAGACCAAAACACGTTCAAAACATCATCTTCCTCATCCATACGCGTATTGCCTAGTGCCATACGCGTACCAGGCCATCTCATACGCGTATTGCCTAGTGCCATACGCGTATGACCAGAAACCAGATCTCCAGATCTGCAATGGCTTCTCTGCTACGAGATCTATCCAAATTCATCCTTCCACAGTCCAAATTTCGCACAAAATCACTCATATCATCTAATACAATTAGTCTCCTATTCGATTTCACAAATCCTAACATCATTGCATATAATTTCTACGAATTCCTTCGATTAAAATCCCAATTTCGTTCATCTAATATTTCACCATTTTCAGCATATTATTATTTAATAAGGTTCAGACCCCTTACCTCTTTGGATTGAAGGAAGCTCTGAGCAATCTTTGGCCTTTTCCTCTTCCTTCTCTTTCTCTTCAGCGTTTCTCCCCCCTTTCTCTGACTCTGAGGCAAAACACGTGAAAACAACCTGAGTCCTCACTTTGGCCTCTTTTATCCAATTTCCACTTTTACCCTTCCACTCTTCATATTCCCTTTATTTTATTTATTTAATTATTATTAAAATGAATAACATCTATAATAATAATAATAATCCAATAATTCAACTTTATTTAATTAAATTAATAAAATAATATTAACTCCATTAAATAATTCTCTTATTTTAATCGGGGTGTTACACTTCTTCTTCAGGGTCGAAAAAGCCTTTTGGGAATGGTCAGAGGAAGAAGGAGGGTGACACAAGCGTTGTCTACGCACAGAGAGGACCCAGTAGGGACCGTTACTTTCAGCACACTGTTGCGGTAACTATTCCTGCTGAGCAACAACAACAACAACAGCAGCAACAACAACAGCAACAGAGGCAACCGTTTCAGCAGCGGCCTCAGAGGGCTGGTTACCAGGTGCGGGGGAGAGCAGTTGACAGGCAGTTTGACAGGCCACCGGTGACTTATTCCTTCCTGTTCAAAAAATTGCAAGATTTGGGGCTAGTATAGACCAGAACGTTGGCACCTTTGAGACCTGATCAAAGGCCAGCTAATTATGATGAGAATGCTAAATGCGAATTCCATTCGGGTGCTCCCGGACACAATATAGAGAACTGTAAAGCTTTTAAGCACACAGTTCAAGACCTGGTGGATTCGAAAGCTATCAACTTCACACCATCTCCCAACGTTAATGCTAATCCCATGCCCGCGCATGGTCAAAGGGGGGTGAATGCTATCTCTGAAGAGAATAGGGTTGGGCTGTCTACTGTTGATCAGTTGAAGACTCCTTTGGCTGAGGTCAAGAGGCAGTTGTTATTGAATGGGGTCTACCCGGGTTGTGATATTGATTGTGCTGAGTGCACTGTTGTTCAGAGCGGGTGTTCGTTATTGAGGAAGACTGTTCAGGGTCTGATGGACGAGGGGAGTATCTTGATTGAGAAGGCTGATATAGGAAAAGATGAAGTCTCCACCATAACAATTTACTTTGATCCGGTGGATTTGTCAAATCTTGCTGAAGCGGCTCCAGTTACCATCACGGTACCTGGACCAATTCCATACGACAAAGATGATGCCGTGCCTTGGCATTATGGTGGAGAAGTGTATTGCAATGGTGAGAAGGTAGAGGACCAGACTGCTAGTGAAACCACCGTGTCAAAGGTGGATAATGCCGGTCCCAGCGGTTTCACTCGCAGTGGCAGATTATTTGCTCCTGATGCCTTGAGGGGAGGAGAAGGAGAAAAAGAGAAAAAAAGAAAAGGCCGAGGCTTTAGCCAGGGCAAAAGGGAAAGCGGTGGTGAATAATGGTACTCCTGATGTGACACCGGCGCCGGTTGGGTCGGAAGAAAAACTTGATGATGATGCAGAGGAATTCTTGAGGATCATCAAAAAGTCTGAGTACAAATTGGTTGACCATCTGCAGCAAACTCCTTCCAAAATATCTATTCTATCGTTGCTGTTAAGCTCTGAGGGGCATAGAGAGGCTTTGTTGAAGATCTTGAAGAAGGCCTATGTTCCTCAGGAGATAACAATTAACCAGTTGGAAACGGTCGTGTCTAACGTGCATGCCCGCCATGGGCTGGGTTTTACAGACATGGACCTGACTGTAGATGGGAGAAATCACAACCGGGCGCTACACATTGCGATTGAATGTAAAGGAGCCGTGCTTTCGCATGTGCTGGTTGATACCGACTCCTCATTGAATGTGTTGCCGAAGAAGGCTCTGGCGAAGTTGAATTGTGATGGGCTGATTCTGACTCCGACTAATTTGATTGTGCGGGCTTTCGATGGGTCAAAGCGGGCCGTGTTCGGAGAGGTTGAGTTGCCTGTGAAGATAGGCCCAGAGGTGTTCAAGTCGACATTCTACGTCATGGATATTCAGCCGGCATATAGTTGCCTGTTGGGTCGACCATGGATTCATGCTGCTGGGGCAGTGACCTCGACTTTGCACCAAAAGCTGAAGTATATCTGGGAAGGCCAAGTCGTCACGGTGTGCGGAGAAGAGGACATCTTTGTCAGCCACTTGTCCTCATTCAAGTATGTGGAGATGGACGGCGAAATCTGGGAGACGCCGAGTCAAGCATTCGAAACCGTTAAGGTGGAGAATGCTCTTTTTGCGAAGGAAGAGGAAAAACCGTCCATTGCTTCATATAAGCAGGCCGCTGAGGTGGTAAAGAGTGGAGAGGCTCCTGGTTGGGGCAGGATGATGGACATCTCTACGAAGAAAGACCGCTTCGGAGTGGGGTATCAGCCGAACAGAGGCTCGTCGGGACAAGGCCGAGGACGTCGTACGTCAGTCACCTTCACTAGTGCCGGAATGCTGGATCCGGATCACATCTGCATGATGGGTGATGAAGCTGATAGCGAATGCGACATTGACCGGTGGATAAAGCCGTGCGCGCCAGGGATGGGAATCCAGAACTGGAAGGCTGAAAAGATCATCCGGGTCACTCTGCTGGAAGAGTAATATTTTTCCTGTTTTGATTTTATATGCATGAAAGCCATACGTGTTGCCCGACACGTAATGGTCCATTGTAAGGGCCACCTCATGTCTAAATTTGCAAATTTGCATCATTAATAAAAGGATGTTTTTCAGTTAAAAGCGGTGTTCCTTGTTTTTCATTTATTTTTGCAGTTTAAAAATAAAAACAAATAAAAATGGCAATGCTTCATTTTTCTTTCAATTTGTCTCACACCGGTTCTAAAGCAATGCATGAATCAACATTCATGCAGATGCGATCAATCTTCGGATCTCATTGATAACAATCCTGTTACACCCTTGTATGACTTCGACAATCCAATCTATCTTGCTGAAGAAGAAGACGAAGAAGATTGTGAACTGCCAGGGGAATTAGCCAGGTTGTTGAAACAAGAGGAGAAGGTGATTCAGCCGCACGAAGAGCAGATTGAGGTTGTGAATTTGGGTACCGACGAGGTCAAGAAAGAGGTGAAAATCGGGGCTGCTTTGGAGGAAAGTGTCAAGAGCAGAATGGTGGCACTGTTAAAAGAGTATGTCGACATCTTTGCCTGGTCTTATCAAGATATGCCAGGGTTGGATACCGATATTGTTGTGCACAAGCTACCGTTGAGAGCAGATTGTCCTCCAGTGAAGCAGAAATTACGCAGAACTCGACCTGACATGGCGATGAAAATCAAAGAAGAAGTGCAGAAGCAGTGGGATGCTGGTTTCCTTGCTGTCACTAATTATCCGCCATGGGTTGCGAACATCGTGCCAGTCCCGAAGAAAGATGGGAAAGTGAGGATGTGTGTGGACTACCGAGATCTGAATAGAGCTAGTCCGAAAGATGATTTTCCATTACCTCACATTGATGTGTTGGTAGATAATACTGCTCAATTCTCGGTATTTTCCTTCATGGATGGCTTTTCTGGCTATAATCAAATCAAAATGTCGCCAGATGATATGGAGAAAACAACGTTCATTACACCATGGGGAACCTTTTGTTACAAGGTGATGCCATTCGGTCTCAAGAACGCCGATGCTACTTATCAGAGGGCCATGGTGACTTTGTTTCATGATATGATTCATCATGAAATCGAATGCTATGTTGATGACATGATAGCAAAGTCCCAAACAGAAGAGGGGCATTTGGTAGATCTGGCCAAGTTGTTCGACCGGCTGAGACAATTCAGACTGAGGTTGAATCCGAATAAGTGCACGTTCGGAGTGCGGTCCGGTAAATTGCTGGGGTTCATAGTAAGTGAGAAAGGAATCGAGGTTGATCCTGCAAAAGTAAAAGCAATAAGAGAAATGCCTGAACCAAGAACAGAGAAGGAGGTTCGTGGTTTCTTAGGTAGATTGAACTACATTTCACGGTTCATATCTCACCTAACAGCCACGTGTGAACCAATATTCAAGTTGTTGAGAAAAGATCAAACGGTCAGGTGGAATAATGATTGCCAAGCGGCATTTGAAAAGATAAAAGAGTATTTGCAGGAGCCTCCGATTCTGATGCCTCCTGTGGAGGGAAGACCGTTAATTCTGTACCTGACAGTCCTCGAGGGGTCTATGGGGTGTGTATTGGGGCAGCATGACGAGTCTGGTCGAAAAGGGCATGCCATATACTACCTTAGTAAAAAGTTTACCGACTGTGAAACAAGATATTCACTGCTCGAGAAAACTTGTTGTGCTTTGGTCTGGGCTGCTCGCCGGCTGAGGCAGTACATGTTGGTTCATACCACTTTATTGATTTCCAAGATGGATCCGATCAAGTACATTTTTGAGAAGCCAGCATTGACCGGACGGGTTGCGAGGTGGCAAATGATTTTGACAGAATATGATATTCAGTATACCTCCCAGAAGGCGATTAAGGGGAGTGTATTGTCTGATTACCTCGCCCAGCAACCCATTGATGATTATCAACCGATGAAGTTTGAATTCCCTGACGAGGACATCATGTTTCTCAAATCGAAAGATTGTGAGGAACCAATCCCGGAGGAGGGGCCTGACCCTGAATCCGAATGGATTCTGATGTTTGATGGGGCCGTTAACGTGAATGGAAGCGGTGTTGGTGCTGTTTTGGTTACGCCGAAAGGATCTCACATTCCTTTTGCTGCCCGGCTAACATTTGAGTGCACCAACAACGTGGCTGAATACGAAGCTTGCATATTGGGGATTGAAGAGGTGATTGATTTGAGAATCAAGAACCTTGTCATATATGGAGATTCAGCTCTGGTGATAAATCAGGTTAACGGAAAATGGTATACGCATCAATCTCATTTAGTGCCGTATCGAGATTATACGAGGAGATTGTTGACGTTTTTCACCAAGGTGAAGTTGCATCATGTGCCCAGAGAGGAGAATCCTTTGGCAGATGCTTTGGCTACTCTGGCTGCCTTGATTAAGGTGCAGAGGTGGAATCAGTTCCCCAGTGCGGAAGTAGGTCGTCTGGATAGACCGGCTTATGTGTTTGCTGTTGATACAACGTCTGATGATGAGAAGCCGTGGTATTACGATATCAAGCGCTATCTGGAGACTCAAGAGTATCCTGAGGGAGCATCGAAGAAGGACCGAAAGACTCTGCGGAGGTTGGCCATGGTGTTCTACCTGAACAAGGATGGGGTTTTGTACAAGAGAAATTTTGATTGGGTCTTGCTCAGATGTGTTGATGATAAAGAAGTAAGCCTATTGATGAAAGAGGTTCACGAAGGATCGTTCGGTACCCATGCCAGTGGGAATGCGATGGTAAAGAAGCTGCTGAGGGCAGGTTATTATTGGATGACAATGGAGGCCCAATGTTTCAATTTCGTGCGGAAGTGTCATAAATGCCAGATTTATGCTGACAAGGTGCATGTGCCTCCTAACCCGTTGAGTTTAATGTCGTCTCCATGGCCGTTTGCTATGTGGGGCATTGATATGATCGGAAAGATCGAGCCTACAGCTTCGAATGGGCACAGATTCATATTAGTGGCTATTGATTACTTTACCAAGTGGGTTGAAGCAGCCTCTTATACGAACGTGACAAAACAGGTCGTTGCCAGGTTTCTCAAAAGAGACATCATTTGCAGATATGGGGTTCCCGAGAGAATCATTAATGATAATGGTTCTAATTTGAATAATAAGATGATGGCAGAGCTGTGCCGGGAATTCAAGATTGAGCATCACAATTCTTCTCCCTATCGTCCGAAGATGAATGGGGCGGTTGAGGCAGCCAATAAGAACATTAAGAAGATTGTGTAGAAAATGGTGGTAACCTACAAAGACTGGCATGAGATGTTGCCGTTTGCATTGCATGGTGTTTTGACAGCTCATGCAAACTCCAAATGACATATGTGATGTGTAGAAACTTGTTTCATGTCCATTGGTTGCTCCATTCTCAAATTCACCATGTGTATGCAAAATATCCAATTTTAGCACTTTCATTTTCCAAGCCAAAATCCAATTCACATGCCTTAGCCATGAAATGAATATTCAAACACACTTAAAATGCCATTCCTGAGGTGTTGGAAAAAGTCCCATTCAAAAATTCCAATTATTTTGACATTTGGACGATTTTGCCCCTGGTCCAATTCAGCTGTCCAGTTGAAAAGTGACTTTTTGCCTTGGCCATTTTTGAACAAATCCAATGATGCACCCTCAAAGTACATGTCAAATGGAGTTTGTGCATATAAAGAACTTGCAATTTGGACAAAGTATGTGGTAGTTATGGCCTCCTGATTACGGATCTTTTCTGAAATTCACTGAGCCATATCTTGCAAACCATACATTGGATTTTCAAGTTCTTGGACTTTTTGGAAAGGTGAGAGCAAGATCTACAACTGTCATGTTGAACAATTTTTCATTTGAAGCTTCCTTGGACTTCTGTTTTTGAGGTCAAAAACTTTCCATTTTTGGAAACTTCAACTACAAGTCACTTTCTATTTTTGGCAGTTTTTGTCCTGACTTGATTTTCTTCATTTTTAAGCTTTGAGATGTCATTTAACACTTGTTCCAACATGAATGAAGTGTCTCCAACTCATTTCCACCTCCAACTCCATCAGATCATGTACAGTTGACCACAGTTGACTTTTCATCTGACATATGAATTTGGCAATGCATAGATCAATTTGAACCCCAATTTCCAACTGAAATGGCTCCAGGGTGAAACCCTAGCCTCAATAATCACCATATAATCATAGAATGAACCCCATAACCATCAGAAACCTCATCTCCTGATCCAGCCCTGATTGGCCCAATGCAACTGATTAGGGTTGACCAGTGGTCAAAACCCTAATCTCAAGGAATCTTCTTCAATCTTCTGATGACATCCAACCATGATGATGATGATGTATCATTGCAATCAAGATGAAGACCAATATCCTTGGAGAATCACAAAACCCTAATTCACAGCCCAATCCTCAGATGGCCAATGATCAGTCAATAAACCCTAGGCTTGCACTTTGACTTCTCCATCTTCTGATCAAGACTTGGGAAGATGGCTTGCACTATGTAACCACATGTTATGCAATATGAAATGCCTAATGCCCTAAAATGATATGTAAATATGTTAATGCTAGTCCCAAGAGAGGAGGGCAAATTTTGAGGTGTTACAGCTGCCCCTATTCAATCCACTGTGAACCTGTCGATACGGAATAGCCTCGGCTTTCGGATGATCAGGATGAAGAGTGATTGAATACCAAGAACAGACGAACAATTTGCACTCTGATGGGATATCATTAACAACGCCTGTCAGCATCGGCGAAGAAACAAACTCTGAACCGTCGACCTGGATACCAAAATAAACGGTAACGCAGGGATAACCATGGCCTGATCACCACACATCCACGCGGGATCATTATTCTCTTCTTTTTCGTTTTTCTTTTCCCCGAAAATTTTCTCTTCTTCTACCTGGTCCGAAAACCACTTCGGTCTGAACTCCGAAAAACTGGCCTGAATACCATAAGTGCTTCAACCATGATAGTCGGAAACTTCACGAATCACCACTCTAAAGGCAACACGTCAGAGGGTACACCTTCAACCAGACACTGACTGATGACTGGGAAGAAACTCGACGTTTACTGAACATCGGACGATGATGTTTACTGACACCAAAAAAAGCTCGACCAGACATTAACCAATGACCGGGAGGAAACTCGATGTTTACAGGCACCGAACAATGATGTTGACATGACATCAAACAATGATGCGGACAGACATCAAACAATGATGCGGACAGACATCAAACAATGATGCGGACAGACATCAAACAATGATGCGGACAGACATCAAACAATGATGCGGACAGACATCAAACAATGATGCGGACAGACATCAAACAATGATGCGGACAGACATCAAACAATGATGCGGACAGACATCAATCAACGATGCGGACAGACATCAAACAATGATGCGGACAGACATCAAACAATGATGCGGACAGACATCAAACAATGATGCGGACAGACATCAAACAATGATGCGGACAGACATCAAACAATGATGCGGACAGACATCAAACAATGATGCGGACAGACATCAAACAATGATGCGGACAGACATCAAACAATGATGCGGACAGACATCAAACAATGATGCGGACAGACATCAAACAATGATGCGGACAGACATCAAACAATGATGCGGACAGACATCAAACAATGATGCGGACAGACATCAAACAATGATGCGGACAGACATCAAACAATGATGCGGACAGACATCAAACAATGATCGGGAGGAAACTCGATGTTTACAGGCACCGAACAATGATGCGGACAGACATCAAACAATGATCGACCAAACACTTACTGGTGTCTGGGAAGAAACGGTGGTTCCAAACTCACAATGCTGAACTCCTCGGAGCATCGTCTTCACTGTCCGACAAAACCAAATCTCAAGCGGTAACCACGGCTTGAATCGCGCTGATCGCGTAACGACTTCTGACTGTATCCCCATCTCTGTCCGACGGGAACATTTCCTCCAATATCGCACTACTGGGGAACATTGCTGATCTGACGTTGTGATGCTAATCTCCTCAGAGTAACATCTTCACCTTTGGTGAACCCCAAATCTTCAAGCGGTAACCACAGTTTGGGTTGCGTTGAATACATCCCTTTTCCATCTCCGTCCGACGGAAGGAGTCTTCTCCAGTGTCGTACCACTGGGACAATACCTGTGATCCAATCATGAGGCTATACTACTCGGAGTAACACTTTCATTTTCGGGCAAAATACCTCTCAAACAGTAACCACGGCTTGAGACTAGCTGACGTTTGCAATGATGCATGCTTGATTTCTTCTGCGTAATGCTCCATAATTATGGAAATGCTACGCGATTATTTATTTTTCTATGCAATATGCAATGCTTATTCTACATGATGAATGCATAAAAATATCCCCCTCAAGGGAATTTTCTGGGGAATACGAGACTCTCTGCTGAGGAACTCGCCACTGCTCCGATTTCCACCCTGCCGGGGATAGCACTGCTGCTAGGAAATAGACAACCCTTGCTGGGGATACAGATCCTTTGCACCCAACCCTCTCGAGGACATGCTGGGGAATACCTCCTTTGCACCCCACCCTCTCGAGGACATGCTGGGGATACAGATCCTTCACTGCACTCTGTGGGAATACCACAGTCTTTGACTTGCTGGGGATATAGATCCCAACTCTGCTTTGGGAACCCTCACAGATACTCCCGCTGGGGAAATGAGCAATCTTCAACCTGCTGGGGGAATACCATCCAGACCCTGCTAGGGGAACGACAACTACTCCGCTGGGGAGGACCCAATCAATCCACATGTAGGATACCCTCGGCTGGGGATGCAGATATTCGTCTGCTACGGAAACTCGTTCAATCCACTGGTAGAATGAACACTGTTGGAGAGATATGTCATTGAAAAAACCCGCTCCACTCGGGGATCTGCTGGAGATATATTTCTTTGGACCCGCTCCACTCGGGGAACTGCTGGAGATATATTTCTTTGAAACCCGCTCCACTCGGGGAACTGCTGGAGATATATTTCTTTGAAAAGAACCCGCTCCACTCGGGGAACAGCAACCTTCGGACCTGGCTACTGAGGAAACACCGCTGTTGTAAACCTACCGGGGATAACCATCCTGACTCGGCTGGAGAGGTCACAGACCTTGGATCTGCTGGGGAGCTAGTCCTCTGATTCTGCTTGAGGGACCTAGCTGGGAAATGAGAAAAGTTGGTACAGAACCCGTCGACTCGTCGAACCACGGTATCCACCTCCCAATCTCGCATCGGCTTTCCACTTTTGAGAATTCCCAGACTCGTCTGGACCTTTTCTGCTCCATCATCTTGTATTCCAAATCGCTCCGCGCTTGACGAGAGACGTACTCCTGGGAGTTATACAGAAATTTCAATCTTTCGACTTTGAAGAGTCTTCTTGATTAATTTCAAGGGTCGTCGGACGTCTCAACGTCTCCCCTCGCCGTTCTTCCACCCTCTTGTTCTTGATCGGACTCTGCGGGGATTTACATACTTTCAAATCTTCTGATTTTGAAGAGTCTTCTTGATTACCATCAAGGATCGTCGTACGTCGCAACGTCTTTGCCATTTTCGTTCCTGAGCGAACTCTCTGGAGATTTGCTTTCAACAAAAGCTTCCACATCACAACCTGCAAGTGAGTGAAGAATATCTAACAGTTCCTGCAAAACAGACCGTCAGATAAAACCGTGCCCCAGGCGTGTCAAGATTTCAACACTTGGGTCACTCAACCTTCCAAATAAGATTTCAAGCTTTCAATCTTATAAACATGCATTGGAAGGAAACCTGTATGTTTTAAAATGCAAGATTCTTTATCAAAAATATCTGGATGTTTTTGCAATCAAAGCGGTAATGAAAAACAAAAACAAAATTATTTGACTGAATATGCATTTTATTGATTGGAAAATTGTGTGGCTCAAATGAGCAATACAAAGGAAGCAATTCCTGAAAAGAGGTAATTGCGCACAAAAGGAAAAATCTATCCTAATGGCAATGTGAAACCGCGATCTCATCGAGTTCCAACTCGGTTACACCCCATATGTCCTCAGACTCTCCATGCTTTCTGCCTTCTGAACAAGACGATTCCGACTGATCCCTACCGGGTATTATCCATGATGCTTTAACCAAAGCGAAAACGATCATGCTGGACGCAGTTGTTCGTTTCAATCCCTCTTTTGCCTGGACCGCCCTCTCGGGTTTTCAATCCACCGGGATACCCATTTTTGCCCAAGTCGCCTTTTCAGGTTTTCGACTTGCCGGGTGTACAATTTCTTCATTTTTATCCCTAATTTTTGCCCGAACCTTTCTTTCTGTTTTTGGTTCGCCGGGATGCCCCATTTTTGCCTGGACTATTTTGTTCTTTTCGTCCAGCGGGTCCATTTATACGAAGTATTTTTTAACTGCGTCCGCATTCACAGGGGATGGGAAATCTTCACCATTCATGGTCGTTAACAACAAGGCTCCACCAGAGAAAACCTTCTTGACCACGAATGGACTTTCATAATTCAGCGTCCATTTGCCCCTCCGATCGTTTTGAGGAGGAAGGATCCTTTTCAGCACCATATCACCTACGTGATATACCCGAGGTCGCACCTTCTTGTCAAAAGCACGCTTCATCCGTTGCCGGTATAGCTGCCCATGACAGAGGGCTGCTAGCCTCTTTTCTTCAATCAAGCTCTCCGATTGAGAAAGGCGCGTGCCCCAGCAGGCGTATGTACCGAAGTTCAATGCCCAGGATACAAGCTTCATACTCCATCACACCATCGGTGCACTCAAATGTCATTCGGGCAACAAAAGCTTATTCACCTTAACCTCCCCATCAGACATCAGAATCCGTTCGGATTTGGGGTCAGGCCCCTCCTCCGGGATCGGTCACTCTCAATCTTTCGATTTGAGTACCTCGAGATGTCCTCATCAGGGAACTCAAACTTCATCGGTTGATAATCCTCCACGAGTTGCTGGGCGAGGTAATCAGACAATACACTCCCCTGATTGCTTTCTGAGCGGTGTACTGAATATCATATTCAATCAAGATCACTGGCTCTTTTGCAACCCGTCCGGTCATTGCTGGCTCTCTCAGAAATCTACCTGATCAGATCCATCTCGAAATCCACAAAGTGGTATGAACCAGCATATACCGTCTCAGTCGGCGAGCAGCCTATGCCAAAGTACATCAAGTTTTCCCGAACAGTGAATGTATTGTTTCACAGTCGGTAAACTTTTTGCTAAGGTAAATTGCATGCTCTTTTCGACAAGACTTGTCATGCTGACCCAATACACCTCATAGACCCCTCGAAGACTGTCAAGTTCAGTTTTGACAAACACTCCTTCCACAGAAAGTATCAGAATCAGAGGTTCCTGCAACTTATTCTTTTATTTTTCAATGCCCCTTGGCAATCATTATTTCACCTGACCGTTTGATCTTTTTTTTTTCAACATCTTGAATATAGGTTCACACGTGGCTGTTAGATGAGATGTGAACCATGACAGGTAGTTCAATCTTTCTAAGAAACCACGAACCTCTCTTTTTCTTTCTCGGTTCAGGCATTTTTATTGTTTTTTTTTTTTTTTTTTTTTTTTTTGCAGGATGAACCTCGATTCCTCCCTTACAATGAACCCCAATCATCTTACCGGACCGCACTCTGATAGTGCACTCGCTTGAATTCAACCTCAGTTTGAATTGTCCCAACCAGTTTACTCAGCTTGGTCAGATCCACCAGATGCCCCTCTTCTGTTTCGGGACTTTGCTATCATGTCATAGCATAGCATTTGATTCCATGATGAATCATATCACGAAACAAAGTCACCATGGCTCTCTGATACAGGCACTGGCGTTCTGCTTCTTTAGAGGACGGTTTTCTCTCCATGGTAGCTTGTGCGCAACGACACCGGTATCCGACCCTGGCATATCCTGACATGACCAGGTAAAAGTATCCACATGCTCTTTCAACAAGGCTACCATTCTACTCTCGATTCGCCTCTGAAGCGGCCTCATTTTCCTATTTCCTTCCTGACCTCGGCGGTGCTTGGTACAACAATCTCAACCCGCTTCACGTGCGGCTGAATCACCTTCTCCTCTTGTTTAAACAACCTGGCTAATTCCAGCAGATCACAATCTTCTTCGCCTCTTTCTTCGGCATGACAGTTTGGATTGTCGAAGTCATATGAGGGGTAACCAAATTGTTATCAACGAGATCCGGAGAATTATTTTTGAATTCGGGACGAGACAAATCAAAAAAGGAAAATGAAACTAAACATTGCCATTTTTATTTGTTTTTAAACTGCAAAAATAAATGAAAAACAGGGAACACCGCTTTTTGACTGAAAAACATCCATTTATTAATGATGCAGAAATGCAAATTTAAACATGAGGTAGCCTTTACAATGGACCATTGCGTGTCGGGCAACACGTATGGCTTTCATGCAAATAAAATTGAAAACAGAAAATCATTACCCTTCCGGAAGAGTGACAGTGATGATCTTGTTTAGGCCTCCCAGCTCCCTGGTGCGCACGGCTTTATCCAACCACTGAACTTGCAGTCATTGTCAGTCTCTCCACCTACTGCACAGGCGCGATCTGAATCTTCAGCAATTGCATTCACCATCGCCTGACCATGCGCCGGCATGGGATTAGCATTAACATCTGACAATAGTGAAAAATGGAGGGCCTTGGACTCCACCAGGTCTTGGACTACGTGCTTAAAAGCTTTGCAGTCCTCTACACTGTGCCCAGGAGCACCCGAATGGAATTCACATTTGACACTTTCATCAAAATTGGCTGGCCTCTGATCAGGTCTCATAGGTGCCAAAGTCCTCAACTGTACCAGCCCCATATCTTTCAGCTTTTTCAATAGGAAAGAATATGTCACAGGCGGCCTGTCAAAATGCCGATCACTCATCCTCCTCCTGACTGGATATCCTACCCTCGGAGACCTCCGCTGAAATGGCTGACGCTGCTGTTGCTGTTGTGCAGGCTGATTGTCAGCAGGAATAGTTACCGCAGCGGTGTGCTGGTAGTAACGACCCCTACCGTGTCCTCTCTGGGCGTACACAGCACTCGATTCACCCTCATCCTTGTGCTGGTCATTACCAAATGGCTTCTTCGGTCCCGACGACGAAGCGTTTCCTTGCATGTTCCCTTCCTTCAACCAGTCTTCAATCCTCCCCACCTTTTCGGCAATTACTTTCTGCCCCAAGGCGAACTCTTGCATGGCATTGGTCAGCTCTCCCATCTTCTCTTTCAGCTCGAGGATGTCAGCGTTGGGAGGATCCATCAGTCTGGGAGTATTGCGCCTGGTGTAATATCTGTGAGGACGAGTTGAGTGCAAAGGGATGACTCTACGAGCACGAGCAATGATTCCTGCAAAACAGCAAACAGGTTAATATGCATGAATGCGACGTCTATCCATATGAGGAAGCTTCTGTCCTTTGATTCCGGTTTCATCGAGACAGATAACATTTTGACATCCATATTCTGAAATTCAAGATGTCTCTCAACCAGATTCTCAATCAATAATACTCCCCGTATGGCTAGACGTGAGTTTGAGTGCAGATGAATGCAAAATGAGAATGATGCAGATGTATGCAATGCACTGGGTCATCCTCCAAGTCATCTGATCATCTGTTGCTCTGAACTATAGCTCGGATCCCTGGACTGATCACAACCATCTGAAGGACTACATGTAACCACAAATCCAACTCAAGGATTCCGAAACAAACGGAAGACAGATACATCATCATCATCACTGGTCTCTGAGCAGACACACCACCATCATCTGAATCGGCCCGGGGAATCCTGAAATAAACGGATCCCCACTGATAAATATCTCGGCCCGGGGAATCCTGAAATAAACGGATCCCCACTGAGGAATAATTCGGACAGCACTCCGGCGTCTCAGAAATAAACGGCCATAAATCCGACTTATAAATAGGACTCTGATCAACTGAACCATTAGTCACCATCTGAGTCACCAACAGAACATGCATCTGTAAGAATCACCCTCCCCTCACAGGTAAATTCTAATCAGGTTATCCTAAGGCGGATAATAGTCTCGACAATCGGGCAGAGATACTCAATGGGTTTGCCCTTTCGGGTGTGCCATTGTAGCTCTCTTAAAATCGTCTAAACCAAAGATCCGGGAATGATCGGTCACCAGAGTCAACAACTCAGATGGAGTAACTCAAACAAAGCGGAATATCCACAGAGATGAGCACTACCAAATGAGCCTCGTCCGACTTATGGTACATCACGCCGCCAGGCACATGTTGACTTAACATGAAAGAGGCGACATGAGACCACACTAGTCCTAGGTGTATACTCGGGCCTGGGTTTTAGCCCCACTCAGAACACCCACCCCAAACAGAGGAACCACCTGCATAGAGGACGACAACAACATGATAGTATGATGCATGCAGACATTAATGCAAATATAGATACACACTGGTTAGAATAATAAATGCAATAAATAACACACAATAAGCAACCCAAACCAATCCTAAAACGCTAGGAGAGACTCGCTTAGGGACGATGGACCAGCATAGGTCTACATCAGAATGTCCCCAGCAGAGTCGCCAGCTGTTTTGACAGCTCATGCAAACTCCAAATGACATATGTGATGTGTAGAAACTTGTTTCATGTCCATTGGTTGCTCCATTCTCAAATTCACCATGTGTATGCAAAATATCCAATTTTAGCACTTTCATTTTCCAAGCCAAAATCCAATTCACATGCCTTAGCCATGAAATGAATATTCAAACACACTTAAAATGCCATTCCTGAGGTGTTGGAAAAAGTCCCATTCAAAAATTCCAATTATTTTGACATTTGGACGATTTTGCCCCTGGTCCAATTCAGCTGTCCAGTTGAAAAGTGACTTTTTGCCTTGGCCATTTTTGAACAAATCCAATGATGCACCCTCAAAGTACATGTCAAATGGAGTTTGTGCATATAAAGAACTTGCAATTTGGACAAAGTATGTGGTAGTTATGGCCTCCTGATTACGGATCTTTTTTGAAATTCACTGAGCCATATCTTGCAAACCATACATTGGATTTTCAAGTTCTTGGACTTTTTGGAAAGGTGAGAGCAAGATCTACAACTGTCATGTTGAACAATTTTTCATTTGAAGCTTCCTTGGACTTCTGTTTTTGAGGTCAAAAACTTTCCATTTTTGGAAACTTCAACTACAAGTCACTTTCTATTTTTGGCAGTTTTTGTCCTGACTTGATTTTCTTCATTTTTAAGCTTTGAGATGTCATTTAACACTTGTTCCAACATGAATGAAGTGTCTCCAACTCATTTCCACCTCCAACTCCATCAGATCATGTACAGTTGACCACAGTTGACTTTTCATCTGACAGATGAATTTGGCAATGCATAGATCAATTTGAACCCCAATTTCCAACTGAAATGGCTCCAGGGTGAAACCCTAGCCTCAATAATCACCATATAATCATAGAATGAACCCCATAACCATCAGAAACCTCATCTCCTGATCCAGCCCTGATTGGCCCAATGCAACTGATTAGGGTTGACCAGTGGTCAAAACCCTAATCTCAAGGAATCTTCTTCAATCTTCTGATGACATCCAACCATGATGATGATGATGTATCATTGCAATCAAGATGAAGACCAATATCCTTGGAGAATCACAAAACCCTAATTCACAGCCCAATCCTCAGATGGCCAATGATCAGTCAATAAACCCTAGGCTTGCACTTTGACTTCTCCATCTTCTGATCAAGACTTGGGAAGATGGCTTGCACTATGTAACCACATGTTATGCAATATGAAATGCCTAATGCCCTAAAATGATATGTAAATATGTTAATGCTAGTCCCAAGAGAGGAGGGCAAATTTTGAGGTGTTACACATGGGTATCGAACGTCGGTGCGCACATCTACTGGGGCAACTCCTTTCTCATTGGTATATGGAATGGAAGCCGTGCTACCGGTTGAGGTTCAGATTCCCTCTTTGAGAGTCCTGATGGACGTGAAATTGCAAGAGGCTGAATGGGTAAGGACCCGATATGAAGAGTTGAGTCTGATTGAGGAAAAGAGGCTGGCAGCTATCTGTCATGGGCAGTTATACCAGCAACGGATGAAGCGTGCTTTTGACAAGAAGGTGCGACCTCGGATATATCACGTAGGTGATATGGTGCTGAAAAGGATCCTTCCTCCTCAAAACGATCGAAGGGGCAAATGGACACCTAATTATGAAGGTCCATTCGTGGTCAAGAAGGTTTTCTCTGGTGGAGCCTTGTTGTTAACGGCCATGGATGGCGAGTGTCATACCCCAAAATTTGCCCATTAATATTTCAAGACATTTTTCAGGGCATTCCAACTCATTTTTATGACACTGGTCTTAAAGGAACAAAGGCCCAGCTCACGAATGGCCCAATCCAGAAAATGGCCCAAACTGGCCTGTTCGCTACACGTTCGCTACACGCTCGCCTAGCGAACGTTCGCTACACGTTCGCTACACGCTCGCCTAGCGAACGTTCGCTACACGTTCGCTACACGCTCGCCTAGCCAAGCTGACAGACAACAGAAAATTTCGGGCTTCATTCTGAGCCCATTAGGTCATCAAAGGAGTATTATAAATACCCCAATTCCAGAACGAAAAAAGAAGGAAAAACGGAGACGGAGACGGCCGGAAACCCTGGCATAGCAACCCCGGAGAGTAGCCCAGAGAAGTCGGAGTGAAGAAACCCTGACGGCCGCTCATCTGCACCGAAGTTACCGCCGCCCAACTTAACCCGATACCAAAAGTGACTTGCCAATTCAGCATTACCACTCCATTGCAAACAGGTTTGTGTATCATTATTGTTTTATGCTTCCAATTTGTAAATCTCTAAATACATAATGCATAATGATTGAATTTTTGGCTATGTAATTAGACTTTGCATGTGAATTCCAGTACGCCTGAATATCCTGAGTGTTTGACCATATTATTTCTGTAATTGAATGCAATAAGGCATGCAGCATGTTGAGATCATACTGTTCGGAAATTCAAAACCCGCAGCCGCTCGCTAGCACATCGCTAAGCGAGCATGTAGCGAGCATTCGCTAGGCCCTCGCTAGGCGAGGCAGAGGCGAACGGGACAGCCGTTGATATTTGTTATGTCCTATGCGTACCCTGATCTATTCTATGTTAATTATGCACTGTTTTGCCTGACATTCATGCTGCTGTGTTTTCCTTTGCGGTGTAATCCTCGATTGCACCCTGATTGGTATTCTAACCCGTTTGCTGAATTTTGTAAAGGTTCACATATCCCAGGAAAAGAGTGTTGTTTAGGCCTTCCACTTTATTTGTGGGATACCCTTATGAAGATCCACCCTAAATTGCTTAATTAATTTTAATGTATTAATTTTAATGTATTAATTTTAATGTATTGATTTTAATGTGGAGATTCATCCTAATCACCTAATTGACTTTAAAATATGACCTTTAAATATGTGATCTTGGACCTCTCTTGTGCCTTACGATATTACGGTATTACGGTCATGTCCCGCGAATGTGGGGATACCCTTAGCAAAGACCCTTCGATTAAATCATCATGTCCCTTTAAAATAAATCATAGTCCCTCAGATGTTGCCTTCGAATATATGATTTTGTCCCTCGATGACCCTTCGGTGTAGCCTACGGTTAAATGATGATCGTCCCTTCGAATGCTAAGGTATCCTTACAACTGTTGCCTTCAATGACCAATCAATGACCCTTCGATGACCCTCTTACATCCAAAGGACAAAACTACTTACTTCTCAATAGTAAGGACAGTTTTACCCTCATAAGGATAGGAAATGCCCGGAAAGACCTCGGACAGGTATAACCCTTAATTGCTCATTCATAACCTAAAATACTTTTCACACCTCACACATTTCCAAACTATTTTTCTAAACTATTTTTCTAAACTATTTTCAAAACTAAATGAGATAACCACTTTGTATACATTCATGCAAGAATCATTACAAAGTTAAATTCTCCTTTTCAAAACATTTCCTATACATTTCTCAAACACTTTTTCAAACTAGAAAAACATAAATGATTGAGCAATTAAGAGCCCATGGATAACCATGGATACAAAGGGTGCTAACACCTTCCCTTTGTATAATGTACCTCCCGAACCTAAGAATCTAAATTAAGGCCTTTCCTGTTCTTTTCCACCTTTCCTTATTGGATAAAAGAAAAGTCGGTGGCGACTCTTGCTAACCGCGACATTGCGATTAAAAACACATTAAGGTCAGTTCACCGTATGACAGAACTGGCGACTCTGCTGGGGACTAACAAAGAGAGGTCACCTTAAAAAATCATTTATGTTTTCAACTGTTCCTTCTTTTAAGGGTATTTTATGCTTGAGTGAAAGATCCTACACCCGGATCTAGTGTACCTTAGGTAAGTAGCAATAGATCATCGCGACTATCCGGCGTATACTGGAATGGTTAAAATGATGGCTACGGTTAATGTGACACTTTGGATGTCCTGATGTTCCTCATGTTCACTTGAGGAAAAATTTGGCTCCCGCGTGGTGTCATCAAAGCATTAACCAGACCTTTAGAACCCTAATTGACTCATCCTAGCCATTAGAAAGTAGTGAGATAACTGACTTCGGTTCCGACTGGGGTTGGTTGAGACTCGATACTACACTCTTTGAGATTGGACTTTAGGGAAGCTTTGGTCAACCACTTGGTGTTGCACTGAAGTGGACTTAAAGGAAGGTCGATGATCTGAGATCCTTCTAGAACCCGGTTACTATTCTAGGACAGGTTGAACCAACCAAACTTCAGTGGGGAGGGTATTTACCTGTGGAACTCATGCAAGCCTTTAAACCTAGGAATGATTGTTGTGTGACTTGCTTGTTATTTATTTAACATCATAACATCATAACATCATGGCATTGTACTAACCATTTCGAGGACTCAGGGATTTAACTTTGCCCTATTTTGAAAAAAAATTAAAAAAAAAAAAAGTTTCCTTTTTGGTAGTTTATGCAAAGTTAAATTCCAAAAGTCCTTGAAAACATTTCATACATTGCATAGCATAACATTGCACAACAGGTGTTCTAAAGGGATCAATGTTCTCACGGTTTTCATGCAAACAGAAAAATGGACCTCGAACAAACTGTCAAAGATCTCCATGCTCAGAATGCTCAACTCCAGGAAATGATCTTGAACTTATCCAAGGGGCAGGAAGAACTGAAGGCTCTCTTGCTCGAGAAGAAAAAAGACAAGAAACCTGTGAGGCACATTAACCCGGGAAGAAGGCAGTTTACCAAGATCGATATGACTTTAACACAGGCACTGCAGGGTATGCTAAAGGCAAATTTGATTACTCTCAGAGATCCTCCTGCAAAACCCAACACTACTTCTCCTAGTTATAATCCCGACGCCAGGTGTGCGTATCACTCCGATAGCCCCGGGCATAATACGAACGATTGTTGGTCATTGAAGAATAAAATTCAGGATATGATCGACGCCGGAGAATTTGAATTGGATCCGCCTGAGACTCCTAAGGTCACCACTGCTCCTCAACCTAATCATGGCAAAACTCTTAATGCTATAGAGGATGCTGACAGCGATTGCGACCTGGATAGCTGGGTCTACCCAACAATTGGTGACGGACTCAATAATTGGAAGGCTGAAGACACTATCCCGATTTCCTTTAGTCAGGAGTAATTGTTATTGCTCTTTTAGTATTTCAAAAGCATTGTGTCTATACTCGGGGCACAATAGCTAATTTTTCAAGGGTTTTGTCATTTTCATAAGCATATTCATATTCAATAAATCAATGGACTTTTTGCATTCAAATATTGCGCTCTTTATCTTTCCTGTCATTTTTCAAATAAGCTATGTTTCTTGCACACACTCACGTAACAATTTGCCGATCCATATCCACTCTGGATCCTGTTGGTAATGACTCTGCTACTGTTCATTATGACTTTGAAAATCCGATCTACCAAGCCGAGGATGAAAGCGAGGAAGATTGTGAAGTCCCTGGAGAACTTGCCCGACTACTGCAAGAAGAAAAGACTATACAGCCGCATGAGGAATCAATTGAAATTGTAAATCTGGGTACTGAAATAAACAAGAAAGAAGTCAGAGGTTTCTTGGGGCACTCGAATTACATTGCCCGATTCATTCCACACTTGACTGCTACCTGCAAACCCATCTTCAAATTACTGAGAAAAAATCAAGAGGGTATGGAATGATGAATGCCAAGAAGCTTTTGACAAAATCAAGAAGTATCTCCGAGAACCTCCAATTCTGATGCTACCAGTTGAAGGAAGACCTCTAATCATGTATTTGACCGTGTTAGAAAATTCAATAGGGTGTGCTGGGGCAACATGACGAGTCTGGTCGAAAAGAGCATGTCATACACTGCCTTAGCAAAAGGTACCGACTGTGAAACAAGATACTCACAACTCGAGAAAGTTTGCTGCGCTTTGGCTTGGGCTGCTCGCCGACTAAGACAGTATATGTTGAATCATACCACTTTATTGATTTCTAAGATGGATCTTATCAAATATACATTCGAGAAACCTGCTGTCTCCTGAAAGAGTTATCACTGACAATGGTACTAAACTGAACTCTGCATGCAGTTCAAAATAAAACACCATAACTCTTCTCCGTACCGGCCAAAGACGAACGGCACCGTGGAGGCTGCTAACAATATCAAGAATATAACAGTAACATACAAAGACTGGCATGAGATGTTACCTTTTGCTCTTCATGGTTACCGCACTTCGACAGGGGCAACCCCTTTCTCTTTAGTCTATGGAATGGAAGCCGTTTTACCAGTGGAAGTTCAGATTCCCTCTCTAAGAATTATGAAAGATGCAGGCTTAGATGAGGATGAATGGATTCAGACTCGACTCGATCAGATAAATTTGATTGATGAGAAGAGACTTGCGGCTGTTTGTCATGGGCAGATATATCAGAAGCGCATGACCCATGCATTCAACAAAAAGGTCAAGAGACGAGTGTACCAAATCGGCGACTTAGTCATCAAGCGTATCATTCTACCACAAGGTGATCCCAGGGGCAAATGGACTCCCACATACGAAGGGCCATTTGTAGTTAAGAAGGTATTCTTTGGTGGAGCCATGATGCTTGCTACAATGGATGGCGAAGAGTTCCCGCATCCTGTGAACGCTGACATAGTTAAAAAATACTACGCATAAAAGAGACCCGCTAGGTCGACGTACCTAGGCAAAAGTAAGGGCATCCCGGCGAACCAAAAGGGTTCGGGCAAAAATTAGGGATAAACATATAAAGACGTACACCCGGCAAGTCGAAAACCTGAAAAGGCGGCTTGGCCAAAAAAAGGGTATCCTGGTGGACTGAAAACCTGAAAAGGCGGTCCAGGCAAAAATTAGGGATTAAAGCGTATGACTATGCCCCGTTCTCTGTCTGCTTCAACCAAGTTCAAGGGACTGAACAAGCCAATCACTTCTATCCGACAGCAGGAGAT
The DNA here is from genome assembly GCF_024323335.1 of Lathyrus oleraceus. Lineage (NCBI taxonomy): Eukaryota > Viridiplantae > Streptophyta > Magnoliopsida > Fabales > Fabaceae > Lathyrus > Lathyrus oleraceus. Next base: position 317,672,569 of record NC_066583.1, on the reverse strand, counting down.
GAGATGCTTGAAGACATAATGACAGTGGTGGAATTAGAATCGATAGGACTTTTTCTGCATAGCTTTCTCTTTGTTTTCCTGACAATTTCCTCTTACTAGGATTTCTGTCTCCTTGTACTCAAATTGCCTATTTATAGGCCCTCTTTCAAAATCAATACAATTTCATTTCCAAAAAGATGCTTTTGTTTTACTTTCTCTATTTTGTTTGCGTAAACGTCCATTGATTTAACTTGAATTGATATATGCATTTGAATATGATCAATGTTTATCAAAATACATGCATAAAATAACAATGGCAATTACTAAAGGACTTCAGGATCGAGGAGAAGGTCTAATCATGCTTTCCAATGAATCCGTTGCTAATCCTATCCCCCAACAAAAACCAGCTATTTCCCAGAAGGGGTTGGCATCGTCAGACAGACTGGTCATCTCTTTCACCCCTAGCCAGGCTCTGTTAAGTGTTTCTATCGTCAGACGGCAATCAAGTACCCCCCAGCTAAGAAAGGATCATCAATACAAATATCTCCGACCAGAAGACTGAGATTTATTTCCCCAGTAGAGTCCCCTGGAAGAACGTTTCAGACACATAGTGCATTCATTACATCATTTCACATCACATACCTACATACAATTTTCATTCCGCATCATATACATTACATCGTTTCATAGCATGCACATGCATACCATGTTCGCAGGCATAAAACATCTCATGCATCATGACATGGCATGAAGCTAATTTTATTTTTCAGGTCAATTATCCTCCTGACACAGTCAAAACAAAGGTCCATTCAGACAGACATCTTTATCAATTACATTCAAGATTCAATTATATCCCTCGGATACTGCCTAGCATACGGTATATTCCGAGGTGTAGTCTAGCGTACGACTGCTTTCTTCTTCAGCTACATCTTTCAGATATACTCCATGTCAACATTCATTCTGACATCCTCCTAACGATGGCATCTATAAGTACATCCCAGACATTTATCGCAAATACAGCATACACAAATACTATCAGATATAGCCTAGCATACGGTTCATTCTGATTCAGCCCAACATATAACTCCTTCCACTCAGATACGATCTAACGGACGATCCATTCTGATCTTCAACTACTCCAACACGGTCTAATGTACGACCCAGTTGGACCTTCATTTCTCAGGTACTGCCTAGCATACGGTCCATCCTGATTCATCTCAACACATGACTCCTTCAACTCAGATACGATCTAGCGTACGATCCATTCTGACCTTCAATAACTCAATTACAGTCTAATGTACGACCAAGTTAGACCAGATTCTGCTCAGTGACAGTCTAATGTACAACCAAGTTAGACCGTCAAGTCCTCGGATTCTGCTCAGATACAGTCTAATGTACGACCAAGTTAGACCAGATTCTGCCCAGTGACAGTCTAATGTACGACCAAGTTAGACCGTCAAGTCCTCGGATTCTGCCCAGATACAGTCTAATGTACGACCAAGTTAGACCAGATTCTGCTCAGTGACAGTCTAATGTACGACCAAGTTAGACCTTCAAGTCCTCAGATTCTGCTCAAATACAGTCTAATGTACGACCAAGTTAGACCTTCAAGTCCTCAGATTCTGCTCAGTGACAGTCTAATGTACGACCAAGTTAGACCTCCAAGTCCTCAGATGCTGCTCATATACAGTCTAATGTACGACCAAGTTAGACCTTCATTTGCTCAGATGCTACCTAGTGACAGGTACATTTCTGAATCGTAGTCTAGTGTACGACTACCCCTTTTATAAGCAGATTCAGCCTAATGGACGGCTCATTCTGCTCAGATACGGTTTAATGTACGACCCAGTTAGACCTTCATCTGCTCAGATGCTACCTAGTGACAGGTACATTTCTGAATTGTAGTCTAGTGTACGACTACCCCTTTTATAAGCAGATTCAGCCTAATGGACGGCTCATTCTGCTCAGATACGGTTTAATGTACGACCCAGTTAGACCTTCATCTCCTCAGATGCTACCTAGTGACAGGTACATTTCTGAATTGTAGTTTAGCGTACGACTACCCCTTTTATAAGCAGATTCAGCCTAATGGACGGCTCATTCTGCTCAGATACGGTTTAATGTACGACCCAGTTAGACCTTCATCTCCTCAGATGCTACCTAGTGACAGGTACATTTCTGAATTGTAGTCTAGCGTACGACTACCTCCCTTTCATTGTCAGATTCAGCCTAATGGACGGCTCATTCTGCCCAGATACGGTTTAATGTACGACCCAGTTAGACCTTCATCTCTTCAGATGCTACCTAGTGACAGGTACATTTCTGAATTGTAGTCTAGCGTACGACTACCTCCCTTTTATAAGCAGATTCAGCCTAATGGACGGCTCATTCTGCTCAGATACGGTTTAATGTACGACCCAGTTAGACCTTCATCTGCTCAGATGCTACCTAGTGTACGATATATTTCTGAAGTGTAGTCTAGCATATGACTACCCCCTTTTATAATCAGATTCAGCCTAATGGACGGCTCATTCTGCTCAGATACGGTTTAATGTACGACCCAGTTAGACCTTCATCTGCTCAGATGCTACCTAGTGTACGGTATATTTCTGAAGCGTAGTTTAGCATATGACTACCCCCTTTCATCATCAGACACAGCCTAACGGACGACTCATCCTGCAACTCCAATACGGTCTAACATAAGACCCATTTGAATCTTCAACTCAGATACGATCTAGCATACGATCCGGTCTGATCTTCTATCCCCAGTGAAATCACCCGCTTAATGGAGGTTTCGTTCTGCAACTCAGAGACGATCTAGCGTACGATCCATTCTGATTTTTCATCCTCAGCGAAGTCGTCCGCCCAATGAACAACTCACTCTGGTATTCAGATGCGGTCTAGCGTATGATCCATTCTGATCCCTTACCCCCAGCAGCGTATAACACACTCTGACTCCCCAACGAAGTCGACAGCATAAAGGATAACTCACTATACGGGCTAGCGTATGACCCGGTACGACATCCATGTCTTCAGATATCGTCTAATGTACGACGCACTCTGAAGCTCTCATCATCAAATTCCCTTGATGGTATCTTTAAGCCCATCTTCATCAAGACTAACGGTTGATTAACAAGTGGAAATTTTGGGGCATTCTAAGTGTTCAATAATCTTTCACCTCCAGATCACGAATGGCGTACATACCATTCTAACTCTCTCGGTTCAAGAATATTGAACAGGGGCAGCTGTCATACCCCAAAATTTGCCCATTAATATTTCAAGACATTTTTCAGGGCATTCCAACTCATTTTTATGACACTGATCTTAAAGGAACAAATGCCCAGCTCACGAATGGCCCAATCCAGAAAATGGCCCAAACTGGCCTGTTCGCTACACGCTCGCCTAGCGAACGTTCGCTACACGTTCGCTACACGTTCGCTACACGCTCGCCTAGCGAACGTTCGCTACACGTTCGCTACACGCTCGCCTAGCGAAGCTGACAGACAACAGAAAATTTTGGGCTTCATTCTGAGCCCATTAGGTCATCAAAGGAGTATTATAAATACCCCAATTCCAGAACGAAAAGAGAAGGAAAAACGGAGACGGAGACGGCCGGAAACCCTGGCATAGCAACCCCGGAGAGTAGCCCAGAGAAGTCGGAGTGAAGAAACCCTGACGGCCGCTCATCTGCACCGAAGTTACCGCCGCCCAACTCAACCCGATACCAAAAGTGACTTGCCAATTCAGCATTACCACTCCATTGCAAACAGGTTTGTGTATCATTATTGTTTTATGCTTCCAATTTGTAAATCTCTAAATACATAATGCATCATGATTGAATTTTTGGCTATGTAATTAGACTTTGCATGTGAATTCCAGTACGCCTGAATATCCTGAGTGTTTGACCATATTATTTCTGTAATTGAATGCAATAAGGCATGCAGCATGCTGAGATCATACTGTTCGGAAATTCAAAACCCGCAGCCGCTCGCTAGCACATCGCTAAGCGAGCATGTAGCGAGCATTCGCTAGGCCCTCGCTAGGCGAGGCAGAGGCGAACGGGACAGCCGTTGATATTTGTTATGTCCTATGCGTACCCTGATCTATTCTATGTTAATTATGCACTGTTTTGCCTGACATTCATGCTGCTGTGTTTTCCTTTGCGGTGTAATCCTCGATTGCACCCTGATTGGTATTCTAACCCGTTTGCTGAATTTTGTAAAGGTTCACATATCCCAGGAAAAGAGTGCTGTTTAGGCCTTCCACTTTATTTGTGGGATACCCTTATGAAGATCCACCCTAAATTGCTTAATTAATTTTAATGTATTAATTTTAATGTATTAATTTTAATGTATTGATTTTAATGTGGAGATTCATCCTAATCACCTAATTGACTTTAAAATATGACCTTTAAATATGTGATCTTGGACCTCTCTTGTGCCTTACGATATTACGGTATTACGGTCATGTCCCGTGAATGTGGGGATACCCTTAGCAAAGACCCTTCGATTAAATCATCATGTCCCTTTAAAATAAATCATAGTCCCTCGGATGTTGCCTTCGAATATATGATTTTGTCCCTCGATGACCCTTCGGTGTAGCCTACGGTTAAATGATGATCGTCCCTTCGAATGCTAAGGTATCCTTACAACTGTTGCCTTCAATGACCAATCAATGACCCTTCGATGACCCTCTTACATCCAAAGGACAAAACTACTTACTTCTCAATAGTAAGGACAGTTTTACCCTCATAAGGATAGGAAATGCCCGGAAAGACCTCGGACAGGTATAACCCTTAATTGCTCATTCATAACCTAAAATACTTTTCACACCTCACACATTTCCAAACTATTTTTCTAAACTATTTTCAAAACTAAATGAGATAACCACTTTGTATACATTCATGCAAGAATCATTACAAAGTTAAATTCTCCTTTTCAAAACATTTCCTATACATTTCTCAAACACTTTTTCAAACTAGAAAAACATAAATGATTGAGCAATTAAGAGCCCATGGATAACCATGGATACAAAGGGTGCTAACACCTTCCCTTTGTATAATGTACCTCCCGAACCTAAGAATCTAAATTAAGGCCTTTCCTGTTCTTTTCCACCTTTCCTTATTGGATAAAAGAAAAGTCGGTGGCGACTCTTGCTAACCGCGACATTGCGATTAAAAACACATTAAGGTCAGTTCACCGTATGACAGCGAGGATTTTCCATCCCCTGTGAATGCGGAAGCAGTTAAAAAATACTTCGTGTAAAGAGACCCGCTGGACGAAAAGAATAAAATAGTCCAGGCAAAAATGGGCATCCCGGCGAACCAAAAAACAGAAAGAAAGGTTCGGGCAAAAATTAGGGATATAAAATGAAAAATGTACACCCGGCAAGTCGAAAACCTGAAAAGGCGACTTGGGCAAAAAAGGGTATCCCGGTGGACTGAAAACCCGAAAGGGCGGTCCAGGCAAAAGAGTGATTGAAACGAACAACTGTGTCCCGCATGATCGTTCGCGCTTTGGTTAGAGCAACATGGATAATACCCGGTAGGGATTCAATCGGAATTGTCTTGTTCAGAAGGCAGAAAGCACGGAGAGTCTGAGGACATATGGGGTATAACCGAGTTGGAACTCGATGAGATCACGGGTTTCACATTGCCATTAGGATAGATTTTTCCTTTTGTGCGCAATTACCTCTTTTCAGGAATTGCTTCCTTTGTATTGCTCAATTTGAGCCACACTTTTCAATAAATAAAATGCATATTCAGTTAAATAATTTTGTTTTTGTTTTTCATTACTGCTTTGATTGCAAAAACATCCGATTATTTTGATAAAGAATCTTGCATTTTAAGACATACAGGTCCCTTCCAATGCATGCTTATAAGATTGAAAGCTTGAAATCTTATTCGGAAGGTTGGGTGACCCAAGTGTTGAAATCTTGACACGCCTGGGGCACGGTTTTATCTAACGATCTGTTTTGCAGGAACTGTTAGATATTTTTTCACTCACTTGCAGGTTGTGATGGAAAACAAATCCCCATGGAGTCCGATCAGGGACGAGTGAATGGGTAGTGAAGGGATGACGAAGAGACGTCGAGACGTACGACGATCCTTGAATGATAATCAAGAAGACTCTTCAAAATCGGAAGATTGGAAAGTCTGTAGAAATTCCCCGCAGGGTCCAATCAGGGACGAATGAATGGGTAGAGAAGCGATGAGGATACGTCGAGACGTACGATGACCCTTGGAATTAATCAAGAAGACTCTTCAAAGTCGGAAAATTGAAAGGTCTGTATAGTCCCAGGAGTTCGCTCTCCGTCGAGCGCGGAGCGGTTGAGAATACAAGATGATGAAGCAGAAAAGGTCCAGAAGAGTTGGGATGTATATCCCCAAGCAGAGTCAGAGGACCAAATCCCCAACAGATCCAAGGTCTGTGGTTACCCCAGCAGGGTCGGGATCGTTATCCCCAGCAGGTGTCAGGTCGATGCTTCCCTAGTCGCCAGGCCTGGAGGTTGCTGTTTCCCCAGCAGAGCTATCTGTGAGCATTTCCCCAATGAAGTCGCCAGGTATTTGTGAGGGTTCCCCAAAGCAGAGTCGGGATTGATACCCCCAGCAAGTCGAAGACTGTTGTATCCCCACAGAGTGTTGGTGGTTCTTATACCCAGCAGTTTCCTAAGCGGATTGGGTGCAAAGGAGGTTCTTCCCCAGCAAGGGTTACCTTTTCCCCAGCAGCAGCAATGCTATTCCCCAGCAGGGTGGAGATCGGAGCGATGGCGAGTTTCTCAGCAGAGTGTCTCATGCTCCCCAGCAGAATCCCTTGAGGGGGATGCTTTTTATGCATTCATCATGTAGAATAAGCATAGCATGTTGCATAGAAAAATAAATCGCGTAGCATTTCCACAATGGTTGAGCATTACGCATAAAAAGTCATGCATCATATTGCAAGCATAAGCTAGTCTCAGGCCGTGGTTACTGTTTGAGAGGTGGTTTTGCCCAAAGGTGAAGGTGTTACTCCGAGGAGTTTAGCATCATGGTTTTAATCAAAGGTATCCCCCAGTAGTGCGATACTGGAAGGATTTGTTTTCTGTCGGCCAGAGATGGAAATATTACGCGATCAGCGCAATTCAAGTCATGGTTACTGCTTGAGGTTTTGGTTTCGCCGGATGGTGAAGATGTTACTCTGAGGAGTCTAGCATCATGATGTCAGATCGGCAATGTTCCCCAGTAGTGCGATACTGGAGGAAGTTTTTCCGTCGGACGGAGATGGAAATGAAATTAAAGGATATTACGCGATCAGCGCGATTTTGGGGTTCAACTGGAGAAGAGGAAATGTTGATACATTTTCTGGAGATCGGGGTTCAATCGGAGAAAGGGGAATGTTGTGACATTTTTTGGAGAGTGGGGTTCATATGGAAATTGGAGTTGGAGATTATATCCAGGATGAGGTCCTTAGGATTACCTTCTGTTCATGTGTCATCTTAGACTGTGGCGGATGCCAATGGAGGTCGTTATAGGTGTCTTCGGATGAAGAGATGCACATGTTACCTTCCTTTTGTGAAGGTTTACCCTCTGATATGTCGCCCTCAGAGTGGTATTTTGGTGTTATTTCCGACATTGCCAGCAGAATTATCACGAGAGATGGGAGAATGGGGTTCAAACGGAGAAAGGGAAGTGTTGAGGCATTTTCTGGAGAACGGGGTTCAAACGGAGAAAGGGAAGTGTTGAGGCATTTTCTGGAGAGCGGGGTTCAAAGGGAGAAAAGGAGACACAGGGTGTTTTCTGGAGAACGGGGTTCACATTGGCGATCACGAGTTATCGTCAGGCGACTGGGGTTCAAATGGAGAAAAGGAGACACGAGGTGTTTTCTGGAGATTGGGGTTCATTATTTTGGCAAACCAGATGGCGGGGTTCAAATGCGATGATCCGGGATCATTGGCGCTAAGAAAATTTCGGGGTTCAAGAAAAAGAAAAAGATTATCAGTTCGAAAAGAAATTTCGGGGTTCAAGAAAATCAAAAAGAGATAATAATCTCCAGCGGATGTGTGGTGATCAGGCCGACTTTTTCCGTACCAGACGGATTTTTCTTCAAGATTCTGTTCTTTGCCGATTCTGACAGGCATTGTTAATTATTTCCCATCGGAGTGCAAATTGTTCGTCTGTTCTTGGTATTCAATCACTCTTCATCCTGATCATCTGAAAGCCGAGGCTATTCATATCGACAGGTTCACAGTGGATTGAATAGGGGCAGCTGTAACACCTCAAAATTTGCCCTCCTCTCTTGGGACTAGCTAAATATATTGCATTGCATTTTTCTAGGTCATTAGGCATTGCATATTGCATATCATGTGGTTACATTGTGCCAATCATCCTCCTAAGTCTTGGTCAGGAGATGAAGAGGTCATGATGCAGCCTAGGGTTTTATTGACTGATCATTAGCCATCTGAGGATTGGGCTATGAATTAGGGTTTCATGATTTCTCAAGGAGATTGGTCTTCATCTTGGTTGCAATGATACATCATCATCATCATGGTTTTGGTATCACCAGAAGATTCAAGAGATTGATCATACACCTTGAGATTAGGGTTTTGACCACTGGTTAACCCTAATCATCTGTAGTGGGTCAATCAGGGCATGGCATGGAGATGGGGTCTACAATGGATATGGGGATCATTATGTGATTATATTGAGCTTATGGAGGCTAGGGTTTCATCCTTGAGCCATTTCATCAGAGAATTGGGGCTCAATTTGATCAGTGCATTGCCAAATTCATCTATCAGTTGAAAAAGTCAACTGTGGTCAACTGTGCTTGATTTTATGGATTTGGAGGTGGGAGAGAGTTGGATACACTTCATTCATGTTGAAACAAGTTTCATTTGACATTTCAAACATCAAGAATGAAGAAAATAAAGTCAGACAAAAAGTTTCCAAAAATAGAAAGTGACTTGTAATGGAAGTTTCCAAAAATGGAAAGTTTTTCATCATAAAATTACATGTCCAAAAAAGCTTCAAATGAAATTTTGTTCAACATGAAAGTTGTAGATCTTGCTCTCACCTTTCCAAAAAGTCCAAGAACTTGAATTTCTCATGTATGGTTGACAAGTTATGGTCCATTCATTTTCCAAAAATGCCTAAAATCAAAGTGGCATAACTTTCACATGGAATATCCAATTTGGGTGATCTTTTTGTGAGCAAACCCCATTTCCCATGTAATTTCATGTTGCATAATAAAAATTCATCAAAAATGGTCAAGGCAAAAAGTCATTTTTCAAGTGACTTCATTTGTATTTTTGGTGTGAGATAGTGAATTTGAGATTTACAAGGCCAATGCACATGAGACCAATTCCAACACACTCCAAATGCAAAATATGACTTGTGCCAACTGGTTTTTTGCTGTCACATTGCATTATTTGGCAAGGTCATTTTTGGACTTTCATTAAAAATGCAATTATGCTAATCAAGCCAATTTGCTAATTTGGATTAAGGCTTTGGTATATATTGCTAATTGTAACAGAATTTGTTAACAACATTTCATTTTCCAAGAATTGCAACAAACTTTCCCTCCATTTTCTCTCAAATTCTCCAAGAACTTCATCACTTTTTTCAACATTTCTCCATGAATTCTACATCATTTTGCTTCATTCTTCGTGGATCCATGCTCTATAATCATCACTGAAGAACTGTTTTGCTAAATCGTGGCCAAAAGCTTCAAGATCTTGGACTGTTGGAAGCTTGCACAACAATGGAGTTTTGATAATTCTTGCATCTGGATCGTGCTGGAGCTAAGCTAGCTATTCCATTCAACTTCCTCGTCCTTAAGCATCATCTGTTTCACCTTCTTTCACCTGGAAACAAGCTGAATCGCATCTGCCATAACCACAAGGTGACTTTTCGAATTTCACCATTGCTCAAATCATGATATGCGTTTTAAAGATCTTTCAATGTAGGTTAACATGATGTTCATAGTTTGTGAATTGATTGAGTGTGGTGAGAGAAATCGTGATTTGAATATTTGATGTCCAATCTTCTTTCGCTCGATCCCGTCGCTATGCTTAGAATTAGGAGAAATCATTAGCATATTCTTAATCCTTGTTGGAAGACGGTTCTAATGACTATAAGTTTGTTGATTTTGGTTACGATTTGATGTTCTTCAATTTTCTGGAAAACTGGATTGTTCATGTTGAGGAACCAGTCAAGAACACGCGTAGATCCAAAATTTCGCCTGGCCTTGTTTAAATGTTGTTTCCCGCGCGCCTTGTCCAATAGCAACACGCCAGCGCTTCTAATTGAAGCGGCGTCGTTTTGGTCATGTTGATTAATATTACAAGTTTGCCATTATCTGAATTAATTTGTTTTATTTCATTATTTCTTTTTGCAATTCTATTTCATTTTGATACCTCAACTTCAAAAAATCCTAGAGGATTCATTTTTCATCCAAATTGAGTGAGACTTTTTTCATGATGATCCTTATGATGTGTAGAATTTAATCATGATTTTTATTATTTTTGTGCACATGTGGAAAATTTAATTTGTCTAGGGATTGATTGAATGTGTCACATATGTGTATGTCTTGCCATATCTTTCATAAAATGATGATGCTTTCAAATAAATGGATGAAATTTTTTGTGCTTATTCTGGACACTTTGATGGTGATTTTCATATAGAGTTTGTAATTTTTGGACACTTGGTTGTTGAGATATGAATTTTTGAATTGAGGTGTGACAATTTGTGTCACACCAAGCTTGTTGAATTTCATGATTTTATTTGATGTGCTTAGGGATGTTGAATTGAGCCAATTGTTTGCATGAATGAGCATGTATATGTTGGGATCACATGAGAATTTTCTGGAATTTTTGCTTACATTTCCTAATTGATTGAAATTTTCTCTTCTGTTGGCTCATTTTGTGACATTTTGTGATACATGATTGTATTTTGCTTGTGAAATTCTCATGATTAATTGGATGAATGTGAAATTTGGTGGAGTGATTCTAGACACATTATAGGTCATTGTGGTTTTGATCCCATTCATTTATCATGTATTGTCACTGTTTTATGATTTTTGGAAGTTGATGTTTGTTTGGATACCATGTGTTGGCTTGCTTGAACTTGTCTGAACTTTATGAATTTAATTTCCATACTTCCATTGATCCAAATGAGCTAAAATTTGACATGCTATCCATTGAATGTGTCCTGTTTAGGTTTGAATTTTTGTGGAATTAATTGAAATGTTTTGGTATGCTTTTGGTTGAGATAGTTCTGTTTGGTCTTTTGAAGTTGCAAGTTGCATGTTTGATATTAAATTGTGCATAAAATGATAATGGTGATTGATATGAGCATGGGACCAATTGCATCTGCTTTTGATTTGTTTGAATGTGATTTTGGATAATTTTCACTTGCTGTTTTGATTTTTTGCATCTCCTTTGGACCCTAGGCTTGGCCTAGTGGTCTAGTTTCTCATGTTTGGTTTGGATTTTCAGGTTGAAATGCAAAAGGCTTAAGGAGATAAATGCAAGCTGATTAATTTGAGTTTCGTTTGATGTTGTAAACTAACTTGTTTTGTGTTGTAGGGTTTGATGCTTGAGTTTGAGCTCATGGCTTGCACTTGTGTGCATTAGCTTGTGTTTGACTGTACAGATTAACATTTGCTGTTTACTGTTGGTTGGTCTGAGTACTGATGATACTTGATTGATTTCAGGTACATTAAGTCGCTTACAGTTCTTTAAGAACTTGCTTGTTGTTGCTTGGTTTTTAAACCAGTTGAGGTAGACTCTCTTGTCTCCATGTAGTCTGGAAGACCTGGCCTGTTACTTGGCCAGGCACCTGTCTGAAGTCCTCCTTAAGAGGCGATGTTTGTGATTGTTTACTTTTGTGCCAAGCAGGTAAAGACCTCTATGAGGCAATTGGCGGAACCCAAGGGATATGCAATCTATCCCCCGCTATTCTGTTGAGTCGTCCCTCTGCTCACACCACTGTGTTGATGCATTGGGACACAAACCCAAGATCTTGTACAGTGTACAGTTGTGTCAGAGTCTTGAGCGTAGAAGGGTTCCCACTTTCTGGACCCACGCTCCTTTGTCTGAAGCTCTCCCTGGTCAGGGATAAGAGCTGTGAAGTCTAATCTTCACTCACCTTTCATCAGCTTCACCCTGACTCTCAATGTCAGGGTTAAGAGCTAACACTACCCTTGTACAGTTGACTTGCTTCGGCAGTCTAACCCATTGTTTGAGCCTCACTTGACTGGATATAGTGTGTGCTATGTGAAATACTTGCTTTGTTTGTTTATGATTGCATGCTTGTTTTTTCCTGGTTAGGATTAGCTTGCTGTTATGCAAGTCAGGATAGAAACCATAACATAGGGCAATGATGCATGATAACACTAGGCTCGAGTACAGCTCCCTGGTAGTGTGTCTCCCCTTTGTCTCTGGCTAGAATTTCTTTCCCTTTCAGGGGAACTACGTCGCCCTGATCCTCATACCAGATGAGGTACGTAGGCAGGAGACCGTGCGAGGTCTCTCCGGGCACTTTTCTTTCTTTTTGTGTGTGTGCTTGACAGTTATAGGCTCGAGTTCCCGACTCCCTATTAACTTGTTTGGTTGTTGTGTGCTTGGAAGCTGATGTAAGTCCATCGAGTGGCATTCGGGTCCCAGTGTGCGTGTGTTTGGTTCGGATGCCGATGTAAGTCCAGTGATTGGCGTTCGAGCTCCACGTTTGCCTTTTTGTGTGTGTTTTGGTTCGGATGCTGATGTAAGTCCAGTGATTGGCATTCAGGCTCCCAGTTTGCCTGTGTTTGTGTTTGCTTGTTTGGCGTGCGCGAGCCGAACTACGGCAGCTCTGATTCTCGTTCCAGACGAGATACGTAGGCATAGGATGCGATATCCTAGCGAGCCCTCTCCTCTATTTCCCCACCTGTGTTGTTTCGGTGTGTGTGTGTGATGTGTTTTGTTTTAGCAACCTTTTCTTTCTTTTAGAGCGTGGATCCCGTCGAGTACGACGGACGTGAGGGGTGCTAATACCTTCCCCTTGCGTAACCGACTCCCGTACCCTTTCTCTTTGGTCGCGAGACCATGCTTTTCCCAGGTTTACTCTGAGCGTTTCCTTTCCCTCTTTTGGGATAAATAATGCACGGTGGCGGCTCTGTGTTGTTTTTGTTTTAGCCCGCCGGTTGTTTTTCGCGGATGCGACACTGGGTCAGCAGGTTCTGAATATTGTTGTTGACGGAGTCCTGGTGATCCAATCTTGCTTGCACTATCTGTTGCTCCTTCTATAGCCCTTCTTGAGTCTTCAGGACTAGAGGAGCGAAGCCAGAGTTTGATTGCTCCCCTTGAGTCAGAGCATCAGTGTTAGCCTTTGCAGCTTCTTTCGCAGCTATGTGTGTTGCTTCTTTAGCGTTGGCTTTTGCTTTTGCCTCAGCTTCAGTAGCATCCGCAGCAGCAGCAACTTCAGCAACAACCTTCTATGCAGCTTCTCTAACCCGTTGCTTTTCTTCGAGGCAAGCTTTCTCTTCTTCTTCTCTTCTGGCCTTTTCCTCTGCCTCTCTGACCAATCGTGCCTGAAGCCTTTCTCCAGCGTCTCTGATAAAGTCGTTGCGGACTTGTTCAGAGAGGCCTTTTAGTTTGAAAGCCTCAAATGTCATCCATCTGATCACTCTATTCCAGTGAATCCTCACTGCAGAGGGATCATCGCTGATACTAGAGTTTACAGATATAGATCTGATCTTCTCCATTGAAGACTTAACAAATAAAGAGATTTCTTCTTCTAGGGTGAGGAAGGTAGTTTCTGGTTTAGTGTCGGGGGATGGGGATGTTGGTGGTGTTTGGTTGGTGTCAGCGGGAGTTTGAGAGGTAGGGATAATAATGTTTTCAGAGGGTGGTATGATAGGTGTAACACCCCGATGAAATAAGGATAATTAATTAATTTAAATTAATATAATATTTATTAATTTAATTGATTAATTGGATTTTATTATTGGAATTATTATTATTGGGTTATTATTTTATTGGAATAAAAGTTGGAATGTAGAAAAGGTCCCATTTAGTAAAAAGGTTCATTTTTCACGTGAAAAGGGAAAAGAGACAGAAAGTGGAAAAGGGCAAAGAGAACAAGGGTTGAAGGAAGGAAAAGCTTGAAGCTCAGAGATTGCCGGATTAACTCAGGTAAGGGGGGTTTATCATCGTTTAATGGGTATTATGGGATAATATGTCATGGGTAGTGATAAACCATTGATTGATCTCTGAATTGGATGATTATGATGAAATTGTGAACTCCTTGGATGAACGAAATTGGGTTACAATTGAGAGGAAATTCGTAGGAATTAGATGCAATAGTGTTAGGATTTGTGAGATCGAATAGGTTATGATTCGTGTTAGATGATATGAACGATTATTGTGTAAAATTGGACTGTGGAAGGTTGAATTGGATAGATCTCGTAGCAGAGGAAGCCATTGCAGATCTGGAAATTCTGGTTTCTGGTCATACGCGTATGGCACTAGGCAATACGCGTATGAGATGGCATGGTACGCGTATGACACTAGGCAATACGCGTATGGATGAGGAAGATGATGTTTTGAACGTGTTTTGGTCTCTGTTGGTACGCGTATGGGGATGTGGTACGCGTAGCATACGCGTATGAGATGGTGTTACGTGTATGGGATTTGGTCAGGAGATGGGCCATACGCGTATGGGGTTAGGCAATACGCGTATGGGCAGGATTGTAATTTCCCTGAGCTGTTGTTGTGCAGTTTTTAACTGTTCAACTGAGTAACGTAATTCAGATGATGTATGATATATTAGGGATCATTTCCCGTTGTTTTGAGTAGTATAGGTGGTAGTATAGTGTGCTAATACTGTGGTTGTTATTTGGCATGATATGATATGCTTATGTGATAAAATACTGATGATATGTGATGGTATGCATGATGCTGTGAATGTATCAGTTATGTGTGTATTTGTGAATAGACTGTTTTATGGCTTAGAGTGTGAGCATATATCTATTCTTGAATTGTTGTTGATGATGTAGCATTGCTAGGTGATTAGCATGCCTGTTGTGGCCTTTATGGTGGTAGCTAATTCCCATGGTGAGGAATTAGTGATGAGTTATTGTGGATTGTTGTTGATGTTTGCATGCTAGGTGATTTAGCATGCATAGCATAGCCCTTGGGGTGGTAGCTAATTCCCATGGTGAGGAATTAGTGATGTGAGTCACTAGGTCTCAAATGAGTGGGACTAGTGAGCTTGGTAGCCGTACCTGGATTTGGTCGGTGAGGTTGAACTATATGTTCACGAGTAGTCGGTACTGCATGCATGGAGTCTCATTGCATAATATATGTATGTATGGCGTATAATATGAATGGATGCATTCCAATATTATACGTGTGTTTTATGATTGTTTTGAGTTTGAGTATGATGATGGTGATAATTATGAGTTGATATTGCCGTTGCATGAATATGTGTAATCTGATTAGGGTGATGATATGTGTTATATTACTTAGCATTACATGATATTTTATAATGCTTATTATATCGATTGAGGAACTCACCCTTACAACTATGTTTTCAGGTAACGAGCAGTGATTGAATAGAAGCTAGTCCTTGGAGTCTAGTGTAGTACTTAGTGGGTCATGCTCTGGTAGATGTAACATCGGGATGGGATGTTTTACTATGTTTTCTTTTGGTTGTTGAACAACTTTACATGTAATGTAGTACATGATTTGAATGTTGTTATTTTGTATCCGCTGCGAATTATGCAAAAATGTCTTATTTTGATTATATAAATGAGCATGACAGGAGGTTTTGATGATTGGTGTGAAATGATTGTGTGACACCCTTCGGGGCATAATTACTCTGATTGATATCTTTATTATTTTAATTAAATATTTGGGGGTATTTTAGAAGGGTGTTACATTAGTGGTATCAGAGCATAGTCGGTCGAGTCGAGTCGTAATTATTCTGTTTCCCCTGTACGGGATGGGTGTTGTGTAACCCTATCAGTACTTATTGTTTTAGTTGTTGGGTTTTCAGAATAGAGATGGCTGGAAGAGGTAGAGACGATGCTGCGATTGCTGAGGCTCTGGGTATGCTAGCTGGAGTACTTGGAGGGAATTTGAATGTTGCGGGAATGGGAGCTGCTCGTCAATTGAGTGAGTTCCAGAAGAACAATCCTCCAATGTTCAAGGGAGCATACGATCCAGATGGCGCTCAGAAGTGGTTGAAGGAGATCGAGAGGATCTTCCGAGTGACTGAGTGTGCCGATAACCAGAAGGTCAGGTTCGGTACGCATATGCTGTCACAAGAAGCAGATGATTGGTGGGTGGCTACCCGCACTGAGTTGGAATCTGCTGGGAATGCTGAGATCACTTGGGCTGTGTTCAGAGAGAGATTCCTGAGGAAGTATTTTCCAGAGGATGTTAGAGGAAAGAAAGAGATAGAGTTCTTGGAATTGAAGCAGGGCAATCGGTCTGTTACTGAGTATGCTGCTAAGTTTACAGAACTGTCGAAGTATTACACTCCCTATGATGAGGCTACTGGGGAATTTTCAAAATGTGTGAAGTTTGAGAACGGGTTACGTCCCGAGATCAAGCAGGCTATTGGGTATCAGCGGATTAGGGTGTTTTCTGATTTGGTTGACTGTTGCAGGATTTTTGAACAGGATTCCAAGGCTAGAGCAGAGAGCTATCAGCAAAGGGTTGATAGGAAAGGCAAGAATCAGAATGATCGTGGGAAACCGTATGCAGCTGGCAAAGGTTTCCAGAGACAGAGTGGGATGAAGAGGCCTAGTGGGGGAGACTCCAGTGCCCCTGCTAAGTGTTACAGATGTGGTCAGGCTGGACATCGTTTCCATGAGTGTACCAGTGCTGAGAAGAAGTGTTTCAGGTGTGGCAAAGGTGGTCATTTGGCTGCAGAGTGCCGGTTGAAGACTATGACTTGTTTCAACTGTGGAGAGGTGGGTCATATCAGTCCACAGTGTCCTAAGCCAAAGAAGGAGAACCAGTCGAGAGGCAAGGTCTTTGCTTTATCGGGTTCTGAGACTGCTGCAGATGATCGTTTGATCCGAGGTACGTGTTATATTAATGGCTTTCCTCTTGTAGCTATTATTGACACAGGTGCGACTCATTCCTTTATATCTTTGGATTGTGCTGTGAAACTTAAGTTAGAGATATCTGAGATGCTTGGAAGTATGGTGATTGATACTCCTGCGAAGGGTTCAGTGACTACTACTTCAGTTTGTTTAAATTGTCCTTTGAGTATTTTTGGTAGAGACTTTGGAATGGACCTAGTGTGTCTTCCACTAGTGCAGATTGATGTTATCTTGGGTATGAACTGGTTGGTGTTTAACCGAGTCTATATCAACTGTTTTGATAAGACTATGATCTTTCCTGAGATTGAGGAAGGAAAGAGTTTGTTTCTATCAGCAAGGCAGGTGAATGAGGCAGTAGCAGATGGGGCAGAGTTGTTTATGCTGTTAGCGACTTTGGAGGCTAAAGATAAACTGATGATTTGCGATCTAGCTGTGGTGTGTGATTTTCCTGATGTGTTTCCGGAAGGAGTGAATGAATTACCGCCAGAGCGTGAAGTTGAGTTCTCGATTGATTTGGTACCTGGTACTAGGCCGGTATCGATGGCTCCGTACCGTATGTCTGCTGTTGAGTTAACTGAATTGAAGAGTCAGTTGGAAGATCTGTTGGATAAGAAATTTATTCGTCCGAGTGTGTCACCGTGGGGTGCACCAGTGTTATTGGTTACGAAGAAAGAAGGTACTATGAGGTTGTGTGTGGACTACAGGCAACTGAATAAAGTAACGATCAAGAATCGGTATCCTTTGCCGAGGATTGATGATTTGATGGATCAGTTGGTTGGAGCGAGTGTGTTCAGCAAGATAGATTTGAGGTCGGGATATCATCAGATACGTGTGAAAACTGAGGATATTCAGAAGACTGCTTTCAGAACAAGATATGGACATTATGAGTATTCTGTAATGCCTTTTGGTGTGACTAATGCGCCTGGAGTATTTATGGAGTATATGAATAGGATTTTCCATCCGTACCTAGATAAGTTTGTTGTGGTGTTTATTGATGATATTTTGGTGTATTCGAAATCTGAAGAAGAGCATGCTGAGCATTTGAGAGTGGTGTTAGGAGTTCTACGAGAAAAGAAGTTATTTGCTAAACTATCCAAGTGTGAATTTTGGTTAGAAGAGGTTAGTTTTCTTGGTCATGTGATTTCGAGAGGTGGTGTTGCTGTTGATCCTTCTAAGATAGAAGCGGTATCTAAGTGGGAAGCTCCGAAGTCAGTTTCTGAGATAAGGAGTTTTCTTGGACTTGCAGGATATTATAGGAAGTTCATTGAGGGATTTTCTAAGTTGGCGTTACCGTTGACGATGTTGACTAGAAAGGGGCAAGCGTTTGTTTGGGACTCAAAATGTGAAGAAGGTTTCCAAGAGTTAAAGAGAAGGTTAACTACTGCTCCTATTTCGATATTACCGAGTCCGTCAGAACTATTTGAGGTTTTCTGTGATGCTTCATTGTTGGGTTTGGGTGGTGTGTTGATGCAGAATAAGCAGGTTATAGCTTATGCTTCGAGACAACTGAGGGTTCATGAGAGGAACTATCCGACACACGATTTAGAGTTGGCAGCTGTGGTATTTGTTCTGAAGTTATGGAGGCATTACTTATACGGGTCAAGATTTGAAGTTTTCAGTGATCATAAAAGTTTAAAGTATTTGTTTGATCAGAAAGAGCTGAATATGAGACATAGGAGATGGTTAGAGTTTCTGAAGGATTATGACTTTGGGTTGAATTACCATCCGGGTAAAGCAAACGTAGTGGCTGATGCATTGAGTCGGAAATCATTGCATATGTCTATGTTAATGGTTAAGGAATTGGATTTAATTGAGCAGTTTAGAGACTTGAGTTTGGTGTGTGAGAGTACTCACAATAGTGTTAAATTGGGAATGTTGAAGTTAACGAGTGGTATTCTGGATGATATTAGAGAGGGTCAGAAATCCGATGTGCTTTTGGTTGATAAGTTGACTCTAGTGAATCAAGGTCAAGGTGGTGAATTCAGAGTTGATGAGAATGGTGTTTTGAAATTTGGTAATCGGGTATGTATTCCGGATGTTACCGAACTTAAGAAGAGTATTCTTGAGGAAGGACATCGTAGTGGCTTGAGTATTCATCCTGGAGCTACGAAGATGTATCATGATTTGAAAAAGTTATTTTGGTGGCCGGGAATGAAAAGAGAAATTGCGAGTTTTGTTTATTCTTGTTTGACTTGTCAGAAGTCAAAGATTGAGCATCAGAAGCCGTCTGGGCTAATGCAACCGTTGGCTATTCCAGAGTGGAAGTGGGATAGTATCAGTATGGATTTTGTTTCTGGTTTACCGAGGACAATTAAGAATTTTGAAGCTATTTGGGTGATTGTTGACAGATTGACAAAATCGGCTCATTTCATTCCGATCAGAATGGATTATCCGTTAGAGAGATTAGCCGAGTTGTATATTGAGAAGATTGTAAGTTTGCACGGTATTCCGTCGAGTATTGTTTCGGATAGAGATCCTAGATTTACATCGAAGTTCTGGGAAGGTTTGCAGAGGGCTTTGGGAACTAAGCTGAGATTGAGTTCTGCATATCATCCGCAGACTGACGGTCAGACTGAGAGGACGATTCAGTCACTAGAGGATCTTTTGAGGGCTTGTGTTTTGGAAAAAGGAGGTGCTTGGGATTGTTATTTGCCTTTGATTGAGTTTACCTACAACAATAGTTTTCATTCGAGCATTGGTATGGCACCGTTTGAAGCTTTGTATGGTAGGAGATGTCGGACGCCTTTATGTTGGTATGAGTCCGGTGAGAGTGCGGTGGTTGGGCCGGAGATTGTTCAACAAACTACGGAAAAGATTAAGATGATTCAGGAGAAGATGAGAATTGCTCAGAGTCGTCAGAAGAGTTATCACGACAAGAGGAGGAAGTCACTTGAGTTCCAAGAGGGAGATCATGTGTTTCTTCGTGTTACTCCGATAACTGGGGTTGGTCGAGCTTTGAAGTCGAAGAAGTTGACACCTCGATTTATTGGTCCTTATCAGATTTTGGAGAGGATAGGGGAGGTAGCCTATCGTATCGCTTTACCGCCGTCACTTGCGAATTTGCATGAGGTTTTTCATGTGTCTCAGTTGAGGAGGTACATTCATGATCCGTCGCATGTGGTCCAAATAGATGATGTACAGGTGAGAGATAACCTGGCTGTTGAAACATCACCTATGAGGATTGAGGATCGAGAGTTGAAGCAGTTGCGGGGTAAAGAGATTGCCTTGGTGAAGGTAGCTTGGGGCGGACCATCAGGTGGTAATGTGACTTGGGAACTTGAGAGTCAGATGAAGGAGTCTTATCCTGAGTTATTCACTTGAGGTATGTTTTCGAGGACGAAAACTCTTTTAGTGGGGGAGAGTTGTAACACCCCGATGAAATAAGGATAATTAATTAATTTAAATTAATATAATATTTATTAATTTAATTGATTAATTGGATTTTATTATTGGAATTATTATTATTGGGTTATTATTTTATTGGAATAAAAGTTGGAATGTAGAAAAGGTCCCATTTAGTAAAAAGGTTCATTTTTCACGTGAAAAGGGAAAAGAGACAGAAAGTGGAAAAGGGCAAAGAGAACAAGGGTTGAAGGAAGGAAAAGCTTGAAGCTCAGAGATTGCCGGATTAACTCAGGTAAGGGGGGTTTATCATCGTTTAATGGGTATTATGGGATAATATGTCATGGGTAGTGATAAACCATTGATTGATCTCTGAATTGGATGATTATGATGAAATTGTGAACTCCTTGGATGAACGAAATTGGGTTACAATTGAGAGGAAATTCGTAGGAATTAGATGCAATAGTGTTAGGATTTGTGAGATCGAATAGGTTATGATTCGTGTTAGATGATATGAACGATTATTGTGTAAAATTGGACTGTGGAAGGTTGAATTGGATAGATCTCGTAGCAGAGGAAGCCATTGCAGATCTGGAAATTCTGGTTTCTGGTCATACGCGTATGGCACTAGGCAATACGCGTATGAGATGGCATGGTACGCGTATGGCACTAGGCAATACGCGTATGGATGAGGAAGATGATGTTTTGAACGTGTTTTGGTCTCTGTTGGTACGCGTATGGGGATGTGGTACGCGTAGCATACGCGTATGAGATGGTGTTACGCGTATGGGATTTGGTCAGGAGATGGGCCATACGCGTATGGGGTTAGGCAATACGCGTATGGGCAGGATTGTGATTTCCCTGAGCTGTTGTTGTGCAGTTTTTAACTGTTCAACTGAGTAACGTAATTCAGATGATGTATGATATATTAGGGATCATTTCCCGTTGTTTTGAGTAGTATAGGTGTTAGTAGAGTGTGCTAATACTGTGGTTGTTATTTGGCATGATATGATATGCTTATGTGATAAAATACTGATGATATGTGATGGTATGCATGATGCTGTGAATGTATCAGTTATGTGTGTATTTGTGAATAGACTGTTTTATGGCTTAGAGTGTGAGCATATATCTATTCTTGAATTGTTGTTGATGATGTAGCATTGCTAGGTGATTAGCATGCCTGTTGTGGCCTTTATGGTGGTAGCTAATTCCCATGGTGAGGAATTAGTGATGAGTTATTGTGGATTGTTGTTGATGTTTGCATGCTAGGTGATTTAGCGTGCATAGCATAGCCCTTGGGGTGGTAGCTAATTCCCATGGTGAGGAATTAGTGATGTGAGTCACTAGGTCTCAAATGAGTGGGACTAGTGAGCTTGGTAGCCGTACCTGGATTTGGTCGGTGAGGTTGAACTATATGTTCACGAGTAGTCGGTACCGCATGCATGGAGTCTCATTGCATAATATATGTATGCATGGCGTATAATATGAATGGATGCATTCCAATATTATACGTGTGTTTTATGATTGTTTTGAGTTTGAGTATGATGATGGTGATGATTATGAGTTGATATTGCCGTTGCATGAATATGTGTAATCTGATTAGGGTGATGATATGTGTTATATTACTTAGCATTACATGATATTTTATAATGCTTATTATATCGATTGAGGAACTCACCCTTACAACTATGTTTTCAGGTAACGAGCAGTGATTGAATAGAAGCTAGTCCTTGGAGTCTAGTGTAGTACTTAGTGAGTCATGCTCTGGTAGATGTAACATCGGGATGGGATGTTTTACTATGTTTTCTTTTGGTTGTTGAACAACTTTACATGTAATGTAGTACATGATTTGAATGTTGTTATTTTGTATCCGCTGCGAATTATGCAAAAATGTCTTATTTTGATTATATAAACGAGCATGACAGGAGGTTTTGATGATTGGTGTGAAATGATTGTGTGACACCCTTCGGGGCATAATTACTCTGATTGATATCTTTATTATTTTAATTAAATATTTGGGGGTATTTTAGAAGGGTGTTACAATAGGAGTATCAGAGGGTGGTGTTGTGGGTTGTTTAGGTGATGGATTTGTGGTTGTTCAGATGGTGGTGTTTGGGGTTGTTAATATGGTGGTGGAATTGGTTGTTCAGATGGTGGAGTGTTAGCTTTTGGTTCAGGTTGTTATTGTGTGGCAAGAGCACGAGCCTGAAGCTGGGCCAGTGTGGGGGATTGAGGGTTAGAGGGTTCTAAGTAAGATGATAAGATGTAGTAGGGTGGAGATGAAGGTGTGGAGGAGATAGGTGAGATGGGTTCGTTAAGCATCTCAACTTCAGAAACTGGTAGGGTTGTGGTGGAGAGATTCAATTTTTAAAATGAAGGTGATGGTGGGTTAGGGGTTGGATTATCATAGGGTTTGGTGGTATAGGGTTGGGGTTCAAATTGAGTGTAGATAGGGGTGGTTTGGGGGAAGAGAATAAGCAATTTGCTTTAAATTGATAGAGCGAGAGTGAGGAGGCAATGACTTACTTGGTGATTCGATCAGAGGAACTGTTAATACCTTAGGATTGGCATTAATTTTGTAAAACAAATAATGTAATCATCTCTATTGTTTTAATATGTTGGGTTGAAGAAGTTCAACATCTGGACCAACATGTCATGTACGATGTCACGACATCATGCCTGTGACATCGTACATGTGTAGAAAACTGAATTAATTAATTCAGTATATATTATGGGATTAGTGAGGATATTTGGTGAATATCCTAACTTCCATGTGGAGGTCTTAAAGACTCAATCAGAATATATATAGGCTCCAAATATGGAGATATATATGGAGAGATTTTAGGATTGAAGACCTTGTTTGTAGCAGAAAGTTTCTACTGAGTTGGTAACAGCAAAGAAGAAGTTTGCTGCGATTTCTGAAGGCCCAAATCCAGTTGGGTGATTAGGTTATAAATAGCATATTGTAACCTAGTTTTTGTAAGTCTCATAGAATGAAAATTTAGGGGTGTGTGTGAGGTAAACCTCCAAACTTGTGGGAAGGTTACCATGTGTTTCTCAGTGTTCAAAGCTGAGAGTATTTGTAACTCAAAGCCTGTAGGCAAGAGTGATTATGTGCTTGAACGAAGCTGTGAAGTAAGTTCAAGTTATTTAACATTACATTGTAATTGTAGTGATGGGAATGGAAACTGGAGGTTTCTATCTAGGAGTTCCTAGGTATAGATTGCATTGGGTAGGGATTAAGTGAAGAGTTGTAAATGGGGGAGTTTAACTCTGAATTAATACTGCTGATAGTGGATCTTCTTCCTGGCATGGTATGCCCCCAGAGTAGGTGATGTTGCACCGAACTGGGTTAACAATTTGCTGTGTTTGTTTTCCTTCTGCATGTTATAATCCTTCTGCCATAACTCAGCTGGTATTTCAGTCTGCATATCAAGATACTAACAGACCTGGTACATAACCTTCTGTTTGAATGTCAATCAGAATGTTTTGACATTCATCACTGGCATCATATACTGAATAATAGGCATGTTGATCTCAATTCAGTATTTAGTTAAGTCTGGTATTCAAGAGGATAACAGACCTGGCCAAAGGATCATAGTGAAACTGTCAAACTGGATGTCTTGACAGTTGTTCGTGTAGGCTGATACTGAAGTAGAGACTGGTTAGTCTTTTACAGTACAACAAAATTAGCACAGTGTCTGCTTTCAGGAACATAACAGAATCAACATGAGGTATATGTTCTGGATGTCAAATTGAATGTTGTGACATTCACACCTGACAACTTGTGCTAAATTGTAGGATAATTAGTTTTTCTGTTTCAGCATTTTTCTCAGGCTATTCTTTAGGAATCCAACAGCTGAGCTAAAATCCAGGAAAATAACAACTAACCTACAATTAATGAACCTAACAAATAGCCTATTTGTTAGCTCTCTAACATGTGGAAATTAGGTTAACTTGCTTGACCTTTAGTTTAGGAAACACGAGTATTAGGCCAGCAAACTGGAATACAATAACAGGTGATGTTCAAATCAATATTGATATATCATGCTGATAACTGTGCCAACACAATAGAAGTAAGTGTGGTGTTTGATCTCTGCTTTGTCTTTGTACCAGAAGGACAAAACTAGGTGTTCTTCCATTCTAGGGTTATACAGTAGCAGATGTCGTGACAACTGTGAAAGCGTGCTTTAGTATAGGGTTTTAATTTGTATAACTGTCTTGTTGTATTAGTTACAATGTTGGATCAGATGTCATGACTTGGAGTAGAACATCTGAATTCCGACTATGCCAGAATTTCAGGGACCAGAGGCCTTGACATAGAAGTTTCCTCCATCTTTGCTTTCTTGACCTTCTTTGACTTCTCAGAAGGTTCTCGTTGTCTCTTCATAAAGTTAGGTGGATGCTCAGGCATCCAATCCATGGAGAACTCTGAAATGTCAACTCCTTGGCTTGCGAGATCCTTTAGATAGTGTGCCACAACCTCTTGAGGATCAATCTTGGAAAAGAGATAGAGGCCATTTGGAATCTTCCTCTGATCCCCTAGTGCTTCCCAGGAGGTATCTAACGAGGGTTTCACTCTAACTTGCTCAACCACTCCCACGCTCTTCAGATTGCAAGCGTTCAAAGGCCTTCCAATGTTAACAGTGACATCTTCCATCAGATTGTGATGGATCAGGTGATCCACCAACCCGCTCTTGATCAGAACATCGAAGATAAGCCTTCCTAGAGGGATGTAGGTTCTGGGCTTCATGTTGTTTCTTGTGTCTTTGACAGAGTCTCTGAGGTATTTGAACATCAGTGTTGGCAGGTTCAGCTTGAGTCCTTTGTGAAGGCAGTAGAGAATGCACTTCTGATCCGTGTTGATGTAGTTAGAAGAGTTGGAGGCTGGGCGGTGATGATTGGTTCCCAGAATTATCTTCAGCCAGACTCGGAGGTTCTGGTGAAGTTCCTTGTTTTTGGATGAGTTGCCTTCAGCGTTCTGTTGGAAAATGGTTGGGGCAATTTCCTGGGACATGTACTTTGCCTTAGGGTTGATATTGTAGATCCTTCTTCCCCCTGTCTTCTCCATGTTCAGAAGGGAGGTGATTGACTTCTTAGTGACGACAATATTTACCCCTAGAACATGTGACACTATGTAATGATCATCTGAGTATGCAAAGCGCCAGAACTCTTTTACCAGATAGGTATATACAGGGCCATAGAGCCTTTGAAAATAGTTTTCCCACCCTTGCATTTTGAGTTCCTCGGTAAGATCTATTCCATTACGCTTCATGTTGTCAAACTCCACCAAAGATTCACACAAGACCTCAAGCTTGTCAAATGGAGTGGCAAGATGGATATGGGGTTCACGATCCAACATGTATGGTTCTTTATAAATTGGGGTAGAGACAACACCGGTTGTATCAGTTGTTTGCTGAGAAGAAATGAGAGTTTATTCCGTTGATTCCATTTGTTGAGAGTAGTTGTAGATGGATTGTTGCTGGGAATCCACGAGAAAGTTGATGGAGTAGATGAAGATTGATGAACTGAGGAGCTTGAAGAAGGAAGGAGGTTTGTGTAGGCTGTGAGTGTAAAGTGTGAAATTGTGAATTGTGAAACATATAAATGCACATATAGGGCATGCAAAACAATAACGTTAGGAGCAGTTGAGAAGTTAGAAAATTAATGATGGCACATTAAACGAGTTGACACGCTTAGGAGAGACATGATTACAACTGATGATAGAAGTCTAATCCCCAAATCAACACACTGCTCAAGGAGATCTCACGGGCCTGTCTCTTGATTTCTACTAGATAGCTGTCTAGAAGATCCATGGTCAGGCGCAAGATACCCCACATGTTGATCTATCTGATCTTCAGGAATACCAAGGGATTTAATCTTGAGGATTTTTGATTCATATGACTCCTAACTGGTAGAAGTATCAGAGTCAGATTCAAATACCAGATGTTATTTCAGAGCCTTATTTTGCTATTTCAGAGAAGCATATTAGATTTATTCTGGGCAATTTTCAATTTTCAGGTGTTTCAGAATAAATGAGAATCTATCTTCAGTCAGGGGTGTAGCGGTAACTTCATGACCATCAAGCTATGGATAACCTAGAAGTCAATAAAACAAGAGTCACCACCACACTTTTATTATTTCCAAGGGAAAAGGGAAAAGTACGAACAAAACCCCAAAATAATAAGTTTTCTAATCGAAACTAATAAAATGCTAGAGATTATAGGTAAGGGGGTTGGTTACACAGAGGGAAGGTGTTAGCACCCAAAGTGTCCTAGGTACTCCTAGGGAGCCCTTTCTTGTGTGCATATGTGTTTTTGTACAAAATAAGGTTTCAAAACAAACAGAATTGGGGGATGAGAAAATAATTCATTAATTATATTTTTGTGTTTGATAAGACCTTCGAACTTGTGCCTACGTACCAACATAAAAATGAGGGATCAAAACCTCGTAGTTCGTGGTAACAATTTCAAAGTGGATGCATTTCTTTTAACAAAAATTTAAGTTTGAAAGGCACATGGACCTAAAAATGGTTTGAATGAATGTTAGTTCTCTTTGGCTTTTGAAATTTTAAGTCAAGTATGGTTACTTTCATTTACAAATTTTGATTTAAGAAAATGAGTTTAAAACCATTTTTTTAGAGAAATTTTCTTAAACACTTTTATAGAATCTATATACATGTCATTGAATATTTTTGACAATTCACTATAAGAATACTCATTATCGAAATCCTAATTATATACCTTTGAAGTTTCACCTTTATTACGTGCTATCAAGAAAAAGTTGGCAACTCATCATCTGAGCTTCGGCAAGAATCGGAGGAGGAGATCTCACCCTCTTCTTCCCACGTGATGTAGGCTCTGCAACATTTGGAGTTTTTTCCATGTCTTTACTTTTATAATGTCCCAATTTTTAAAACTCGTAACATGCGATACCATCATCAGTTTTCTTGTTTTCTTTATTAGATGGATGAGTAATTTAAAAATTTACTAGTCTTTTGTCGAAATACTTGTGCGTGTTTCTCTTTAGGTATCTATTATAGCGACTGACGAATAAATCCATATCTTCCTTTTTAGAAGCTTATCTGTTAGAGTTATCACTTTCTTTCTTTGACTTCTTCCCTTTATATGATGACGCTTTCAAAGAAAGATCTTATTTCTCTTCTTTACCGTTCTCTTTCCTTTTCGAACTTACTTCGCTATTGGTGAGTCGTTTCAGCTCATTCTCATGCTCGCCTAAGTTTCCAAAGTACTAAAATAATTGATTCGTTTATAACGGTAACCTTTGGTTGCCACTTCGTGCACATAGATCTCAATATTTTGTTAGTACAATCTTTGTTAAAAAAGGTTTTACCCAAGTTGCTTAGTTTATTGATTAAATGGAGAGATCTAGTTTGTATGGAATCCACGAATTCTCTGAGTTCCATATGAAATAGTTCAAACTCCTCTATAAACATACTGATTTTAGAATCATTTATGTCATTCGTTCCCTCATAGAGATTTTGGAGAGCGTCCCACATAACTTCAACACTCATATGATGTGAAATTGAGTAGAATACTTTCACGCTCAAAGCATAAATAAGTATGTTCCTAGCTTTCAAATCATATGAAGTCTTTTTGGTATCATCATCATTTCAATCTTTTGAATTTTTAACAAATTTGTCACCGTCCTTGGGAATAAATGGTCCCTCAGAGACGGAACACCACATATTTGTATGAATCGATGACATGATAATCACCTCAATCTTGCAAACAACTTGGAAATTTCAACCAGATCTTTAATAAAAATTAGTTTCAAGAGCGCGCCTCCTTCATTCAAGTACAAATCTCTCGTTATAAATATCTAAATCAAATTGAAGTTGAAGATGTAAGAATTTCGTTGCAAGAACTTTGAACTTTCAAAACAAAGGTTATTGAGTTTTTTCTCATAGAATCACACACAGATGCACATGAATTTGTTGATTTGTTATGATTCAATTTCTGAAGAATGATGACAAAAAAGTTTCACACGTGCTTGAGATTAAGCCCTGAAAATGGTTGGAAAAGTAAGTTAGATTCGAATCAAGAGTAATTCATGATTTGAATCAAATGAGCAAGTGAAATGGAATAAAGAAAAACATAGTTTTCACTCATTTTTCAGTTAATTCGAATCAAGAGGAAAGTATGATTCGAATCAAAGACCCCATGATTCGAATCATTTGTTATTTTTATTTGAATCAAACAAGCTGAGCCAACTGAAAAAATGTAGAAAAAGTGTATGATTCAATCATATGTAAAGTTTGATTTGAATTGATTGAGGCAGAGGTGATCTAGAGTTTGATGATTAGAATCATATGTAAAATATGATTCGACTCAAATTATTTTAAAAATTCTTGGTTTGCCTCTGCCCAAAATAATTCTAATCAGGATTTGTGCGTGATTCGAATCAAACACCCAAAATTCCAAAATTTTAAGTTTTTCAAAAGACTTTGAGATTTTTCTTTCCACCTAACTTGAATTAATACCATATATGGCTCTTATTCCACTTACTCATGCAATTGGTTAAAAGCATGATGATCAAGTTCAAACATAACCAATGGTTTATGCACACTAAAAACGAATCATTTAAAAATTTGATCCAGAGAGGTACAATCATGAAGGAGACTCAATAATCAAAAGTAAATAAAAAATGAAAGCGATAAGACAAGCAACAAAATAACGATATTGGGGTGCTCCCCCTGAATGTATTAGGGACATGTAACTACAGTAGTGACCACACATCCTATGAAAACCCGAAAATGTCATTCGTACCATCTAGAGATTGAAATCCAAATGCACCTATTTTATGACAAAATCACTTCATCAGAGAGGAACCCCTATTTATGCCAAAACAAATGTCAAAATTTGAATCTCCATATATACCCTATTAAAACTCGAATTTTAATCTCCATATTTCAATATTGAGGGGGGGGGGGGGGGGGGGGGGGGGGGTGGTTGTTTACCGCATCAAATTGATTTTTAACAAGTTTCAAAAACAAATGAAAAAGTTAAGAGTGAAATCTTGCTAATCACTAAAAAAAATTTGATTCTAAATCAAATTATGGGCATGGCTATATTTGTTTTGCAGTAGATAAAGACAAAGATTTCATTTACTTTGTTATACATCTCATCTCTTTAAATTGTGACTTTAAATATTGTAGGAAGAAAAATAACAAGCCTAATGCTTGAGGTTATGTTATAGAAATAAGTGTTTATCATTATGACAGTAAAAAAAGAGGTCTTGTTGTGTTGGAACAGATGAGAAAGAGTATAGGTAATAAAAAGCCGGTAACAATGACACACAACCGCTCAAGAAATAAAAAATGTGAAACAATTTGAGGAGGTTAATAACCCCCGCGAATTGAAAAGAAAATCTATGCTAAACATCTATATTTCAAAGTTAATCCTTCAACTTTGATTTTGATTGGTTATGAGATTGGATTTAATGTGGTTTTTTTGATGTGCGTTCAGATTTTAATATCCGTAAGATGTTAATCCGAATTCCAAAATTTAAATTTTTTTATCTTTTATGAGACTTGTTTCAGAGAGAGTTTGTTGTGTATTTAATGCGTTCAAATTTCAAAATATTAATTATAAGGGTATTTTTAGAATTTTACCAGAATTGTAAGTAATACATGAGGGGTAATGAGTAATACTCTGAGAGAATGAGTATAATCAGCATACCTTGTTTTCGTGGTTAAACATTGGGCTTAAGAAAAAGTTCACCCAATTTTATTACTTTTATTGGCCATGAAGGTAAATGGACTATGTATGTACACATTAGAAGAAGAAAAAAAGGTAAATGGTATATGTGTTGATGGGTTAAAAAAAAGACTTAAATCTTAATTTTGAGGACAAAGTTTAAGTAAACTCGACAAAATAGAAGAATATAATAGTAATAATATTTTTATATTTTTATATATTAGTTGTGATTTTAAATTCTAATATTTTTAGAATTTTATTAGTATTAGTTGTGATTTTAAATTCTAATATTTTTAGAATTTTGTTAATATTTAAGGTTGAGACACTTGTATTGTATGGTCAAATTTTATTTAGATTAGTAAATATCATATAAATTGTGTCATTTAGAAAAACATAAAAAATGAATGAAAAATATTTTTACGTTATTAGATAGTTTTCTCTCATTTAAGTGTAGAATTTACATATTTATAAATCAGCAATTTCAGCATCTTAACAAAAATGATAATTCTTATCTAGTTATCATATATTTTTTTTATTTATAAAATCTTGTTTTATGAAAATATTTCTAATATGTTTTAAAAATAATAACACTCATAGTTAAGATCAGCTATAGTTTTTTTTGTCAATATTTAAATTTGAACAAAGGA
This sequence comes from Lathyrus oleraceus, assembly GCF_024323335.1. NCBI lineage: Eukaryota > Viridiplantae > Streptophyta > Magnoliopsida > Fabales > Fabaceae > Lathyrus > Lathyrus oleraceus. The sequence continues at coordinate 317,641,816 of NC_066583.1, read as the reverse complement.
GTATTTACTCCTCGTTTAACTTGTGAGTTGCACCAGAATTTTAAGAACCATTCTACTTTTTGTTGCACAACGAATCTTTTACTTTTGTTATTTACGGAAACTACTATTCTCTTAAAGTTAAAATTAATTCTATAAAATTTATATTAAAAATCAGTTTTTATTACTTATAAATATATTATTTCTATAAAATTTATATTAAAAATCAGTTTTTATTACGGAAACTGATTTATAAAGTAAAAATTATTATCACTTATAAATATATGGTCATATAACATGGATTCATTTGTTTCAGTTTTCTTAACTAATATTTATAATATTATATATTTTTATTTTTAAAAAATTCACATATGATTATTTTAAAATAAAACTTTATATGAAAATTGATTTAAATAAATTTTCATGTGTTATTTTAAATATTTCATCTATTTGCTATAATTTTTTAAATATTAAATTTTAAAAAAATATTAAAATTAAAGTTATTTTGAATAGATTTCCTTAAAAACATTTTTGAGATATATATTTTATAGCATTATATAACTTTAACTATATTTTAATCTTGAAAAACATATAATTATAATATTAAATGTCAATTTTCTTTTTTATAAAACATGAGTTGAAAACAATTTTTAATATTTTAATTTTTTTTATATCAAAATCATAAATTAAAATGAATAATTTACTTAAAGATAAAACACTATATCTTTAATTTATAAAATGATTATTAAATTAAAAAATAAGAATGAGAGATATTTGACAAATAAATACAAATAGCGTGTCTTTAAAATGCGGTTTAGATAGTTATTAGGTAAATTGTCTTTCAAAAACTTATCAACAAATTTTTACTATCTTTTCTACTTTACGTCACATAAAATATATTAATGTTTTAAAAAGTTGTTATGGTCTTTAACAAAATAAATAATATATTTCGGTAATGTTAGTCATTACAAAAGATAAATGAATCAAATAAAATTTTATATTTTAATATTATTTTATTTTAACATGAATAATAATTACTATTCTATCAAATATAATACAAGTATGCAAGTTGAAAAAATTAGATGATTCTTCGACGAAGGTAAGAAAATAATATATAAGTTGGTTTTGTATAAATTCTTAGAAAGAACATAACATGTAATATCTACTTATATTTTATATTGGATACATTTGTGTGAGATAATTTGAAACAAAATCGGAGCTCCAAAATCAATATAACCTATGATGCATCTTAACAAATCTTATCACAACTGATAGATTTCAAAAAGAAAAAGTTGAAAAAGAAAAAAAAGTAGTTGAAAAAGATAAAAATGAGTTGCCAAATGAGTCATAAGCCATGACATGAGTAATATTATGACTCTTTGATTATATAGAGGCAAACATTATGTAAAATTCTGCTTAGGAGTCCTTTTGAACTATTATTATTTTTTATATTAGTTTAAATATCAAAATTTTATTTTTTAAAAATAAATAAAAGAGACGTTGTTGATTTAAATTTGTATCTCTATAATTATATTTTTTGAAGGTAAATAAATGAAATGTCGTTGATACGAATTCGCGTCTTAACAACTGTATCGATGTAATAGAATAATTATTATTAATTTTTAGATTTTTTTTTGTCAAATTTTAATAATTTTGATCCTCTTATAAATTTGAAAAATGTTTCTTCAAATTTTTTTTATATATATAAATTCATTTTTTTTCATTGTGACGAGATGAACACGAATGTCATCCTAATAATTTTGTAACTTGTCTAAATTTGTTAAAGTTTGTAATTTGGATCAACATCTTTGTAAATATCATGTGTAAGAACATACTCTAATCGATTTTAGAGACTAATGATCTTGTGAATTTTTTTATCTAGAGATTTGAAGAACACAACCCATCTTGATCATCTATTCTAACCCAATGGTTTTATCTACGTGGTTTCTCTAATAGAAACATCAACATCACTATAAGATAACTTTTCTTTTAAACAATTTATTTCGAGAGGTTTTAATGTCGAAATAACCTTCTTCAATTTAAATGACACTCTCGTTTACTTTCCCATTTGTAAAGCATCACATAACTTTTCTTTTAAAAACTTTATTTTATGAAGACCAACTACTAGATTTTTGGATGCTATTTTATTTAACAAATCAAAATGCATGTGACTCAAGTGTCTATGCCATAATCAAGAATCTCCACTCTTGACTATTAAAAACTTAGTTTCATGCATTGACATGTCATCTAGATCAAACATATAGACATTTTCAATCCTATAACCCTTAACCAACAGGTCCTTACTTGTCTTATGCTTAATTACACAACTAAGAGTATCAAAAACTCCAGAATGCTCTTTATCACATAATTTTCTAATACTAAGTAAGTTGTGTTTAAGCCATTTGACTAATAGCACATTTTTAATGGTAATTATAGATGAATTTCCCACAATACCTTCACCAAGAATTTTACCTTTTGTATTGTCTCTGCACGTGACATGACCATTTTCCTTCTCATCAAACTTGATGAACATGGAAGCATCTCCCGTCATGTGTCTTGAACATTCATTATCTATAAACTATAATCTTTTTACGGAGGCAAGACTTTCCTGTGACAATTAAAATATGAAATTTATGTCCCCAACTATTGGTTCCTTTAGGATTAGTTGAGTTACATTTAGAAATCCATGTCATTTTACCATTGGGAACTTGAACGTTCATAACATGACACAGAGGACTAATATGACCCTTATCACCATAATAATAACAAATAGCTTCAGATGTAATATTTCTTATATTTCTTTTAGTGAGATGAGAGTTTTTCTTAAAAACCTTTCTCTTTCACTAGAAGAACTAGGACAAGTACAAGATAGTGAAGTAGCATGTGCTAGTTATCCTTTAATAGTTTCAATTTCAAGTTTTAAAATTGGACATTTAACACATTTCACTATTTCTATCTTTTCAACCAAAGTATCTAAATCATTACAAGGGTTATCCATTAGAGATATATGAGCTTCCTTAAGAGATTTTAGAGCACGATTAAGATGATTTATCTCATCTTTAAGTTTTAAAATCATTTTTTTAGAGAAATTTTCTTAAACGCTTTTATAGAATCTATATACATGTCATTGAATATTTTTTGACAATTCACTATAAGAATACTCATTATCGAAATCCTAATTATATACCTTTGAGGTTTCACCTTTCTTACGTGTCATCAAGAAAAAGTTGACACACTCATCATCTGAACTCGAGCAAGAATCGAAGGAGGAGCTTTCACCCTCTTCTTCTTACGCGATGTAGGCTCTATAACATTTGGAGTTTTTTCCATGTCTTTACTTTTATGATGTTTGGTGAGAGTTTGACATGTGATTCTATAATGTCCCAATTTTTAAAACTCGTAACATGCGATACCATCATCACTTTTCTTGTGTTCTTTCTTAGATGGATGAGTAATTCAAAAATAATTGATGTAGGCATCTATTATAGAGACTGACGAATAAATCCATATCTTCCTTTTTAGAAGCTTATTCGTTAGAGTTATCACTTTCTTCCTTTGACTTCTTCCCTTTATATGATGAAGCTTTCAAAGAAAGATCTTGTTTCTCTTCTTTACCGTTCTCTTTCCTTTTCAACCTTACTTCGCTATTGGTGAGTCGTTTCAGCTCATTGTCATGCTCGCCTAAGTTTTAAAAGTACTAAAATAATTGATTCTTTTATAACGGTAACCTTTGATTGCCACTCCCTGCACATAGATCTCAATATTTTATTAGTACAATATTTGTTAGAAAATGTTTTATCCAAGTTGCTTACTTTATTGATTAAATGGAGGGATCTAGTTTGTATGGAATCCACGAATTCTCCGAGTTCCATATGAAATAGTTCAAACTCCTCTATAAACATATTGATTTTAGAATCCTTTATGTCATTCGTTTCCTCATAGAGATTTTGGAGAGTGTCCCACATAACTTCAGCACTCATATGATATAAAATTGAGTAGAATACTTTCACGCTCAAAGCAGAAGTAAGTATGTTCCTCGCTTTCAAATCATAGGAAGCCTTTTCAAAATGTATCAGATATTTAACCGCTTTTTCAAAATGTATCAGATATTTTTCAAAAGATGCAAGCGGAAGGTTTGATGCGTAAATATAAAAATTATACTATTCTAAATTTTGATCACATTAATACTAAATCGCTTCACAAACACCAAAGATGAATATGATGATACACAAGATATTCAATTAATTCATGTGTAAGAACATACTCTAAAATTATTAGCACTTATAAATATATGTTCATATAACCTGGACTCATTTGTTTCAGTTTTCTTAACTAATATTTATAATATTATATATTTTTATTTTAAAAAAATTTACATATGATTATTTTAAAATAAAACTTTAAATGAAAATTGATTTAAATAAATTTTCATGTGTTACTTTAAATATTTCATCTATTTGCTATAAATTTTTAGATATCAAAATTTTAAAAAAATATTAAAATTAAAGTTATTTGTAATAGATTTCCTTAAAAACATTTTTGAGATATATATTTTATAGTATTATATAACTTTAACAATATTTTAATCTTAAAAAATGTATATTTGTAATATTAGATGTCAATTTTTTTATTTTTATAAAACATGAGTTGAGAATAATTTTTAATATTTTTAATATTTTTATATCAAAATCATAAATTAAAATGAATAATTTATTTAAAGATAAAACAATATATCTTTAATTTATAAAATGATTATTAAATTAAAAAAAATAGAGACATTTGATAAATAAATAGAAATATTGTGTCTCTTTAAAATGCGGTTTAGATAGTTATTAGGTAAATTGTGTTTCAAAAACTTATCAACATTAGAGGAGATTTCAAGGCTCCAAAAACTATTATAATAATTGAATCATAATCTTTTGGATGATAATTTACTCATTACCAACTAAATCAATAAATAATTTTTTAATGATTTAGTTGGTAATTGACTCATTAAGTATATAATATTTTAAAAAGTTTTTAATGTCAAATTTTTATATAGTTTTTTTTTACTTTACATCGATAAATTATATTAATGTTTTAAAAAGTTGTTATGGTCTTTAACAAAATAGATAATATATTTCGGTAATAATAATAACTATTCTATCAAATATAATACAAGTATGCCAGTCGAAAAAGTTAGAGGATTCTTCAACGAAGTAAGAAAATAATATATAAGTTGGTTTTGTATGAATTCCTAGAAAGAACATACTATTGTAACACCCCAAATTTTGACCCTAAGATCCCTCATGCTATCTCATCATGTGCATTATCATTGTGATCATACCTTGGCATTCTCCTTACTCCTCATTCATTGAGTTTGTTTTGGAAGATATCACCAAGCACTATGTGATTGTATCATACTTTGTATTTTATCATTTATTAGCCAAAATACCAAAAATATGTCTTTGTATTTGTCTAACTCTTTTGTAGGTAGGACACTTGATCACCTTTGATCTATCGAGTTCATATCTAGGGTTTAAGACCCTCTTTGCTAAGAGCTCAACCAAGAAGTGATCTATAATGGCTCCAAGGCATAATATATGAGTCCCCATGGTCTTTGCATGTTATTTTGATCAAGAATTCTTCAAGAGTTTGGAATTGGTTTACCTTGGAAACCCTAGTTCATCTGGGTATCTTGTGTAACTTCTTCAACAAGCTTCTTCACCAATTGATCAAATATTTCAAAGGACTTCAAATATAATCATTTTATGCATATATGATCTCCCATGAATCCAAAAAGTCAAGAGAATTTCAAGTTTGCAAGATCGTTGATGGTGGTTGACTAGAGGAATTCATCTGATCAAAACTGGGGTCCCCTAGACCGTATCTCCTACAATTTTCATCATATGAACATATGGCTCCAAGAGAAAAGTTACTCTAAATGACATTACAAACAACTTTCATGTTTATGTCTAGATCTAGTTTTGCTTGGAAAGTCATTTTTTATGTTGAAAGATTATAGGTTATTTTGTCTAAACCCTAATTTAGAGGTCAACTTCCCAAGGCCATAACTTGCTAAATTTTGGTGAAATGAAAGATTTCCAAGTTGCACAATCAAATTCAAGGTGTCTACTTCAACTTTTATGTTTTGAGGAAAAGCTAATTCAACTTTTATGAGCATGTGATATGAGGATACATTATAGGTCATTTCCATTGAACAAGTGATTTTCCTCAACTTCAAAAATGAATAACTTATTCATTCCAAATCCAAATGAGGTCAAATTGGTGACCATTTTGAAGGTTTTTGAAATAGCTACAGCTTTTAAAAAGACACTTTTCTTATTTGAAGCTCACATAAAAAGTAAGCCAAGGTGGAATAATTGAACATATGGCTTGACACTTAGAATTTTTTTTGACATATTAAAATTTCCAAACTTCCATCTCAAAATTCATTATGATACAAGATTCAAATGAAAAAGTGTTAAACATAAGAGTTGTTCCTCTTGATCTAACCTTTCCAAAGAGTCCAATTTTATCCATTTTGGACAAGGTTTGAGTGGTCTGCTCATGGCTTGAACATGGTATCATCATTTGGCAAGAATCAACTTCAAACAGCTGCACACTTTTGTCTTGCATTCCAATTCACTTTGCACCTGCTTATGGACTTAATTGAGTAGCTTCATGGACCTGTACACACCCATGCAAGCATGCTTCACTCAATTGCCAAATTTGGAAACATTTTGAAAGGTGCAAATAACACTTGAATTTTCTATAAATAAGAGCCTCTAGCATCAGAAATGAGGACCCTTGTGCGCCAGCTTTGCCTCCACACTTCAAACCCTCACCATTGAAAGGAAAATCTGAGAATTTTCATTTGAAAATTGAGTTTGAATCTCACTGTTTGGAGATTCAAAACTCCAAGGAACCAAAGCTTTGTTTCAATCTTAAGCCACTCCTGCAAGCTTTCTGAGTGAGATCAAGCAAGAACTGAAGTAAGAGAGATCGAGTTCTGCACAACATTGAAGGTATTTTCCAGATTTTTTCTTCTCTTCGATTCTCTCTCAATTCTCATTAATTATCTTGAATCCTTGGTTGTCGGAAGTCCTACCAATGTAGGCAAGAAGATTGAGTTGCTTTGAGGTCAAATCGAAGCAACTCAGTTCATGTACCTCAAATTTCAACTCCATGTATCTCTCAATATACTTTGAGTTAGGATGAATTGAGATCAGATTCGTGATCAGTGCCGTTTTTACTTTAAGATCATGTCCTTATTTTTCATTTTTGTGATGGTGATTAGAGAACCATTCCGGCCAAGGTTGCCTGAGAAGATGACTGGTGGTTTGCTCCGACAATGAGCTGGATAGGTTCTGAGCCACAAGATCAAGTTATTTTGTTTTAATCATGAGCGTTCCTTTTGAATAACAACCGTGTGGCGCGCTGTCTTGAGTGCACGATGGAACGCGTGTTTTGGTCCACTTGATCTGCCACCTCAATTAATGAGGGAGATCAAGTGGTCCACGTTTTTTTTTCAGATTAATTGATTTTTGTTTTATTTGTTTTATTTTCATTAATTCATATTAAATATAATATTGATCGAAAAAATACGAGAGTTTCACTAAAAAAATTTAAATAAAATACTCTTTCATTTTATGAATTAAAATTATTTTTTGGGTCATTATTTATATTTTTCATGATTTAATTGATTTGGTGAATATTTTTAATTGTTTAAAAATACTTTTAAGTTTTAAAAAATTATGAAATTTTTTCTCCAAGGTCCTTTGACCTTGTTTGACCTATGATAAATCTTATGGCCATTTCTTTGGTGTTTTGACGAGGTTTTAGGAAATTGACCAACCATAATTTAATTTAATGTATATTTTTATTATTTTTAATTGTTTAAATGCCAAATAAATTGTGTAGAGCCATTTTAATTGACTTGGTGAGTTTAACTTGTGTTGTTAGGCCTTGGTCAAAGTTGATTTGAATTTGCTAGGTTAAAATCATTGGATTTAGGGGATTGATGGAATGTACATTCCATCTCCTAAAATGAATGAATGATCTTAATTTGGTAAAAGTCCTCCTTTGGCCAATTTATGTTGAATCCATCCCCCCTCCCTCTTCATCTTATTCCCCTTCTTTATCCATTCATGTCATGGACCTATGATATCTCTATATCCTAAGGCTAGTTGATTGCAAAATTATCATAAGTATGGATGAGATTAGGTCCCCCATTTTGCATATTCTTTTTTTTGTGTGGCATGTTTCATGAGCATAGTTCATCATACTATGTCTCTAACCTGTATTAACACCAAAATTCTATTGCCCGACCTTAAATAGTTGTGACTTCTACATAAGTCCAATTACGATTGCTTAACATATCGCTAAATTTGTTATATAAAAGGCATAGCATTCTAGTTAGTGAGATTGTAAGTCTCCACTCTTTCATGGTATTGGGTGAAAACTTAACTTTTTTTCCTTGCTTTGGAAGATGTCTTGGTTCAAGGATCCATGCTTGTGATAAGTGGGTTGAGTGTTCTCCAAAGAATGACTTAAACAAAAACAAATCAAACGCAATACTAACTTCTAACCAACTAACAACTAACATTTAATTTCAAGTTATTTACTTTTAATGCACTTTAATTTTTAAGCTTTATCCATTTGTCATTATTCATACCATTCAAGTTGTTTACTTTAATGTCATTTTCCATTTGTCCACTTGGACCATATTTTGTGATATATTGTGTTTGTATATACTTGCTTGTTTGTATGGTCTTTTGACCTTAATGTACATAATAAGAACAAAAACCCTAAAAAACATTTTGTGTGGACTGTTGGTTTGATCTGAGACTATTGGACTTAGAATTTAGGAAACATTCCCTATGCAAAGGACTTGGCCAATGCCAACTTTCATAAAACCTAGTGCTTGTGAAGTGAACATTCATCTGATACAAAATTGAAGATCCATTTGAGTTCATCTGCAACATGATCATTGTGAAGTTGTTATTTTGAACCTGTGTCTTATGCCATCTTTGAAGTCATCTGATACATGGGAAGTTTTGAATAAGATCATGGAGTTGCTAAGCTTGGATGTGGCTATCTTTATTTGATGCCTTGCTCTTCAACTTGCTATTTGTGTATTGATTGTTGCTTAATTCTAAAGTCCAAGGGGAATTTGGGTTTCTATATGACATTCTTGTCTATTGGATTACAGCCCATTGGTTAGATCTTTTTAACTCTTAACTTTTAAATTTATGCTTAAGATTAGTCTCTTCATCTCCTCCCTACTTCTTTAATTTCAAAATCTCTCCCCATTTTTAAACCTTATTTGCTTGTGCTTGTTTTTTAAACTTAGACCATATTGCAAATTAGAAACTTTGACCTTATGCCGTTGCATTTTCAAACTTCTTTTCTTAAATAAACCTGTAAATAAACTTAACTATACTTGACTTAAAATTTTCAAAAGACAAAAAGAACTAACACTCATTCAAACCATTTTAGGCCTCTTATGCCTTTGTTAAATTTAAAATTTTGTTAAAAACAATACACTCACTTTGAAATTGATACCACAAACTACGAGGTTTTGATCCCTCATTTTATGTTGGTACGTAGGCACAAGTCCGAAGGTCTTGTCAAACACAAAAATATAATTAATGAATTCTTTTTCTCATCTCTCCACTTTATTTATTGCAAACATCATTTGGTACAAAAACACATATGCACATAGGAAAGGGCTCCCTAGGAGTACCTAAGACACTTTGGGTGCTAACACCTTCCCTCTGTGTAACCAACTCCCTTACCTGTAATCTCTGGCATTTTATTAGTTTTGATTTGAAAATTTCTTATCTTTTTTTGGGTTTTGTTCATACTTTTCCCTTTTTCCTTGGAAATAATAAAAGCGCGGTGGCGACTCTGGTTTAATTGACGTCTAGCTTATCCATAGCTTGATGGTCATGAACTTACCACTACAGAAACTAAGTGGCGACTCTGCTGGGGAGTAGTCTCCAGTGAGTTTACCCTAATTTTGTGTGTGCATATATTTGTATATTTGATGTGCATATATTTGTTTGTATGATATAATCTACTTGTTATGCTTGGTGATCTCTAAGTGGTGAGATAAGTTCTAACCTGAACTCGAGTGCAATTAAGATATGAGGATGGTATAGTCATGTTCGACTTGTGTGGAGTAGTCCTTAACAAGTTGGCTTGAGACCCATCTACTCAGTGGAGACCCTTTTGGAGTTATGAATGTCAAACAAGTTATTTATGGTTAGGCATTACTATCTTTGATTTGGGGTCCGAGAAGCTAAGGACCGTAGAACATTTAACCCCTCTTGGCCTATTGAGGATGTAGTGCAGAGACTATTCAAGTGTAGACTTGATAACAGTTGTTACGTGATACTACACTCAGACGAGTTTCTCTTGAGAATATTATGGGTTGATGAGTTAGTCATCCTAACCTATAATATCTGATAGATGGAATCGAGACTCTGGGAACTTTTTAGAACATGATCTACAAGTTTTTATCCTTAGTTCACTCCCTTGGGTTGGTTCTTACCCAGACTCCATGCTCGTGACTCACAATAAACCTTTGATTCTTGGTTGATCAAATCAATTCTTATCAATATTAATGGAACTTGGGTGTTGATAAATGTAGTGGTAAATTCATGACCATCAAGCTATGGATAAGCTAGACGTCAATAAAACCAGAGTCGCCACCGCGCTTTTATTGTTTCCAAGGGAAAAGGGAAAAGTACGAACAAAACCCAAAAATAAGAAGTTTTCAAATCAAAACTAATAAAATTCCAGAGATTACAGGCAAGGGGGTTGGTTACACAGAGGGAAGGTGTTAGCACCCAAAGTATCCTAGGTACTCCCAGGGAGCCTTTTCTTGTGTGCATATGTGTTTTTGTACAAATGATGTTTGCAATAAATAGAATGGAGGGATGAGAAAATAATTCATTAATTATGTTTTTGTGTTTGACAAGACCTTCGGACTTGTGCCTACGTACCAACATAAAAATAAGGGATCAAAACCTCGTAGTTCGTGGTATCAATTTCAAAGTGAGTGAGTTGCTTTTAGCAAAAGTTTAAATTTAACAAAGGCACAAGGGGCCTAAAATGGTTTGAATGAGTGTTATTTCTTTTTGTCTTTTGAGAATTTTAATTCAAGTATAGTTAAGTTTATTTACAAGTTTATTTAAGAAAAGAGGTTTGAAAATGCAATGGCATAAGGCCAAAGTTTCTAATTTGCAATATGGTCTAAGTTTAGAAAACAAGCACAAGCAATGAAGGTTTAAAAAAAAAGGGGAGAGGTTTTGAAATTAAAGAAGTGGGGTGGACATGAAGAGACTAATCCTAAGCATAAAAATTAAAAGTTGAGAGTTGAAAAGATTTGACCAATGGGTTGCAATCCAATAGACAAGAGTGTCGTATAGAAACCCAAATTTCCCTTGGACTTTAGAATCAAGTAACAAACAATACACAAATAGCAAGTTGAAGAGCAAGGCATCAAATAAGGATAGCCACATCCAAGCTTAGCAACTCCATGATCTTCTTCAAATTTTCCCATGTATTAGATGACTTCCAAGATGGCATAAGTCACAGGTTCAAAATAACAGCTTCACAATGGTCATGTTGCAGATGAACTCAAATGGATCTTCAATGATATATCAGATGACGTTTACTTCACAAGCACTTGGTTTCATAAAAGTTGGCATTGCCCAAGTTATTTTGCATAGGGAGTGTTGCCTAAATTCTAAGTCCAATAGTTTCATATCAAACCAATAGTCCACACAAGATATTGTTTAGGGTTTTTGTTCTTATTATGTGCATTAAGGTCAAAAGACCACACAAACAAATAAGTATTTACAAACACAAAGTATGGTCCAAATGGACAAAGTGAAAATGACATTAAAGTAAACAACTTGAATGGTATGAATAATGGTAAATGAATTAAAGCTTAAAAATTAAAGTGCATTAAAAGTAAATGACTTGAAATTAAATGTTAGTTGTTAGTGAATTAGAAGTTAGTATTGCTTTTGCTTTTCTTTTGTTTAAGTCATTCTTTGGAGAACACTCAACCCACTTATCAAAAGCATGGATCCTTAAACCAAGACATCTTCCAAAGGAAGGAAAAAAGGTCAAGTTTTCACACAATACCATGAAAGATGGGAGACTTACAATCTCACTAACTATAATGCTATGCCTTTTTGTGTCAAAATTAAGTGCTATGTTAAGCAATCGTAATTGGACTTATGTAGAAGTCACAACTATTTGAGGTCGGGCAATAGACTTTTGGTGTTAATGCATGTTAGAGACATAGTATAATGGACTATGCTCATGAAACATACCACACACAAAAAGAATATGCAAAGTGGGGGACATAATCTCATCCATACTTATGTTGATTTTGCAAACAACTAGCCTTAGGATATAGAGATATTATAGGCCCATGACATGAATGTATAAAGAAGGGGAATGAGATGAAGAGGGAGGGGGAATGAATCAAACACAAATTGGACAAAGGAGAACTCTTACCAAATTAAGATCATTCATTCATTTTGGGAGATGGAATGTACATTCCATCAATCCCCTAAATCCAATGATCTTAACCTCACAAAGTCAAATCAACCTTGACCAAGGCCCAACAACACAAGTCAGACTCACAAAGTCAATTAAAATGGCTCTACATAATTTATTTGGCATTTAATCAATTAAAAATATTAAAATAATGCATTAAATTAAATTATGGTTGGTCAATTTCCTAAAACCTCATCAAAACATCAAAGAAATAGCCATGAGATTTATCATAGGTCAAACAAGGTCAAAGGACCTTGGAGAAAATTTTTCGGAATTTTTGGAAACTTAAAAGTATTTTTAAACAATTAAAAATATTCACAAAATCAATTAAATCATGAAAAATATTAATAATGATCCAAAAAATAATTTTAATTCAGAAAATTAAAGAGGATCTTATTTAAATTTTTTTGGTGAAACTCTCGTATTTTTTGGATCAATATTAAAATTAATATGAATTAATGAAAATAAGAGAAATAAAATAAAAATCAATTAAATCAGAAAAAGGTGGACCACTTGATCTCCCTCATTAATTGAGGTGGATGATCAAGTGGTGGAAAACACGCCTTCCATGGTACACTTGAGTCAGCGCGCCACACAGTTGGTAATCAAAATGAGCGCTCAGGAGTAAAACAATTTGAAATGATCCAATGGCTCAGAACATGTCCAACACATCGCCGGAGCAAACTACCGGTCATCTTCTCCGATGACCCTGGCCGAACTAGTTCTCTCATCACCATCATATAAATGAAAACAGAGGACATGATCTTAAAGAAAAAATGGCGTAGATCACGAATATGACCTTAATTTAACCTAACTCCAAGTATATTAAGAAATACATGGAGTTGAATTTTGAGGTGTATGAACTGAGTTGCTTCGATTTGACCTCAAAGCAACTCAATCTTCTTGCCTATATTGGTAGGACTTCAGACAACCAAGGATTCAAGAGAGTTGATGAGAATTGAGAGAGAATCGAAGAGGAGAAAAATCTGGAAAAATACCTTTAATGATGTGCAGAACTTGATCTCTCTTGCTTCAATTCATGCTTGATCTTGCTTATGGAGCTTGTAGAAGTAGATTAGGAATGGTACAAGGCTTTGGATCATGGAGTTTTTGAATCTCCAAACAGTGAGATTCAAACTCAAATTTCAAGTGAAATTTATCAGGTTCTCCTTCCAATTGTGAGGGTTTCAAAGGTTTGAGGCAAAGATGGCGCGCAAGGTCCTCTAAAACTGATGCAATGGACCTCTATTTATAGCAAATGCAAGTGATATTTGCACACTTGAAAATGCTTCCAAATTTGACAATGTGATGTGCACGCTTGCATAGGCATGTTCAGGCCCATGAAGCAACTTAATTAGGTCCAAATGCAAGTGAGATTGAGTCTGAATGAGAATTGGATTGCAAGGCAAGAGTGTATTGATGTTTGAAGAATGATTCTTGCCAACTGATACAGCCATGTTCAAGCCATGTGCAGACCCCTCAAACTTTGTTCAAAATGAATGAATTTAGACTCTTTGGAAAGGTTAGATCAAGAGGAACAACTCTTATATTGAACACTTTTACATTTGAAACTTGTATCATGCTGAATTTTGACGTGGAAGTTTGGAAATTTCAACATGTCAAAATATTTTCTAAGTGTTAAGCCATATGTTCAATTATTCCACCTTGGCTGACTTTTTATGTGAGCTTCAAATGAGAAACGTGTCTTCATCAAAGTTGTATCCCTTTCAAAAACCTTCAAAATGGTCACCAATTTGGAATAATTTGGATTTGGGATGAATGAGTTATGCATTTTTAAAGTTGAGGAAATTCACTTGTTCAATGGTATTGGTCCAAAATGACCTATAATGTATCCTCATATCACATGCTCATAAAAGTTGATTTAGCTCTTCCTTCAAACATAAACGTTGAAGTAGATATCTTGAATTTGATTGTGCAACTTGGAAATCTTTCATCTCATAAAAATTGAGCAAGTTATGGCCTTGGGAAGATGACTTTAAAATTAGAGTTTAGACAAAATGACCTATAATGTTTCAACATAAAAAAATGACTTTCCAAGCAAACCTAGCTCTAGACCTCAACATGAAAGTTGTTTGGAATGTCATTTAGAGTAACTTTTCTCTTTTAATCATTTTCATATGATGAAAATTGTAGGAGATAGGTGTTGGTGTAAGCCCTAGAGGCCAATACTTTTTGGTACTTGTATCGAATAATAAAAGGGCATTTTCTTTATTATGGTTGATTAATAAAGTCCCTAGAATAGATAGTCCGTTTAATGTATTAAATGTGACTTAATCATGAGAACACATTAAACATAAGGGCACTGTTCTTAAAGTATCCGTAGTCGAGCTTTAATGTGAAGTGGGATAACATTAAAGCATTAAGACTATTATGTTTGTAGACTGATGATCACATCTCATGGATCATGGATAAAGAGTTATCAAGTCTTAAACATAGGTATGAATATTAGGAGTAATATTTATACCGGATTGACCCGCTATGAGAATACTATATAGAAAGTTATGCAAGGTGTCATAAGTTATTCTCATGCTGATAATAGTGTATTCCACTCTTCGACCTGAAACCACTATGGATCCTAGATGTAGAGTCGAGTGCTTTATTGCTGATCCAACGTTGTCCGTAACTGGATAACCATAAAGACAGTTGATGGGTACTCCACAAAGCATGCTGAGGGACATGAGTGACCTAGATGGAATTTGCCCATCCTGCATAACAAGATAAATGTCTATGGGCCCAATATTGAATTGGACAAGGATGACACGGTCTATGCCTTGTGTTCAATATAGACATAAGGGCAAAAGGGTAATTATACACATAATTATTATCACAGAAGGTTGTGTCAAATCACTTGACATTTTCGTGTCTTGGGTAGCAGTGATGTGTTGCTAGATACCGCTCACTGTTTATTATGTTAAATACGTGATTTAATATAATTGCCAACGTCACGAAAACCTACAGGGTCACACACAAAGGACGGATTGATGAGAGATAGAGTAACTAAGGAATACCGTAAGGTACGGTGCCCTTAAGTGAATTATAGAACATCGTAAGGTACGTTGTACTTGAGTAGAATATGAAATATGGTAAAGTACCATGGGCTTAAGTGATTTTGGGCATATTATAAGATATGGGCCAAAATACACTTAAGTGGGCTTTTTAGCTTGAAACCCACACAAGTGGTTCTATAAATAGAACCCTTGTGCAGAAGCAAAAATTTGCGGTTGCATTATTTTCGTTTTCTCTCACTCTCTCTCTCTCTCTCTCACTCAAAGCCTTCATTCGTACCAGCTAGCACTGAGATTGAAGGAACCCGTTCGTGTGGACTGAGTAGAGACGTTGTCATCGTTCAACGTTCGTGATCGCTCCGTGGATCTGCATCAAAGGTTTTGATTGTCACAAGAGATCTGCACCAAAGGTTTCAGTCGTCACAAGAGGTAAATATTCTATCACTGATCATGACCATTCATAAGGATCTCTAAAGGAGAAAATTTTAATTTCCGCTGCGTTTTGGACCGCAAATCTCCTTCAATAGGGTCTAGGGGAACCTAGTTTTGATCAGATGAATTCCTCTGGTCTACCACCATCAATCACCTTGATAACTTACCATTATCTTGACTTTTTGGACTCATGGGAGATCATATATACATAAGATGATGAAATTTGAAGTGTCCCTTTAAGTGTTTGATCAATTGGCGAAGAAGCTTGTTGAAGATGTTACTCAAGATACCCAGATGAAGTAGGGTTTCCAAGGCAAACCAACTCCAAACTCTTGAAGAATTCTTGATCAAAATAACATGTAGAGATCATGGGGACTCATATATGATGCTTTAGAACCATTGTGGATCATTCCTTGGTTGAGCTTTTAGAAATTAGGGTCTCAAACCCTAGATGTGAACTGGATAGATCAAAGGTGATCATGTGCCCTACCTACAAAAGAGTTAGACAAATGAAAAGACATGTTTTTGGTATTTTAGCTAGTAAAGATGATAAAATACAAAGTATGATACAATCACATGGTGCTTGGTGATCTCTCCCCAAACAAACCCAATGAAAGAGGGGTAAGGAGGATGCCAAGGTATGATCCCAATGCTAATGCATATGATGAGATAACATGAGGGATATTAGGGTCAAAATTGGGGTCTTCCAATAAGGTGTAAACCATAATCCACCAAAATGGATGATTGATCTTGATAATGACTTGATTCATCCCTTGACCTTTGTTTGTTTGCCTTGTGTGTGATCCCTTATTTGTGGTTGTTGCATTCATGCATTCATGTGCATCATAACATTCATCACACGAAAATTTCAAGGAACTGAGGTATTATTTACAAATATTTTCAGACCATGGATTGTGGACAAAGGAATACTAAGAAGTACAGTTTCAGATGTCCAGACTTGAAAGAGTTAAGGAAGCTAGCATCTTTTGTATTAGATCCCTTTGACTTCAAGCAACATCATGGGAAGCTTCTGTCTATCTTATTTGTTAATGTGGTTGAAGGACTCTTGAGTGTGTTGGTTCAGTTTTATGATCCTCTCTATCGTTGCTTCACTTTTCCTGATTATCAGCTTGTGCCTACATTGGAGGAGTATGCCTATCTCTTGGGAATACCTATGTCTAACAAAGTGCCATTTAGTGGATTGGAAGAGATTCTCAGATCTCATCTTATAGCTGAAGTTTTTCACTTGAAGAAGTCTGAGATAAAGGCTCATTGGGTGAAGAAAGGAGGTTTGTTTGGGTTGACTTCTGAGTTCCTCATCAAGGAAGTCACTACCTTTGCTCAAGCCAATAGTGTGGATGCTTTTGAGGCTATCTTTGTGTTGCTCATCTATGGTTTAGCCTTGTTCCCTAACATTGACGGTTTTGTTGATGTTAACGCCATTAGAATTTTCTTGATTGGGAATCCTGTGCCTACTTTGTTGGGTGATATGTACTTCTCTTTGCATCTAAGGAATTCTAAAGGTGGTCGAACTATCATCTGTTGTGTTCCTCTTCTATACAAGTGGTTTATTTTGCACTTGCCTCAGACGCCTGCTTTTGTGGAGAACAAATAATGTATACGGTGGTCTCAGAGACTTATGTCTCTCACTAATGATGGTATAGTTTGGTATGATCCTTCATTAAGAAGTTTGGATATTATTGATTGTTGTGGTGAATTCTCTAATGTGCCTCTCATTGGTACACAAGGAGGAATCAACTACAACCCTTCTTTGGCTCGTCGTCAACTTGGGTTCCCCTTAAGAGACAAACCTAATAACACTTTGCTAAAAGGTCTTTTTTATCAAGAGGGTAAAGATCCCCAACATTTAAAGCAGGAGATTGTGCATGCTTGGCATAATGTGCATAGGAAGGGAAGATCCAAGCTTGGTCCGCGCAATTGTGTAGCTTTGGAAGCTTACACTCCTTGGGTGATGAAGAGAGCTTTGGAATTGAAGATGCCTTACGCTTGTGAAAGACCTATGTCTATGGTTGTGGCTGAGCCATTAACTCTCCCTAACCAAGATGTAGAGGAGTTGGAAGATGTGCTCGCCAAGATGAAGCAAGAAAAGGACATGTGGGAAGAATGTTTCCATACTTTGAGCAGAAAGCGTGAGGAGTTGCAGCTTGAGTCTAAGGACAAAGATGCACTTATTGAGTTACTTGAAGACTGCGTAACGAAGAGACAAAAAGAACCAGAGGTTTCATCTTCCTCTAGTATGCCTCAGCCTCCGGTTTCTTGGAAGAGGATTGTTGACCATCTTGTCCTCGAGAAGACTCAGATGAAGACTTCTTTCGAGACCGAGATCCGACACATTCGAAGGAAGTACGCGCCTGCAGCCAAATCTTCTGATGTTGTTGTTAGGGATCCTTAGGATGACTAGTCTCTTTTTCTCTTGTATTTTGTATTTTTGGTTTCTGAAATTTTACTCGGTGTAATCCTTCCAGTTATATAAATAAAAGAAATTTTATGGTCATATCAAATTGTTGCAATTATTGTTGAATATATATATTTGCAAATAATATAATAAGTTCATTGAAAACAAAAACAATCAAGCATTGCATTTCATGCATCATTTACGTAAGCAGGTTTCTCTTTCGCTAGATGTCTTATTGGTATTTCTTCTGTTCTTCATCCAAGCTGACTCACCGATACAATACCCGCGCCAATTACTTAAAGATCACGGAACATTTAGAGCAAGAGAACATATACTTGAAGGACGAGATCGCTCGTCTGACTGCCATGATGGAGTCAGTGCTAGCCGCTCAGAGCCAGTCTTCTCTAATGCCTGCAACTCCTCCTCCTCGTCAGAGGACTGTTATTTCTGAGGTGGCTACCTCCACTATTCTTGCAACTGCTTCTCACTTTGCACCCAACATGCCTGCCGGATTCCCGTGGGGTATGCCGCCTAATTTTGTGCCTGAAGGCTTTGCGCCTACCTTTGCTTCCATGCTGACATCTAGCCCGGTCATGTCTGTGCCACTGCCTGTTGTGCATACTTTTCCCCGTGTGAAAGACACCATTTTTCATTCTGAGTCGTCTGAGGGCCCTGATGTGTATGAGAAGATGGACTAGATGAAGGACCAATTCCTTGAGCTGCGTAAGGAATTGAAAACTTTGAGGGGTAACGATCTGTTTGGAAAGAGTGCTGCGGAACTTTGTTTGGTTCCAAATGTGAAGATCTTGGTGAAGTTCAAAGTGCCTGACTTTGAAAAGTACAAGGGGAATACATGTCCACTCATTCATCTTGTGATGTACGCCAGAAAGATGTCTATTCAAACCGATAATGATCAATTATTGATCCATTATTGTCAAGACACCTTGATCGGTACCGCTCTGAGGTGGTACATGGGATTGGATAGTGCGAGCATCCACATGTTCAATAATTTGGTCGGAGCATTCGTAAATCAGTATAAATATAATGTTGATATGGCTCTAGATAGGGATTAGTTGAGGGCGTTGTCTCAGAATGATAAGGATACATTTAAGGAGTATGCGCAAAGATGGAGAGAGCTTGTCGCTCAGATTACCCCTCCTTTGGAAGAGAAGGAGATGACTAAAATTTTCTCAAGACCCTGAGCTCATTTTACTATGAGCGGATGATTGCCAGTGCCCCCAGTGATTTTACCAAAATGGTAAACATGGGGATGAGGCTAGAGGAAGGTGTCCGAGAGGGACAGTTATCTAAGGAGGAAGTGTCATCCAGCAAGAGATATGGTAGTAGTTTTGGTAAGAAGAAGGAAGCAGAGACCAATGCATTGTCTGTTAGGAGGCAGATGAGGCCTCATGTAAGAAGTCAACCACCCCGTCAACACCATCATCAAGTATCGTCTGTGATCCCCGTATTTTCAACCAATCAGTCAACACCGATTCAACAACAACAACGTCAACAACAACAATCACCGCAACGAGCAAACACCTAAAACGACAACAATACCAACAATCATCATCAACAACAATCAAATTTTAAAGGAAGAAGGTCTCTTTCGACCCAATTCCTATGATGTACGCAAAATTATATCCATCTTTGGTTCTCAAGAACCTTTTGCAACCAAGAAATCCTCCTCAAATTCCTGAACCACTTCCATGGTGGTACAAACCGGAACTCTGTTGTGCCTTTCATCAAGGAGCTCCCGGTCATGATATCGAGAACTGTTACCCGTTAAAATATGAAGTCCAGAAGCTGGTCAAGAGTGGAATGGTGTCCTTTGAGGACCGTGCGCCGAGCGTCAAAGCAAACCCACTACCTGCCCATGGGAATTCATCTGTTAATATGGTGGATGGATGTCCTGGTGAGTTTAAGGTATTTTATGTACGCTTCATTAGAAGGTTCTTGGTGAGGATGCACAAGGATATTTTCTTGGTTAGTGATTGTGAGCATGACCATGATGGTTGTGCTATTTGCAATGTCAATCCCAGAGGTTGTACGATCGTGAAGAGAGACATCCAAAGGTTGATGGATGAAGGTTTGATTCAGATTGTCCAGTCCCATCATATAGATGATGATGTCAACGTTATAGTACCAATTTTCAAAACTCCTAAGAGACTAGTTATTCAGTATGAGAACAACAACAGTAACATCGTCAACAATAGATCGGTATCTTCGTTGGTTATACGATTAGCGGGCCCCATCCCGTATGCATCCGATAAGGCTGTCCCATATCAGTATAATGCTACCATGTTGGAGAATCGTCAAGAGGTTCATTTGCCTACGACCAATTCTGTTGTGAGCATAGCTGATGTTACTAAGGTGACCCATAGTGGTCGTGTTTTTGGGATGGCGTTCCCAAAGAATATGGAAGATTTGTCTGTTAGCAAGAAGGTTGATGTACCAGTGGTAGAGTCTGTTAGCGCTCCAAAATGTCAGTCAGGTGAATCCAGCGGTTTGAAGCCTAGTGATGATGATGAGGTGCTTCGTTTGATCAAAAAGAGTGAATTTAATATGGTGGAGCAATTGCTCCAAACTCCCTCCAAGATTTCAGTACTGTCTCTGTTAATAAATTCAAAAGCACACAGAGAAGCACTGCAGAAAGTTCTAAAGCAAGCTTATATGGAACATGATGTTACGGTGGATCAGTTTGATCATATTGTAGCTAACATCACTTCCTGCAATAATCTCAGTTTCTGTGATGAAGAACTCCCCGAGGAGGGCAGAAATCATAATTTGGCTCTGCACATCTCAATGAATTGCAAAGATGACGCTCTGTCGGATGTGTTAGTAGACATCGGGTCTTCATTAAATGTACTGCCAAAATTAACTTTGTCTAGATTGTCATACCAAGGAACGCCTATGAGATATAGCGGCATGCTCGTCAAAGCATTTGACGGTTCTCGCAAGACTGTGATCGGTGAAGCGGACCTTCCTGTGAAGATAGGTCCGAGTGACTTCCAAATTACTTTTCAAGTAATGGATATCCACCCGGCCTATAACTGCTTATTGGGAAGGCCATGGATTCATGAGGCATGAGCCGTTACTTCAACGTTGCACCATAAGCTAAAATTTGTCAAAAGTGGAAAGCTTGTAATTGTTGGTGGGGAGAAGGCGTTGTTGGTCAGCCACCTGTTATCTTTCTCTTATGTAGAAGCTAAGGATGAGGTTGGAACTCCGTTCTAAGCCTTATCTATTTCTAAAGAAAAGAGAGTTGGGTCACCCATGACCTCATTCAAAGATGCAAAGAAGATTGTTGAAGAGGGTCAGTCTGATCAGTGGGGACAAATGGTAAAGGTCTTCGACAACAAGAGTAGAGCCGGTTTGGGTTTCCAACAAGGTTCATCAGTGGTTAGATCTGAAGATGTGCAACCCAATTTCCGTAGCGGAGGGTTCATTCATGGTAATGAACAACACTTAGCTGTGGTGCTAGAGGGTGATGAAGATGAAGACTGCACCAATTTTGTGACGCATGGAAAAGCTTGCAACAATTGGACTGATGTTGATATTCCTGTTATTATGCATCGATCTAAGTAATTGCTTTTATTTGTTTTTGAAAATCCTTCTCCCATGCCTAAGGGAAAAGTGAACATTGTTTGGGCATTTTCAAATTTGATCATCAATAAAATATAATTCTATTCATCCACATCTATGATGTTTTATTTTTACTTTTTGTTTTATTCTGAAAATGGTAATCACAAAAAAACATAAATAAATAATATAATTGTCCATCTGCATAATATTTGGTCACAATTCACTTCTCTAAAATCAAAATATCAACTCATTATGCAGGTCGGTTTCTAACCCCATTGAATACAATGGTCCTTCTCCTTCTCCAAATTTTGAATTCCCTGTGTTTGAGGCTGAGGAGGGAAGTGATGAAGAAGTAAGTGATAAATTGTCTCGTCTTCTTGAGCACGAGGAAAAAGCCGTTCATCCGTTCAAAGAGCAGATTGAGTTATTCAACTTGGGTTCCGAGGTTGATGTGAAGGAAGTCAAGATTGGGTCTCAACTGTGTCTAGAAGTTAAGAAGGGGTTGATTGATCTTCTCCGAGGATATTAATATGTGTTTGCTTGGTCCTATCAAGACATGCATGGGTTGGATTCTGAGATTGTGGAGCATAGACTACCGTTGAAGCCAGAATGCCCGTCAGTCAAGCAAAAATTGAGAAGAAATCATCTTGATATGGCAGTGAAGATCAAAGAAATGCAGAAGCAGATTGATGTCGGTTTCCTTGTGACCACTGAATATCCGTAGTCGGTGGCTAATATTATGCTTGTTCCGAAGAAGGATGGAAAAGTCTGCATGTGTGTTGATTATAGAGATTTGAATAAAGGCAGTCCGAAAGATGATTTTCCTCTGTCACACATTGATATGTTGGTAGATAACATAGCTAAATTCAAAGTCTTTTCGTTTATGGACAAATTTTCCGAATATAATCAGATCAAGATGGCACCCAAAGATATGGAGAAGACCACATTCATTACGCCCTGGGGAACATTCTGTTATAGAGTGATGCCTTTCGGTTTAAAGAATGTTGGTGCAACGTACCAGAGAGCTATGGCCACTCTTTTTCATGAAATGATGCACAAAGAAATCGAAGTCTATGTTGATGATATGATTGCTAAATCGAGTGATGAAGAAGAGCACGTTGAGCATTTGTTGAAATTGTTCTAGCGTTTGAGGAAGTACAAACTCCACTTGAACCCCAATAAGTGTACATTTGGTGTTCGTTTTAGTAAATTGTTGGGCTTTATTGCCAACGAGAAGGAATTGAAGTTGATCCTGCCAAGGTCAAAGCAATACAAGAAATGTCTGCGCCCAAAACTGAGAAGCAAGTCAAAGGTTTTCTCAGCCGCTTGAATTACATCTCGAGATTTATATCGCACATGACTGCCATATGTGCGCCTACATTCAAGCTTCTTCGGAAAGATCAGTCTTGTGATTGGACCGAAGACTACTAGAAAGCTTTTGATAGTATCAAGGAGTATCTGCTTGAGCCTCCAATTCTATCTCTGCCTATTGAAGGAAGATCGTTGATCATGTATTTGACTGTGCTTGACGTGAGTGTGGGTTGTGTTCTAGGCCAGCAAGATTAGACTGGAAAGAAATAATATGCAATCTACTACCTCAGTAAGAAATTCACCGACTGTGAGACTCAGTATTCTATGCTTGAGAAGACTTATAGCACATTGGCCTGGGTTGCTAAGCGTCTGCGTTAATATATGTTGAATCATGCCACTTGGTTGATATCCAAAATGGATCCAATCAAGTATATTTTTGAGAAGCCTGCTTTAACTGGGAGGATTTCCCGTTGGCAGATGTTGTTATCAGAGTATGATATCGAATACTGATCTCAGAAAGTGATTAAAGGCAGTGTCTTGGCTGACCACTTGGCCCACCAACCGATTGAAGATTATCAGTCAGTGCAGTATGACTTTTCCTGACGAAGAGATCTTGTACATGAAAATGAAAGATTGTGATGAACCATTGCTTGAGGAAGGACCAGAGCCTGGTTCCCGTTGGGGCATGGTATTTGATGGAGTTGTTAATCAGTACGGTAATGGCATTGGGGCAACAATCATTACTCCTCAAGGCACTCATTTTCCATTTACAGCTAGATTGACTTTCAAGTGTACAAATAATATGGCAGAATATGAAGCTTGCATTATGGGGGCTTGAAGAGGCCATTGATCTCATAATCAAGTATTTGGATGTCTATGGAGATTCAACTTTGGTTGTGAATCAGATCAAAGGTGAATGGGAGATGAATCAACCCGATTTGATACCATATAGAGATTATGCGAGGAGGATTTCAACTTTCTTTACAAAGGTTGAGTTTCATCATATCCCTCGAGATAAAAACCGGATGGCAGATGCTCTTGTAACATTGGCTTCAATGATTATAGTGAAATATTGGAATGAGGTTCCCAACTTCACTGTGATGCGTCTTGATAGACCAACTCATGTGTTTGTTGTTGAAGAAGTCAAAGACGAGAAGTCGTGGTATTATGACATCAAGTGTTTCCTCCAAAGTCAGATTTACCCGCCTGGGGCATCTTTGAAAGATAAGAAGACTTTGAGAAGATTAGCCGACTACTTCTATCTGAATGGTGATGTGCTTTACAAGAGAAACTTCGATATGGTTCTACTTAGATGCGTGGATAGACACGAAGCAGACTTATTGATGACTGAAGTTCATGAAGGTTCCTTTGGTACTCATTCCAATGGACATGCAATGGCAAAGAAGATGTTGCGAGCAGAATACTATTGGATGACAATGGAATCTGACTGTTACAAATTTGTGAAGAAATTCCACAAGTGTCAAATTTATGCAGATAAGATTCATGTTCCTCCGACATTGTTGAACGTCATTTCCTTCTCGTGGCCCTTCTCCATGTGGGGAATTGACATGATTGAGCATAAAGTGTGGAATGGACATCGTTTCATTTTGGTGGCAATTGATTACTTCACAAAGTGGGTTGAAGCGACATCGTATGCAAATGTAACCAAGCAAGTTGTTGTGAGGTTTATCAAGAATCAGATTATATGTCGTTATGGTGTACCAAGTAAGATCATTACTGATAATGGATTTAACTTGAATAATAATATGGTGGAAGCTCCTTGCAAAGACTTCAAGATTGCACATCATAATTCTTCTCCCTACAGACCTAAGAATAATGGGGTTTTTGAAGCTACAAATAAGAACATCAAGAAGATCATCCAGAAGATGGTTGTGACGTATAAGGATTGGCATGAGATGCTCCCATTTGCTTTACACGGGTATTGTACATCCATCCGCACTTCAACAGGGGCAACCCCTTTCTCACTTGTGTATGGTATGGAAGTTGTGCTCCCCGTGGAGGTTGAGATCCCATCATTGCATGTGCTCATGGAAGCCAAGTTGACTGAGGCTGAATGGTGTCCGACCAGGTATGATCAGTTGAATTTGATTGAAGAGAAGAGATTAACTACCATGTGTCATGGTCAGTTGTATCAGCAGAAAATGAAGAAAGATTTTGATAAGAAGGTCAGACCTCGTGTGTTCAGAGAAGGTGATCTTGTGCTCAAGAAGATTCTATCTTTCAAACCAGATTTTAGGGGCAAATGGACTCCTAATTATAAAGGCTCATATGTTGTTAAGAGAGCCTTTTCAGGCGATGCTTTGATTCTTGCAACTATGGATGGTGAAGAGTTCACTCGTCTTGTGAACGCAGATGCAGTCAAGAAATACTTCGCCTAAAAAGAAAATAACAGCTCGCTAAGTTGAAAACCCAAAAGGGCGGCTTAGGCAAAAATGAGCGTCTCGGTGGATTGAAACCTGAAAGGGCGATCCAGGCAAAAGTTAGAGACATAAAACATAAAGAATTATCTCGATAAATTGAGTACCCCACCTTGGGGTAATTTATTCAAAAATTAGGGATTATGGAAAGTAACTGCATCCTGCTGATCTTCAGTTTTGAAGACATTCTTGAGCAAGTCGGTCAGTTTTGGTTCATCATCTCCAGCCGTCGCCAAGAGCATAGTGGATATATGGAGATGGTAGAAGGATTAGTGATCATTGCATTTAATGTAGCCCTTTTCCATGTAAATTACCAATTTTCAACTTTTGTAAAGGTCTATGGAGTCTTGTCATTTACAGACTACCATTCTATTAAATAAAGTTAAGCTTTTATCCAATTATTTCTAATCTTATTTAATTCAGCCAAATAGTTTTAAATTTTATTATGATCATTTTTTAGATTAAAATTTTAATTAAAATCATGTTTTCTTAAACATATAAAAGCATTAATTTTAAGCAATCAATTTCATTTAAAAGGAATATCAACAGTGGTTTGAAAGCAGTAAACCCAAAGTGTGGAGCATTATTGGTTCTCCCGAAGAAGTATGAGTGATTCCTCTTTCATCCCCGGAAGCATGTTTAGCCCCCGGTGTTTGTTGATTTCCCCATCTGTTAGTTCGCTGTTTTCCCCAACTGATTTGTGGTCGTTCCCCAGCCGAGTATGGGCATTTTGTTATAGCACTTTGCATCAGTTCTGGCAAAACTTTGGTTTCCCTACAAGTCGCCATCAGATTCGCTCCCAGTCAGAGTTTTCTCCTGGTTTCTGAGCAGCTATGTGTGTTTATCCCCTACAGGATTGTCTCCCATTTGATATGGTGTTGACCTAAAATGCCCCGCATGATTGATAGCAATTTCCTCAGCAGATCTCCTCCTTCCCCAGCTAGGGTTGAGCCTTTGGGATGTTGGTCTCTCTTTTCTCCAGCAGTTGTTTCCCTCTTTTGTGGATTGGCCGAGAATTGTATCGATGATTAAAATTTGCGATAATTGTGTATCTTTTGTGATCGTTTTGTCAGCATAATTATCATATATATACATATACATATACATATACTCATATAATTTCATTATTGCATTATTACACCCTGAGATTCATTCATGTGATTATTATCCCCTACTATGGTGGTACTTTATCCCCGTTTTGGTTTGGTGTGTCTGTGATTATTATCCCCTGCTATGGTGGTACTTTACACCCTATGGTGGTACTTTACATCCTAAGCAGAAACACTTTAACCTTTCTCCTTTCCCCGCCGAGTTATTTTCTCGTGGATGATTATTATTTCAGTTTCCTCCCTAGTTGATTATCTGGATGGAATCACTCCCCTTGAGTTATATCCTCTTTGGGTTGAGTCTTGATTGACCGTTTCTTTCTAGATCTTACCTAGATAGATATTTTTGGTCCCCTAAGAGTCTATTACCCAGTAACAGGTAGTATTCTTCTTAGTTTGCAGCTTGTTACTTCTCGCCCAATACCCGGCAAAAGTAACCTCTTTTCTCCCCAGCGGATTCGTTTTCACGTCTCCCCAGGAAGTATATCCTTGATATGTTCATCCTAACCGGTGACAAATATTTTCTTCCCCTGCTGTGAGTTTATCCTTGATATGTTCGTCTTAATCGTCGACGGATATTCTCATCTTTGGTATTCTACCCAGTGAAAAGGTAGTTATAATCCCTATTTGTTTCCCAGAGAGTTAATCCTTGATATGTTCATCCTAATCGATGACGAGTTTCCTTCTTTTTGCGGTCTTCTGCCCAGTAACCGATAGTTGTAAATTCTGCTTTTTCTCCCCTTGCAAAGTTTATCCTTGATATGTTCATCCTAACTGATGAAGGATATTCTCTTTGATGGTATTCTATCCAGTAACTGATAGATGCAATCCCTATTCGTCCCTTCGGAGTCTATCCTTGATATGTTCATCCTAACCAGTGACGGATATTCTCTTTGATGGTATTCTATCCCGCATTTGATAGATGTAACTCCTACCTTTTTTGTTCAGGTAGTTTATCCTTGATATGTTCATCCTAACCGATGATGGGTATCCTCCTTAACATCCCTAGGCAAGTTTATCCTTGATATGTTCATCTTAATCGGTGACGGATTTTCTTTCCTTTGAGTCTATCCTTGATATGTTCACTTTAACCAGTGACGGATATTCTCTCCTTTTTGGTCTTATGCCCAGTAACCGGTAGTTGTAAATCCTATTTTCAGCTTTTCCCCAGCAAGGTTATTCTTACCCAGTAATCGGTAATGAATACACCTCCTGGTGGCCCACAGTGAGTCATCCTTGATATGTTTACCCTAATCGGTAACAGATGTCCTCCCTGTCAGATTTCTGTTATCTCTTTACCTAGTAACCGGTAGTGGATAACACGTTTTTTACTCCTCCCGTGTTTGAAGATCTTTTCTTCCCCAGTTGAGTTGAGCGCGCATTTCCTTAGTAGAATTTTTCCTACATGGTTCGAGTATTTCAGTTTTGTTATGGTTTATTCGTTTCCCCTGCAGATGTCCTTTTCTCCCCGGCTGACTCTTTCCATTTTCATGGAATCCCTCGTATCCGCGCAACAGTTTTTAATTCGTAGCCTGGCCTACGCGCAACTTTTTGTCCCCCCAGAGTCTCTGTCTCCCTAGTGAGTTTTCCTTACATAATGCATTACGCTCCTATGGACTTTTAGTCTCTCTGAATCCTTTTCCTTTTGTGGCAATATTTTCCCCACAGAGTTTATTTTTAGCATTTCATATCATATGCATCATGAGGTCTCTTAGGGACCAAAATTTGTTTCTATATGTTGTTATTTAAGCCCATTCTACTGAGTCGATATGCAGATTTTAACCTTCACCTCATCAGTTAGAATGTCCTTAAATAGGGGCAGCTGTAAGACCCCAAATTTTGACCCTAAGATCCCTCATGATATCTCATAATGTGCATTAGCATTGAGATCATACCTTGGCATTCTCCTTACCCCCCATTCATTGGGTTTGTTTTGGGAGAGATCACCAAGCATTATGTGATTGTACCATACTTTGTATTTTATCATTTACTAACCAAAATACCAAAAATATGTCTTTGCATTTATCTAACTCTTTTGTAGGTAGGGCACTTGATCACCTTTGATCTATCAAGTTCATATCTAAGGTTTAAAACCCTATTTGCTAAGAGCTCAAACAAGAAGTGATCCATAATGGATCAAAGGCATCATATATGAGTCCCCATGGTCTTTGCATGTTATTTTGATCAAAAATTCTTCAAGAGTTTGGAATTGGTTTGCCTTGAAAACCCTAGTTCATCTGGGTATCTTGTGTAACTTCTTCAACAAGCTTTTTCACCAATTGATCAAATATTTCAAGGGACACTTTAAATATCATCATTTTGTGCATATATTATCTCCCATGAGTCCAAAAAGTCAAGAGAATTGCAAGTTTGCGAGATGGTTAATGGGGGTTGACCAGAGGAATTCATCTGATCAAAATTGGGGTCCCCTAGACCCTATCTCCTACAATTTTCATCATAGGAAAATGATTCCAAGAGAAATGTTACTCTAAATGACATTCCAAACAACTTTATTGTTTAGGTCTATAGCTAGTTTTGCTTGTAAACTCATTTTTTATGTTGAAAGATTATAGGTCGTTTTGTCTAAACCCTAATTTGGAGGTCAACTTCCCAAGGCCATAACTTGCTCAATTTTTGTAATATGAAAGATTTACAAGTTTCACAAGCAAATTCAAGGTGTCTAATTCAACTTTGATGTTTGGAGGAAGATATGATTCAACTTTTATGAGCATGTGATATGAGGATACGTTATAGGTCATTTTGGACCAAGACCATTGAACAAGTGATTTTCCTCAACTTCAAAAATGCATAACTCATTCATCCCTAATCCAAATGAGGTCAAATTTGTGACCATTTTGAAGGTTTTTGAAATAGCTACAACTTTTATAAAGACACTTTTCTCATTTGAAGTTCACATAAAAAGTTAGCCAAGGTGGAATAATTGAACATATGGCTTGACACAAAAATTATTTTGACATGTTGAAATTTCCAAACTTCCACCTCAAAATTCATCATGATACAAGCTTCAAATGGAAAGGTATTCAATATAAGAGTTGTTACTCTTGATCTAACCTTTCTAAAGAGTCCAATTTCATCCATTTGGGACAAGGTTTGAGTGGTTTGCGCATGGCTTGAACATGGTATCATCATTTGGCAAGAATCAACTTCAAACAGCTGCACACTTTTGCCTTGCATTCCAATTCACTTTCAGACTCAATTGCACTTGATTATGGACTTAATTGAGTAGCTTAATGGGCCTGTACACGCCCATGCAAGCATTCATCACTCAATTGCCAAATTTGGAAACATTTTGAAAGGTGCAAATAACACTTGAATTTGCTATAAATAAGAGCCTCTGGCATCAGAAATGAGGATCCTTGCGCGCCAGCTTTGCCTCCACACTTCGAACCCTCACCATTGAAAGGAAAACCTGAGAATTTTAATTTGAAAATTGAGTTTGAATCTCACTGTTTGGAGATTCAAAACTTTAGGGATCCAAAGCTTTGTTTCAATCCTAAGCCACTCCTGCAAGCTTTTTGAGTGAGGTCAAGCAAGAATTGAAGCAAGAGAGATCGAGTTCTGCACAACATTGAAGGTATTTTCCCTATTTTTTCTTCTCTTCGATTCTCTCTTAATTCTCATCAATTCTCTTGGATCCTTGGTTGTCTGAAGTCCTACCAATGTAGGCAAGAAGATTGAGTTGCTTTGAGGTCAAATCGAAGCAACTCAGTTCATGTACCTCAAATTTCAACTCCATGTATCTCTCAATATACTTGGAGTTAGGATGAATTGAGGCCAGATTCGTGATCAGTGCCATTTTTACTTTAAGATCATGTCCTTCTTTTTCATTTTTGTGATGGTGATGAGAGAACCAGTCCGGCCAAGGTCGCCTGAGAAGACGACCGGTGGTTTGCTCTGGCCATGAGCTGGATAGGTTCTGAGTCACATGATCTAGTTATTTTGTTTTAATCATGAGTGTTCCTTTTGAATACCAACTGTGTGGCGCGCTAACTTGAATGCACGATGGAACGCGTGTTTTGGTCCACTTGATCTGCCACCTAAATTAATGAGGGAGATCAAGTGGTCCACGTTTTTTTCAGATTAATTGATTTTCATTTTATTTGTTTCATTTTCATTAATTCATATTAAATTTAATATTGATCCAAAAAATATGAGAGTTTCACCAAAAAAATTTAAATAAAATACTCTTTCATTTTATGAATTAAAATTATTTTTTGGATTATTATTAATATTTTTCATGATTTAATTGATTTTGTGAATATTTTTAATTGTTTAAAAATACTTTTAAGTTTTCAAAAATTATGAAATTTTTTCTCCAAAGTCCTTTGACATTGTTTGACCTATGATAAATCTCATAGCCATTTCTTTGATGTTTTGATGAGGTTTTAGAAAATTGACCAACCATAATTTAATTTAATGCATATTTTTATTATTTTTAATTGTTTAAATGTCAAATAAATTGTGTAGAGTCATTTTAATTGACTTGGTGAGTTTGACTTGTGTTGTTGGGCCTTGGTCAAGGTTGATTTGACTTTGCTAGGTTAAAATAATTGGATTTAGGGGATTGATGGAATGTACATTCCATCTCCCAAAATGAATGAATGATCTTAATTTGGTAAAAGTCCTTCTTTGGCCAATTTGTGTTGAATCCATTCCCCCTCCCTCTTCATCTCATTCCCCTTCTTTATTCATTCATGTCATGGACCTTTGATATCTCTATATCCTAAGGCTAGTTGATTGCAAAATCAACATAAGTATGGATGAGATTAGGTCCCCCATTTTGCATATTCTTTTTGTGTGTGGCATGTTTCATGAGCATAGTTCATCATACTATGTCTCTAACATGTATTAACATCAAAATTCTATTGCCTGGCCTCAAAAAGTTGCGACTTCTACATAAGTTCAATTACGATTGCTTAACATAACGATAAATTTGTAATATAAAAGGCATAGCATTCTAGTTAGTGAGATTGTAAGTCTCCACTCTTTCATGGTATTGGGTGGAAACTTAACTTTTTTTCCTTGCTTTGGAAAATGCCTTGGTTCAAGGATCCATGCTTGTGATAAGTGGGTTGAGTGTTCTCCAAAGAATGACTTAAATATTTGAAGTGGCACCTGACGTAATCAATTAAGTTCAATCAATAAAACATTCATAAATATTACTCTCAATATGCATTGAATATAATTTTATCATACAAAATAATTTTTCATTAACTTTAATTTCATTTCAAATAGATAATTTAAGATATAAATATTTTTACCCGTGCGAACACACAAATCTTTTATCAATTTATAAATAAAACATATTTTAATGTGTATAAAGCTGACTGTTCTCTAATGACAAGGAATTTATAACAAATCAATAACTTTTGAAAGTCAATAAAAGTATGAGATGAAATCATGAGATAAGGGTTTATTATGTGAACTTTAGAGGAAGTTTTGAGAATAAACGATCTTTATATACTCCTTCCATATCTCAATTTACACTTTTTTTTATGTCTTAGAATAAATGTTTCAAAATAAATATTTTTTAGAATCCAACATAATATTTATTTATTTTTTATATTATTATATTTTTATTTATTAATTTTTATTCTTTTCAATTATTCCACTAACTATAATAAATAAGAGTATTTTAATAAATAAAATTAATTTTATCATGAAAATCAATCTATCTTTTTAAAAATCGTGCAGAGTTTAAATAAGATATTTTTTATAAGATGAAGAGAATAATTTAATTTAATTTTTTAATAATTTAATATACAAACACAAATAAAATATAAAGAAAGAAATAAAAGTTTACAAAAATGGATCGAGAAAGAAGATGAATGAAACATTTTAAAAAAAATAAGTTCAAAAGAGAATTGTAAAGCCCTTATTAGGATTCAGAATCAATTCAATCAAGAATTTTTGAAAAAAAATTATCTACCTTACACACAAATATTAAAACTTGTAAATCTACTAACATAAAAAAAAACTAGTCACAACAACAAGAGTTTAAATTACACCGTGAACATGTATCAATAACTTAATTATTCCAATTACAAAATAAACCAATAAAAATATAAAATCTGTGTTTAAACAATTTTATTACATTTTCATTAAATTTCATCTCTATTAACTATAATAAAAATTTTCTTTATTTTGTTCTCAACCAATTTCAAATCTATCAACTTATCAATCATCAATTTCATCTCTATTTATAATTATTCATTAGTTAACATTTTTTTATATTTAAAATTACGTATAAATCAATTAATTGCGCTTTAGACACCCTCCATTACATTTACATTTATTGTACTAAATCACAAGTACAATCACATTTATGAATATAATAATTTTATTTGTCATATTGTATTTTTTTTTTCACAATTACTACTACAATTACTTTTAGGTCTAACATATACCTTTTGAATGAAATCCTTACCTTTAATGATGTCCCAGGTTTAAGTAAAATTTAATAATTAGCAAAACACAAAGTAAGAGAGTTTAGAAGCATCTCAATGAATTAAACCAACTGAAGTAATAGATGATGTATTAAGTGCTTGATTGCTTCTAATGCAAGACAATCACAAGACAACTAAAGTTGCTTTAGACAAAGCGACATAAAAACTCTTCACATAGATATTCATTCATGACATAATTGTATTCATGATAATTCAATAAGATTGGCACACCACAAACCTACGCTTATACATAAAATCTCTAAAAGCAAAGTCTAATTTATGTGGCATACAATCAATGCAATTATGCAATATATGCAATAGCGATATTAATGGATGCTAGTAAAATAAATGAGTTAAGGGAAGAAGAAAAGATACACAGAGATATATAGTGGTTCGGTGTTCATCATCGCTTCGCCTACTCCACTCTTTAATGAGGTTAATTAACCACTGAAAAATAATCATGATCTTCCACTATTTTGATAAGTTTGATACAAGAATTTTAGTTACAACGAACTATCACACGATAATTTCCTTTGTTGATGCAGACACTCAAACTGCTAATAAAAACAAGATCTCTAAAAGATCTTGATCCAGTAACCTTGTTATACACAATAACCTGCTCCAAGTATTCGTGTGTGACAATCCACATGATCCCACTGATTTCTTATATGAGTGATTGACTTAACTAAGCGTTTATTGGATAACTTCCAACTTTGTCTGCGAGCAATCTTTCTCCAACGCCAACAAAGAAGGACAACTTTAAACTCCGCCTTACGGACCGTTGATACTTGATCTTGCCAAAGTCTTCCTTGGAGTATATTGAAAAACTCTCTTCTTGATTGATAACAAAGAAGACCAGACTGCATTCAAGAAATGATATATGCACTTGTTATAAACAACAAACTTCACACAAAAATATTAGATATCATAATGTACCATTAGTCTCCTTCAACACTCAATCTTTAGAGATGAAGGTCCCTAACAACGGAAAATACTAAGGATGAAGATGATGAACATGACCATAATATCTCATAAACAATCTAAAAGCACAAGGTGTTAGTCAAGGGATTAGATAAATGTGAATGAAGAGCACACACATAATGTTCTCTCAAATTTCTGGGTAAATGGGTTTTAGTTCTTAATTGCTATTATGAGCTTGATTAATCATGACGAACACACAAGATTAATCAACACACTCTCTCTAATTCACAACAAATAACACCAAAATTGCACAAGAATAATATGCAGCAAAAAGAAGTAAATTTGACATGGATTACACTTGAGAAGTTTTTCTAGAGAAGAAAATAAAAAGTTAATGATGATTGGTATAGACACACTAAAGAAGAGAAGACAAATTGTATTTTGTCTTTGTGGGTTTTCTACCCACATGTTTCACACCTATTTTTTTACCAAAGAAACAACTTATTTAAATCTAAGATGGGAAAACTGAATTTTGTAAAGTCATGATTCGAGCCAAGAGGAAATGATGATTCAAATCACAAGAAAAACATAATTCAAATCAATAAGAGCAAAGCCCAAATATGATTTTATCAAGAAACGTGATTCAACTCATAGATAACACATGATTCGAGTCACAAGAGTGTGTGATTTGAATCAAGTTTGTTTTATGATTCAAATCAAGCAATCTAGAAGCAAATCCCAATTTTTCATAAGTTTATGATTTGACTCATATATGTAACATGATTCGAATCAAACATTGAATGTCATGATTTTAAGAGTTCTAACTTGTGGTTCGAGCTTGTTTAATGAAACGACAAAAGAGTAACTTGCTAGGCTAAAAAAGAAACATTATCAAGGAATGAAACTCTCTAAATATATTTAATACGGATGGATCTTAATGGTACATTTGCTAAATAGTGGAAGCGATTACAATAGAACTCGAATGCGAATAAAATACAAACACGCGAATATTAAATAATGAACAAATTACAAATACGCAATCATACTAAAACAACTACACTCAAATTAACAAAAATATCAAATAAGTCAACGATATCATATGATAACATACCTACACTTTCAATGATGACCAATCTCATCCTTCTTCGAGATATCTTTATCTTATATCAACCTAATTTGTGACCTTTTATCAATGACTGTATTTTTTGATAAATAATTATTTGTTGGAGATGATATGAACAAGAACTAGTTATTGACTGAATTCTATCACTTTTCTTATACCTTTGTAGTTGATTTTTTTATCTTTCTATCTGATGAGCATCGATAACAAACTAGAACAATTATAAATAGTTGATTGGTTGGCTTGTTTTGTCCCCTTTTGCTAATAATAATGCAATGCATTAATTAATTGAATTTGTGATTTTTTACTATAGGTTAAACTTGATTTACTGTATGAGTTGAAAGTAAATTGTGTGGGTTTTAAAGCACATGTCTTGCAATAATGAATGATTACTTATAATATAGGGATATGAATTACCTTTGTTAAAAAGGTGCACTACATTACAATATTAGCAAATAGCAATGCACTTTATAAAGAACATCTAATAAAATAAATATATGTAATACTCATGAAACTTTAAAATTCTCATGAAATATTATGTGTATTACTTATCATGCATGAGCGTCTAGTATACTAGCCCTTGCGTTATATGTCTCACCCTCATTCTCTCTTATCATGTGAAAAATATATGGCTCCATCCGAGCATTTGATATACTATAGACCAATTGAATCAAAACTTTATTTGGAGGGATATTGACACCACATGTATTAGTTTGATAGATTGGAAGAAAATCTCATGTATGAAAAGCATGGGTGACATGGGTATTAGATCATACAAATAAGCCAACACACATCTACTATGAAAACTTTTTATCGTGACATGTATGTTGTCAACTTCTACCATTGCATGTTCTCTCACTTGGAACTCAACTGTCAAGGCAAAAAAATATTCCCAGGGATGATTTTTGATTGGAAACTTGGATCTGGAGGATGATTTTTGATTGGAAACTTGGATATGGAGGATGATTTTTCTGGTATAGCCGATGAATGATGTTGGGTGAGAATATGAGAATTCAACAGTTTAGAAGGGGGTTGGATATACCTCTATAAAAAATTGACTGATTAAAATACATTTTTAAAATCATAGCATTAAAGTGTTTTGTGCGGCGGAAGACTTGCGTACAAAATTCAATATGCTTTTGGATAAAATATACACAACACTCAATCTGAATACAAAATAGAAAGTAGATCAAACAAGTAACTAAAGACAATTTATACAACTATTGACTTACAATCGAATTACACGAGTTGTGTAAGATGAATAATTTCAATACAATAAGAATATAATATTACAATCTTGAGATTTAATCAACAGCAAGAATGATTCGAAGTCCCGATATAACAGAACTTAAGCTTATCAGCGAAATCTCTATTAATTCTATAAAACCCGACCACATGTGATTCTAAAAAAGCAACAAACCTGAACAAGTAAACTATACATGAAATTAAAAAGATAAGGATATTGAAGTTGCACTAGAATTTATACTGGTTCAATGCTTTCATCCTCGCTTGCGCCTAATATAGTATCCAATGGTTGTCTATTGAAAATTTGTTGTTCTTCCATTATGACTTTGAAAATTTATATATAGTTGTTTTGTACTATCACAATTCGAATAATGCTAAAGATAAAAATGTTTGATCTGAGTCCTTGTTGACTTGTACATAATATCTGACACTGAGCTCTTGTGAAATATTTACTCGAATTCGACTTAAATTTTCCAACTCAAAGAATGTTGCTCCAAGTCTCTATTTTGCATCAATCTTTACTCGATCTCATCCGTATCTTGAGCCTTTTCTGGTTTTGAAGATGAGAAACACTCAAACGTTGTGTGTATGCTTTCACTCATCTCTATTAAAGTAGTTATGGAGATAAGAACCTCCTTTTTTTCCATTGGATTTGTCGATCCTTCCCACAACCCCACACACAAATGCAAACCCATGCAACCCTCAAGAAATATAAAAAAACATTAATCACAATAACAATCCTCCTCGCATATCTCACATTCTAAAATAAGAGCTTGATCTAAACGAAAAAATGGATGATGCAAGAGGTTGAAGATGAAGAGAATTTGTTTGCAAAACTCAAAATAAGATTCAAAATCCTTTTGAAAGTTGAGAGAAAAGTATGCTGAGAGTTCTAAACAATAAAGTAGAAATCTATGATATGAACATTGTGAAACAAATTTTAGAAAAAGGTTTATATACGTGTGTGTCGTACCTTAAAAACATACGATCTTGGGAGGCATGTCGCATGCTCACGAAAATGATGGACTAACAGAGTCACCACCGAACTTTATTTATTCCTAAAGAGGGAAAGGAAAAATATCGATAAAATCCCTAAAAGAATGACTAAAATTATGGTCATCACAACCAAATCAGGGTTTGTGGAGTCATTACGCAATAGGAAGGTATTAGAACCTCTCACGTCCGTTATACTCAACATGAACCATTTAGTTAGTTTGAGCATAAGTGTTAGCTTTTGAAATGTTTGCTTCTCGAGTTATTAAAAGAGAAACATAAAAGGACTAAAAGGTTTGTTTTTTATTAGGGTGTCTGACGATACTTTGAATCCCACTCTTACGTGTCTCCAAGTGCGATGGAGAACTCACCGCCGCGTAGTTCAAATTAGAAAATATTTGTTTGTTGGTAGATTTAGCAAAAGTTGTCATTGTCGCAATCAAACAGAAAACATTGCTTGCCCAAAATAGTTTAGAGGAGCGGGCGTTTGCATCACGTCGAATAGATTTCTACATATCAACATTCACAGGAAAGTATCACTTATCTCACTCACACATGTATGGAGGAGGCATTATTTTGCATCGTCTTGAGACGAAGATATCTTTCGTTTAATAAAAAAATGGATTTTTGGATTTTTGCTTATGGCGCCTGACGAGACTTTAAATCTCGCTCCTACATATCTCCATGTGCGATGGAGAAGTCAAGGCTACATAGTTCTGGGTAGAAAATAGATTGATTTGTTGAATATCTTTTTGGATGGACAATGAAAGATCAAGCAATATGACGTGGATCAATCATTCAATCCTTCGAGGAGTGGGCAAGTGTAAACCACCAATTCCCTTTTCGTCCAAGTTATTTGAGAAAATTTATAATGGACTTTAATATTTTATTTGGATGACGAGAAGATCAAGCAATATGACGTGGGCCAATCATTTGATCATTTGAGGAGCAAGCAAGTGTAAACCACCCATTCCCTTTTCAACCGGTTTTTATTAAGAAAAGGTTTTATGCGCTTCGGATAAGCAAAAAAGAAAAGCTTGATATTGATCGAGGGTTTATCGTGTTAGTGGAAAAAGGTTTGTAAACTTGTTTGAATCAGTTTGAAAATGGTTTGAAGTTAGTTTGAAATTGAATGGAAATGGTCAATGGTTTGATATGAGAAAATGGCCCGTTGTTGGATCAAGCACTATTTTTTGTTCTATTTTTTTAAAATGGTTGATTTTAATCTTAAGTTTGAATCTAACCAAGACGATGAAACAATCAAAAGGAAAGCGATAAAATTACACAATCAATACAACCCGGGGTGAGGGATACATTTTTCCGAATGGTGATTGTAGTAAGTATAATCAATAAAATCAATACAAAATACACCAAAATTCAAACAAAAGAAGCGCACATGGCATATTTACAATACACATTGAATATAATCTAATAGAAAGAAGTAAAGTAAAAGAAACGTGCACGAATCAAAATCATAATGCAAGGACGCGAATCAAATTCGCGTAATGCAAAATTGTGCAAGGCTATCGAAAGAGAATCTAAATTCGATTTAAGCGTAACAACATTGGATCATTATAGGCCATCATGAATCAAATAAGTTGCTAAAACGAAACACATCATTTTAAAGTGAATCAAAATAAGAATGAAAACCAAAACGCAACAAGATGAAAAATGAAATGAAACTTAACACGCATAATGGTTAAATAAGGCATCAAACCGTACGGATTAAAACCTCGCAATCGACCTCAAAATAAGTGTATCGCAAAGAGATACACACAAAGCTATATAATGTGCTAAAAATTGGTTTATACATAGCGACAATGAAAGCTAAGTGTCATATATAAGGACCGAAACACGACAAAATATCACATCAATCTATCGACAAAATTCAGCTGCATAACAACATACAATTAACACGCAATCCACGGATTACATCTGATTTTCAATATAATTAACACAATCAAAACACCAACAACCATGCATATTATATTCTTTAATATTAAGTAGCTTTACAACATTATTACAACATCAAGCGTGAACGAAAAGAAAACAAAAATGAAATAAAAGTTAATTGAAATCGTAAATACTGGAAATAAATACGCAACACACAAAAATAGAGACGTATCCGAGCAACAAAAGAAATGAACAACCAACCGAAAGTCGCGTGACCGCCACAATGGAGCTGAGTTGTGTTCATTATTATTGTCGGAGGCCGAGCTACTGTTGAAGTTAGTTGTTGGATGTATGGCATAAACATAGTTGGTGAAAATAAGTCATATTGTAATGACAACCTAGAAAAGTTTCACCATTTCTTCTTATTTTCTAAATTAACAAGCCAATTATTGATCCTGAACCATATGCAATATGTAAATGGTAACTTGGTAATGTTCCTTCTAAGTGCTATGCTCCTTTAGCAACTTCATCGTGGATAAGAGTTTCTCCA
Organism: Lathyrus oleraceus; assembly: GCF_024323335.1. Lineage (NCBI taxonomy): Eukaryota > Viridiplantae > Streptophyta > Magnoliopsida > Fabales > Fabaceae > Lathyrus > Lathyrus oleraceus. Next base: position 317,601,776 of record NC_066583.1, on the reverse strand, counting down.
GCGTAATGGTTTTTACTGAAAGAGACAGTGGTGTGTGTTTGTGTTGCTGTAGGTTAAGGTTGTGATGAAAAATGGTAATGGAGGTGAGTTAAAGGGAGTATGTTGAAATGTTGTGTGTGAGTTGGAGATAGAGACATACGGAGGAAGAATAAAAAGGTTGCAGTGGGTCAGCTTTTTGAACAGAGATGAGTCACAATTAAGGTGAAGTACAATGTGGTTTGGTTGTTGAAGGTGGTTGGTAGAGTTGAAAGAAAAGGTGGAAGGGGAACAAAGATATGGAGGGGTAGTATAAGTGATTAACTTGGCTGAGGATGAGGTGGTTGTTGGTTGTTTTATAGTGGTTTTGATGGTTATGCGAAGGTGGTGCAAGAGGTTTGCAGCAGTGTTTGAACAACAAAGGAGTATGGTGATGGTTGTTGAATCACATTGTTCGCGGCGGAGAAGAGTTTTGGTGTTTGTTGCATTAAGGAATGAAGATATGTCATTGTGACGGAAGAGGTTGTTTGAAGGGGTGGCGAGTAAAGGTGGAAGTGGAACGATGAAGCAATGGCGGTTTTGGAGAGAAAGATATCGATGGGGAGGCAGTCTCCGGAATAGAGAAACAAAGGAGGAATAAGAAGACGCGAGGAAGGGAACAGGAAAATTTGTTTCTATTTCTTTTCAATAAATGAGCATTTTCTTTGAAAATAAAGAGAGAGAAACTAGTCTCAACAAAATATATCACGTTAGGCCCTTTTGAAGATGAGGCCACACTATTCTTTTCATTTTGAAATTCAACCAACAACCAATCCCTAAGCGCCACGTGTCACAAAAATATGGGTTTACCTTGTTTTGTGTTTTCCGTTTGAATAGAGAGTCATACTATTGATTTTTATGTGATGTCAATGATCCGTTAAAGATCACCTTTTATGGTCCCCTCTTTATTTTTTTCTTCTTATCCCTTTATCCAATTGACAGTGTATTAAAATAAAATTAAAGAGAGAAAAATCCGATTGGCAGTCACATGAGAGAGAGGAATATTTGTTTTGTGAGTGCTAGTTGTCATTGGTAGGTCATTGGATTCCTCTTTTTCCTTATATTATTGGCCAATGTTGAATTGAGAGATGGTCTCCAATGAGGGAGTGCCAAGTGTCATCTCTTAGTTGGTAATTAATTTTTATTTTATTTTTTCTACTTCTTTTATTATTTTTTTAATTACGAAAATAGATTTTGATAATTAAATTAAAAACGAACAAAATGACATAAAATCAAACTAAAAACACAGTTACTTCTAATTAATTTCGCTGATCATTTTGACCAAAAAACAATAATAAAAGGATAAAAAACTGAATCAAAATCGGCCGCAAAAGTACCTAGAAAAATACAATGAATGCACCAAAATGATTAGTGCAAAATAAACTTCTGAAAAACAGAGAGATTTTGATCAAATTTTAAAGTAAAAAATGCTCGGTTGAAAAGGCTCGGACTGATCAAAATGCGAACGCAAATGGATTCGAAAAAATAAAAAGAGCATGCCAAGTTAAACTCCGTGAACTGTAGATCAACAAAACTGACGTTTGCAAGTTCGATTTCAGAATTTTCCGCCGCTAATTTGACGTACATTTTAGAATTGATTCAACTGGTATGTCTATAGAACCAAGAATTTATTCTGGTTGACATTTTAGGCATTATACGGGATAAAATGCATGTTATGATATGTAGATGGTGCAAATATTATGATGCATGTATCGATTATTTGATCGCGGGGCAAAACTAGGGTATGATGGCTGCCCACATTTAAGTATCTTCAACCAGAGAATATGAAGAAGGCCACTCTTCATATGACCGTGGTATGAGATAGTTAAATATTAAAGCATCCAAATTTTTCCATCGATGCATATGAAATAATATGATATGTTGTAAATGTATGAAGGACTCTTTTTATTGTTGGTTTTCTAGGGATGTGATGCGGTATAAGATGAACCCTAGCAGGAGGTTTTGTGATGTATGAAGAATGAAAGATGAACATGTGGGGAATGATGGCAATATGTAGTAATGGTGGTCAACAGGAAATGAAAAGAACGAAAATGTTGAAAGACTCATCGGGGATAACAATTTTACTAGAGGAAAGACACAAAGGAATATATCTGAAAGTTTTGGAGATTTCTCACAAGAAATTATTCCAATCATGGTTTTGGATATTCCTAGAAGGGAATTCATCCAAGATAAGAAAAAAAAAGGAGTCTTCTTACAAGAAGATCATCCACGAAAAACATTGGAGACTCTTCTACATGAATCATTCCAAATAAAAAATATTGGAGTTTTCTAAAGCAAAAATAATCCAATCTTCTGAGGAATTCCTTTCAATGAAAGAGTCAAATCGATAACTTTCTAGGAAACATCAGGACAAGCAAAGCAATTTTTTTGAATGTGCCAGACAAAGTGGGACTTTACCCATAGGCATTTGTAATATAAACTGGCTTCTAAAAGAGGGTGTCAGAAACAAACTGGACTTTGACAGAAGGCATCAGTAATATATATTAGCTTCTAATAAAAGGTTCCATAAACAAATTGGACTTTGATCGAAGGCATCAATAATATATACCGACTTTTAACAGAAATTGCCAGAAACAAAACTAGACTATATGACAACAAAAACTGGACTAGGGTTTAAGGGCGCCAAAATAAAATTGGACTTTGGGGTCAAGGGATATAGAATCAACAACAAGACATGGGTCAATGCAAAAAAAATGAGCATGATGTACACTTCGGCTATGCATGATTCAAATTTGCTATTATGCATTATATATGAATGATCATGATATGCAAATGCTGACATTATACACACCGTGAGTTTATAAAGGCTGATTATGGACGTTCTAATTCCTAAATACCGAGAACTCAACCAAGTAATTTGTTATAAATGCAATAATATAAAAATATATCAAGTTTGACAATTACATCTAGCCAAGGGGATCCTTTCAGAGGATTGAGGGATTTCTAGCATGATTTCTTGACACACATCTCAAGCTTAACAATTACTGACGTGAGGCATATTTTTCTTGAGCAAACCTGAAGGCATGGAGAGAACTTGCCCCTTTATGGATAATCTTTCCCCATCTTCCGGGTCTTTGAAGAGGCTCACCTTGCATAGAGTTTGGAATCATCTTTTCATGACCTTAAGTTGGCTTTCCCCAATGTTTGAATCATGAGGTGATTTCCCCTAATTAACCAATGCTTGGAATGGGAGGCTTCTTCATGACCGACCTTTGAAGGGTAGGACTTATTATGCTCTTTGTAGGTGGCTCGCCCTAGTCTGAGTCTTTAAAAAGATTTGCTCTTGACTAACCGAATCTTAGGGTGGTTGGCTCAGATTGATTGTTGCTCAAAGTGATCTGCCCTTGATTGGACTTCTTTCGCATGATCAAGTTTCTCAACTAAATTCACATTTTTTGGATTCCTTTGATGCTAAATTTTATCTTGTAGGTAAAATTGTTCATTCAAAAATGGTAATTTTAATGCAGTGCTTATGCAAAAATTTGAAATCAAAATTTATTGATGTCAACTTGGTGAAATACAGTGAATGTGTAAATGATTAGAACACAATGCTGATCTAGCCATTCACTGTATGGAAGATTGCAATCAATACAAATGATTAGGAAAAATCTTTTGGAGTCAGAATAACACAATCTTGCTGCAATATGCTTTCAGAATAAACCATGTCTGAATTACGTCTTTTAAGGGTTGTAACGTGGTCTGATTCATAGTTTACGAAACAAATGATATAAGGCTCAAAATTTAATTTTAACTCAACCCTTCTTCTTGATGATCTCCAGTCCTATATTTAGTTAATTTAACCTACGCATTCAAATCTCAAGAGAGTTTGACGGTGTAAGGATAAAGATGAGGATTTAAGATGAGGTTTTCTTGAAATGATAGTCACCTTGTTTTGTTTCTATTGTTTTTGTTGAGGATTTTGGTGACCTTTTTTATTGATTTTTATCCATATTTTTTTCCTAGATCGCTTCTTTGAAGCTTTTGGTCCACCGGGATGCCCTGACTTTTGCCTAAGTCTTTTTATGGTGTTTGACTTAGCAGGATTTTTCTTTCTTTATTTCTTGAAAGATTGTGACTGCTATGTTATTGGTGGATAAGGGACAACCACTATAATTTCTCTTAGTTTTTTCACGACTTCTTCGACACTTAAAGTTGTGTGTGAAGGATAACATATGGTTTATCCTCAGGTGGGATGTGTTCTCTTGCAATTTGAATGCAAAGTTATATTAAATGAACAAACTACCATACTCCTGGTTAAGATTAAGGGTTTTTAATTGTGAAGGAAACACCAACTTCTAGGCTCAAAGTGGTTGACTAGGGATTAACTCCTTATCTCTTTCGTGTCTCGGAATTTGAAACAATGCCTTACATCATCAACAAAGCTTTCTTTGAAAGTGTGAAGACAAGCTTCCTACATGATTTTGATGAAGACAATATTTCAAGCTCTTCATATCAAAAGAAGGAAAAATAAAGATTATATCAAAACTATGCTCAAGACTTTCATGGATCGAGTAAAGGTATACGAAATTCTTGATAATACGCTCATAGTGCTCAAAAGTTTTTATCATGCATTATGTGCTCATTATAAAACTTTTTCTATCATGATTTTTGTTTTAAATGAAGTTTAAAAATATTGCATTATCAAAAGCATTTTAACTTAGAAAAAGTTTCAATTTTTTGTCTGGACCAATCGATTGGTCTTGTATGTCAATCGATTGATCAAACTTTCTGTTTTAACATTTTTCGCTTCCAAAGCTGAACCAATCGATTGATGCCTTGAAGGAATCGATTGATCCTAGTGTATTTTTCAGTTTTTGGCCTATGTCAATCGATTGGTCATATGTGTCAATCAATTGATGCTGAGAAATTTTTGAAAAATCTAAATTTTATGTCTTCACTCCTTACACCATTTCATCATAACCTTTCATGGTAAGCTTTACATCTTTTCATCAACAATTCTCATATTTCTCTTTTAACCATTGTCATGTTATGTTGAAAGAATGCATTCATACTATAAATACTCTTTATATTTTCATTTCAGATTCACCTCTTTCAATCAAACTACAAAATCTCTCTGCATTCATATTCATCTAAATTTTCGTATACAGATATTTTTGAAATATATTTTCATATCATTTTCTTCAAAAGTATTCTTGAGAACTTAGAGAGTATTTTGTCTTGAACCTTCATATTGTGAAAGAGAAGAAGATTCTAATCAACTTATTAAAATCTTGTCCAATATAAATATGCATATTCATTCAAAATTACTCAGTAAAATCCTAAGTACTAAGGATTGTTTGGTATTAGGTGTGTTGCTTATCATCCAGGATTGTTGGAGATAAGTGTCAAGAAAAGGAAGGATTGTTTTCTTTTCTTGTGATATAAGTTTTCAAGAGGATTGTTCTTGATCACTTAGTTAGAGGCTTGTTTAGGAGATCTAACTATAATAAAATCTCTTACACATTGTAAGGGGACTGGAGTACTCTCAAGTTGTGAGGGAAACCCGTATAATTCTTGGTGTTCTTTACTTTCCGCACTTTACCGCTTTCATTATCTAATCAATCCAGAAAAGAAAAGAACCTTTATCCATCAATTCAGAATAAATTTTCTAAAGTCCTAATTCACCCCCCCCCCCCCCTCTTAGGCTCATTCCTAACTTACATTTGGTATCAATGTAGGTTTTGGTAACTTGCTCCATAGATCCAGACGATGGCTTCTGTAAGCGTAACCCCTATGTTTAAAGATGGAGGTAGTAGCAACAAACCACCTATATTTTCTGGAGAATATTTCAACTTCTGGAAAATCCGCATGAAAGTACATTTAGAAGCACAAGGAGATGGTATCTGGGAAACCGTAGAAAATGGTATGCATAATCCGACGAGTGTGGTCAATGGTGTTGGCACCCCAAAGATCAAAAGCTCCTATGATGAAGACGATAAGAAGAGAATACTTAATGAGAAGAAATCCATCAATATTCTTCAAAGTGCATTAAGTATGGACGAGTTCTTACGCATGTCTCAATGCAAATCTGCAAAAGAAATATGGGATACTTTGGTGGAGATTCACGAAGGAACCACTGAAGTTAAAAGATCCAGATTAAACACATTGAGTTAAGAATACGAAATGTTCAGAATGCAGCCCGGAGAATCCATTGTTGCTTTGCAGAAAAGATTTGTTCACTTAACGAATCATTTAATTTCTCTTGGAAAGACCTTCACAAATGATGATCTCAACCTTAAAGTGCTAAGATCCTTGACGAGAGAATGGCAACCTAAAGTTACGACTATATCGGAGAAGAAAAGCCTTTCTACAATGACGTCTGCATCATTATTCGGAAAACTCCAAGAACATGAACTTGAACTTGGACGACTTGAAAAGCATGAAAATCAGGAAAATAAGTCCAAAGGAATTGCTTTGAAAGTAGAATCAAAGGAAGAAAAAGATGAGGCCGCATTGGAGGAAGATGAAAATCCCATGCTCCTTGTTAAAAGGCTTGGTAAGTTTTTTGGTAAAAATGACAAACCTTTTCATGCAAAAAGAAATAAACATTTCAGGAAAAGGGAGGCTTCCACTTCCATACAAGAAGTCACATGTTATGAATGTGGAAAGCAAGGTCATATAAAGCCAGATTGTCCGAGACTCTCAAAGAAAGGAGGCTTTAAAGGCAAGAAGGATTTCAAGAACAAAAATGCGTATGTTGCATGGGAAGATAATGAGATAAGTTCTTCATCCGAATCGGAGAGTGACGAATGTGCAAATTTAGCATTAATGGCTTCACACCACTCCGACGATGAAGAAGATGAGGTTAGTAGCAACTTTTCTCTTTTCGATAGTGATGCACAAGGTGCTATAAATGAACTTCTTGAGGAATGAAAAATTCTGTATAAAACTATATCATCTCAAAAGAAAACAATTTTATCTTTAGAAGAAAAAATTGTGACAGTTGAAAAAGATGTCAACGACGAAAAACAAAAGATGATTAGTGAAATATAGAATTTTGTATGTAAAAACTGTGAGTCACTTTCTTTCCAAATTGTCCAATTAAAAGGAGTTCTTGAAAGATATGAAAAATGACAAATTATATTGGAAGGAGTTTGTAAGACCCCAAATTTGACCCTAAGATCCCTCATGTAATTCCATCATATGCATTAGCATTGGGATCATACCTTGGCATCCTCCTTACCCCTTTTTCATTGGGTTTGTTTTGGGAGAGATCACCAAGCACTATGTGATTGTATCATACTTGTATTTTATCATTTCACTAACCAAAATACCAAAAATATGTCTTTGCATTTGCCTAACTCTTTTGTAGGTAGGGCATGATCTCCATTAATCTATCAAGTTCACATCTAGGGTTTGAGACCCTCATGACAAAGAGCACAACCATGGATTGATTCAGGGATGGTCATAAACATCATATATGAGTCCCATTGATCTCTAAATGTTATATTGATCAAGTTTTCTTCAAGAGTTTGAGGGTGATTTGCCTTGGAAACCCTAGTTTGACTAGGTATCTTGAGTAACTTCTCCAACAAGCTATCTCACCAATTGATCAAATTTCTCAAGGGACACTTCAAAATTCATCATCTTATGCATACCTAATCTACCATGAGCCTAGAAAGTCAAGAGAATTGAATATTAGCAAGTTGGTTGGTGGTGGTTGGCCAGATGAATTCATCTAATCAAAACTGGGTCTCCCTAGACCCTATCTCCTAGAATTTTCACCATATGAAACTGATTCCAAGAGTAAACATACTATAAATGACATTAAAAACAACTTTCATGTTGAGACCAAGATCTATTTTTGCTTGGAAAATCATTTTCTATGTTGAAACATTATAGGTCATCTGATACATCATTCAAGATCCTTCTGAGTTCATCGACAACATGATCATTGTGAAGCTGTTATTTTGAACCTGTGACTTGTGGAATTCATCTGTTACATGAGCTATTTTGAATAAGATCATGGAATATATAAGCTTGGATGTGGCCATCTTTATTTGATGCCTTTGCTCTTCAAGATTAATATAATTGTGCATTTGTGTGTTGCTTGATTCTAAAAGTCCAAGAGAATTCTGGGTTTCTATTGACATTCTTGTCTATTGGATTGCTACCTATCTGGTCAGATCTTTTCAACTCTAAACTTTTAATTTTGTACATAAGATAGTCTCTTCATCTTCTCCCACTTCCTTTAATTTCAAAATCTCTCCCTCTCTTTTTCAAAACCTTCTTTGATTGAACTTATTTTGTTCTAAACTTTGACCATTTTGCAAAAAGATAGAAACTTTGGCCTTATGCCATTGCATTTTTCAAACTTCTTCTCCTAAATCAAACTTGTGAATAAATGTAATTATACTTGACTTAAACTTTCAAAAAATCTAAAAAAGAACTAACTCATTCAAAACATTTTTAGGCCTTTGTGCCTTTCAAACTCAATTTTTGTTAAAAGCAATGCATCCACTTTGAAATTTGTATCATGACCTACGAGGTTTTGATCCCTCATTTTTATGTTGGTATGTAGGCACAAGACCGAAGGTATTGTCAAACACAAAAATATAATTAATGAATTCTTTTCTTATCCCCCCCATTCTATTTGTTTGTAAACATCACTTTATACCAAGCACATATACACACAAAAAGGGCTCCCTAGGAGTACCTATGACACTTTGGGTGCTAACACCTTCCCTCTGTGTAACCAACCCCCTTACCTGTAATCTCTGACATTTTATTAGTTTTGATTTGAAAAGTTCTTACTTTTGGGTTATGTTCGTACTTTTTTCCCTTTTCCCTTGGAAACAATAAAAGCGCGGTGGCGACTCTTGTTATTTGATCTATGGCTTATCCATAGCTTGATGATCATGAATTTACCGCTACAGATTTCTTAGCCAACAAAGATATTCAAATGATAAAAGTGGTCTTGGTTACTCAAAGTTTTCCAAACCAAGTTCCAGTAAAACTGTCTTTGTTAAGGCTAATGATCAACCATCCAAAGAGAAAGTAAACAAGCCTAAAATTTTTCATCACTATCCTAAAAAGAAAAGATTTTCTAAAAAGAAATCTTATGTTCCTAGATATAGAAGCAATTTTGAACCTACTTGTTTTTATTGCAGAATAATTGGCCATACACCAAATGCGTGCTATGTTAGAAATTTCAGCATAGCAAGTGGGCATTATGTATGGGTAAAGAAAGGCACTAATTATGAAGGATCCAAAGCAATTTGGGTACCTAAGAAAACTTAATTCTGTTTTGTAGGTATGCTTGAAAGCCACTTCAAACCTTTGGTATCTTGACAGTGGTTGTTCCAAGCATATGACGGGAGACATTAACAAATTTTTAAATCTAGCATTGAAGGCCAAGGGTAATGTCACATATGGTGATAACAAAAAAGGGAGAATTATTGGCATAGGCAAAGTTGGAGCACCACCTTTCACATCCATTGAAGATGTCCTTCATGTCGAAGGACTAAAGCACAATCTTCTAAGTATTAGCCAACTTTGCGATAAGGGCTTCAAAATCAAGTTCACCAAGGATGAATGCTTGATTTAAGATGAAGTATCTCATGAGGTAAAACTCAAAGGTACAAGAATTAATAACATATTTATGATTTCCCTTGATGATGTTTCTTTGAAGGTAAAATGTCTTATGGTGAGCAATAATGAGTCATGGCTATGGCATAAAAGATTCGCACAGATTCATATGGAACACTTGAATAAGCTTATAAAGCATGATCTTGTTATTGGTTTACCCACGATAAAATTCGTCAAAGATAGACTTTGTGATTCTTGTCAAAAGGGAAAACAAACCAAATCAACTTTCACATCAAAGAATATGGTGTCCACTACAAGGCCACTACAATTGTTGCATATGGACTTATTTAGTCCATCAAGAACAAGAAGCTTCGGAGGTAATGTATATGCTTTAGTTATTGTTGATGATTTCTCTAGATACACTTGTACTTACTTCTTAGTGTAGAAAAATGATGCATTCAAGGCGTTCAAGAAATATGCGAAGCAAATCCAAAATGAGAAATCTCTAACTATTGCCTCCATAAGAAGCGACCATGGTAGAGAATTCCAAAATGCCTCCTTCAAAAAGTTTTGCAAAGAACATGGGATATTTCATAATTTCTCGGCACCCAGGACTCCTCAACAAAATGGAGTGGTGGAGAGAAAGAATAGGTCACTTATGGAACTTGCAAGAACAATGCTTAGCGACTCAAATCTTCCCAAGTACTTTTGGGCGGATGCGGTAAGTACGGCATGCTATGTAAGTAATATAATTATTATTAGACCTATCTTGAAAAAGACCCCTTATTAACTCTTCAAAGGAAGGAAACCAAACATCTCTTACTTTCACATTTTTGGATCCAAATGCTTTGTCCTCAACAATGACAAAGACAATCTAGGTAAGTTCGACGAGAAGTCCGACGAAGGTATATTTCTTGGATATTCTTATACTCGTAAAGTCTATAGAATATATAATAAAAGAACTTTAAAAATTGAAGAATATATGCATGTTACTTTTGATGAATCTAACCCCTCCAAGGAGGATATTGTTTTGTGTGATGATGATTATGATATTGTAGAAGTTCCTCAAAAAGATACTTCAAGTGGAAACAATGATGATCAGCCAAAACATCAATATGAGCAAGATCAACAAAAGACAAATGATAATGATCTACCTAAAGAATGGATAACTCATCGGGATCATCCAATTGATAAAGTCATTTGTGATATTAGTCAAGGCGTTGCAATAAGATTGAATCTTAAAGATGCATGTCTCAACATGGCGTTTATTTCTCAAATAGAACCTTCCAAAGTCACAGATGCCTTAGATGATTATCAATGGATTCTATCCATGCAAGAAGAACTTAATCAGTTTGAAAGAAATCAAGTATGGGATATAGTTCCTAGACCAAAAGGTAAGCATGTTATTGGTACTAGATGGATCTTTAAAAATAAGCTAGATGAAAATGGTATCATTGTAAGGAACAAGGCAAGATTGGTAGCCCAAGGATATAATCAAGAAGAAGGTATTGATTTTGAAGAAACTTTTGCCCCGATTGCTAGACTAGAGGCAATTAGATTATTGTTGGCATATGCTTGTTCTTTGAATTTTTAGTTGTACCAAATGGACGTTAAAAGCGCATTCCTAAATGGATACATACTTGAAGAAGTGTACGTATGTCAACCTCCAGGATTTGAAGATTTCAAACATCTCAATCATGTGTACAAACTCAAAAAGGCCTTGTACGGATTGAAGCAAGCACCAAGGGCGTGGTATGATAGGTTAAGTAATTTTCTTTGCGAACATGGGTTCGAAAAAGGTAAAGTTGATACTACTCTATTTATCAAAAGAATTAACCATCATACTATCTTAGTGCAAATTTATGTAGATGACATCATATTTGGATCCTCATGTCTCGTGGTCGTGTAAAAAGCAAGCGTGTGTGGCTCTCAGCACCACTGAAGCAGAATATATCGCTGTTGGTAGCTATTGTTCTCAAATTCTTTGGTTAAAGCAACAACTTCGTGACTATGGTATAAACCTTGGAAGCATTTCTCTCAAATACGACAACACAAGTGCCATCAATATTTCAAAGAATCCGATAATGCATTCAAGAACCAAGCATATAGACATACGTCATCACTTCCTAAAGGATCACGTTCTCAAAGGCGACATCGAAATATCCTTCATTGATACCCAAAATCAACTCGCAGATATCTTCACTAAACCATTGGCAAGATATGCATTCTATAGAATCAGAAGGGATCTTGGTATTTTAAGCGAAAGTGAAATTTAATCGAATCAAGATCCTCAAATGGTTCACAAAAGGTACATGCACTCTTTCTCACATAAATTTGTTAGTTATTAATTAATACTTGTTTAATTTTATTGAAAATGTTTTTCTGTTTAAAGTGTGTTTGCTGATGTCTAAATTTTAAGTCTTTATCAAAAAAAATTGTGTCAATCGATTGGTTGTCCTGCATCAATCGATTGGTCCCTCTTTGGTTTTCACATTTTGTTTCACAGTAACTTCATCCCATCGATTACATTTTCACATCAATCAATTGGTCCCATGATTTTTTTTATTTTTTTTAATCGTAGCATCAGCCAATCGATTGGTCCTCCTATTTTTTTAATTTTTACACTATGCCAATCAATTTGTCCATGAGTGTCAATCAATTGGTCCATAATTTTTTTCATTTTATTTTTTCAGCACGCGCATGGTTTCTTTCACTTCATTTGTTTTTCACTTTATTCTTTCACATTTACTTGCTGCATCTCTACTGATGCACTCTACATTATGTCACTTAATTATTTTTGTCATTTACTATTTTTTTCTCCTATTCCTTCTCCTTTTCCTTGGTTACTGCTACAAGTCTTCCTATTTCCATGTAAATGCATATTTACTAGGTCTTGTAAGTAGCTATTTATATCACTTTAATATATTATTCATTTCCTTTTACTCCTTGGTCCAATCACCTTGATTCATCAATCTCCACCATAACTACACTTTATCACCTTGGAGATAAAACCACTCTTTTCTACAAGGAGTTTTTTCAGCATTGTTAATCGAATTGTTTCAAGACTCAAAGACTCTTTGCTTCCTCCTTCAATTCCTTGTATTCTCTTAGAAACTTCCATGGATTCTCAACTTCAATCAAAAGGAAAAGGCAAGGCTTTTAGCTCTAGAGGCCCTCTAGATCTTTCAAGGTTATTCACCACCAAGAGTCAGCAAGAGAGGTATGAGAAGTACTTCTTTCAAAATAAAATTATGAAACCTAAGTATGGATCCTTTGTCTCTTTTCCTGATGATGTGTTTAGTTTTCCCACTGTTTTTGAAAATTTGGGCTTGAGTGACCTCATTTGTGAGCGTGATGATTTTTACCCCGAATTGGTCAAAGTATTCTATTCCAACATGGTGACGAAGAAAGGAAAACTAACCTTTGTGGTGAAGGGAGTTCTAACCTCCATGACGGCCACCAAATTAAGTTCTATTCTCGGTATTCCTACTGGTGGTCACAAGTTTATTGGAACAAAGGCACCGTGGGAAGATTATAGTAAGCATGCCTTCTACTATGGTTTAAGTCGTTTGTCTGAGCATCAATTCTACAACAAAAGGAAGAAGAGTTTAGGAGGAGATCTCCCAGAACGTGTGTACTGGTCACCAGCTAAGTTCACTCTTGATGATAGAATGTTACATTATTTTTTAGTTTATGTTATTGTGCCTAGATTCTTAAATCATTGCATTATAACTGATCCAAAAATGATGCTACTATATGCTATTAAAAATAGTTTTCGTGTAGATTGGGGGCAATACCATTCTTTTTCATATGATGTCCCACAATGAACATGTTGATGATTTGCCGTATGTGTAAGACCCCAATTTTGACCCTAAGATCCCTCATGTTATCTCATCATATGCATTAGCATTGGGGTCACAACTTGGCATCCTCCTCACCTCTCATTCATCAGGTTTGCATTAGGAGAGGTCACCAAGCACATTTTATTGTATCATACTTCTTTTTTTACTATTTACTAACTGTCGCAACCTACCTGCGAAAAAAAAACAACCGGCGAAAAAGAAAAGATAGAAGAGTCGCCACCGTGCGTTATTTATCCCAAAGGAGGGAAAGGAAACGCTCGAAGTAAACCTGGAAAAAGGAAAGGAAAATACAAGGTCTCGCAACCAAATCTTGGGTTCGGGAGTCGATTATGCGAAGGGAAGGTATTAGCACCCCTACGCATCCGTAGTACTCTACGGGATCCACTCTTGTAGTTCTTGTCTAAAGGGTGTGGGTTTATCTAATATACTATTTACTATAAAAAAAGGGTCAAAAGGAAATGACTCGCACGGATGCTGCATCCACTGCATACGTATCCCATCTGAATATGAGAATTAGAGTCTTCGTAGCTCGGCTGCCTAAGGGTTAGGGGGGAGTGTGTGCTCGCTAAGACATCGCATCTTATGCTTACGTATCTCATCTGGAATGAGAATCAGAGCAAGCCGTAGTTCGGCTAACTACGAGTTAAGGGTTGTGTTTTGGGGTGAACGACGTTACTACACAATCTACCGGATGCTCGACCTTTGGAGACTTACTCGCCTGTAGTAGAAGGAGATAATGTGTTCTTAGGAGAAGAAAAATCAATGAGTTATTGGTGTTTTAGGAACGCTCATGCAAAAGGGGTAATGAGGATAAGACCTCATAGCTCTTAACCCTGGACAGGGTGAGCTCATGACAAAAAGTGGGGGTTCAGAAAGGTGGAACCCTCTCCACTGACTGACCGGACAAAAGATATGGGGTTTTTATTCTGAAGCATCGACACGTAGTGTGATCTTAAAGAACGACGCACTGAATAACGGGGGATTGATTATTGATCCCTTTTATCCGTCAATTGCCTCTTCATGGAGGTCTTTAGGCAAAAAGTAGTAAAATGCGGGAAAGATAAAGGGGGTTAAGAGATCTACCACACGGATAAAGATCCGAAGCAACAGCAAATAAAGAGATAAGAAACCCAGAGATCTCTCAAGCTAGCACCATCAAAGAAAGCGAGTCAGTACAGGTAATCGGAATAAACCTCCAGGTGGTATCCCACAAATAAAGTAGAACACCAGGCAAGCCATCTCTGCAAGAGTCATATGAGCCCTCACAAAACAAAACTCAACAAACAGGTTAGAGAAACAAGATAGGGTAATCAAGAGTTGCCCCCAAATCAAAATGTAACCACATGAATCATGCCATTAAAATTCGCAAAAATCTCACAAAAAGCAACCAAGGGTATGAGGCCTAAACCTCTTGTCAAACAAATGCATTAAAAGGGTATCAAAAATTTCAGGTTGAAAGTATAAAGTAGTGGAAATAGGGCATACCTGATTGGGGAGGATCGATTGAAATTGAATGGCACGGTTGGGTTTGCAAAGCACTCTTAGGGTTTATATGAGAGGGAAATGGTTCTTTGCAGATGAGTTCCCTTCAGTCTCTGGAGGTTGCTCTGAACTCTGTTGGCTCTTCTCTCACTATCTTTTTCCCAGCCAGGGTAATAGGAATAGAATGCCTTTTGTTTCACTGAAACTCTGAATTTAAAACCTGATTTTTATGGACCTGTGGGCTCAAATGAGAGAGGCCCAAGTCCAAAAAATTTCTGTTATATTTTATTTATTTATTTATTTATTTATTATTTTTTTTTCGTTTTTCGTTTTTTTTAAACACGTGGGCTTCGCCTAGCGAGCATGACAGTTCAAGAAATTCCTCTGAGCGTAGGTGATTCTGGTGGCTTTTCTTGGGACTCGCTAGGCGATCCATTCTGCTCGCCTAGCGAGCATGACAACTCATGAACAAACTTTTGCTCCTTCAAGATTAAAGTTTTGACTGACGAATAGACCCCATTTGAACCTGTTGGAAGTATCTCAAGTCATTCCCTTGTGTTGACTGATCATCTAAATAGAACCCACAAAGTGTCCTGGATGATGTTCAAGCTTCTTGGAGCTAATCCCGATTGACATGATGAAATGCAATGTATCTAATTCTGATTGATAATGATGAAATGCAATGTGAAATGTTAAATGACCTAAAAATGAATGCATGAATGAGGAGGGCAAATTTTGGGGTGTTACACTAACCAAAATACAAAAAAATATGTCATTATATAGTTTAACTCTTTTGTAGGTAGTGTGTATGCTCACCTATGCTCCATCAAGATCATATCTAGGGTTTGAGACCCTCAATGCAAGGAGTTCAATCAAGAATTGGTTTACTTTGGCTATAAGTGTCATATATGGATCCTCATGATCTTCACATGTTGTTTTGATCAAGAAATCATCAAGAGTTTGGAGTTTGTTTGCCTTGGAAACCCTAATTCATCTGAGTATCTAGTGTGACTTCTTAAACAAGTTTATTCAACAATTGATCAAGTATTTCAATAGATACTTCATGTTACATCATCTTATGCATATATTATCCTCCATGAGACCCAAAAGTAAAGAGAATGTCAAGCTAGCAAGTTGGTTCATGGTGGTCGACCAGAGCCAATCAACTAGTCAAAATTGGGGTTCCCTAGTCCCTAACTCCTACAATTTTTGTCATATGAAAATTATTAGAAGATAAAAGTTACTCTAAATAACATTCCAAACAACTTTTATGTTGAGGTCTAGAGCTAGTTTTGCTTGGAAAGTCATTTTTTATGGTGAACGATTATAGGTCATTTTGTCTAAACCCTAATTTGGAGGTCAATTTCCCAAGACCATAACTTGATAGTTTTTTATGAGATGAAAGCCATTAAAATTGCATGATCAAATTAAAGAAAGCTACTTAAACTTTTATGTTTTGATGAAGTGCAAATTCAACTTGCAAATGCATATGCCAAGAGGAAACATTGTAGGTCACTTTGGACCAATACCATTGAACAAATGATTTTCCTCAACTTCTAAAATGCATAACTCCTTAATGACAAATCCAAATGATGTCAAATTGGTGAATACATTGAATAGATTTGAAAGAGCTACAACTTTGGTGAATGAACTTTTCTCATTTGAAGTCCATAGAAAAAGTTATTCAAGGTGGAAGAAGTGAACATTTGACTTGGGACTTAGAAAATTTTCAAATATGTTTGTTTTCCCAAACTTTCACCTCAAAATTCATCATGATCCAAGATTCAAATGAAAAAATGTTCAACATGAAAGTTGTTACCCTTGATCTCACCTTTTGAAAACATCCAAGATAATCTCATTTGGAATTATGCATGGTTTCATTGTGGGAAGTGTTTTGGCAAGATTGAACTTCACATGATCATTTCCATTTGCATACTCGCACATGATGGTTTCAACAGACTTTGTACATGATTTGGAGTTGGATTGCATCACTCTTGAGGCCCAAATGATTGACCATGCACCCATGCAAGTAAATTACTATTTTTATCCAATTTTCAAGTGGTGTAAATATCAAGCACACTTCCTATTTAAACAAGCTTAAGGCTTCAGATTCATCATCAACACCTTGCCCAAGCTTTGCTAGACCTCTGCAAACCCTCACTGCCATAGAATTTTCTGATATTTCTCTTGAAATAGAGCTTGAACTTCACCTTCTATTTATAAGTTCAAGCTCCATAAACTCGCTTCCATTTTTAGTTCATTCGGTTTCTGTAAGCAAGAGGAGGAGAAAGCAATCAAATCCAGATCAAGATCAAGTCGAATTGGATCAACTCGAAGGTGAATTTTCATAAATTTCCACTCTTCGATTCTCTCTTATTTCTCCACTATTCTTGTTGATTTTTGGTTATCTGAAGTCCTACCAATGGTTTCATTGTGGGAAGTGTTTTGGCAAGATTGAACTTCACATGATCATTTCCATTTGCATACTCGCACATGATGGTTTCAACAGACTTTGTACATGATTTGGAGTTGGATTGCATCACTCTTGAGGCCCAAATGATTGACCATGCACCCATGCAAGTAAATTACTATTTTTATCCAATTTTCAAGTGGTGTAAATATCAAGCACACTTCCTATTTAAACAAGCTTAAGGCTTCAGATTCATCATCAACACCTTGCCCAAGCTTTGCTAGACCTCTGCAAACCCTCACTGCCATAGAATTTTCTAATATTTCTCTTGAAATAGAGCTTGAACTTCACCTTCTATTTATAAGTTCAAGCTCCATAAACTCGCTTCCATTTTTAGTTCATTCGGTTTCTGTAAGCAAGAGGAGGAGAAAGCAATCAAATCCAGATCAAGATCAAGTCGAATTGGATCAACTCGAAGGTGAATTTTCATAAATTTCCACTCTTCGATTCTCTCTTATTTCTCCATTATTCTTGTTGATTTTTGGTTATCTGAAGTCCTACCAATGTAGGCAACAAGATTGAGTTACTTTGAGGTGAAATCGAAGCAACTCAGTTCATGATCCTCAAAATCCAACTCCCTGTATCTTCTCATATACTTGAAGTTAGACAAAATTGAGGCCAGATTCGAGCTCCTGGGCATTTTTTCTTTAAATCCATGTCTTGCTTTTTCATTTTGGTGATGGTTGAAGGTGGACCAGTCCGGTGAGGTCCACCGGAGAAGAAGACCGGAGCTCTGGCTCCGGAGATGTGTTGGCAAGCTTCTCAACCACAAGATCCATTTAAATTATTTTAATCCTGAGCCTTGGTTGTGATTACCACGCGTGCTGCTCAGTTGACTAAAGACCGCATGGAACATGCGCATTAGACCATCTGATCTGCCACCTCAATTAATGAGGGAGATCAGATGGTCCACGTATTTTTGAATTTTTGAATTTTCATTTTAATTGCTTTATTTTTTATTAATTCATATTAATTTCATTATTGATCCAAAAAATATGGGACTTTCACCAAAAAAATTCAAATATTTTACTCTTTCAGTTTCTGAAATAAAATTATTTTTTGGATCAATATTGATATTTTTCATGATTTAATTGTTTTTGTGCATATTTTAAATTGTTTAAAAATACTTTTGACTTTTCAAAAATAGTGAAAAAAATTCTCCAAGTTTCTTTGACCTTGTTTGACCTATGATAAATCTCTTGGTCATTTATTTGGTATTTTGAAGAGGTTTTAGGTTTTTGATAAAACATGATTTAATTTAATGTATTTTTAATTGATTTTTAATTGGTTTAATTGAAATCATTTGTGTTAATCCATTTTTATTGACTTGTGGATTTTTACTTTTGTGTTTGGGCCTTGGTCAAGGTTGATTTGACTATTGTGGGATTAAAATTATTGGATTTAGAGGATTGATGAAATGTACATTTCATCTCCCAAAATGAATGAATGATTTTAATTTGATGAAATTCCTCCCATGACCAATTTGTGTTTGTCTCCTTTCCCCTCCCTCTTCATCTTCAATCCCTTTCCATCCCACTCCTCTCATTGACCAATGACATCCCAATATCCTAAGGCTAATTGGTTCATGAACCAATACAAATATGGATGAGATTAGGTCCACCCTTTTGATCATTTTCTTTTTTGTGTGTGGTATGTTTTAGGAGTATGGTTCATTGTACCATATCTCTAACATGCATTAACACCAAAAAATTTATTGCCCGACCTCAGATAGTTGTGACTTCTATATAAGTCCAATTACGATTGCTTAACATAGCGCTAAATTTTGATACAAAAGGCATAACATTCTAGTAAGTGAGATTGTAAGTCTCCCCCATTTCATGGTATTGTGTGGAAACTTGGCCTTTTTTCCTTCCTTTGGAAGATGTCTTGGTTCAAGGATCCATGCTTGTGAATAGAGGGTTGAGTGTTCTCCCAAGAATGACTTAAAAAATTGAAAAGCAAAACTTCACTAACATCTAATCAACTAACATTTGACTAACTTTTAATTTCAAGTCATTTACTTTTATGCACTTTAAATTCAAGTCATTTATCATTTGTCATTATACATATCATTTGACTTGTTTATTTTAATGCCATTTTCACTTTGCTCACTTGAGCCATACATTGTGATTATATTGCGATTGTATATATTTGTTTTGTATTTTGTTTGTGTGTGTGGTCTTAGGACCTTAAAGTGCATAATAAACAACAAAAACCCTAAAAAATATTTGTGTGGACTGTTGGATTTGATATGAGTTTTAGACTTAGAATTAGGCAACATTCCCTATGCAAAAGGACCTTAAAGTACATAATAAACAACAAAAACCCTAAAAAATATGTGTGTGGACTATTTGATGTCTTGCTCTTCATCTTTCTATTTGTGTATTGATATTGCTTGATCCTAAAGTCCAAGGGAAAAATGGGCTTCTATATGACATTCTTGTCTATTGGATTGCATCCCATTGGTCATATCTTTTCAACTCTTAACTTTTTAAATTTTTGCTTAGGATTAGTCTCTTCATCTCCTCCCACTTCTTAAATTTCAAATCTCTCCCTCTTTTCAAAAACCTTCTTTTATTGTGATTTCTAAACTTAGACTTTTTTGCAAATTAGAAACTTTGGCCTATGCCATTGCATTTTTAAACTCTTTTCTTAAATCAAATTTGTGAATAAATCTAATCATATTGACTTAAAGTTTCAAAAGACAAAAATAACTAACACCCATTCAAACTCTTTTAGGCCCCTTTGTACCTCCTTCAAACTTGAATTTTTATTAAAAACAACTCACTCATTTTGAAATTGTTACCACGAACTACGAGGTTTGGATCCCTCATCTTTATGTTGGTACGTAGGTACAAGTCCGAAGATCTTGTCAAACACAAAATATAATTAAAAATTATTTTCTTATCCCCACACTCTATTTATTGCAAACATCATTTTATACCAAAAACACATACACACATAAAAAATGGCTCCCTAGGAGTACTTGTGACACTTTGGGTGCTAACACCTTCCCTCTGTGTAACCAACCCCTTACCCGTAAGCTCTGGCATTTTATTAGTTTTGATTTGAAAACTTCTTATCTTTGGGTTTTGTTCGTACTTTTCCCTTTTCCCTTGGAAACAATAAAAGCGCGGTGGCGACTCCGGTTTTATTGACGTTAAGTTTATCCATAGCTTAATGGTCATGAACTTACCGCTATAGAAATTAAGTGGCGACTCTGCTGGGGAGTAGTCCTCAGTGGGTTTAGCCTACTTTTTTATGTGTATATAATTGTATATTTGTTGTTTGTATTTGTTGTTGTGATATAATCTGCTTGTTGTGCTTGGCGATTTCTGAGTGGTGAGATAAGTTATAACCCGAACTTGAGTACAATTAAGATAAGAGGATGGTATAGTCATGTTCGACTTGTGTGGAGTAGTCCTTAACAAGTTGGCTTGAAACCCATCTACTCAGTGGAGACCCTTTTGGAGTTATGAATGTCACACAAGTTATTTATGGTTAGGCATTACTTTCTATGATTTGGGGTCTGAGAAGCTGAGAACCGTAGAACATTTAACCCAACTTGGCCTATTTTGGACGTAGTACGAAGACTGTTCAAGTGTAGACTAGATAATAGTTGTTATGTGATACTACACTCAGACGAGTTTCTCTTGAGAATATTATGGGTTGATGAGTTAGTCATCCTAACCTATAATATGTGATAGATGGAGTTAAGACTCTGGGAACTTTTTAGAACATGATCTACAGGTCTTTATCCTTAGTACACTCCTTTAGGATGGTTCTTAACCTGACTCCATGCTCGTGACTCATAACAAACCCTTTGATTCTTGGTTGATCCAATCAAGTCTTGTGAATATCAATGGAACTTGGGTGTTGATAAGGTGAAAACCATAATCAACCAACATTGATGATTGATCTTGACAATGACTTGATTCATCCCTTGACCTTTATTTGCCTTGTGTGTGATCCCTTATTTGTGATTATTGCATTCATGCATTCATGCGCATCATGACATTCATCACACGAAAAATGACTTCAAGGAACTGAGGTTTTATTTGCAAATATTTTCAGACTATGGATTATGGACGAAGGAACACTAAGAAGTACAGTTTCAGATGTCCCGATTTGAAAGAGCTAAGGAAGCTATCATCTTTTGTATTAGATCCCTTGGATTTCAAACAACGTCATGGGAAGCTTCTATCTGTATTATCTGCTGATGTGGTGGAAGGGCTCTTGAGTGTGTTGGTTCAGTTTTATGACCCTCTCTACGTTGCTTCACTTTTCTCAATTATCAGCTTGTGCCTACGTTGGAAGAGTATGCCCATCTCTTGGGAATACCTGTTTCTAACAAAGTGTCTTTTAGTGGATTGGAGGAGATTCCCAGATCTCATATTATAGCTGAAGCTCTTCACTTGAATAAGTTTGAGATTGAGGCTCATTGGGTGAAGAAAGGAGGAATGTTTGGGTTGACTTCTGAGTTCCTTATTGGGGAAGCTACTGCCTTTGCTCAAGCCGGTAGTGTGGATGCTTTTGAAGCTATCTTTGTGTTGCTTATCTATGGTTTGGCTTTGTTCCCTAACATTGACGGTTTTGTTGATGTTAACGCCATTAGAATCTTCTTGATTGGGAATCTTGTGCCTACTCTGTTGGGTGATATGTATTTCTATTTGCATATAAGGAATTCTAAAGGTGGTGGGACTATTGTGTGTTGTATTCCTCTTCTGTACAAGTGGTTTATTTTGCACTTGCCTCAAACACCTGCTTTTGTGGAGAACAAACAATGTCTATGGTGGTCTCAGAGACTTATGTCTCTCACTAAGGATGATATAGTTTGGTATGATTCTTTGTTGATTAGCTTGGATATTATTGATAGTTGTGGTGAATTCTGTAATGTACCTCTCATTGGTACACAAGGAGAAATTAACTACAACCCATATTTGGCTCGTCGTAAACTTGGGTTCCCCTTGAGAGACAAGCCTAATAACACTTAGCTAGAGGGGCTTTTCTATCAAGAGGGTAAAGATCCCCAACATTTGAAGTAGAAGATGATACGTGCTTGGCATAATGTGCATAGGAAAGGAAGATCCGAGCTTGGTCCGTGCAACTGTGTAGCTTTGAAAGATTACACTACTTGGGTGAAGAAGAGAGCTTTGGAGTTAAAGATGCCGTATGCTTGCGAAAGACCTATGTCTATGGTCGTGGTTAAGCCATTAACTCTCCTTAACCAAGATATAGAGGAGTTGGAAGACGCACTCGCCAATATGAAGCAAGAGAAGGATATGTGGGAAGAGCAGTTCCATGCTTTGAGTAGAAAGCATGAAGAGTTGCAACTTGAGTCTAAGGACAAAGATGCGCTTATTGAACTTCTTGAAGACCGAGCAGTGAAGAGACAGAGAGAGCCAGAGGGTCCATCTTCCTCTAGTATGCCTCAGCCTTCTAGTGCTTGGAAGAAGATTGTTGACCAGCTTGTTCTCGAGAAGGCTCAGATGAAGACTTCTTTTGAGTCCGAGATTCGACGCATCCGAAGGAAGTACGCGCCTGCAGCTAGATCATCTGACACCGTTGTTAGGGAATCCTTAGGATGATTAGTCTCCTTTTCTCTTGTATTTGTATTTTGTTTTCTGAAATTATACTTAATGTAATCCTTCCAAGTTATATGAATAAAAGAGATTTTTTATGGTCAATCAAATTGTTATAATTGTTATTACATATTTGCAAATAAAATAGTATGTTCCTTGAAAATAAAAACAATCAAAACATTGCATTTCATGCATCATTTGCATAGCAGGTTTTTCTTCCGCCAGATGTCTTATTGGTTATTCTTCTGTGCTCCAGCCAAGCTGACTCACCGATACAACACTCACGCTAATCAACCGAGAATCACTGAACATTTGGAACAAGAAAACCGAGAGTTGAAGGACGAAATTGCTCGTTTGACTGCCATGATGGAGTTTGTACTAGTTGCTCAGAGTCAGTCTTCTCCAACGCCTGCAAGTCCTCCTCCTCAGAGGACTTTCATTTTAGAGATTGTTACTTCAACCGTGACTTCCACTCAGTTTGCTCCTACTATGCCTGCCAGACTCCCGTGGGGAATGCCGCCGAACTTTGTGCCCGAAGGGTTTGCGCCTACTTTTCCTCCCATGCCGACATCTAACCCAGTGATGTCTGGTCCACCTCCAGTTGTTCACACTCTGCCTCGTGTTAAGGACACCATCTACCATTCTGAGCTGGCTGAGGGCCCTGGTGTTTATGAGAAGATGGATGAGATGAAAGACCAATTTCTTGAGCTGCGATAGGAGTTGAAGACCTTAAGGGGGAAAGATCTGTTTGGGAAGAGTGTTGTTGAACTCTACTTGGTACCAAACGTTAAAATCCCGATGAAGTTCAAAGTCCATGACTTTGAAAAGTATAAGGGGAATACATGTCCACTTAGTCATCTTGTGATGTACGCCAGGAAAATGTCAATGCAAACTGATAATGATCAGTTGCTGATTCACTACTTTAAAGACAATTTGACTGGTGTTACTCTGAGGTGGTACATGGGATTGGATAGTGCAAGTGTTCGCACGTTTAATGATTTGGGTGAAGCTTTTGTGAAGAAATATAAATACAACGTGGACATGGCGCCAGATATAGACCAGCTGAGGTATATGTCTCAGAAGGACAAAGAGACATTCAAAGAGTATGCCCAGAGGTGGAGAGAGCTTGCTGCTCAGATCAATCCTCCGTTGGAAGAGAAAGAGATGACCAAGATTTTCCTTAAGACCCTGAGTTCATTTTATTACGAACGCATGATTTCTAGTTCCCCCAGTGACTTTACCGAAATGGTAAATATGGGGATGAGGTTAGAAGAGGGTGTCCGAGAGGGACGTTTGTCTAAAGAAGAGGTATCATCGAGCAAGAAGTATGGTAGAGGGTTCACTAGAAAGAAGGAAGGCGAAACTAATGCAATATCAGTTGGGAGGCAGAGGAGGCATCATGTTAGAAGAAGTCAGCAGCCACGTCAACATCATCATCAAGTATCATCCCTTATTCCAGTATTTTCAAACAATCAATCCATGACAGTTCAACAACAACGTCAACAACAACCACAACAAAGAACAAACAACTACAACAACAATAACAACAACAACAATAATAAACAACAACAACAGAATTTTGAGAGGAAGAAGGTCTCTTTCGACCCTATTCCTATGTCATACGCTGAACTTTACCCATCCTTGGTTCTCAAGAACCTTCTCCATGGTGGTATAAGCCAGAACTCTGATGTGCCTTTCATCAAGGAGCTCCTGGCCACGATATTGAAAATTGCTACCCTTTGAAATATGAGGTTCAAAAGCTAGTAAAAAGTGGGATGGTGTCCTTTGAGGACCGCGTGCCAAATGTGAAAGCTAACCCATTGCCTGCTCATGGCAGTTCCTCTGTTAATATGGTAGATGGTTGTCCATGAAGTTTCCGAGTGTTCGATGTGCGACGTATTCGTCGATCCTTGGTAGAGATGCATAAAACCCTGTGTACCATTAGTGATTGTGAGCATGACCATGCCGGTTGTGCGATTTGCAGTGTAAATCCTCGAGGATTTTCAATTTTCAAGAGAGATATCCAGAAGTTGATGGATGAGAATGTAATCCAGATTCAACAGTCGAGGGATATAGATGATGTGAACGTAATAGTGCCAGTGTTTAAGACCCCTGAGTGGGTAGTGATTCAATTTGATAGTAGCAATAGCAACAACATCAATAGATCGATATCGTCGTTAGTAATACGGTTAGCGGGCCTAGTCCCGTATGCATCCGATAGAGCTGTTCCATATCAGTATAACGCTACTATGTTGGAAAATGGTCAAGAGGTTTTGTTACCTACGACAAATTATGTTGTGAATATAGCTGATATTACAAAGGTGACCCGTAGTGGTCGTGTATTTGGTCCAGTCTTTCCAAAGGATGTAGAAGAGGCTGTAATCAGTAAGAAGGTTGATGTACCTGTAGTGAACCCAGTTAGCGCTCCAATGTGTCAGTCTGGTGAATCCAGCAAATCGAAGCCTAATGATGATGATGAGGTGTTGAGATTAATTAAGAAAAGTGAATTTAATATGGTGGAGCAGTTGCTCCAAACTCCTTCGAAGATTTCAGTGTTGTCTCTGCTAATGAATTCTAAAGCGCACAGAGAAGCATTACAAAGAGTGCTGGAGCAATCTTATGTAGAGCATGATGTAACAGTAGATCAGTTTGACCATATTATGGCTAACATCACTTCCTGTAACAACTTGAGCTTTTGTGATGAAGAACTTCTCGGGGAAGGCAGAAATCACAATCTGGCACTGCATATATCAATGAATTGTAAGGAGGATGTGTTGTCCAATGTGTTGGTTGATACCTGTTCTTCATTGAATGTACTCCCCAAATCAACTTTGTCCAGATTATCATATCAAGGAGCTCCGATGAGATACAGTGGCGTGATCGTCAAAGCTTTTGATGGGTCTCGCAAGACTGTTATTGGTGAGGTGGACCTTCTAGTGAAGATAGGTCCGAGTGATTTCCAAATTACTTTCCAACTAATGGATGTCCACCCGGCCTATAGCTGCTTGTTAGGAAGGCCATGGATACATGAGACGGGAGCTGTGACATCCACTCTGCATCAGAAATGGAAATTTGTGAAGAATTGTAAGCTCGTCATTATGGGTGGAGAAAAAGCGTTGTTAGTGAGTCATCTGTCGTCTTTCTCATATGTGGAAGCTGAGGATGAGATTGGAACTCTGTTCCAAGCTCTATCTATTGCTAAAGATAAGAGAGTTGGGGCGCTTATGTCCTCTTTTAAAGATGCTCAGAAGATTGTCGGAGATGGTAGTTCTGATCAGTGGGGTCGGATGGTAGAGGTCTCCGAGAACAAGAACCGAGCCGGTTTGGGTTTCCAGCAAGGGTCGTCTGTGATCAAAGTTGAAGATGTGCAACCTAGTTTACGTAGCAGAGGGTTCATTCATGGTAATTAATAACACTCAGCTTCCGTGATTGAGGATGATGAAGATAAAGACTGCACCAATTTTGTGATGCATGGAAAGGCTTGCAACAATTGGATCAATGTTGATGTTCATGTTATTATCCATCGCTCTAAGTAATTGTTTTTATTATTTTAAAAAAAATCCTTCTCTTATGCCTAAGGGAGAAGTGAACATTGTTGGGCATATTTCAAATTGATCATCAATAAAATGCAATTCTATTCATCCACATCTATGATGTTTTATTTGTACTTTTTGCTTTTCTGAAATGGCAATCACAAAAAACATAAATAAATAAATAATAATTGTCCATCTGCATAATATTTGGTCATTATTCACTTCTCTAAAATCAAAATATCAAATCATTATGCAGGCTGGTTTCTAAACCCATTAAATACAATGATCCTACTCCTTCTCCAAACTTTGAATTCCTTGTGTTTGAGGCTGAGGAAGAAAGTGATGAAGAAGTGTCTGATGAATTGTCTCGTTTACTTGAGTATGAGAAAAAATCCATTCAACCATTCGAAGAGCATATTGAGCTAGTCAACTTGGGTTCCAAAGATGATGTGAAGGAGGTCAAGATTGGATCTCAATTGTGTCCAGATATTAAGAAGGGGTTGATTGATCTCCTTCGAGAGTATTTAAATGTGTTTGCTTGGTCCTATCAAGACATGCCTGGTTTGGATTCTGAGATTGTGGAGCATAGATTTCCGTTGAAGCCAGAATGCCCGCCAGTCAAGCAGAAGTTGAGGAGGACTCATCTTGATATGGCAATGAAGATCAAAGAAGAAATGCAAAAGCATATCCATGTCAATTTCCTTGTTACTGCTGAGTATCCATAGTGGGTGGCCAACATTGTTCCTGTTTCGAAGAAGGATGGAAAAGTCTGTATGTGTGTTGATTATAGAGATTTGAATAAAGTTAGTCCGAAAGATGATTTTCCTCTGCCACATATTGATATGTTGGTAGACAATACAACTAGTTCAAAGTCTTTTCATTTATGGACGGATTTTCCGGTTATAATCATATTAAGATGGCACCTGAAGATATGGAGAAGACCACATTCATTACACCCTAGGGAACATTCTATTATAGAGTGATTCCTTTCGGTTTAAAGAATGCTGGTGCAACATACCAGAGAGCTATGACTAATATTTTTCATGATATGATGCATAAATAGATTGATGTCTATGTGGATGACATGATTGCCAAATCAAGTAATGAAAAAGAGCATGTTGAGCATTTGTTGAAGCTATTCCAGTGTTTGAGGAAGTATAAACTCCACTTGAATCCCAATAAGTGTACATTTGGTGTTCGTTATGGTAAGTTGTTGGGCTTTATTGTCAGTGAGAAGGGTATTGAAGTTGATCCTACCAAGATCAAAGCAATATGAGAGATGCCTGCACCCTAAACTAAGAAACAAGTCAGAGGTTTTCTCAGTCGCTTGAATTACATCTCAAGATTTATATTGCATATGACTGCCACATGTGCACCTATATTCAAGCTTCTTCGGAAAGATCAATCTTGTGATTGGACCGAGGATTGCCAGAAAGCTTTTGATAGTATCAAAGAGTATCTGCTTGAACCTCTAATTCTATCTCTTCCTGTTGAAGGAAGACCGTTGATCATGTATTTGATTGTGCTTGATGAAAGTATGTGTTGTGTTCTTGGTCATCAAGTAGAAACTGGAAAGAAAAAATATGTTATTTACTACCTCAATAAGAAATTCACCTACTGTGAGACTCGGTATTCTCTGCTTGAAAAAACTTGATGTGCATTGGCTTGGGCTGCTAAGCGTCTGCGCCAGTATATGTTGAATCATACCACTTGGTTGATATCCAAAATGGATCCAATCAAGTATATTTTTGAGAAGCCTATTTTAACTGGGAGGATTTCCCGTTGGCAGATGTTATTATCAGAGTATGATATCGAATACCGATCTCAAAAAGCGATCAAAGGTAGTGTCTTGGTTGACCATTTAACACACCAACCAATCGAAGATCATCAATCAGTGCAGTATGATTTTCCAGATGAAGATATCTTGTACTTGAAGATGAAAGACTGTGACGAACTATTGCTTGAATAAGGGCTAGAACCTGGTTCCCGTTGGGGCATGGTATTTAATGGAGCTGTCAATCAGTATGGTAATGGCATTGGGGCAGTGATTATTACTCCTCAAGGCATGCATTTTCCGTTTACAGCTAGATTGACTTTCAAGTGTACAAATAATATGGCTGGGTATGAAGCTTGCATTATGGGGCTTGAAGAGGCCATTGATCTCAGAATCAAGTATTTGGATGTCTATGGAGATTCAGCTTTGGTTGTGAGTCAGATCAAAGGTGAATGGGAGACGAATCAACCCGGTTTGATACTATATAGAGACTATGCAAGGAGGATTTCAACATTCTTTTCAAAGGTTGAGTTTCATCATATCCCTCGAGATGAAAATCGGATGGCAGATGCTCTTGCAAAGTTGGCTTCAATGATCTTGGTGAAGTTTTGGAATGAAGATCCTAATTTGACTGTGATGCTTCTTGGTAGGCCAGATCATGTGTTTGCTATTGAAGAGTCAAAGATGAAAAGCCATGGTATTTTGATATCAAGTTTTTTCTCCAAAGTAAGATTTACCTGCTTGGGGCATCTCTGAAAGATAAGAAGACTTTGAGAAGATTGGCTGGCAATTTCTACCTGAATGGTGATGTGTTTGCAAGAGAAACATCGATATGATTCTACTCATATGCATGGATAGACACGAAGCATACATATTGATAATTGAAGTCCATGAAGGTTCCTTTGGTACTCATTCTAATGGATATGATATGGCTAAGAAGATGTTGAGAGCAGGTTACTATTTGCTGACAATGGAATCTAACTGTTGCAAGTTTGTGAAGAAATTCCACAAGTGTCAAATATATGCAGATAAGACTCATGTTCCTCCAACAATATTGAATGTCATTTCCTCTCCATGGCCCTTCTCAATGTGGGGAATTGATATGATTGGCATGATTGAGCCCAAAGCTTCGAACGAACATCGTTTCATTTTGGTGGCTATTGACTATTTCACAAAGTGGGTTGAAGTGGCATCGTATGCGAATGTAAGCAAGCAAGTTGTTGTCAGGTTTTTCAAGAATAAGATCACATGTCGTTATGGTGCGCCAAGTAAGATCATTATTGATAATGGATCTAACTTGAACAATAATATGGTGGAAGCTCTTTGCAAAGAATTTAAGATTGCACATAATAATTCTTCTCCCTACATACCTAAGATGAATGAGGCTGTTGAAGCTGCAAACAAGAACATTAAGAAGATCATTCAGAAGATGGTTGTAACGTACAAGGATTGGCATGAGATGCTCCCATTTGCTTTGCACGGGTATCGCACATCCATCCACACTTCAACAGGGGCAACCCCTTTCTCACTTGTTTATGGCATGGAATATGTGCTCCCGGTAGAGGTTGAGATCCTATCATTGCATGTCTTGATCGAAGCCAAGTTGACTGAGGCTGAATGGTATCAGACCAGGTTCGACCAGCTGAATTTGATTGAAGAGAAGAGGTTAACTGCCATGTGCCATGGTCAGTTATATCAGTAAAGAATGAAGAAAGCATTTGATAAAAAGGTCAGACCTCGTGTGTTCAGAGAAGGTGACCTCGTGCTCAAGAAGATTCTATCTTTCAAACCAGATTCTAGGGGCAAATGGACTCCCAATTATGAAGGCCCATATGTTGTTAAGAGAGCCTTTTCAGGCGGCGCTTTGATTCTTATAACTATGGATGGTGAAGAGTTCACTCGTCTTGTGAATGTCGATGCAGTCAAGAAATACTTCACCTGAAAAAGAAAAGAATAGCTCGCTAAGTTGAAAACCCGAAAGGGTGGCTTAGGTAAAAATGAGTGTCTCGGTGGATTGAAAACCCGAAAGGATGATCCAGGAAAAAGTTAAAGACATAAAACAGAAAATTCATCCCGATAGATTGAGTACCCAACCTTGGGGAAATTTATGCAAAAGTTAGGGATTTTGGCAAGTAACTGCATCCTGTTGATCTTCAATCTTGAAGACATTCTTGAGCACAACCTTTATTTCTGATCCATCTTCAACTGAAGCGAAGAGCACAGCGGATATCAAAGTTGGTAGAAGGATTAGCGATCATTGTATTCAATGTAGCCCTTTTCCATGTAAATTACCATTTTTCAACATTTGTAAAGATCTATGGAGTCTTGTCATTTACAGACTACCATTCTATTAAATAAAGTTGAGTTTTTTATCCAATTGTTTCTACTCTTATTTATTTTAGCTAAGTAGAACTAAATTTTATGATGATCATCTTAAAATTGAATTTTGAAAATTAAAAATCATGTTTTCTTAAATAACAAAAGTAATTACTTTTTAAAAGCAATCGATTTCATTTAAGGAATATCAACAGCAGTCCAAGAACAGGTGAGCCCTAAAAAGTGAAGCATTGTTGGTTATCCCCAAGCAGTCGGTGTGATCTCTTTTTCACTCCCAACAGTGTTTCAGCATCGCCATCCGAGTTTTGTTGGTTTCTCCAACTGAGTTTGTGAATGCCTCCCTCGAGTTGTAGACGTGTTATCTCAGCAGTTTATTGTTTCCCTCAAGTCTCCAACGGATTTCATTCAGCATGGATTCTAGAGCAGTTGTCTGATCCTCTGTAAGGTTGTCTCCCCATTTGATATGGTGTTGACCTAAAATTCCCCGCAAAGTTGATAGTGCAGATTTTCGATAGATCTTTTCCTTTTCCCCAGCCTGGGTTGAGCCTTTGAGATAGATGATTCGCATTCATCCTTTCCCTCTCTTTCTCCAGTTGGTTCCCTCCTGTGAGGATTGGCTAAGTGTTGTATTGGTGATGCAGACCAGTGACATTTGTATCCTTTGCGATTGTTTTGTCGGCATAATCATCATATATACATATACATATACATTCATAAATTTCATTATTGCATTATTATTGGCACTTTGTGATCCTCTATTGTGGTGGTATCCTTTCCCCCTGTGCAGATTAGGTGTGTTTGTCCTCTTTCAATTATAGAGTGTCAGCCCCTTAAGCAGAAATAATTTAACCTTTCTCATTACCCACTGAGTTATTTCCTCGTGGATGATTATTATTTTATTTTCCTCCCCAGTTGATCATCTGGACGGAACCATCCCCCCTGAGTTATATCCTCATTGGGTTGATTCTTTGATTGATTGTTTCTTTCTAGATCTTACCTAGATAGATGCTTTTGGTCCCCTGGGAGTCTATTACCCAATAACTGGTAATATTCTTCTCAATTTGCAAGTATTTCACTATTTCCCAATACCCGACAAAAGTAACTTATTTTCCCCAACGGATTCGCTTTCACGTTTCCCCAGGAAGTCTATCCTTGATATGTTCATCCTAACTGATGACAAATATTTTCTACCCCTGTTTCGAGTCTATCCTTGATATGTTCATCTTAGTCAGTGACAGATATTCTCTTCTTGGTATTCTACCCAGTAACCGGTAGTTGTAATCCCTGTTTCTTTTCCCAGAGGGTTAATCCTTGATATGTTCATCCTAATCAATGACGGGTTTCCTTCTCTTTGCGGTCTTCTTCCCAGTAACCGATAGTTGTAAATCCTGCTTCCCCTTGGAGTCTATCCTTGATATGTTCATCTTAACCGATGACAGATACTCTCTTTTTGGCATTCTATCCAGTCACTGAAAGATGTAATCCCCACTTCTTCCGGTAGTTTATCCTTGATATGTTCATCTTAACCAATGACATATATTTTTCCCTTTGAGTCTATCCTTGATATGTTCACTTTAACCAGTGAAGAATATTCTCTCACATTGGTCTTCTACCCAGTAACCGGTAGTTGTAAACCCTATTTTGGCTTTTCCTCGGCATGTCATTCTTACCCAGTAACTGGTAATGAATACACCTCTCGTTTGCCCTCAGCGAGTCATCCTTGATATGTTTACCCTAATCGGTAACGGATGTCCTCTCTAACAGATTTTATTATCTCCTTACTCACTAACCGGTAGTAGATAATATACTTATGTTACTCCTATGTCGAAGTCATTTCTTCCCTAGTTGAGTTTGAGTGCGTATTTCCTCAGTGAGATTGTTGTTTCCTGCTTGGGTCGGGTATTTCAGCTTTGTTCTGGTCTACCTGTTTCCCCTGCAGATGTTCCTTTTATTCCCCGGTTGAGTATTTCTATTGATTTATTTTCATGGAATCTCTCGTGTCCCCCAGCAGTTTTAAGTCGTAGCCTGGCCTACGCACAACTTTTTATGGAATGCATTATGCTCCTGCGGACTTTCAGTCTCTACGGATTCTTTCCCTTTGTGGCAACATTTTCCCCATAAAGAATATTTTTAGCATTCATATCATATGCATCATGAGGTCTCTTAGGGACCACAATTTGTTTCTATATGTTCTTATTAAGTCCATTCTACTGAGTCAATACCAAGATTTTAACCTTCGTCTCCTCAGTTAGAACGACCTTAAATAGGGGCAGCTATAAGACCCCAATTTTGACCCTAAGATCCCTCATGTCATCTCATCATATGCATCAGCATTGGGGTCACAACTTGGCATCCTCCTCACCCCTCATTTATTGGGTTTGCATTGGGAGAGGTCACCAAGCATATTTGATTGTATCATACTTCTTTTTTTATTATTTACTACCCAAAATTCCAAAAAATATGTCATTGTGTAGTTTAACTCTTTTGTAGGTAGTGTGCATGCCCACCTATGCTCTATCAAGCTCATATTTAGGGTTTGAGGCCCTCACTGTAAGGAGCTCAATCAAGAAATGATCTATATTGGCTCTAAGTATCAGATATGGATCCCCATGATCTCCACATGTTATTTTGATCAACAAATCATCAAGAGTTTGGAGTTGGTTTGCCTTGGAAACCCTAATTCATCTGGGTATCTTGTGTGACTTCTTCAACAAGTTTCTTTAACAATTGATCAAATATTTCAAGGGATACTTCATATTGAATTATCTTATGCATATATGATCCTCCATGAGTCCCAAAAGTCAATATATTGTCAAGCTAGCAAGTTGGTTCATGATGATTGATCAGAGAAAGTCAACTCGTCAAAATTGGGGTTCCCTAGACCCTATCTCCTACAATTTTTGTCATATGAAAATGATTCCAAGCACAAAGTTACTTGAAATAACATTCCAAACAACTTTCATATTGAGGCCAAGAGCTATTTTTTCCTGTAAAGTCATTGTTTATGGTGAAAGATTATAGGTCATTTTGTCTAAACCCTAATTTGGAGTTCAATTTCCCAAGACCATAACTTGCTCTTTGTTTATGAGATGAAATCCATTAAAATTGCATGATTAAATTCAAGATGTCTACTTTAACTATTATGTTTGGAGTAAGTGCAAATTCAACTTGAAAATGCATATGCCAAGAGGAAATATTATAGGTCACTTTGGACCAATACCATTGAACAAGTGATTTTCCTCAACTTCTAAAATGCATAACTCCTTCATGCCAAATCCAAATAAGGTCAAATTGGCGACTATATTGAATAGGTTTTAAAGGGCTAAAACTTTTATGAAGGAACTATTATCATTTGAAGTCCATAGAAAAAGATATTCAAGGTGGAAGAAGTGAACATTTGACTAAAGACCACATGGAACGTGCACTTTGGACCATCTGATCTGCCACCTCAGTTAATGAGGGAAATCAGATGGTCCACGTTTTTTTGAATTTCTAAATTTTCATTTTAATTGCTTTATTTTCATTAGTTCATATTAATTTCATTACTGATCCAAAAAATATGGGACTTTCACCAAAAAACTTCAAATATTTTCCTCTTTCATTTTCTGAATTAAAATTATTTTTTGGATCAATATTGATATTTTTCATGATTTAATTGTTTTTGTGCATATTTTAAATTGTTTAAAAATACTTATGACTTTTCAAAAATAGTGAAATTTTTTATCCAAGGTCCTTTGACCTTGTTTGACCTGTGATAAATCTCTTGGCCATTTATTTGGTGTTTTGAAGAGGTTTTAGGTTTTTCATAAAACATAATTTAATTTAATTCATTTTTAATTGATTTTTAATTGGTTTAATTGAAATAATTTGTGTTGAGCCATTTTTATTGACTTGTGGAGTTTGACTTTTGTGTTTGGGCCTTGGTCAAGGTTGATTTGATTTTTGTGGGATTAAAATAATTAGATTTAGGGGATTGGTGAAATGTACATTTCATCTCCCAAAATGAATGAATGATTTTAATTTGATGAAATTCCTCCCATAACCAATTTGTGTTTGTCTCCTTTCCCCTCCCTCTTCATCTTCAATCCCTTTCTATCCCACTCCTCTCATTGGCCAATGACATCTCAATATCCTAAGGCAAATTGGTTCATGAACCAATACAAGTATGGATTAGATTAGGTCCACCATTTTGATCATTTTATTTTTTGTGTGTGGTATGTTTTAGGAGTATGGTTCATTATACCATATCTCTAACATGCATTAACATCAAAAAAATTATTGCCCGGCCTCAGATAGTTGTGACTTCTATATAAGTCCAATTACGATTGCTTAACATAGCGCTAAATTTTGACACAAAAGGCATAGCATTCTAGTAAGTGAGATTGTAAGTCTCCCCCCTTTCATGGTATTGTGTGGAAACTTGGCATTTTTTCCTTCCTTTGGAAGATGTCTTGGTTCAAGGATCCATGCTTGTGAATAGAGGGTTGAGTGTTCTCCAAAGAATGACTTAAAAAATTGAAAAGCAAAACTTCACTAACATCTAATCAACTAACATTTGACTAACTTTTAATTTCAAGCCATTTACTTTTATGCACTTTAAATTCAAGTCATTTATCATTTGTCATTATACATATCATTTGACTTGTTTATTTTAGTGCCAATTTCACTTTGCTCACTTGAGCCATACATTGGGATTATATTGTAATTGTATATATTTGTTTTGTATTTTGTTTGTGTTTATGGTCTTAGGACCTTAAAGTACATAATAAAAAACAAAAACCCTAAAAAATATTTGTGTGGACGGTTGGATTTGATCTGAGTTTTGGACTTAGAATTAGGCAACATTCCCTATGCAAAAGGACTTGGCCATTGCCAACATTTCTGAAACCAAGTTCTTGTGATTTAAATTTTCATCTGATACAAGTATGGAGATCCACTTGAGTTCATCTGTTACATGATCTTGATGCAAATGTTACTTTGAACATATGTCTAATGCTTTATTCTGAGTCATTCAAGGAGTATGTCATCTGATACATGGGGAAGATTATGAAGTTGCTAGCTTGGATGTGGCTATCTTTATTTGATTCCTTGCTCTTCATCTTGCTATTTGTATATTGATATTGTTTGATCCTAAAGTCCAAGAGAAAAGTGGGCTTCTATATGACATTCTTGTCTATTTGATTACATCCCATTGGTCAAATCTTTTCAACTCTTAACTTTTAAATTTTTTCTTAGGATTAGTCTCTTCATCTCTTACCACTTCTTAAATTTCAAATCTCTCCCTCTTTTCAAAAACCTTCTTTGCTTGTGATTTCTAAACTTAGACTTTATTGCAAATTAGAAACTTTGGCCTTATGCCATTGCATTTTAAAACTCTTTTCTTAAATCAAACTTGTGAATAAATCTAATCATATTGACTTAAAGTTTAAAAAGATAAAAAGAACTAACACCCATTCAAACTATTTTAGGCCCCTTTGTGCCTCCTTCAAACTTGAATTTTTGTTAAAAACAACTCACTCATTTTGAAATTGTTACCACGAACTACGAGGTTTTGATCCCTCATTTTATGTTGGTACGTAGACACAAGTCCGAAGGTCTTGTCAAACACAAAATATAATTAAAGAATTCTTTTCTTATCCCCACACTCTATTTATTGCAAACATTATTTTATACCAAAAACACATACCCACATAAAAAAGGCCTCCTTAGGAGTACCTAGGACACTTTGGGTGCTAACACTTTCCCTTTGTGTAACCAACCCCCTTACTCGTAATCTCTGGCATTTTATTAGTTTTGATTTGAAAACTTCTTATCTTTTAGTTTTCTTCGTACTTTTCCCTTTTCCCTTGAAAACAATAAAAGCGTGGTGGCGACTCTGGTTTTATTGACGTTAAGTTTATCCATAACTTAATGGTCATGAATTTACCGCTACAGTATGCACACTTTTTGACCAAGATTTTTCACCACTTCAACATCAAC
This sequence comes from Lathyrus oleraceus, assembly GCF_024323335.1. NCBI lineage: Eukaryota > Viridiplantae > Streptophyta > Magnoliopsida > Fabales > Fabaceae > Lathyrus > Lathyrus oleraceus. The sequence goes on along the minus strand of NC_066583.1, from coordinate 317,565,192 downwards.
CTGGAGAATGAACTTTGTTTCTCAATGGACAAGCCTTCCTACTGCATTAGTATCAAGCAGATCAATCGGAAGATGGGAGTTATATTCAATCACCGGACCCATGAGATCAAATATCTAGACATTGATGATGAAGAAACCCAACCTGAAGTGCACAGTGATGAAGATATTAACCCTCATTCGGAAGCTCAACCTGTTCAACCCTTTAACCAAATGATTATGAAATATCTTCAAGGGTTCCGAATAGATGTTATGACCGAGATTGGCCATTTATCTTCAAGGATGGATCATTGGGAGCTTTCACAAGGTGGTTTTCAAGGTGGTGGATCAAATGATGGAAATAATCAGTGATTGGATCTCTAGTGTTGTTTTGTCATGATTGTCCTTCTTAATTTTGTCGTTATTCGTACTTGTTTATGGTTTTCGCGTACTTATTCCTATTTGTGATCTTTGTTGTAATATTTGAACCTATCTGTTTGGATGAATGTTTATGTTTATTTCCTCCTAGTATTATTGTGTTCTTTTCCCTTCTTTTTGATAATGCCAAAGGGGGAGAAGATTGTATGGCTGTTGGTTTGCTTGTGTTGTTTTATGGAGGTAATCTCAAAATAACTCTTGTTCATGATAAGGGGAGTTTTCAAAGCCTTACTTTCAAGAGATAGGGGGAGTTTGAGTTCAAGCTTAAAGATCGGTTGTTATCATCAAAAAGGGGGAGAATGTGAAGACAAGTTTCCTACATGATTTTGATGAAGACAATATTTTAAGCTCTCCATATCAAAAGAAGGAAAAATAAAGATTCTATCAAAACCATGCTCAAGACTTTCATGGATCAAGTAAAGGTATATGAAATTCTTGATAATACACTCATAGTACTCAAAAGTTTTTATCATGCATTATGTGCTCATTATAAAGCTTTTTCTATCATGATTTCTGTTTTAAATGAAGTTTAAAAATATTGCATATTCAAAAGCATTTTAACTTAGAAAAAAATTCAATTTTTTGTCTGGACCAATCAATTGGTCATGTATGTCAATCGATCGATCAAACTTTCTGTTTTAACATTTTTCGCTTCCAAAGTTGAACCAATCGATTGATGCCTTGAAGCAATCGATTGATCCTAGTGTATTTTTTAGTTTTTGGCCTATGTCAATCGATTGGTCATATGTGTCAATCGATTGATGCTGGGAAATTTTTGAAAAATCTGAATTTTATTTCTTCACTCCTTACACCATTTCATCATAAACTTTCATGGCAAGCTTTACATCTTTTCATCAACAATTCTTAGATTTCTCTTTTAACCATTTCCATGTTATGTTGAAAGGATGAATTCATACTATAAATACTATTTATATTTTCATTTCAGATTCACCTCTTTCAATCAAACTACCAAATCTCTTTGCATTCATCTTCATCTAAATTTTCATATACATATACTTTTGAAATATATTTTCATATCATTTTCTTCAAAAGTATTCTTGAGCACTTAGAGAGTATTTTGTCTTGAACCTTCATATTGTGAAAGAGAAGAAGATCTAATCAATTGATTAAAATCTTTTCCAATACAAATATTCATATTCATTCAAAATTACTCTGTAAAATCCTAAGTACCAAGGATTGTTTGGTATTAGGTGTGTTGCTTATCATCCAGGATTGTTGGAGATAAGTGTCAAGAAAAGGAAGGATTGTTTTCTTTTCTTTTGATATAAGTTTTCAAGAGGATTTTTCTTGATCACTTAGTTAGAGGTTTGTTTAGGAGATCTAATTATAATAAAATCTCTTACACATTGTAAGGGGACTGGAGTACTCTCAAGTTGTGAGGGAAACCAGTATAATTCCTGGTGTTCTTTAATTTCCGCACTTTACCGCTTTCATCATCTAATCAATCCAGAAAAGAAAAGAACCTTTATCCATCAATTCAGAAAAAAATTTCTAAAGTCTTAATTCACCCCCCCCCCCCCCTCTTAGGCTCATTCCTAACTTACAGAAAGCATACCACATCAATTTCGGGGTTTTTTCATCCTCCTCCTCCCTCCAATCTTTGCTAACACATCCGTTTGATAAAGGAAGTAAAGTGGAGAAGTACAATATATTTCTTTTTTCTTTTTTCATAAATGAAGGAAAAATAGCGAGAGTGACTACAAATAGATTTATTCAAAATAATGCATCATCACTTCATTAATATCACCATTAAAAGACAACAATGTTTAAAAATAAGTAGCATTTAACGGAAAAAGAAAATCTGAATGCAAATGATAACAATGCCCCATGACTACCAGTGTTGCAGATGACTTCCTATCTGATCCAATGGCTTCAGGAGTTACCCCTTGAGGTCTTCATACTCATCAAGGCGAGAGGTTGTTCAACATATTAAGGACTATTTAAAAAGTCAATTGTATGCTGTCAATCAACTATTGTACCCTAATTTTGAAATTAGTGCAGTTTTCGATATGATGCCCCATTGTGCCAACATGAAATTCACATTTGACGCTTGGGTTGAACCACTATGGAATCAGAGATATCAATTGCTTGAGTGGCTTAGGATCCACCAATTCTCTTTGGATTAATTGCGACAACAATTGATAGTATGTCATAGGTATAAGCTAAAAATGAGGATGTCTTCCCTCTTGATTACGCTGAGGTCCAAATCAATTCTGATGGCGATGCTAATGTAGAGCCTTAGCCAGTTGATCTTGTGGACTTGGCCAATGTTGCTGGCACTGAGGACTGAGAAATAGTGGTTGTAAGCACGACACGTTGGATTTTGCTGGTCGATCATTCTTAGCCAATTGAGGTTTGGGGTCAGTAAGCTTTTCCTTTACTTCCACTGGCATGGGTTATGACTTTGGAATTCCATGGTGGTATCTCAATGCTCTCGCAAGGAAATAACAATATTATTGTTAGCCACATCCTCGATCTTTTCCTTATGATACGATACCTTAAAGGGTTTTAGAGGTCCCTTTCCTTTCTCAGAACTTGGCTCGGAAATTAAAACATCTACAACTGAGCTTTCTTCCTTGAGTGTTGGTGACTTTATGTCAATCAACCTTTGCAACTTGATCTTAAAACTCTTGCATTACTCAATAGATTTCCCCATTGTCCCTCTATGGTATTTGCACTCGATCTCCGAATGGTATTCTTTGAAAACTAGACGCTTATCATTAATTAGTTCTCTTACCAAGGCTTTCAGCGTTAAACAAGAATCCAGGTCATGCCCACTGCCCCTTTATGGAATTCACATGTTGTGTTTGAGTTGTACCATAGCGGGTAGGGTATTGGCGTAGGCGTGAGAACACGAAGAATTACCGATGAATTATGGATCAGCTGCGGGTATAACCTACTATACGACACATGAATTAGGTCGCCGGGAGCTTTGTTCCCCTCGTTCTGATTCTGACTCTTGTTCTAACTTTGACTTTGGGGATTTTGAGGAGGAATAGCCAGAGGATGCGGACATGTCGGTTTGGCAGGAAAAAGATGAGGATGAAATCCAAGGGAGGCCCATATGCCAGTAAATGAGTGGTTTCTATGCGAGACTTCTATTGACTTGGGGTAGCACCAGATGGATGTAGAGCAGTAGCCCTCTCTGCTGTAGCGATTGGTGCGGTGTGACCCTTTTTTCTCAACAAGGCTTGCATAGTTTCCCTGACCCGTCCCATTTGGATTTTTTTAATTTATGAAGCTCATCTTTCAACTCTTCTTGACCTTTCCTTAGTTCATCTATTTCTTCTTGAGACATGGTTCTTTATTCTAAACACGTGCCGAGAATCACCTTGCTGGTTATGAACAAAGGAAAAAAAAATATTTTTTGTGGAAATGGTATGCATGTTGGTGAATGCAAATGCATGAATTTTTTTTGTCTTTAAAATGAAATAAATGTAATGCCACATGCGAGTTCAAGACAATATGGGTAACAGAACCACAAAACAACCTATTTGGGAAGGCTCTTTATAACCAGATAGATTTAAAGGTTTCTACCCAACTCCTCACAGGGGATAGCTCAAGGATTTCTTTTTTTAAGGAATCAACCTAAAGTCATGGTCTTGTCAAAAATTTCCAGGCAACAGTGCTCTAGCTACATCATGAGGAAAATTCTAAATAGATTTACTCTAGGTGGAACCTTCATATCTTTCCAACGAGGTGTAAACCCTCAGTCCAATACTACGTGACTTCCGATCCTAAAAACATGTTTTTTTTTAGTTTGGGTAAGGTTGGAAGAGTCACAAACCTTATTCGAATTTTCAACGCAATGGTGGGCTAGTCACATCATGAAGAAAATCCAAAACGGGTCTACTCTAGGTGGGGTGCTCATATTGTTCCAACAAGATGTAAACCCCTCGGTTTAATACGACACCACCAATTCTAAGGTTCTTCTCCAAGCTTAGGTGAAGCTTTTTCTCAATAGATCCCAGCCCCACAAACCATGTATACAAAAATGACTACAATAGCAAGGTAATATAATAGGAAAGCGAGAAAAGACAAGAAGAAAACAAGACACGACCAACAAACAATGCAAAGCTAGCTAAAATTAGGCTTGACTCTCTTTATGGAAACATCAGCCCACAACAATTTGTCCATTTGTCGCACCTTGAAAAAAAATACAACCTCGTGAGGCACGTCGCATGCTCATGAAATGATATACTAATAGAGTCTCCACCAAACTTTATTTATTCCTAAAACTGGAAAAGGAAAATATTGATAAAACCCATATAAGGACGACTAAGATTATGGTCGTCACAACCAAATCAGAGTTTGAGAGTCGATTACGTAAGGGGAAGGTATTAGTATCCCTCATGTCAGTTATACTCAACAGGAACCATTTAGTTAGTTTGCTCATAAGTGTTAGCATTTGAAATTTGTGCTTCTCAAGTTATTGAAAGAGAAAAAGAAAGGGACTAAAAGGTTTATTTTTTATTAGGGTGCCTGACAAGACTTTGAATCTCATTCCTACGTATCTCCGGGTGCGATGGAGATCTCAAGGCTATGTAGTTTTGGGTAGAAAATATTTGTTTGTTGGTCTATTTTAGAGAAAGTTGTCATTGTCGTAATCGAACAAAAAACATTGCTTACCCAAAACAGTTTAGAGGAGCGTGTGTTTGCATCATGTAGAATAGATTTATACATGTCAACATTCGTGGGAAAATGTCACTTATCTCACTCACACATGTGTGAACGAGGCGTTATTTTGCATCATCTCCAGACGAAGATGTCTTTTGTTTAAGAAAAAAATGTATTTTTGGATTTTTGCTTATGGAGCCTGACGAGACTTTGAATCCCGCTCCTACGTATCTCCATGTGCAACATAGAACTCAAGGCTACATAGTTTTGGGTATAAATTGTTTGTTTATGGATTAATTTTAGCAAAAGTTGTCTTTGTCGCAATCAAACAGAAAATATTGCTTACCCAAAATAGTTTAGAGGAGCGGGCATTTGCATCACACTGAATGGATTTCTACATATCAAAATTCATGGGAAAATGACACTTATCTCACTCACGAATATGTGGACGGGGCATTGTTTTGCATCGTCTCAAGACAAAAACATCTTTCTTTTAAGAAAAGGGGTATTAAATCAGTGCGTGGCGGCGTGAAAATATATTAATGTGTTGAATATCTTTTTGGATAGATGACGAAAGATCGAGCAATATAATGTGGGTCAATCATTCAATCCTTCGAGGAACAGGCAAGTGTAAACCATCCATTCCCTTTTCGTCTAAGTTATTTGAGAAATTTTATAATGGACTTTAATATTTTATTTGGATGACAAAAAGATCGAGCAATATGACGTGGGTCAATCATTCGATCATTCGAGGAGCAGGAAAGTGTAAACCACACATTCCCTTTTCAATCGGGTTTGATTAAGAAATAGTTTTATACGTTTCGGGTAAGCGAAAAAAGAAAAGCTCGATATTGAATAAGGGTTTATCACTAGGGGTGTAAGCAGATCAGAAAAAACCAATTAAATTGACAATCTAAAAAAACCGATTGTTTTTGGTTCGGTTTAAAAACCGAACCAAACCAATTAAGATTGAGGTGGTTAGGTTTGGTTCTCAGTTTTAGTTTTTAGGAACCACCAAACTGATGACTATAAATACCTACTTAATATTTTATTTAGATCACTAGGAAACTCAAATTTTGTATCGGTCCAACATTTCTCCATCATTCTTTACACTTACTTTCTTTGAAAAAATATGTAGTCAAAATCAAAGTGCAAACATAAAAAAATATAGAAACTATAAGCCATAAAAACTTGCTTTCACCAAACTGCTACTCTGGCTTCCCACCACCACTGTTTCTCTCGCCACCATCATTCTTATAGATTATGATTGTCTTATTCGTGTTCAAGTTCTCTTTTTTAGTTTTCATCTTTTTTTTAACCTTTTATGTTTCTTCTTCAACGAATTTCCTTCTAGTCTTATTACAAAATAGTTTTGATGTGTGTTTGAGGTGTGAAATATGTTAATTTGTGTGTATTTAAACCTTTTATTTTTATTGTTTTGTTTTACTTGTTAAGTTTTAAAATCTCTTCCCAACCTTCTCATCCCAAGTGCCAACTTTTGTATTCGATAGTGAACTTATTTCATGATGTACAAAAATTATGTCAATGCTTCATATGGATTAAGAACAACTTGTAAGTTGTTTGAAAAGTAGAGCATGAAATACATTATATAAAATGTATTATTTGAAAAAATAATAGCATAAAATACACCGAAAAACATTATAGCAAATAATGCACAAATGAATATAATGTTTAGGAAAAAAAATGTTGTAAACCGATCAATCAAACCAAACCAAACCTCTTAGTTTGGTTTTATTCAATTTTTAAAAGACACTAAAAACCAAACCAAACCAAACCAATGTAGATATCATCGGTTTGGACGATTTTTTGACCAAAAATCGGTCCAAACTAAACCGAGTATACCCCTGTTTATTGCATTAGTGGAAAAAGGTTTGTAAAATTGTTTGAATCGATTTGAAAATGGTTTGAAGTTAATTTGAAATTGAATGGAAATGGTCAATGGTTTAATATGAGAAAATGGCTCGACGTTCGATCGAACGCTATTTTTTGTTCTTTTTATTTTTATTTTTAAAAGTGATTGATTTTAATATTAAATTAGAATCTAACCAAGACGATGAAATAATCAAAAGGAACGCATAAAATTACGCAATCAATACAGCCCAGGGTGAGGGATACATTTTACCAAATTGGGATTGTAGTAAGGATAATCAATACAAAATAAGCTAAAATGCAAACAAAAGAAGCACACACGACATATTTATAGCACACATTGAATATAATCGAATTGAAAGAAGTAAAGTAAAAGAAACGTGCACGAGTCAAGATCATAATGCAAGGACGCGAATCAAAGTCGCTCAATGCAAAGTTGTGCAAAGCTACCGTAAGAGAATCTAAATTCGATTTAAGCGTAACGACGTTGGATCATCATAGGCCATCATGAATCAAATAAGTTGCTAACGTGAAGCACATTATTGCAAAGTGAATCAAAATAAGAATGAAAACCAAAACATAACGAGACGAAAAATGAAATGAAACTTAACGCGTGTAATGATTAAACAAAGGCATCAAACCGTACAGATGTAAAAACCTCGCAATCGACCTCAAAAAAGCGTATCGCAAAGAGATGCACACAAAGTTATATAATGTGATAAAATCCAGTTTATATGTAGCGACAACGAAAGTGAAGTTCCATACGTAAGGACCGAAATACATAGAAATATCACATCAATGTATCGACAGAAATCTAAGGGCATAACGACATACGATTAACACCCAATCCGTGGATTACATATGATTTTCAACATAATTAGAATAGTTGCAACCACACATATTATATTCTTCAATATTAGGCATCTTTACAAATTATTACAACATCAAGCGTGACCAAAAATAAAATAGCAAAGAAATAAAAGCAAACTGAAATCGTAAATTTCGAAAATAAATATGCAACACATTAAAATAGAGACGTATCCGAGCAACAAAAGAAATGAACAACCAACCGAGAGTCGCGTGACAGCCACAATGGAGCCGAGTTGTGTTCATTATTGTTGTGGGAGGTTGAGCTATTGTTGAAGTAAGTTTTTGGATGTATGGAATAAACACAGTTGGTGAAAACAAGTCCTATTGAAACGACAACCTAGACAATTTTCGCCATTTCTTCTTGTTTTCTAAATTAACAAGCCAATTGTTGCTCCGGAACCATATGGAAGATGTAAATGATAACATGTTAATGTTCCTTCCTAGCACAATGCTCCTTTAGTATATATGTCATGTATAAGGGTTGCTCCAGTGCAGTGGTTTTTACGGAAAGAGACAGTGGTGTGTGTTTATGTTGTTGTGAGTTAAGGTTGTGATGAAAAACGGAAATGAAGGTGAGGTAAAAGGAGTGTGTTTAAATGTTATGCGTGAGTTAGAGATATAGAAATATAGAGGAAGAATAAGATGGTTGTAGTGGGTCGGCTTTTTGAATGGAGGTGAGTCACGATTATGATGAAGTACGACGTGACTCGATTGTTGAAGGTGGTTAATAGAGTTGAAAGCATATGTGGAAGGGGAACAAAGACATGAACGGGTAGTAGAAGCGATTAAATTGGCTGATCACGGAGGTGGTTGTTGCTTGTTTTATGGTGGTTGGGGCGGTTATGCAAAGGTGGTGCAAGACGTTTGGGTGGGTGTTTGAACGATGAAGGAGTATGGTGATGGTTGCTGAAGCACATTGTTCACGGCAGAGAAGAGTTTTGGGTGTTTGTTGCATTGAGGAATTGAGAGAGGTCGTTGTGACATAAGAGATTGTTTAAAGGGGCGGTGAGTAGAGGTGGAAGTGGAATGATGAAGTAATGGCGATTTTAAGAGGAAGATGTCGATGGGGAGGCGGTCACTGGAATAGAGAAACTAGGGAGGAAGAAGAAGAGGCGAGGAAGGGAACATAAACATCATTTTCTCTTTCTTTTCAATAAATGGGCATTTTCTTTGAAAATAAAGAGAGAAAAACTAGTCTTAACCAAATGGATCATGTTGAGCCCTTTTCAAAATGAGGCCACCTTATTCCTTTTATTTTGAAATTACACCAACAACCAATCCCTAAGCGTCATGTGTCACCAAATTTGGGTCTTCCTTGTTTTGTCTTTTCTGTTTTAATAAAGAGTCATACTATTGATTTTTGTGTGATGTCAAAGATCTGTTAAAGATCGTCTTTTGTGGTCCCTTCTTGATTTTGTTTTCTTATCTCTTCATCCAAGTGAGAGTGTATTGAAAGAAAATCAAAGAGAGAAAAATTTGATTGACAGTCACATGAGAGAGAGGAAAATTCATTTTGTGAGTGCTAGTATCATTTGTAGGTCATTAAATTCCTCTTTTTCCTTATCCTATTGGCCAATATTAAATTGAGAGGTGGTCTCCAATGAGGGAGTTCCAAGTGCCATCTCTTGGTTGGTAATTAATTTTATTTTTATTTTTTCTACTTCTTTTATTATTTTTTGAATTATGAAAATAGATTTTGATAATTAAATTAAAAACGAACAAAATGACATAAAATAAAACTAAAAACATGATTAATTCTAATTAATTTTGCTGACCATTTTGACCAAAAAAACAAAAATAAAAGGATATAAAATGAATAAAAATCAGGCGTAAAAGTATCCAAAAAAATACAATGAATGTACCAAAATGACCAGTGTAAAATAAACTTCTGGAAAACAGGCAAGTTTTGATCAAATTTTGAAGTAAAATGTGTCTGGTTGAAAAGGCTCAGGCTGATTAAAATGCGAATGCAAATGGATTTAAAAAAATAAAACGAGCATGCCAGATTAAACCACACGAACTGTAGATCAACAAAACTTACGCCTGCAAGCTCGATTTCGAAATTGTTTGCCTACTAATTTTACTTACATTTGAGAATTGATTTAACTTGTCTGTCTGTAGAACCGAGAATTTATTCTTGTTGACATTCGAGGTAGTATGCAGGATGAAATGCATGCTATGATATGTAAATGGTGCAAATATTATGATGCATGTATAAATTTATTGATCGAGGGGCAAAATTGGAGTATGATAATGTGTTGGAAATCTATAACCAAAATGAGATAAAAATGTTATTTAGTTTGAGTCATAAGCAAATGGTATGATTCAAGTCAAGAGAGTGAATGATTTGAATCAAGATCCAAGAACCAAGAAAACTGCTATCATAATTTGAATTAATCCTTTTATGATTCGAGTAATGTGATTTGGGTCAACAAAAACTCTGATTCAAATCTAATCCACAGAACCAAAACCCAAAATATGCTATTTGTTTTTTATCCGAGTCAAGCGTAATTGTGCAAAACATCTATGATTTGAGTCACATATTGTTGTGATTTGAATTATATTGACAGAATCAACTCTTGCTTTTGTGTAATTTGTTTTATTTGAGTCAAAGACTCATGTGATTCGAATTTTACTCACAAAAACAAATTTATGGATTTTCTAAATCCTTTGATTCGAATCATGTAAGCCCGTGATTCAAATCACACTTCCAAAATTTTAATTTTTGCAAAACATGGAGTGTTATTCTGAATGTAAACTTGACATGACTTAAACCATTCTCAAATGTGGTTCTTGATTTAAAACTTCAACAATTTGACTATAAGTGTATTGCTCGGATTATAATCAAATAACTTTATTTATACATACGTAAAACAGATTAAGAACTAAAATATAAGATGCACAATCATGTGAGGAGACTCAATAATGATAAAAAAAACAAAACCAAATCCTAAATGATAAGCAACAAGACATAAACCATATGAGGCAGAATCTGACTTTGAAGATCACTTATGAAGACTCTACCTCTGATGGAGATCCAGACTCTGAAGAAGTCAACTCTGAAGGAAGCCATCCTGGTGACCCAGACTCTGAAGCTTTATAAGCTAAGAAGAGGACTCTGATGTGATCAGCCTCTGAAGAGTGAAGTCTGAAGGAAGTCAGCCTCTGAAGCAAAATTTCTTCAACCAAGGCAACTCTAACAGGCTTAGAACCTTTTTAATCATGTGAAGACTTAAGGAAAAATCCCTCTACTGGTTGTTTGAGCTTCAACGGATCATTCCTCTTGTAGAAAGGTGTTTGCTTGATGTGTCTAATGAAATACAAAGGTTAACCAACCTTTTCGTGAAAGACTCAAACATCTGTTTTCTCCCTTTATATATAAGGAGCAGAAGGGCTAAAGAAGAAGACCATCAAGCTTTAATATAACATACTGCTACAGACTATGTTCATTGACATTCAAAGAGAATCTACTCTATCAAATTCATAAAGACTTAATTTATGTATATTTTAGAAGTTCCCAAGTATTAGTGTCTTTCTAAGTTATATTATGTCTACACTTCTGATTGTATATCAAGTTTAGTTATCACCCAAATCTCTTAATAGTTTGTTATAGAGTCAAAAATCTCTTGCTTTAGTGCTTAAGCATTTGAAGTCTTTAGCTTGTGTGCTAGAGCAAGGAAGTCTTGAGCTTGTATGCTTGAGCAATGAAGTTTCAAACTTGTGTGTTTAATCAAGGAAGTCTTATAATTGTGTGTGTAAGCAAATAAGTCTCTTAATTGTGTGCTTGAGAATTTGTAATCAGTTTGTTTATAGTGAAAATTCCTTCGAAGTACAAGGGAACTGAACTAATCTCAAGTTGTGAGAGGAACCAAGATAACTGTTTGTGTCTCTTGATTTACTTTACTTGCTTCTGTACTTACATATTCCACTGTTGTCAACTCTGATACTCCAAGTCAGAATCTGTTAAGGACCTTCAAAATCCAACCTAGCCTTTCTTAGTCAGACTCTGAACTCAGTGTTCAAAATCTGTTTGAAAGCCATCAAAAGCTTAAGTTAAAAGGCCTAAAAAAGAGAAAAAGGAAATACAATTCAAACCTCTTTATTATGTTTTTCTCACCTTCAGATGTAACTTCAAATGACTCTTGGTAATCTCATTATTATTGTCTTGTTTGTTCAATTTCATGATCATATGCTCAAAATAAAAGACTCTCAACTTCCTCAACATATTATTATTGAACTCAACAACAAAATTCTAAGCTTCAAGGCCAACACTAAGCATGTCATCCTTTGGTATGATCACATCAAAGAAACCTAGACAACCAAGAATGGTTACATATGGCTCCTTCAATGTAAAAAATGCTCGCCTAACTACATCTCTTAATCGTAGTTATGTATTTGGAAGTTTCATCTCCAAGAAAAGTTAAGTTTATATTTTAGCTTGTTTGATAGAATACAGTACCTACCCATTCTCTACTATATCAATGTAACATGATAATCTCCTTATGGTTTAAAAGATGAATAATTTCTAAATTGTGTTTGTGACTTCACTCATTCTAGAAATCTTTGGATGAATCTTGAGGTTTTTACTACTTATTTTTTCAATCATCAAGAAAGCAACGTTTGGCTAAAAAAAAGAAGCCCTGGAACTCAAAATAACCATTTCTTCATAGGGATTTGGTGGGTACAGAGAAACAAAAACTCAACCAGCATCTCACATGAACGAATTCTCATATATCGCCTATTCCCGATTGCTCGTTCCATGACTGAATCTTTCTTCACTTGCTTTGGTAACACTTACTCTAGACTCCTAGAAGCTTGTTTCATTAAATGAAACCCCTTTCATTTTTTTCTACATTATTAACAATGTTGATAGCAATTATATTAATATACTTCCCCGTGCATGTTTTGGTGAACATGTTCACAACTTTTCTGAAGCATGACAACGTGGCTTCTACGATTAGATTCCCGACTCTACAAATATTTTTCAAGTGGATTTTCATGTCATCCATCACAGCCCCTCGGTAGTCGTAGCCAGAGACATAGATCTTAGTGATTCAATTCATTATACATGTTCATCACACAATATTAATCTCACGGAGTCCCTACTAGTAAGTATCAATTATATGTCGTATTGATTTAGGACAATCATTATATGTTACATAAAAAATATCTTTTCAAAATCATCCACACTATGAGAAAACAATAAAAAAGATGACTCAGTGACTACTAAACCAGATGCATCTATCAACATTGACATATTTTTTCAAGTTCCCCTCATCCGACACTAATAGCAATTTGACTTTTGACTTTGACATAGTCAAAAGTAATTTTAGAGGTATAAAATTGATTCAGAAGTATTTTTGAGATGTTTGATTCTTCTCAAGTATAATTAATTCTATTTTCAGAACTGATTCTACTTGAAGCTAAAATTTATATTTTCTGAATTTAAATATGAATTTTACACTTAAATTTATTATTCAACTCACTATTGCATAAATGTATCAAAACATAGATAAATTCTATTAAACTCAATTATGTTAAAATCAATTCAATCAAAATTCAATTTTATCAAAATCAATTTTATGAACTACTCCCTCCGTTTTTTACTATAAGTCGTTTTTTACTTTTCAGACGTATTAAGAAATGTAATAATTGTGGTATAAAAAATAGAAATTACGAAAGATTTTACAAAATTATTTTTTATTAATGATATTGGAAAAACAAATTAACATAATTGAAAGGAGAGAGAATAATAAATATATAAGGGTATAATAGAAAAAATAACATTAATAATTCATTGAGATTATAAAACAAATATTACATACACTAAATGATATATTTGTTTGTTGATGTCATTAACCTTTTCTTTTAAATTATAATATATTTCCTCTTTTAACCTTTTAATTAAATAAGTGACGTCTTGGCACTTCCCAACTTGCTCGTACTAAATTGCTTTCAATTCAAGAATCGCACCACGAGTGTGACACTGTTTAAAATTATCCACAAAATGATTCTGTTGGATGCGTTTTTGTTCATCCACCGATTAAAAAAATAAAATAAAACTCATGTTCAACAAAATCACGACACGACTTCACCACAACATCCTACGTGAGCCACAAGATTCATTCAACTTCTCCACTTTTCCATGTCGGACTCCGACGATTTCATTTCTTCTTTCTCACTTTTCAATCTACATCTCACGTGTCTTTCTTTCACTCTCACACTCACACATTTCACTTACAACTCTTCAATCTACACTTCTTCTCATCAATTCTGTCCAGGAACAACCTAAGTTGAAAACAGTTCTAACAAAGATGAAAAAGGTACAACCTTAATTGTGTGTTTTTGTACTATTTAATCATTATAATTGATTTTTGATACATGATACATGTTTCTCTTTTGAGAAGTGTAGGATCAAGATGGATTAACTAGAGTTTCTTTGAATTCTGGATCACATTCTGTTACACATATTCAACTCAGCAATCAGTTATCTTGGGCGAATGACTATGCTCTTAAGGTTCTTTCTATGGATTTTTGTCTATTCATGCCATTGACTTAATGAAAACAAAAATTAAATTCTGGTCTAACATGTCTTCTTTCTACTTTATAGATAAGGAAACCATATACTATAACAAAACAAAGAGAAAAATGGACAGATGAAGAACATAAGAAGTTCCTTGAAGCGTTAAAGCTGTATGGCCGCGCCTGGCGACGCATTGAAGGTATCATTGGTTATAAATTTTGATATGTAGGAAAAGTATGATGTTAGGATTTATAGGTAAAAAGGAAATTTAGTAATGAAGAAACATGATTGTGTTTGGTTTAAGTTTTGAGATTATTGAATTTCACTACAGAACATGTTGGTACAAAGACTGCGATCCAGATTCGAAGTCATGCTCAGAAGTTTTTCTCTAAGGTCTATTCTTTCAGGCGCATTTTTTGTACCATTAACCATAAACAAACCTATGTTAAGATTTGTAACTTTGTTTGTGGTTCAATTTTCGTCTTGATTAACTCATTTGTCTTGATTCCGTGTTAGGTTCTTCGCGACAAAAGTGAGAGCATTACAAACACTAAGGAGTCTATCAAAATTCCTCCTCCAAGACCGAAACGTAAGCCTATGCATCCTTACCCTCGCAAGCGGGCTGAGACGGCCGGTAGTAAAGAAATTTCTGTCGCGAAAAAGGAAGTGAATTGTAATTCTCTAAGGACATCAGATTTTGATCAAGAAAATCAATCTCCAAAATCAGTATTACCTACACCCGGTTGCGAAAGCCTTGGTTCGTCGGATTCAGATACACCAAATGGAAGTTTGTCTCCAAGATCTTCGATTAGCTGCGTCTGCGCAAGTGTTTCCACGCCTGCTGAATTCAAAACACAATCAGAGGAAGAAGCTGGACTAGATGCTGATTCACCTCCTGATGAGAAACCTCTTATGGTAACTAACTTCCTAATCCATTTCATGATTTCATCTAATTGAGAACATTATCATGAGAAAATTGTGCGTGATTTATATACTCGTATGTTTGATCTTATCGCTAGAAACCTGAGATTCTCCCCGACGAAAGTGTTTCTGCAAAAGAAAGCATAGCAGAAGAATCGTCTCTTCGAAGTCTTAAACTTTTTGGGACGACTCTATTTGTAAAAGATACTCGCAGACCATCTTCTCCAACAATCGAGGCATGCGAACCAATAATACCGCTTGACAAACACGTAAGCAAGGGTGAACAAGAATCGGATTGTCTTGGCAATAGTTCACTATGTGAAACTTCAGCCATATCTCAGTTAAGAGTGAGAGTGAGACGCGAAACATGCGGAAAAGGGTTTGTGCCTTATAAAAGGTGCATGTCAAAGAAGGAAAACCAGTCTTCATCTGCAACAGCTGATGAAAGATAACAGAAAAACATTCACCTTTTGTCTGTTTGGTAACTCTATATCACGGTGATACCGCGCGTTAGGGGCGAATGGTGAAGACGCGATAAATAGATATCCTGCTACCATTCTAACATAAGCTACAAAATTTGACATTTCTGTTCAAATTTCCAAAGCTTCCTTTTGTAATTTTTCACACTTTAAACTGTGAATTGTCTTACAATTCTAAATGCTCAGTAAAAGTAATTGTTGAAGTTACTCTGAGTGTGAGAGTACTTGTTCATATGTTCTCATATTTACCATGCTGGAATTACTACTAAAAAGGCCTCTTTAATGGATCTACTAATAATGTTGTGATACTTGCATCAAAATATCCAACAATCTAACGATAAAAGTGTATTACACTCTGAAGCATGGGTACTTCTAAAATGGTGAAGTACCGGCACCGGGTGCACACTCGTACCGGGTATACGTACCGTATTTGTGGTACTTCATCTTTTCTGATTATTCGATTTCGAGTGAAATTTGTGATTTTTGATTTTTTCAAATATCAATGTAATATATTTATGTATTTTAATTTCTTATGTATTATTGTGAACGTAACAATTTAGTTTTCTACTCATATTTTATAGAAAACTTTTACTTTTTTATTAAAGGACCCGTACCTTTTTTTTTTTTAAATGGCATATCCCATATCAATACCGGAAGCCGTATCGGGTGCCGTACCCGTAACTATGCATCATAGGTATTACATGAATACATTAGGAGTAAGTTGGTAGAAAAACTCACAAGATGGTTCATGTTAGAATTTTTCAGCAACCGAGAATAAGAGTTCAGTTGTATTAAAGACCCAAAACTCAATTTTTCTTGAAACCGTTGTAAAGTACCATGGTGTTACTTATTACACCCTATCTCTGCACGCACTTTGGAGAAATTAAAAATACTCAATTTTAAATTTTAAAATTTAAACGCTCTTAAAATACGAATCATCTCTAGTGATTGGAAATAATTATCAAAATTATATATTAAAAACTTCGGAGATTGAAATTCTAATGCGCCTAATATATCACATTTGTAGTGTTATATTTGTGAAAGTTCAAAATAGAGGCGATGCCAGTTATGGGTGTTCAAAACCGAACCAACTTGTCATACCTTAAAATTTGTCATCCTTTTTCAATTTTGTCTGGCTTATTGCTCATTGCATCTGCATATCCACATGCTCTAATCATTGATATCATAAGACATTCATTTTACCATTGCATTTTTGAAGTAAACATCATTGATTCAAAGGTCTTTTGATGTTCATGATAACATAAAGCTAGGGTTTCCCTGAGGATCAAATCTGGGGCATCCTATGATACATGGACTAACAATTATCTTGAACCCAAAACCATGAAACTCTAATTCTTGATTCCTGACACTTACGGATTTTAGGGTTTGCATCTTGACATTGCATTTGATTATGGATTGCTGGTTTACTTGGTCAACCATGAAAGATTGACCATGACTGGTTAAATCTCTTTATGGGGTTATTCATTACTCTATCCATTGTCTGTTTGGTTTGAACTCAAGGGCAGACATTAAGGTCAATTCAAGATATATTCATGATTCATGTTCAAATTGAAGGTCAAGTTTTATTCATAGCATTCAAGTGCAAGATTCAATATTTCAAAATTGGAATTTAAAGGGAAAGATGTTAGCTTGGAAATCAAGTCACATTGCATTACAAAAGAATCTATTTTCATTACCAAAACATTCAAACATTACATTACAAAAGAATCCAAAATAAATTACACAAAAATTGCATTTTTGACCTACAATTGACCTATGGTCAACTGTTGACTTTTTTGGTCAAGCAGTTGACCAAAGTCAACTTTCTAATCCTAATCCCAAGACCTATTTCCAAGCATTTCCAAATATCTTCAAGCCTTGTGTCATGGTTGGTTCTTCATGTTCTTCAAGTATGCCAAGTTTCTTAAAGTCCACGCCATTACCAAGTTTCCCCCATCAAGTTTTCATTTTGCCATGCCTTGACTTAGATCCTCCAAGCACCCAAATTCCATACACCAAGCCATATCTTATCAAGCAAACAACAAACCTGCAGCAAGAGATAAAAAAAACAGTGCATAACAAAATTGAACTAGTAGCAAGCATCTAACACTTAGACAACATTCAAAGGCCAATCATGCTTTACAATTTAAAGTTTCATAAAAACTAAAAGTATCATTCAATCCACTTTCAAGTTTTAACAATTAATCATATTTATACTTCATGTTCCTGTATCATGATTCAACCACACTGACAGTCACAACAAATAAAGCTAAACACTTCAATTCAGTCCATTTCAGTAGTTCATTAACTTCTAATAATTAACCCTTTTTTCCAACAGCTCATTTTAACTAACTTCACCTCATCATAATATTTTTAATCCAATTAGTATAATAACAAGCTTATTAACTTCAATCCAATTTCAGCTAACAGCCAAGCAATCCAAAATTGCTTACTAATTGCATCTAACTACCAGCCTCTCATTCACCACATAATTAGCTACCATGCAAACTTCATTAGCTTCTCAACAATTAACTAACTCAAGTTGATCCAACATTTTTCCTAACTAATTCAAGCTAACTCATTAATAAAACTACAACTAACAACTAACCATATGATAACTGCAATTTAACATAACATCTATAACAATAATTAACGTCTAATTTAACAATGACAACAAACTGAAGTTAAAGCCAATTCTCCATCAAACTAACTTCTTTCCACTTAACTGTTAAACTCGAACATCTGACTTGTTCACAATTAAACTAATATTCACATAATAGAATTTCTAACACTCGATAATTCTCAACTAACTAACCTAACAGAACTAACCTGAACTCACCTTCGAAATCAACTCGATTTAACAGACTTCCTGATTCTGTTAACCTTCAACTAACTTGCACATAGAGAAATTAACAGGTTAATCTTACCCTAACCTGTAACTAATCTTGACTGAGCTACCCAAATCTATTACCACTCTCACTCTATAAATCTGAAGGAATATAGAGATCCAAAACACAGTGGAAATTAAAATTTTCTCCTTTAGTGATCCTTACGAATGGGCATGATCAGTGATAAAATTGTTACCTCTTGTGGTGATTGAAACCTTTGATGCAGATCTAAGGAGTGATAATGAACGTTGAATGGTGACAACGTCTCTACTCAGTCCACACGAACGGATTCCTTCAATCTCAGTGCTAGCTGCTACGAATGAAGGCTTTGAGTGTATGTGTGTGTGTGTGTGTGTGTGTGAGAGAGAGAGAGAGAGAAACGAAATTTCAATGGCACAAATGCTTCTGCGCAAGGGTTCTATTTATAGAACCACTTGGGTGGGCTGTAAGCTAAAAGCCCACGTAAGTGCATGTGGCTCATATCTTATGATATACCAAAACCACTTAAGCGCGTGGTACCTTACCATATTTCGTATTCTACTTAAGTGCACCGTACCTTACGATGTCCTACAATTCACTTAAGTGCACCATACCTTACGGTGTTCCTTATTTACTTTATCTCTCATCAATTCGTCCTTTTGTGTGTGACCCTATAGGTTTTCGCGGCATTGGAAATTATATTAAATCACGTATTTAACATAATAAACAGTGAGCGGTATCTAGCAACACATCACTGCTACCCAAGACACGAAAATGTCATGTGATCTGACAAATCCTTTTGTGATAATACTTATGTATACAATTACCCTTTTGCCCTTATGTCTATATTGAACACAAGGCATAGACCGTGTCATCCTTGTCCAGTTCAATATTGGGCCCGTAGACATTTATCTTGTTATGCAGGATGAGCAAATTCCATCTAGGTCACTCATGTCCCTCAGCATGCTTCGTGAAGTACCTGTCAACTGTCTTTATGGTCATCTAGTTATGGACAATGTTTGATCATCAATAAGGCACTCGACTCTACATCTAGGGTCCATAGTGGTTTCAGGTCGAAGGGTGGTATACACCATTATCACCATGAGAATAACTTATGACACTTTGCATAACATTCTATATAGTATTCTCATAGCGGGTCAATCCAATATAAATATTACTCCTAATATTCATACCTATGTTTAAGACTTGATAACTGTTAGGGACCAATTAGTACTACTTTTTATACCATTTTATTGGTCCCTTTTGCCAAGTTTTGATGTATTTACACACTTTTATTCTCACTATTTTGTACAAATGCAATTAGGTTTAATTTATTTTGTTTTGAATAGTTATTTCACAATTTTTGTTAGTTTTGTAGAATTGTTGGATAAGCAAGACCTTGGGTTCAACATTACAATTTGGAGGAAGCTTGCCAAACAAGGAAGCTGGGGAAGCAACAGTTCGCGCCGCGAACCTCCTTCGCGCCGCGAAGGCTGCGAATCCAGCAAGCTGACCAAGGGTCAAAAGTGCTGCTGTGCAGAAAAAGTAATTGCCATTTTGATGTCTGCCTGAGAAGTGCTTTTCTGCTGCTGATGACAATGTCCAATTAGGGAAATGTCAACCTTTTTGGTAGAGACAAAATAGTTTAACCTAGGGTATTGAGACATTATTCCATTCATTCACACATTGTGCTGTAGAACTTTTGTAAGGGAGAAAACAGAGTTTTTCTTCTAAAAACCTTCTGCTTTGTAACAATGGTGATGAGGAGCTAAACTCCCTTTTGTCAAGATTGGAGGTAGTAGCTATTCTCATCTATTTATGTATTCACTTTGATATATATATGAGATAGAGATTGTTGATGTATTGATAACTGTTTTTGCTTTAAGTTGAAAACCAGATTTGAGTAGTTGTCGAGAGAGATTACTTGAGTTTATACATAAAACAGATTTTCAAGTAGTGAATAAGTTGTAGAGATAGATTTATTCATTACTATTCTTTGATATTGAACATTCAAGGTTACTATATTGATAGTTAGGTGGAGAGATCGTCTAAGGATCAATATAGTAACTATCACGATATCATTTAGACATAAATGACTTTGAGAGGATATTTGAACATCATCAATAATCTTGAATCCAATTATTTATCATAGGGAATCATAGATATTTGAAATAGTGAACTCCAATCTTGCCAAGCTTTTATATTTGTCTAAAACCACTTAATAGTTTATGTTAACATTTATTAACAAGATATTTCTCCAAACAAAACAACCCTGTTACTTTCTAAACTTATAACATTTGAATTATCGAACGGCGGTAATATTACCCAATCTCTGTGGATACGATACAAAAATATTTGCCAAAGATATACTCTTTCAACAAATTGGCGTCGTTGCCGGGGATTGGTGTCGATATTACAAGCATTGCAATAATTCTTTGTTTTAAGTTTTGTTACTTTTATTGTTATCCCTCTTTTGTTTCACTTGGCTTGTTAGTTTTGTAGATTCTAGTGCATGCGAGGAAAAGTGACCGAGGAGCAACTTCAATTCGATCCTGAAATTGAAAGAACACTTCGGAAGCTCAATAGCAAAACACGAAGAAGAAGGAAACTAGCCGAAGAGAGGAATCGGAGAGAAGAAGCATCTACTTCCGCACTTGTTCCAATCGAAGAAGTGGTTGTAGAAGCTTGTGAAGGAAACATGGCGGAGGATAATCGTACTGAAATGTCCGCTAATAGTCCAAGAAGGAATGCTCAATTTGCCCGTGGAGGAAGAAATACGGAGATGAAGACCGGAATCCTCCAACTTCTCTATGCAACTCCATTCACCGGAATGGATCACGAAGATCCGTATACCCATCTCATCAAATTCTATGAGATTGCGGGTTCTACGGGAATAGACGAGGCGGGTGAAGAGACGTTATTCAAGAGGATGTTCCCACACTCATTAGTGGGAAAAGCAAAGGAGTGGTACCTTGATCAAGAATCAAGAGTGATGACGGATTGGAATCTATTAGAAGAAAAGTTCTTAGAAAGATACTTCCCTCAATCCCGATTCATGGAAGCTAAGACGGCTATAGCTGTATTTACACAAGGAGGAAACGAATCTCTAAATGAAGCTTGGGAGAGATTCAAATCAATGTTGAAGAAGTGTAAGGGACATGGTTTTGATGAGCTTACTCAAATCCATATCTTTTTGAATGGTCTCCAATCAACCCATAAGACACTTCTGGATGCCACCGCGGGTGGTTCGCTTATATCAAAAACTGCGGAAGAAGCTAAAGTCATTATTGAACGGATGGCCCGTAATGATCATCAAGGTCAACATGATCGTAGCCCTTCGCAACGTAAGCCCGGAGTGTTAGAGTTGAATACCAATGATGCCATCCTTGCACAGAATAAGCTACTCTCACAGCAAGTGGAGCTTCTTACTCAACAAATGGCCAAGCTTCCACAGCAAATAAAAGAGATTCAAGGGTTTCAAGTTCAGCATCAAGTAGCATGTTGTGAGTTGTGTCAAGGGGATCATCCTACTGGTTTTTGTCCTCCACCCCAAGAAGAAGTCAGTTATGTGAACAACCAAAACCAGGGATATCAAAGACAACAGCCTAACAATCAAGGCTATCAACCAAGAAACAATCAAGGGTACCAACCGTCAAGGTTCAACAATCAGAATTATCAACAGCAAAGCCCTTACCAACAACCAAACTCTCAAGGTCAGCAGTCGCAAGGAGGAAATTCCAAGCTAGAAGACACTCTTCAACAATTCATGCAAGCTTCTATGGCAAATCAGAAAAGTAACGAGGCGGCAATTAAAAATCTGGAAAATCAAGTAGGCCAACTCGCGAAGCAGCTGTCGGAACAAAATGCAGGGCCTTCTTTCTCTGCTAACACTCAACCAAATCCAAAGGAGCATTGCAAAGCAGTAGTCACACGGAGCGGTAAAGCGTTGGTAAGTGAAAAAGGTGAAGAAATTGTAGAAGAGAACACCACTGATGGGATGCTGGAAGAAACAGACATAGTTGGTGCAAAGGAAACTGCTTCTGGAAATGCTCAGTTCGCGCCGCGAACCACCTTCGCGCCGCGAAAAGAGCAGGTTTTGCCCACTGCTGTGCAGACTGATATTGAAGGGAAAAAAGATGCTGAATTAAAGAAAAAGAAGAAATCTGAGAAGGGAGTGAATGTCATTCCAACTCAACATCTACCCTATCCACATGCTCCATCAAGGAAAGACAATGCTAGGCACTATGCACGGTTCATGGACATCTTCAAGCAACTCCAAATCAACATTCCATTTGCTGATGCATTAGAACAAATGCCACGGTATGCTAAATTTATGAAAGACATTCTTACCAAGAAAAGGCGACATGTGGAAGATGAGACCATCATTCTTGATGCACGGTGTAGCGCAATCATCCAGAAGACTTTACCTAGGAAGGAGTCCGACCCGGGCCGGGTTGTTCTACCGGTAACCATTGGAAGCACATACGTTGGGAATGGTTTGATAGATTTGGGCTCTAGTATAAATTTAATTCCCCTTTCCATTGTCAAACGATTGGGAAATGTGGAGATTAAATCAACAAGAATGACCCTACAACTAGCAGACAAGTCTACAACCTCACCATACGGAATTGCCCAAGACATGCTCGTAAAAGTGGACAAATTTTTGTTTCCTGTGGATTTTGTAATAGTAGAGATGGATGAGGACCGCGATGTACCCCTAATCCTTGGAAGACCTTTTATGAAGACCGCTCGGATGATGATCGACATAGATGATGGGTTAATGAAGGTTAGAGTTCAAGACGAAGAGGTGACCTTTAACCTTTTCGAAGCAATGAAACATCCAACTGACAAGCATGATTCTTTTCGAATTGATGCAAGTGAAGAGGAAGTAGTGGAGGTCGTGAATCAAATCCATATTTCTAATCCTTTGGAAAGATCCCTAATCGGAGCATACAATGTGTTAACCGACAATGAGGAACGAGAGATTGAAGCGATGTTGCACGAGTTAGAATCTTGTGGTGAGCTGGCCTATCAAGAAGAATTAGTGGAAGATTTGGATGCAAAGAAGGAAACTGAAGAGCAAAAGTTAGAATTGAAGATGCTTCCGTCACATTTGAAGTATGTGTTTCTTGGAGAGGAGTGTACCAAGCCGGTGATTATAAGCAACACATTGTCCACGCAAGAGGAAGATAAGTTGATTCAAGTATTGAAAAAGAACCAAGGTGCGATAGGATGGGTTTTATCCGATTTGAAGGGTATTAGTCCAGCATATTGCATGCACAAGATAATGATGGAGGAAAACTTCAAACCGGTTGCGCAACCTCAGAGGCGTTTGAATCCATCAATGAAAGAGGTGGTTCGTAAAGAAGTTGTCAAACTTTTAGAAGCCGGAATGATTTATCCCATATCTGATAGTGCATGGGTGAGTCCGGTACAGGTGGTACCCAAGAAAGGCGGAATGACGGTGATTAAAAACGATAAAAACGAGTTGATTCCGACGAGAACAGTGACAGGGTGGAGGATGTGCATCGACTATAGAAGGTTGAACCAAGCCACAAGGAAAGATCATTTCCCACTACCTTTCATGGATCAAATGTTGGAGCGGCTCGCCGGCAAAAACTTCTACTGTTTCTTGGACGGATATTCGGGGTATAATCAAATTTCAGTAAATCCGGCAGACCATGAGAAAACAGCTTTTACATGTCCCTTCGGCATCTTTGCTTACCGAAGAATGCCTTTTGGATTATGTAACGCACCGGCCACATTTCAACGGTGTATGCAAGCTATCTTTTTAGACTTGATAGAAGAATGCATCGAGGTGTTCATGGACGATTTTTCTGTTTATGGATCATCTTTTGAAATGTGCTTGAAGCACCTTGATGTAGTTCTAGAGAGATGCGTGGAGACCAACCTAGTGCTCAACTGGGAAAAATGCAATTTTATGGTCACTGAGGGTATAGTGCTTGGTCACAAGATTTCTTCTGAAGGGCTAGAGGTGGACAAGGCCAAGGTGGAAATTATTGAAAAGCTGCCACCTCCAACCAACATTAAAGGAATAAGAAGTTTTCTAGGACATGCCGGTTTCTACCGGAGATTCATACAAGACTTCTCAAAGATCGCAAAGCCATTGAGTAATTTACTCAACAAAGGTACGCCTTTTCTCTTTGATGAGTCATGTCTTAAAGCCTTCTTAGATTTGAAACAAAAGTTGATCACCGCACCAATAATTGTAGCACCAAACTGGAACCTTGACTTTGAACTCATGTGTGATGCTAGCGATTATGCAGTGGGTGCGGTGTTAGGACAAAGAAGTGATAAAGTTTTCCATGCCATACACTATGCTAGTAAGGTGTTGAATGACGCCCAAGTTAATTACGCAACAACTGAAAAAGAATTGCTAGCCATAGTATATGCATTGGAAAAATTTAGAGCTTATTTGATTGGTTCAAGAGTTGTAATCTATACTGACCATTCTGCAATAAAATATCTGCTTACCAAGCCGGATTCAAAACAAAGGCTTATTCGTTGGATCCTTTTATTACAAGAGTTTGATCTAGAGATTCGGGATAAAAAAGGTTCCGAGAACTTGGTAGCAGATCATTTGTCTCGATTGGTCAATGTAGAGATTACAAACAAAGAAGAAGAGGTGAGAGAAGAATTTCCAGATGAAAAACTCTATGCGATTCAAGTGAGGCCTTGGTTTGCTGATTTTGCTAACTATAAAGCAACTGGTTTAACACCGGAAGACCTCACTTGCAATCAAAAAAGGAAATTCTTAGCTGATGCAAAATATTATGTCTGGGATGACCCTTACCTTTTTAAAGTAGGGGCAGACAATATTTTGAGAAGGTGTGTAACAATAGAGGAATCAAGAGACATTCTGTGGAACTGTCACAACTCTCCGTATGGAGGTCACTATAGTGGTTTGAGAACAGCCACTAAGGTACTCCAATCGGGTTTTTATTGGCCATCTTTATTCAAAGATGCGCACGAACATGCGAAGAGTTGTGATGCATGTCAACGGAGTGGCGGAATAGGAAAACGGGATGAAATGCCTCTAACCAACATGCTAGAAGTAGAAGTTTTTTACTGTTGGGGTATTGATTTCGTTGGCCCATTCCCCTCTTCATTCTCTAATGAGTACATTCTAGTAGCTGTCGATTATGTTTCGAAGTGGGTGGAAGCAATTGCCTCACCCAAGGCCGATGCCAAAACTGTGATCAAATTTTTAAAGAAGAACATATTCTCACGTTTTGGTGTGCCTCGAGTGTTGGTGAGTGATGGAGGCTCCCACTTCTGCAATACACCTTTAGAAAAAGTTCTGCAACATTATGGTGTAAAGCATAAGGTGACCACTCCTTACCACCCACAAGCGAACGGTCAAACTGAGGTTTCAAACCGGGAAATCAAACGGATACTTGAGAAAACAGTTTCGAACTCAAGAAAGGATTGGTCTTTAAAACTTGATGAGGCTTTGTGGGCATATCGCACTGCTTACAAAGCACCTATTGGGTTGACTCCGTTTCAACTGGTGTATGGGAAGACTTGTCATCTTCCAGTTGAAATGGAGCATAGAGCATTATGGGCTCTTAAGTTCTTGAACTTCGACTCCACTCTAGCTGGAGAGAGAAGGAAAGGTCAACTCCATGAGTTGGAGGAACTAAGGAACAATGCATACCATTCTAATAAGCTGTACAAGGAGAAGACAAAAGCATACCATGATGGGAAGGTCCGCCCCAAAGAGTTTCATGTTGGCCAGATGGTATTGCTTTTTAATTCAAGGTTGAAGTTGTTTCCGGGTAAATTGAAGTCTAAATGGTCTGGACCATTTGTGGTCAAGGAAGTACGGAATTATGGAGCCATTGTGATAGAGGATCCAAAGTCGCAAGAAAGCTGGACTGTCAATGGTCAAAGACTGAAAGTCTATCATAGCGGTGACATAAACCGTGATGTGTGTGTCCTTTCCTTATCTGGATCAAGCTAATTGAGGTACCGTCGAGCTCTTAACGACGTTAAACAAAGCGCTGGTTGGGAGGCAACCCAACGTTGTTAGTGTGCATTTTAAATTTCTCTGTTGTGTGATTTTTAGCTCTGATTGAAGTTTTAAAATTTTGAAGTTCTGTTTTTTGAAGTTCGCGCCGCGACCTCCTGTTCGCGCCGCGAACTGAATGAATAAATTTGAGTGGTTTCTGTTTTTTGAAGTTCGCGCCGCGACCCCCTATTCGCGCCGCGAACTGAATGAAAAAATTTTAATTGGTTCTGTTTTATGCAGTTCGCGCCGCGACCCCGTGTTCGCGCCGCGAACTTTGCGTGACAGAAATCATTTAAAAGCTGTTTAGGTCAAGTCATTTTCATTTCAAACTTCTTCATTTCAAACCCCTTTGCCGCGCTTTCACCCCAATCCCCAAATTCCACCATTTCTCAACGTGTTTCAGTTTTTCACTCTTCCAATCTTCTTCTTTTTGCAAGTGTAGAGATTCTAAAGGTATGTAATCTTCATTTCCTCTTTTCTAATCCCTTTTTGGGTTTTTCAATTTAGGGTTGATTAGAAATCGAATTTTTCTGTGAATACTGTTTGGAATTGCTATGCATGTGTGAATTAGAATAGGATTAGGTTAGGGTTGAGTATTTTGGGGCTGGTTGGATGTGTTTAATCCCTCAATGGTGAAACCCTAGGGAGCTGTGGGGATTTCCTGAAATCGCAGGGTTCGCGCCGCGAACCACCCTTCGCGCCGCGAACTGTGAATTCCAGCAGCCATTTTCCTTTTTGATTGTTGACTAATGCTGTCATATGTGTTTTGTGGTTGTGCTGGTTTTGATTGCAGATGTCTAAGAGGACTAAGACCATGGCACCTCCTCAGGCCCGTGCTCCCCGGAGGTTCATCAGTGAGGAACACGAAGCACGGTTTGAAAGCCTTGTCAAGAGAACCATTCTACCTGAAAGGTTTATCCGCCTGGCTCCAACTGGGGTGTATCACAGAGTGGTTGAGGCTTTCGAACAAAGAAAATGGATGAAGTTATGTGAGCCGGAAGCCGCAATCAACTACGACCTTGTCCGAGAATTCTACGCGAATGCGATGCATCGTGAGGAAGGTACGACCTTCATTTACCAGTCCAGAGTAAGGGGGAAGATTGTTTCATTTGGAAGGGATGACATTAATTCCTATCTAGGCCACCCCTTAACTCTTGGAGAGGGCGAGAGCTGTGAGTACAGTGTCATGGAGGTTGCCAACAGGTGGAATCTGGAAGAAGTCAATACCACCCTATGTCTCCGTGGAAAATCTTATGAAGTGAATGACCAAGGGCATCCGAAATTGTGGAAGAGAGAAAATTTCAATTTGGATGCTAGGGCTTTTTTGGTGCTACTGTTAACCAATATCAGACCAACAAGCCACACCACCACAATTCCCTTGGATGTCGGTTTTCTTTTGTACTGCATCATGATTGGAAAGACGGTGGATGTCGCAGCCCTCATTTCATGCGAGTTGAGAAAGATTGTGTTAAGCGGAACAAATTTCGGGGGAAAGGCTGGTGTGTTAGCTTATCCAGGACTTATTATGGGATTGTGCCGTAAGGCAAATGTCCACATCCCTGAGGAAGTGCACTTTTCGATCACCAGTGTGATCAGTGACGCTTATTTGAACAGGTTTCTGCAGAACCCGAATGAGAAGACTGATGCATCTGGTACTTCTTCCTCCCGATCCCGAGCCAGATCTCGTTCTCAACCTCAACCTCAGAGTACCCCAGGTTTTGATCAGATGGCTTTTGCCAACTACTGCTGTGAGAACTTTGAGGCCTCCAGGAGGTCTCAATCCTTTCTTTTCGATGCCATGCAGCAGCAGTTCCAGAACACGTTTCTGGCACCAGAGGCCCGCACTTTTCCATCGCAAGCTGACTATGCAACTTACGCTAATTGGCCTGTGGGCAGGCCAAATTTTATGGGGGGTGCAGGAGGTAGTGCTGACCCAAATGAGGAGATGGAAGATGTTCTCGGAGGTGTAGGTGGTGATGAAGAGGAGGAGGATTGAATTTGTGGAGTTTTGAAGAGAATTGTTTGTTTGAATTTCTTTTGACTAATTCTGTTTTTTGTTTTGGGAATTTTGTAATGTACTTTTTGGTGGCTCTAGTTCACCGTGACTTTATCTTAGCACTTTAATTTTTCTTTAGTATTTTTATAATTGCATGAGTACTTTGTGAAATTTAAGTGTGTTTTTAATCAAATTGGTTTACCAACAGTTCTAGTTAATTGTTCTTACGCTTAAGTCAAGCCTAAAGCAACCAAGAGTTGTTCGCAAAGAAAGAAGCATAGGATACTTCGAGTGGTGATGATAAGAATTAGTGTCGGCATTTCAAGGTACACTTTATCGCTTTCTAGACTTAACATGAGTAGGTTGATGTTGTGTGCAAAGTCCATTTCATAAATTCATTGAAGTATATGTCAGTTTTGAATCAAAATAGGACTTAACCATTTGTGAGGAAACTTTCCATTGTGCACTAAAAAAGCGGGAAACCGAGCATTATTTTGACTCATTCTTATCATGCTAAATCATGCATCAATCTAACGTTGTGTGAAATTTTTGAAAATGATAGAGGCAATTTTTGTGAGAAAAACCACTTGACCAAAAAGCTTAAATCAACGAACCTTGTGAGGAGTAATCCTTAGTTAACCCCCTTTGAGCTTGTTAGGATTCATTTGATTGATCATTGTAAAATCAATTGAAAATTGTGGAATAAATGAATCCTAATTTCTTTCGCATCAGTTGAAACCTCAAACCGAGTTGTTTGCAAAAATTTTGCCTTTTGCTTATGTTTAAGTAGGGAGCATTATTGAATAAATTTGGTTGTGGAATCTAAAATTGGGGAGAGTAAAGTGTAGAGTTGATTAGGAACTTGGAAAAGTGAGTCTCTATGGAAGGGTAAGAATAGAAAAGAAACAAGAAAAAGAAATCACCCTTGAAACCATAGAGCATGATGTAAAAAAAAAATAAAAAAAAAAATGCTCATGGTTGTGTGAATTTGAAAAGAAAAAGATAGGGACCAAGGAAAAGGAAATTGTGTAGAGTTGAGTCTTTTGGAATGCTCCCTTAGGATAGGCAATTTGGTTGAATTCTCTTAATCTTATCCTTTCTTGTAACCTAAGCCACATTACAACCTTTGAAAGACCTCTTGATTCTCATTTTTCACATAATTTGGTACTTGTTGTGATAACCGCATGATTTGAGTTGTGTTGATTTAATTGCTTGGATGAGTGAAAATAACCTTTTATGTTATTCATCATTATCATGATGTGTGTGTGTAAGCTTGATTCAATTTTGACATATATAGCTTTGAATTCCTTGGAATGATTTTTGCACTTTACCATTTCCCTTATTCATGTTTGTCTAGAATTGAGATAGGTGAATTGAGAAGAGGCCAAACACTTTTGAACCATTTGAAGGTCCTTGATAAATGCTTGTTTAAATCTTTTGTGTCATGATCTTGGTTGTGAGGGTGGAAACTTTTGTTTAGGGACAAACAAAATGCTAAGTTGGGGAGAGTTGTTAGGGACCAATTAGTACTACTTTTTATACCATTTTATTGGTCCCTTTTGCCAAGTTTTGATGTATTTACACACTTTTATTCTCACTATTTTGTACAAATGCAATTAGGTTTAATTTATTTTGTTTTGAATAGTTATTTCACAATTTTTGTTAGTTTTGTAGAATTGTTGGATAAGCAAGACCTTGGGTTCAACATTACAATTTGGAGGAAGCTTGCCAAACAAGGAAGCTGGGGAAGCAACAGTTCGCGCCGCGAACCTCCTTCGCGCCGCGAAGGCTGCGAATCCAGCAAGCTGACCAAGGGTCAAAAGTGCTGCTGTGCAGAAAAAGTAATTGCCATTTTGATGTCTGCCTGAGAAGTGCTTTTCTGCTGCTGATGACAATGTCCAATTAGGGAAATGTCAACCTTTTTGGTAGAGACAAAATAGTTTAACCTAGGGTATTGAGACATTATTCCATTCATTCACACATTGTGCTGTAGAACTTTTGTAAGGGAGAAAACAGAGTTTTTCTTCTAAAAACCTTCTGCTTTGTAACAATGGTGATGAGGAGCTAAACTCCCTTTTGTCAAGATTGGAGGTAGTAGCTATTCTCATCTATTTATGTATTCACTTTGATATATATATGAGATAGAGATTGTTGATGTATTGATAACTGTTTTTGCTTTAAGTTGAAAACCAGATTTGAGTAGTTGTCGAGAGAGATTACTTGAGTTTATACATAAAACAGATTTTCAAGTAGTGAATAAGTTGTAGAGATAGATTTATTCATTACTATTCTTTGATATTGAACATTCAAGGTTACTATATTGATAGTTAGGTGGAGAGATCGTCTAAGGATCAATATAGTAACTATCACGATATCATTTAGACATAAATGACTTTGAGAGGATATTTGAACATCATCAATAATCTTGAATCCAATTATTTATCATAGGGAATCATAGATATTTGAAATAGTGAACTCCAATCTTGCCAAGCTTTTATATTTGTCTAAAACCACTTAATAGTTTATGTTAACATTTATTAACAAGATATTTCTCCAAACAAAACAACCCTGTTACTTTCTAAACTTATAACATTTGAATTATCGAACGGCGGTAATATTACCCAATCTCTGTGGATACGATACAAAAATATTTGCCAAAGATATACTCTTTCAACAATAACTCCTTATCCATGATCCATGAGATGTGATCATCAGTCTATATACATAATAGTCTTAATACTTTAATATTATCCCACTTCACAACAAAGCTCGACTCCGGATACTTTAACAATAGTGTCCTTATGTTTAATGGGATCTCATGATTAAGTCACACTTGATACATTAAACGAACTAGCTATTCTAGGGACTTTATTAAACAAACATAATAAAGAAAAATCCTTTTATTATTAATAAATAATTCGATACAAGTACCAAAAGTATTGGCCTCTAGGGCTTACACCAACAATCTCCCAGTAGTACTAGAGTCAATCAGGCATACCCTTAATGCCCATAGATCTAGTATGGCCATCATGCTTCTGCTATGCAAGAGGCTTTGTCATTGGGTCAACAATATTGTCAAGTGTAGGTACTCTGCATATTTTCACATCTCCTCTATCTATTATCTCTCGAATGAGGTGATAACACCTAAGTATGTGTTTAGATCGTTGGTGAGATCTAGGCTCCTTAGCTTGTGTGATAGCACCATTGTTATCACTGAAGGAGAAGGGCGATCCAAAACACAGCGGAATTTAAAATTTCTCCTTTAGTGATCCTTACGAATGGGCATTATCAGTGATAGAATTGTTACCTCTTGTGGCGATTGTAACCTTTGATGCATATCTACAGAGCGATCACGAATGTTGAATGATGACAACGCCTCTACTCAGTCCACACAAACGGATTCCTTCAATCTCAGTGCTAGCTACTATGAATGAAGGCTTTGAGAGAGAGAGAGAGAGAGAGAGAGAGAGAGAGAGAGAGAAACGAAATTGCAACTGCACAAATGCTTCTAAACAAGGGTTTTATTTATAGAACCACTTGTGTGGGCTGCAAGCTAAAAAGCCCACTCAAATGTATGTGGCCCATATCTTATAATATGCCAAAATCACTTAAGCGTGTGGTACCTTACCATATTTCGTATTCTACTTAAGTACACCGTACCTTACGATGTTCTATAATTCACTTAAGGGCACCGTACATTACGGTATTCCTTAGTTACTCTATCTCTCATCAATCCGTCCTTTTATGTGTGACCCTGTACGTTTTCGCGGGATTGGCAATTATATTAAATCACGTATTTAACATGATAAACAGTGAGCGGTATCTAGCAACACATCAGTGATACCCAAGACACGAAAATGTCATGTGATCTGACAAATCCTTTTGTGATAATACTTATATGTACAATTACCATTTTTCCCTTATGTCTATATTAAACACAGGGCATAGACTGTGTCATCCTTGTCCAGTTCAATATTGGGCTCATAGACATTTATCCTGTTACGCAGGATGGGCAAATTCCATTTAGGTCACTCATGTCCCTTAGCACGTTTCGTGGAGTACCCATCAACTGTCTTTATGGTCATCCAGTTACGGACAATGTTTGATCAGCAATAAGGCACTCGACTTTACATCTAGGGTCCATAGTGGTTTCAGGTCGAAGGGTGGTATACACCATTATCACCATGAGAATAACTTATGACACTTTGCATAATATTCTATATAGTATTCTCATACCGGGTCACTCCAGTATAAATATTACTCTTAATATTCATACCTATGTTTAAGGCTTGATAACTACTTATCCATGATCCATGAGATGTGATCATCAGTCTATATACATAATAGTCTTAATGCTTTAATGTTATCCCACTTCACAATAAAGCTCGACTATGGATACTTTAAGAATAGTGTCCTTATGTTTAATGTGATCTCATGATTAAGTCACACTTGATACATTAAACGGACTATATATTCTAGGGACTTTATTAGACAAACATAATAAAGAAAAAGTCTTTTATTATTAATAAATAATTCGATACAAGTACCAAAAGTATTGGCCTCTAGGGCTTACACCAACAAACATAATAGAAACCAATGGGATCCACAATGCTAGGAACTATGCCAAGTTCACTAATGAACTTTTTGATCCAAACAACTTCCTTCGCTGCACTTGAGGCAGCAATATACTTGGTCTCGATTGAAGAATCAACAACTGTAACTTTCTTTGAACTTTTCCAGCTCACATCACCAGCGTTTAAACAAAACACATAACCAGATTGCGATTAAAGTCATCCTTATCTGTCTGCAAGCTAGCATCGGTGTATCCAATTACAACACGCTCTTCCTGACCTCCATATATCAAGAATGAGTCCTTAGTCCTTCTCAAATACTTAAGGATATTCTTGACAGTTACCCAATGAGCATCACCGGGATCAGATTGGTACCTACTCGTTGCACTTAAAGCATACGAGACATTTGGTCGAGTATATAACATGGCATACATGATAGATCCTATTACAGATGCATATGGAATCTCATTCATGTGATCCCTTTCTTCCTTAGTTGAAGGGGATTATGTTTTTGATAGACACGTGCCATGTTGCATAGGTATGAATCCTTACTTAGAATCATGCATATTAAAGCGTCTCATCACTTTGTCTATGTATGTACTCTGACTTAGGCCAAGCAGTTTTTATGATCTATCTCTATAGATCATGATTCCTAATAGATAGGCTGCTTCACCCAGGTCCTTCATAGAAAAGCATTTCCCCAACCCAGACTTTACTTGTTGTAGGGTAGGGACATCGTTTCTAATGAGTAATATGTTATCTACATATAATACCAGAAAGACGATCATGCTGAAGGTGAGAAAAACAAGAAAGGGGGGGTTTGAATTGTTTGAAAAATAAGCGCTTTTGCAAAATGAAATCACACAATGATTTTATACTGGTTCGCTTATAACACAAAGCTACTCCAGTCCACCCGGCCAAGGTGATTTCGCCTTCAACAAGGACTTAATCCACTAATCTTGAAAGATTACAAACAACCCCTAAGAGAGAAGAAAATCTCTTAGTCCTCTCAAGTCTACAGACTACAAAGAGTCACTTGAGGAAATCAAATAAAAATAGATACAAGATGTGTAATCTAGAGTGCTTCTAAGAAAGCAAATATTACAAACTTAAGAACAAATTTTTCACTTGATAAGCAAAAGCTTAGTGAAAATCTTTCAAGAACAAAGATGTTTTTCTTGAGCGTGATATAATTTCAGTATAGTTTTGGCTAGTGATTTCTTGCTTCCTGAAAGTTGATTTCTTCTCTATTTATATAGGAGCTGAAGTAGTGTTGAAATAGA
This sequence comes from Lathyrus oleraceus, assembly GCF_024323335.1. NCBI lineage: Eukaryota > Viridiplantae > Streptophyta > Magnoliopsida > Fabales > Fabaceae > Lathyrus > Lathyrus oleraceus. The sequence goes on along the minus strand of NC_066583.1, from coordinate 317,530,708 downwards.
GTTGAAGTAGAGTTAAATCTGCTGGATAATGAGATGTAATTACGCCATTCCATAAATAGCTTCTGCAGGAGACTTTTTCTTTTAGAAGTGACTACTTACCACAAGTAGTATCTTCTCTCTTGGAAGTGGAGATTAACGTCTCTTTCTAATTGAGGAAATCCATTTGCAGAACTTTAACTTGGCTTAAACGTTACTTCATCATGATTAACAAATCTGATTAGAGTCTTCGTGTATCTGGAGAATCTTGCTTCTGATGTTATTTCTTGAGAGTTCAGATGGCGCTGATAACTTCCAGAGTTTACAGAAGGCATTTGTTCAGAATCAGAGCTTCTAGACTTTACTTTATGTTCAGATGCTTCTGATACTTTGCAGTTTTGTCCAGAGTCAGAGCTTCTTGAAACGAGATTCCACTTTAGATGCTTCTGATACTTGATAATTTGTATCTGATCTTGTTGTGCATCTGATGACATCATCAGATTTATTTCTTCTTTCTTTAGAACCCTGCACACTTAGAAACTTTTCGTTAGGGTGCCATTTTTGGTTTCATCCTTTGTTATCATCAAAATCATGGAATCTGTTGTAGAACAATTTTTGTTCTTACAATCTCCCCCTTTTTGATGATGACAAAACAAATAAAATTATCAGATGAAACATGAAAAATATTAGATCAGATAGACAAAAGCTCCCCCTGAGTTAGCGCTAGGGAGTTCAGAAGTTCTTACCAGAGCTTTCGAAGTAATTAGGTTTCTGAAAGTTTTCTGTAAATGCTTAAATTTTATGTTAGATAAAATTATTTAAACAATTGTTGCAGAGTGCTTTAAGGTTTTAGACATAATTTTCATCAGAGCTATTTAATAATTTCTCCCCCTTTTTGTCAGAATCAAAAAGGTAGATAAAAAAAATAACAAGACAATAAAGAGAAAAACATTTCATTAATCAAAGAGGCACAGAGGCAAACAGCAGTCAAAACATCAGACTCAAAGAAGAATATCAGAGCTAAAAAGAAGACAGAAGCAAAATCATTAGGCAAGCAAATAAAATAAATCCTAAGTGCCTAAGGGTTTGGAGGTTGAGGAAGTCTCTGAAGCAACATGGCAAACATGTTCTGGATGTTTTCATTCAAAGCATCTTGCTTGTCCATCCTGGCCCGGAGCTCATTCTGATCTTGCTTGATCTCTTTCTGATCTTGCTTGATCTCTTTCAGAGTGTTAAGAATCAACGGGATCGCAGAAGAGGACTCCCCCTGAGTCAGAGCCTGCTGAGCTTCAGCTTCAGCAGCAGCTTGGGCTTCTGCATCCGCCTGAGCCTTGGCTTCAGCTTCCTGAATCCTTAGAAGTTCTGCTTCCTTTGCCAGTCGTTCTTCTTCTAACCTCTTTGCTTCTTCTTCAGCTTCTTTAGCCAATCTTTCCTCCTCTAATCTTCTGGCCTCAGCTTCTCTAGCCAGTCTCTCTTGGAGTCTTTCCTCAGAGTCTCTGATGTAGCCATTTCTGACTTGTTCAGAGATACTCTTCAGCCTATAAGACTCAGAGGTCATCCAACTAATGACTCTGTTCCAGTGTGTCCTAACAGATTTAGGATCATCACTAACTTCAGAGTTTTTAGCCAGAGACTTGATCTTCTGGACTGAAGCTTCTGCAACCTGTAAAATGGCCTCCTCAAGGGTAGGTATGGTAAGTTCAGGTTCAGGTGAATGAGGTGGAGAGTTTTGAGGGCTGAGATTTAGAGGGGGAGGTTCAGTTTGTTGAGGTTCAGATTCTGCTTGAAGTTCAGAATCTGGGGATGAAGCATAGAGTGGGTTTACATCTAAGGGTTCGGATTCTGGTTCTGGGACAGCGGGAAGGATTGGTGGGGTGATATAAGGATCAGATGGTCGAATTACAAATGGTTGGGTTTCAGAGGGTGTGGTGGTTGTTTGTTGTGGAAGAGAAGTTTGGAGGGTGGAGGTTACTTCAGATTGTGTTTGAGTTTGTGGGGCGTATTTTCTAGCATAAATTTCAGCTATTGTTGGGGATTTTGGGTCAGAATGTTCTGTGGATGATGATGAAGAAACACTAAAGTATGGGGGTGTTTCTGGTTCAGAGGATGAGGAAGAGCTGTGGTGATATAGTTGATTAGGGTCAGAGGTTGTTGTGAAATTACGAGCAACTTTTAGAACAGGTGGAGGTTGAGAGGTTCTGATGGTTGAAGGAGGGATTTCAGAGGTTGTAAATAAGGGAGGTGTTGGGAGAGGAGTAGAAGAGGCCATCATAGGTATTACAGAAGTAACAGGAGGAATAGACTTACCAGAAGAAGAGATTTTCAGAGGAGCTGGAGCTTTGGTTCCAGAAGATTCTCCAAGTCTGGGTTTCTTTGCCTTCCTTGCTTCCTCAGCTATCTTCTTCTCAGAAAGACCTCTTTTGTATCTGACCAAATCTTCTTCTGAATCCAAAAGGTCTTCAATTCTGAAATCAGAAATATCAATACCTTCATCCAGCAGACGCTGAAGGTAGATAGCAATGGCATCTCTGGGTTCATTCTTGAAGAACCTTTCAAGGCCATGAGGCATCTTCCTCTGATCTTTTAGAGCTTCCCAGAACACATCCATAGTGGGCTTGACTCTAATCTCTTTGATGATTCCCATGCTCTTCAGGTTTTTGGCATTCAGAGGCCTTCCAGTTTCTATAGCCAGATCATCCATCAGCTTGGCCTTTTCCAGCTGGTCAACCAATTCATGCTCAATGAAGACATCAGAAAGCAGTCTTCCCAGAGGGATGTAAGATCTTGGCTTCAAGCTGTTTCTGGAGTCTTTGACAGAATCCCTTAGATATTTGAAAAGAAGAACAGGGAGATTGATCTTGATACCTTTCTGAATGCAATATAAAATGAGTTTCTGATCAGCATTAATATAATCAGAGGAGTTGGAGGCTGGGCGATGGTGAATGGTTCCCAGAATTATTTTCAGCCAAACTCGGAGGTTCTGATGAAGCTCCTTGTTCTTAGAGGGGTTTCCTTCAACATTAGGTTTGAAGATTGTTGGGTTGATAACCTCAGTGATGCGCTTAGACCTTGGAGGAATGTTGTAAATCCTTTTTCCTCCAGTAGTCTCCATGTTCAACAAGGAAGCAATTGATGCTTCAGTGATGACAATCTTCACTCCCAGAACAAAAGAAACAATGAACTGGTCATCTGCATCAGCATGTCTCCAAAATTCTTTGACAAGAAGAGGGTAAATGGGACCATAAAGCCTGTTGAAGTAGTTCTCCCAACCTTGCTTGTGAAGATCTTCAGTAAGATCAACACCGTTTCTTCTCAAATTCTCAAAATCTACCAGCGATTCACACAGTACATCCAAATTTTCAAAAGAGGTTGCAAGATGAATGTGGCGTTCACGTTCCAAAATGTGAGGTTCTTGATAAACAGGGGTTATGGTAACGCCTGTAACAGTGGGTGTTTGAGTGTTTGAGGTTTGGGGATTAGAAGCGGATTCCATTTGTTGGGAGAAGTTAAAAACTTCTTGCTCTTGAGCATTCATGAAGAAGATTGAAGAAGAAGATGAAGAACTTGCAGAGAACTTACAGAGAAGGGTTTAGGGTTTTAGAGTGAGTGAGAGTGATAAGTGTGTGAAATGTGAGAAAAGTGTTTATATACCTAAGTAAAAACGCATGCAAAACGACACCTCAGAAAGCGTTAGACACAAAACTCAAAATGGCACGCTTGGGGGGAAAAATGATTACAGCTCATAAATGAATGTCTAATCCCACAGTTTGCACACTGCTCGAGGAAAACTCAAACGTCTGCCTTTTGAATTTCTTGACAGCTGTCTAGAAGTTCTAAAGTTTGACGCTTCAGAGTTCCACGTGTTGATGTATCTGATCTTCAGGAATACCAAGAGATTGGTTCTGAAGATTTCTAACTCAGATATCTTCTTAATAATGTAGAAGTATCAGAGTCAGAGGCAGAATCATATTTGTTTTTATCAGAATCTTATTTTATATTTTTCAGAGCCATACTTCATTCAGGACAATTTTTAATGTTCAGATTTTCTAAGATGAAAAGAAATCTATCTTCAGCTAGAGGCTTAGTAAAGATATCTGCCCATTGATGTTCTGTATCAATGAACTTCAGCGTTACTATTCCTTTCTGAACATAGTCTCTAATAAAATGATGTTTAATTTCTATGTGTTTGGCTCTGGAATGTAAAATAGGATTCTTACTCAAACAAATAGCAGCAGTATTATCACAAAGGATAGGAATGTTACTCTCAAATATCTGAAGATCTTCTAGCTGATGCTTCATCCAGAGCATCTGAGTTGTGCACAGTGATGCTGAGATGTATTCTGCTTCTGCAGTTGATAGAGCGATAGTTGACTGTCTTTTGCTAGCCCAGGAGATTAGATTGTTTCCCAGAAGCTGGCAATTTCCAGATGTGCTTTTTCGTTCTATTCTATCTCCTGCATAATCTGCATCACAATAACCAGAAAGCCTATACTCTGATGTTTTCTCATACATCAGGCCCAGGTTAGGAGTTCCTTTCAGATACTTAAGAATTCTCTTAACAGCTGTTAAATGAGATTCTCTAGGATCTGATTGGAATCTGGCACAAAGACAGACGCTAAAGAGAATATCAGGACGAGTAGCAGTCAGATAGAGAAGAGAGCCTATCATACCTCGATAGAGCTTCTGACAAACCTTGTTGCTTACCTCTTCCTTTTCCAGAATGCAAGTTGGGTGCATAGGAGTTTTTGCAGAGTTGCATTCAGTCATGTCAAACTTCTTCAGAACATCTTTAATGTACTTGCTTTGATGAATGTACGTGACTTCTGGAGTTTGATTGATTTGAATTCCCAGAAAGAACTTTAGTTCTTGCATTAGACTCATTTCAAATTCTGCCTGCATTAACTTAGAAAATTCTTGGCAAACAGAGATATTAGCAGAACCAAAAATAATGTCATCAACATAAATCTGGCATATCACGAGATCATTTTTATGGTTTTTACAGAAGAGTGTAGAATCAACTTTCCCTCTGATAAAATTTTGTTCCAGAAGAAAATTGCTTAGACGTTCATACCAAGCTCTGGGGGCTTGTTTTAGTCCATATAAAGATTTTTTAAGTTTGAAAACATGTTCTGGAAAGTTTGAATTTTCAAAACCTGGAGGTTGATTTACATACACTTCTTCTGAAATATAACCATTTAGAAATGCACTCTTGACATCCATTTGGTATAATTTGATAGAGTGATTAATAGCAAAAGATGAAGACGAATAGATTCTAACCTTGCGACTGGAGCAAAAGTTTCATTATAATCAATACCTTCTTGTTGACTATAACCTTGAGCTACCAGTCGTGCTTTGTTTCTGACAACTTCTCCTTTCTCGTTCAGCTTGTTTCTGAAAACCCATCTGGTTCCAATGACATGAGTGCCTCTGGGTTTAGGAACGAGATCCCAGACATCATTCTTGGAGAATTGATCTAACTCTTCTTGCATAGCTGCCACCCAATCGTTATCTTGAAGAGCTTCATCACAGGACGTAGGCTCAATCAGAGACACTAGTCCCAGAGGAATATCTTCAGAAGTTCTGAAGGTAGATCTGGTTCTAACAGGTTCATCTTTGTTTCCCAAAATCAAATCTTCAGAAACGTTAATACGACTTTTAACTTTCCTTGGAATTTCTGGAGATTTAATTTCTTCAGAGTCTGGAGTAACAGTTGCTTCTAGAGTTTTCTCAGATTCTACCAGAGTGATCTCTAAATCTGCAAACTTTTCAACTAGCTTTGACTTTTCAGGGTCAAGCTTATCATCAAATCTAACATGAATTGATTCCTCCACAATTTTGGTTTCTGTGTTGTATACTCTATAGCCTTTAGAGCGTTCTGAGTATCCTAACATAATACCTTTCTGTGCTTTGGAATCAAACTTGTTCAGATGTTCTTTAGTATTTAGTATGAAACAAATGCATCCAAAAGGATGAAAATAAGAAATGTTGGGTTTTCTTCCCTTACACAGTTCATAGGGAGTCTTTTCCAGAATAGGTCTAATAGAGATTCTATTCTGAATGTAACACGCTGTATTTACAGCTTCTGCCCAAAAGTGCTTTGCTACATTTGTTTCATTGATCATGGTTCTGGCCATTTCTTGGAGTGTCCTATTCTTCCTCTCTACAACTCCATTTTGTTGTGGAGTTCTAGGGCAGGAGAAATCATGGGATATTCCATTAGAATCAAATAGTTCTTCAAAATCTTTATTTTCAAATTCTCCACCATGATCACTTCTGACTCTAACAATTTTAGAGTCAAATTCTTTTTGCACTTTAGAACAGAAACTGGTGAATACAGAGTGAGACTCACTCTTGTGCTTTAGGAATTTTACCCATGTCCAGCGGCTGTAATCATCAACGATTACTAGTCCATACTTCTTTCCATTGACTGATGTTGTTTTCACAGGACCAAATAAGTCAATGTGAAGAAGCTCCAGAGGCTTAGAGGTAGAAACAACATTTTTCTTTTTAAAAGATGTTTTTGAAAACTTTCCTTTCTGACAAGCTTCACACAGAGCATCTGAAGAAAACTTCAGTTTAGGCAGGCCTCTGACTAACTCAAGTTTAGTTAGCTGAGAAAGTTTTCTCATGCTAATGTGGCCTAAGCGTCTATGCCATACCCATTGCTCTTTGTGAACTGACATTAAACATTTAACATTTTGATCTTTTAAATCAGAAAGATTTATTTTATAAATGTTGTTTTTCCTCTTGCCTGTGAAAAGGACAGAGCCATCGTTCTGACTAATGGCTTTACACGTTTTTTGATTAAAGATTACATCATAACCGTTATCACTTAATTGACTTATGGATAACAAGTTATGCATTAATCCTTCTACATAAAGAACATCAGATATAGAGGGAAGAGTACCATTACCAATAGTTCCGGAGCCTCTGATCCTTCCTTTCTGATCTCCTCCAAAGCCTACAAATCCAGCGTCTTTAAGTTCCAGGCTTTGGAACATAGACTTTCTTCCCGTCATATGTCGCGAGCATCCAGAGTCCAGGTACCATGATTGGTGTCTGAACTTTGCTGCATAGGATATCTGCAACATAGATGATCTTATCTTTCGGTACCCAGAATCTCTTGGGTCCTTTCAGATTAGTTTTCCCAGAGTTTCTTACAACTTTGGGTCTTCTAGCATTTTTAAATTTGTGTTCTTGTGTGTGTGTGTAGTGATATGAAAAAGGCGATTTAATTTGGTTACTGGTAGAGGTTTTATGTTCCTCAGAATCATACCCAATTCCTCTTTTATTATTCTGACTTACTCCATAAATCATGGATGCCATAATACTCCTATCTATCCCATTCTTCAGAAATTGTTGAAAGGCTTCTTCATATTTATAAATAATTTCATTTGAAGTTTGTGGTGCTTGAGACAACGTTTCTTCTAATTCTAAGCTTTTTGTTTTAGCTCCATCTCTTTCTATCGTTAGAGATCTGATAGTGTCATCTCGTGCTAGAATTGTTGTCTCAAGTCTACTACATACTTCAGATTTTGCTTTAAGAAGGCCTTTAATGTCTTTAACTTTTTGTTTTAATTTCTGAAGAGAGGTAAGAGTTTCTGATAAACATGATTCTAAGTCAGATCTAGAAAGTTCAGAAAATACCTCTTCAGATTCTTCATCTGAGCTGCTGGATGTGGTAGCCATAAGAGCTACGTTGGCCTGTTCATCAGAGTCAGATTCTGATGATTCGGATTCACTGTCGTCCCAGGTGGCCATTAATCCCTTCTTTGTTCTGAAGGTATTTTTCTTGAAGCTTTCTTTCTTAGAGTTATCTTTCTTCAGCTTGGGGCATTCATTTCTGTAATGACCTGTTTCTTTACATTCAAAGCAGGTAATATCTTTGTTAGATTTACCTTTTGAAGTTGACTCTGATCGATCCCCTCTGGGTCTTGATCTTCTGAAGTTGTTGTTGTTCCTCCTTTTCCAGAGTTGCTTAACTCTTCTGGTTAGTAGGGACAGTTCTTCTTCATCATCAGAGTCTTCAGATTCAGAGTCATCAGTGTCTGCAGTTTCTGCTTGAAGGGCTTTGGTTCTGTCTGACTTCCGTCTTTCAGGTCTGGACTTCAGCGCCACTGACTTGTTCCTTTTCTGAGGCTCATCCTCCTCTAGTTCTATCTCATGGCTTCTGAGAGAACTAACAAGTTCTTCAAGGCTGATATTGTTCAGATCCTTTGATAACTTCAGAGCAGTAACCATTGGTCTCCATTTCTTTGGCAGACTTCTGACTATCTTCTTAACATGATCTGCAGTCGTGTATCCTTTGTCTAGCACTTTAAGACCTGCAATAAGAGTTTGGAATCTGGAAAACATAGCTTCTATAGCTTCGTCATCTTCCATCTTGAAGGCTTCATATTTCTGGATCAGCGCCAGAGCCTTCGTCTCCTTGACTTGGGAGTTTCCTTCATGGGTCATCCTCAGAGAGTCAAGTATATCTTTAGCCGTCTCTCTGTTGGTGATCTTTTCGTATTCGTTGTATGATATAGCATTTAGAAGTATTGTTCTGGCCTTGTGGTGATTCTTGAAAACACGTTTCTGATCTTCTGACATTTTGCTTCTGGGAACTTCAGCTCCATTTAAGGTTGGAGGTTTGTATCCATCTGTGACAATGTCCCAGAGGTCAGCATCATAACCCAGAAAGAAACTTTCGATTCTATCTTTCCAGTAATCAAACTTTTCTCCATCAAAAACAGGAGGCTTGGCATTGTAAGAATCTTTCTCATTTGAGTGGGCCATTTGTTTTTCTCGCACTGGATCTCTCTACACGGTTAAGTGTTTGATTTGAAAATCAATAACAGAGCCGGAGCTCTGATACCAATTGAAGGTGAGAAAAACAAGAAAGGGGGGGTTTGAATTGTTTGAAAAATAAGCGCTTTTGCAAAATGAAATCACACAATGATTTTATACTGGTTCGCTTATAACACAAAGCTACTCCAGTCCACCCGACCAAGGTGATTTCGCCTTCAACAAGGACTTAATCCACTAATCTTGAAAGATTACAAACAACCCCTAAGAGAGAAGAAAATCTCTTAGTCCTCTCAAGTCTACAGACTACAAAGAGTCACTTGAGGAAATCAAATAAAAATAGATACAAGATGTGTAATCTAGAGTGCTTCTAAGAAAGCAAATATTACAAACTTAAGAACAAATTTTTCACTTGATAAGCAAAAGCTTAGTGAAAATCTTTCAAGAACAAAGATGTTTTTCTTGAGCGTGATATAATTTCAGTATAGTTTTGGCTAGTGATTTCTTGCTTCCTGAAAGTTGATTTCTTCTCTATTTATATAGGAGCTGAAGTAGTGTTGAAATAGAGTTGAAGTAGAGTTAAATCTGCTGGATAATGAGATGTAATTACGCCATTCCATAAATAGCTTCTGCAGGAGACTTTTTCTTTTAGAAGTGACTACTTACCACAAGTAGTATCTTCTCTCTTGGAAGTGGAGATTAACGTCTCTTTCTAATTGAGGAAATCCATTTGCAGAACTTTAACTTGGCTTAAACGTTACTTCATCATGATTAACAAATCTGATTAGAGTCTTCGTGTATCTGGAGAATCTTGCTTCTGATGTTATTTCTTGAGAGTTCAGATGGCGCTGATAACTTCCAGAGTTTACAGAAGGCATTTGTTCAGAATCAGAGCTTCTAGACTTTACTTTATGTTCAGATGCTTCTGATACTTTGCAGTTTTGTCCAGAGTCAGAGCTTCTTGAAACGAGATTCCACTTTAGATGCTTCTGATACTTGATAATTTGTATCTGATCTTGTTGTGCATCTGATGACATCATCAGATTTATTTCTTCTTTCTTTAGAACCCTGCACACTTAGAAACTTTTCGTTAGGGTGCCATTTTTGGTTTCATCCTTTGTTATCATCAAAATCATGGAATCTGTTGTAGAACAATTTTTGTTCTTACACATGCTCCCACTAATCTTCTTGTAGACACAAGGCTCATCTTCATTCTTGATGAATCGATATTGTTTTACTGTTTCATCAAAACGAAGATTCCAGCTTCTGGAAGCTTGCTTCAATCCATAAATTGATCTTTGTAACTTACATATCTTTTGGGTTTCTTCTGGTATGTCAAATCTTTCAGCTTATGTCATGTACACATCCTCAAGAAGATTCCCATTAAGGAAAGCAGTTTTGACATCCATTTGCCATATTTCATAATCATGATATGCAGCGATAGCAAGTAAAATTCGAATAGATTTAAGCATTGCAACTGGTGAAAAGGTTTCATCATAGTCAACCTCATAAATTTGTTTATATCCTTTTGCTACCAGTCTTGGCTTATAGGTATGTACCTTACCATCCATGCCAATCTTCTTTTTGAAGACCCACTTGCATCCTATAGGGTTAACTCCTACAAGAGGCTTTACCAAGGTCCAAACTTGGTTTGTGTACATGGAATCCATTTCATATTTCATGGCTTCTAGTCACTTCTCAGACTTGGGACCTATTATGGTCTCTTGGTAGGTCACAGGCTCATCTTGATACATGAGTAATATATCACCTTGGTCAGTTATGAGATATCCATATCTCTCAGGTAGGTGATTTATCCTGCTTGACCTATGTTGGTCTTGTTCTACTTGAGCAGGTTGCTCTTCCACAACTACTTGTGTTTCCTGCTCTAATTCATCCATAGGTGTATCAATGCTTTGTGATTCTTGAATTTCTTCAAGCTCCACTTTCCTCCCACTTATTCCTTTAGAAATAAAATCCTTTTCTAGGAAAACTCCAGTTCGAGCGACAAACAATTTGCCCTCAGAAGGATTGTAGAAGTAATACCCTCTTATTTCTTTAGGATACCACACAAATAAGCATTTGTCAGATTTAGGCTCAAGCTTAGTTGAAATTTATCGTTTCACATAAACTTCGCAACCCCAAATCTTCATGTAAGACATATGTGGTTTCTTACTACTCCATATCTCATATGGTGTCTTCTCAACCTTTTCGGATGGAACACGGTTAAGTGTGTAAGCTGTTGTCAGTAATGCATGTCCCCAAAAGGAGTTTAGAAGATCGACTTGACTCATCATGGATCGGACCATGTCTAACAAGGTTCGATTTCTTCTTTCAGATACACCTTTCCATTGGGGTGTTCCAGGAGAAGTAAGTTGGGATAGAATCCCACACTCTTTCAGATGGTCATCAAACTCTAGGCTTAAATATTCACCACCTCGATCTGATCGAAGAGTTTTAATATTCTTACCTATTTGGTTTTGTACTTAATTCTTGAATTCCTTGAACTTTTCAAAGGACTCTGATTTTTGTTTCATTAAATACACATAACCATATCTACTAAAATCATCAGTAAATATGATGAAGTACAGAAACCTCCTCTGGCTGGTATATTCAATGGTCCATATTGTAGCACCTCAAATTTGCACCTATCATTGTACATACCATCTCATATTAGGTCATAGCATATCATGGTCCATTGCATAGCATTGCATTGTCCTCAGTTGCCTCAAGTGCAAGCAAGTCAAGAATTAGGTCAAACTGATCAGGAGATCAGTCCACCAAGCAAGCAAGGGTGTTTCTCAAGGAGCCAAGGCCCTAGGGTTTGTCCAACAAGTTCACATGACTTGGAGGTCCATTTGAAGTGTTTAAGTCAAAGATTGGAGGCTCAGAAGTCATCAGTTCATGCACAGTCAGTCAGGAACCCTAGAAAGTCAAAGTCAGTCGTTTGCAGTGGATGGTGGCCATTCTTGCAGAATTTGGGCACCATGATCAATCATCAAGGGTTCATATATCTTGAGACATCATTTGGAATCAAGATACCAAGGAATTAGGGTTTGGAATTCATCAGAAGGTGCTTCAGTCAAGCAAAACCCTAGAAAAGTCAAACTTGGTCAACTGTGGATTTAATCAGTGATTTGATGGATGGAATTGATTTGAAGGAGCTCATTCATGTCCATACAAGCCTCATGTATCATGCCAATCAACATCATTGAAGAATTTGAAGCCAATCAGAAATTTTCCAAAAATAGAAACTGGACCTGTAATTTTAACTGCCAAAAATGGAAACTTCTTGATCCTCAGCTTGCATCATGATACAAGCTTCAAATGAATTTTTTCCCAACATGAAAGTTGAAGATCTTGTTCTCCCATTTTCAAAAAGTCCAAGAACTCTAAAATACCATGGATGGTTTGCAAGATATGGTCATTTCATTTTCACAAAATCTTGAACTTCAACAAGCCATATCTCATGAACCATAAGGCCAAATTTGGTGGGGTTTTTTTCCTACAAACCACATTTTTCCTCCTCTTTCCAAAAATGTAAACATCATGTACCCAAACCTTGCCAATCAAAATGGCATTTTTTTGACTTTTTCCATTTAAATTCAAGTTTGACTCAAGTTTGACTTTCTGAATTAAGCCTTTTCAGCACAATTGGCCATTTGGGACTGGTTCTAAATGATGTTTGCAACATGTTCCAAGCCCAAATTTGTGCTCATGCTGCTATTATACCTCTTCCATGTGCATATTTTGGAAATTAGCAAATAGTGCATTTTTGGTTCATTCAAGCAAAACAAGTTCAGCACTCCATTAGAAGACTAAAAACAGCAAATATAATTGTCATTGGCAGCCTGTTTTGAGGCCCAAATTCGTGTACAACACCACACCTCCATATCCACTTATGTCAAAATTAGCAAATGTGCATTTGGTTCTTTTTAAGTTAAGCAAGCTTAAGCATTTGATTAGCATTGTTAAACAGACCAATATAAGCATATTTTCTGCACATTCCAAACCCTACTAGCAGCAGCCTATCATACAGAAAACACTCTCACACTCTCATTTTGGAATTGGCACGATTTGGGATTTCTGACCAACCCTTCAAAGAACCCGAGTATCTCTTCATTACTTCATCATCTAGACATCATTTGGAGACTATTGGAAGCAGCAAATACCAACTGTAACATCTCCATCATATTCTGTTTTCCTCAAGTGTCCTTCCATGGCAGCATGTGTGTATCTTCATATCAAGCATCCATGAGCTAGAATCCTTCACCATCCAACTCAAAGAAGCATAACCTTCATCTGTCTCAAGCACTTGCAAGCAGAAAGCACCAGAATCTGCATCTGCTCTTCATATTGGTCAGTTTTCGAGTTGCTATTTTTTCTAAACTATGCCATGCCTAATGTAGGTCTTGTTATGCTAAGTATGTTGCACTTTGTATCATGAAAAATGGTTGAATAAATTGATAGAAATCTGAAAAATAAGATTGATGTTCATATACATTTTTGTTCGATTCTCCTCTATTACTATGTTTCCATGAAAACCATGCTTGGATTTGTATTGTACATGCTCCAATGGTCCTGTTGGTATGCCATTTATTCATTTCTGAAACTTTTTGTTCATGAGCATATGTTTGATGATGAATGTTCTTCTGCTCGATTCCAAGTATGGGTGTTGATTTACTGAAAATTAGAGGTAGATTCATGTTGTCCATGCCCTAATGAACGTTTCCATGTATTTGATTTTGATTTCTGGGATTTTCTGGAAAAACACGATTTAGAGATGAATGTTGTTGCTGCTAAAACCCTAGGTTGCTTGAAGCTTAAACCCTGCCCAGAAATCATGATTTTTGATTGGTTGTTTCGTTTGAATCTCTATGCATGTTACTGTTCCATTGAAAACTAGCCAGTCAGGTTATTTCGTGTGTCCATGTGAAACGCAGTGTTTTGTTTAATGAGAGTGATATTTACCACAATGCCACTCGGTCAACATATTTTGACTTCTCATCCATGCTCTTTGTTCATGTTGTTTCCAAATTGTACCTCAACTTCCAAAAATCATTTCTAATTCATTTCAACTCCAAATTTCATGCCAATTTTTGCATAATGATCACATGATTGTCTAGTTTTTTATCATTATTTTTACAGATTTTTTTGATCAGGGAATTTTAAATGGCCTTAGGGTTTTTGTTAGGTGACCAAAAATGATACATGTTGCCAATCCTTTTGTGAAATGATCATGCTGCATCCATTTGATCTGAAATTTTTTGTGGTCATTCTACACACATTCATGTTTATTTTGGTATAAAGTTTGTGCATTTATCATATGTGGTGTGTGAGATATGATTTTCTGAAGTAGGGTGTGACAATTTGTGTCACACCAATGATGTGCATTTTCATGAATTTTAATGACATACTTCCTGACCTCCAAATGATCCAAATTTTTGCATAAGCCTTCTCTCATATGTCTAGTTTATGTGTGAATTTTCTGGGACTTATTTGAACTATTTTCCATTTGTTTGAGATTTTTCTTCCCTGCCTAGTCAATTGTTGACTTTGTGTGACACACCTTGCCATTTCATTTGGGAAATCCTCATGCCTTATTGTATGATCATGAAATTTCATATGTGATAACTAGACATCTTGAGCTTTACATTTGTGTTGGTCCCATCCATTTCTCATCTGTTTTCACTTTGTTATGATTTTTTGAAGTTGACTCATGTTTGTTGACCTTCATTGTGCATGCTTAAATTTGGTTTGACTTCATGATTTTCATTGACTGCCTTCCTCTCATCCAAATGCCATGAAATTTGACATGCTTACCATGCTAGATGTTAGGATTGAATGTGATTTATTTGTTGATTTTTGAGATTGTTTGGGTTGACTTTTGATGCAAGTTATTCTATTGACTTCTTTGAGCCTTCATTTGCCTTACTTTGACTTCAAATGTTCATGAAATGATGATAGTGATTGATATGCATGTGAACCCAATTGGAATTACTTCTCGATTGATCGAATTTGATTTTGATTGAATATGGTTTGCTGTTTTGACTTTTTCATTCACTTTTGACCCTAGGCTTGCCCTAGTGGTCCAGTTACTTACTGTTGAGTTTGTGTTTTCAGGTTGGGCACTAAATGACCATTGAGATCACTTTAATTTGGTTGAGCTTGGTTATATGTCATTGAGCTAACCCTTGTTTTGTAGGTGGCTTGACTCATGTGCTTGAGTCTTGTGCTTGGCACAGTTGGTTATTGGTTTTGACTGTTGTGTACCAATTCCTTTTGCTTTAAATTGTTGAACTGTTTACTGATTGGTTTGACTATTTCAGGTACCCTTAGTTGCTTAAGTTCTCTGAACTTGTTTTGCTTTGCTATTTAGCAAATTGCTTGAGGTATAATTACTTTTTCTTCATGTAGTCTGGAGACCCGGTCTGTTACTTGGCCGGGCAAACTGTCTGAAGTCCTCCTTAAGAGGCGATGCTTGTGTATGTTTAATTTGTCCTTGTACAGAGTCAAAGACCTCCTAAGTGAAGAGGCAATTGGCAGAACCAAGGGATAAGCAATCTATCCCCTGCTATTTAGTGTGTCTTCTGTTTTGCTCACACCATTGTGTTGATGCATTACAGATAAAAACCCAAGATCTTGTGCAATTGCACAGTTGAGTCAGTATCAAATGTGTAGAAGGGTTCCCACTTTCTGAACCCACACATTCTTGTCAAATGCTCTCCCTGGCCAGGGATAGAAGCAATGAGGCACACCCCTCATCTCCTTTCATCTGCTTCACCTTAGCCCCTCAATGGCAAGGTTAAGAGCAACACTCACCCCATTCCAGAGGTTTGTTTGTTGAGGTTGATATGACCCCTCGACTAAAACCTAACCCTTGTGTGAGCCTCTTGCTTGTGTATAGTGTGTGCTATTTGTGCTTGTATGTTTGTTTGACTTGCTTCCTGTGCAAGTTAGGTTTAGTTTAGACTAATCCTTGTTCGCTTTCGCCCTCGTTGCGATCCTTTCTCTCGCCCTCGTTGCGATCGAGCCTTTTCCTTTCTCTCGCCCTCGTTGCGATCGAGCCTTTTCCTTTCTCTCGCCCTCGTTGCGATCGAGCCTTTTCCTTTCTCTCGCCCTCGTTGCGATCGAGCCTTTCCCTTTCTCTTGCCCTAGTTGCAATCGAGATCCTTTTTCCCTGCCTGCCGAACTACGGCAACTCTGATTCTCATGTCCAGATGAGATACGTAGGCACGAGATGCGATGTCTTGTCGAGTTTGACTAACAACTAACATCTGATTCTCTTCTCTCGCCCTCGTTGCGATTGAGATCTTCCCTTTCTCTTGCCCTAGTTGCAATCGAGTCCTTTGTCCCTCCGCAGCCGAACTACGGCAATTCTGATTCTCATGTCCAGATGAGATACGTAGGCACGAGATGCGATGTCTTGTCGAGTTTGACTAACAACTAACACTAACTCTTTTCTCTCACCCCTGTGTGATTGAGATCTCTCCTTTCTCTCGCCCTCGTTGCGATTGAGACCTCCCCTTTCTCTTGCCCTAGTTGCAATCGAGACCCTTGCTTCCTGTGCAAGCCGTGTCTAGGATAGGTTGGCCCTTGTGCCATTTAGCTAGAAACCTTGACTTAGGGTTGACTTTGCATGACAACATCTAGGCTCGAGTCGTAGTCTCCCTAGAGTTGTGTCTCCCTCTGTTATCTGGTTAGGCTAGATCCTTGTCCCTGCGTAGGGGAACTACATCGCCCTGATCTTCATACCAGATGAAGTATGTAGGCAGGAGATTGAGCTGATCTCTCCGGGCGCCTTTTCTTTTCTTCTGTTGTGTTGCTTGACAGTTATAGGCTCGAGTCCCCGACTCCCTATCAACTTGTTGTGTTGTTGTGTGCTTGGAAGCCGATGTAAGTCCATCGAGTGGCATTTGGGTTCCAGTGTGCGTGTGTTTTGGTTCGGATGCTGATGTAAGCCCAGTGATTGGCATTCAGGCTCCATGTTTGCCTGTGTCTTGTTTGTTTGTGTGCATGTCAGCCGAGCTACGAATGCTCTGATTCTTCTCTCGTCCGAGAAGATACGTATGCATAGGATGCGATATCCTAGCGAGCATGTGTCGTTTCCCCAGTCCGAACTACTTCGACTCTGATGTCTATGCCTGATAGACTAAGTAGGCCCAGGATGCGACATCCTGCCGAGTCAGTTTCAGTCAGTTTCTTTTGTCTCTTTCAGCCAGTGTGTGTGTGTTTGAGCAGTGTTTTAGCAACCAATTTTCCCTTCTTATTGTGCGTGGATCCCGTAGAGTACTACGGATGCGTAGGGGTGCTAATACCTTCCCTTTGCATAACCGACTCCCGAACCCATCCTCTTTGGTCGCGAGACCGTGTTCTTTTCCAGGTTTACTTCGAGCGTTTCCTTTCCCTCTCTTGGGATAAATAACGCACGGTGGCGGCTCTGTTGTTTCTTTCTTTTCCCGCCGGTTTTTCGCGTAATGCGACACATATACATCAGTATGTGTGAAGGCCAAAAGATCATTAGCTCTTTCACCTTTTTCCTGTGAATGGAGACATTGTCATCTTTCCAATTAAACAAGATCTGTATATCTCATATGATTCATAATCAAATGAGTCCAAGAGTCCATTTTTATGGAGTTTGGAAATTCTTTTCTCATTTATGTGGCCTAATGGATAATGCCAAGGGTAAGTTGGATTTAACTCATCAGGTTTCATCCTTTTGGTATTAATGTTATAAATAGGCATTTCAAGATCAAGGACATATAGTCCATTATTCATTTGTGCAGTAGCATAGAATATATCATTCAAATAAATGGATCAACAATTGTTCTTTATTATAAATGAAAAACCAAACTTGTCCAAACAAGAAACAGAAATAATATTCCTGCTAATTGCAGGTACATAATAACAATTCTCTAACTGAATTATTAAATCACTAGTTAAAGTCAATACATAAGTTCCTACGCCTAAAGAAGCAACCTTTGCTCCATTGCCAACTCGTAGGTCAACTTCACCTTTTTCCAAATCTCTACTCCTTTTTAGCCCCTGCACCTTGGTACAAATGTGAGAACCGCATCCAGTATCTAATACCCATAATGCAGAAGTAGATAAATTAATTTCAATAACAAAAATACCTGAAGTTGAAGTCTCTACTCCATTCTTCTTATCTTCCAGGTACTTTGGGCAGTTTCTCTTCCAATGTCCGATCTTACCGCAATCAAAGCATGTGTCTTCCTTTATTATTCCTCCACTAGGCTTCAAAGCAGGAGTTGTGGGTTTGGGTTTGGCAACTTCCTTGCCTTTCCCTTTATCACCCTGCTTGGTGGATCTTTTATTCCGTCTCTTTCCATTTCCGATCATCAGAATAGACTTCTCTTTTGACTTCAGATTCTGCTCAGCAGTTCTTAACATGGCTAACAGTTCAGGAAGAGATTTGTCCATATCATTCATATTGAAATTAAGGATAAATTGACTGAATCTATCTAGAAACGATTGCAAGACCAAATCAATCACAAGTTCCTTTTCGAGGGGAAAACCCAACCTCTCAAGGTTCTCCACATACCCAATCATCTTGAGCACATGGGGAACTACAGGGGCTCCCTCAGCTAACTTGCCTTGAAAAGGGGATTTTGAAACTTCAAACCTTTCATGCCTTGCCTGCTCTTGATAGAGCATCTTCAGGTGTTCGATCATATCGAACGCTGCCATGTTCTCATGTTGCTTTTGCAACTGAGTTCATGGTAGCTAGCATGAGGCAAGCAATTTCATTGGCATCATCGACATGCTTCTTATAAGCATCTATTTCTGCCTTAGGTGCAGAACTAGGAGGTTCCTCTTCAGGAACAGGTTTCTCCAAGACATACACCTTTCTATCATGTTTGAGGACAATCCTCAGATTTCGGTGTCAATCCATAAAATTTGTCCCAGACAATTTTTCCTTATCAAGGATTGATCGCAAAATGTTGTTAGAGGTGTTTGTTGTCATGGTAATCTACATGAAAATAATGAAAATATAAGTATAAATAACATATTTAATTAGGCCTTTAATTAAATATGCTTCCACTATTTTACTCAAAACAAATTACACTCACCATTTGATTCGGAAAATCCCGTTATAAGATTTTCTAGTGGGTCAAGATCAATATTTCACTTTGTTTTAAGTCCGCGTGAGCGGATTACATAAAACTAGGTTATTTAGGTAGGAACTCCTTCCAATTGTATCTAATACAACTCTCAAATATTTTAGTTGGGTGAATAACTCCTTATTCAAATCCAACATATGGATCATTTCCAACTATTGCTTCTAAACATATATAATCTTATTATAATTTGTTTAATTAAGTTTGACCCATTGTTTTAGCAATTGGATATTACATTTATCCTATCGCACCTTACTAATATAGAATATGCACCTTACGTAGGCGAAACCTACATTATTCGATACTAGTCTTGATGAGTGCTAAAACTTGGAAAGCATAAACTTAATATTTAATTTGAGGGAATTTGCAATTATTCTGATCTCACCGGCTTATTTATCATATAAATCGTCTTTGACATGCATCAACATACATTCACATGCATCAACATACATACAAAATGAAACAGTTATGGCCCCTAGCGCAATTGTTCTCCCAAGCAAATGAGAGAACCTAAGCTAACCTAGTAACGATCTAAGCTTCTCCAAGCAAGATCTTCAAGGTTGTCCTCCTTTGATATTGTATTCTTCTCTTTATTCATAACACTACATTACATAAAAGAAACTCGTTTTACATACGAGGAAGTGAGATGAGAAAAGAAGTTACATTAAAAGATTAAAAGAGAGGCACGACAAGCAGGTCGTATTTTAAAATCCCAAAACAAAATAAAGGAAAACTAAGGCCATAACCGATCACCACAAGACAATAATAATAAACAAATTATTATTATTATTAATTTAAATTATGTTAATTAAATAAACCAAATTAAATTTCGATGACTGATCACATTACGCAGAGTTAGCCGATTAATGAACAATTCATTTGAAATCGACGTCAATTTTCGCATCAACACTTGATACTTTAAAGCATAACTCTTGCGCAGTCACAACCCTAATCGGACAACTCTTTGACAGCACAACCCTTGTATCGTCATGAACCCTAATGCACCAATTTCATACCGTCAAACACACCTCGATTGTTAATTCACAATGATTGATCAACACGTCATTGCTTCACCATACTTTTGTCGAATTCAAAGCAAATGACCATTGATCGCTCAAAGGAAAACAACCATTAAGTGTTTGAATGAACGAAAGAGAAACAATATATCATATATACCGTATTTTGCATCAGAATTACTTATATCATATATATAACTTGATCGATCTCAATTGTGTAACCTATGGACGATCGGTGTATCGCTGCTTAACCATACTAACATCGGATTCCGAAACATAGTCAACATCAATCATCCAAATCATACACACATGATGCCAACTTTAATTACTCGCTTATTCTTTGAGTCATTCTGTATTTTATCGTACTAATACAGAAAATATGGAAAATAAACAGCTATCAGATGCATGATTTTGTAAGTGCCTCTGATACCACTGAAGGAGAATAGCGATCCAAAACGCAATGAAAATTAAAATTTTCTCCTTTAGTGATCCTTACGAATGAGAATGATTAGTGATAGAATTGTTACCTCTTGTGGTGATTGAAACCTTTGATGCAGATCTAAGGAGTGATCACGAACGTTGAATGGTGACAACGCCTCTACTCAGTCCACATGAACTGATTCCTTCAATCTCAGTGCTAGCTGCTACGAATGAAAGCTTTGAGTGTGTGTGTGTGAGAGAGAGAGAGACAGAGAGAGAGAGAGAGAGAGAGAGAACGAAATTTCAACTGCACAAGTGCTTCTGCACAAGGGTTCTATTTATAGAACCACTTGTGTAGGCTGTAAGCTAAAAAGCCCACGTAAGTGTATGTGGCCTATATCTTATGATATACCAAAATCACTTAAGCGCATGGTACCTTACCATATTTTGTATTCTACTTAAGTGCACCATACCTTACGATGTTCTGCAATTCACTTAAGTGCACCGTACCTTACGATGTTCCTTATTTACTCTATCTCTCATCAACTCGTCCTTTTGTGTGTGACCCTGTAGGTTTTCGCGGCATTGGCAATTATATTAAATCACGTATTTAACATAATAAATAGTGAGCGGTATCTAGGAACACGTCACTGCTACCAAAGACACGAAAATGTCATGTGATTTGACAAATCCTTTTGTGATAATACTTATGTGTACAATTACCCTTTTGCCCTTATGTCTTTATTGAACACAAGGCATAGATTGTGTCATCCTTCTCCAGTTCAATATTGGGCCCATAGACATTTATCCTGTTACGCAGGATGAGCAAATCCCATCTAGGTCACTCATGTCCCTGAGTGGAGTACCCATCAACTGTCTTTATGGTCATCCAATTACAGACAACGTTTGATCATCAATAAGACACTCGACTCTACATCTAGGGTCCATAGTGCTTTCAGGTCGAAGGGTGGTATACACTGTAGCGGGGTATTCGTTACCTTTAGATTTATTGACTAAATCAAAAGTAAATCATACAATTCGAGTCGCCACCGCACTTCTATTTATCCAAAGGAAAGGTTAGAAAGCGAACAAAAACCGAGAAGTTTTATCAAATCAAAAACTAATAAAAATGTCAGAGATCTGGGTAAGGGGGTTGGTTATGCAATGGGAAGGTTTTAAGCATCCAAAACATCCTTAGTACTCTAAGGGAGCCCTTTTTGCAAATGTTGTATGATAGGTTGGTATTTTGTGAAAATATTTGTGCAAACATGATTGGGGAGATGAGAAAAGAATATACAAATTATTTACAATTTTGTTGTTTAAATGGATAAACTCATTGCCTACGTACCATCACAAAGGTAGGATCAAAACCTCGTAGTTCGGGGTAAAAATCTCAAAATAAGTTGATGACTTGATTTATCAAAAGCTTTAAGGTCTTTTGTTATCAAAGGGAGAAAACTCAACCTAAACCAACAATCCACCATGTGAGGAGAGCTTCAACATACTAGTGAGGGATCCACCCTATAATAAGTATGGAAGACTTATAGTCCAATCACTAAGGATAAGGTGAGGTTTACATCAACCACTATGATAACTCAAACCTATGGCTAATGTTTATGAAAAAAGATTTTAACAAAGGTGGCCTGTCATACGGTGAACTGACTTTGTGTATTTTTTGCTTTGGAAAGCAAATGTCGCGGATAGCAAGAGTCGCCACCGACTTTTCTTTTATCCCATAAGGAAAGGTGGAAAAGAACAGGAAAGACCTTAATTAGATTTTGGGTTCGGGAGGTACATTATACAAAGGGAAGGTGTTAGCACCCTTTGTATCCATGGTTATCCATGGGCTCTTAATTGCTTGATCACTTATGTTTGTCTGAAAAAAGTGTTTGTGAATTGCTAAAAAAATGTTTTTGAAGAGAGAGTTTAACTTTGTAATGATTCTTGTACGAATGTATGCAAAGTATTCATCTCGTTTAAACATGCAAATATGAGAGAAGAGATAAAACCCTTGGAGTTCCTTTCTTGAGATCATAAAGATGATTCAAGATGCTCCTTTCCTTTGGAATTAGCAAGCAATAAACAATTAACTCAAGCAATCAAGCAAATATTCAATCAAGCTCATAGGATCTCCATTTGACTTGTCTTTCTCTTAACTTGGATGTTCATGACAATGATTCTTCTAACTATCTCAAATTTGGAATCCCTATCACACAAGAACAAACAATCAAAAAGTTCACAATGCAATAAGAGGAATGGACAAAGAGAGAGTTTAGATTAGGGGTCCTTTCAAGTCAACTTCAAGATTTAAGCATTCTAAAGGCATGAGGCCTAGTTGCTCTTCAACAAATTTAGCATTCTAAAGGCATGAGGCCTAGTTGCTCTTGAACTCCATTAAGCACAGGTAAGGTCCTAATTCTAAGTCCTTTCTCCTTTTTGCATTGGGTTCACACAAACAAAAACAAAACAAGCACAAGGCAATAATATATTTACACAATAATGTGCTCAAGTGAGCAAAAGGAAAATGGCATAAACATAAACATGAGCTCAAATGAGCAAAAGGAAAAGACAAATATGAATAAATGAGAAAGAAATTAAATTGCATTAAAGTAAATTGCAAGAATTGAATGCTTGAATTAAAAGTTAGTGTTAGTAGTTAGTGTTAGTGTGCCATAAGGCAATTTAGCGCTATGTTAAGCAATCGTAAGTGGACTAATGTAGTAGTCACACCTATCTGAGGCCGGTTAATAAAACTATAGGCAAATAAACACAAGTTAGAGATCATGACTAGTAAGCCAATCTCCTACAACTTGCCATGCCAAAAGAAAAGAAGAATGACCTTATATGGATTTTAGGTTTTTTGCTTGACCAAGAAGCAACCTATCTTGGACACAAAGCAATTAACTTGATCTTTGATCAAGTTGAATTTGATTTGGATCAAAGAAGGTTAAGCCCCTCATATGTCAAGGCCAACCACAAATCATTAATTCATTGGTCAAAAGAAAAAGAAAAAGATGAAAGATGAAGATGGAATGTACAAAATGGAAATTCAAATAACATAACCAAAACATAAATGATCAAATGTGAATGGAATCAACATCAATCAAGGTAAACAAAAGTGAAATGAAGATTAGAAGTCAAGAAAGGTCAAACATATTTTTGATATTTTTTGGAATTAAAATAATACATAAAATAAAATAGACAAACTAAGGTCAAATTTCAAATACAATTCAAATAAACTTGAATAAGTCCAATTGGATGATCATACGTCTAACATGGTCAAACTAGGTTTGACAAATTTTCTCAACATTTTTTGAAAACAGAAACTATTTTTAAACAATTAAAAATGAAGAAAAAATAATACAAATGGATTAAAATATCAAATAAATCTCAAATCAGTTAAGAAATTGATGAGAATATTTTTCATAGACTTATCATCATCCATATGTATTAAGAAAATGTTTTTGGAATTTTTGAATATCTAAAAGTATTTAAAATGAATTAAAAACTATCAAAAACAAAATAATTCACAAAAAAATATTAAATGGAATCACAAAAATAATTAAAAATCAGATTATGAAACTAGAATTTAAGATAATTTTTTTGCAATTGGTCCCATATTTTTGAAAATAAATGGAATAAAAGAAAATAAAACAGAAATTAGAAAAATAGAAAAATCAAGAAGCATAGGATCATCATTCATTAATTGACGTGGATGATCCTAAGGCTCTCAGGCGCGCGCTCATCATGTTCATTAGTCAACAACATCACACCATGAATTAAAAGGAGTCAGACAAAAGCATGGCCAGAATTAGATCATAGCAGTTGGATCCAAAGGACATGAGGCCAACCACGTGGGGACGGTGGTGGAAACCACCGTCTTCTCCGGTGAGCTCACTAAATTCGGCCACCAGTTGCAGGTTTTGCAACTCCAACCAAATCAAACGATCTTTATACCAAATTAAAGTTGGGGTGATGTACATCACCCCTGTAACCTTAGTTTTCACTCAAGATCCCTATGGAAGGAGAAATCTGAGGTTGAAAATCTAGGTGTTTAATCTGCAGATTAACAATTCATGAAATTAAAGCCACCATTGGCTTGCCTCTCACACGAGGACTTCAGAAAACCAAACCAACACAAGCAATGCACAATATATAGTGAGATTCGAAGCAAAACAATTAAGGTGTAAACCTTTGAAGTGCAGCTTTGATGAACACAATCCACTCCAATTCTTGATTGCAGCTTGATCTTGAGGTATAGTATGAGTGCAAGGCTTAGGAATTAGTGTTGAAGATCAACTGATGTTGTTGAAAATCAAACTTGAAAAAGAGAAATGAAAATTCAAATTCCTTTGGTGAGAGGTTAGGATTCAATTCCAGCAGGGTTTCAGGCGCCTTCAGGTTGATCATTCAATGAAGCAAGCATCCTATTTATAGATGAAATGCAAAGGAGAGTGGATGGAACTTGTGTGCATGAAGCTTTGGGTCCTCCATGCATGGGCCTGTACAGGCGCATGTGAGGCCCAAAAGCTAATGGTTTTGCATGCTGAACTCAATTGAAGCAAGTTTGGACGTGCAGATTGAATGGCATTGGCTTGTGTATGAAGGTTCATCATGAAATGCATAAATCGTCACAAAAGTTCCCCTCTTCGAAAGTCCCATTTGGAAACTCCAAACATAGGCATGTGAGTAATGGTTGGAAAGCTCTTGACATAAGTAACAAAGGCTATGTTGGACAAAAATCCATTTGGAGTTTGGAAAATTGTGAAAACTGGCCATGAAGTTTGAGGTACAAAACATGTATTTGAAAAATTTGCCAAAAATGAACAACTTCAAGCCCTTCTGTTTCAATGATGCAAGCCTCAAATGCAAAAACCTTCAACATTAAAGTTGTAGATATTTTCAATTAAATCAATTTGGACTTAAATTTTGCATCATTTGGAGTTTTTATGAGAACGTTATGGGCACTTGAAGTTGGACTTTTTCAAGATTCAATGGCTTTGGTCCAAAGTGACCTATAATGTTTTGTATTATAACATGTGTTTCTTTTAGGATCATGAAATTTTGTCCAACATAACATTTGAAGTAGACATCTTAAAATTTCCAATGCACTTGGTCTCACCTTAAAATCATAAAAAATGAGTGAGTTAGGTCTTTGGGAAGTTGACCTAAAATTAGGGTTTCAGTCAAAATGACCTATAATGTTTTGAAATGAATGATGACCTTACAAGTTTCAAATGGATTTTTTATGAACATGAAAGTTATTCATATGGTTCTTAGGAACATAATTTCTCTTGGGGTCATCTTCATTTGACAAACACATTAGAAGTTAGGTCTCAGTGGATTTCAAAATAGTCAGATGATTTGATTGGTCAACTTCTCAACTTCTCATATATTCATAAAATGATGAATGAAAGAACTTCCCTTGATTGAATTTGATCATAGGTTGAGGTTGCTTCATGAACAAGGCACAATCAATGCACAGTTGAATTAGGGTTTCCTTGGGAAACAAGCCTCAAACCCTTTGGTTTATCTTGATAAAATTGACAAATTGAGATGCGTGAGAGACATATATGATGATTGAGAGCTTTGGGAACCATTGTCATGCTTGCTTTCATCTTCATCTGGCCATTTCAATGGGCATAGGGGCCTCCTAGGAGCAATGGATCACATGATTGCTTGAGCTTCAAAACAAAAGAGGTTAGTGACATATTTTTGTGCTTTTGGTTAGTAAAAAAAATAATAAAAGCAATAATATACAATTCAAGCATGCTTGGTGGTCTCAAACCAACTCTCACAAGTCCTAACCCTAGGGTTAAGGAGCCAAGATGCTATGATCCTTGAGGCAAATGCAATGAGCAATGATATGATGCCATGAGGGATCTTAGGGTAAAAATTAGGGTCTTACAGATGCCCTTATTTAAGGTCATTCTAGCCGGAGATATGAAGGTTAAAATCTTCGTCTCGACGATGTAGAATGGGCTTAAATAATAACAAAGAGACGAATTTTGGTCCCTAAGAGACCTCATGATGCAAATGTATGTATGCAAAAATAAAATACTCTGTGGGGATATGTGGCCACAAAGAAAAAGAAATCAGGAGAAACTGAAAATCCATAGGAGTAATACACTCACTAGGGAGACAGAGACTCTGGGGAAAAATAAGGGTAAATGCGTGAGCAGGTCACGACTTGAAACTTGCTGGGAGACACGAAGGGATTCCATGAAAATAAATCAATGGAAAGACTCGAGCTGACGCAAAGATGCATGTATTGGGGAATATGCCAATACAACAAAACTATCCACAAAGGATACTTCGGATAAAAAATCCGGACTCAGGTGGGGATGTCCATAAAGGACTCAGCTGAGGAAGAAACAAATGAGATATTACCGGTTACTGGGTAATAAAACTCAAAAAGAAACATGTGATCAAAACACCGGTATAAGGGTGAGAGAGCAACACACTCAAGAAGAAAGAATATCTAAGACTGGTATAAGGCTGAGAGATATCAATCGTCCAAAACATCTGAGGAAGACCTGAAAGGAAAATTTCAACTCAGGAAAATCTGACTCCATAGGGGACAAAAAGTCATAATAGGGAGCAGAAGGAAGGAACACCAGGGAGACCGGTTACTGGGCATATAATAGGTGACCAACCAGGCGTGAATTAGGGAATATTTCCAAGACACTCATCATCCGAAGGGAGGGCTGAAAAAGCAAACTCGACTTACAGGATGGGCATTCGATTCCATAAGGAAATACAAATCTTACTCGACTGGGGAAGAAAAAGACTTCGACTGAAGAGCGCATGAGATATATTATCTATTACCGTCAGAACATAGATAACATACTCGCATGGAAGATTATCCACAACTAGTTACTGGGTTAATAAAGGATAAATCGACCGAAAAGAGAGGACATCAGGATACCGGTTACTGGGTATAAAATGATGACCAATCCAAAGGAGAAACGATCATTACCAAACAAGGGTAAATGAAAGATGACTCGCGGGGGATACATCGACAAAAGCAATGATCCGGGAGATATATCACCGGTTACTGGGTGGTATACTCAAAAATGAAAGAATATCAATACCGAATATTGGATAAAGATAACCAACAAAGAGGGGATTACATCTACCAATTACTGGGTAGAAAACCACAGAAGTAGGACTTACAACTACCGGTTACTGGGTAGAAGGCCACAGAAGTAGGACTTACAACTACCAGTTACTGGGTAGAAGGCCAGAGAAGATCCGCTAGGGGGAGAATGAACAATTACTGTTTACTGAGCAATTGATCACCTGAACCACAGGGAACTGCAGGGGAAATAACAAGAAAGGAGTCAATCTAGGAACAAACTAGAGAGACATAATGAAACAAGACTCAACCCAATGAGAATATAACTCAGGGGAGTAGTTCCATCCCAATACATATTTTGTGAGGAAACTGAAACAATAATCATCCACGAGGACATAACTCAGTGGGGAATATAGAAGGAAAGATAGACACTTTATGCCTAAGGTGCTGACTCTATATGGAGAGATCATACACAAACATCTGCTTGGGGAAGAATATGTCACCAATAACAGGAGATAACAAGCAAAGATATATAGCAAAGAATGCAACATGAATATATTAATGCTAAAATTATGCATGTATATGCATGGTTTATGTATGATAAATGTTGACAAACAGACATATCTAACACAAACAGGTCCAAGAATCAATGGACAGACATCCGGTATAACATCTCAAAGAGGAGGCCAGGCCCACAGGAGAAAATCCAATCTGGTGGGGAGCAACAAATACCAGGAAACACCAATCATCGCTGCTGGGGACCAAACAGGGTCGCTGCCGGGGACAAAGACCACTGCTGAGGATCAGAGACCGCTGTTGGGGATAGGCAAAGGTCACAGCTACCAAAAGTTAGGGATCTTCCAATAGTACACAGAGATATTGATAAGATCTGTCAGAGAAGAAACTCTACAGGGGATCTTATCAGGAAGTAATACGAAATTCTGTGGGGCACAACCACCAAACAGAAACACATCAATCCAGCATTCACTTCTAACCACTGAAGGAACATCTCTACTACGGAGAAAAGAAGCAAATTACTCCACCGGGGAAGCTATAGAGTCACCGCCAGGGATTTGCTGCTAAACAGTCAAAAGATCCGGTGTAGAGGAAACTCTATCGGGGAACTCAACACGGATAAGATCCATCATAGAAGAAGCTCTACTGGGGAACTCACTAAGGCAAGATATGAAACTCTGTGGGGAACAACCACCAAACAGAAGTTCCAATAATCAACATATTTCTCATATCTGCTAGAGAAACATCTCGGCTAGGATGAGAGAGAACCACTGCTCCACTGGGGAAGGGAATAAACATCTTCAACACCAGCTCTGCTAGGAGGAAAATATCCAATAAGGAGGGAAGAACAAATATATCATGCTCTGATCAGGAAACTCCACTGGGGAAAGACTGCTGGTGACTGAACTATGGATAACCTGTAGGCGACCCAACTGGGGGAAGTCTAATGTGAGCAACCCTACTGAGGATGAGTGGTAAGCAAACTTGCTGAGAAAAAATGCAAGCCAACCTGCTGAGAATTTCCACTCATGCTGGGAATTCCTGCTCACTCTGTGGGAGATTTCCATTTATCCTGAGGGAAAGACCAACTTCCTCGAAAACAGATAGCATAACAATTTTTATCAATCTATAAGGGATTTTAGGTCAGTCCAGACAAGGGATGACAACCATATAATTGATAAAACACATATGCTAGACTCAGACTCTCTGGGGATTTGAGGATGGAGGTATATACATCTCCAAAAGATCAAGGCCAAAACTCTAGATTCCCTGGGGACTTGATGAGGTATCACCTTTCTCTGCTCGCTGAGGAGACAACCTGAAAGATGATGAAGAGGATAACAAGTATGCTAGGAATATGAACAAATGTCTTACCTGAAAGACTGGAAGATAAGATGCACGAAGCCTCTTCACCTCTCTCTCATAGGCTGCCTCCATATCTGTCTTCTCCTTGGCGATTCGATCATACTTCCTCTTCCAAAACTTGGATGATTGAGGAAGAAGAGAAGTCACCACATCATCTGGCTTATCAATAATCTGATGCTCCAGAAACTCTATCACAGCATCTTTATCTCTGAGTTGTTGAAGTAGCTCCTCTCGCTCACGGACCCAAGCACGTGACCGTTCTTCATCTCTCAACTCCTCTACTCCTTGGTTAAGGAGGGTTGAAGGCCCAACCATAACCAAAGGTGTAGGTCTCGGGTATTCATAGGGCATGCGGTACTCGGAAGCTCTCCTCCTCACCCACAAGGTGTAGGGTTCCAAAGCAATACAATTCTTCAGACCAAGCTCTTTCCTTCCCTTCCTATGAATCTTGTGCCAAGCGCGGACCATCCTGCCCTTCAAGTTTTGGGGATCTTTACCCTCTTGAAAGAATACTCCTTCTAACAAAATGTTATTAGGTTTATCCTTTAAGGGGAACCCAAGCTGACGGCGAGCCAAAACAGGGTTGTAGTTAATTCCACCACATGTACCAAGAAGAGGTACATTGGAGAATTCACCACAAGAATCAATAATTTGGACGCCATCATACACACAATTATACCAAAAGATATCATCATTAGTGAGAGACATAAGTCTCGTAGACCACCGTAGACATCCTTTGTTCTCCTTGAAGGCAAGCGTCTATGGCAAGTGCGAAATAAACCACTTGTACAACAGAGGCAAACAGCACACAATGGTACCACCACCCTATGCATTCCTCATATGCAAAGAGAAATAAGTGTCACCCAACAGAGTAGGAACGAGATTAAGAGTAGAGAAAATCCTAATATCGTTCACATCCACAAAATTGTCGATGTTGGGGAATAACACTAGCCCATAAATGAGAAGTACAAATATGGCTTCAAAGGCGTCCTCACTCATGGCCTTCCCAAACAGAGTAGCTTGAGCAATGAGGAAATCAAAAGGGAGACCTTGAATTCCACCTTTGGTAGTCATATGAGCACCAATATCAGATACATCTATGTGCAATAGATCAGCAATCTCTTGAGAAGAAGGAACTCTCTCCAAGCCACTAAATGACAACTGATCTAAGATAGATATACCCACAAGATAGGCATACTCCTCAAGCGTAGGTAAAAGCTGGAAATCCGGAAAAGTGAAGCAATGGTACAAGGGATCATAGAACTACACCAACACACTCATCAGACCTTCATCCACCTGAGTAGCAAGAATAGACAGAAGCTTCCCATGGAGAGCTTTGAACTCCAAGGGATCTATAGGATGTCAAACTCCTTAACTCTTTCAAGTCGGGTTGTCTGAAACTGTACTTCTTCGTATTCCTTCTTTGCTTATCCATGTCTAAAACTTTGCAAATAGACCTCTTAAGTTCCTTGAAAATCTCTTGTTGTTGATGATATAGATGCCAATGAATGCATGGATGCAACAATCACACTCAAGGATCAAGCAAGTCACACCATACAAAGGTCATGGGATGGATCAATTCATCCTTAATATCAATCATCCATTTTGGTGGATCATGGTTTACACCTTATCAACACCTAAGTTCCATTGATATTAAGGATATACGAGAACGGAACAACCACGAATCACATGTTTGTTGCAAGTCACGAACATGGAGTCTCGGTTAAGAACCACCCAAAGGGAGTGTACTATGGTTAAACCTGACAATCATGTTCTAAAAGAGGTTCCCATAGTCATCATCCCATCTTTCGGATATTATCGGATAAACGACTACTCGTATTCCGAAAATATTCTCAAGAGAGACTCTTATGAGTGTAGTATCACATAGAAATCGTCTCAAATCTTACACTTGAACAATATTCGCACTACGTCCTAAAATAGGCCAAGATGGGCTAGGTAATCTAAGGTCCTTGGCTTCTAAGGTTTATATTGGAAAGAGTAATGCTTAACCACGACTACTCGTGTGACATTATTGATCCCAACAAAACCTCCCCCAAGTGAATGGACTTGCATGTCAACTTGCTAAGGAATAACTCCACACAAGTCAACAAGACTATGCCATTCCCCTATCATAAGTGCACTCGAGTTCGGGTATAGAACTCATCTCACAAGAGACCACCAAGCACACAAGCAATTAATATATATCAAGAAATTCATACATTACAAACAATACAATCATCCCAAATTTGCACAAAAATATGTCACAAGTAAATATAAACATACAATACAACAAAGGCAAAAAGTAAGTTAAACCCACTAGGAAAGTTTCCTCCCCAGCAGAGTCGCCACTTTTCTGTAGCGGGGCATTCGTTACCTTTAGATTTATTGACTAAATCAAAAGTAAATCATACAATTCGAGTCGCCACGACACTTCTATTTATCCAAAGGAAAGGTTAGAAAGCGAACAAAAACCGAGAAGTTTTATCAAATCAAAAACTAATAAAAATGTCAGAGATCTGGGTAAGGGGGTTGGTTATGCAATGGGAAGGTTTTAAGCATCCAAAACATCCTTAGTACTCTAAGGTAGCCCTTTTTGCAAATGTTGTATGGTAGGTTGGTATTTTGTGAAAATATTTGTGTAAACATGATTGGGGAAATGAGAAAAGAATATACAAATTATTTACAATTTTTTTGTTTGAATGGATAAACCCATTGCCTACGTACCATCACAAAGGTAGGATCAAAACCTCGTAGTTCGGGGTAAAAATCTCAAAACAAGTTGGTGAATTGACTTGTCAAAAACCTTAAGGTCTTTTGTTATCAAAGGGAGAAAACTCAACCTAAACCAACAATCCACCATGTGAGGAGAGCTTCAACATACTAGTGAGGGATCCACCCTATAATAAGTATGGAAGACTTATAGTCCAATCACTAAGGATAAGGTGAGGTTTATATCAACCACTATGATAACTTAAACCTATGGCTAATGTTTATGAAAAAAGATTTTAACAAAGGTGGCACTTGGAACCACAAAAGCAAACTTGAGTAAGTTGTATTTACAAATTAGAAGTATTCACAAAATGAAGTCAAAGTTGACTTAAGATTGAATTCAAAATAAGTATTAATGAAAAGAGTTTGAAAAATCAAAGGCATATGGCCGAGGTTTCTAATTTTGAAAACAATGTCAATGTTTGCACAAAATGAGTTTGGCTTGGGTTAGAGTGGAGAGAAGAAGAGAAAGGCTAGTCCTAAACATGCAAAGATGAGAGAAGAGATAAAACCCTTGGAGTTCCTTTCTTGAGATCATAAAGATGATTCAAGATGCTCCTTTCCTTTGGACTTAGCAAGCAACAAACAATTAACTCAAGCAATCAAGCAAATATTCAATCAAGCTCCAAGGATCTCCATTTGGCTTGTCTTTCTCTTAACTTGGATGTTCATGACAATGATCCTTCTAACTATCTCAAATTTGGAATCCCTATCACACAAGTACAAACAATCAAAAAGTTCACAATGCAATAAGAGGAATGGACAAAGAGAGAGTTTAGATTAGGGGTACTTTTAAGTCAACTTCAAGATTTAAGCATTCTAAAGGCATGAGGCCTAGTTTCTCTTCAACAAATTTAGCATTCTAAAGGCATGAGGCCTAGTTGCTCTTGAACTCCATTAAGCATAAGTAAGGTCCTAATTCTAAGTCCTTTCTCCTTTTTGCATTGGGTTCAAACAAACAAAAACAAAACAAGCACAAGGCAATAATATATTTACACAATAATATGATCAAGTGATCAAAAGGAAAATGGAATAAACATAAACATGAGTGAAATTCTGGTGTAGTCAGTATTCAGATGTTCTACTTCAAGTCATGACATCTGATCTAACATTGTACCTAATACAGCAAGACAGTTATTACACTCTGTACTAATGTGCACCCTTTCACAGTGTCACATCCTCTCCTTCTATGTCATCCTAGAATGGAGGAACACTTAGTTATGTGCACCATAACATTCACTACTGTTGTTTTCCTACACAGTTATCAGCACGATGTCTAAATCCTGTTTTGGACATCATCTGTTACATTGTTCCAGTTTGTTGGTCATGTACTTGTATTTCCTAGATTAAAGGTTGTAACAAGTTAAACTAATCTCCACTTATTAAGGAGCTAACAAATAGATTATTTGTTAGGTTCATTAATTGTAGCTTAGTTGTTAGTTTCCTAGATTTTAGATCAGCTGGTGGATTCCTGAAGAATAGCCTGAGAAAAATCCTGAAACAGAAAACTAACCATCCAACAATTTTGCATATGCAGTCGTGAGTGAATGTCACAACATTCCGTTTGACATCCAAGTCCAGAACCCTATGCTAAGTCTGTTTGGTTCCTGAAAACAGACTGTGCTAAATTTGCTGTACTGTAAAAGACCAACCAGTCTCTACTTCAGTATCAGCTTACTGGAAGAACTGTCAAGACATCCAGTTTGACAGTTTCACAATGATCTTTTGGCCAGGTCTGTTGTGCTCTTGAACTCCAGACTTCACTACATACTGAACTGAATTCATCAGCTTATTAAACAGTATGTGCTGTTGTTGATGAATGTCAAAACATTCTGATTGACATTCCAACAGAAGGCTATGTATCAGGTCTGCTATTATCTTGATGAACAGACTGGAATACATGCTTAGTTATGGCAGACATGATTATATCATACAGAAGGAAAACAAACACAGGAAATTGTTAACCCAGTTCAGTCCAACATGACCTACATCTGGGGGCTACCAAGCCAGGAAGAAGATCCACTATTAGTAGTATCAATTCAGAGTTAAACTCCCCCGTTTACAACTCATCACTTAATCCCTACCCAATGCAATCTATACCTAGGAACTCCTAGATAGAAACCTCCAGTTTCCATTCCTATCACTACAAATACAATGTAATGTGCAAACACCTTGAACTTGCTTCACAGCTTCATTCAAGAACATAATCACTCTTGCCTACAGGCTTTGAGTGACAAACACTCTCAGGTTTACCACTGAGAAACACATGGTAACCTTCCCACAGATTGGGAGGTTTACCTTACACACACCCCTAAAAATTCATTCTAAGAGGCTTACAAAAACTAGATTACAATCAGCTATTTATAACCTAATCACCCAACTGGATTTGGGCCTTCAGAAAGTTGCAGCAGACTTGTTCTTTGCTGTTGCAACTTCAGCAGAAAAATTCTGCTACAAACAAGGTCTTCAAGTTCCTAAACTCTCTCCATATATATCTCCATGTTTAGAGCCTATATATATTCTGATTTAGTCTTCAAGACCTCCACATGGGAGTTAGGATATTCACCAGATATCCTTGCTGATCCCATGACATATACTGAATTAATTAATTCAGTTTCCTACACATGTGCGATGTCACAGACCTGATGTCGTGACATCGTACATGACATGTTGGTCCAGATGTTGACTTTCTTCAACCCAACATATTAAAACAACAGAGATGATTACATTATTTGTTTTCTAAAATTACTGCCAATCCTAAGGAATCAACAATCTCCCCCTTTGGCAAATTTTAGCTAAAACAAATAATCCTCTGTTATCATCTCCCCCACCATGAGCACCAATGTTGGTGTACATGAGGAAGAAGAGAAACAAGGCTCAGTTGTTCCAGAACCCTTCCCTTCAACAGGAGAGCTTCCTGAAGAGTATGTAATGCTGAGTACATAGACAGTGTAACTCAGATCACAGGGCACAACTGTTCTCTTAACTCAGATCACAAGACACAAGTGGTATTTCAGTTGGTGAATTTTGTGTCTAACCCCAACCCCAACATTCTGTTTGTTACCACAATGATCTGTTTGCTTCTCGACCCCAGGACGTTTCTGACGTTTCTTTCTCTCCCCCTTTTTAGCTAAACATTTGTAAAGGCACCCTTCACAAAACCAGATCCAGGCGCAGCTTGCCCAGACCTTAACATACCCCATGATTCTGGGATTGGAGTGTATCTGTTGTGGGGAGAAGGGGGGGGGGGTCTCTTGCATCCTTTAAATAGTCCAGCCTGTGCTTAGGAATATCCGGTGGAAATAAATGCTTGGTCAAGATGCATTTATTTTTGCTGAGAAACAGTCAGAGAATCACCAACAAAATCTCAGACTATCTTTGAATGCCTTTTATAGCTCTTGACTGTTTCTTTTTCAAAACAGCCGTTCCAGTGCATGGAGACCATTCCATATATGCAGTCAGACACGTTGCACTCGATGTCTTAACATTCCTGCATTCAGCCAGTCTTCAACATTTCCCAAGACCTCTGTCATTCCTCCAGTAGAGGCTTGACACCTAGCACTGCTACAGCCAACTTTTCACACTTCAGTTGATGGTTACTCCCCCTGTACCACACAGCTGTAGCCATTAGTCTTAGCCACATCACCCTCATAATTCCTAATGACTTGAAATTTCAGAAGGAATTAACAGCAATGTCCAGGGCAATGTCATGACATCCGGTCAGACATTCTTCTGCTCACTCAGCCTTGACATACATCACAGCATCCTGATAACTACCTAGTCATCTGAGAGCACATAGACCACAAGCTTGGTGATTGCTTGCAGCACAAAGGCACAACTCCCCCTGTCATGGACAACCTACTCTCTTGGAGGTCACACATGATCATATCCAACATCCCAAGGTTGGACCTTCACATACTTCCTGATTCAAAGAGATTCCAGACCACTTGATGAAAGGAAAACATAAGACGCATCTTCATGTCTTCAAGAGCGCACCCTCTGTCAAACCCTCTTGGCTGAACACATCCACACTCTGTGTCACTCTCTCTTCTAACCAGAACAGAAGATCACTTCACCAGATGTTTTAACATCAGCTGGGACATCCTTCACAGCATCACAAGGAGCACTATCTGATAGACTTCAGATATTACTGAGTCCCCAGCTTGGGCCAGAGGAACCCATACATACATTGGGATATACACTCTCATCCCACTACTAGAGACATTCTTCCATAGATAGCTCAGAACTTCTACCACAAGCTCCAAGAGATGAATAGAGAACACCTCCTTTTGTCTTCAACTTAATACTTTTCTGCTCAAAAGTAATTTGTCTCAGACTTTCCTCAAGAATAACCAGCTGTCTTATGTTGATTATCTTGATTCTTCGAACTCACTTCTGAGATAGACCAACTGCCACTGGTTGATTACCTCCTTCATGAATTCTCATATGAAAAGATCAAATGCTGCTTTTTGACCTCCCCAAGT
The DNA here is from genome assembly GCF_024323335.1 of Lathyrus oleraceus. Taxonomy (NCBI): domain Eukaryota; kingdom Viridiplantae; phylum Streptophyta; class Magnoliopsida; order Fabales; family Fabaceae; genus Lathyrus; species Lathyrus oleraceus. The sequence continues at coordinate 317,494,161 of NC_066583.1, read as the reverse complement.
TTATCAGACTTCTACCAAAGATATTCTGACCTTCCAAGTGAGACTTGAACTCCAAGCTACATGTTGAACCAACTTAGTTTTTCTAAGACATGAACATGTACCATCCAGCCACTCCAAAGTACTGCTACGAGGACGGCCTTTTTGAAGTATCCAATCTACAACCCTGTAGACCCTTTTATCTCAAGTTGATGTGCCACTTCACCAACTAAGAGTCTGATGTTGAGCCAAATGTCACAAAATTGTGTTTTGACATCTAGCTGTTGAATTCAGCTCCTTCTTCTGCCACTTGAACGAGCTTCCTCCCTTCACAGAACTAGAGTTCAATGTTCCCATAGACTTGATTGTGGAACCAAGTTTGAGTAAACAACCTCCATCCTGCATGTTTGCAGTTAAGTCATTCAAGCTCACACCTTAATGAATTCCTGCTTCTTCTCCAAAGACATCAGACACTCTGATGTATGAGTCTTCAGAAGGACCAGTTAGACACTAACCCTTCAGCTTTACCAAGGATTCCACATCCTAAGGCAAGGCTGTTTCCATGATGTCAAGACTGCTGCCACTTGTTCTTGACTTCACAGTGTGCATAAGCTAATGCACTTCCTAACCTAGATCAGAAATAAACTGATCCAAGTAACCACCATCAAGACTATGATGTCTTCTTCTTCTTGTACATACCAAGGCTGAACATGTTTCTTGCCAGGAAACCTTTTCAGAGATCATATGCTTTTGCTGCCACCAAAGAGATAGATCATACCCCAATGTACTATCCTTCCTGTGATTCTGCACAGGGTCTTGAAGAAGAGATGTTCCAACATCTTTAAGAACATCAGTTATCTTGAGCTCCAAGGATAATCAATTAAATACTTGTACTTGACACAAGTAGACATTGATCTTAAATCCTTTCCCAATTATCCTTTCAGATACTTCCACCATAAGAGTGCTTTGAGGATACTCTTCTAGTGTCAACATCTTCTGCTTGCAAGCACCTTAATAGTCTTGAGACTCTTTCCATATTAGATTCACCCTTAGGAATGAGAGAGATGAATCCTTCCTTGCAAATGTGTCACACAACAATCAGAACCCATGTGACACAGGTCAACAGCCAACCAGACCCTAGGCTGACCAGACTTGAGGAGGTTAACCAAGACTCCCCCTCAACTTAACAATCATGGATACTCCACACCAATATCCATGCATTGTACACATATGTCTCAACATGACATACACTATCCCTTACCAGTGGCAACTAACTCCTCCAATCACACCAATCAGACTTCAGCTGACCATAAGTACTAGTGAGACACACAACACCAGTCGATAGTAGATATGCATTGCCAGAGCATATTACCTCAACCAACCTTTGAATCTTCATATTCTCACTCCTAGTAAGAACTGCCACTTCTGAACGTGGTGTTTGAATAACAAGATTCATGGTTCCAACCCCCTTAAATGATATCACAATCAGGTTACCCCATTATTGACTGCTAACATCCAGGAGACTTGTCTTCCAACACACCATAGTACTTCAGGGAACAACTATCCAATCCTGATCAAACTGCAGGAAGATGCCTAACAGCAGGAGATTGCACAAAGTCACATCTCAACCAGCTCAACTTCTAGGGATGACCTTCTTGAGCACACACCCAGTTGACCCAGTTGTCAACTTAGCACACACAGATGTCTCCTCTTCCAGGTCAGGAGTAGGTTCCAAACAGTATTATCCCATTGTTTGAACCCTAAAAACATCTGCTCTTCAACCAGTAGCTGCATACTTGTTGAACAACATGTTCTAACATCACATAGAACATTGGTTCCACCTCCTTGGAACACACCTTCCTTGAAGGTCTTCAAGGTCTTCATATACACTACTCAAGAGAGTAAGAGAATCAGTGATTAAGTGACTCTTACCATCCCGAAGTGAGAACGTCATGATGAGTGGACTCGAGGAGACTCAAGTATCTTTGACATCTTCAGTAGATTATGATGAGATCTTGAACACAGCAGCCTTTCATCCACATGAGGGGAAACTACATCAGAGTTTGAGTTTTGCCATGTATTATGCAGCGGAAATCATAATACAACTCAACCTATGAACACACACTTCACCAAATTGGCCTCCAAGACCATACCAGGTTTGAATGTGATTTAGTACTGGCACAGCTGTCCCACACACAGGCCAATTGCCAACCTCCAGAGACAGGTACACACCATTCCTGTCATGAACAGTCCATCCACCTACTTCAAGGGACCATTCAGGGAATTACAGAACCTTACACAGGTTCCAGCATCAGTACTAACATAACTCCTTGCAAGATACCAGAAAGTATCACCCATGGATCTCATCCAGAGACAGAACAGGATGCCTGCTCTGATACCAATTGAAATTCTGGTGTAGTCAGTATTCAGATGTTCTACTTCAAGTCATGACATCTGATCTAACATTGTACCTAATACAGCAAGACAGTTATTACACTCTGTACTAATGTGCACCCTTTCACAGTGTCACATCCTCTCCTTCTATGTCATCCTAGAATGGAGGAACACTTAGTTATGTGCACCATAACATTCACTACTGTTGTTTTCCTACACAGTTATCAGCACGATGTCTAAATCCTGTTTTGGACATCATCTGTTACATTGTTCCAGTTTGTTGGTCATGTACTTGTATTTCCTAGATTAAAGGTTGTAACAAGTTAAACTAATTTCCACTTATTAAGGAGCTAACAAATAGATTATTTGTTAGGTTCATTAATTGTAGCTTAGTTGTTAGTTTCCTAGATTTTAGATCAGCTGGTGGATTCCTGAAGAATAGCCTGAGAAAAATCCTGAAACAGAAAACTAACCATCCAACAATTTTGCATATGCAGTCGTGAGTGAATGTCACAACATTCCGTTTGACATCCAAGTCCAGAACCCTATGCTAAGTCTGTTTGGTTCCTGAAAACAGACTGTGCTAAATTTGCTGTACTGTAAAAGACCAACCAGTCTCTACTTCAGTATCAGCTTACTGGAAGAACTGTCAAGACATCCAGTTTGACAGTTTCACAATGATCTTTTGGCCAGGTCTGTTGTGCTCTTGAACTCCAGACTTCACTACATACTGAACTGAATTCATCAGCTTATTAAACAGTATGTGCTGTTGTTGATGAATGTCAAAACATTCTGATTGACATTCCAACAGAAGGCTATGTATCAGGTCTGCTATTATCTTGATGAACAGACTGGAATACATGCTTAGTTATGGCAGACATGATTATATCATACAGAAGGAAAACAAACACAGGAAATTGTTAACCCAGTTCAGTCCAACATGACCTACATCTGGGGGCTACCAAGCCAGGAAGAAGATCCACTATTAGTAGTATCAATTCAGAGTTAAACTCCCCCGTTTACAACTCATCACTTAATCCCTACCCAATGCAATCTATACCTAGGAACTCCTAGATAGAAACCTCCAGTTTCCATTCCTATCACTACAAATACAATGTAATGTGCAAACACCTTGAACTTGCTTCACAGCTTCATTCAAGAACATAATCACTCTTGCCTACAGGCTTTGAGTGACAAACACTCTCAGGTTTACCACTGAGAAACACATGGTAACCTTCCCACAGATTGGGAGGTTTACCTTACACACACCCCTAAAAATTCATTCTAAGAGGCTTACAAAAACTAGATTACAATCAGCTATTTATAACCTAATCACCCAACTGGATTTGGGCCTTCAGAAAGTTGCAGCAGACTTGTTCTTTGCTGTTGCAACTTCAGCAGAAAAATTCTGCTACAAACAAGGTCTTCAAGTTCCTAAACTCTCTCCATATATATCTCCATGTTTAGAGCCTATATATATTCTGATTTAGTCTTCAAGACCTCCACATGGGAGTTAGGATATTCACCAGATATCCTTGCTGATCCCATGACATATACTGAATTAATTAATTCAGTTTCCTACACATGTGCGATGTCACAGACCTGATGTCGTGACATCGTACATGACATGTTGGTCCAGATGTTGACTTTCTTCAACCCAACATATTAAAACAACAGAGATGATTACATTATTTGTTTTCTAAAATTACTGCCAATCCTAAGGAATCAACAATGAGCTCAAATGAGAAAAAGGAAAAGGTAATATGAATAAATGAGCAAGAAATTAAATTGCATTAAAGTAAATTGCTAGAATTAAATGCTTGAATTAAAAGTTAGTGTTAGTAGTTAGTGTTAGTGTGTCATAAGGCAATTTAGCGCTATGTTAAGCAATCGTAAGTGAACTAATATAGTAGTCACACCTATCTGAGGCCGGCCAATAAAACTATAGGTAAATAAACACAAGTTAGAGATCATGACTAGTAAGTCAAGCTCCTACAACTTGCTATGCCAAAAGAAAAGAAGAATGACCTTGTATGGATTTTAGTTTTTTTGCTTGACCAAGAAGCAACCAATCTTGGACACAAAGCAATTCACTTGATCTTTGATCAAGTTGAATTTGATTTGGATCAAAGAAGGTTAAGGCCCTCATATGTCAAGGCCAACCACAAATCATTAACTCATTGGTCAAAAGAAAAAGAAGAAGATGAAAGATGAAGATGGAATGTACAAAATGGAAATTCAAATAACATAACCAAAACGCAAATGATCAAATGTGAATGGAATCAACATCAATCAATGGTAAACAGAAGTGAAATGAAGATTAGAAGTCAAGAAAGGTCAAACATATTTTTGATATTTTTTGGAATTAAAATAATACATAAAATAAAATGGACAAATTAAGGTCAAACTTTAAATCCAATTCAAATCAACTTGAATAAGTCCAATTGGATCATCATAAGTCTAACATGGTCAAACTAGGTTTGACAAATTTTCTCAACATTTTTTGAAAACAGAAACTATTTTTAAACAATTAAAAATGAAGAAAAAATAACACAAATGGATTAAAATCTCAAATAAATCTTTAATCAATTAAGAAATTGATGAGAATATTTTTCATAGACTTATGATCATCCATATGTATTAAGAAAATATTTTTGGAATTTTTGAATATCTAAAAGTATTTAAAATGAATTAAAAACTATCAAAAACAAAATAATTCACAAAAAATATTAAATTGAATCATAAAAATAATTAAAAATCAGATTATGAAACTAGAATTTAAGAGAATTTTTTTGCAATTTGTCCCATATTTTTGTGATTCCAAATAAAAGAGTTATGAATTTTTGAAAATAAATGGAATAAAAGAAAATAAAACAGAAATTAGAAAAATAGAAAAATCAGGAAGCGTAGGATCATCATTCATTAATTGACGTGGATGGTCCTAAAGCTCTCAGGCGCGCGCTCATCATGTTCATTAGTCAACAGCATCACACCATGAATTAAAAGGAGTCAAACAAAAGCATGGACCTGATTAGATCATAGCAGTTGGATCCAATGGACATGAGGCCAGCCACGTGGGGACGGTGGTGGAAACCACCGTCTTCTCCGGTGAGCTCACTAAATCTGGCCACCAGTTGCAAGTTTTGCAACCTCAACCAAATCAAATGATCTTTATACAAAATTAAAGTTGGGGTGATGTACATCACCCCTGTAACCTTAGTTTTCACTCAAGATCCCCATGGAAGGAGAAATCTGAGGTTGAAAATCTAGGTGTTCAATCTGCAGATCAACAGTTCATGAAATTAAAGCCACCATTGGCTTGCCTCTCACACGAGGACTTCAGAAAACCAAACCAACACAAGGAATGCACAATATATAGTGAGATTCGAAGCAAAATAGTTAAGGTTTAAACCTTTGAAGTACATCTTTGATGAACACAATCCACTCCAGTTCTTGATTGCAGCTTGATCTTGAGGTATAGTATGAGTGCAAGGCTTAGGAATTAGTGTTGAAGATCAACTGATGTTGCTGAAAATCGAACTTGAAAAAGAGAAATGAAAATTCAAATTCCTTTGGTGAAAGGTTAGGATTCAATTCCAGCAGGGTTTCAGGCGCCTTCAGGTTGATCATTCAATGAAGCAAGCATCCTATTTATAGATGAAATACAAAGGAGAGTGGATGGAACTCGTGTGCATGAAGCTTTGGGTCCTCCATGCATAGGCCTGTACAGGCGCATGTGAGGCCCAAAAGCTAATGGTTTTGCATGCTGAACTCAATTGAAGCAAGTTTGGACGTGCAAATTGAATGGCATTGGCTTGTGTATGAAGGTTCATCATGAAATGCATAAATGGTCACCAAAGTTCCCCTCTTTGAAAGTCCCATTTGGAAAATCTAAACATAGGCATGTGAGTAATGGTTGGAAAGGTCTTGACATAAGGAACAAAATCTATATTGGACAAAAATCCATTTGGAGTTTGGAAAATTGTGAAAACTGGCCATGAAGTTTGAGGTACAAAACATGTATTTGAAAAATTTGCCAAAAATGAACAACTTCAAGCCCTTCTGTTTCAATGATGCAAGCCTCAAATGCAAAAACCTTCAACATTAAAGTTGTAGATATTTTAAATTAAATCAATTTGAACTTAAATTTTGCATCATTTGTATTTTTTATGAGAATGTTATGGGCACTTGAAGTTGGACTTTTTCAAGATTCAATGGCTTTGGTCCAAAGTGACCTATAATGTTTTGTATTATCACATGTGTTTATTTTAGGATCATGAAATATTTTCCAACATAAAATTTTAAGTAGACATATTAAACTTTCCAATTCACTTGGTCTCACATCAAAATCATAAAAAATGAGTGAGTTAGGTCTTTGGGAATTTGACCCAAAATTAGGGTTTTAGTCAAAATGACCTATAATATTTTGAAATGAATGATGACCTTACAAGTTTCAAATGGATTTTTGATGAACATGAAAGTTGTTCATATGGTTCTTAAGAACATGTTTGATCTTGGGGTCATCTTCATTTGAAAAACACATTAGAAGTTCGGTCTCAGTGGATTTCAAAATAGTCAGATGATTTGACTGGTCAACTTCTCAAGTCCAAACTTCAAATCTTGATGAATGAATGATTGAGGGTACTCACATAAGCTCATATATGCATAAAATAATGAATTAAAGAACTTCCATTGATTTAATTTGATCATAGGTTGAGGTTGCTTCATGAACAAGGCACAGTCAATACATAGTTGAATTAGGGTTTCCTTGGGAAACAAGCCTCAAACCCTTTGGTTTATCTTGATCAAATTGACAAATTGAGATGCTTGGGAGACATATGTGATGATTGAGAGCTTTGGGAACCATTGTCATGCTTGCTTTCATCTTCATCTGGCCATTTCAATGGGCATAGGGGCCTCCTAGGAGCAATGGATCACATGATTGCTTGAGCTTCAAAACAAAAGAGGTTAGTGACATATTTTTATGCTTTTGGTTAGTAAACAAAAATAAGAAAAGAAATAATATACAATTCAAGCATGCTTGGTGGTCTCAAACCAACTCTCACAAGTCCCAACCCTAGGGTTAAGGAGCCAAGATGCTATGATCCTTGAGGCAAATGCAATGAGCAATGATATGATGCCATGAGGGATCTTAGGGTCAAAATTAGGGTCTTACATACACCACTATCACCATGAGAATAACTTATGACACTTTGCATAACATTCTATATAGTATTCTCATAGAGGGTCAATCCAGTATAAATATTATTCTTAATATTCATACCTATGTTTAAGACTTGATAACTCCTTATCCATGATCCATGAGATGTGATCATCAATCTATATACATAATAGTCTTAATGCTTTAATGTTATCCCACTTCACAACAAAGCTCGACTACAGATACTTTAAGAATAATGTCCTTACGTTTAATGGTATCTCATGATTAAGTCACACTTGATACATTAAACGAACTAGCTATTCTAGGGCCTTTATTAAACGAACATAATAAAGAAAAAGTCTTTTATTATTAACAAATCATTCTATACAAGTACCAAAAGTATTGGCCTCTAGGGCTTACACCAATAGCTAACAGCCAAGCCATCCAAAATTGCTTACTAATTGCATCTAACTACCAGCCTCTCATTCACCATATAATTAGCTACCATTCAAACTTCATTAGATTCTCAACAATTAACTAACTCAAGTTGATCCAACATTTTGCCTAACTAATTCAAGCTAACTTGTTAATAAAACTACAACTAACAACTAACCATATGATAACTGCAATTTAACATAACATCTATAACAATAATTAACATCTAACTTAATAATGACAACAAACTGAAGTTGAAGCCAATTCTCCATCAAACTAACTTCTTTCCACCTAACTGTTAAACTCGAACCATCTGACTTGTTCATAATTAAACTAATTTTCACATAATAGAATTTCTAACACTCGCTAATTCTCAACTAACTAACCTAATAGAACTAATCTGAACTCACCTTCAAAATTGACTCGATTTAACAGACTTCCTGATTTTGTTAACCTTCAACTAACTTGCACATAGAGAAATTAACAGGTTAATCTTGCCCTAACCTGTAACTAATCCTGACCGAGATACCCAATTTTTTTACCACTCTCACTCTATAAATCAACATCATCATCAATCTTTCAAGGATACACTCACACACAATCATTTCATCACTGAGAATCAAATCACTGTCGCTATGCACCTCTGCTTCTATCTCACTTACAATCTCTTCATATCTCTCAACTCTCATCCCTCTTGTTTCATCTTATTCTTGTTACCAGGTGATAGTGTTAGCGTAAAGGATCCATAACCCCAAGCTTTAAGGTTCATATTGGCTATCGTTTGCATTTAATTTGGGTTTGAATATTTAGGGTTTATACAATTTGTTCTTTGATTTGAGTTATTTGGGGGGAATTAGAGAAAGGCAACATTAGATTAGAAGAGATAAGGTGGAGACAATGGTTTTCATGGAAGGTTGAGATCATTTGGAGCTTTTCCTCTGCCAGAGACGATTTCCGGCACAGTGGAGTAGAGGTCCGGTGGGAGGTCTGCTAATAGGCTGAACATTTGAAATGAATGTGTTTTGGTTCGTTGCCTACACTCCCTGTCAGTTTTTACCTTCTTTGGGTGAAATTCAATTCACTAGGCCCAAACCTTTTACTATTTACACACTCTTCTATCCATGCACCCCCTCATGAATAATCTTGTAGCACTTTGAGGTAAGACGCAACCCAACTTTGTTTTCCTGGACCATACACCTCTGAAACAGCTACACCCCTTGATTTGGTATTCTTTTTTATTGTTATTATTTCTTCTAATCCATTTTAATACATTTTTAGTCTTATTACATTTAGTTAATACACATTTTATACATTTTAACTTTTTCACGCTTCATTTTGATATTAAGAATACTTAGAATTAATAGTTTTACTTAGGGTTTAATTAGGATAATACTTAGTTCTTTTTATTTAATTTTAAATTAAAGCTCTTTAGAAAATGATACAAACATGATTAGATCATATTATATTTTAATTTGAGTTTAATACTTAGACTATTTTAGATCTTTAACTAGTTTATTTATAACCAAGGTTGCTTATTAAATCCATGTGCTTAGTTTATCTTTAGCATAATCTCTGTCATTGATTGATTGGCTGATCAAAGTCATCTTTGATTAATTAATAACTTGTTCATAACTTGCCTGATTCCCCTATCCAGTCAAGTAATCATAAACCTCTTGTTCACTTGATAAGATTAGTTCTTTACATTGGCACTTTCACCTGACTTTTCAAGTCAAGCTCAAGCTCAAGACTACAAAAGGGACATCAAGATTGGATAAATGCTACATCATTCAAGCACAACAAAAAGATTCATCGTTAACACTTGCCAACTATGATGAGAATTGCGTGCCACGAGCCTTAAGAAGTAAAGAATGGATGAGAGAGAGCATTCATATCATCATTATGAATATCTTTGGATATGGGACGAATGAACCAGTTGTTCAAAGTATTCACCTCTACTCATAGACTTTAGTGCAATTTTAATCAAATAATTGTCAAGTCTTCTCCCCCCATAGATAACATTTCTCCTGCAAGAGTTTGCAGACAAAGGAACCTCAAGGCTGAAGACTATTTATCATCAAGCTCAACAAAGGATTCTCCTGTCAACACTTGTTAGTTACAATGAAAATTATGTGCTACGAGCCTTAAGTAGTAGAGAATGGATGAGATAAGCATTCTTATCCTTATTCCGAGTATCTTTGGATACGGGACAAATAACCTAGTTGTTCAAAGTATTCACCTCCACTCATAGACTTTAGTGCAATTCAAATCAGATAACTATCAAGACTTCTTCTTCACAAACAACATCTCAACACTATAACAATCTCACAATAATACACTTCCTATATGAATCAAACATATTCTCTTTGACATCCATACATCCTTTGGGATAAGCATCTCATGGTCAAACATCCTTCTCTGAATCAATATCTTCATGCATTACCTTGTGGAGCTTCATGCTCTGGCAAATTTCATGTATTGCCATGTGGAGTATCATTCTCTGGCAACTTTCATGCATTTCCCTATTGAGCTTAATGCTCTGGAAAACCCCTTTATTTTGTTTTTCCTTGTGGATCCTCATGCTCTGGAAACTCTCATTCATTGCCTTGTGGAGCCTCATGCTCTGGAAACTCTCATGTATTGTCCTGTGGAGCTTCATGCTCTCGCAGCTCTCATATCATTGCCATGTGAGGCCTCATGCTCTGGAAACCCCTTTGTAGGTCTTGATCCTTAGATCTAGGAAAAATCCTATAATTCTGCATTGACCACACCATCTATTGGTCGACGCCACACACTCTTTGATTCAGATACACCTACCATGTGGTTTCAAACAACACAATCCTTGGTCCAAACAATACTTTCATAATAACCCTTCCTCAACAAACACTTTCCTCACTTTAAACTCCAGTCTATTCAAGCAATTTCTTTACTTTTAATGCAATTCAATCAACTATTTCTTTTATTTTTGACACTTAAACCTTTTTGCAAAACAACTCTTCTTTTTGTAAAAGAACTTTTATAATCCATTCCTTAGCAGTCGGACTAAAATCTTGGAGCATCCAAACTAGGATCAAATCAGCTAACGTCTACACACTTCTAGGATAAGATTATGATTGTTCCTTAAAAGCAGCCAACACATCCTTATTTTATACCATGAACTATAGAGCTCTGATTTCCTTATTTAACTATGAGGATATGTAGGCACGAAGGTTCAAATCTTCAACGAGCACACTAATTATCAAAACTTTTTTTCCTCATTTGCAAGTAACCTTTAGATAGTAACACTCATTCGCGCAAAGAGAAATCAAAATAGATTCTATTGAGTACAAAGAATATGAGGGATGCTAATACCTTTCCCTTGCATAACCGACTTCCTTACCATTTTTCTCTTCCCTTGGGTTTTATCGAAATTTTCCCTTTCCTTCGGGAATAAACAAATTTCGGTGGTGACTCTGTTGTATCTTCGAGCGTGCGATGCGCTCAGATATTTTTCATGGCGCGACACAACCCAATAGAAAACCGCAAACCAAACCAAACTAAACTGAAACCGCAAAAGAGTGTATTTGGTTCGGATGTGTTTGGGTCATTTTTTAACAAAACCGTGCAGTTTGATTTAATTTGTGGTTTGTATTTTGCAAAGCAAACTAAACCAAACCAAACTGTATTATGTTACAACCCAAACTTCACTTATCCCACATCCAACCCAAAACCCAATCCTATTATACCTTAACCCTACAAATATTCTATTATGTTCTTTCTTTTTCATCTTCTCTAATCTCTCCCCTGCTACGTTTCTTCTCTAATCTCGCATCTCTTATGTTCTTTCTTTTCCATCTTCTCTAATCTCTCATTTCCTACATTTTTTCTATTTTATTATAATATTTTTTTATATTTGTTTATGCTACTATTTTATATTTTTATTCCACTTTTGTCTAATCTTATTTTTGTAGATTGACTGAAAAGTTTTTGTCTAAATATGATGAGTTTTGTTGTTGTTTGGTAAATTATGAATGATTAAACACAAAATTATGTTGTTTTGTATATATGTATATATGGCTCAATAAATTTTTTGTAAAAATCGAACCAACTCAAAACGCATTGGTTTGGTTCAGTTTTATTTTTAAAAGTCAATCGAACCAAACCGAATTGCATGATTTTTTCTCTTGCGATTTAGATGATTTTCAGCGTCAAAACCGCACAAACCACACTGCGAACACCCCTAAAGCCATTGTCCTTGCCTAATAAGGCATCACCTGGGCGATATCATCCAAGTGGCGCCCATCAAGCAAATTACAAAATGAAGTGGTAGTTATTTCGACAAGGAGTATATTGATCCGCTGTTGAAACAGGGTTAGAGTATCGGGGTTTGTTATCGTCTCCACAAGGATTATGTGATATTGCCGCCATTCGATAGTTGTTAAATTCTTAACTTATAGTAACAAAGGGGGGTTTAGTTTTCGGTTACGGTAGCTTGCATAAAAAGTAAGAAATTACGATAAAAGTTTTGGTGTTACGATTTGAGAAAGATTGTCAAAGTTAGGGTTCGACGATCACTTTGCATGCATATGCTCGATCAAACAAAACTCATAAACTCCATGAGATTGGATGGGAATCATCCTTCTTTTTTTGAAATATTGTTAAGAGAAGAAGAAGTATGAGAAAATGGCTTTCTAGGGCACAAAATATGATCCCAAGAAAAAATGAAAAGATTTGAAAAATATCTAAGTAAGTGTCCTTTCCAAAAAGTAGCCCATGCTACTTATAGTACTGGTTACTGAGTTGTCATGCTCGCTAGGCGAGCAGAATGGTTCGCCTAGCGAGCCCCAAAATAGGCCACCAGAAGAGCCTGCGTCCAGAGGAATCATCCAAGTCCAGTATGCATATGTTCGTTAGGCGAACATTTCTTCGCTAGGTGAATCCCACGCTTCACACCTTCGCTCCAGCGAGGTTTGATGTTTTGCTACTGGAATTGCTCGCTGGAAGCTCGCTGAATGCACGCCTAGCGAATGTTGAAGAATTTGCCACTGGAAGCGTTCACTACATCCCTCGCCACAGCGAGTTTTGATCAATTTGCTACTGTAAAATTCTGGGAGTGTTCGCTGGCATCTCGCTGCCTGCTCGCCTAGCGAAGGATTCGCTACCTCACTCGCCTAGCGAGCTTGCTGATGTTTGCTTTCTTTCTTGGTTCCTTTACCATCTTTCTTGTGCCTTACTTTTCTACTCTTTCATGCCTAATTCCTGGACAATAACACACAAATTAAAGGTACCAAGATCATTTCACATTGTATTGCAAATCATCAAAAGCAAGGGCGGTTTCGAACACTTTTTCGACAAAAAGGAGTGAAAGATGCCCATATTTGATAGCTCAAATAAACACACTTTGGCATCTAACAACTCTCCCCAACTAGATTCTTGCTTGCTCTCAAGCAAAGTATGCCTCTTGAAGGACAAGAGGATTTGCCTAAAGAAAAAGATTTCTCCGAAATTGGATAAAACGGCTCAAACACAAGAGAATCAACTAGACACAAGTTCCCAATGGTTAGAATAACACAATACACAAGAACTAAAACCTTATAGCAATGCAAAACATGTATCAATCCACAACAATGTTATCCTGAATGAAACACCCTATCTCTCCTTTTCGAATAAGGATTGAAGAAATTACGCGTTTGCAACCGCGGGAACAATTTCACTCTCCAACAAACAATGCACAATTCAATTCAATTCATACAATGTCTAACACTTATAAATGAAAATGCGGAAGCACGAAGATCACTAAGGTCTTTTCCGGTTGTAGCTTGGTCAGGTTTACAAACAAGTGTCATATCTAAGGCCATTGAAAACGAACTTGCCGACGCAAAAGAGACATTCACTGTACAAGCTATTCACACATCTCAACTTCGTTCCACTTATTTCTCATTTGAAACCTTCACAACTCTTATTTCACAACTCAATTTTTGTTTTTCACTATTTTTCTTCCAAGCAAGCATTCATTTTTATTTTCTTTATTTTTTTTCACATCGTATTCACAAAACAGATGTTTCTCTTTTCTAATTTTTTTTCAATGCTTGCTCGGTTATTCAAGAGTTGTGGCACCTACCGATTCTCATTTTCGTTCTCCCCAACTTATCTTTTACTCACCCCAAGTGAATATTCTTGACTTTTTACAGCAAAAGAACAATTATCAAAAATTTCAGGGTTTCAAGAAAAAAGATTTTGACATCTCGCCTTATTTCAAGCTGAGATTCAACTGTTTAAGCTCAAAGGGGTTCATGAATACTCTCTGCTCACGGGTAAGTTGTATTTGGAACTGGTTGTGCTCGAAAGAAAACAAGCGCCTTGATCATTTCTAATTGCTTCCACAAATTCACAATAATAAAAGACAAAGCATGAATCAAATGAATCGACACAGTTTATTAGAATCCAGCAGTTTTAGTGTATAATGGAGGTTTCCTCACAATTTGTGGTTCTAAGTCCTATGTGAATCATTCATTCAATTATGTTGCAAAATGAACAATATTTACTTACGAAAAGAGTAAAGTTCTTAATGCATTCTAAAATTCTAACCGGAGGTAACCATGTACCTTAGCATTATTCGCTTGTTTATTTTTATCATTGCCATCCAAGCTCGGATGCACCTTCATTGGATACTTCTTTGAGGAGCAATCAATCTAGAAGGTTTGACCCTCAACAACCAAAAATTTATTAAACAAAAGAAATTCAACTCAATACAATAATTTAAAACATAAACAATAACCATTACTTCAAAATGTTGAAAATGTGCGTAGGGGACAAAACACCCCAAAAAGTACATAACCAACTACCAAATATCTGAAAATAAAATAAAATAAAACATAACAAAAAAAAACAAACTTAGTCCTCATAGGACTCAGAACCCTCTTCACTACCGGCCTCAGAACCGGAACCATCATCACTATCATCATCATCAGCACCACCAGAACCAGAAGCACCAGCACCCGCCCCTTCTCCGAAAACAGGCCTGTCCTCAGGCCAGCCAGCATGTTGCAGGAACTGCTCACGCGTCATCAGAGGATGCTCTCCAGAAGGGTCAGGTACCTGTAACTGTAACAACTGCATAGAATCGTGGATATCAATCATGGCGCGCTGAGTCTCCGCCATCCAATCCTAATTATAATTGCAGACAAACTGCTGGAAAGGATCAAATCCCTGAGCAAAAGTACCAGGACCATCAGCAGCCCCGGTCTCACCAACACCTGTACTACTCCTGAAGTTCTTGGGCTTACAGTACTTGGCCACATATCTATCGTCGATGGCGGACGAAATCCTCACTTGACTGCGGGAGGGTAGCTTCACCCTCGACTGTTGGCACAAAGCCATGATGAGACAAGGAAAAGCAAGGGGGCAGTTAACTCGTGCCCCCGACTTCAGCCCGCTCTCAACCACAGACTTCATCTCAATAGCAATGATTCTCGCCACATCGATCTGAATATTAGTGAGAATGCAGTGGACCAAGTGTGCCACTGGGATCGGCACGGTCGACGTGTGGGACTTGGGTTTAATATTGGTCAGAACCAACATTAGGATCAGCTGAGCCAAGGGAATCATATCCTCCTTATGGTACCTCATAGGAACCCCAGATGGGTTCA
The DNA here is from genome assembly GCF_024323335.1 of Lathyrus oleraceus. NCBI lineage: Eukaryota > Viridiplantae > Streptophyta > Magnoliopsida > Fabales > Fabaceae > Lathyrus > Lathyrus oleraceus. The sequence goes on along the minus strand of NC_066583.1, from coordinate 317,478,570 downwards.
CCTCAACTGACTTTCCCTCAAACAACAGGGCTGCAGAAATAGAATCAGTGTCCCTGTGGAGCCTTAGATCCCTATGGTATGTGTCCCTCTTATTAGCTCCCAGATGGAGCGGTTCACCCAGCACACGGTTGATAGGATCCTTATTGAAAGCGACCTGACGTCCTGACACTCTAGTCGTCCAAGTGAAAGGCTCGTCGTCATTTGGCAGTGCGTTCGCATAGAACTCACGCACTATCTCGATGTCATAGCTTTCAAGTGGAGAGATCAACCGGTCCCATTTCTTGCTATGAATCAACCCTGCAAAAGTCTTATACTCGCCTTGTTCGTTGATCACAAACCTCTTTTCAGGTAAAATTTTCCTTTTTTCCAAAGCCACATAACGTGCGGCTTGCTTTGGCCCAACGAACTTATCTGTGTCAAATTGTATTGGCACAGTGCGGGAAGTGCTCCCGACCTTTCTCTTTTTCGCAGAGCTTGACCTGGATGCCATCTGTAAAATCATAGAAAAGAAACAGCACACAACCACAAAACAGATTAGAGATCAAAACAGAAAAACCAAATGCTGTCATGGTCGCTACTGCTTCGCTTAGCGAGGACCCATCGAAGATTCACTACGGGTTCTCTTAGCGAAGTGGCAGCGAATGCTCGCCACTGATTCGCCTAGCGAAGATGCTAGCGAATGTTACAGGATTCTGAGTTCTTCCTTGATAACAAACCGATTTCAGAAAACCCTAAGTCTAATGGTACCCATTTCAGAAACAAAGTGATTTATCATGCTAGGAATCGTTCTAAACATACATGCAAACCTAAACATACATGCAAAACCTAATGATACCCAATCTCCCAAATTCACCCTAAATGTCTCATACTTCAGAATTTACAACTTGAAAGCATAAAGTAATGGAGATAGAATCAAACCTGTTTGGAGAGGTCGATTGAATTTGGAATGCGACGGTTAGGGTTTGTGTGAGATGGGAGTGAAAAGTGTGAGAGTAGTTGTGAGTTCGTGAGGTTCAAACTAAAACAATTTAAAATGGTTTTGGGCCCAAACGAGTGGCCTTCTGAAAATAAAATAAAAGTTTTGTCACGCTACGCTCGCTACTATTTTCGCCTAGCGAGCAGCTAGCGAATCAGCTCGCTACTGCCTTCGCCTAGCAAGCAGCTAGCGAGCATGACAGTATTTTGTTTTTTCAAAACAGCATGCACATCACATTTCAGCAAGGTTCCATCAATTTGAACACCAATACCACACAACAGAAAGCTGTAAATACTTACAATGTTGGGGTGCCTCCCAACAAGCGCTTGTTTAACGTCGGATAAGCTCGACGGTTTGAGATGCTCACAGAGGAGCATCCAAGGAGATAGCATAACTCTTGCGATCCACAAGACCGCCAAGATAAACCTTCAAACGTTGGTTGTTAACCGTCCAACTCTCTTTCTTCTCCAAGTCTTCAATGACAACAGCTCCATATTCTTTGACTTCTTTGACACGAAATGGCCCGGACCATTTAGATTTCAATTTTTTGGGGAATAGCTTCAACCTAGAATTGAACAATAGGACCAACTGTCCGGGCACAAATTCCTTCTTCCTAAGCTTTTTGTCATGATACTTTTTCACCTTTTCTTTGTACAACCAACTCGAGTGATATGCGGCATTGCGCATTTCTTCCAACTCAAGCAATTGCACTTTTCTTTTTTCACCGGCCAAATCCTTATCAAAATTCAATAATTTCAGAGCCCACAAAGCTTTGTGCTCCAATTCGACCGACAAATGGCAAGTTTTACCAAACACCGATTGAAAATGAGTTAGACCAATTGGAGCTTTAAAAGCGGTACGGTATGCCCATAAAGCTTCATCCAATTTTTTCGACCACTCTTTTTTAGAATTTGACACGGTTTTTCAAGAATTCTCTTAATCTCACGATTAGAGACTTCGGCTTGACCGTTTGCTTGAGGGTGATATAGAGTCGCCACTCTATGTGATACACCGTAATGTTTCAAAACGCTTTCTAACGGTGCATTACAAAAGTGTGACCCTCCATCACTAATCAACACACGGGGGGTTCCAAAACGGGAAAAGATGTTTTTCTTCAAAAATTTGATTACCGTTTTAGCATCCGCCCGAGGTGAGGCAATTGCCTCAACCCACTTAGAAACATAGTCAACCGCCACAAGCATATATTCATTACCATATGAGGGTGGGAATGGTCCAACAAAGTCGATACCCCAACAATCGAATACTTCAACATCTTGGACATTTTGGAGAGGCATCTCGTCTCTCTTACCAATCCCACCACTTCTTTGGCAACTATCACAACTTTGCGCATGGGCATTTGCGTCTTTGAAAATAGTAGACCAATAAAATCCTGACTGAAGGACTTTAATGGCCGTTCTTACCCCATTGTAGTGTCCGCCGTAAGGCAAGTTGTGACAATGCCAAAGAATGCTTTACACTTCATCGCCAGTAACACACCTCCTTAAAAGGTTGTCACCACCCAATTTAAACAAGTATGGGTCGTCCCACACGTAATACTTAGCATCCGAGAGAAATTTCCTTTTTTGGTTCGAAGTTAGGTCGGGAGGCACCAAACCACTAGCCTTATGGTTCGCAAAGTCCGCAAACCACGACCTAACTTGAACTTTGAAAAGTTTTTCATCAGGAAACTCTTCCCGGATTTCCTTCTCGGAAGCGGTAACCTCCACATTAACTAAGCGAGATAAATGATCCGCCACCAAATTTTCCGATCCTTTCTTGTCTTTGATTTCAACATCAAATTCTTGCAACAAGAGGATCCAACGGATGAGCCTTTGCTTTGAGTCCGGTTTGGTGAGCAAATATTTAATCACCGAGTGGTCGGTATACACTACGACCTTGGAACCAATAAGATAGGACCTAAACTTTTCAAGCGCATACACTATCGCAAGTAATTCTTTTTCAGTGGTGGCATGGTTAACTTGAGCCTCATTAAGAACTTTACTTGCGTAGTGTATCGCATGAAATTTTTTCTCTTTTCTTTGGCCTAATACCGCTCCGATTGCATAGTCGCTCGCATCACACATTAGCTCAAAATTTAAATTCCAATTTGGAGCGACTATAATTGGAGCGGTAACCAATTTTTCCTTTAAAATTTCAAAAGCTTGTAAACACTCATCAGTTAAAAGAAATACCTGATCCTTAGCTAGCAAGTTACTCAAAGGCTTAGCTACCTTTGAGAAGTATTTGATAAAGCACCGATAGAAACCGGTGTGCCCCAGAAAGCTTCGGATTCCCTTCAAATTCACCGGAGGAGGTAACTTTTCAATGACTTCAACTTTAGCACGATCAACTTCAAGCCCTCTTGAAGAGACTTTATGGCCAAGCATTATCCCCTCGATCACCATGAAGTGGCACTTCTCCCAATTAAGAACAAGGTTTGTCTTCATACATCTTTCAAGAACCGTTTCCAAGTTGTCCAAGCATAGACCAAAGGAACCACCAAATACGGAGAAGTCGTCCATAAAGACTTCCATTGTTTTCTCAATAAGGTCGGCAAAAATAGCTTGCACACATCTTTGGAAAGTCGCCGGTGCATTGCACAACCCAAAGGGCATTTTACGGTATGCGAAAATTCCAAAAGGACATGTGAAAGCCGTCTTTTCATGATCGGCCGGGTCAACCGCAATTTGGTTATACCCGGAATAGCCATCTAAGAAACAATAGTATTGTTACCCATAAAGTCTTTCTAGCATTTGATCCATGAACGGAAGTGGAAAGTGACCTTTTCGAGTTGCGGTATTCAACCGCCTATAATCAATGCACATACGCCACCCCGTTGCCACTTTTGTCGGGATCAACTCATCCTTTTCATTTCGAATCACGGTAATGCCACCTTTCTTCGGAACCACATGTACAGGACTAACCCATGGGCTATCCGAAATAGGGTAAATCATTCCCGCATCCAATAACTTAACAACCTCCTTTCTAACAACTTCCTTCATAGTAGGATTTAAGCGGCGTTGCGGTTGAGCTACCGGCTTAAAGTCGTCTTCCATTAAGATCTTGTGCATGCAATAGGAAGGATTAATTCCCTTGAGATCGGAAAGAGTCCAACCCATGGCTTCTTGATTCTTTTTCAAAACATTGATCAAACGGGCTTCTTCATTCTTTGACAAAAGATTGCTTATGATAACCGGCTTTGCTTCGGTCTCGTCGAGGAATGCATACTTCAAATTAGAAGGTAACATTTTCAATTCAATCGGCGATTTTTCTTCATTACCCTCCTTCTTCAATACTTCCTCCTCAACTTCCCACGAATGTAACTATCAAGTTCCCTTAGGCATTCATCAAGAGCTTGCTCTTATTCAATTGTGAAAACTTCAAAGGAGTCATCAAGAGCTAACTCCATAGGGGGTATCTCATGAATATGTTTAGAAACCTCAAAAGTTTCCTCTTCGATCACATCGATGCGAAAGCTATCACTTTTATCATTTGAATGCTTCATGGCTTCGAATAGATCAAAAGTAACTTCTTTATTTTGGACCCTTACTTTCATCAAACCGTCGTCAACATCAATCATCATGCGTGCGGTTTTCATGAACGGTCGGCCAAGAATAAGAGGAGCATCATCATCCTCTTCCATATCAATTACAATGAAATCAACCGGGAAGAAGAATTTGTCAACTTTGACCAATACATCTTGAGCTAACCCATGAAGATGGGTAGTCGACTTATCAGCCAATTGCAAAGTCATCCGGAAGGCCTTCATTTCAATGTTGCCAAGCCTCTTCACAATAGACAATGGTATTAGATTAATGCTTGATCCCAAATCAATTAGCCCTTTTCCGACATAGACATCACCAATTTTAACCGGCAAAGTAACTCGTCCCGGGTCAACCTCTTTTCTCAGAAGCGTCCGTTGAATGATTGCACTACAACTAGCATCTAGGACAATTGTCTCCAGTTCCGTGTACCTCCGCTTTTTAGTAAGTATGTCTTTCATGAATTTCGCATACTTAGGCATTTGCTCCAATGCTTCAGCAAACAGAATGTTCACTTGAAGTTGTTTGAATATATCCATGAACCGGGCGTAATACCGTTCATTCTCCCTTTTAGGTGGAGCATGTGGATACGTAAGGTTTTGGATTGGAGTAGCACCCACTACCTCCTTTAGAGACTCTAGAATTCTTCTCTCTTTTCTTTTTTACTCCCTCCACCATCACTTCATCACTCATATTTTTTTCAACTTCCACACTTTCTTTATTTTCTACTTCACCATTTTTTTCATTCTTTTCAACTTCTTCCTCACTCCACTCCCCAACTTCACCATCAATGCTATCCTCAATTTTTTTCTCCTCATCTTTTTCCTCATCCTCTCTTTTTTCACTCTCATCTCTTTTTTTACTCTCACTAATCAACTCCCTTCCACTTCTCGTCGTTATCGCTTTACAATGCTCTTTTGGATTCGTTTGCGTGTTCGCCGAAAAAGAAGGTCCGGGTTGTTGTTCCGCTAGTTGTTTAGCAAGTTGACCGACTTGAGTTTCGAAATTTTTGATTGCCGCATCGTTGCTCTTTTGATTAGCCATCAACAATTGCATAAATTGTGTCAATGTCTCTTCTAACTTTGAAGTCACGACCGGCGGTTGTTGAGTTTGGTAAGGATTTTGACGGCTAGAAGTACCACCCCCATAACATTGGTTATGGTGATAGTTAGCCCTTGGTTGGAACCCTTGATTCCCTTGAAAGTGTTGTTGTTGATTTTGAGGATGTTGTTGATACGGTTGTTGTTGTTGTTGCCTCGGTTGGTAGTCTTGTTGGTTCTCCATGTAATTTACCTCTTCGAACCCGGGAGGTGGACAAAACTCGGTGTCATGATCACCCTTGCAAAGCTCACAACAAGCTATTTGTTTAGCTCTTGACGGTTCTTTCAACTCTTTTATTTGTTGAGTTAAGAGTTCAACTTGTTGTAAAATGAGTTTATTTTGGGCAAGAATAGCATCATTTGTCCCAAGTTCAAGCACTCCCGGTTTCTTCAAAGAGTTGCCTCTACTTTGACTTTGGAGGTCATTTAGAGCCATACGGTTAATGATATCAGTAGCTTCTTCGGCGCTTTTAGACAACAAAGAACCACCTGAGGTAGCATCCAATAAAGTATTGCAATTAGGTTGAAGGCCATTCTTGAAAATGTGGATTTGCGTCAATTCGTCAAAACCATGCCCTTTGCACTTTCGAAGCATGAATTTAAATCTTTCCCATGCCTCATTCAATGATTCGTTGGTTCCTTGCGAAAACACGGAGATAACCGTTTTGGATTCCATGAACTGGTTGTGGGAGAAAAATATTTCAATGAACTTCTCTTCCAACACGTTCCAATCCGTCATGACTGCAGGTGTTTGATCCAAGTACCAATCTTTGGCTTTGCCGAGCAAATCATGAGGAAATAGTCTTTTGAACAACGGTAGCTCTTGAGCTTGATCAACTCCGGCCGCCAATGCTATCTCGTAAAATTTGGTGAGAAAAGCAAAGGGGTATTCATGGTCCATTCCGGTGAATGAACTTCCGTATAGCAAGTTAAGAGTTCTCGTCTTCATCTCGGCTTGCCTTCCCGTATGGTTGGCAAATTGAGCTGTATTCCTCGGACTGTTGACACATGGTGTGGAAACGGGCGGTGGTGGAGGTGGATCCATGATAGGTATGAAAGGTGGTGTGTGTGTTGTATAAGAACCTTCTCCTTGTTCTTGTCGTTGTCTAGCTTGTTGCCTCCTTCATCTCGCTCTGCTATTCAGTCTCCTTGCGATTCTTTCGATCTCGGGATCAAAAAGAAGTTGGTCCTCAGGAACCTGCCCTCGCATAAAACGAAAGTTGCACACTAAACCAAATAAATTAACAAGCACAAGTCAAAAATTCGGAAGTTACAAATTTAGCAACTATGGCGATGCTCGCAATATCAATTCACAATCCCCGGCAACGGCGCCATTTTGTTGAAACAGGGTTAGAGTATCGGGGTTTGTTATCGTCTCCACAGGGATTATGTGATATTGCCGCCGTTCGATAGTTGTTAAATTCTTAACTTATAGTAACAAAGGGGGGTTTAGTTTTCGGTTACGGTAGCTTGCATAAAAAGTAAGAAATTGCGGTAAAAGTTTTGGTGTTACGATTTGAGAAAGATTGTCAAAGTTAGGGTTCGACGATCACTTTGCATGCATATGTTCGATCAAATAAAACTCATAAACTCCATTAGATGATAAACACATCCACAAAGTCCTCCCAATGTGTTTATCTCTAACACACATTGTGGTTTTTCCCATTTTGATCCATTGTTGATCTCTCACACAATCTATCAAAATGACAACTTTTAGGTTTAACTTTTTTAGTGAACAAACTCATTCATTACTATCTCTAGCTAAAGAACAAGGATGGATGAAAACCTAGGTCAAGAGTTGGAAAACATCTTTCAATCATAAACCAACACAAAGAGTTATCAATAAAACAAGGTTTTCACCATACATTCATCATCAAAGAGTTTACAAATGAAGATCAACCCATATACATACAAAGCTTATGATCATCTACATCTAACCTTGACAAAATGAAGGACTTAGATACTCATTTTCATGGTAGCTTGAACAACAAGTTTCGGTCAAAGGTTGATCAACATCTGAGTCGAAGAATCGAGATTGGATGGGAATCCACCTTCTTTTTTTGAAATATTGTTAAGAGAAGAAGAAGTATGAGAAAATGGCTTTCTAGGGCACAAAATATGATCCCAAGAAAAAATGAAAAGATCTGAAAAATATCTAAGTAAGTGTCCTTTCCAAAAAGTAGCCCATGCTACTTATAGTACTGGTTACTGAGCTGTCATGCTCGCTAGGCGAGCAGAATGGTTCGCCTAGCGAGCCCCAAAATAGGCCACCAGAAGAGCCTGCGTCCAGTATGCATATGTTTGCTAGGGGAACATTTCTTCGCTAGGCGAATCCCACGCTTCACACCTTCGCTCCAGCGAGGTTTGAGGTTTTATTACTGGAATTGCTCATTGGAAGCTCGCTGGATGCACGCCTAGCGAATGTTGAAGAATTTTCCACTGGAAGCGTTCGCTACATCCCTCGCCACAACGAGTTTTGATCAATTTGCCACTGTAAAATTCTGGGAGTGTTCGCTGGCATCTCGCTACCTGCTCGCCTAGCGAAGGATTCGCTACCTCACTCGCCTAACGAGCTTGCTTATGTTTGCTTTCTTTCTTGGTTCCTTTGCCATCTTTCTTGTGCCTTAGTTTTCTACTCTTTCATGCCTAATTCCTGCACAATAACACACAAATTAAAGGTACCAAGATCATTTCACATTGTATTGCAAATCATCAAAAGCAAGGGCGGTTTCGAACACTTTTTCGACAAAAAGGAGTGAAAGATGCCCACATTTGATAGCTCAAATAAACACACTTTGGCATCTAACACCCGCCATGTTGAAAGATTGCATAAAATTTGCCAAAGGGTGTCAGGAATGTCAAAAGCACGCAGGGATCCAGCATGTCCCAGCCAACGAGTTACATGAAATAATCAAACATGGAAATTTAGAGGTTATGCTTTAGATTTGATTGGTGAGATTAGATCGATATCATCCAAGTGTCACAAATACATCTTGGTAGGAAACGACTACGTTACCGAATTGGTATAAACAATGCTTTGGTAAATGTCGACCAAGATATTGCGATAAACTTTATCCAAAGTCATATAATCTCTAGATTATAGATTCCTTAAACTATAACCACATATCAAGGATCAATTTTTATTGTTCGAAAGATGGTGAAGTTTGCCTCGGAATCAGGAATCAAACTGGTAACCTCTACCCCTTAATATGCTCAAGCAAACAGTCAAGTCGAGGTTATAAACAAGGTCATAATTAGCCTGATCAAAAAACATGTAGGCCAAAAGCCAAATAATTGACATAAGACATTTGACCAAGCACTTTGGGTCTGTCGAACGTCCCCTAAAGAGGCAACTAACTCTATGCCTTTCCGACTAACTTTTGGGCATGATACAATGTTTCCTATATAAATACACTTGTAGTTAGTGAGAATCCAAAGGCAAAGAAAAATTACTTCCGACCATTACTAGAGCATAATGATGGATGAATTGGTCGACTTGGATGAAGAGAGGCTAACCGCTCTGGACGTTCTTATTAGACAAAAGGAGCGAGTATCTAAAGCATCTAATAAGAAAGTCAAGTCGGAAGTATTTTCGGTAAGAGATTACATGTGAAAGGTTATATTACATATGGATCGAAGAGATAAAGCCTTAGGAAAATTCCAAATTGGGAAAGTCCATTTAACATTAACCAAGTGTTTTCAAATAGTGCTTATGAAATTGAGGAGTTAAGTTTTGGCAATCGAGTAATATGAGTAAATGGAAAATACTTTAAAAGGTATAATCCTATGTTGTAGGAAGTAAAAATATCAACAAAATGTGTAAAAGGGGTTTTCAATCTAGTATACTAATTATGCCAAAAATGGAAGGCCTTACAAAATAAGAAGTACATTACAAAATATAAGAAAACAAACAAATGACATCAGCCATAAGACTTCAATTTACTTTTTAACTCCTCGAAGCGTAGCTTTGGATGCTCAAGTTTCCTATCAGCCAGGCGGTCATCAACTCTCAGTTTTTCCACTTTTACTTCGAGTAAGGGAGTAGTTTTTGCATGCTCCAAACCAGTGTTGACTTCTTCGACTAGTTTATCCTCGATAGAATCTAACTCAGAAGTATTCAACAATGCTTTCTCCTTCTCTATTGCCTCAATCTTCATGTGCAACCAGTTTGCTTTTTGAGTCTAAGACATAATATCAACTTCCATAGTTGCCAATTTGTTCTTTGTCTTATCCTTTGCTTCTAACTCAACAACTTGAAGTTAAGACTCAAAAACCAAGCTTTGATGTTCATGCAGAATTTCGACTCTCATCTCGAATCGACCGACATACTCTTGCTTTTTCCTAAGAACTTGAACAACCTACTTAAGAAGAGGTTTGAAGTCCAAAACAAAATCAACAATGGCGCTCGACACCTCTAATTTGCTCAACTTCAAAACCAATCCATGGGCCTTAAATAAAGCAATAGGCTCGTCTCTGATTATTTAGAAAAGGTCCAATCTAACAAGTATGGACTTTAACTGCTGGAACAACTCATTAAAGTTGTCAGGATGACCACTAGGCGAAGTCGAAGATAAGTCATAGAAACTCTCTTGGCTATCTACGAGTCTTTTGAAATCCTCGACATGATTATTTTGATTACCTCCAGCCTCTGAAGCATGTAGAGTGGAAGCAAAGACATCAATGAATCTCTCCTGAGATTGAGACAGTGATCCTGAAGTAGGAGAATAATGAGTATGATCTTGAAATCCTTCATGACTAGGAGACTCTGCAAAAGGCTGGACATGGTTGGGCACAACAATGTTTGAAGTCTTTTCAACATGAGTTCCCCTAGTTGTTTCTTGTGAATGAGTAGATCCCATGAGAACTTCTGAATTTGGAGCCTTAGGTTTATCAACCTGAGGAGTGGGTTCTATTGTAGGTCATCCTTGCCTTTTAGTAGGAGACTCTTTAGCTGGACTTTAAATAGTCTCTATAATTAGCTCCAAAGTCCCTCCACCAACTTGTCTTGATTGATCGATGATTCCACCATTGGCATCATCATTGTGTAAGTTATCATATGGTAAAGTGGTCTTCGAAGGCGTCGTGCACTTAATTCTTGAGTAGTCGATATTATTGCATAATGCATCTGGTTAGGTTGAGTGGCTTCAGGGTTGGCATCGACAGACTGCCCAGATGAATAATTTTGAATTAGTGCATAGTTTGAAAAATTAAAATACAAAAGAAAGAAGTTACCTTGTTAACAGTTGGAAAAGGGTCTGAAGACGTATTCTCAGCACCCTGGGTGGGTTGTTGGGAGGTTATGTCACTATTATTTCTCTTGTTCAAAGGTGGCAGTCCACTCTCCTCAATCACGTCGTCATTAAAAACCATGATAGTCTACACCTGACCCTCATTTTCTTTCCAAGATCAGAAGATTCGACATTGGGTTTGTTTGCCCTGTATTGCACAACGTCAGCCTCAACAATATGGATGCGTATGTTTGTTTGGTAGTTTACAGAAATGGGAGGAGGAGATTGTAGGCCATCATCATTGATGTCAAACTCACTCTCTTTCTGAGGAGACTAATATGGTTCAACGATATCAGAGAAGTTAAAGAAAGTTAATGGAAATAGTATAATAGAAGGTATAAACCAGAATCTTTCTGTTGGAATCATCAACATCGTTACCTAGTTATTTTGTCCTTGATGGCCCTGCAGCAGTAGAGGCCTTTGTTTCCTTTCTACCCTAAGAGGCCAAGTTGGATCAAAATGTTGATAAGAAAGACTAAAAGAAAAGAAGGTTATCTTTTTTACCTTTGAAGTTTTACTAGTGTTAGTGCCTTGTGAACCAGCAGTCGATACCTTTGGATTGGTAGGAACCCCTGTAAAAAGTAGACAAGATGCATTAGAATCCAAGAAGGATTCAAGGTGATACAAATCAAGTACTTCTTCAGACCTAGTCGATGAAGATTACGTTGGTCCCTCAGGAAGGAAAAAGTGTCAACCAAACGTTGCGCAATGAGTGCGTGATATGGAACATTGGCATAATGGAGCACCCACCACTCCTCAAAATGTTGAGTGTAGTGGTAAGAGAGCGAATAGTCGAAGGAATCAAGGAAAACCTTTTTTCCTTTTGCAAAAGTAGTGGAGACTTTCAAGCCATTCCTCTGTGGTGTTGTCGGTGGAAAAGAAGAAAGCCTTCCTTTAAGGAATTAAACACTTAGGGAGCAGTTGGATCAAACCAAAGTGCCATGCCTCCAAGTTTGGGTGGTAAGGACTAACCCTTAGTCTTGTCTTGGAAGAGGTAAGTATCAACCACTGAGTTGTGGGACTGAAGCAAGCATGTAGAGTAACATGTATGTCATTCTCTTCTTGTAGGGATGAATTGAGAAATGGTTTCCCGAACCACTCAAGATGGAACTGTTGACTGGAAAATGGTGCCATAGTCGAAGTGAGAGTCTTGCACCTATAAAACGTTTGGAAGTAATTCTCGAAGACCTCAAAAGAAACAACTTTCCCATTGCGGGAGTAAGTTTTGTGAGCCTAAGACCTTCAACCCGCACCTCTGGGTTAAGAGGAACTTTGATCTTTAGGGAAGGATCGAAAGTGGCATTAAGCCACAATTGTAGAAGCCAAAGAGGTCCACCTATCTAAATATTGTCAGGATTCACCCTGTTCTCCAAGTCTCCGCAAGCCAACCCTAGTGATTCATATAGCCCAAAAACAATTATCTTGCTCAGGCCGATTTTTCTCCCTTCATGAAGTTTGGTGGCTAAAGTGATATACTTATTTGCCACCTGAATAAATTGAGCGTAAAAGACATACCTGGAAAGCCAGTAAGTCAGAAAAGAAAGTAAAACCCTAGTGATCCTCAATGAAGGAGCTATAGGCAGTTCTAAAGAAGGTAAAACCAGGTCTTATTTTTGTTTTTGTTGAGGGCTCAAAGGCCTCTCTAGTTGGTCTAAGATCAACTATAGCAGCAATGCCAAAGAGGGTGGGAGTTATCATCCCTCAAGGAAGGTGAAACGTATTGGTCGACCTATCCCAAAAGCACATAGCTGAAATAAGCATATGAGTATTGTATGTGGGGCCAACTCGTGATAGTAGAATTAGGTCAAAAGTGCCCAAATCCCTATAAAAATGCTTTTTTCCCCTTCAACTCTATTCAACCATTTAATGTAATCAGCATCCTCAATTGGAGGAGAAGAATGTGACACTATGTTCTCAAAGAAGTTTAAATTAAATGGAGCATCTACAAACACCAAGGGTTCGTAACTAGGGAAAGTAGGAAATAATTCTTTCAACATATGGGGTTTATTGATGAGCTTGGGGAGATGACCCATGAACACATGAACAAAATAGAGTAAGGGATGAGAGAAACACGATACCAGAGGTTTCTTCTTCCATCCTCATTGGGAGGTTTAGGAACATATGCACAATCATTGACATAGAGTGGTGTATCAATTTCAGCAGCAAAAGGAGGATAAGATTGAGATTTAGGCGCCATTATTGATTCTGAAAGTTTCTTGAAGAGAAGCTTACGGGATAAGAAAGAAAACATTGGGGAGAAAACTCTCAAGGTTTCTTTTATTTTTTCTTGCGTTTCAGAAAGATGGAAATGTGAGAGAGAAGAGGACGTAGAGGGGTAATGTGTTAAATACCCAAAGGAGAAAACAATTCAGTTTTTCCCCCTCCAAATGATCTTAGCCATGTGGCGCACTTGAGTTGACAAATGACATTGAAAGGTCATTAGGAAAGATGGAAATGTAATTAAGAGAGATTTTCTTGATTTCATTTTTAATTAAAGCTCCTAGGAAATATGGAGTGATCATGATCGATTGCACGCATGTATGTGACATGACGTTTTGGTGTAAAGTGGTCATAATGACCAAAGAATAATAATTAAATACTGAGGCGTTTTGTTGAAGTGACGTGTGCAAAATGGGAAAATAATGTCAAAGGGTTACAAAAACGCCACCTCTCTTCATTTGACCATATGGAATTTTTGGAGGGCATCCGTTAGATTGGGATTTTTACTTAGTAGAAAATTTAAGTGAATGTTGCATTAGGAAAATCCGAAGTGTTAGCATTGATTGACAGAAGTCAACAACAATGGTACATCTACTAGGGTTTCCCGACTGGCATCTTAAGATGTGGTTTGGAAGAATCTCAAGAGCAGGTCTTGAGTTATGGTTTTGAGGAGTCTCAGGAACAAACCTGGATAAGCACTCGACATCATATCGAGGACGAGACTTTCAACAAGCTCCAAATACTTAAAAAATCGAGGAAACCAAAGACAGAAGAAGGGACTTAGGGTTATCAACAACTACCTTCGACATACATGCATTTACTAGTCGCTAAGAGCAGTTAGAGAACGTAGGATAATGGTTTTCAGCAGTTTTAAAGTACTGAAGATATGGCAGTGCATTAAAAGACGAGTTGCCTGTATTTAAACACGTTTCGATTCTTTAGGAGTAAACTATCGAAAATAGTTTTTTTTTAGTTTAATATATATAGCAGGTTCATATGTTGTAATCAGGGTCGCAAATTTCATATACTTTCTATAACACCCCAGAATTCGATGAGTTTATTTAATCAAATTATTAGTATTTTTTATTTAATTATTTGGTATGTTGTGTGTTTTAATTAATTATGTATGTGGAATTGTATGTGTAATTGGGGGCATTTGTGGGTGGTAGAAGAATTAGAGTAATTGAAATAATTAAAATAATTAGAATTATAACTATTTCGATTAATTAATTAAATAAATGAGAAAAGAGATTATTTGGGTGAAAAAGAGGAAACGGTAGAATATGAGGGAAGTGGTGAAAGTTATGACATAAGTTGCGCCTTAGTGTAATTTTTAAGAGATTAAAATTTTGGTTAGGGATAAATAGTGGTTAGTAGAATTTTGGATAAAAATAGTACGTGAAAACATTTTTTGGTGTAAAGAGGCAAGGCAAGAGTAGGGCTTGAAGAGGGAAGAATAACCTTGAGAAATTCTGAATTTTTACAAGTAAACTAAGGTAAGGGGGAGAAAAGGCTTTAATATGAGTGTATAACATGAAGGATAAAGATGAGAGCTCCTTACTCTCTTTAGGAATTATGTGAATTGACTACGAATTATTATTGTTGTATGTAATTCTGGAATTTGATGATTTATAATGCATTCATCTAATTTTCGTAGCTGGATTTATGTATATATGGTTATGTTCATGTGTGTATAATTATGTGCCATTGTTGGAGTTGTTGAAAGCATGATCATAACACATGAATTGATGAAATTGAATGAATTAAATGGTATGATTATGTGATTTAACATGTCCTAATGATGTTATAACATGTGATATAATTTTCGGAGCGTTTGGGGATGTTTGGGACCAAATTGGAAGAGTTTTGGAGGCTCTATAGTGCAAAAATCGTGTTTCTGGTGCTGCATGTATGAAAGACCTCGCCCAGCAAGCTCGCCTGACGAGCTTGGCCCTATGAACTTTGCCTATCGAGCTGATATGCTCGCCTGGGGAGGATGACAACACAGAGTTGTTGTTCATGACTCGAATTATCGTAACTTGAGTTTCGAGACTCCGATTAAGGCATGGTTCGAAGCATTGGAAAGATAACACGCAAAGCTAAAATATGATAGTGCCTTGTGATATGAATTTACATGTTTGAATGATGTGTGAGTATATATTATGAAGTGTGTGTATAATTATGTGACTCAAATACATGCTTAATGATGAATCAATGTTGAGATGATTTAACATGATTGAGTGTTGTATGTGAATATATATTTCACGCGGTGGTACTGTTGGGTCACTATTCGGAGGTATCTTGGTGTTGTTTATTATTTATTGTGGAATTAATTAATTGTTGTGTATTGAGAATGATGTTGTGCATAATTGTGGTGAATGCATGGTGATAATTTTGGTGATATTGCATGTTGTTGAAAATCATGCATCATGGTGTACGGGCTTCAATCTAATTTTGGTGTGCTCTGATTTAATGGCGTGGATTCAAGAGCGTCTGTAAAGTGTTACTAAAGGTGTTAATTGAAAAGTGGTGTGTTCTGGCCTGATGGCGTGGATTCAGGAGCGAGTAATAGGTTCCAGATGAGAATCAATCAGTGAACAGTTACTAAAGGTGTTAGTAGCGAATTGGTGTGCTATGGTATGATGGTGTGAATTCAGGAGCAAATAGATGGTTCTAGATGGGAATCAGTGAAGTGTTACTAAAGGTGTTAGTAGCGAATTGGTGTTCTCTGTTCCGATGGTGTGGATTCAGAAGCGAGATGGACATGTGTTGTCTATAATGGTGCCACATGCATAAGTGTCACGTTGTGTCGTGAGTCACATTGCATACCTAAAATTGTATATTATTGGGATTGGTTCCGAGATTATAATGATGTTGATTGTGTATTGAATGTGTGTTGTGTTGTATGTTTCTCTACCTTTGCATTCTTTACACTATTCATATTGAATGTTGTTTCTCACCCTTTTGTATCATGTTATCAACCATGGACATCTTGCATATACCAGGAGTGAGCATTGTTGCTGTGTGTGAAAAGTGGCTTGTTGGAGCCACCCTTCGTTTATTTTTATTTATCACTTTATCACACTTTAGTGGTTTTAGCGCTCTGATCGTGTAACATCGGGGACGGGAGTTTGTTATGTTTTTGAGTTAATGTTGACTTTGGTGCTTAAGAAGTTTATTAACTATTTATGAAGTTTTATTGAGGTTTTTATGATATGATTTCCGCTGCATGTTGATAATTTTTGAATTGTGTTTTGGGTTATCGTTAGTAACATATTAATTTATCAAGTAATGCTTTATATATAAGTTTCGGAGTTTAAGATGTTACACTTTCTCTATAGAACAGGAGTACCCAAGTCAAAGTGCGAAACAATTTGTGAGTGATATGTGAGTCTGTGTCCATTTCATCGTATTTCTATGTTTCCTTAATTGAAACATCTTTTCTTCTTGTCATTTACGACATTTATTTAATGTTGTTTATTTCAAACTTTTTTTACTTTAATTCAAACTTTATTGTTTTCAAAGTTCGCCTTTATACTGTCTGCACATAGACATTCATAGTCACATCATACACACATTTTCTTGTAAACGTGTTTGCACAAAGTTGCCCCAGAGATTTTTTGAGTTAATCTCAAATACTTTCAAACTCATGATTGTTCGCTAAAAACACTTGCGAACAGGTGGACACAAATGTCCTTGCTAAAAAGTACAGATACATGAAACCTCTATGTTGGTAGAGGTGATCAAAGGCTTTAAGGTTTTGGTGATTTAGGACTTGCTCACAGTGGTGAGAAACTCTGTTCGATGGTGTTTTTGGCTATGGAGGGGGAAAGCTTGCGTGAGGTGAAAATCTCTATATCTCTTTAGGGTATTTTGTATATGTTATAAGTTATCCTCTCTCATGCTAAAAATGAGGTATTTATAGAGGCCAATGAGTATGGATTTTGGGGACTCTTAAGAAGTGGTAATTGCTCCATTTTGATTGGGGAATATGTTGACTACATACTTCTTAGAGAATCCTGACCAAGACCTCATACAAACGCGATTATAGTTTATGCACACTAACCCCCTATCGATTTTACATTAGGGCGAGTAGCTAGCGGAATCAGGGTTATATCCGGACACAATTCTTAAGGGCGAATGCGTTATGAGGCTTGGAATTGTACCGCCTTGTCATGGGCCTTTACAAACACATCACTATAGAAATACAACGACATTTAAGCATCCTACGAGGAAGCACAACATCATAGTCTAAAAACCTAGTGCCATATGTCGAAAAGATCCTGCGAAACGTCTCAATGATGAGACTAACATCTAATATGCATGTTCCTTAGGTTACTCACGTTGACTGCAAAACCTCTTCCACTTCTCCAAGCAGCAACACCAGTATGAAGATCTTGACATAGTTTTTTGAAAGACTTTCCGCTATTACATCACGAGAAGCCTTGAGGAAAAATGTTCTGGATCGATAATGTTGTGGCAGCGAAGACGGAAAAAAAAAGACATGATATGTATCAATATTTGTAAGTAGTCAATGCTTTGGACCAACCAAATGCCCAATAAGAAAACGATCAAATAAGAAAACGATCAAATCATCGGCCAAATAGCATTACGCCAGAACGAAGGATGTATACCCCAACCAGGCTGCATAGTCTCACACTTGATCCATGCCATGGATCTCTCACCACCGTTGAACATCATCTAACAATCTCTCGCATTCAAATTCGTGGAGCATGAGACACTTAACCAACTTTCATATATAAGGTGCATGTGAAGAAAAATGTATGATTCAAATTCAATATCACTCTCACATTGTTTCTTATTCTCTGTGTCTTAAACATTCAAATGCTAACCTTGCATGTCAATCTTTTCTCCGCCACACCAAAAATCTGCTCCATCGATCTTAGATCTTATTATTTCACAGTTTCTAGTCATTTCTAATTCTCAAACAAAACAGTTAAGGAGTACAACTGTTCTAAGATAGAAGTGGAATCAGATTACTCAGCCTAGATCAAATTGGTTGAGAGAAAGAAGATGAATAAAGATACGCCCAACATTAATATTTAGAATATTAGAAAAGCTAGTATTTTCTATGAAGTTGTCATCTTTAACCATATAGATGTGGTTACAAATGAGGTCGGCCATGTTACGGTCCGTTTTGCTCTCTATAAAGAAAAAACTCAAGATAAGATTAAATACACACCAAAAACATTGCTGCTAGGTTAGCTGTCAGCAGTAACTAAAACAGAACAGAGGGTAGAGGCATTCAATATAAGCGGTCCAAAGGGTCGTTATCGTCCTTTGAGTGGGACCAGACGCAGCGAAAAATTCGGTATCGAAAGTTCCCTCGTGAAGCAAAACAGCAAACTTCATTTAAAAAAAAAACTTTATTTTATTTGCTTAATAAAAACAATGACAGAAGTGTCAGCACTTAAAACTCAGGTGTTAAAAAATTGTAAGAAGTTTTGAAAAATGTGATAATGTGTGTGAAGACCATGCACCATTGAGGATTGTGATCTTTGCATCTCGTTTCTCATCATTCTCCAATTTCAACCTCCAAAACTAAAACACCAAAGGCAAATGTCACGGGGAGTATTAATATCTATTTACATTATTACCCTTTTATTAACTATTCTATTCACTTCACCGACTACCTCTCATTACTCTTCTCCATCACCTCCCGCCGCACCATTCTCCGAATCCCCTAACGAACCTACCTCTCCTCCCGCCGCCGAATGGCTCTCCGCGCACGCCACTTACTCCTCCTCCTCCGATGACACCAGAGACTCCGTCGACGGCGCATGCGGCTACGGTGACCCTCTCAGAGACGGTTACGGCACCACCGCAGCTTCTCTCAGTGAGACTCTCTTTGTGCGCGGCCAGATCTGTGGCGCATGTTTTGAGCTTCGTTGTTTTGAGGAGGATGTTCCTTTTGACCGGCGGTGGTGCGTCTCCGGCAGTTCTATTGTTGTTACTGCTACCAATTTCTGTGCTCCGAACTATGGTTTTGACGCAGAGAGCGAGGGTGGACATTGTAACCCTCCTAAGCAGCATTTTGTGATTCCGGTTGAAGCATTCGAGAAGATTGCGATTTGGAAAGGGGGTAACATGCCCGTGGAGTATCGCAGGTACTTACTCTATTCTTTCTCTTCACCTCTATTAGTTTTTCTTCCTGAATCATGCAAGTTATGAATGAATGTGTGTAACTAATAGTTGTTGCTGCAATTGCAAAGTTACAAAAAATAAAATAAAGTAGA
The DNA here is from genome assembly GCF_024323335.1 of Lathyrus oleraceus. NCBI lineage: Eukaryota > Viridiplantae > Streptophyta > Magnoliopsida > Fabales > Fabaceae > Lathyrus > Lathyrus oleraceus. The sequence continues at coordinate 317,459,187 of NC_066583.1, read as the reverse complement.
CATAACATGATTAAAAAAATAACACAAAGTAGACCTACCACATTTATTATAAAATTAAATTTAAAATAATAAAAAGTTAAATAAGGTGTTTCTCTTAACTATTTTAAATTTTATTTTAAATTTTTTAAATTATTTTTTAAAGAATATTCTGCATTTTTATCCCTACTTAAATTTCAATTTTAACTTTATAGCTTAGCCATCGTTTTTACAATTTATCTATAATTTTTTATTTAATAATTGAAAGACTCTATTAAAAATTTTCATTCATATATTTTTTTATCCCTTCTGCAATTTAGTCACTGTTTTTACGGTGACAATTTATTACAATTTATTACTAAACAGTTAAAAAATTATTCATTAAAAAAATATTTTGAATAAATAAAAATAAAATTTAAAATATATAAGAGGATAAAAAAATATTTAATTCAACGATAAAAAACAAAATTACTATTCAACAAAGAATATCATCCAAAAGCCATACCAAAAGACAAATTTACTCTAGAACAACTTTTTTTGAGAGATTGAAAGTTCTATAAACCGAGTCGACCAAAGACAATTTACCATCTTATTTAGAAATGATAAGGAACAAAATCGATATTAAAACACATACCGTGATAAGGTAAACAAATTGTCCAACAATTTATATAATTATTCATTAGATTTTTTAATTACTTTTGTATTTATAATAATTCATATAAAAACTCAATAAATTATAAAATTACTTACTGTTCTAAATAATTATTTTTTAAGTTCTTTGTTAATTTTAGCAAAAAAGGCTCCTCCTACGAATCATCATAGCTCTTATAATGTTTTTCATTTTTTGAAGCAGACGTCACAAATTTGGTTCTAATATTGTTTGAATACTTTTGTTTTATCTCTGCGCTACTATTCTTATAATACAAAGCTTGTAAATAACTACAAGAATCATATCTATGATAATAATCATTTAAATAAAATATAGTATATTTGTTAAATCTGTCTTAATTAGTCTTAATAAATCACTAATGGAGTTAAATAATTTTTAATCAGTATAAATAAGTGTTAGAAAATTAAAGATTGAATGTTTTTAAAAAGATAATATTGAAATATCCTATAATAATTTATAAAATTAACAAAAGTTAATAACTTTTTTGATACGCGGAAAAATAAAATAATTTATAATAAAAAATAGAGGGAGTATTAAAAAAATCACTAAACAAATTAGTTGACTTTAATTATAAGTGATTCCGATGGCTGATAGGAAGGCTATGTGTCCGTGACCGATGGCAAGGTTCAGCCCATAAGTACCACTATCCAAAGCTTTGTTAACATTTTTTCTACACTTCTTCTACTTCTTGAGCATTCTTTCTTTGAGCTTCTTGTTCTTTTTGAAGGACTTCAGAGACATCATTAATTTCTTTATTCTCGGCTTCTTTATATATATAACTAGGGATGGGAACAAAATTAGAGTGGGATTTGTTCCATTATAAGCTCTCAATTAGAAGACATGAAAAATAAGATCGATTCTGGATGACGATGAAAGGTCGCTAATGCTCCAAGACGTTGATGTATAATAAAGGGACCATATACTTTTTGAAAGCTTATGAGATATGGGTTTTGGGATGGTTTTCTGTCGGTAGGGTTGCAAATCAGATCATTTTTTTTAAATAATCATTTTTTAATTTTATTTTCAAAAATAATCATAATTTCAAAAAAATTATAAAAATTAGCACTTTTGTATCCTAAAGACACATGGGCGCCACCCTAGATGGTACCTACCCTTTAGTTGGAGAGCAAGTCGCCACTAGGAGTGGCGCCTACTCCTTTTTTTTATTTTTTATTTTGCTTTTTTTTTAATTTTCTTTTAATATGTTTTTAATTATTTTTAAAATTTTTTTAAATCTTTTTTAACTTATTTTAAATTTATTAATTTATATTTATTATAAATTATATTAATTTATATTAATACATATATATAAATAATATTATTTACAAGATATATATATATATATATATATATATATATATATATATATATATATATATATATATATATATATATATATATATATTAATTTAATTTATAACTAAATAATACTATTTATAAATTATTAAAATATATTAATTTATATACATGTAAATAAATAATATTATGTATATATTTGTAAAATACACAAGATATATATATATATATATATATATATATATATATATATATATATATATATATATATATATATATATATATTATATATATATATATATATATATATATATATATATATATATATATATATATATCAATTTATATTAATAAACACAATATATTTATATTAAAATAATACACAAGACAAATATTATAAAGTTTAATTAAAATGCATTATTAATTTGGGAATTTTTACATATTATGCGGTCTCTGGTACGATCCACACGGGGATGTCTAACTACTCGTCTAGACGACTCATGTGGTGGTGCTTCCCTATTCCCACCCCTAATCCTAACGCGTCCCCCTGCCCTTTGCCGTTGTGGTTGGGTCGAAGTCCCTTCAATGCTGTAGGAAAGGCGGGTGCCCTCTGCGCCCTCAAAGCTTTGTCTCGGTGGGACAAACTGACTCCTGTTGGGCGCGCCCTCGAAATGTGGCCTTTGGTAGTTGAAGGTTGAATCGGGTTGGCTAAAGAACAATGTCTGTTTTGGTGTGTAATAGTCTTGTTGGTAATCCTCTTGTATATCTGTGTCGGAGCTAAGTGGAGGACTGGAAGAGCCCGGGACATCGTCGTGATGGAAGTGTTGGGATTGGTGTTGGTGGGGGGATTGAGTTTGTGGTAGGTGTTGGGACTGTTGATGGTGGTGGGAATGTTGAGGTTGGTGTTGGTAATCTTCATGATATTGGGGTTGAGTTTGTGATATGTAGTGTTGATTTGGTTGGGGGGTGGACATGTGTTGTGGTGGTTGTTGTTGGTAATACGGTGGTGGTGGTTGTTGTTGGTAATACGGTGGTGGTGGTTGTTGTTGGTAATATGGTGGTGGTTGTTGTTGTTGGAAATATTGTGGTGGTTGTTGTTGTTGGGAATATTGTGGTGGTTGTTGCATTCAGGGATCGTCCACATAGAACGGGTCAGACACAATCATTTCTGGATTTGTATTTGCTCTATACCAATCCACATATTCCCTCGTCGGCTTCATTTCGTTGGGCGCCACCGGAAATTGTAGAACATAGTGGGCACGCTCTTTCCAAATTTTACGGAACTCCTTTGCAAATGCCTTCCAATTTTGGACATACCACTGGTGGCTGACTTTTTTAAGATGCCAAGGTTCCAAAGACATTGGGGGGCCTGGGATTTCTTGATGCATTCCGAATTGCAGTTTGACACGGTCACTTTGGTGCATCTCCACAGTGGTGAACCGCATGATAGCCGTTTTTGCTGTCCAAACAGCTGCATCTTCGGGGTTGGGTTGATGTTCCAATCCCAAATATGGTCTCCAAATAAACTGCAAAGAAAAAAATAAATATGTTATTTATTAAGAATGCTTGATATTAATAAATTAGTTAGAAGATGAATGATTTAGTGGTAATACATCTTGTGCTCGGAGACGATCCAAGAGTTGACGATAAAATATTATTTTATTTTTCGGGGTAAGACTGTAATCTAGTCCAGTTGCAATGAACCTAAACAAAAAAAGATAAATAATATTATTTCCAAATATTTATAGAATAAATATACAAAATGAAATAACATCATAAACTTACCTAGTTACGTAGGGGAAGGAGTAGACGTTAGGATTTTCGGGGGCTAGCCTCGGCAATCTCCACCACCCTATGTTTGGAGTAAAAAAGCACATCTAGAAAATGTAGAGTGGTCATTTTGTGCATTTTTACACAAAGAGCTATATAGGAAAGTCAATACAGCAGAACCCCAACTAAACGTGCTTATTCTATCTATGTCCTCGAGCAAACTTAAGTACATAAAGTTTATGCTATTTCCCGTGCCTTCGGAAAATAGCAAGTTCCCAAATAATAACATAATGTAAAACATTGTTTTTATTATTTTTTCTTGTTCGGACGAATCCTCAGTCAAAATTATAGCGTCGTGGTAGAATTGGAGGCTCGATAGTTTAATACCCTGGCCCCTTGCTTTCGCAGATCCCTCACCCTCGACTAGATCTATGCCCAACATTTGAACACATAGTTCGTTGGGCTGTTGAACATTTCCAGTCACAGGCTTACCATCTATTCGAAGACCCAAAAGCATGTACACGTCCTCTAGTGTGACGGTACATTCACCAGTTGGTAGGTGAAAAGTGTGTGTCTCTGGTCTCCAACGTTCACACAAAACAAGAATAAATTTCACATCAATTGTAGGATTTACCACATGCATAACATGACTGAACCCCGCACGCTCTATGTAAGGTACGCACCATGAGTTTGGATAAGCCATAGGGTGTGAACGTTGACGAAATTTCTTGGGATCCTTTAAAAACAAACAATATAAACAATCATTAGATTGGAGTTTTAAAAAATAAATTATAAACATACGAAAGAGGCAATGTTCAAGAAAAACTTACGAATGAGGCAATGTTCGCCCTAGTGCCTCTGTGTTCTTGGCCCATGGTAAGAAGAGACATGATTGCAATGTAGAACAGAGGTAATAGGGCCAAGAAACCTACGTTCTACATTGCAATCATGCCTCTTCTTACCATGGGCCAAGAAAACAGAGGCACTAGGGCGAACATTGCATCATTCGTAAGTTTTTCTTGAACATTGCATCATTCGTAAGTTTTTCTTGAACATTGCCTCTTTCGTATGTTTATAATTTATTTTTTAAAACTCCAATCTAATGATTGTTTATATTGTTTGTTTTTAAAGGATCCCAAGAAATTTCGTCAACGTTCACACCCTATGGCTTATCCAGACCCATGGTGCGTACCTTACATAGAGCGTGCGGGGTTCGGTCATGTTATGCATGTGGTAAATCCCACAATTGATGTGAAATTTATTCTTGTTTTGTGTGAATGTTGGAGACCAGAGACACACACGTTTCACCTACCAACTGGTGAATGTACCGTCACACTAGAGGACGTGTACATGCTTTTGGGTCTTCGAATAGATGGTAAGCCTGTGACTGGAAATGTTCAACAGCCCAACGAACTATGTGTTCAAATGTTGGGCGTAGATCTAGTCGAGGGTGAGGGATTTGCGAAAGCAAGGGGCCAGGGTATTAAACTATCGAGCCTCCAATTCTACCACGACGCTATAATTTTGACTGAGGATTCGTCAGAACAAGAAAAAATAATAAAAACAAGGTTTTACATTATGTTATTATTTGGGAACTTGCTATTTCCCGAAGGCACGGGAAATAGCATAAACTTTATGTACTTGAGTTTGCTCGAGGACATAGATAGAATAAGCACGTTTAGTTGGGGTTCTGCTGTATTGGCTTTCCTATATAGCTCTTTGTGTAAAAATGCACAAAATGACCACTGTACATTTTCTGGTTGTGCTTTTTTGCTCCAAACATGGGGGTGGTGGAGATTGCCGAGGCTAGCCCCCGAAAATCCTAACGTCTACTCCTTCCCCTACGCAACTAGGTAAATTTATGATGTTATTTCATTTTGTATATTTATTCTATAAATATTTGTAAATAATATTATTTATCTTTTTTTGTTTAGGTTCATTGCAACTGGACTAGATTACCGTCTTACCCCGAAAAATAAAATAATATTTTATCGTCAACTCTTGGATCGTCTCCGAGCACAAGATGTATTACCACTAAATCATTCATCTTCTAACTAATTTATTAATATCAAGCATTCTCAATAAATAACATATTATTTTTTTCTTTGCAGTTTATTTGGAGACCATATTTGGGATTGGAACATCAACCCAACCCCGAAGATGCAGCTGTTTGGACAGCAAAAACGGCTATCATGCGGTTCACCACTGTGGAGATGCACCAAAGTGACCGTGTCAAACTGCAATTCGGTATGCATCAAGAAATCCCAGCCCCCCCAATGTCTTTGGAACCTTGGCATCTTAAAAAAGTCAGCCACCAGTGGTATGTCCAAAATTCGAAGGCATTTGCAAAGGAGTTCCGTAAAATATGGAAAGAGCGTGCCCACTATGTTCTACAATTTCCGGTGGCGCCCAACGAAATGAAGCCGACAAGGGAATATGTGGATTGGTATAGAGCAAATACAAATCCAGAAATGATTGTGTCTGACCCGTTCTATTTGGACGATCCCCGAATGCAACAACCATATTTCCAATAACAACAACAACCACCACAATATTCCCAACAACAACAACCACCACCATATTACCAACAACAACAACCACCACCATATTACCAACAACAACCACCACCACCGTATTACCAACAACAACCACCACCACCGTATTACCAACAACAACCACCACAACACATGTCCACCCCCCAACCAAATCAACACTACATACCACAAACTCAACCCCAATATCATGAAGATTACCAACACCAACCTTAACATTCCCACCACCATCAACAGTCCCAACATCTACCACAAACTCAATCCCCCACCAACACCAATCCCAACACTTCCATCACGACGATGTCCCGGGCTCTTCCAGTCTTCCCCTTAGCCCTGACACAGGTATATAAGAGGATTACCAACAAGACTATTACACACCACAACAGACATTGTTCTTTAGCCAACCCGATTCAACCCTCAACTACCAAAGGCCACATTTCGAGGGCGCACCCAACAGGAGTCAGTTTGTCCCACCGAGACAAAGCTTTGAGGGCGCAGAGGGCACCCGCCTTTCCTACAGCATTGAAGGGACTTCGACCCAACCACAACGGCAAAGGGCAAAGGGACGCGTTAGGACTAGGGGTGGAAATAGGGAAGCACCACCACCACGTGAGCCGTCTAGACGAGTAGTTAGACCTCCCCCGTGCGGATCGTACCAGGGACCGCATAATATGTAAAAAATCCCAAATTAATAATGCATTTTAATTAAACTTTATAATATTTGTCTTGTGTATTATTTTAATATAAATATATTGTGTTTATTAATATATATTTATATATATATCTTGTGTATTTTACAAATATATACATAATATTATTTATTTACATGTATATAAATTAATATATTTTAATAATTTATAAATAATATTATTTAGTTATAAATTAAATTAATATATATAAATTAATATATATATATATATATATATATATATATATATATATATATATATATATATATTGTAAATAATATTATTTATATATATGTATTAATATAAATTAATACAATTTATAATAAATATAAATTAATAAATTTAAAATAAGTTAAAAAAAATTTAAAAAATTTTAAAATAATTAAAAACATATTAAAAAATTTTTTAAAAAAAAGCAAAAAAATTTTTTAAAAAAAAAGAAAAATTTTTTTTTAAAAAAGGAGTAGGCGCCACTCCTAGTGGCGACTTGTCCTCCAACTAAAGGGTAGGCGCCATCTAGGGTGGCGCCCATGTGTCTTTAGGGCACAAAAGTGCCCATTTTTGTAATTTTTTTTAAAATTATGGTTATTTTTGATTTTTTTTTTAAAAATGATTATTTAAAAAAAATGATCTTGCAAATCGAGCTGCACTTAATCTTCCATTTCAAAGGTATAATCTCGTCTACCTTTGTTTGCTTGTTTCTCCATTTTTGTTCGATTTCTCTTTAAATTGGCCTTTAAAGTGTTATGTATTTCTCGTCTATTATGCAATAAGTTTTCTAAAGACGAGATCTTGGAAAGACCTTCCACATAGTCTAGTAGAGCTAGGGGAAGTCACAACTTATATTTGATCGTTGGTCTCAGGATGGTAAGTTATACTATACATTAATGTGGTGCTCTGAACTCGAAAAAGTTCCTTCCAAAATGTGCAAAGGAAAAGAGTCTATCTGTGTCTAAAATGAGACATTTAGGATACCACGCAGACGAAAAACTTCAACTGAAAAACAATTGACAAGATCCAAAGCTGAGAACTTGGTGGGAAACACTATGAAAAGCACAAACTTTGTCAGACTGTCGCATATAACCTTGATCACAATGTGGCTAAATGATGCTGGCAAGTGTATTATAAAGTCCATATATAGTTCTTCTCATACTTGAGTTGGTATCTCTAATGGTTGTAGTAATTCTTATTTCTTTTTTGGCATATATTTATTTGGTTGGGAAATCGTGCAACATTGCACAAAGGTCTTGATGTCTTTGTAAAACACAAGCCAAACGAACAAAGTAGAGATACGACTCAGTGTTGATTAAAAACTAAAATGACCAGTAATTAAGATGCTTTATGCTTCCTAATGCTAAGATGCATATTAAGACTAAGAGAGATACCGTCTAATATATATAAACGCTAAAGTATCATAGTTTTGACATCATAAAAAATACATCTAACAGAAAGTTGCACTCACATACTCCCCCTTTTTGATGATGACAAAACTTGAGACGATGTGTTTCGTGTATTCATGATGCCTCCCCCCTGAATGTATGCATCCCAACTTCATCTTGCAGATGTTTCTCCCCCTTTGACAACATCAAAAAGAGACAAAGTATTCCATGAGAAGTATCTTTATCACACATAAACCAATATAACACACATATGCGTTTGCAAAGTCATGGCTAAAATTGTGGAGGTCGTTGCTAAAAAGGTGGAGAGAAAATATGGGAGACCGGGTTGTGGCGGTTGCCATAACCCTAGTTTGATCTCCGTGGCGAGCGCCACCTTTTAAGGGATGGGCGCCACCACTTCCTTGCTTTCTGGCGTGCGCCACCACTCCCTTTAGGTCATGTGGCGGACGCCACACATCCAAGTCGTGGGCGCCACATGGCCATTTGTTATGGTGTGCCCCGTGCTCTCTATTTTTCTCCATTTTCTTCTCTTTTTCTTTCCTTTTTGCTATTTTCCACTTTGCTTGCTTATACATCTTTTATTCGATAAATACCTATAATAAACATAAAATACTGCGTAATAATAAGTGTTAATCAAGTAAAAAGCAATGCATATGAAGCCAAATATACGATACATTTTCGCATTATCAAACTCCCATATACTTAAACCTTTACTTGTCCTCAAGCAAATGCTGCGTATATGAATAAAAAGTTTAGTAATATCTTTGCAGCATAAAGTATCAAGACTCGTAAAAGACACAGTTGCATTCAGATACTCATTCTAGTCTATAAAATCTACTTTGGTCAAAAATTGCATTAAAAGGTACTCACTTCCACACTAAGGGCATCGTTGGAACACATAGTCACAATAGTGAAACCATAAGTCTCCCTCCTATACAAACCAATCTGAATCATGTCGTCATGCCTAAGCCTAGCTTACTAATCCTTCTCATTATCCTTTTTCATTCTGGCGCAATCACATTAAGCTCGTTATCCTTTCACATTCATAGCAAGATAATATGTTAGTGACTATGATCTCATCATTATTTATTTCTTTCTTTTTCGCACTTTGGTTCAAATAACAGTAAAAATGGTTATACCGTTGGGCTAAATGACCGGGTGAGGGTAACCTAACTTAGAAGGAACAACATTTTTCATACATTTCGTAATCTTTTTTCTTTTAAGCCTGAGATCATACACTTATTTGCATCGACTTCTCGCGTAGTGTGTGCTTAGGATGGTGCTGACTGCTAGATAAAGTACTTAAGGAATATTAAAGGATGGAATTTAAGGCTATGGCATGACAAGTACTCAAATCGATCTTATACTTGGTAGATTTTAAGGTGTTAAAACGATACCGATCTTGTAAAGTTTTTCCAAATCTCTACAATTCAACATCAGTTTTATTTATAGGTTAGAATTTTCAAAAGATGTACTATATCTCTAAGTCTATATTTTTGCAAAAAAAATTGTATGGCTTAAGCAAATAGGAGAATTAGTAAATAATGGAAACCACGCATAAAGACTCGACAACACATTGATATTTGACTCGACTGACACTTAACAAAAATAACAAAAGGAAATAACAATAACAATAATTTAAATATACCTAGAAAGCGATAAATGAAAGCGGTAAAGCTTCCTCCCCAATACTTAAACCTTGCATTGTCCCCAATGCAATGACATAAGATAGGATAAAAAGGTAGAACCTGGGTAGCCTGCTACTGGCGCCTTCTGCCACGTGTACGTGCACGTCCACCGTTTCCTGGTTGGTGAGGTGGCGTATAGTCTTTTAGATCTTCCACACGCACTGTCAATGTTGCTATTTCATCGATCAAGCTAGACATATTTTGTTCGGTTCTGAAAGCGTAGTCGTGTTGATCATGCTGCATCTGGTGAAGTATTTACAACATTTCTGTTTGTTGAGCTTCCGTGTTTTGGATTTGTAGGTCGCGTTGAGCGTCTAGTTCGCTACGCCGCAGCAATTCAGCATAGATCTCATCAAGAGTGGCTGGTGCCACATTTCTTCTTCTGGGTCTTTGGCTGGAGGATGTACCTGCAACATTTTCAGATGGCATGTGTGTGGTGTGTGGGTTAGTAGCGGGAGCAGCTTGCTCCGGAATATAATCCTCGTCGGTGTCCCCGCCAGCAGCTACATTCTCAAGAATGTGCGCGGGGACCTGGTTAGGCACCGTATCATTAATATAACAATAATTTTCCGGGTTACGCACAACTGTGCGAGTTGGATTTGGGAGGATGAAATCTTGTAACACATTATTTACAATTATTAGATTAAACTTACCGTCTCTCCTTCGTTTTACCAATTTCATGCTCCTCGCCATGTCAATGTCAATGGCATGATGCAGGAGTAGGGTTAACCGGGATAATTTTTCTTCGAGTCCTAGGACTCTGGCTATGGAGGTTATTAAACCTCCAAAAATAATCGGCCCTCTCTTCGCATTGACAATAGCCTGCATGTGAGAGAACATAAAAGGGACGGTATTCACCTTTTGTGGCAGAAAAGTGGCGAACAAATAAAAGAGTTTTTTTTTCGTTCACCTTGTTAGAGTTTGCTTGGCCAAAAATGGTGGACGCCAATATTTGGCAGAAATATTGAATAGCCGGGTTGTGAATTAGAGTGACTCTGTTTCCTTCAAAACTATGGGTTACTGTACCTATTATTTCCCTCCAAAATGGTTGAAAGGCGCATTGTCAACCCTCAGTATCTGGTACCTCACTTACTATGCCATCCCCATGGGGAAATTGTAGTAGGTCCGCAAATTGGGAAAATGTAAAGGCATATTCAATGTTGAACAAACGAAACTGGACAGTCCCACTGGAACAGTTTGTGTTAGGTGTGGGACTAAAAACTAACGAACTTAGAAATTCTAGTGTTAATTGAGCATAGACAGGGTCCTTCAGAGATAGGAAATAATTTAAATTTAAAGTGTCTAGCATATAGTTAACACTATCTAAAATTCCTAAGGCAAATAAGCAGGGTTCATCGGCATACCTTGTTGATTCGATTTTTCTTGCGCTTAGAGCCGTCTACGTCTCTTCTTGCAATTCACCTAGTTCGCCATTTCCGAACACTATTTCGTATTCCCTCATTTGTGCCATGACTGAATTTTACATTTCTTGTGTAATATAGTGAGAATATAGCAAGAGAGAGGAGAATTATGCTTATGAGAGGTGTGGTTTTGTGAGATTATGTTGGTGGTTTATATAGAGATGGTTGTGGTTGGGAATTGATGAATGAAATAAATTTTATTTATGGTCTTCAATGTCGTGGTCAAAGGATGTGAGAGTGGTTGAAGAGTTTTAATGGAGTGTCCAACATGCAAGGGACAGAGCATTGAAAATGGATCATGTGACATTAGTACAACATAGTGCATGTGAACGGTAATGTAGTGGTGGGTACCACTTTTTATGGTGTGGCGGGCGCCACAGTCTTCACATGGGCGTCACAGCCTGTGTGTGGCAGGTGCCACATGCAGTGTTGTTTGTTCCCATGTGTGAACCTCTTTATGGTTTTGACCATGATTTTTCCATTTGAATTTTGATTTACCGGCATTAAATAGTGGTTGTATAACTAGGTAGAAGAAAACCAACATAATATATAGGTAGGAATGAGAAATAAGATATGGTAGAATGACATTAAAACGCAAAATTGAAAAATAAAATAATGAGGTAGACAGGAAAAGGTGATACAATTCGTCTACTAGAATAAAAAAATGAAGTAAATAAATTCCCAATGTGTAAAAACAATAATGAAAATCAAAACATAAAATAAAATAAATGTCAGTAAATCGGTAATATTCAAATACATTAGCCATTAAAACGACTGTTGGTAGGAGGAGCGAATGAATAGAAGTGCTGGTAAATGTGATCCAGGTTCTCAGTCAATACATCCATAAAGCCGTGGAATTCCACTCGCAAAGTTCTCAGCTCGCCTCTCAGGTTGGCGATGTCTGTCTGGACAGTTTCGATGGCAGCATCATGATCGGTAGGAGGTGCAACAGGTATAGCTGGGACATGTGATTCAGCGTCAGAGAGAAAAGTGTCATAATGGTCATAGATTTGGGGTGTCTCTAGAGGAGGAGGTGGTGCATCTGGTGGTCCATCCAAATCATAGAGTCAGTTGTTCCTATCATGTACACTCGTCCTATGGTCTGGCAGGGTAAACAGGTGTACTACTTGGCGGTTAATTAGAAATTCAAACACATCCGGGCCTAGGTTCCTAATGATACCGGTGTTGAAACAGAATCCGATATTCATTGGTCGTATCCCACCTAAAGGGTTGAGCCTGATAAGTGAATGTCTCAGTCCGATGGAATTTGCTATCATGGTCACTAAGCCTCCCACTAAGATTGGTCCATGGTTATCCTGTGTTATACGGTCCAAACTAGCTATCATAAATGTAGCGGTGTTAACAGGTCAGGCCTGTGATGCACAAGAGTCCGTCTTTGGACACGGAGGTTCTGTTATGTTCCTTTTCAAATAAGGTGTGAGTTAGGATCTTATGAAAGTAACAAATGGCAGGGTTATGGATGTTCTCGGAATGCATAAGATCCGACTCGGGATTGTTATTTCCTGTGATGCTGCCCCAAAAGTAATCTAATTCAAGGTCTACAAGCCTGTCTTCCTGGGTAATGGTAAAGGTATCAGGACCATTAGGGAATCCTAGGAGTTCAGTTATTTCTATATGGGTGTAGCGGTACTCATTATCGAACAACCTAAAGGTGATGAGGCCTTTGTGAAATCCCATACCATGGTTTGGCAGGTAAACTAAGGAGCTTAGGAATTCTAAAGTCAACCTATTGTAGGAACTAAATTTTCTTTTGATAGCAAAGGTGTCTCAGCCTAGTTGGTTAATTAGGAACATAACACTATCTCTTATACCTAATTTGGTCATAGTACGTCCATCTGGGTATAAGGTTAGTGCCATTTCTCTCTGAGCTAGAGCCTCAAAACATCTCCTTTGACCTCTGCCTCTGAAGACTATATCCATGTAATCTACTTGTTGCATTGTGATGGCCAGTAGCTAGATAAAATTAAGTAGATAACATCATTAAGTTAGTAATGGTCAATAATAAAGAAAGATACCGATTGACTTTAAGAAAGAAAGAAAAATGAAAAATAAGTAATAATAATAATAATCAGAAATCTAGATAATTGAATTAATAGTTAAAAATAGAGTGTGGGTTGTCTCCCACCAAGCGCTTTGTTTATTGTTGTAAGCTCGACAAAAACAGAATAGATGTTAATCTGGTAAATGAGCGGGCGGCTCTGCAAGCTTTAGATTTGCGATGAAATCACTGTTATTAATGTTGTGGTAATGTTTCAAACGCTGCCCGTTTATTGTAAATGGTTCGCTCGCTTTTCCGTTTATCTCTATCGCTCCATTTGGAAAGACGTTGGTAATTTCGAAGGGACCTGACCACCTAGAACGAAGTTTTCCGGGAAAGAGTCTGAGGCGGGAGTTAAACAGAAGTACTTTGTCACCTTCCTTAAACTCTTTCCTTAATATGCGATTGTCGTGCCAGTTCTTAGTTCTTTCTTTATAGATCCGGGCATTCTCATACGCATCTAGTCTAAGTTATTCTAGTTCATGGATATCGAATATTCTTTTTTCGCCTGCGGAAATATAATTGAGATTAAGGGTCTTAATGGTCCAATATGCTTTATGTTCTAATTCTACCGGCAAATGACATGATTTTCCATAGACTAGTTAAAAAGGTGTGGTTCCTATTGGGGTCTTATAAGCTGTCATATATGCCCACAGGGCTTTGTGTAATTTTGAGGACCAATCTTTCCTAGAGGTGGCAACCGTCTTTTCTAAGATTTGTTTGATCTCTCGGTTCGAGACCTCTACTTGCCAACTCGTTTGTGGGTGATAGGGTGTTGTTACGCGGTGTCGGACTCCATATTTCAGTAATAGCTTTTCAAAAATCTTTGAAATGAAATGGAGCCACCATCACTGATGACAAGTCTCGGCACGCCGAATCTAGGGAAGATTATGCGCTTAAAGAGTCTAATTACCACTCGTGTGTCATTCGTTGGAGAGGCTATGGCCTCGATCCACTTTGATATGTAATCGACCACAACAAGGATATACTTGTTACCAAAAGAAGATGGGAATAGTCCCATAAAATTGATTCCCCAAACATCGAAGACTTCTACTTCCAAAATGCCTTTAAGTAACATTTCGTCGCGTCTAGATATGTTGCCAGTGCATTGACACCGGTCGCAATTGGTGATCGCGATGTGGACATCTTTCCACAGAGTGGGGCAAAAGAGGTCGGCTTGCAAGATCTTAGCGTAAGTCTTCGAGGTGCTTGCATGTCCTCCATAGGGAGCAGAATGACAGTGAGAGATTACGTTTTCTACCTCATCTTCGGGGACACATCGACGGAAAATGCAGTCGGCGCCTCTCTTGAAAAGCAGAGGCTCGTCACAATAGTAATGTTTAAGATCGTGGAAGAATTTTTTCTTTTGTTGGTAAGTCAAGTCTGGTGGAAGCACCCCAGCTGCTAAGTAGTTGACGAAATCAGCATACCATGGTAGTGTGGTTTTAGTGTAAATTGCTTCCACTACCTCGTTTGTTTTGGTATCCTTATAGGTTAATGCACATTTAACAGTATTACTTTCCAGTTGGGCTATGAGTCTTTCGTAAGGGAAATCGTCGTTTATAGACACTCGTTCAGGTTCAATACCTTCCATTCTTGACAAGTGGTCTGCCACGACATTTTCAGTGCCCCTTTTATCCTTGATTTCTAGGTCAAACACTTGTAATAGTAAGATCCACCTTAGGAGTCTTGGTTTGGCGTCCTTTTTATTTAACAAGTACCTAATTTGCGCATGGTCGGTATAGATAATTATCTTTGCTCCTACTAGGTAGGAACGAAATTTATCCAGAGTGAACACTACGGCTAAAAGTTCCTTTTCTGTGGTGGCGTAGTTCATCTGTGCAGGGTCTAGGGTTCTACTTGCGTAGTATATTGCATGAAGTTTCTTATCCCTTATTTGTCCCAAGACTGCGCCTACAGCATAGTCACTAGCGTCACATATGATTGCAAAGGGTAATCTCCAATCGGGCGGTTATATGATAGGTGCGGTGATAAGAGCTGTTTTTAGTTGTTCAAACGCCGCTAGGCATTTGTCATCAAAGATGAATTCGACGTCTTTCATTAATAAGCCAATAAGTGGTTTGGTAATTTTTTAGAAATCTTTAATGAATCGTCGGTAGAAACCGACGTGTCCTAAGAAGCTTCGTATTTCTCTTACGGTTTTCGGAGGCTGAAGGTTTTATATAACTTCTATTTTAGCCTTGTCGATTTCAATCCCCTTATCGGATACTATGTGTCCGAGTACGATCCCTTGTCGGACCATGAAATGGCATTTTTCCCAATTTAGCACGAGGTTCACTTTTACGCATCTTTTAAGTACCATTTCAAGATTCGCTAAACATCCTTCAAAGCTTTGTCCGCATACAGAGAAATCGTCCATGAAGACTTCCATGATGTCATCTATAAAATCAGCGAAAATTGACATCATGCATCTTTGGAATGTTGCGGGAGCGTTACACAGTCCGAACGACATTCGTCGGTAGGCGAATGTACCATAGGGACATGCGAAGGTCGTTTTTTCTTGGTCGTCAGGATGAATTGGAATTTGGAAAAATCCCGAATAACCGTCTAAGTAGCAGAAGTGAGAATGCTTAGTCAATCGTTCAAGCATTTGATCGATAAACGGTAAAGGAAAATGATCCTTCCGAGTGGCTTTGTTTAATTTTCTATAATCAATGCACATTCTATTTCCAATAACCACTCTTTGTGCTATAGATTCTCCTTTTTCATTATTAACAACTGTGACGCCTCCTTCTTCGGTACGACATGTACTGGGTTGATCCATTGACTATCGGATATTGGGTAGATAATACCTGCTTCTAATAACTTTTGCACTTCTTTCTTTACTACATCACTCAGAATGGGATTTATCCTTCTTTGATGTTCTCTAGAGGTCTTACTGTCTTCCTCTATCATTATGCGATGCATGCATATGGAATGACTTATTCCTTTTAGATCTGAGATATTGTAGCCTAAAGCAGTTGGATATTTTCTTAAAACGTGTAGAAGTTTTTCGGTTTTTATCTGTCCTAAGTCTGCATTGACTATTACGGGTCGCTCGAGTTCACTGTCTAGGAATTCATACCTTAGATTTTTGTGTAGCGTCTTAAGTTCTAGGGTTGGTTTCTTTGGGCAAGGCATATGATCGGGCGTTAGTGCTAAGCATTCGCTTAGGCTATCATCTTGGTATTCCTCACTCCAATTTTCATCTTCAAAAGTAGGAGGCCTTGGAATTTTCAGTATTTCGGAGTATGATGTTTGTTCATTCTCCATTTCTCTTATACATTCGTTGATGATATCTAGTAGATAACATGTATCGTCTATAACTGGTGCCTTTAAGAATTGCGTCAAAATGAATTCAACTTTTTCCTCACCAACTTCAAAGGTTAGCTTGCCTTTCTTAACATCTATAATGGCTCCGGCAGTAGTTAGGAATGGTCTTCCTAATATGATAGGGATATTGGAATCCTCTTTTATATCCATGATTATAAAATCAGTAGGAATATAGAATTGTCATATACGTACTAGAATGTTTTCTAACATACCTACGGGAAATTTAACAGAACGATCCGCAAGTTGTACGGACATCCTCGTAGGTCTTAGTTCTTCCATTTTGAGCCTTTCGCATATGGACAAGGGCAATAAGCTAATACTGGCTCCTAAGTCGCATAGTGCTTTGTCAATGACAAACTTTTCGATTACACAGGGTATGAAGAAACTACCTGGGTCTTTCAGCTTAGGAGGCATATTGTTTTGTATTATGGCGCTACACTCAGCAGTATGTGTAACTGTTTCGTTAGCCTCTATCTTCTTCTTGTTAGATAAGATTTCCTTGAGAAACTTAGCAGATGAGGGCATTTGAGTGATGGTTTCTGTAAAGAGTATTGTGATATTCAATTATTTTAGAAGCTCTACGAATTTTTTAAATTGCCCTACACTTTTAGATTTAACAAGTCTTTGAGGATAAGGGATTGAGGGTTTATATGGTGGTGGAGACACATAAGGTTCTTCTTTCTCTACGGTCTCTTCGTTTTTATCTTCCTCTTGTTCGTCTTCCTTCTCAGTTACCTTACCAGGGTCTTGGTGCATGGATGGATTTTGAATTCTAGGGTCGGTCGGTTCGTCTAGTTCTGTCCCACTTCGTAGTATAATAGCATTTGCATGACCTTTCGGGTTTGGTTGCGGCTGTCCAGGAAATGTGTCTGTAGGAGCAGTAGTAAGTGCTTGTTCTTGAGCCACTTGCGAGATCTGTGTTTCCAACATTTTGTTATGGGTGGCTAACGCGTCTACCTTGTTTGCTAACTGGTTGATTTGCTCACTAGTGTGTATGTTTTGATTTAGGAAATCCTTATATGTTTGGGCTTGGGTAGCTATGAAGTTTTCCATAATTATTTCTAGGTTTGACTTCCTAGGAGCATTTTGAGTATTTGTGGCAGCTTTATGATATCCTGGCGGTACAGCAGGTGCTTGGTTAGGTGCATACAATGCATTATTGTTTTTGTACGAAAAGTTAGGATGATTCTTCCAACCTGGGTTATAGGTGTTTGAGTAAGGGTTTCCTTGAGCATAGTTCACCTGGTCTGCGGAGGTTCCTGTCAAGAGTTGACATTCTGGGGAAGCATGCTCTGGAACTCCGCATATCTCGCACTTTGGTGCTACGACAGCCATGGTGGTTGCGAGTGTTATGGTCAAGTTGTCTATCTTTTGAGTAAGAGTGTCTACCTTGGCGTTGACATGGTCAAGACTGCTTAATTCATACATACCGCCTTTCGTTGGAGGTTTCTCTACGGAGGTTCTTTTGCTTCCCCACTGGTAATGATTCTGGGCCATACTTTCGATAAGTTGATAGGCCTCATTGTAGGGTTTATCCATCAGTGCGCCACCTGCAATGACGTCTATTGTCAATCTCGTGTTGTACAAGAGACCGTTGTAAAAGGTATGGATGATCAACCATTCTTCTAGACCGTGATGTGAACAAAGCCTCATCATGTCTTTGTATCTCTCCCAAGCTTCAAAAAGTGATTCGTTATCTTTTTGTTTAAACCCGTTTATTTGGGCTCTTAGCATAGTCGTCTTACTAGGTGGGAAATATTGTGCTAAGAAAACATTCTTCAATTCGTTCCACGTAGTGACAGAGTTGGATGGTAGAGACTGGAGCCAAGCTCTAGCTCTACCTCTTAACGAGAATGGGAAAAGACGTAGTCTTATAGCTTCGGGGCTGACACCATTTTCTTTCACTGTGTCTGCGTATTGCAAAAACACTGACAAATGTAGGTTCGAGTCCTCTGAGGGACTACCTGAAAATTGATTTTGCTGTACGACTGACAACAACGAAGGTTTTAGCTCGAAATTATTGGCCTCGATGGCAGGGGCAGCGATGCTGTTATGTGGTTCATCCTGCGAAGGGATTGCATAGTACTTAAGAGGACGGTTCTGCGGTCCTTCGACCATCCCTGGTCGAATAACTGGTCCAGGAATAAGGATATTAGGATCGAGAAGATTTAGCTTGATAGGATGTTCTCGTATCAGGTCTCGTATCCGGTATTTTAATCTTAGATAACGCCCAGGTTCGTCGAACGGTAGCTTTAATTTCTCGCCTTGAGAGCGAGTACTTGGCATACACTCGACAAATTAGAAAGGGAAATAGAATTGTTTGCCTTAGTCTATACTGGGTAACACTGGAGTTACGATATCGACTAAATTAGTCCCCGACAACGGCGCCAAAAACTTGATCGCGACTTAGTAAGTCTATGGAAATCGTGACTGCAAGTGCACAGTCGTATCACGTAGTTTTAAAGATTATTGAACCCACAAGGACTAATAATCAAACGTATCGTTATCTAATGTTACTATGTAAATCTAAGGCTGATGATCGTTCTAAGATTGGAGGGATGAAGAGAAATAACTATAGCGTAAATAGAATATTAATAAAGATATTTGATAAAAGGATATCGGTATGTAACGCATCAAACTTCGGGGATTCAATAGATAATTGGTGTAATCTTATTGGTCAAAATATTCTTCAGTAGAAATTATTTATAAAAAGGACTTAGTCTCACACTCTCGTTTTATTGACTCTGACCATACTCTTAAACCAGAATGTTTGGCTCTCGCGGTCTCATTATGAATTTAAAAGTAATTTTTGAATATGAATAAAGTCTAATTAATCCTAAAGTGTTCTCACTGTGTTTAGGATTAATGCCTAGTTTCAACTATCCGGTTAAAATCTCAAACTCTCGTTCTTATTGACTGTAACCTTTGTTTGCTTTGTACTCTCGTACAAAAAACAGTTTTGAATAAAACAAGAAACTAAAACCGAAAAAGTAAGTTTTATAAAAGCCAACACCAATTATTTACGACTCCCGTCGTTTCGACGGTCTTTACATACCGATACCTAAAGGTTTAGCTGGACATGGATCCAGTAACAGACATGGTATTCAGACAATCAAGCATGCAATAAGGCATAAATAATTAAAATGGAAATTAAAATAAAACCTGGAATGTAAATCGAGAACTTGAAATAAATCCTTATTCTTCGAATTAAACAATGTCGGCAAGCTTTGGTAACCGAGTACATCGTTACAATCGAAATCAAATGCGTAAACAATAAGTTGCAATAGTCCCCGATGTGGAGAATCTATTGCTTTTACAAAGTAAAAACATGCTTAAGAAAATCTAACCAAAAGAATCTGAGTGAAAAGGTGCACCCACGCGAAAGAAAACCGACCCTCCTTTATATACTTTCCACTTCCCTAGATTGTAGCATTCGTTGGTTGAAAAGGTAAATGGAAGTCATGGCTAAAATTGTGGAGGTCGTGGCTAAAAAGGTGAAGAGAAAATAGGGGAGACCGGGTTGTGGCGGTTGCCACAACCCTAGTTTGATCTCCGTGGCGAGCGCCACCTTTTAAGGGATGGGCGCCACCACTTCCTTGCTTTGTGGCGGGCGCCACCACTCCCTTTAGGTCATGTGGCGGGCGCCACACATCCAAGTGGTGGACGCCACATGCCCATTTGTTATGGTGGCCCCGTGCTCTCTATTTTTCTCCATTTTCTTCTCTTTTTCTTTCCTTTTTGCTATTTTCCACTTTGCTTGCTTATACATCTTTTATTCGATAAATACCTGTAATAAACATAAAATACTACGTAATAATAAGTGTTAATCAAGTAAAAAGCAATGCATATGAAGCCAAATATACGATACGTTTTTGCGTTATCACGAATCCAAATTGAGAATTGTTGTAACCTAAGATTTACCAATATGATCCACTGTCTCACGCTACTCATTTGCAAGAAACCCTCGTTCTTCACAGCTTTCACTCGATCAGATCCGAATTGCGTAATCTTGTCCAAAACCTTCAAATCCCTAATTGATCTTGAAGGAGAATCCCAATTTGGTTTCTTATTTGAAACCCTCAAAAATCTCAACCCAATTTACTATTCAACAACCTAAATTGGGCGTTATCAACACTGATTCTATATGACACCCAAACAAAGAATGATTATATGTAGTTTGTTTGTGTGTATGCAATAGAATGTAGGTTGAAGATGATGAGCACTATTTGAAATCCCGGTTGCATTTGTGATTTTCTCTAATAACTTTCAAGAAATGATGCATGTATGAAGTATTTATATGTATGCATGTTAGAGGCAAAAGGAATGCAAAAGATTTGAAAGAATCATGAATTTTTGGAAAAATGCATTGCATGTGTCGACCTATGTTAGTCATGTGTCGACCTATGTTAGTCATGTGTCGACATATTCGATGCATATGTCGACCTGTATAGGTCATGTGTCGACCTATATAGGTCATGTGTCGACACATACAATCGGCATATTAAACAGAAGCTACAAGTTTTAAAAATGACTTACATGTGTCAACTTGTAACTCGTATGTGCCGACTCATACGAAAGTTGTTCTTTTATGTGTCGACCTATAACACGTACGTGTCGACACATAGATTGTTTTTCCCATAAAAACAAGTTTTTAATGCATGAAACCTTTTCTAAATCATTTCAAATTTTTTTTATGCTTCCTAATGCTAAGATGCACATTAAGACTCAGAGAGATATCGTCCAACATACATAAACGCTAAAGTATCCTAATTTTGACATCATACAAAGTACATCTAACGGAAAATTACACTCACAAAATTTAAAATGACATATTTAAGCAACCTACGTCACTTCTTAGGTATGGAGTTCATAAGAACTGAGAAGGGCATGATACTGCATTAGCGAAAGTATGTTAGAGAGGTTCTCAAAAGGTTCAAAATGTTTGAATCTAATCGTGCAATCTAACCTATTGGAGCAAATTTGAAACTTGAGAAGAATGGCGATGAAGATAAGGTTGATGCAACCTTATACTAACAAATCATAGGTTCATTAAGATACATATGTAATAGCATATCTGACAAAGGCTTCTTAGTTGGTTTAGTAAGCAAATATATGGATGATCCTAAAATCTCTCACATGAAAGTTGTAAGAAGAATTCTCAAATATCTGAATGGAACAATCAATTATGGTATTCTTTTTTCCGAAAGCTCGGATGAGAATGATGTTGTGATTAGATGTCATTTAAATTGAGATTGGTGTGGAGACAAATCTGAAAGAAAAAGCACAATTGGTTACTTCAAGATTTTTGGTGCACCAATCTCACGGTGTTCTAGAAAACAACTAGTTGTGGCATTGTCTTCATGTGACACAGATTATATTGCAGAATCTTATGTTGCATGCCGAGGCATTTGGATTGAATTTGTGTTGTGTTGAGTAAGTTGAATATTCAAGCCAGGAAACCAATTGTTTTGCAAGATAACAAGTCAACCCTCAACTTAGCAAAGAAAATAGTTTTTCATAGAAAAATCAAACATATAGAAGTTAGATTTCACTTCTAAATCAAGACATTCTAACTAAAAGATTAAATATTGATATGTTCTTGTATCTTAGGAAGAAATTAAGAATCATTCAATTTGATTGATTTGTATATATTTTTTTGTTTCATCAGTTAGATTATAGGGAACATGTTATTGATAAATCTAACTTGTAGTTGTTAATAATAGTTAGTTATATAGTAATTAACTAGTTAGTTAGCTGGCGACATGTGTAGCAAGTCACCACACATTATACCTATAAGTACTTGTGTTTATAATCACTTAATACTCTCAATTTATAATTTTACATTCACCCATCTATATTCTCTTGTTCATTCTTATCTTCCCCGTCTCTCTTTTCTCATCATTGAGTGTAAACATAGAGCTTGAACCAACCATAGACAGACTAATCATCTTTTCTAAGTATACTAGAAACCGATTAAAAACAAAATTTTCATTTTGTTTTGAGATTTTAAAAAGCAAAGTCAACATTAAATAAAAAACATCACTAATGTTACGTTTATTAATCTGTGTTTTGGAGCAGGATAAAGTGCCCAAAGGAAGGGAGAATGCGGTTTACAATTACTGGTTCTGGTATATTCAATTCAGTGCTGATAAGTAACGTGGCTGGCATAGGAGACATTGTTGGTGTGAAAGTGAAGGGTTCAAAAACTGGTTGGATTTCTATGGGTAGGAATTGGGGTCAAAATTGGCAAGTAAACGCCTTGCTACAAAACCAACCTCTTTCATTTGAGGTCACAAATAGTGATGGTGTAACCATTACATCTTACAATGTAGCTCCTAAGAATTGGACCCTTGGACAAACCTTTGAAGGCAAGCAATTTGAGTCTTAGAAAAAAAGCATAACAAAACCTAACTTGTTTCAAAGGACCATTCTCCTTCCACTAGTTTCCATAAGTTAGGATTATTATCAAAACACATTTTTGATCAGTTTTTGTTCCGCTGAACACTTGTTCTATTTTTCGAATTTGAGAAAATAAATTAATGTTCCATTAGTATTTGTTGATATGCATAAATTTGAGACTAACTCATTGTATTGGTTATAAGGGTTTTTTATTTTTTATTTTTTTATTTGGACATACAAAAAAAAAACTTCTATAGCAAAATTGTTTTAGCATATAAATCATATTTAATCTTACAATTCGGTATTTTCTTATGTTTGTAAAAAAAAAAAATCTTCACCAAAATATAAAGAAAAATGTTATCTTGACAATGTCACTGTTTACAAATACATCTAACATTCATAATTTTAATTTTTCTATAACTTTTTTTTTATCTTTATCTTTAGAATAATTTTGATTAATAGTGTATAAAAACTCGATTAACATAATTTATAATTTAGTTAATATTATTATGATATTAAAAAATTGTAATTGGGAAAATAAAATTAACTAATTGAGTGTAACAAATTGGTTAATATAGTTTATATTTCGTTATTGGATATTCTAACATAAAATAAAAGAAAGTTTTATGACACTCAATTAGTTAATATAGTTTATATTTCGTTATTGGATATTCTAACATAAAATAAAAGAAAGTTTTATGTGATAACTTAGCTTTGGTTAATAGTCAATAAAAGATTGGTTAATGTGGTTCATAATTTGTTTACTAAGTTCTCTAACATAAAAAAATAGTCTTAAACAGTAAAAGTAAAGTGGATTAATAAGTATAAAAAGTTAGTGGTTAATATTATTTTATTAATCAATGAAGCAGTGAAAATGATTAATGATTTATAAATAAAATAAATAGTTAAAATCTCATAGTTTTTTATCAATTAAGTAATAAAATTGTTTAATGATATAATTCTTTTTCATATTTTCTTTTAAAATATTTTTATTATAAATAATAATTTATTTTAAAATTTGAAAATATAAACAAAACGTTAGTTGGTCACCGGTGATTGACGTTAGATTTGATAGAGAAGATTATGCTTCGATCTCCCGCAATTGTAACTGAGAAGGAATTGAAATCATTTAATGTCAAAATTAAGTCTCATATTAGATTAGTCGATTAGTCTGTCAAATGGATCGAATACTAGTAATGAAAACAAAATTGAAAAAAAAACATTATTAAATATGGTGGAAGTTGCACGTGTAAGTATTTAGTATATTGAAGTATCTCAACATAGCATGACTAAATTATAAACTATAAAGGAAAAGCACTCCACTATTTAACATTCAATCATTTAGTATTATATTATATTTAATTAATTAAAAGGAATATAAAGTTTGAATTAGTTTAAAAATAAGGGTATACCAAATTGAATGATTCTTAATTAAAATTCATTTTCTTTAGGCGAAAGACTTATGATTAAACCTTGATGATATTCTATTGTTATGACAAAATTTGTCTCTCTTTTCTCCATGTGTTTGTATATTAGTTGATATCCATCATACTTTGACACTTTAAATATAGGCAAAGTTAACCGTTTTTTTTAATGGTTTTTCACAAAATCTCTTTAGTCATTCCATCATACACCTTCTTCAAATTTGTGAAAATTAAGTATAAGTTTTGTTGATATATTTGATATTCTCCATCAAACGTCATAGTAAATAAATCATTTTCATGATTGATCATTCATGCCTAAAATCAAATTAATTAATAATAACTTGAATATTTTTTCGTAGTCTTAGTTCAATCACTTTTTCTCATGTCATTATAGTATGACTCATAAATTAAACTCATATGTAATTTGCACAATTTTTTATTTGCCTCTTTTTCTTATAGATTAGAATTTGTTCCGTTCGAAAATCATAATTGATCGATGATTAAGGGATGTGGATTGCGATGGTTGACTCAAACTTTTAGCATGCTGGAAGAGGGGTCGGCCTAGAAGTTTAGCACTTCAATGCTCAAGTTAGTATGAGAGTAAGATGAATGGATGCAATTTAAATTCAAAAGTACCTTAAAAATGCCACGCCTCCCATTTTTATAATAGGTAAATTATAATTAGTTGTCGATATATAGGAATGGAATGCACAGATCCGTGAAATTGATCTTGGAATGAGATCACATGCATTCTTGACTAGGATAGCGCACCTGCTCTACATGTAACACGGTGGATCATATTATTTTCTGGCCCATAATTAATAGGCCTTTCCATCGACCCATAGCAGTTGTTCTCTAAGCCTTTGCCTCTGCTTTGTAGAGGAAGGGTTTTGCTGCGTTTATCCTCTTATGTCTTCTGTTTCTCGACTTGAGTGAAAAGTCATGACGTGACGTCATTGTCATGAGAAGTTTGTGCCTTAAATGTGTCATGTACCTTAGATGTCTTTTGGCCTGCTTTATCATGATGACCCTTTGGAACTAGGATACTTGAGTGTCTTTTTGAGGAAATCTAGACTGTTGATAGTGCCTATTTTCTATCTTTCAGTAAAATATTGCATGATGTTTTACGGCTTCTTTGATCATAATTCGTGCTCTTTCATCATCTACATTACTTGCAATGTACTATCTTTTTTAATAATGGATGTGGTTACCACCATGTGTCGAAAAGAATAGAAAGATACCTTTGTTGCTTGGGTAAACTCTAAAATTTTGGTGACTGCCTCTATCTTTGTTCACAAAGTTACTCTCAAAAGGGATTTTCTTGAAGTGGGTCATTCTTCTGATCCTGACGAAGATAAAAAGATGTTCAGTGAATATAATGAGCGTGCCATCCCTTTTTATAAGTGCTCCATTTTTTAGTTATGCAAATACCTTTTTATGATTTTGAAGTTGAAGTTCTAAATCACCTGATGATTACTCCTTGATAAATGAATTATGGTAGTTGGACCTTTATCAAATTTTTTCACTACTAGTGTGACCATTGGGGAGGAAAGCCATCTTTATCACTCGTCTTTCATCTTTTCTAGATACAACGTAGTGATACAAATTGTGTGCAAGGTCAAAGGCTTGATTACATTGACGCAAGTTACTTTTTATTTTGAAGCATACCCCAATGGCGTGAAACATTTACAAAATCAGTTCTTTTTAGTTACTCCTCTCAACGAATAGGCTCATGCGAAAGTCTGTACCATAAAGGATGAACAAGAATAGTTACGTACATATTTATTGTTGGTTTAAGCCCTAGAGGCCAATATTTTTGGTACTTGTATCGAATTATTTATTATTAATAATAAAAGGCTTTTTCTTTATTATGTTTGTTTAATAAAGAACCTAGAATAGCTAATCCGTTTAATGTATCAAGTGTGACTTAATCATGAGATCACATTAAACATAAAGACACTATTCTTAAAGTATCCGTAGTCGAGCTTTATTGTGAAGTTGGATAACACTAAAGCATTAAGACTATTATGTATATAGACTGATGATCACATCTCGTGGATCATGGATAAGGAGTTATCAAGTCTTAAACATAGGTATGGATATTAAGAGTAATATTTATATTGGATTGACCCACTATGAGAATACTATATAGAATGTTATGCAAAGTATCATAAGTTATTCTTATGGTGATAATGGTGTATACCACCCTTCGACCTGAAACCACTATGGACCCTAGATATAGAGTCGAGTGCCTTATCGCTGATCAAACATTGTCCGTAACTGGATGACCATAAATACTGTTGATGGGTACTCCACAAAGCATGCTAAGGGACATGAGTGACCTAGATGGAATTTGCCCATCCCGCGTAACAGGATAAATTTCTATGAGCCCAATATTGAACTGGACAAGGATGACACGGTCTATGCCTTGTGTTCAATATAAACATAAGGGCAAAAGGGTAATTGTACACATAAGTATTATCACAAAAGGATTTGTTAGATCACATGACATTTTCGTGTCTTGGGTAGCAGTGATGTGTTGCTAGATACCGCTCATTGTTTGTTATGTTAAATACGTGATTTAATATAATTGCCAATGCCGCGAAAACCTACAGGGTCACACACAAAAGGATGGATTGATGAGAGATAAAGTAACTAAGGAACACCGTAAGGTATGATGCACTTAAGTGAATTGTAGAACATCGTAAGGTACGGTGTACTTAAGTAAAATACGAAATATGGTAAGGTACTACGCACTTAAGTGATTTTGACATATTATAAGATATGGGCCACATACACTTAAGTGGGCTTTTTAGCTTATAGCCCACACAAGTGGTTCTATAAATAGAACCCTTGTGCAGAAGCATTTGAGTAGTTGCAATTTCGTTTCTCTCTCTCTCTCTCTCTCTCTCTCTCTCTCTCTCTCTCACTGAAAGCCTTCATTCATAGCAGCTAGCACTGAGATTGAAGGAATCTGTTCGTGTGGACTGAGTAGAGGCGTTGTCATCGTTCAACATTCGTGATCGCTCCGTAGATCTGCATCAAAGATTTCAATCGTCACAAGAGGTAACAATTCTATCACTGATCATGCCCATTCGTAAGGATCACTAAAGGAGAAAATTTTAAATTCCGTTGCGTTTTGGATTGTTATTCCCCATTCAGTGGTATCAGAGCCACTTACGAAACCATGCATCTAATAGCTGTTTATTTTCTATATTAATATGATTAAAAGACAGAATGAATCAAAGAATAAACGAGTAATTAAATTTGGCATCATGTGTGTACGATTTGGATGATTGATGTTGACTATGCTTTGGAATCCGACATTAGTATAGTGAAGCAGCGATACATCGATCGTCCATAGGTTACACAATTAAGATCGATCAAGTTATATATATATGATATAAGTAATCCTAATGCAAAATACGGTATATATGATATAGTGTTTCTGTTTCGTTCATTCAAACACTTAATGGTTGTTTTCCTTTGAGCGATCAATGGTCGTTTGCTTCTTGATCCGACATTAGTATGGTGAAGCAATGACCTGTTGATCAATCATACTGAATCAACAATCGAGGTGTGTTTGACGGTCTGAAATTTGTGCATTAGGGTTAGTGACGGATGTAAGACCCCAATTTTGGCCCTAAGATCCCTCATGGCATCATAACATTGCATTTGCATAGCCTCAAGGATCATTAGCATCTTGGTTCCCTTTGCCTTTGGGTGGGACCTTCTGTGAGATGGTTTGAGGTCACCAAGCATGCTTGAATTATATATCATTGCTTTTCTCATTTTGTTTACTACCCAAAAGCACAAAAATATGTCACTAACATCTTTTATTTTGTAGCTTGAGCAATCACAAGGTCCAAAGCTTCAAGGAGATCATTAGTACAAAGACATGGTCAAGAGGAGATGAAAGCAAGCATGGTAATGGTTCCCAAATCTCTCATCCATTAAATATGCCTCCCTAGTACCTCAATGCATCATTTTGATCAATCAAGTCAAAGGGTTTGAGATCTTGTTCTTCAGAGAAAACCTAATTCATCTGTGCATCACAATGCCTTGCTCATGAAGCAACCTCATCCCATGGTCAAATAAAATCAAGAGAAGTTCTTTAATTCATCATTTCATGCATATTTGGACTTATTTGAGTGTCCTCAATCCTCAATTCATCAAGATATGAGGCATGGACTTGAGAAGTTGATCAGTCAATTCATCTGACCATTTTGAAATGCACTGAGACCTAACTTTTTATGTGTTGGTCAAATGGAGATGGTTCCAAAAGAAAAAATGTTCTTAAGGACAATATGAACAACTTTCATGTTCATCAAAAATTGATTGGAAGCTTGGAAGGCCATCTTCCATTCCAATACATTATAGGTCATTTTGACTGAAACCCTAATTTTGGGTCAACTTCCCAAGGACATAACTCATTCATTTTTTATGATTTTGAGGTGGAATCAAATGCATTGGAAATCTTAAGATGTCTACTTCAAAAGTTATGTTGAATAAAATTTCAAAATCTCAAAGGAAATACATGTGATAATGCAAGACATTATAGGTCCTTTTTGACCAAAGGCATTAAAAGTCAAAAAAGTGCAACTTCAAGTGCCCATAATTCTTTCATCAAAAATTAAAATGATGCACAATTTAAGTCCATTTTAAGTGTCTTGAAAAGATCTACAACTTTGATGTTGGAGGTGTTTTTATTTGAGGCTTGCATCATCAAAATAGAAGGGCTTGAAAGTTGGCCAATTTTAGAAACCTTGCCTTGCCATGTCATGCACCTTACACTTTAAACTCAAATTTCATAAATTTCCACACTTCAAATGAGTTTTTGTCCAACATAACATTTGTTCCTTATATAAAGACCTTTCCAACCATTACCCATATGCCTATGTTTGGACTTTCTAAATGGTACTTTCGAAGAGATGTTTGTTTAGGTACAAATGAGGAATTCACTTGAAATCTTGGTGCATAAGCTATTGCCTTGCAAAGTCACACGTCCAAATTTATTTGGCTGATGCTCAAAGTTCATTTGGCATTGTTTTTGGGCCTTGTGCATGATCATGCAAGCCCATGCAATGAAGCTTCACATGCCATGCACACGGATCATTTCACACTCTCCTTGTCATTTCCTCTATAAATAGAGACTTCATTCCATTCATTTCACACGCCTAATTCAACCTGAAATGCTACAGAATTCTTTCCATATCCATCACTAAAGAAGCAAATTCATTTTTCTCATTTTTTTCAGATCTGAAATTCAACTTCATCTGGTTGAATTCCTAGATCTAATGCTTCTAAACCTTCATCATTTATCTCATTGAACTTCTGTTTAAGCAAAGCAAGCAAGGCATAATGCTCAAATTACCAGAACTCAAGCTTCCATTCCAACTGGTATTTTCTTCAATTCTCTTAATCCATTGACCTATTGGCTTAGATCTTGTGTTGGCTGAAGTCCTCTCAATAGAGGCATCATGTTTATGCATTCAATTTTTGAAATCCATTGAGTTCATGATGAACACCAGATTTTTCCATCTCTGATTTCTCACACTATGGAGATCTAGAGTGAAAATGGATGGTACAGGGATGATGTACATCATCCCAGCTTTCTAAAGATGTATAGATCGTGCATTTTCATTAAGCATTGAATTTCTGCAACTCTGGCCGGAATCCTGAGGCTCACCGGAGAAGACGGTGGCTCCGGTGGCTTCATCATCTCCAGTTTGAATCCTGGCCGTGTGATCTATTTCCCAGATTCAATCAGGACCCTTGCTTGTTATGACTTTCTATTATTTCCCATGCACTTGCATTGACTGTGGACTTCCATACGCGCGCATCTCCCTGCCTTGTGATCTGCCAGCTCAATTAATGAGTTCAGATCCAAGCGCTGTGGAATTTTCTATTTTTTTAATTTCTGTTTTTATTTTCTTTAATTCCTTTTATTTCAAAAAATCATATCTCTTTCATTTTTAATCCAAAAATTATGGGACCAATTGTATTATTTCCCAAATAAATTCTAGTTTCTATTTCTGATTTTTAATTATTTTTATTTTGTCATTTGATATTTTTTGTGAATTTTCTCTTTTCTGGTTATTTTTAATTCATTTTAAATAGTTTTTGATATTCAAAAAATACAAAAATATTTTCCTAACCTATTTGAATGATGATAGATCTATAAAAAATATTCTCATCAATTTTTGAATTGATTTGAGATTTATTTGAGATTTTAGTTCAATTAGGTTATTTTCATTCACTTTTAATTGATTAAAAATAGTTTCTGACCTTTAAAAATGCTGAAATTTTTTGTCAAACTTTGTTTGATCTTGTTGAACTTAGGATAAATTACTTGGACCTTTCAAGGTTGATTTGAAGTAATTTTGAAGTTTGACCTTTTATTTTATTTTTAATTCAAGTTTATTTTAAATATTAAAAAATGCCAAAAATATTTTATTCATTTCTTGATTCCCAATCTTCATCTCACTTCTATTTTTGATTGTTTGACCTTGACTTTCAATGTTATTGGTCAACATATGAGGATTGGTACATTGTATTTCATTTAATGCACTTTAATTTTTGCCATTTTCATTTCTCTTATCCATCTTCTCCTTCTTCTTCTTCTACTTCTTTCCCTTTGATCAATGAGTTGAAGGTTGATAAGTTAGCATTGGTTAGGGAGATTTAATCTTCTTTGATTCAAATCTAATTCATCTTGATCAATTGATCAAGTGAATGGATTTGCATTAAGGATAGGTTGTCTTCTAAATCATGCAAAAGGCTTAAACCAATACAAGATCATTTCTCTTCTTCTTTTTGGCATGGCAAGTTGTTGGGACTTGGTTCACTAATCAAGACTCCTAACTTGTGTTTGTTGCCTACATTATTATTGACCGGCCTCAGATAGTTGTGACTTCTACATAAGTCCAATTACGATTGCTTAACATAACGCTAAATTTGCCTTATGGCACACTAACTACTAACACTAACTATTGACAATTAACACTTACTTTATGCCATTTACTATTCTCGCACATATTATCCATTTGCTTTTCTCTTTGCTCATTTGAGCACATGATTATGTTAATGCCATTTGCCTTTTGCTCACTTGAGCACATAATTGTGTATATATCATTGTGCTTGTGTTTTTGTTTTGATTGTTGTGAACCAAATGCAAAGAAATGGACTTAGTTTCTAGGACTTCCCCTATGCAAAGAAATTGAGAATTGGACTTAGATTCTAGGACCTTCCTAAAAAAAAATTGGAGTAAAAGGATCTTAATGATGAAGATGGATTAGAAGGACCAAATCTCTAAACTCACTCTTGTCCATTCTTGTTTTACTTCATGGAACTTTTGATGTGTGTGCTTTTGTGCTAGGAGTTTCCATTTGAGCTTAATTGGAGGACCATTGCCATGTTCATCCAAGTGGAAGATACAAGACACCTTGAGGATCTCTTATGAGACTTGTTTGATTGCTTATGCTTTGTGCTTGCTTATTCCAAAGGATGGGAGCTACTTGGATCATCAATATGATCTCAAGAGAGGGACTCCATTGTGGTTTTGATTCTTCATCCCTTCTCTTTTTGTTTTACTTAGGACTTAGCCCCTTCTTCTTCTTCTCTCCACTCTAACCCAAGCCAAAACCTTTTGTGCAAACATTTAACTATTGTTTTCAAACATTAGAAACCTAAGCCTTAAGCTTTTGATTTTCAAACTTTCTTTTCATAACACTTATTTTGAATTGAACTTTTAAGTCAACTTTGACCATTTTTGTATATACTTCTAATTGGTAAATATAACCCACTCAAATGTATTTTGTGGTTCCAATGGCCATCTCCTTAATCAATTTTTTTTATAACCTTTAGCTATTAGGTTTGAGTTATCCTTGTGGTAGATGTGATACTCACCTATATCCTTAGTGATGGACAATGAGTCTTCCATGCTTATTATAGGGTTAACCCCTCACTAGCATGTTGAAGCTATCCTCACATGGTGGATTTGTGGTTTGGTTGAGTTTTCTCCCTTTGATAACAAAAAACCTTAAGGCTTTTGGACCAATCAATTCACCAACTTATTTTGAAATTTTTACCCCGAACTACGAGGTTTTGATCCTAATCTTTTTATAAGATGGTACGTAGGCAATGGGTTTATCCATCCAAACACAAATGTAAATAACTTGTACATTCTCTTCTCATCTCTTCAATCATGTTTGCACAAACAAAATTTCACAAAAACAACAACCTTTGCAACAAGTATGAAAAGGGCTCCCTAGGAGTACCTAGGATGTTTTGGGTGCCTAACACCTTCCCATTGCATAACCAACCCCCTTACCCAGGTCTCTGTTTCTTTTACTAGTTTTTGTTAAAACTATTAGGTTTTTGTTCGCTTTCTAACCATTCCCTTGGATAAATAGAAGTGCGGTGGCGACTCGACTTGTATGATTTACCTTGGATTTAGTCAATATCTCTAATGGTAACGAATACCCCACTACAGAAAAGTGGCGACTATGCCGGGGACTTTGCCTAGTGGGTTTTGCCTACTTTTCATACTTGTTGTATTGTATTGTTTTGTGACATATTTTTGTGCAATTTGGGATTACTGTATTGTATGTAATGATTGATTTTCTTGATATTAATTCCTTGTATGCTTGGTGATCTTTGTGAGATGAGTTCTATACCCGGACTCGAGTGCACTTAGGATAGGAGAATGGCGTAGTCTTGTTGACTTGTGTGGAGTTATTCCTTAGCAAGTTGACTTGCAAGTCCATTCACTTGGTGGAGGTCATGTTGGGATCAATAATGTCACACAAGTAAGTTGTGGTTAGACATTACTCTTTCCAATATAGACCTTAGAAGCCAAGGACCTTAGTTTACCAAGCCCATCTTGGCCTATTTTTAGGATGTAGTGCGAAAGTCGTTCAAGTGTAAGATTTGATACGATTGTTACACGATACTACACTCATAAGAGTCTCTCTTGAGAATATTTTTGGAATACGAGTAGTCGTTTCTCCGATAATATCCGAAAGATGGAATGATGACTATGGGAACCTCTTGTAGAACATGTTTGGCAGGTTTAAACCCTAGTACACTCCCTTTGGGTGGTTCTTAACCTAAACTCCATGCTCGTGACTTGCAACAAACCCTTGATTCATGGTTGATCCGTTCATGAATCCTTAATATCAATGGAACTTGGGTGTTGATAAGGTGTAAACCATAATCCACCAAAATGGATGATTGATATTAAGGATAACATGATCCATCCCATGACCTTTGTTTGGTGTGCTTTGCTTGATCCTTGAGTGTGATTGTTGCATTCATGCATTCATGCACTCATTTGCATCCATATCATCAATAATGAAGAAAATTTTCAAGGAACTTAAGGGGTTTATTTGCAAATTTTCAGACATGGAAAGACAAAGAAGGAATACAAAGAAGTACAGCTTCAGACAACCAGATTTGAAAGAGTTAAGGAATCTGACATCCTATGTATTAGATCCCTTGGGTTTCAAAGCTCGTTTTGGGAAGCTTCTTCCTCTTCTGACTACTCAGGTGGATGAAGGGTTGATGAGTGTATTGGTGCAGTTTTATGATCCCTTGTACCGTTGCTTCACGTTTCCGGATTTCCAGCTTTTGCCTACGCTTGAGGAGTATGCCTATCTTGTGGGTATACCTATTCTAGACCAGTTTCCGTTCAGTGGCTTGGAGAGTATTCCTACTTCTCAAGAGATATAGACATGTTGCACATAGATGAATCTCTGGTTAGTGCTCATATGACTACCAAAGGTGGAATTCAAGGTCTCCCTTCTGAGTTCCTCATTGCTCAAGCTACTATCTATGGAAAGGCCATGAGTGAGGATGCCTTTGAAGCCATATTTGTACTTCTCATCTATGGATTGGTATTGTTCCCCAACATCGATAAGTTTGTGGATGTGAACGCTATTAGGATCTTTTCTGCTCTTAATCCCGTTCCGACTCTGTTGGGTGATACCTATTTCTCTTTGCATATGAGGAATGCAAAGGGTGGTGGCGCCATTATGTGCTGTTTGCCTCTGTTGTATAAGTGGTTTATTTCTCACTTACCTCAGACGGTCGCCTTCAAGAAGAACAAATGATGTCTACGGTGGTCCACGAGACTTATGTCTCTCACTAATGATGATATCTCTTGGTATAACCGTGTGTATGATGGTGTGCAGATTATTGACTCTTGTGGTGGATTCTCCAATGTACCTCTTCTTGGTACATGTGGTGGGATTAACTACAACCCTATTTTGGCACGTCGTCAGCTTGGGCTCCCCCTAAAGGATAAGCCCAATAACATTCTGTTAGAGGGTGTGTTCTTTCAGGAGGGTAAAGATCCCCAAGGCTTGAAGGGCAGAATGGTCCGCGCTTGGCGCAAGATTCATAGGAAAGGAAAGAAAGAGTTAGGTCCTAAGAATTATGTTGCTATGGAGCCTTATACTGCTTGGGTTAGGAAGAGAGCGTCTGAGTATCTCATGCCTTACGAGTATCCGAGACCTACACCTTTGGTTATGGTTGGGCCTTCAACCCTCCTTAACCAAGGAGTAGAGGAGTTGAGAGACGAAGACCTATCACGTGCCTGGATCCGTGAAAGGGAAGAGTTGCTTCAGCAGATTAAGGAGAAGGATGCTTTGATTGAGTTCCTCGAGCATCAAGTTATTGATGACCCTGACGATGCATGGACTTCTCTACTTCCTCAGTCTTCCAAGTTTTGGAAGAGGAAGTATGATCGACTCGCCAAGGAGAAGGCGAATATGGAGGCAGCCTACGAGAGGGAGGTGAAGAGGCTTCGCGCATCCTATCTTCCTGTGTCCCGAGCTTTAGATGATTGTTTCTAGGGATCCATAGGATGATTATTTTCCTTTTCTCTTGTATATGATTGACAATGCTGTACTTCTTTCCCCTAATATTATTTGATGAGATATTTCCATACGTAATAAATGTTTAATATTTCCAAAATTTGCAAATAAAACCCTAGAGTTCCTTTGAAATAAAAAACAAATCATATGCACAAGCATTGCATGCATCATGTGCATAAGCAGTTTTGTTCCCGGCTTCTTGTCCTATGGTCTAACTCTGTGTTCTTCATTTATTTTGAAGACAAGCTGACTCACCGGTACTACACCAGAGCCAACATTTCAAGACTGATGGAACATCTAGAGTAAGAGAACCGTGAACTCAAAGAGGAAGTGGCCAGATTAAGTGCTTTGATGGAATCATTCTTGGCTGCCCAGAGCCAGTCTTCTCCGACGCCTTCAACTCCTCCCCAGAGGACAGTTATCTATGAGATTGTCTCTTCAACTGTGCCTGCAGCCAGTGCACACTTTGCTCTAACGGCCATGCCAGCCGAATTCCCGTGGGGGATGCCTCCCAATTTTATGCCTGAGGGTCTTGCTCCTACCTTTGCTTCTATGCCGGCATCTAGCCCGGTCCTTGCTGTTCCTCCTCCTGTCGTGCATACTTTGCCCAAAGTAGACGACACCATCTATCATTCTAAGCCATCTGAAGGCCCAGATGTCTATGAAAAGATGGATGCTATGAACAATCAATTTCTTGAGCTTCGCAAGGAATTGAAGACTCTTAGAGGAAAGGATCTTTTCGGTAAGTCTGCTGCCGAATTGTGTTTGGTTCCCAATGTGAAGATCCCGGTGAAACTCAAGGTCCCTGACTTTGAAAAATACAAGGGAAATACTTGTCCTCTCAGCCACCTGGTCATGTATGCCAGGAAAATGTCAACTCAAACCGACAACGATCAGTTACTCATCCACTACTTTCAGGACAGCTTGTCCGGTGTCGCTCTGCGTTGGTATATGGGTTTAGACAGCGCGAACATCTGATCCTTCAACGACCTTGGTGAGGCCTTCGTTAAAAAGTACAAGTACAATGTGGATATGGATCCCGATAGGGATCAATTGAGGGCCATGTCCCAGAAGGACAAATAAACATTCAAAGAGTATGCCCAGAGGTGGCGAGAGTTGGCAGCACAGGTTGTGCCTCCGCTAGAAGAGAAAGAAATGACCAAGATCTTTTTGAATACCTTGAGTTCATTCTATTATGAGTGGATGGTTGCTAGCGCTCCTTCTGACTTCACCGAGATGGTGAATATGGGGATTGTAAGACCCCAATTTTGTCCCTAAGATCCCTCATGGCATCACAGCATAGCATTGCATAGCCTCAAGGATCTTTGAGCATCTTGCCTTCCTTTCCCCTTGGGCGGGATCTCCTGTGAGTGGTTTGAGATCACCAGGCTTGCTTGCATTATATATAATTTCTTTTCTTGTTTTAATCACTAACCAAAAGCACAAAAATATGTCATTTACATTTTTGTTTTGCAGTCTAAGCAAGCACAGGTCAAGCAATTCAAGGAATTCATTTGTACAAGGGCTGATGGTATTTTATTGGTATGAGGACCACTTGATTATCATATTGAGCTTATATGAGCTAGGGTTCATTTTGAAGCAATTTCCTCAAGTGGCAAAGGCTCAAATTCATTAGTACATGTCAAGGTCATCTGAGGACCAATATAATCAATTGGGCAGTCAACTAAGGGCTTTGAGGTGGGGGAAATGATTTGAGACATCCCATTCATGTTCAAACAAGTCCTATTCATCATGTTAAACATCTATCTTGAAGATTTTGAAGTCATGGCAAAAGTTTCCCAAAATGGAAAGTGACATGTAATTTCAAGTTTCCAAAAATGGCAAGTTTTTGGTTCACATTCAACTTGACTTTCCAACATCAAAGAAGCTTCAAATGAATTTGTGGTGAACATAAAAGTTGAATATTTTTCTCTCCTCGTTTCAAAAAGTCCTATATCATGTTCATCTGATAATTGGTTGAGAAGTTATGATCAAATGATCACCAAGCATGCATGGAACTTCAAAATGCCATAACTTTTGATTCAAAACTCCAAATTGGTCCACTCTTTTTGCAAAATGCTCCTTATGACCAAGAGATTACAAATCAACCATTGCCTTGCATGAAAGAAGCTCACATGACCACTTGTTCATACATGTACATTTTGGAGGAAAAATTGGTAATTCAAAATTGGATGATCATACAAGCCAAATACCATTTCCATGATGATTATTGAATGATTTTGAGTGAAATCCCAGCTTGCATGGCACTGTTCACGTGTGGATTTATCATGCTACCTCACACTTGCAATTTTGCAAAACACCTCATATCTCTCTAATCTCAATTAGCCAAAGCCTAATCTTGATTACAAATCATTAACACATCATATATAAGCTAAAGCATAACTGTTTTTCAGAGGAGAAGCATTCTAGATCTGAAAATTTTCCATTCCCTCCATTAGAGATATTGACTAAATCTAAGGTAAACCATACAAGTTGAGTCGCCACCGCACTTCTATTTATCCAAAGGAATGGTTAGAAAGTGAATAAAAACCTAAAAGTTTTATCGAATCAAAAACTAGTAAAAATGTCAGAGATCGGGGTAAGGGGCTTGGTTATGCATTGGGAAGGTTTTAAGCACCCAAAACATCCTAGGTACTCCTAGGGAGCCCTTTTCACATTTGTTGTAAGGTTGGTATTTTTGTGAAAATTTGTTTGTGCAAACATGATTGAAGAGACGAGAAGAGAATATACAAGTTATTTACATTTTGTGTTTGGATGGATAAACCCATTGCCTACGTACCATCTTAAAAAAGATTAGGACCAAAACCCCGTAGTTCGGGGTAAAAATCTCAAAATGAGTCGGTGAATTGATTGGTCCAAAAGCTTTAAGGTCTTTTGTCATCCAAGGGAGAAAACTCAACCTAAAAACCACAAATCCACCATGTGAGGATAGCTTCAACATGCTAGTGAGGGGTTAACCCTATAATAAGCATGGAAGACTCATTGTCCATCACTAAGGATATAGGTGAGTATTACATCTACCTCAAGGATAACTCAAACCTAATAGCTAAAGGTTATGAAAAATTTGATTAAGAGAGTGGCCATTGAAACCACAAAAGAGGTATTTAAATGAGTGGTATTTACCAATGAAAAGTATTTACAAAGTATGGTCAAAGTTGACTTAGAAGTTCAATTCAAAATAAGTGTTATGAAAAGATAGTTTGAAAATCAAAAGCATAAGGCTTAAGTTTCTAATGTTTGAAAAGTAGTGTTAATGTTTGCACAAAAGTTTTGGCTTGGGTTAGAGTGTAGGGAAGAAGAAGAGTGTCTAAAGTCCTAATCATACAAGAGATGAGGGATAAGAAACAAGACCACAAATGGAGTTCCTCTCTTGAGATCATATGGATGATTCAAGTAGCTCCCATCCTTTGGAATACGCAAGCAAAATAAATGTAAGCTCAAGCAATCAACATAATCAAACAATCTTCTTAGAAGATCCCCAATGCCTCTTGTATCTTTCACTTTGGATGAACATGGCAATGATTCTTCAAGTTGAGTTCTCATAGGATCCCCTAGCACAAAAGCACATACACATCAAAGAGTCTTATGAATCAAATCAAGAATGGACAAGAGTGAATTTAGAGGTTTGGTCCTTCTAATCCATCTTCAACATTAGGGTCCTTTTACTCCAATTTGCATAGGGAAAGTCCTAGAAATTAAGTCCATTTGTCCATTTCTTTGCATTTGGTCCACAACAATCAAAACAAAACACAAGCACAATAATATATACACAATTATATGCTCAAGTGAGCAAAAGGCAAATTGCATTAACATAAACATGTGCTCAAATGAGCAAAGGGAAAAGCAAATGAATAATATGTAAAAGAATAGTAAATTGCATAAATGTAAAGAGCTAGAATTAAATGTTAATGGTTAATGGTTAGTGTTAATAGTTAGTGTGCCATAAGGCAAATTTAGCGCTATGTTAAGCAATCGTAATTGGACTTATGTAGAAGTCATAACTATCTGAGGCCAGTCAATAATAATGTAGGCAAAAATACAAGTTAGAGGTCTTGATTAGTGAATCAAACTCCAACAACTTGCCATGCCAAAAAGAAGAAGAGAAATGATCTTATATTAATTTAGGTCCTTTGCATGATTTAGGAAGCAACCTATCCTCAATGCAAAGCCATTCACTTAATCCATGATCAAAATGAATTAGATTTGAATCAAGGAAGATTAAACCTCCCTTAATCAATGCTAACCACCAATCTTTAACTCATTGATCAAAAAAGAAAAAGAAGGAGAAGAAGATGAAGAATTAAAGTGCATTAAATGAAATGGAATGAAATAATCATCAAGCCATGACCAAAGATAGAGAAGATCAAGGTCAAATGATAGAAAACAGAAGCAAAATGAGTATTAGAAGTCAAGAAACAAATAAAATATTTTTGGCATTTTTTAATATTAAGATAAAACTTGGATTAAAATAATAAAAGAAAGGTCAAACTTCAAATTCACTTCAAATCAACTTTGAAAAGTCTAAGTGAATTATCCCAAGTTCAACAAGGTCAAACAAAGTTTGACAAAAAATTTCAGCATTTTTAAAAGTCAGAAACCATTTTAAATCAATTAAAAATGCATAAAAATAACCTAATTGAACTAAAATCTCAAAGAAATCTCAAATCAATTAATAAATTGATGAGAGTATTTTTCATAGATCTATCATCATTCAAAGAGGTTGAGAAAGTATTTTTGTATTTTTTGAATATCAAAAGCTATTTAAAATGAATTAAAAATAACCAGAAAAGAGAAAATTACTAAAAAAATATCAAATGATAAAATAAAAAATATTAAAAATTATTTTTAGAAACTAGAAATTAAAAGAGAAATAATGCAATTGGTCCCATAATTTTTGGACCAATAATGAGAGAGATATGAATTTTAAAAATAAAATGGAATTAAAAAAAATAAAAGAAAATAAAATCAGAAATTAGAAAATCAGGAAAATCCACACGCGTTAGATCCAATTCATTGAATGATCTGGCAGATCAAACGGCTATGGCACGCGCGCGCATCATGGACCTAAGTCAACTGAGCAACATAAACATTTAAAAAAGTCATAAGATCCAAGAGCCCCAATTCAATCTAGGAATCATCATCAACGACCTGGATTGAAACTGGCGAACGGACGGTGGTTTACACCACCGTCTTCTCCGGCGAGACCAAAGATTCCGGCCAAAGTTGCAGAGAAAAATTCTTAACCAAATGAAGCGATCCTCATATCATTGGAAAGCTGGGGTGATGTACATCACCTTTGTACAATCTATTTTCACTCTAGATCTTCATGGTAAGAGAAATCAGAGGTTGAAAAATATGGTGTTCAACTGGAACTTAATGGATTTGCAAAATTAAAAGCATAGTCAAGTTGCCTCTGATGAGAGGACTTCAGCCAAGCAAAGAAACACAAGAAACAAGCTATGAATAAAGAGTTTCGAAGAAAATAAGTTCTGATATCCACCTTTGAAATGTGGATCTTGAGAGCACAATTCTCCTCAACTAATGCTTGCAGTAGGATCCAGTGATGAAGATGAAGCAAGGTCAAGGAATTATAGGTCTGAAAATCAACCAAGGTAGTTGAAATTCAGATCTGAATTTTTGAGAAGAAAGTGGAAATTCCTTTAAGTATGGCTATGGAGGGATCTTTGCAGCATAACAGGCGCCTTCAGGTTGAAGAAATGAGAGGCCAAGCACTCATATATATAGCAATTGGCAAGGTAGAAGCATGAACAAAGCATTGCATGGGTGAAGAGGTCCTCCATGCATGGGCCTGTACAGGCGCATGAAGGGCCCAATTCCACTTAATTTGGCAAGCTGAGATCATAATTAAATGAAATAGACGTGCAGATTGGACTGTATGAGCTCATGCATGGCAATTGAAATGATTTTCACAAAATGCACTATTACATTGAAGGCTTCGAAAATGCCATGTCCAACATCAAAATGCAACCTTATGAGTAATGGTTGGAAAGCTTATTGCATAAGGAACAAATGTCATGTTGATCAAAACTTCATTTGGGCCTTGGAAATTAATGAAAACTGAAGTTGAAGTGTAGGGTGCAAATCATGCATATGTGAAATTTCCAAAATTGGCCAAAGTTCAAGCCCTTTTGTCTCCATGATTCAAGCTCCAAATGACTAAATCTTCAACATGAAAGTTGTATATCTTTTCAAGGAAATCAATTTGGAACTTAAATTTTGCATCATTTGGACTTTTGATGAAGAAGTTATGGGCACTTGAAGTTGGACTTTTTCACATTTCAATGCATTTGGTCCAAAGTAACCTATAATGTTTTGCATTATCACATGTATTTATTTTGAGAGTTTGCAATTTTTCCCAACATAACATTTGAATTAGACATCTTATTCTTTCCAATGCACTTGGTCTCACCTCCAAATCATGAAAAATGAATGAGTTATATCCTTGGGAAGTTGACCCTAAATTAGGGTTTCAGTCAAAATGACCTATAATGTCTTAGAATGGATGATGACCTTAAAAGCTTCAAATAAATTTTTTATGAACATGAAAGTTGTTCATATTGTTCTTAAGAACATTTTTTCTCTTGGGGTCATCTCCATTTTCCAAACACATAAAAAGTTAGGTCTCAGTGTATTTCAAAATAGTTAAATGAATTGACTGATTAACTTCTCAAGTCCACACCTCATATCTTGATGACTTGATGATTGAGGGCACTCAAATAAGTTCAAATATGCATGAAATGATGAATTAAGGAAATTCCCTTAATTGTATTTTACCATGGGTTGAGGTTGCTTCATGAGCAAGGCATAGTTGATGAACAAATGAATTAGGGTTTCCTTGGGAAACAAGCCTCAAACCCTTTGATTTGCTTTGATCAAAATGATGAATTGAGATACTTGGGAGGCATATTTTATGAATGAGAGCTTTGGGAACCATTTCCATGCTTGCTTTTACCTTCTCTTGGCTATATCAATGCACACATGATCTCCTAGAAGCTTTAGACTTTGTGACTGCTCAAGCTACAGACAAGACATGTTAGTGACATATTTTTGTGCTTTTGGTTAGTAAATAAAATGAGAAAAGCAATAATATACAATTCAAGCATGCTTGGTGATCTCAAACCAAATCTCAAGAGATCCCACCCTAAAGGTAAGGACCTAAGATGCTTATGATCCTTGAGGCAATGATGCAAATGTAATGATGCCATGAGGTATCTTAGGGTCAAAATTGGGGTCTTACAGATGCCCCTATTTAAGGTCATTCTAGCCGGAGAAGTGAAGGTTAAAATCTTCGTCTCGACGAGGTAGAATGGGCTTAAATAATAACAAAGAGACGAATCTTGGTCCCTAAGAGACCTCATAAGGCAGATGTATGTATGCAAAAAGATAATAGTCTGTGGGGATATGTGTCCACAAAGAAGAAAAGAAATCCGGAGAAACTGACAATCCATATGAGTAATTCACTCCATGGGACAAAGACTCTGGGACTCTTATGGGGATAAGAAAGGAGATAAATTGCGTGAGCAGGTCACGAATTGAGATTTGCTGAGAGACACGAGAGGGATTCCATGAAAATAAATCAATGGAAGGACTCGAGCTGACTCAAAGATGCATGTATTGGGGAATATGCCAATACAGCGAAACTATCCATAAAGGATACTTTGGATGAAAATCCGGATTCCGATGGGGGAAAATCCACTAAGGAACTTCGTTGGGGAGTGTCCAAACAGGACTCATCTGAGGAAATAACAGGATGAGGTATTACCGGTTACTGGGTAATAAGCTTTAGGAGACATGTGATCGCAACACCGGTATAAGGGTGAGAGATATCAAACATCCAAAATCATCTGAGGAAAACCTAAAAAGGTATGTTTCAACTTAGGAAAAACTGACTCCACAGGGGACACCAGGGATACCGGTTACTGGGCATATAATAAGTGACCGACCAAGCGTGAATTGGGGAATATTTCCAAGACACTCATCATCCAAAAGAGGGCTAAAAAGAAAACTCGATTACAGGATGGACATTCGACTCCACAAAAAGGGGGTACGAATCTTACTCGACTGGGGAAGAGCAAAAGACTTCGATCAAGGAGTGCATGAGATATATTATCTATTACCGTCAAAACGTAGATAACATACTCGCATGAAAGATTATCCACAACCGGTTACTGGGTCAATAAAGGATAAATCGACCGAAAGAAAAGGAATCGGGATACCAAAAACTAGGTATAAAATGATGACCAATCAAGAGGAAGAAACAATCATTACCAACAAAAAGGTAGATGACAGATGACCCACTGGGGATACATTAACAAAGGCAATGATCCGGGAGATATATCGCCGGTTACTAGGAGATATACTCAAAAAGGTGAAGGAATATCAATACCGAATGTTGGATAAAGATAACCGTCAAAGAGGGGATTACATCTACCGGATACTGGGTAGAAAACCACGGAAGAGCAACCGTCATCGGTTAGGATGAATAAAACGGTTAACTCTGCAAAGGGATAAAATAGGGTTTACAACTACCGGTATAAGGGTAGAAAACCACAAACTCCGCCGGGGAAAAGATGGATAATTACTGATTACTGAGCAATCAAACATCTAAACTACGGGGAAGTGCAAGGAAAATCGCAGAAAACCACTCTAGGAACAAACTAGAGAGGCACGATGAAACATGACTCATCCCTATGAGGATATAACTCAGGGGGAACTCCATCCCAATATATGTGTTGGGAGGAAACAGAAACAACCATCATCCACGAGAACATAACTCAGTGGGGAATATGGAAGGAAGGATAAACACTTTCTGCTTATTGGGGCTGACTCTACATGGGGAGATCAGACACAAACATCTGCTTGGGGAAATATGTATCACCAACTAGCAGGGGATAACAAACAAAGGTATTTATGGCAAATAATGCAACATGAATATTTTGAATGTCAAAATTATATGCATATATGCGTGGTTTATGTATGATGAATACTGACAAAACAGACATATCTAACACAAACAGGTCCAATGATCAATGAACAAACATCCGGTACTACATCTCGAGAGAGAATGCCAGGCCCACTGGAGAACATCCAATCTGATGGGGGCGAGAGATACCAGGAAACAAAGATCTCTACAAGGGAATGAACATCAGTCATTCTAGCTTGGGACAAGATCATCGCACAGATAAAATCCTCCGTAGAAGGAACTCTACTGGGGAAATCATCAAAGGGGAGGACGGATCTC
Source organism: Lathyrus oleraceus (assembly GCF_024323335.1). Classification (NCBI taxonomy): domain Eukaryota; kingdom Viridiplantae; phylum Streptophyta; class Magnoliopsida; order Fabales; family Fabaceae; genus Lathyrus; species Lathyrus oleraceus. The sequence goes on along the minus strand of NC_066583.1, from coordinate 317,414,350 downwards.
TGTGGGGAACAACCACCAATCAGAAGCTTCCAAGGTCACCACCATATACTACACTACCAAAGAGATCACATCTGCTGAGGAGGAAAGATCACTACTCTGCTGAAGGAAAGAGAGATGAATATCTTTACCCACCACTCTGCTCTGGAGGAAAAACCATAAAAGGCTGCGAAGGAAGAGGATACAATCATGCTGGGAATGTGAATAAATATCTCACCCTGTTGGGAATCATACCGTCTTTGGGAGAGCACTGAAGACATCCCAAGTATCCTTTTGTCATTGTGAATGTTCACTTTGTTTAAAAACAAATTACGAAAAATTTATTTATTTAAAACAAGGATATTTCTCAATTAAAACATGCAAAACATTTGTTGAATAGAAATAAATAAGAGTGCGAATAATTGGATAAAAGCTCAAATTTATTTGATGGAATGGTAGTCTGCAAATGGCAAGACTCCATAGATCTTTACAAATTTGAAATTGGTGATATATATTGGAAAAGAGCTACATTGAATATAATGACCATTTCTCCACCAACTCTGAATCCGATGTATTCGAAGCTTCAGTTGACAATGACTGAGCGAGAATCTCTGACAGATGACAGTTTGTAGAACAAAGTCTTGTCAAAATGCAGTTACTTGCCAAATCCCTAATTTTTGCCTAGATTGCCCCAGGGTGAGGTACTCAATCTAGCGGGATACATATTCATTTTTTTTTATGTCTCTAACTGTTGCCTGGATCGCTCTTTCGGGTTTTCAATCCACCGAGACGCTCATTTTTGCCTAAGCCGCCCTTTCGGGTTTTCAACTTAGCGAGTTATTCTGTTTTTATTTTTAGGCGAAGTATTTCTTGACTGCATCTGAATTCACATGACGAGTGAAATCCTCCCCATCCATAGTTGTAAGTATCAAAGCACCGCCCGAAAAGGCTCTCTTAATAACATATGGACCTTCATAGTTTGGAGTCCACTTGCCCCTGGAATCGGGCGCGAAAGACAAGACTTTCTTGAGCACAAGGTCACCTTCTCGGAACACACGAGGCTTGACCTTCTTATCAAAGGCTTTGTTCATCCTTTGCTGATATAACTGACCATGACACATGGCAGTCAATCTCTTCTCTTCTATCAAATTCAGCTGGTCATAACGACTCTGAACCCAATCAGCCTCAGTCAACTTGGCTTCCATCAAGACTCTCATTGGTGGGATCTCCACCTCTATTGGGAGCACAGCCTCCATGCTGTAAACAAGAGAGAAAGGGGTTGCCCCTGTTGAAGTGCGGACAAATGTATGATATCCATGCAAGGCAAATGGCAGCATCTCATGCCAATCTTTGTACGTAACAACCATCTTCTGGATAATCTTTTTGATATTCTTATTAGCAGCTTCAACAACCTCATTCATCTTGGGTCTGTAAGGAGAAGAATTATGATGTGCTATCTTGAACTCATTACACAACTCTTTCATCATCTTATTGTTCAAGTTAGATCCATTGTCAGTAATGATCTTATCCGGCACACCAATAACGGCATATGAGTTGATTCTTGATAAACTTCACAACCACTTTCCTGGTCACATTTGCATATGATGTCGCTTCAACCCACTTGGTGAAGTAATCAATTGCTATGAGAATAAATTTGTGACCGTTGGACGCTTTCGGTTCTATCATGCCAATCATGTCAATTCCCCACATGGAGAAAGGCCATGGTGATGAAATCACATTCAGAAGTGTCGGGGGAATATGAATCTTATCCGCATAAATCTGACACATATGACATTTCTTCACATATTTGCAGTTGTCAGACTCCATTGTCAGCCAATAGTAGCCTGCTCTTAACATCTTTCTAGCCATGGCATGTCCATTGGAATGAGTACCAAATGAACCCTCATGGACCTCAGTCATCAACAGGTCTGCTTCGTGTCTATCCACGCATCTGAGCAAAACCATGTCAAAATTTCTCTTATAAAGCACATCGCCATTGAGGTAGAAACTGCCTGATAATCTCCTCAAAGTCTTCCTATCTTTTACAGATGCCCCAGGCGGGTAAATCTGGCTCTGAAGAAAGCACTTGATATCATAATACCATGGTTTGTCATCTTGCACTTCCTCTACTGCAAATACATGAGTTGGCCTATCCAAACGCATCACGGTGATATTGGGAACTTCATTCCAAAGCCTAACCACAATCATCGAGGCAAGTGTAGCCAGAGCATCTGCCATCCGATTCTCATCTCGAGGAATATGATGGAAGTCAACCTCAATAAAGAACGTTGAAATCCTCCTCGCATAATCTCTATATGGGATGAGGCTAGGCTGATTCGTCTCCCATTCACCCTTAATCTGATTAACAACAAGGGCCGAATCACCATATACATCAAGATGTTTGATCCTAAGATCAATACATTCTTCCAATCCCATAATACAAGCCTCATACTCATCCATATTATTCGTGCATTTGAAAGTTAGCCTTGATGTAAAAGGAAAATGTGTGCCCTGAGGAGTAATAATCACTGCCCCAATCCCATTTCCATATTGATTTACAGCGCCATCAAACACCATGCTCCATCGGGAACCAGGCTCTGGCCCTTCATCGAGCGTAGGCTCATCGCAATCTTTTATTTTCAAATACAAAATCTCCTTATCTGAGAAGTCATACTAAACTGACTGATAATCCTCAATTGGTTGATGTGCCAAGTGGTCAGCCAAGATACTACCTTTTATAGCCTTCTGAGCTCGATACTCAATATCATACTCAGGCAACAACATCTGCCAACGGGCAATCCTCCCAGTTAAAGCAGGCTTCTCAAAGATATACTTGATTGGATCCATTTTGGATATCAACCAAGTTGTATGATTCAACATATACTGGCGTAAGCGCTTAGCAGCCCAGGCCAAAGCACAACATGTTTTCTCAAGCATCGAGTATCGAGACTCACAATCAGTGAACTTCTTACTCAGGTAGTAGATGTCATATTCTTTCTTTCCTGATTCGTCTTGCTGACCAAGGACACAACCCATTGAGTCTTCAAGAACAGTCAGATACATAATCAACGGTCTTCCTTCCACAGGCGGAGACATAATCAGAGGCTCAGACAAATACTCTTTAATACTGTCAAAGGCCTTTTGGCAATCCTCGCTCCAATCGTGAGACTGATCTTTCTGGAGGAGCTTGAATATCGACGCACATGTGGCAGTCATGTGGGATATGAATCTGGAGATATAATTCAAGCGGCCAAGAAAACCTCGGACTTGCTTCTCAGTTTTGGGTGCAGGCATCTCTTGTATTGCTTTGACCTTTGCAGGATCAACTTCAATACCTCTTTCGCTGACAATAAATCCCAATAACTTGCCGGAACGGACTCCAAATGTACACTTGTTGGGATTCAGACGAGGCTTATATTTCCTCAAACGCTGAAAAAGTTTCAACAAGTGTTCTACGTGTTCAACTTCTGTTTTCGACTTTGCAATCATATCATCAACATATACCTCGATCTCCTTGTGCATCATATCATGAAACAAGTTAGTCATAGCTCGTTGATATGTGGCTCCGGCGTTCTTCAAACCGAAGGACATCACTCGATAACAGAATGTTCCCTAAGGTGTGATGAATGTTGTCTTCTCCATATCCTCGGGTGCCATCTTAATCTGATTATATCCGGAAAATCCGTCCATAAATGAGAAGACATTGAATTTAGCTGTATTATCTACCAACATATCAATATGTGGTAGAGGAAAATCATCTTTCGGACTAGCTTTATTCAAGTCTCTATAATCCACACACATTCGGACGTTTCCATCTTTCTTAGGCACAAGCAAAATATTGGCCACCCATTGAGGATATGTAGAAGTCACCAAAAACCCCGCATCAATTTGCTTCTGAACTTCCTCTTTAATCTTTACTGCCATATCGGGATGAGTTCTTCTGAGCTTCTGCTTCACAGGCACGCACTCAGGCTTCAAAGGCAGGAAATGTTGCACGTTATCTGTATCCAGACCAGGCATATCTTCATACGACCATGCAAAGACGTCGACATATTCTCGTAGTAACTCAATCAACCCCTTTTTAACAGATTCTTCCAGGAGTGCCCCATTCTTCACTTCTCGCACACAATCTTCAGACCCTAAGTTGACTGTTTCCAGATTCTTAAGATGCGGCTGAATGATCTTCTCTTCGTGCTCAAGTAGACGGGTGATCTCGTCAGGGATCTCTTCAACATCATCTTCTTTCGCCTTAAATACAGGGAACTCAAAGTTGGGAAATGGTGTTGGATCATTATGTTCAATGGGTTTGATCAACCTGCATAATGATTTTGGATATAAAAGAGATTTTAGAATTCAAACCAGGCAAATCATTATGCAGATGAAAAGATTGATTTTATTTTTATTTTTAAGGTTTTATGTGATCACCAATTTCATGCAAAAAAGAGAAAAGGGAAAATAATTGGAAAAACAAACATTTAACATGAATTTATTGAATGGAAATATCATTGTATTTATGAGCCAACAATGTCATCACTCCTCCTTTTGGAATGGGAGGAGGATTTTTAAACACAATTAACATTACTTTGACTTATGGATAACTGTTGGAACATCAACAGCGACCCAATTATTGCAGACCCCTCCAGGGATGATGAAGTTGCCAGAATCCTCTACATCCTCTTCCAAAATGGCAGCAACCTCTTCATTTTGACCGGTGTGGATGAATCCACCACTCTTGAACAACCCTTGCTTGTTGAAGACGCCAGAAGAATACCCTATGCCAGCCCGGGATTTGTTGTCTTCCAACTTAATCATTTGCCCCAATCCAGCAGTTGCATCATGCTCGATGGCCAACTTCGCATCTTTATAGGACACAAATGAAGAAGTTTCTTTCTTAATAGGCTCAACAATAGATAAAGCTTGGAACGGAGTTCCAACTTCATCCTCAGCATCTATATAAGAGAAGGAAGACAAATGGCTAACCAGGAGAGCCTTTTCTCCCCCTACCACCACCAGCTTCTTATTCTTGACAAATTTCAGTTACTGGTGTAGGGTGGATGTCACGGCGCCTGCCTCGTGAATCCATGGTCTACCCAACAGACAACTATACGATGGGTGAATGTACATGACCTAGAAGATGATCAGGAAATCACTTGGTCCAATTTTGACTGGGAGCTCAACCTCTCCAATCACAGTTTTACGAGACCCATCGAAAGCTTTCACCACCATTCCACTCTGCCTCATGGGAGGCCCCTGATATGATAATTTTGCAAGAGTGGACTTTGGCAACACATTCAATGATGACCCAGTGTCCACCAGCACATTGGACATGGCATCATCTTTGCAGCTCATAGATATGTGTAATGCCAAGTTGTGGTCCCCTCCCTCCTCAGGGAGATTAGCATCACAAAAACTTAAATTGTTATAAGCGGTGATGTTTGCAACAATACTGTCAAATTGTTCAATCGTGATGTCATGATCCACCTAAGCCACATCCAACACCTTCTGTAGCACTTCTCGGTGTGGTTCTGAATTCATCAGTAAGGATAGTACAAAGATCTTGGATGGCGTCTATAGAAGCTGATCTACAACGTTGTACTCACTTCTTTTGATGAGCCTCAGCATCTCATCACAGTCTTCTTTCGCATTGCCACTCGGGTGAACAGAGACAGGAGTTTTCAACGTAGAGGCAGGTTTGGCAACAATTGCCGGATTCGGAGCGTTCACAGCATTCCCAACCGGGCGTTCAACATAATCAGCAACATTGGCTCTTCGAACATCATCTTGAGGTTTCGGCGGAGCCGAGAAGACACGACCGCTACGGGTCAAACCGCTGACATCGGCAATATTAATAACAAATGTAGAGGGCAGGGCACCTCTTTCCCATTCTCTAATGCTACAACATTGTAGCGATAGGGAACCGCTTTCTCAGAAGAATATGGCACAGGGCCAGCTGGTTTAATGGTCAAAGTTGGAGAAGCCTTTTGCTTGCTACCATCGTACTTAACGATAACAGGCTTAGGGATCCGGAATACTGAAGAAATGATATTAACTTCATCAGCATCTTCATCAACATTTATGTTTTGAAGTATCTCAATGACTCCTTCATCCAGCATTTCTTGAACATCTTTGCGCACTTGGCGACATCCTCTTTGATTGACATAACAAACTCGGCATCTGTCGTGGTCATGCTCGTAATGACTGTACTCACACAATAATCTATGCATCTCGACCAGAGATTGTCGAATATGGCTGACATATTTGACTTTGTATTTACTAGGGCAAACCTGGACCATGTTGACAGATTTCCCATGCTCGGGCAATGGGTTCTTCCTCACATTAGGACCAATGTCCTCGAAACACAGAATACCACATCTTACAAGGTCTTGAACCTTGGTCTTCAGTGGGTAGCAATTTTCCACGTCATGTCCGGGAGCGCCGGAATGATAAACACAATGTAATTCAGGCTTATACCACCACTGAGGGTTGGTCGGTATAGCCGGTGGGTCTCGTGGAGTAATCAACTTCCTCTCTATCAAAGAGGGATATAATTCGGCGTAGGTCATGGGAATAGGATCAAAGGTGACCCTCTTCCTCTCATAGCTTGTACTGGCTTGATTACTGTTTCGAGGCTGGTAGGCCTGCTGTTGAGGACGATGTTGCTGTTGTTGATATTGCGGATGTTGTTGTTGCTGATTATTATTGTGATGCTGATACTGTTGATTATCTATGAAAACAGGTGCTATGTGAGCCACCTGATGCTGGTTACCGGCAGGCTGCACGGTCTTCCTCCTTACTGAGGGTCTTCTTGGTTTAACATGGGAGGTCACAACATGTGCCTCGCCATCTTTCTTCTTTCCAAACATTCCATATCGTTTGGCAGAAGAGCCTTCTTATCTGGTCAGGCGCCCTTCCCTGATTCCTTCTTCCAGACGCATCCCTATATTTACCATCTCGGTGAAGTCAGAAGGAGCGCTAGCAATCATCCGCTCGTAATAAAAAAACTCAAGGTCTTTAGGAAGATCTTGGTCATCTCCTTCTCCTCCAGCGGGGGCACAATCTGTGCTGCTAACTCTCGCCACCTCTGGGCGTATTCTTTGAAAGTTTCCTTGTCCTTCTGGGACATAGCTCTCAATTGATCTCTATCGGGAGTCATATCCACATTATATTTGTATTGCTTGACGAAGACCTCGCCAAGGTCGTTGAAGGATCGGATGTTCACGCTGTCCAAGCCCATATACCATCTTAGGGTAGCACCGGACAAACTGTCCTGGAAGTAGTGAATGAGAAGTTCGTCATTGTCGGTCTGAGTCGACATCTTCCCGGCGTATATGACCAGGTGGCTGAGAGGGCAAGTATTTCCCTTGTACTTTTCAAAGTCAGGGACCTTGAACTTTACAGGGATTTTAACATTCGGAACCAGGCATACTTCAGCAACAGACTTGCCGAAGAGGTCTTTTCCTCGAAGAGTTTTCAATTCCTTGCGGAGCTCAAGAAATTGGTTATTCATAGCATCCATCTTTTCATAGACATCTGGGCCCTCAGACAGCTCAGAATGATAGATGGTGTCGTCTACTCTAGGCATAGTATGCACGACAGGAGGAGGAATAGCAAGGACCGGGCTAGATGCCGACAGAGAAGCAAAAGTGGGTGCAGGACCCCCAGGCATGAAGTTAGGTGGTATCCCCCACGGAAACCCGGCTGGCATGGCTGTTGGAGCGAAGTGTGCACTGGCCGCAGGCATAGTTGATGAGACAATCTCAGAGATGACTGTCCTCTGGGGAGGAGTTGAAGGTGTCGGAGACGATTGGCTCTGGAAAGCCATGAATGACTCCATCAGGGCAGTCAATCTGACTACTTCCTCCTTAAGCTCACGGTTCTCTTGTTCCAAATGATCCATTAGTCTTGATGCGTTGGCTCTGGTGTAGTACCGGTGAGTCAGCTTGTCTTTAAAATAAATGAAGAACACAGAGTTAGACCATAGAACAAGAAGCCTGGAGCAAAACCTGCTTATGCACATGATGCATGAAATGCATATGATTTGATTTTTATATCAGAGGAACTTTAGAGTCCTATTTGCAAATATCAGAAGTATTAATCGTTTATCACATATGGAAATATCTCATCAAATAATATTTGGAAAAATTTTTACACCAAAGAAGTACAATCTTGGTAACCAAATACAATACAAGAGAGAAGGAAAATGAACATCCTATGAAACCCTAGAAACAATCATCTAAAGCTCTGGAGACTGGAAGATAAGATGCACGAAGCCTCTTTACCTCCCTCTCATAGGACGCCTCCATGTCTGCCTTCTCTTTGGCGAGTCGATCGTACTTCCTGTTCCAAAACTTGGAAGACTGAGGAAGTAGAGAAGTCCAGGCATCATCAGGATCATCAATGACCTGGTGTTCGAGGAATTCTATCAAAGCATCCTTCTCCTTGATCTGCTGAAGCAACTCCTCTCATTCACGGATCCAAGCACGCGAACCGTCTTCGTCTCTCAACTCCTCTACTCCTTAGTCAGGGAGGGTTGAAGGCCCAGCCACAACCAACGGTGTAGGTCTTGGATACTCGTAAGGCATGAGGTACTCAGAAGCTCTCCTCCCAACCCAAAAAGTATAAGGCTCCAAAGCGATACAGTTCTTCGGACCTAGCTCCTTCCTTCCTTTCCTATGGATCTTGCGCCAAGCGCGGACCATCCTGCCCTTCAAGCCTTGAGGATCTTTACCCTCCTGAAAGAACACACCCTCTAACAGAATGTTATTAGGTTTGTCCTTTAGGGGGAACCCAAGTTGACGACGTGGCAAAATAGGGTTGTAGTTAATCCCACCACATGTACCAAGAAGAGGCACATTGGAGAATTCACCACAAGAGTCGATAATCTGCACACCATCATATACACGGTTGTACCAAAAGATATCATCATTAGTGAGAGGCATAAGTCTCGTGGACCACCGTAGACATTCTTTGTTCTCCTTGAAGGCGACCGTTTGTGGCAAGTGCGAAATAAACCACTTGTACAACAGAGGCACACAACACACAATGGTACCACCACCCTTTGCATTCCTCATATGCAAAGAAAAGTAAGTGTCACCCAACAGAGTCGGAACGGGATTAAGAGTAGAGAAAATCCTAATAGCGTTCACATCCACAAACTTTTCGATGTTGGGGAATAACACTAACCCATAGATAAGAAGTACAAATATGTCTTCAAAGGCGTCCTCACTCATGGCCTTCCCATACATAGTAGCTTGAGCAATGAGGAACTCAGAAGGGAGACCTTGAATTCCACCTTTGGTAGTCATATGAGCACCAACCAGAGATTCATCTATATGCTACGTATCAACTATCTCTTGAGAAGTAGGAACATTCTCTAAGCCACTGAATGGAAACTGGTCTAGGATAGGTATACCCACAAGGTAGGCATACTCCTCAAGCGTGGGCAAAAGCTGAAAATCCGGAAATGTGAAGCAACGGTACAAGGGATCATAAAACTGCACCAATACACTCATCAATCCTTCGTCCACTTTAGTAGTCAGAACAGATAGAAGCTTCCCAAAACGAGCCTTGTAACCCAAGGGATCTAATACATAGGATGTCAAATTCCTTAGCTCTTTCAAGTCGGGTTTTCTGAAACTGTACTTCTTTGTATTCCTTCTTTGTCTTTCAATGTCTGAAAATTTGCAAATAGACCTCTTAAGTTCGTTGAAAATTTTCTCATTATTGATGATATGGATGCAAATGGGTGCATGAATGCATGAATGCAACAATCACACTCAAGGATCAAGCAAAGCACACAAAACAAAGGTCATGGGATGGATTATGTCATCCTTAATATCAATCATCCATTTTGGTGGATTATGGTTTACACCTTATCAACACCCAAGTTCCATTGATATTAAGGATACAAGAACGAATCAACCATGAATCAAGGGTTTGTTGCAAGTCACGAGCATGGAGTCTCGGTTAAGAACCACCCAAAGGGAGTGTACTAGGGTTTAAACCTGCCAAACATGTTCTACAAGAGGTTCCCATAGTCATCATCCCATCTTTCGGATATTATCGGATAAACGACTACTCGTATTCCAAAAATATTCTCAAGAGAGACTCTTATGAGTGTAGTATCGCGTAACAATCGTATCAAATCTTACACTTGAACGACTTTTGCACTACATCCTAAGAATAGGCCAAGATGGGCTTGGTAAACTAAGGTCCTTGAATTCTAAGGTCTATATTGGAAAGAGTAATGTCTAACCACAACCTCTTGTGTGACATTATTGATCCTAACATGATCTCCCCCAAGTGAATGGGCTTGCAAGTCAACTTGCTAAGGAATAACTCCACACAAGTCAACAAGACTATGCCATTCTCCTATCCTAAGTGCACTCGAGTTTGGGTATAGAACTCATCTCACAAAGATCACCGAGCATACAAGGAATTAATATTCAAGCAATTCAAACATTACGATACAATACAGTAATCCCAAATTGTACAAAAATATATCACAAAACAATATACAATACAATACAACAAATATGAAAAGTAGGCAAAACCCACTAGGCAAATGTCCCCAGCAGAGTCGCAACTTTTATGTAGCGGGGTATTCGTTACCATTAGAGATATTGACTAAATCTAAGGTAAACCATACAAGTCGAGTCGCCACCGCACTTCTATTTATCCAAAGGAATGGTTAGAAAGCGAACAAAAACCTAAAAGTTTTATCGAATCAAAAACTAGTAAAAATGTCAGAGATCGGGGTAAGGGGGTTGGTTATGCAATGGGAAGGTTTTAAGCACCCAAAACATCCTAGGTACTCCTAGGGAGCCCTTTTCACATTTGTTGTAAGGTTGGTATTTTTGTGAAAATTTGTTTGTGCAAACATGATTGAAGAGATGAGAAGAGAATATACAAGTTATTTACATTTTGTGTTTGGATGGATAAACCCATTGCCTACGTACCATCTTAAAAAATATTAGGATCAAAACCTCGTAGTTCGGGGTAAAAATCTCAAAATGAGTCGGTGAATTGATTTGTCCAAAAGCTTTAAGGTCTTTTGTTATCCAAGGGAGAAAACTCAACCTAAAAACCACAAATCCACCATGTGAGGATAGCTTTAACATGCTAGTGAGGGGTTAACCCTATAATAAGCAAGGAAGACTCATTGTCCATCACTAAGGATATATGTGAGTATTACATCTACCTCAAGGACAACTCAAACCTAATAGCTAAAGGTTATGAAAAATTTGATTAAGAGAGTGGTCATTGAAACCACAAAAGAGGTATTTAAATGATTAGTATTTACCAATGAAAAGTATTTATAAAGTATGGTCAAAGTTGACTTAGAAGTTCAATTCAAAATAAGTGTTATGAAAAGATAGTTTGAAAATCAAAAGCATAAGGCTTAGGTTTCTAATGTTTGAAAAGTAGTGTTAATGTTTGCACAAAAGTTTTGGCTTGGGTTAGAGTGGAGGGAAGAAGAAGAATGGCTAAAGTCCTAATCATACAAGAGATGAGGGATAAGAAACAAGACCACAAATGGAGTTCCTCTCTTGAGATCATATGGATGATTCAAGTAGCTCCCATCCTTTGGAATATGTAAGCAAAATAAATGTAAGCTCAAGCAATCAACATAATCAAACAAGCTTCTTAGAAGATCCCCAATGCCTCTTGTATCTTTCACTTTGGATGAACATGGCAATGATTCTTCAAGTTGAGTTCTCATAGGATCCCCTAGCACAAAAGCACATACACATCAAAGAGTCTTATGAATCAAATCAAGAATGGACAAGAGTGAATTTAGAGGTTTGGTCCTTCTAATCCATCTTCAACATTAGGGTCCTTTTACTCCAATTTGCATAGGGAAAGTCCTAGAAACTAAGTCCATTTGTCCATTTCTTTGCATTTGGTCCACAACAATCAAAACAAAACACAAGCACAATAATATATACACAATTATATGCTCAAGTGAGCAAAAGGCAAATTGCATTAACATAAACATGTGCTCAAATGAGCAAAGGGAAAAGCAAATGAATAATATGTACAAGAATAGTAAATTGCATAAATGTAAAGAGCAAGAGTTAAATGTTAATGGTTAATGGTTAGTGTTAATAGTTAGTGTGCCATAAGGCAAATTTAGCGCTATGTTAAGCAATCGTAATGGGACTTATGTAGAAGTCACAACTATCTGAGGTCGGTCAATAATAATGTAGGCAACAACACAAGTTAGAGGTCTTGATTAGTGAATCAAACTCCAACAACTTGCCATGACAAAAAGAAGAAGAGAAATGATCTTGTATTGATTTAGGTCCTTTGCATGATTTAGGAAGCAACATATCCTCAATGCAAAGCCATTCACTTGATCCATGATCAAGATGAATTAGATTTGAATCAAGGAAGATTAAACCTCCCTTAATCAATGCTAACTGTCGCATACGCGAAAAACAACCGGCGGGAAAAGACACAGAGCCGCCACCGTGCGTTATTTATCCCAAAGGAGGGAAAGGAAACGCTCGAAGTAAACCTGAAAAAGGGAAAGGAATGGTCTTACGACCAGAGATTGCAAGGTACGGGAGTCGGTTACGCTAGGGGAAGGTATTAGCACCCCTCACGTCCATCGTACTCGACGGGATCCACGCTCAAAAGAATAGGAAAAGGTTGCTGATAAACTGCTCAAAGAATGCACACACACTGGAATAAAACACAGGTGAAAGAAGACGGAGGAATGGGACTCGGCAGGATGTCGCATCCTGGGCCTACGTAGTTTGTCAGACACAAACATCAGAGTCGACGTAGTTCGGGGAAATGGGGAACGTGCTCGCTAGGACATCGCATCCTACGCATACGTATCTTCTCTAACCAGAGTAAGAATCAGAGCACTCGTAGCTCGGCTAACGCACGCCGAAACAAAACGCTGAAAAGAAAACGCTGAGACGTCAAACAACACACAAACGGAAACGTAATGCCAATAAATGGGCTTACATCCAACTCCGAACAAACAAACGCAAACAGGAAACAGACTGCCAATAAATGGACTTATGTCCGACTCCGAACAAACAAACGCAAACAGGAAACGGAATGCCAATAAATGGACTTACATCCGACTCCGAACAGACAAACGCAAACAGGAAACAGAATGCCAGTAAATGGACTTACATCCGACTCCTAACAAACACACACGAAGAGAAGAAGGGTCTCGGTTGCAACTAGGGAAAGAGAAAAGGAAGGCCTCGATCGCAACGAGGGCGAGAGAAAAGAATCACACCAAAGGCGAAAACCAGCAAGGATTAGTGTTAGTCGTCAGTCAAACTCGACAAGACATCGCATCTCGTGCCTACGTATCTCATCTGGACATGAGAGTCAGAGTTGTCGTAGTTCGGCTAAACTATTTCTGTTTGTTTTGTGTTTTTTAGGTGAACGACGTTACTACACAATCTACCGGATGCGCGACCTTTGGAGACTTACTCACCTGTAGTAGAAGGAGTTAACGTGTCCTTAAGAGAAGATAGAGTTTGTTTGTGTTTTAGGAATGCTCATGCAAACGAGAGACTATACGAAGTCTAGCAATCCTATGGGGATACGATAAGCAAGTCTCAAAAGAGAACAACAAGAACTGGAAATGGAATGCCAATCAATGGGCTTACATCCAGCTCCAAAAACAAATGGGAAACAGAAAGCCAATCAATGGTCTTACATCTAACTCCACAAAAGAAACAAACATGCTAAGTAAACAAGCAATCAAGCAACACACTCTATATGCAAACAAGGGGCTCATATAAGTTGGTTGGACTTTAGTCAAGGGGTCATATCAACCTCGGCAAACAAGCCAAAACTGTAGGGGTGTGTTTGAGCTCTTAACCACTAACATTGAGAGTTAGGGTGAAGCTGATGAAAGGTAATGAGGGTTAGACCTCATAGCTCTTAACCCGAGCCTGGGTGAGCTTCAATCAATGAAAACGTGGGGATCCAGAATGAGGGACCCTACTCCACTTGACTGACTCTATACAAGATCTTGGGTTAGGTTCAAGAGCATCAACACGTAGTGCGAGCATAATGAACGACTCAATGATTAACAGGGGATTGATTGCTAATCCCTTCTATCTGTCAATTGTCTCTTCACTTAGGAGGACTTAACAAGAAACATGCCTCGACAAGGAGGTCTTCAGCACAAACATAAACAAACACAGTCATTGCCTCTTAAGGAGGACTTCAGCCAAATGCCTGCCAAAAGAAACGTCAGGGCTTCCAGACTACATGGAGTTAGAGAGTGATTACCTATGTGGTAAACCAACCACAAGCAAAGCAAAGCTCAAGCAATGAGCTAAAAGCGACTAATGTACCTGGTTTGAAGAGCAGTGAGTTGAAACAGTGGATTCAAGGCCTCAAAGGTGTCCAGATCTTCTCCTCTACTCTTGTTATGAAGCTCTATGCACAAATTAACGCTTGACACGGCTTGGATCTTGCTCAGATTGAAGCTTCCATGTTCATCTTCATATGCTTGTGTAGCTCAATTCTTGATCCAAATCTTCAAATCGATGCTTGATTCCTACTCCATGACACTCAATGAACACGATTATGCAGTAAAATTAATGAGTTATGTGGAGAAATTTGAAGTTTCAATTGAGAGAGTTTTTGGAGGGAAAACCAATTTCTAGATCTAGAATCTGAAATCTGAGCAATTCTGTTACAATTAAGCTTTTATACCATATGTTAATCAAGTTGTAATGATAATTAGGCATTGGCTAATGAAAGATTAACAAAATATGGAGTGTGATGCAAAATTGGTAAGTGCAACTTATGCATGGAAAAATGGACGTGAACAGTGCCATGTGAGTGTGTAAAATCATTTAAAATCTGTTCATGAACACAATTGGATTGGAATTAAGCATGTATGATGCACCAAATTTGAATTAGGCATTTTCCCTCCAAAATACTCATGCATGGTGTAACACGGTGGGAGAACTGACTTTAGTTAAATGTTGCGGATAACAAGAGTCGCCACCGACTTTTATTTTATCCAAAAGGAAAGGACATAAAAGAACAGGAAAGACCTTAAAAAGATTTTGAGTTCGGGGGGTAGGTTATACAAAGGGAAGGTATTAGCACCCTTTATATCCATGGTTATCCATGGGCTCTTAGTTACTTAGCTCACTTTGTTTGTTTGCAAGAGTGTAGTGTGTGATTAGAAAAATTTCTTTAAGTACTTTGTAATGACCCTCGTATGGGTGTATACAAAGCCTAGTTTAGAAATTGTGAGGTGTAAAAGTAATTTTGAAAAGTGTGAGCAAGTAACTATGAGATACCTACCCTAGATTAAGTCTTTCGTGTTCTCGTATATTCTTTCAATGGTAAGATTGTCCCTATTATTAAGGAATAGGTAGTCATTACCTTGGATGTGTTTAAGGGACGGGCGTAGGGTCATCGTATGGTCAATGAAGGCAACATAAGGGGTGTCTTTAGCAACTCGTAGGGACTATCATCATATTTACCGAAGGGACAAGATCATTATATCGTAGGCAACCTCGTAGGGACTTGATCTTTTAAGTTTATAGGGACTTGATGATTTTTCTGTTTGAAGGGACTTTGCTTAAGACACCCCTATTTTCGAGGGACTTGACCATTTAAAGAAGGCAACCAAGAGGAATACCCTAGGAAGTACAGATGGCGATCAAAGATCGACCTACGTGTGTGAGTGTTATTTTTCAGATATTTGTCTTGAATTTAATTTTCTAAGTTCAATTATTTACAGTTAGTTTTTTGCACTCCCTAAATTACTAACCACGCAATAAATATTTACAAAAATAAAAGCAAGAAAAATAAATTCCTAAACTATTACATGGCTATGGGACAGATACATAATAATCAGGCGAGAAAGAATAAATTTACAACCTATACATTTGTTCCTAATATTATAAATAAAACAAAATTAAAATAAGGAAAATAATGAAGCAAAAATAGAATAGATAAAAGCAAATAATAATAATAAATAAACAATGGTAATAAAGCAATAATAAAATAACAATAATAATAAAGTGATAATAAAAAGGTTAGAATTTTAAAAGAAATTATTTTAGGTTAAACAAGTTAGATTTTTTTAGAAGTTATTAGAAAAATATGAGTTTAAAATAAATTAGTAATAATAAAAGAATTTAAAATACATTAATGTACAAATTATAAAATAAAAGAGTTATATGAAAAATATTAAGTTAGTTATTTACAAAATAAATAAATATTATAGAAAATATCAAATTATTAGATTAATAGATTTATTATTATTATTCAATTAGAAAAATGGTCAATTAGATTTTATTTACAAAATATATAAGGATTTATTATTATAAGTAAGTAATAAAAAAAAGTTACTAAAATAGTTAGTATTTATTATTTATTTACAAAAAATATAAAGGTTATAGAAAAATATTAAATAATTAATTTAGTAGGTTTTCACGCCCTACATTACTAAACCACGCAGTTAATATAGGATCAATGGCAGGAATTTAAATGGCAGAAAAATAAATGGCAGAAAAATAAAATGGCAGAAAATAAATGACAGAAAATAAAATCCTAATTATTACAACGCTTTGGTGCAGTTACATAATAAAGATGGCGAAAAGTAAAACTGAAAATATTACAAGTTAAAACTTAAAATATTACAAGGGCGAAGCAGTTACAGTGTATGAATAACATAAATATGAGCGAAAATAGGAAATAATAATAAGGTTTGTTAAGGTTTAATAAAAGGTTTATGGTTTAGAGGAAACAACGCGGTTAAAGTTTTAGGTTTGAAATTTAGAGTTTGTGGCGAAATTGTCAGGGTTTAGGAAAAATCAGGGTAGTTAGTTATGAAAAAAATGTGCAGATCTAAATATATGTATAAAAAAAAAATATGAATTAAAAAAAACAACGGCGTTGCTAGCGCAAAATTGCGATCATCGCAACTGGATCGGATAACACAAATGTCACGCCTCATACACGTATATGTGAAAACGGCGTATTGACACGATCCGATCCGAAAACATAATCAAATTATAACATAAAATAGAAATATATATATATATATATATATATATATATATATATATATATATATATATATATATATATATATATATATATATATATATATATATATATATATATATATATATATATATATTTAACCAAACCGCATGTATCTGGAATACATAACACAGTCACACATATGAACATGTATTTGAAACACAGTAACAAATATATCAACAAAATAGATAAAGTATATATCATATATAAACTATTACCAAACTGTGTGTACGATAGTATAGACCAGCCACTCTCAGTTTCTCTTTTTTGTTCTGTCTTTCGGCCCCCCTCTATCAGTCATGCTAGTAAATATATATAGGAACAAATTAGGTTAATGATAATGGGCCTAAGTTTATTTTGAAACCCAATATTAAATTAAAAACTGAATAAAGTTAAATAATTAAAATAGTTAAAATTAAAATAAAAACTAATTAACCTATTTATTTATTCTAGACCCAATATAAAAATAAATAGACTCAAAAAAAATAAAAGTCGGGCACCAAAATGCTCGAAAAAATAAAATGAACACGTCAAAATAATCAGCGCGAAATAAATGACTCGGAAAAATACAGCGTTTGGTCGGATTTTGAAATAAAAATTATGACCGTTTAAACCGCTCAGACTGATCAACATATGACCAAAAATAGTCGTAAAAATATTTTTAGCATGTCAAATTAAACCACGTGAAACCGTAGATTAATGTTACCGACATTTGCAAACTTAAACTTGACATTTTTTCGTTGACTAATTTTAGGCACAGTTAAAAAGTTAATTTGACCAGTCTGTTCGTAAATTCCGAGAAATTATTCCGGCTAATATTAAGACAGAAAAAAATGATATGCTATGAAGATGATGCAAATGAATGTGAAACAAAAAATTGGTTAGAGTTAAAAATAGAGGGCAAATTTTGGGGTGCAACAGCTGCCCCTGTTCAATTTTCTGAAACCTGAGGAGTTAGATTGGCCTGTGTGCCATTCGTGACTTGGAAGGTTGAAGGGGATTGAACACAAAAGCCCAAAAATTTGCACTCGCCGGTGCGTAAAGTAACACTGATGACTGGTTGTATATGCTTAAGTGGGCTTGAAGATGCCGCTTGGAAGAACTGGAGATGGGCTTATAGATGCCATCCATAATATCAGGAGGTGATAATATCTTGATGTTGATACTGGATATCAGTACTAGGTCTTCGTATAGGCCGTCTCTGAATCGTATCTAAGAACATACTTTTAATTTAAGTGTCAGAACCAAATCTTCGTGGCGATTTCTTTCTGAATTAAGTATCAGCACTAGACCTTCGTATAGATCGTTTCTGAACTGTTTTGAATTGTTGAATAAACCAGTAGAAATAAATCTTCGTGATGATTATCTCTTCTGGAAATATCCTGGATTAGGGAATAGATCTCCGTATAGACCGTTTGCCTAATATCCAAGAACAAAAGAGTGTTAGGATGAAATCTCCTGAAAATATCCTGGACTAGGGAATATATCTTCGTATAGACCGTTTGCCTACTATCCAAGGACACCTTGAGTAATGATTAAGTATCAGCACTAGATCTTCGTATAGATCATTTCTGACCTGTTGTGAATTGTTGATAGTATTTTATCTGTATATAACCATCCTGCAAGGAAAAGGTTAGTTTATGCAATATGTATGCATGCATGGCATGGTGCATCTAAGTAAATGTATTATGCACTTATGGATATGCCATGGTATGATGTAAATGATGTATGTATGAATCATGCGGCCTGAAGCGTCCAGATATCTTTGTATAACAACTGCTGGCTAGGGAAAATAAATCCCGATTCGTTGCTGAAGAATATGAGGAACTCGTTCCCGTCTTGTTTGATAGTATAGTATTTGTCACTTCCCGTATTCGTTCGTCGTACTTCTATTGAAGGAATAAGTTCCTGAGTATCCCGACTGAGGATAAAAGAGATGGACATAAATTCAAGGGGAGACGTAATTCGAAGTATCTATAAAGATAGATTTGCTCTACTGGGGATTTGTAGTGGGGATGAACCGGCGAAGCTTCGTTGAACTACTACCCTCGTTCGTCCTTAGTAAATACTATTACTGCATTTTATGCATTTCTGGTAGACATCAATCGTATTCAAAAGCATACATACATTCAAACACAACCAATGGACGTTTTCGCTTATGTAAATAGAGTAAAAGTAAATCTGGATTCAAAGATGAAATTTTATTTATATCACAAAGTGACCTATACATAGGCAAGTTTGTACAAGGAGATAGAAATCCTAGTAAGAGGAATTCGTCGAATTTTTTTTATAAAACAAAGAAAACAACTATGTGAAAAATGATCCTATTGAGTTTCAATTCTACTATTGCCATTATCTTCAAATATCTCATCTTCTGCTGTTGAGACAGAAACGATTGGATTGATCTTTATCTGTTTGAACTTGATTTAGGTAGCACCATCAGTTGAAGTTACATGAGTGATCCAAACGAGACATAGTCATACGCTTTAATCCCTAACTTTTGCCTGGATTGCCCTTTCAGGTTTTCAATCCACCGGGATACCCTTTTTTGCCCAAGCCGCCTTTTCAGGTTTTCGACTTGCCAGGTGTACATTTTTTTTATATATATCCCTAATTTTTGCCCGAACCCTTTTGGTTTGCCGGGATGCCCTTATTTTTGCCTAGGCCAGTCAACCTAGCGGGTCTCTTTTTATGCGTAGTATTTTTTAACTATGTCTGTGTTTACAGGCTGTGGAAAGTCTTCACCATCCATAGTAGTAAGCATCATGGCACCTCCTGAGAATACTCTTTTGACCACAAATGGTCCTTCATATGTAGGAGTCCACTTGCCCCTAGGATCACCCTGTGGTAGTATGATACGCTTGATCACCAAGTCACCAGCCTAATATACCTTTGGCTTAACCTTCTTATTGAAAGCTTTGATCATCCGTTTCTGGTACATCTGACCATGACAAACAGCTGCCAACCTCTTCTCATCAATCAAATTTATCTGGTCGAGTCGAGTCTGAATCCACTCATCTTCATCCAAGCCTGCATCCTTCATGATTCTTAAGGAAGGGATCTGAACTTCAATGGGTAGAACTGCTTCCATACCATAGACTAAGGAGAATGGGGTTGCCCCTGTTGAAGTACGTATTGAAGTACGATGACCATGAAGAGCAAATGGTAACATCTCATGCCAGTCTTTGTATGTTACTGTCATCTTTTGTATGATCTTCTTAATATTCTTATTAGCAGCCTCCACGGCGCCATTCATCTTTGGCCGGTACGGAGAAGAGTTATGGTGTTTTATTTTGAACTGCGTGCAGAGTTCAGCAATCATCTTGTTGTTCTTCCGGAGAGAGCAGGTTTCTCAGATGTATATTTGATAAGATCCATCTTAGAAATCAATAAAGTGGTATGATTCAACATATACTGTCTTAGTCGGCGAGCAGCCTAAGCCAAAGCATAGCAAGCTTTCTCGAGCTGGGAGTATCTTGTTTCACAGTCGGTACCTTTTGCTAAGGTAGTATATTGCATGCTCTTTTCGACCAGACTCGTCATGTTGCCCAACACACACCCTATTGAATTTTCTAACACGGTCAAATACATGATTAGAGGTCTTCCTTCAACTGGTGGCATCAGATTTATAGGTTCTTGGAGATACTTCTTGATTTTGTCAAAAGCTTCTTGACATTCATCATTCCATATCATCTCTTGATTTTTCCAGCGAAAACCTCTACATAGTCACGTAACATCCGACTCAATCTTTCTTTGACACTGTTTTCCAAGCCTGCTCCTATTTTGACTTCTTTCTTGTCTACTTCAGTACCCAGATTTACAACCTCAATTGATTCCTCATGCGGCTGTGTAACTTTCTCTTCTTGTTGTAATAACCTAGCAAGCTCTACAGGTACTTCACAATCTTCATCCTTTCCATCTTCAGCTTGATAGATCGGATTCTCAAAATTATAATTGGCAATAGTAGAACTGTTATCAACAGGATCCAGAGTGGATGAGGATCTGCATTTTAGTGATGTGGGTGTGTGTAAGAACACATAGCTGATGAAAATAAAATAAAAGAAAAACAAAGAGCCCAATATTTACGAAAACGAAACTTCCATTGATTTTTATTGAATGAAGTATGCAAATGAAATGACATCCCGAAACAAGCATACCATGGTGCCCCGGGTAAGGCACAAGGCTTAAAAGTTTAATTGTTCAACACAGTAATAGTATTTACTCCTGACTAAAGGAGATAGGAATAACGTCTTCAGTCTTCCAATTGTTGAGCCCATCACCCACAGTAGGAAAAATCCAGTTATCCAGATTGTAGTCTTCATTATAGTCACCCATAGCATTGATTTGATCTTTCATGTTCCCTGGATTGGTGATACGAACAGCACGAGCACAACGAACAGCCTTCTGGGACTCTGCAGTGAAACCCAAACCAAACTTGTCAGACTTGTAAGGAATGTCGGGAAGCTGACCCCAAATAGTGCAACCACCTTCTTCAACCACAGCTCTAGCATCTTTGAGGGAAGCCATTGTAGGAGGTACTCTGGTAACCACAGGAACCCTTTTAACCACAGGAGGAGCTTCAGTAGCGGGAACGACCCAAGGAACTACTTCAAATGTCTGGCAAGGAGTCTCAACATATTCACCTTCCACTTCAACATACTTAAATGTATTCACATGACTGACCATATATTCTTCCTCTCCATAAACAGTTACGATCTTTCCCTTCACTGGATATCTCAACTTCTGATGTAGAGTGGAGGTCACAGCACCTGCCCCGTGGATCCAGGGGAGCCCAAGCAAACAAGAGTACGCAAGACGAATATCCATTACATAGAAGGTAGAATCGAAGACTTGAGAGCCTACTTTGATCGGGAGATCTATTTCTCCATGCACCACTCTTCTTGAACCATCAAAGGCTCTCACCACTATATTACTTGGTCTTAACACAGCATCTTCAGGACTGAGCTTGTTCAGAACCTCTTTGGGAAGTACATTCAATGAAGAGCCATTGTCTATCAACACATGAGTCAAGGTAGTGCCCCTACATTCAATGGAGATATGTAAAGCTCTGTTATGGTTTCTTTTGGCAGGAGTCAAGTCAGCATCAGAAAAACCTAACCCATTATCATAAGTCAGATGTGCAACACAATTTTCAAATTGATCCGCAGAAATTTCATTTGGTACATGAGCAGTACTTAAGAATTTGATCAAGGCTTTAGCATGAGCCTCAGAACACAGCAACAAAGACAACATGGAAATTTTGGAGGGAGTATGCCCCAACTGGTCAACAATATCATAATCACTCTTACGAATGATCTTCAGCACTTCTTCCATCTGCTTAGAGAGATTTTCAGCAGTCGGTGCTTCAGCTTGCACAGGTTCAACCACAGGACCTTTGCCTCGAGCATCAGTACTTGGCTCAGAAGTGGAGGTAGTAGTTGGAAGAACTGTATTTTTTTGAGGTAGCTGGAGGAGAGAAAATTCTTCCACTTCTGGTGATCTTACTAGATCCAGCAATATTATCAACATCAAGGTTATCATCAGTAACAGGTGTATCAGTCAAAGGTTCCTGCTTAACACCATGGATATAAACATCAGAACCGTAATTCCAGGGTATAGCTTTATCAGAAGTATAAGGAATAGGGCCATGAGTGGTAATAATCATGGGAGGCACTCTAACTTCGGCAACAGTCTTCACCAGGCCTTCAGCAGTAATTTTGATAGGACCCTTGGAAGTGATCTTGACAGGGCCTTTGGAGGTAATCTTCACTGGCACTTTATCAACCATATCCACATCTTCAAACTTCTTACCTCGAGTTAGGTGTTCACACATACTTTCCACAGAAGGAGTTCTCTCAAACAATATAGTGTAATTGTCCATGAGGCGTTGAATACCATCTTTCAACTTCCAGCAGCTATCAGGTTTGTAGGCACAATAAAAACAGTCTTCGTTGCAACCTGGAAAGAATCCAGCCTGCACCAGCTTCTTCTTGATAACAGATAAGGGAGTAGTCACATCTGCTACTGAGGAAACATATGAAACTTCATCAACATCATTAACAATCTTCTCATGATTGGGCATGGGAGCAGTAATCACATTTGGAGTCCCAGGAGGGTCAAATTCAATCTCCCCAGCTTCAATCATATCTTGAATCTTATTTTTCAGCACCCAGCAATTGTTGGTGTCATGTCCCGGACAATTAGAATGATAGGCACATCGTGCATTAGGATTGTACCGAGGAGAGGAAGTATTAGGATTCTGAGGAGGGTCCTTCAAAGTAATGAGTTCCCCTTTCAACATGTGTTGCAAGGCTTGGGCCAGTGACATGTTGATCTTGGTGAATTGTCTTCTAGGCTTCTGTTGATTACTCTGTGGTAGCTCTGGTGTTGCAGGAGTAGGATTAGAAATGTGAACTGCTCTTACGGATTGGTGACTTCTGTTACGGCCAGGTTGACCATACACAACATTAGACTCCTTCTTTCCACTAGGGGGCTTCTTTGCAGTGCTTGATGAAGAGGCACCCACCTGTATCTTACCACTTCTTATACCACTTTCCACACGCTCTCTAGTCATTATCAGCTCAGTGAAACCAGATGATGAGCTTCCAATGAGGTGACTATAGAAAGGACTATTCAGCGTACTCATAAACATATCCACTAGCTCCCTGTCAGTCAGAGGAGGTTGAACTCTGCCAGCCAGGTCTCTCCATTTTTGGGCATACTCCTTGAAAATCTCCTTAGCACCCATTGACATGCTTTGTAGCTGCATGCGAGTAGGTGCTAAATCAACATTGTATTGGTATTGCCTGTAGAAGGCCTCAGCAAGATCATTCCAATCACGGATATTGACACTCTCCAATTGATAGTACCATTCCAATTGAGCTCCAGACAAGCTCTCTTGGAAGAAATGAATCCATAACTTCTTATCAGCAATATGTGGTTGAATCCTCCGGACATAGGATCTTAAATGCAGCTTGGGACATGAGACACCATCATACACCACAAAAGCAGGAACCTTGAAACCAATAGGTATAACCACTCCAGATATTAAACTCAGATCTTCAAAATCCAGCCCAGAAGATTTTTGTAACTCCATAGCATTCATTCTATCCACCAGCATCTTGTACTTATCTTCATTAGGATCATGATAATAATTTGCTTCAGAATCGGAATCTCCCACAGTATCATGGGGACTACCTCCCTCTTTCTCAGAATTTTCAGACTCATAATCATCAACCTGTTCCTTTGTCTTGATAAGGCCTCTGAATCTTCTTCCCAGATTGATAAGGCCTCCTGATCTTCTAGTCTTCTTCTTCTTCTTAGCCAACAATGTCTTCAACTCATCTTGCCCCTTGGACAAATTCAGAATCAACTCTTGGAATTGTGCATTCTGAGCCTGGAGATCTTTGACAGTCTGTTCAAGAGCCATTTCTGCTGAAATAAACAGCGAGAAGATAAGATACCTGTTCCTAAGAAGCCTGTGATGCAATAATATGGTATGTAGATGCTTATGCAATGTTTTCAAGGACCGTAGGATTTAAATTTGTGTAAACCACCAAAAAGTAAACTTTTATTAGTAATAAACTTGTTTGCCCCTTGGGCTTACAAAAAATGAAATGAATACAAAAAATGGGGTTTTAAGTCTCCCATGGACGTTTCCTCTTTGTGTTGAGGTATGAGTTGAGATTCCGCTCCTCGTGAAGTTGTTTTGTTAGCTCCAGGATTCTTTCCTGACTTGCCTTGTAATGAGTCTCAAAAGTATCTCTTTGCTCCTTCAACTGGATCCAGGACCTCTGTAACTCTTCCATGTCAGTGGGCATGTCTGGATGAAGAATGATGTAAGAAGTATCTCCTTCAGCAACAGGCTCCATGGTAACTGGCAGGATAGCAGGATATGGCATCATAAGAGTCTGAGCACGAGATCGTACCCATCTGAGATATGGTTCCATAGGAATAGTGTACTTGGGTTCCAGAGTCTTACTGTCAACCTTGTTCACTTTACCCCATGCTCGTATGAACCTTTGACGGTAACCTTGAAGATCGTTGTCGTAGTCGAACACAATACCCTGAATAAGCATGTCATGAGGACCATCAGTCCGAGCGTAACCAAACTGAAGTAGAGCTAAAGAAGGGTTGTAGGTAATGCCCCCTCTTATGCCAAGGAGTGGCACATTAGGGAACTCCCCACAACGGTCAATGATGGTAACATTCTCCATAGATCTAGAGCACCAATGAATATCTGAATGAGAAAGTGACATAATCCTCTTGGACCACCTGAACCCTTGTTCATTCTTCATCACTGATCGAGGAAGGTGAGAAATAAACCACCTAGATAATAGAGGTATGCAACACATCAGAGTTCCTCGTGTCTTCGTAGTACGGGTATGAAGAGAGTGTAAGATGTCTCCAAGTAATGTAGGCACTGGATTGCGAGTCAGAAATATGTTGATGGCGTGTACGTCTATGAACTGGTCTGGATTGGGGAACAATACTAAGCCATAAATCAATAGGGCTAAAATCTCCTCAAAAGCATCATAACTCATAGCCTTCAGGAATACTTGAGCTTTCTCCACCAATACCTTAGCAAGAATACCCTTAACTCCACTCCTTGTTTCTAGGACAATGTCTGATTTCTTTAAATGTAAGGCTGCAACAATGACTTCAGGTTTAGGCTCTTTTTCCAAGCCTGTGAAGGGTTTCTGATTAAGAATAGGTATACCCAGAAGCTTGGAGAACTCTTCCATTGTAGGAACCAGCTGATAGTCGGGAAATGTGAAGCAATGATGTTTAAGGTCAAAGAACTGAAACAGGACACTCATCATGTCTTCATTGAACCTTGAAGTGACTAGATCCAGTAGGTGACCATGCCTCTTGATGAACTGGGAGTTTTCAGAAACTTGAGAGACCAATTCCTTAAGCTTAGGAGGTATTCCTACCAAGTTGATCCGGATAGTATTCCTACGAGCAGAAGCCATGACCTGCAACAAAGAACAAAGATAAATCCTTTGGTCCTTGAAATGGTTAGTGAAAATGCTATGCTTATGATGCATGATGATGCTATGATGTTATGCTCAATCACAAACATGTGGCACACACAAACAAGTCACACAATAGCCCTAGGTTTGAAGGCTTGCATGAGGTTTAAAGGTAAGTACCCTCCCCTGAAGTTTAGTTGATTCATCCTGTCCTACAAAAGTAACCAGGTTCTAAGGGATCTCAAAATCATTGATCCTTCACAAGGGTGGTCGTTCAGTAGGCAACTTACTTGCCAACCAAAACCCTCCAAGTTTAGGATCTCAATGAGTGTAGTATCGAGTATCAACCAACCTCAGTCTTCACCAAAGCTGGTTATCTCACTACTTTCTAAAGGCCAAGATGGGATGACTAGGGTTCTAAAAGTCAGTTAGTGTATTGACAACATATGGCAGCCTCATATTATCCTCAACTTGCTTAAGGAACATAAGCACCAACCAAGAAGTCCCACTAACTATGGCCACCAGATCAACCATATCGATATACGCCGTACAGTTTCCTTGGTCTATTGCAATTTACCTAAGGTACACTAGATCCGGGTTAGGGTCTTTCACACATAAGAGCACCCAACAGATAAGTATAAAGCAAATAAGGCAAACAATTTTAAAGTGATCTAATTCCTAAGGGTACCCCTCTTTTATTAAGTCCCCAGCAGAGTCGTCAGTTCTGTAACACGGTGGGAGAACTGACTTTAGTTAAATGTTGCGGATAGCAAGAGTCGCCACCAACTTTTATTTTATCCAAAAGGAAAGGACATAAAAGAACAGGAAAGACCTTAAAAAGATTTTGAGTTCGGGGGGTAGGTTATACAAAGAGAAGGTATTAGCACCCTTTATATCCATGGTTATCCATGGGCTCTTAGTTACTTAGCTCACTTTGTTTGTTTGCAAGAGTGTAGTGTGTGATTAGAAAAATTTCTTTAAGTACTTTGTAATGACCCTCGTATGGGTGTATACAAAGCCTAGTTTAGAAATTGTGAGGTGTAAAAGTAATTTTGAAAAGTGTGAGCAAGTAACTATGAGATACCTACCCTAGATTAAGTCTTTCGTGTTCTCGTATATTCTTTCAATGGTAAGACTGTCCCTATTATTAAGGAATAGGTAGTCATTACCTTGGATGTGTTTAAGGGACGGGCGTAGGGTCATTGTATGGTCAATGAAGGCAACATAAGGGGTGTCTTTAGCAACTCGTAGGGACTATCATCATATTTACCGAAGGGACAAGATCATTATATCGTAGGCAACCTCGTAGGGACTTGATCTTTTAAGTTTATAGGGACTTGATGATTTTTCTGTTTGAAGGGACTTTGCTTAAGACACCCCTATTTTCGAGGGACTTGACCATTTAAAGAAGGCAACCAAGAGGAATATCCTAGGAAGTACAGATGACGATCAAAGATCGACCTACGTGTGTGAGTGTTATTTTTCAGATATTTGTCTTGAATTTAATTTTCTAAGTTCAATTATTTACAGTTAGTTTTTTGCACTCCCTAAATTACTAACCACGCAATAAATATTTACAAAAATAAAAGCAAGAAAAATAAATTCCTAAACTATTACATGGCTATGGGAAAGATACATAATAATCAGGCGAGAAAGAATAAATTTACAACCTATACATTTGTTCCTAATATTATAAATAAAACAAAATTAAAATAAGGAAAATAATGAAGCAAAAATAGAATAGATAAAAGCAAATAATAATAATAAATAAACAATGGTAATAAAGCAATAATAAAATAACAATAATAATAAAGTGATAATAAAAAGGTTAGAATTTTAAAAGAAATTATTTTAGGTTAAACAAGTTAGATTTTTTTAAAAGTTATTAGAAAAATATGAGTTTAAAATAAATTAGTAATAATAAAAGAATTTAAAATACATTAATGTACAAATTATAAAATAAAAGAGTTATATGAAAAATATTAAGTTAGTTATTTACAAAATAAATAAAGATTATAGAAAATATCAAATTATTAGATTAATAGGTTTATTATTATTATTCAATTAGAAAAATGGTCAATTAGATTTTATTTACAAAATATATAAGGATTTATTATTATAAGTAAGTAATAAAAAAAAAGTTATTAAAATAGTTAGTATTTATTATTTATTTACAAAAAATATAAAGGTTATAGAAAAATATAAAATAATTAATTTAGTAGGTTTTCATGCCCTACATTACTAAACCACGCAGTTAATATAGGATCAATGACAGGAATTTAAATGGCAGAAAAATAAATGGCAGAAAAATAAAATGGCAGAAAATAAATGGCAGAAAATAAAATCCTAATTATTACAACGCTTTGGTGCAGTTACATAATAAAGATGGCGAAAAGTAAAACTGAAAATATTACAAGTTAAAACTTAAAATATTACAAGGGCGAAGCAGTTACAGTGTATGAATAACATAAATATGAGCAAAAATAGGAAATAATAATAAGGTTTGTTAAGGTTTAATAAAAGGTTTATGGTTTAGAAGAAACAACACGGTTAAAGTTTTAGGTTTGAAATTTAGAGTTTGTGGCGAAATTGTCAGGGTTTAGGAAAAATCAGGGTAGTTAGTTATGAAAAAAATGTGCAGATCTAAATATATGTATAAAAAAAAAATATGAATTAAAAAAAAACAACGGCGTTGCTAGCGCAAAATTGCGATCATCGCAACTGGATCGGATAACACAAATGTCACGCCTCATACACGTATATGTGAAAACGGCGTATTGACACGATCCGATCCGAAAACATAATCAAATTATAACATAAAATAGAAATATATATATATTTAACCAAACCGCATGTATCTGGAATACATAACACAGTCACACATATGAACATGTATTTGAAACACAGTAACAAATATATCAACAAAATAGATAAAGTATATATCATATATAAACTATTACCAAACTGTGTGTACGATAGTATAGACCAGTCACTCTCAGTTTCTCTTTTTTGTTCTGTCTTTCGGCCCCCCTCTATCAGTCATGCTAGTATACATATATAAGAACAAATTAGGTTAATGATAATGGGCCTAAGTTTATTTTGAAACCCAATATTAAATTAAAAACTGAATAAAGTTAAATAATTAAAATAGTTAAAATTAAAATAAAAACTAATTAACCTATTTATTTATTCTAGACCCAATATAAAAATAAATAGACTCAAAAAAAATAAAAATCGGGCACCAAAATGCTCGAAAAAATAAAATGAACACGTCAAAATAATCAGCGCGAAATAAATGACTCGGAAAAATACAGCGTTTGGTCGGATTTTGAAATAAAAATTATGACCGTTTAAACCGCTCAGACTGATCAACATATGACCAAAAATAGTCGTAAAAATATTTTTAGCATGTCAAATTAAACCACGTGAACCGCAGATTAATGTTACCGACATTTGCAAACTTAAACTTGATATTTTTTCGTTGACTAATTTTAGGCACAGTTAAAAAGTTAATTTGACCAGTCTGTTCGTAAATTCCGAGAAATTATTCCGGCTAATATTAAGACAGAAAAAAATGCTATGCTATGAAGATGATGCAAATGAATGTGAAACAAAAAATTGGTTAGAGTTAAAAATAGAGGGCAAATTTTGGGGTGCAACACATGGACAAATGATCATGTGATGTTATTTCATGCAATGCAATGATGGATTTAGAAAATATAGGTCATGAGAAGCATTTTGCAAAAAGGGTGGCTCAAATTGGAGTTTTGTAGCCAAAGTTATGGCACTTTGAAGTTCCATGTACACTTTGCAATCATTGGACCATAACTTCTCAACCATTCATCAGATGCTCATGATCTTGGACTTTTTGGAAATGGGAGAGAAAGACCTTCAACTTTCATGTTGATCAAAATTTCATTTGAAGCTTCTTTGATGTTGGAAAGTCAAGTTGAATGTGGTCCAAAAATTTGCCATTTTTGGAAACTTGAAATTACAGGTCACTTTCCATTTTTGGAAACTTTTGATCTGACCTCAAATTCTTCAAGGTAGATGTTTGACATGATGAATAAGCCTCTTTTGGACATGAATGAAGTGTCTCAAACCATTTCTCCACCTCAAAACCCTTAGTTGACTGCACAGTTGACTTGTATGGGCCTCAGATGACCTGGAAGTGCACTGATGAGTTTGGGCCTCTACCACTTGGTAAAGTTGCTTCAAAATGAACCTTGGCTCATATAAGCTCTATATAATGATCATGTGGCCTTCATCTCAAGGAAAAACTTGCCCTTTTGTACTGATGAATCTCTTGATGCCAATGCTGACTGCCAAGATGCAATGCAATATGGAATGATAAATGACCTAAAAAATGAAATGAATGCATGAATGGGGGTGCAAATTTGAGGTGCTACACTAACCAGCAATCTTTAACTCATTGATCAAAAAAGAAAAAGAAGAAGAAGATGAAGAATTAAAGTGCATTAAATGAAATGGAATTAAATAATCATCAAGCCATGACCAAAGATAGAGAAGATCAAGGTCAAATGATAGAAAACATAAGCAAAATGAGAATTAGAAGTCAAGAAACAAATAAAATATTTTTGGCATTTTTTAATATTAAGATAAAACTTGGATTAAAATAATAAAAGAAAGGTCAAACTTCAAATTCACTTCAAATCAACTTTGAAAAGTCCAAGTGAATTATCCCAAGTTTAACAAGGTCAAACAAAGTTTGACAATTTTTTTTAGCATTTTTAAAAGTCAGAAACCATTTTAAATCAATTAAAAAAGCATAAAAATATCCTAATTGAACTAAAATCTCAAATAAATCTCAAATCAATTAATAAATTGATGAGAGTATTTTTCATAGATCTATCATCATCCAAAGAGGTGGAGAAAATATTTTTGTATTTTTTGAATATCAAAAGCTATTTAAAATGAATTAAAAATAATCAGAAAAGAGAAAATTACTAAAAAAATATCAAATGATAAAATAAAAAATATTAAAAATCATTTTTAGAAACTAGAAATTAAAAGAGAAATAATGCAATTGGTCCCATAATTTTTGGACCAATAATGAGAGAGATATGAATTTTAAAAATAAAATGGAATTAAAAGAAAATAAAATCAGAAATTAGAAAATCAGGAAAATCCACACGCATTAGATCCAATTCATTAAATGATCTGGCAGATCAAACGGTTATGGCACGCGCGCGCATCATGGACCTAAGTCAACTGAGCAACATAAACATTTAAAAAAGTCATAAGATCCAAGAGCCCCGATTCTATCTAGGAATCATCATCAACAGCCAGGATTGAAACTGGCAAACGGACGATGGTGTACACCACCGTCTTCTCCGACGAGACCAGAGATTCCGGCCAAAGTTGCACACAAAAATTCTTAACCAAATGAAGCGATCCTCATATCATTGGAAAGCTGGGGTGATGTACATCACCCCTGTACCATCTATTTTCACTCTAGATCTCCATGGTAAGAGAAATCAAAGGTTGAAAAATATGGTGTTCAACTGGAACTTAATGGATTTGCAAAATTAAAAGCACAGTCAAGTTGCCTCTAATGAGAGGACTTCAGCCAAGCAAAGAAACACAAGAAACAAGCTATGAATAAAGAGTTTCGAAGAAAATAAGTTCTGATATCCACCTTTGAAATGTGGATCTTGAGAGCACAATTCTCCTCAACTAATGCTTGCAATAGGATTTAGTGATGAAGATGAAGCAAGGTCAAGGAATTATAGGTCTGAAAATCAACCAAGGTAGTTGAAATTCAGATTTGAATTTTTGAGAAGAAAGTGGAAATTCCTTTAAGTATGGTTATGGAGGGATCTTTTCAGCATAACAAGCGCCTTCAGGTTGAAGAAATGAGAGGCCAAGCACTCCTATATATAGCAATTGGCAAGGTAGAAGCATGAACAAAGCATTGCATGGGTGAAGAGGGCCTCCATGCATGGGCCTATACAGGCGCATGGAGGGCCCAATTCCACTTAATTTGACAAGCTGAGATCACAATTAAATGAAATGGACGTGCAGATTGGACTGTATGAGCTCATGCATGGCAATTGAAATGATTTTCACAAAATGCACTATTACATTGAAGCCTTCGAAAATGCCATGTCCAACATCAAAATGCAACCTTATGAGTAATGGTTGGAAATATTATTTCATAAGGAACAAATGTCATGTTGATAAAAACTTCATTTGTGCCTTGGAAATTAATGAAAACTGAACTTGAAGTGTAGGGTGCAAAACATGCATATGTGAATTTTCCAAAATTGGCCAAAGTTCAAGCCCTTCTGTCTCAATGATGCAAGCTCCAAATGACAAAATATTTAACATGAAAGTTATATATCTTTTCAAGGCAATCAATTTGGACTTAAATTGTGCATCATTTGGACTTTTTATGAAGACGTATGGGCACTTGAAGTTGGACTTTTTCACATTTCAATGCATTTGGTCCAAAGTGACCTATAATGTTTTGCATTATCACATGTATTTCTTTTGAGATTTTGCAATTTTTCCCAACATAACATTTGAAGTAGATATCTTAAGATTTCCAATTCACTTGGTCTCACCTCCAAATCATGAAAAATGAATGAGTTATGTCCTTGGGAAGTTGACCCTAAATTAGGGTTTCAGTCAAAATGACCTATAATGTCTTGGATAGGATGATGACCTTCCAAGCTTCAAATAAATTTTTGATGAACATGAAAGTTGTTCATATTATTCTTAAGAACATTTTTTCTCTTGGGGTCATCTCCATTTTCCAAACACACAAAAAGTTAGGTCTCAGTGTATTTCAAAATAGTCAGATGAATTGACTGATCAACTTCTCAAGTCCACACCTCATATCTTGATGAATTGATGATTGAGGGCACTCAAATAAGTTCAAATATGCATGAAATGATGAATTAAGGAACTTCCCTTGATTTTATTTTACCATGGGTGAGGTTGCTTCATGAGCAAGGCACAGTTGATGAATAGATGAATTAGGGTTTTCTTGGGAAACAAGCCTCAAACCCTTTGATTTGATTTGATCAAAATGATGAATTGAGATACTTGGGAGGCATATTTTATGAATGAGAGCTTTGGGAACCATTGCCATGCTTGCTTTTACCTTCTCTTGGCTATATCAATGCACATAGGATCTCCTAGAAGCTTTAGACTTTGTGACTGCTCAAGCTACAAACAAAAGATGTTAGTGACATATTTTTGTGCTTTTGGTTAGTAAATAAAATGAGAAAAGCAATAATATACAATTCAAGCATGCTTGGTGATCTCAAACCAAATCTCAAGAGTTCCCACCCTAAAGGTAAGGAGCCAAGATGCTTATGATCCTTGAGGCAATGATGCAAATGTAATGATGCCATGAGGGATCTTAGGATAAAAATTGGGGTATTACAACATGCTTTGTGATGGTCGTCATGTTCACAAAGTCTGGGCAGTGGACCCCTACTAACTCTGCGTAGTGTGATCGGTCGCCCAAATTTAATTTGGTTTTCATTAATTAAATTAATTAAAATTAATAATAATAATGTGTTTATTATTATTGTCTTGTGGTGATTGGTTATGACCTTAGTTTTCCTTTATTTTGTTTTGGGATTTTAAAATACGACCTGCGTGTCGTGCCTCTCTTTTAATCTCTTAATGTAACTTCTTTTCTCATCTCACTCCCTCGTATGTAAAACGAGTTTCTTTTATGTAATGTAATGTTATGAAGAAAGAGAAGAATTCAATATCAAAGGAGGACAACCTTGAAGATTTTGCTTGGAGAAGCTTAGATCGTTATTAGGTTAGCTTAGGTTCTCTTATTGGCTTGGGAGAACAATTGCGCTAGGGGCCATAACTGTTTTATTATGTATGTTGATGCATGTGAGACGATTTATATGATAAATAAGCCGGTGAGATCAGAATAATTGCAAATTCCCTCTAATTAAACTTTGAGTTTATGCTTTCCAAGTTTTAGCACTCATCAAGACTAGTATCTGATAATGTAGGTTTTGCCTACGCGAGGTGCATGTTCTATATTAGTAAGGTGCGATGGGATAATTGTAATATCCAATTGTTAAAAAAATGGGTCAAACTTAACTAAACAAATTATAATAAGATTATATATGTTTAGAAGCAAGAGTTGGAAATGATCCATGTGATGGATTGGAATAAGGAGTTATTCACCCAACTAAAATATTCGAGAGTTGTATTAGATACAATTGGAAGGAGTTCCTACCTAAATAACCTAGTTTTGTGTAATCCTCCTACGCGTACTTAAAACAAAGTGAAATGTGGATCTCGACGCACTAGAAAATCTTCCAACGGGATTTTCCGAATCAAATGATGAGGGTCATTTGTTTTGAGTAAAATAGTGGGAGCATATTTAATTAAAGGCCTAATTAAATATGTTATTGATACTTATATTTTTCATTAATTTCATGTAGATTACCATGACAACAAACACCTCTAACAACATTTTGCGATCAGTCCTTGACAAGGAAAAATTGTCTGGGACAAATATTCTGGATTGGCACCGAAATCTGAGGACTGTCCTCAAACATGATAGAAAGTTGTATGTCTTGGAGAAACTTGTTCCTGAAGAGGAACCTCCTAGTTCTGCACCTAAGGCAGAAAGAGATGCTTATAAGAAGCATGTCGATGATGCCAATGAAACTGCTTGTCTCATGCTAGCTACCATGAACTCAGAGTTGCAAAAGCAACATGAGAACATGGCAGCGTTCGATATGATCGAACACCTGAAGATGCTCTATCAAGAGAAAGCAAGGCATGAAAGGTTTGAAGTTTCAAAATCCCTTTTTCAAGGCAAGTTAGCTGAGGGAGTCCCTGTAGGTCCCCATGTGCTCAAGATGATTGGGTATGTGGAAAACCTTGAGAGGTTGGGTTTTCCCCCCGGAAAGGAACTTGCGAATGATTTGATCTTGCAATCGTTGCCAGATATATTAAGTAAATTTATCCTAAATTTCAATATGAATGAGATGGAAAAATCTCTTCCTGAACTGCTAGCCATGTTAAGAACTGCTGAGCAGAATCTGAAGTCAAAAGGAAAGTCCATTCTGATGATCGGAAATGGAAAGAGACAGAACAAAAGACCCACCAAGCAGGGTGATAAAGGGAAAGGCAAGGAAGTTGCCAAACCCAAACCCGCTATTGCTGCTTTGAAGCCTAGTGGAGGCATAACAAAGGAAGGCACCTACTTCCATTGCGGTAAGACCAGACACTGGAAGAGAAACTGCCAAAAGTACCTGGAAGATAAGAAGAATGGAGTAGAGCCTTCACCTTCAGGTATTTTTGTTATTGAAATTAATTTATCTAATTCTGCATCATGGGTATTAGATACTGGATGCGGTTCTCACATTTGTACCAATGTCCAGGGGCTAAAAAGGAGTAGAGATTTGGCAAAAGGTGAAGTTGGCCTACGAGTTGGCAATGGAGAAAAGGTTATTGCTTTAGCCGTAGGAACTTATGTATTGACTTTACCTAGTGGTTTAATAATTCAGTTAGAGAACTGTTATTATGTACCTGCAATTAGCAGGAATATTATTTCCGTTTCTTGTTTGGACAAGTTTGGTTTTTCATTTATAATAAAGAACAATTGTTGCTCAATTTATTTGAATGATATATTCTATGATACTGCACAAATGAACAATATACTATGTCCTTGATCTTGAAATGCCTATTTATAACATTAATACTAAAAGGATGAAACCTAATGAGTTAAATCCAACTTACCTTTGGCATTGTCGATTAGGCCACATAAATGAGAAACACATTTCCAAACTCCATAAAGATGGACTCTTGGACTCTTTTGATTATGAATCATATGAGACATGCATATATTTTTTAATTGGAAATATGAGAAAGTCTCCATTCACAGGAAAAGGTGAAAGAGCTAATGATCTTTGGCCCTCATATATACTGATGTATGTGGACCACTGAACATACCAGCCAAAGGAGGTTTTTAGTACTTCATCACATTTACTGATGATTTCAGTAGATATGGTTATGTGTATTTAATTGTAAGATCCTAATTTTGACCCTAAGATCCCTCATGGCATCATACCCTTGCTCATTGCATTGCTTCAAGGATCATAGCATGTGTGTCTCCTTTACCCTAGGGTTGGGACTTGTGTGAGTGGTTTGAGACCACCAAGCATGCTTGAATTGTATATTATTGATTTTCTTATTTTGTTTACTAACCAAAAGCACAAAAATATGTCACTAACCTCTTTTATTTAGAAGCTCAAGTGATCATGTGTGTCGTTGCTCCTAGGAGTCTCCTATGCTCAATGAAGTGGCCAGATGAAGATGAAAGCAAGCATGACAATGGTCCACAAAGCTCTCAATCATCATATATGTCTCCCAAGTATCTAAATTTTCCAATTTGATCAAGATAAACCAAAGGGCTTGAGGATTCTTTCCCAAGGAAACCCTCATTCATCTGTGCATTGACTATGTCTTGCTCATGAAGCAACCTCAACCTATGATAAAATTAAATCTAGGGAAGTTCTTTAATTAATTATTTTATGCATATATGAGCCTATTTGAGTATCCTCAATCATTCATTCACCAAGATTTGAAGTTTGGCTTTGAGAAGTTGACCAGTCAAGTCATTTGACTAAACTAAGGATCCCCAAGACCCTACTTTTGATGTGTTTGTCAAATGAAGATGACCCCAAGAGAAAACATGTTCTTAAGAACCATATTAACAACTTTCATTTTCATCAAAAATTTATTTGAAACTTAGAAGGTCATCATTCATTTCAAAACATTATAGGTCATTTTGACTGAAACCCTAATTTTAGGTCAACTTTCCAAGCACCTAACTTTTTTTTTTTATGATTTTGAGGTGAGACCAATTGAATTGGAAAGCTTACGATGTTTAACCCAAATGTTATGTTGGACAAAATTTCATAATCCTAAAAGAAACACATGTTATAATACAAAACATTATAGGTCACTTTGGACCAAAACCATTGAATGTGAAAAATGTCCAACTTCAAGTGCCCATAACTTTCTCATAAAGAATCCAAATGATGAAACATTTAAGTCTAAATTGATCATCTTGAAACTACCTATAACTTTGATGTTGGAGGTTTTTCCATTTGAGGCTTGCATCACTAAAACATAAGGGCTAGAAGTTGGTCACTTTTGGCAAAATCTTTCAAAGGGAACTTATACATGTTTTGTACCTCAAACTTCAAGGTCAGTTTTCACAAATTTCCAAACTCCAAATGGATTTTTTCCTAACATAGCTTTTGTTCCTTATGTCAAGACCTTTCCAACCATTACTCACATGCCTATGTTTGGATTTTCTATGTGTGACTTTCGAAGAGGTGAATATTTATGTCCAATTATACATTTCACTTTGAATCTTCATGCACAAGAAAACACAAGGCCAATTGCATGTCCATTTCACTTCAGAATGATATCATCTTGCATTTCCACTCAAGTTTGGGCCTCACATGCGCCTGTACAGGCCCATGCATGGAGGACCCAAAGCTTCATGCACACGAGTATTTCCTCACTTGGCATCAGCTGCAGTTATAAATACATGCTCTCCCTCATTCAAATCTCAACCTCAAGGCAACCTGAAACTCTGCTGAAGTGAAAACCTAACCATACTCAAAGGAATTCCAATTTTTATTTCTCAAATTCAAGCTTGAATTTCAACAAAATCAGTTGATCTTCAAGTCTTATTCCTTAGCCTTGCATTCATATCACATCTCAAGATCAAATTGGAAGCAAAAGCTTGGAGGAATCATGTTGATCAAATTTGCACTTCAAAGGTTTATCATCTAACTGTTTTGATCTAAATCTTGCTCCATGATGTGAATTGCTTGTGTTCAAACTGTTTTCTGAAGTCCTCGAGCAAGAGGCAGGCCAGTGGTGGTCTTGATTTTATGTTTTGAAGCATTTCAGTTTGCCACCTTGAATTTCAAGCTCAGATTTCTCACTTGATAGAAATCTTGAGGACAATCCAAGGTTACAGGGGTGATGTACATCACCCCAGCTTCATTTTGGTACCTGGCTCGTGTGTTTTGGTTGAGGTTCAAAAACCTGCAACTGGTGACCGGAGTTGGTTGATCCACCGGAGAAGATGGTGGTTTCCACCACCATCCCCACGTGGTTGAACCTAGGCCCTTGGATGAGGTTCACACATTATAATCTCAGCCACGCGTTTTGTTTACTTGTTTTAAATGAGTGTGTGATGCGTTTGACTCATGACCATGGTGGGAGCACGCTTCTGGACCGTCTGATGTTTCCACGTCATTTAATGAAATGGATCCAGCGCTCCTGGTTTTTTCATATTTTCTATTTTTCTGTTTTATTTTCTTTTAATTCTTTAGTTTTCAAAAATTCATAACTATTTTATTTGGAGTCACAAAAATATGAGACCAATGGCAAAAAATTTCTTGAAAAATCCAGTTTCATAATCTGATTTTTAATTATTTTTGTGACTTCATTTAATATTTTTTTGTGAATTATTTTGTTTTTAACAGTTTTTAATTCATTTTAAATACTTTTTGTTATCTGAAAATTCCAAAAATATTTTCTTAACACATATGGATCATGATAAGTCTATGAAAAATATTCTCATCAATTTCTTAATTGATTTGAGATTTATTTGAGATTTTAATTCATTTGTGTTATATTTTATTGTTTTTAATTGATTTTAATTAGTTTCTGTTTTAAAAAATTATTGAATTTTTTTGTCAAACCTTGTTTGACCATGTTAGACCTATGATGACTCAATTGGATTTGTTGAAGTTGATTTGAATTGAATTTGAGGTTGGACCATATTTTGTTCATTTTATTTTATGTTTTATTTTAATTCCAAAAATACCAAAAATATGTTTTGACTTTATTGACTTCTAATCTTCATTTCTTTTCTGTTTTGCATTGGTTGATAATGATTTGATTCACATTTGATCATCGTGTTTTGTTTATGTCATTTGAATTCTCATTTTTTTTATCCATTTCATTTCATCTTCACCTTCTTCTTTTATTTTGGCTAATGAGTTAATGATTTGTGGTTAGTCTTGACATATGAGAGGCTTAACCTTATTTGATCCAAATCAAACTCAACTTGATCAAAGATCAAGTGAGTTGCTTTGTGTCCAAGATAGGTTGCTTCTTGGTCAAGCAAAAAAACCTAAAATCCATACAAGGCTTTCCTTCTTTTCTTTTGGCATGGCAAGTTATAGGAGCTTGGCTTACTAGTCATGATCTCTAACTTGTGTTTATTTGCCTATAGTTTTATTGATCGGCCTCAGATAGGTGTGACTACTACATTAGTCCACTTACGATTGCTTAATATAACGCTAAATTGTCTTATGACACACTAACATTAACTACTAACTTTAATTCAAGCATTTAATTTCTTGCAATTTACTTTAATGCAATTTAATTTCTTGCTCATTTATTCATATTGCCTTTTCCCTTTGCTCACTTGAGTACATATTTTATGTTTATGTCATTTTCCTTTTGCTCATTTAAGCTCATTATTGTATATAAATATATTGTTGCTTTGTGATTGTTTTGTCTTTATTTGTGTGAACCCAATGCAAAAAGGAGAAAGGACTTAGAATTAGAACCTTACCTATGCTTAAAGGAGTTCAAGAGCAACTAGGCCTCATGCCTTTAGAATGCTAACTTTGTTGAAGAGCAACTAAGCCTCATGCCTTTAGAATGCTAAATTTGAAAGTTGACTTCAAATGACACTTAATCTAAACTCATTCTTTGTCCATTCCTCTTATTGTGTTGTGAACTTTTTTGATGTTTCCTCTTGTGTGATAGGGATCCCATCTTGAGATAGTAAGAAGGATTATTGTCATGAATAGCCAAATTAAGAGAGACAAGCCAAATGGAGATCCTAGGAGCTTGAATATAATATTTGTTTTGATTGCTTGTTGCTTGCTAAGTCCAAAGGAAAGGAGCATCTTGAATCATCTTTATGATCTCAAGAAAAGGAACTCCAAGGGTTTTTATCTCTTCTCTTATCTTTGCATGTTTAGGACTAGCCCTTCTCTTCTTCTCTCCACTCTAACCCAAGCCAAACTCATTTTGTGCAAACTTTGACTTTGTTTCAAATTAGAAACCTAGGCCTTATGCCTTTGATATTTTTTAAAATCTTTTCATTAATACTCATTGTGAATAAATTTTAAGTCAACATTGACTCATTTTGTAAATACACTTAACTTGTAAATACAACTCACTTCAAGTTGTTTTTGTGGTTCGAATGACCACCTTTGTTAAAACTTTTTTCATAAACATTAGTCATTAGGTTTGAGTTATCATAATGGTTGATGTAAACCTCACCTTATCCTTAGTGATTGGACTATAAGTCTTCTATACTTATTATAGGGTGGATCCCTCACTAGTATGTTGAAGCTCTCCTCACATGGTGGATTGTTGGTTTAGGTTGAGTTTTCTCCCTTTGATAACAAAAGACCTTAAGGCTTTTGATCAAATCAATTCACCCATATTTTTTTGAGACTTTTACCCTGAACTACGAGGTTTTGATCCTACCTTTGTGATGGTACGTAGGAAATGGGTTCATCCCTTCAAACAACAAAAATCGTAAAATATGTATATTCTCTTCTCATCTCCCCAATCTTGTTTGCACAAATATTTTCACAGATACCAACCTACAATACATACTTGCAAAAAGGGCTCCCTTAGAGTACTAAGGATGTTTTGGGTGCTTAAAACCTTCCCATTTCATAACTAACCTCCTTACCCAGATCTCTGACATTTTATTAGTTTTTGATTTGATAAAACTTCTTACTTGGTTTTTGTTCGCTTTCTAACCTTTCCTTTGGATAAATAGAAGTGTGGTGGCGACTCGAATTGTATGCTTACTTTTGATTTAGTCAATAAATCTAAAGATAACGAATACCCCATTACATTAATGAAACACAAATCAGAGTCCTTTGAAAAGTTCAAGGAATTCAAGAATGAAGTACAAAACCAACTAGGTAAGAATATTAAAACTCTTCGATCAGATCGAGGTGGTGAGTATTTAAGCCTAGAGTTTGATGACCATCTGAAAGAGTGTGGGATCCTATCCTAACTTACTCCTCCTGGAACACCCCAATGGAATGGTGTATCTGAGAGAAGAAATCGAACCCTGTTAGACATGGTCCGATCCATGATGAGTCACGCCGATCTTCCAAACTCCTTTTGGGGACATGCACTATTGACAGCAGCTTACACACTTAACCGTGTTCCATCCAAAAAGGTTGAGAAGACACCATATGAGATATGGAGTGGTAAGAAACCACATATGTCTTACATGAAGATTTGGGGTTGCGAAGTTTATGTGAAACGACAAATTTCAACTAAGCTTGAGCCCAAATCTGACAAATGCTTATTTGTGGGATATCCTAAAGAAACAAGAGGGAATTACTTCTACAATCCTTCTGAGGGAAAAGTGTTTGTCGCTCGAACTAGAGTTTTCCTAGAAAAGGATTTTATTTCCAAAGGAATCAGTGGGAGGAAAATAGAGCTTGAATAAATTCAAGAATCATAAAGCATTGATACACCTATGGAGGAATTAGAGCAGGAAACATAAGTAGTTGTGGAAGGGCAACCTGCTCAAGTAGAACAAGACCAGCGTAGGTCAAACAGGATACGTCACCTACCTAAGAGATATGGATATCTCATAACTGATCAAGGTGATGTATTACTCATGGATCAAGATGAGTCTGTGACCTACCAAGAGGCCATAACTGGTCCCGAGTCTGAGAAGTGGCTAGAAGCCATGAAATCTGAAATGGATTCCATGTACACAAACCAAGTTTGAACCTTGGTAGAGCCTCCTGTATGAGTTAACCCTATAGGATGCAAGTGGGTCTTCAAAAAGAAGACTGACATGGATGGTAAGGTACATACCTATAAGACAAGACTGGTTGTAAAAGGATATAAACAAATTCATGGGATTAACTATGATGAAACCTCTTCACTAGTTGCAATGCTTAAATCTGTTCGGATTTTACTTGCTATCGCTGCATATCATGATTACGAAATATGGCAGATGGATGTCAAAACTGCTTTCCTTAATGGGAATCTTCTTGAGGATGTGTACATGACAAAACCTGAAGGATTTGACATGCCAGAAGAAGCCCAAAAGATATGTAAGTTACAAAGATAAATCTATGGATTGAAGCAAGCTCCAGAAGCTGGAATCTTCGTTTTGATGAAACAGTAAAACAATATGGATTCATCAAGAATGAAGATGAGCCTTGTGTCTACAAGAAGGTTAGTGGGAG
Source organism: Lathyrus oleraceus (assembly GCF_024323335.1). NCBI lineage: Eukaryota > Viridiplantae > Streptophyta > Magnoliopsida > Fabales > Fabaceae > Lathyrus > Lathyrus oleraceus. Next base: position 317,372,049 of record NC_066583.1, on the reverse strand, counting down.
CATGATCATTTTCCTGGTATTATATGTAGATGACATATTACTCATTGGAAACGATGCCTCTACCCTACAACAAGTAAAGTCTTGGTTGGGGAAATGGTTTTCTATGAAGGACCTAGGTGAAGCAGCCTATATATTAGGAACCAGAATCTATAGAGATAGATCATAAAAACTGCTTGGCCTAAGTCAGAGTACATACATACACAAAGTGTTGAGACGCTTTAATATGCATGATTCCAAGAAAGGATTCATACCTATGCAACATGGCATGTGTCTATCAAAAACACAATCCCCTTCAACTAAGGAAGAAAGGGATCGCATGAATAAGATTCCATATGCATCTGCAATAGGATCTATCATGTATGCCATGTTATGTAGTCGACCAGATGTCTCATATGCTTTAAGTGCAACGAGTAGGTACCAATCTGATCCTGGTGATGCTCATTGGGTAGCCGTCAAGAATATCCTTAAGTATTTCATAAGGACTAAGGACTCATTCTTGATATACGGAGGTCAGGAAGAGCTGACTGTAATTGGATACACCGATTCTAGCTTCCAGATAGATAAGGATGACTTTAGATCGCAATTTGGTTATGTGTTTTGCTTAAACGGTGGCGCTGTGAGCTGGAAAAGTTCAAAGCAAGATACAGTTGCTGATTCTACAACCGAGGTCGAGTACATTGCTGCCTCAAGTGCAGCAAAGGAAGTTGTTTGGATCAAAAATTTCATTAGTGAACTTGGCATAGTTACTAGCATTGTGGATCCCATTGGTCTTTATTATGATAAAAATGGTGCTATCGCACAAGCTAAGGAGCCTAGATCTCACCAATGATCTAAACACATACTTAGGCGTTATCACCTCATCCGAGAGATAATAGATAGAGGAGATGTGAAAATATGCAGAGTACCTACACTTGACAATATTACTGACCCACTGACAAAGCCTCTTGCGCAGAAGACGCATGATGACAATACTAGATCTATGGGCATTAGGGGTATGCCTGATTGGCTCTAGTGCTAGTGGGAGATTGTTGGTGTAAGCCTTAGAGACCAATACTTTTTGTACTTGTATCGAATTATTTATTAATAATAAAAGGCTTTTTCTTTATTATGTTTGTTTAATAAAGTCCCTAGAATAACTAGTCCGTTTAATGTATCAAGTGTGACTTAATCATGAGATCACATTAAACATAAGGACACTATTCTTAAAGTATTCGTAGTCGAGCTTTATTGTGAAGTGGGATAACATTAAAGCATTAAGACTATTATGTATATAGACTGATGATCACATCTCATGGATCATGGATAAGGAGTTATCAAGTCTTAAACATAGGTATGAATATTAAGAGTAATATTTATACTGGATTGACCCGCTATGAGAATACTATATAGAATGTTATGCAAAGTGTCATAAGTTATTCTCATGGTGATAATGGTGTATACCCCCCTTCGACCTGAAACCACTATGGACCCTAGATGTAGAGTCGAGTGCCTTATTGCTGATCAAACATTGTCCGTAACTGGATGACCATAAAGACTGTTGATGGGTACTCCACGAAGCATGCTAAGGGACATGAGTGACCTAGATGGAATTTTCCCATCCTGCGTAACAGGATAAATGTCTATGGGCCCAATATTGAACTGGACAAGGATGACACAGTCTATGCCTTGTGTTCAATATAGACATAAGGGCAAAAGGGTAATTGTACACATAAGTATTATCACAAAAGGATTTGTCAGATCACATGAAATTTTCATGTCTTGGGTAGCAGTGATATGTTGCTAGATACCGCTCATTGTTTATTATGTTAAATACGTGATTTAATATAATTGCCAATGCCGCGAAAACCTACAGGGTCACACACAAAAGGACGGATTGATGAGAGATATAGTAACTAAGGAACACCGTAAGGTACGATGCACTTAAGTGAATTGTAGAACATCGTAAGGTACGGTGTACTTAAGTAGAATACGAAATATGGTAAGGTACCACGCGCTAAGTGATTTTGACATATTATAAGATATGGGCCACATACACTTAAGTGGGATTTTTAGCTTACAACACACACAAGTGATTCTATAAATAGAACCCTTGTGCAGAAGCCTTTGAGTAGTTGCAATTTCGTTTCTCTCTTTCTCTCTCTCTCTCTCTCTCTCACTCAAAGCCTTCATTCGTAGCAGCTAGCACTGAGATTGAAGGATCCGTTCGTGTGGATTGAGTAGAGACGTTGTCATTGTTCAACGTTCGTGATCGCTTCGTAGATCTACATCAAAGGTTCCAGTCATCACAAGAGGTAACGATTCTATTACTGATCATGCCCATTCGTAAGGATCACTAAAGGAGAAAATTTTAAATTCTGCTGCATTTTGGATCGCTATTCCCCTTCATTTATTTCACAAGTTCTTGAGCCAAGGCTATTTTTTGATAAGGAATGGGTAACATATATATAAGAAGTACGATTTGTCCTAAAAGAAAATCTATCTGAAGAAACGATTAATCACTTTATTCAAAGAATTGGATTATGATGGATGTGTCGTCCCTCAGGATGAGGCCTCAAGCAAACGTTTGAAGCGGCTCATCAAAAATCACGTGTTGGTGGATGCTAATACCGAGGAGGAAAAGATGGTTATTTTTTTAAGTATCCCACCATTTCATCTTTTTTTACTTGTCAGATTTGTCTACAATACCCACTAATGGTTTGGAAATTGCTATGTGTAGACTCGATGAATTATGAGGGAGTAATTCAACAAATGAATAGGGAAACTCGAGTTTTCCCGGTAATGGTAGACCTTTCGAATGCTCAAAGTCCTGCCACTATCCCTATTTCTGGTGGAATGACAAGGTAGATAATTTTCATGCTCTGTTGGGTTTACCGCCTACGCAATGGGAAACTAGGTAGGTGTCCAGCCCCGATGTTCAGATCATTGATAACACTCGATGGGCGTCACTCACTCCGGGTGTTTTAGCCTCGGTTTCAAGCCTTCCAACTCTTATCTTCATGGCTCGGTCGAGACCTTGTACCTCAAGGGATCATTAGGCGTCTACATTGAAATAAGATTGTTCTTACCTTACCAACCTGGATGATGAGGATCTCAAAGAAAAATAGTCGACTGTGGCATACTATACTTGACGAACCTCTACCTTCTGGCCATTGGTGGAGACGCTTGTAGGGATGTTCTTCTGGATGACCAGTTTCATAAGGAGAGGCAATTGTTATAGGACTGATTTTTTTATTTGACGCTTAACACAACATATACCTGCAAGAAATAAAAGAGACTTCTACAACTCGTGCCGATATAGGTTCTGTTTTAAGTGCTTTCATATTCAATGGTTCCTTAGTTGATCATGTTAAGCTGCTAGTGTGACAATTGGTGAAGAAATACAAAGCTTCGGAATTCGTCCGAGCTTCACTATTTGCTACAAAGGCATCGATATAAGTCTTTCAAGGAGATCTTAAAAATTTGTGCCTTGAGAATATCTCTTTGGCTGAAAAACTGGATAGAGTGACCGATGTCGTCCTTGCCTCTATCTCAAACTCTTTTTAGAATTATTTATTTCAAATGGAGCATTTTTACTCTCCTTTGTGAATTTTTAGGGAGCAAGTACATCTATATCAGATAGTTGAAGATGGCGAAGTTGTCTCGCTCAGAGATTAGCCATGCCCTTTCTCCTCATTTTTTGCTTGATTTGTATATAAATGTAAGGAAATTGCATTATAGAACATGTATATATGAATTTGATACTTGGATATTGTTATCACTGACTAATTTATGTGTGTTAGATCATAAGTATATTGTTTCTGGTTTAGCTTTTACTTTAAGAGGTTTTGTCTCAAAGTGTAATGGACGTCTATGGGACTGTGCCCGACTAAGCTTAAGTATCCTCCCCCCAGGTGAAGAATTGATCCTAAGTTGACTGACATGTGGCAAACCCATCGCGGTCTCTGAAGTGGCTCACTACCAAGAGAGGGGGTGGGCTAGTTGTTTCCAATGGTTTTGTCACTTTCTTTGCTTATGTGATTTGCATTATGGGGTTTTGATTTCTTTAGTTGTACACTTGTGGTGTTTATGACAACACCCTAGAGTCTTTTTGGTGGGGCATCGATTTCTTCGACCTTACCCCAGACTCATAGTTACTTTTTCATAATCACAAAGAAAAGAGATATTTTAGAAAGATATTCTTATTTATTTGAATTAAAATATCGTGATACACTGAAATTATTTTAGTTTTACATAAATCCATTAACATAACCATGAGGGGTCACATTCCCTTATTCTCCCCGCCACTTGCAGTTTGCCAAAATTCTCCAGTTTTGCTCATCCGTCTGATGCAGCCTATTTTACTTGTGAGAGGATGAATGTTCATGTCTCTTAAATGACCAATGAGGGAGACTACATTTATCTCCATGGATTTTCATTCCTATTCCTTCTAATCTTTCTACAAGGCCTAATAGATTCACCTGGCTCCCGCAAGGTCGAAATTTACTATGACTGGTTCACCGCGGAGGTTGTGGAACTTCAACTTTATATGATTTGGGGATGACACAAAGTCTAAGGTTTCCACGAAGGGTCTGTCGTGGATACAATTATAGATGCTTTTATAGGGAAGCACCAAAAACTACAAGTCGATGGTTCTAACATCTCTCTTTTTTCTCACATTAATCGTTAATTTGATGTACCCCTAGGAACAACTCATTGTGCCATTGAAGGCCTATAAATTAAATCCCTCTTATGTCCATAAGTTTTACTTCTTCATGCCCATCTTCTTAAAAAAAATTGAGTACATGATTTTTCAAGAGCTCCCTTTATTGATTAGTATTCGAGAGATGCCAAAGTGGCCGATTGTGGCTGTTATAACCAATGGTAAGATATCATTAGGGATTCCCCTAACCTTTTCACTATCCCAAAAATTGAGCATCTTCCTTTCCAGGACCTTGATTAATGTACTCTTGCCTTTGTTGTTGACGACCATTAACTCTTTGGTCTTCCTTTTCATTGTCACCTTGGATGGGGAATTTTCCTGCAGGGTGCCTCCTATGATGGTCGCAATATGCTTGCGCTTCTGTTTATGTGCCTCTTCTTATTTGCTGTTTTCCTTTTTACCCTGGTCAAGACATCAACTTCCTTAACCATGGACTTTTTCTTCGGTGAGTCATTACGGTCCCTCTTACCATTTCTAGTGTGTTCTGATAGAGGTCCCCTCTTGACCAAGCCCTCGATTGCATCTTTAACTTAAATACATTTTTCATTGGTATGACCATGATTTTTTATTTATAGAAATAGCAATATTTGATTTATCGGTCAGAGAAGACTCCCTAATTAGGAATGGATTCTCTATCATGACTTTCCAGAAATCGGTGTTAGTATATTCTTTATATATTTTCTCCAGAGAGGTGCTGAGGGGAGTGTATTTGTCAGAACGAACGTGTGTCCCGTGGTCTCCTTCTTCCTTATGTCAGTTGGATTCCTTCCCTGTTGACCAGCTGGAACTTGCATTTATCGGTGCTCGAGTGTCCCCTAGGGTGATGAGCTTCTCCTCATAATTAATGAGGGGTTGAGCCCTACGAACAACTCTTTCATTTATGGGATTCCTTACGCTTCAACTTACCTTTGAAGGTGGTGTTCAACCATAAGCCATTTTAAAAAATCCAACATTTTAGGCTCTCATCAGAGCCTCCCACTTCTACGACTAACTTTTTGAAGCGATCAATATATGCCTACAAATTTTTCTTCTTTCCTTTGGTGATTTCGTTGAGGTATACTATTGTCTTAAGCTTCCTCTTTAGGTTGTGAAGTGAGCGGTGAAGTTCTCGCATAAGTCGGTCAACAAATCTACACTCCTTTAAGATAGATATTTGAACTAGATCATAGTATACCCGAGTAGAGTTAGTGAGAATAGCTTCAAGGTTCATGAAACACAAGAAAGAGGGGTTTGACTTGGGTTTATGATATGACAACTTTTTTCAAACCAAAGATTAGAACAACAATGATAGAAATATACAAGATTTTTATACTGATTCACTGTTAACTAAGCTAATCTAGTTTACTTGTCAGAGTGATTTTTTCTTCTCACAAGGACTTAATCCACTAATAAATTAGATTACAAACTCAAAGACAATTTGTCAATGACTTATCGAGGCTCCAGACTAAAAATTAGTCCCTCGAGGAATTTAACCAAAGTTAAAATACAAAGAGTGATTGTTTACAAGAATGCTTCTAAATAAGCAGATACACAAAGTTAATTTCAGAGTTTATACTTTAGAAAATATACAAGAAACACCTCTACTTGTAGTGAGTGTTGTAATTATTGTTTCTCTTGTTTTTTTCTCTTTTGTTGTCGTTTCTATCTATCTTAAAAATTCTTTATCTCCTTTAAGTAGATGATTAATAGTATCGTTGAATGATGGAATTCAAAAATTCTTTAATTTCACAGTTGTAATAATGGTACGAGGTTAAGCCATGAATTATGGAGAGCCGTTGGTAGTACATTCCTTAAGAATTCTAACATATTTGTCATTTTAAAGAAACATTTGATTTACCCGCTTGAATGTACTATCTGCAAGAATATTCTTTCAATTATTATCTAAATTATTGGCTTCATAAGTGAGATGATTTGAAGCTTGATCAGAGTTCAGTAGCTTGAATATTAGACTTCTGAGTCTAGTTAAAGTGAGGCTTGGGTTATTAGAGTAAACGTGCATTGTTTGTTGCAGAAGTGTTGTCTTGGTTATCTAAATGATTGACTATCAGATGAACATTTCTTTATATTTCAACTTTGTTTTAGAATTTGTTGAAGTCTAGAGACCAGAGACTGCTTTGTCTAGAGTCCAGAATCTACTTTGTCCAAAGTGTGATTTGTCCTGAGTCCAAAGTATGCTTTGTTCAGAGTCCGGAGTGTGCTTTGTCAAGAGCCCAGAGTGTGTTTTGTCCAGAGTGTGCTTTGTCCAACGCCTAGAGTCTGCTTTTTCTAGAGTCTAGAGTCTGCTTTGTCCATAGTCCATAGTCAACTTTATACATAGTCTTAGATTCTGCACACTTAATGAAACTCTTACTGTATAAAGTTGTTCTCTATACTTTGTTATCATCAAAACTTATGGATTTTAGATGTAGAACCATACTTGTTCCAACAATCCCTCTCATTTTTATGATGAAAAACACAAGTATTTTGATGAACAATTTTTACTTAATGAATAATCAATTACAAATCAGAGTTAGGTTTGTAAGCTTCCCCTGAGTTTTAGACCTTCAATTTTTTTTACCTTAAGTACACAGAGTGAGGTTTGCAAGCTCTCCCCAAGTTTAAGACTTAGGAAAAAAATTTATTTAGCAGAAAATTCAATAAGAACAATAATCTTGTAACTTAATCCACAAAATTGTCAAATGTTTGGTATATACCATATGATAAAAATGAATCAAAATCATATATGATTATCCATTTCTCCCCCTTTGTCATCAATCAAAAAATAAATATATAGATAGAGCTTGAAAAATACTAATATTGATTGAGAAAGAAAGAAAAGTACAAGATAATAAAAAATAGATAAACAAGATATAACAAAAATAATTACTATGGGGGTGGTAGTCTGGCCAAAATGGTTGATATAATTTCCTCAATCCCGTTGAGCTTCAAATTTTCAAAACCCATGATTGGTTCACAAAGAAATTCCATGCCAACAACCAATGTTGATAACATAATTTTTGGAAAGTTTTCCTCCATATTAACAGTACTTTGTTTATCAACCATTTCAGAGTTAGGGTTGCAGGTTTGAGAGAAAACGAGTTTTGGTGAGAACTAAAAAGTTTAAAGGGTAGGTTGTGAATGTAGTGACGTGTGTGAGATGTGAGTGGGAGTGAGTTTAAATAGAAAAACGGTTAGATTAAAACATGTTATGAAAATACGCAACTTAATGACAAATGGGGCGCCAATACATGAATTTAATTTACCAAAAAAAACTCCTAAAGTTTATTTAAGCGTTTTTACGGATGAAATGAATAGTTAGACAAATGTGTTACTTCTTAGCCACAACAATAACACTTAATTTTAACTATTAATACATGTCAGAGTCCAGAAGACAGAAAGTTCCAGAGCGATTCTGACTTAGGACCTTCTAACCCAAAAAACGTTCTAACTTCAGAGGACTAACTGGTTCAAAGCCACGTTTCCCAGAATTGCATTTTAGTTATACAGAGGCTACACATATTGAGATTTATCATTTAATAAAGACAATTTTCCATTTTAAAAATCCTCAAAATAAAAACAAATATATTTTCGACAATGGGTTTTGAAAAGATAACGATCCATTGATGGTCTGTATCAATAAATTTTAAGTCTAAAATTCCCTTATGAACATAGTCTCTGATAAAGTGATGTTTTATCTCAATGTGCTTAGCCCTAGAGTGTAATATGGGATTCTGAGACAAACATATAGCAGAAGTATTGTCACAAAAGATAGCAATGTTACTCTCTTTTAGTTGATAATCTTCTAGTTGAATTTTCATCTAGAGAATCTGAGTGCTACTCTTAGCTGCTGCAATGTACTCAACTTCTACTATTGATAATGAAATGGTTGATTGTATTTTGCTGGACCATGAGATTAGATTGTCACCTAAAAACCGATAACTTCCATTGGTGTTTTTTCTTTCAAATATATCTCCATCATAATCAACATCACAATAACCTACTAACTTGTAATCTTCTTATTTCTTATAAACTAAGCCAAGGTTAGTAGTAACTTTAAGATAGCTAAAGATCCTAATAGTAGTTGTTAAGTGGGATTCTCTAGGATCTGTTTGGAATCTAGCATACAAACATACACTTTTGTTCTACCTTTTTTACTTTCCTAATCTTTTCCTAGAGTGCAAGTTGGATGCATTAGAGTCTTGGCAGGATTGCAATCAACCACATCAAACTTCTTCATAAGTTCTTTTGTATACTTGCTCTGGTGAATATAGATTCCTTATGGACCTTGATTTATTTTAATTCCTATAAATATTATAATTCTCCCATCATACTCATTTCAAATTCAGCCCGCATATAGTTAGAGAATTCTTGGAAAAAAATAGCATTTGCATAACCAAATATAATATCATCAACATGATTTTGGACTATTAGAATATCATTTTTTTCAAGATTTACAGAATAGAGTTGTGTCAACCTTTCCTGTTGTAAAGACATTTTTTAAAATAAAGTTGCTAAGTCTTTCATACCAAGCTATGGGAGCTTGTTTCAGACCATACAATGATTTCTTAAGTTTCTAAACAAAATCAGGATTTTTATGTCTTTCAAACCCAGGAGGTTGATGAACATATACCTTTTCTATTACGTATCCATTTAGAAATGCATTTTTAACATCCATTTGTTATAAAAACAATATCATAGTTTACTGCAAAGGATATTATAAGATGAATGGATTCTAACCTTGCCCGTTGTGCAAAAGTTTTAGTATATTTAATCCTTTCTTATTGATTATAACCTTGTGCAACCAGTCTGGATTTTATTATTACCACATCTCCTTGCTCATTTAATTTTTTTCTAAAAACCCACTTAGTTCCAATGACATGTTTTCCTTTGGGTATGGGCACTAGATACCCCACACAATTTATGGTGAACTGATTTAGTTTTTCTGGAATTCCCTATATCCATTATGTGTCTAGAATCAGTTCTTAAGGATGAAAGGATCTTTGCTTGTACTTTCTCTGAGGTACTTGTGTGTTAGTAACTTCTGGTGTTGTTTATTCAGTTTCATGTTGAACACTTCTAGAGTCTTTATCCTCATATTCCTTGTCTTTAGAGTTTGAATATATAATTTCCAAATCTGCAAACTTTTCAGCTTGATTTGACTTGTCAGAGTCAAGCTTAACATTAAAATTAACATGAATTAATTCCTCAATAATTTTGGTTTTAGCGTTATATACTCTATAGCCTTTTGAGCTTTCAGAGTATCCTAACATGATACACTTTTGAGCTTTAGACTCAAACTTGTTTAAGTTGTCTTTAGTATTGAGCATAAAACAAATATAGCCAAATGGATGAAAGTAAGAAATATTGGGCTTTCTATATCGGGCTAAGCTCTTAACACTGGGCTAAGCTCACAAACCTAGGAGATTCTATATCGGGATGATATCCAACCTTAGTAACCTTTTAATACCGAGTTGAGCTTGAACCTAACCTTGGCTTTAAATCGGGCTAACTACGAACCTGTAATATTTTAACATCAGACCGATCTTGAACCTTCAAACCAAACCAGGTGACTTAGAAACTAAATTCCTAAAACCAAGATTTTAACATGTTTAGCATTGAACCCAAATAAATAATACCTAAATGGATGATTTTTTCAACCAAGATAAAAACAAAGTTTCCTTGGTGAACTTATAAATCTATCCTTCAAGAATTACAACTGCCTCACTTGCAAAATGGCTTACTCGAAAGTGCCACGACTAAATTTTAGTGAAAGAAAGTAAAGAAAATATTTTAGAAAGTGAGTGAAGAGTGAGGAATGAAATCTCACCTTTCTAGATGTGAAAATACGTGGGAAGAGACCTCTATTTGTAGTCTAGAGGTCGACACAGAAAAGGAAATTTTTTGTGGCCAAAATTGATGAGCCATTTGATTGGTATAATGCTACAATTGATTGGTTGGCCTAAAAACAATCGAATAATAAGTTTTAAAAGGCATGAAAATATATATAGTCGTTTCCTATGATTAAGATTATGTCCTAATCGCTTATGGTGCACTTTTGGACTAACTCAATCGATTGGGTGAAGTGCCAATTGAAGGGCAAGAGCATAAATCTGCCCAGAGCATTTCTAATAGCTCCCAACTCAGCTGGCACAACTTCAAGGAATTTTTTGAAGTATTTTTTTGATAAAAGTAAGTTTGAAAACTTGTTTATGTGTGTATTTTATTAGCCATATACTTTACGCAAATATCCTTATACTTTTACAATGTATATTCACTTAGACATATCAGGGCAAACTTTCACATACTTCAAAACTTTTCAGATACTTCCAATCTTGTAGACACTTGCTTGAGCTTTAATTTGAGATGATGCTTGAGCTATACTCCATTTAGGTTCCATCATCAGAGAGTCAAGTTTATCAAACCCTATTGATCGGCTAGCATCTTTCACCACTTTACGCTTGGATTTAGTTATTATCATTAAGGACTATTTGTCATCATCGAAAGCACGTCCATATTTAAGAGAGCTTCCTTGAATAATAACCTACAAAACATGATTCCATATTCTCCCCCTTTTGATGATGACAATGCATCTCTCAGGGAGGTGGTAAAAGAAATAACATATATTTGTTTGGAGTAATAAAGCATCCCCTAAATTAAGTGGGAGTATACTCTACTCATCTTTAGAGTATACTTCTCTCCCTTTCTCTAAATCAAAAAGGTGGGTAAAAATGTATTGCGATAATTTAAATATGCAAACATGTTGGCAATTAAACATTTAGGAAAAGAAAAACATCACACTTTTTATTTATTGAAATTGCTAGGAATTTAAAGTATAAAAGGTAAATTGTGGAATTGAAATAGTACGGAGAATAGGAAATAAAAAAAATATTGATTATTCTAAAACACATAGATGAGATCATTCATTTCCATAAGCATCACCATCCCTTGTGGCGATTTTTTGGGTCAAATCTATGTCCTTGGCAAAATTCGGACACATTTTCAACACTTTGTAGATCTTGGTGTCTTCTACATCTTATGGATATTCTTGTTCCTCCTTGATTGTTGGGTCATCTTGTATTTCTCCATGTTTAACAAGAACTTTTATTTCTCTAGGAACAGTTTAGGTGATCCTATTGTTGATTGAGTCTTTTGTTAGACGATATGCTTCGATCTAGATGGCGAGCGGAAGTAACCCAGATCAAATTGTCTAACTGAACCTCTATCAAAAATCTCAAATATGCGTATTTTCAATCAAGGTATGATAATGAACACAAATTGATCAAAGACTACCAATTGAATGTTATGCTACAAGCATGGTCTATTCCTAATGATAAATCACACAAAAATACTATTGAGAAAAATTATCGAACACCTTGTGTGCAATAAATTTAGTTTAGAAATTTGTATGGTTTTGTTGATCTTAAAATCCAATCACAATCTAAAGGATTTTGATAAACTCAGCAAAACCTCTTTTAAAAGGTTAATCAAATGAATTAACCAAATGTAATGATCGCACAATTGATGAATTCAATAATTTGAAATTAAAAAATAAAAGATATATATATATATATATATATATATATATATATATATATATATATATATATATTATATATAGACACACACACACACACACACACACACACACACAGAGAAAGAGAGAGAGAGAGAGAGAGAGAGAGAGAGAGAGAGAGAGAGAGAGAGAGAGAGAGTATAAGGATTTGTTTAGTAGTATGGCTACGTATGCTCTCAATTCTAACTCGAATTGAGATAATGAAATTAACCTTACTTTGAAGAAGTATTTATACAAGAGAAATGTAGCAATCCAACCCTACAAATCCTATGTTTGATGTTGATTATGACACTTTCTCTTCCCTTGATCAAGTAACCCAACAATACCAATTTGATCTACCGTATCACGCTACTTCTTTGCAAGAAACCCCTTGTTCTTCAAAGCTTTCACTCAATCGAATCCAAATTGTGAATTGTTGTAACCCAAGATTTACCAATATGATTCATCGTCCCACGCTACTCCTTTGCAAGAACCTTCTCTTCAAAGCCTTCACTCGATCAGATCCAAATTGCGTAATCTTGTCCAAAACCTTCAAATCCCAAATTAATCTTGAAGAAAAACCTCAGTCAGGTTTTCTTATTTGAAACCCTCAAAGATATCAACCCATCTTATAATTCAACAACCTAAATTGGATGTTATCAACCCTAATTCTAGATGGCACTCAAGCAAAGAATGATTATGTGTAGTTTGTTTGTGTGTATGCATAAAATGAGGTTGAAGATGACGAGAACTCTTTGAAATCCCGGTTTCGTGTAGGTTTACTCTAGAACCTTACTATAAATGATGCATGTATGAAGTATTTATATGCATGCATGTATGTTTTGAGGCAAAAGGAATAAATTTGAAAAAGTTATGAATTTTTGGAAAAATACATTGCATGTATCAACCTATGTAAGTCATGTGTCGACCTGTATAGGTCATGAGTCAACCTGTATAGGTCATGAGTCGACACAAGCAATAGGCACATGAAACATAGGTTATAGGCTTTAAAAATGGAGTATATGAGCCAACCTAAAAATCAGATTTGTCGACACATAGGAAAATATTTCTTCTATGCGTCAATCTAAAGCATGAATTTGTCGACACATAGATTGCCTTGCCCATAAAAATTTATTTTTGATGCATGGAACCTTTTCAAACTCATTTCAAAATGTTTTTATGCTTCTTAATTATAAGATGCACATTTAGACTCAGAGGATACCGTCCAATATACATAAACGCTAAAGTATCCTATTTTTGACATCATACAAAATATATCTAAAAGAAAGTTGCACTCACATATTTAGCTTCATAAGGGAGTATTGTTGATTGATCCTATGGTTGAATGTTGTTAAGAGCTTGGTGATCATTGAACCATAAGGGAGTTTTGTTGATCAGTTCTCTTTAGAGCGAATCATGTGGTTAAAGATTTCTTCTACCCAATTTGTTGGAATATCTTAAGTTAATAACCATATGAGTACAACATCTTCTCTAATGATATAGCTATGGTTTATAATTACTTGGAAAGATAATCCTAGTTAGAAGATAGTGAAGGATCATAACCTTTGCTTTTAAGTGGATGGATTTGAAAGGGACTTTTCTTTTCTCCATGGGTTTAATAACAAGGTTATTTAGGGTTGTATAGTGTTTGAAGTTTATAAATCTTAGGGGTCTATCATGGGTGTAGAATTTTCCTGCAAAAGGAAGATCAAAGAGTCTTCCAAAGTTATCCTTGTGGATATCTATTTCTACTCCTCTTACCAATGTTCTTAGTGAGGTTCCTACAAGTCTTAGGTTTAAGTAAAATTCTCTTACAATATTTGGGAAGGATCCATCTGGTATTTTTGTGAAGAAATCTTTCAGAGAGGATTGATAGGTTTGATGATATAGTTTGAATTTTTAAGAGGATTGACTATATGTACCAAGGTTGAATCACCTTCTTCCCTAAGATCATCATAGCTTGTTTTCTTTTTATTAGCCCAATAGTGAAACATCTCTTCTTGGTGCTTCTCTGGGTTTTTGCATTGAGAAGGCCATGATGATACTTACGACAAGAGAACTCAAACAAGAAATTATGCTAAGAGATATGAATTTTGAGATACAAGAAATAATGAGAGCATACCTACTTATTGTGCATCTTATGATGTTTTGATTGTGTATTCCTAGAAAGGAATAAATGGGAATTATGATGATTGAAAATTGTAATGGTAAGAAAGTACAGATGTGCATGTTCCTCCTAGAAGAGCAGGGAGACTCAAAGACCTCAATAGGTTTATAACATAATATGGTGGTTAGGGCTTTCCCATAATGGCGAGAAGCCTTGTAAAATGGTGTTTTAAGGTGTTTTAGGAGATCTACTCATGTGAGGTGAGAGGCTTTGATGATGACCGATGATACTTGGTAGAAAGTGCATAGTTATAGGTCGTCGTGTGTTAAAACTGAAGTGAGACTTGTGCTATTTAGGATGTAGAGAATGTGTATGACTGAATGTTTGTCTCTCTTTTTGAGAGGAAATGTATTTAATGAGGCCTATATAGCCTAGGGTTTGAGTCACCCTGAGTGGCGTCATCTGCTTCCTTCCTCTAAGTGAAAGTTATGGACCACTTATATTTTAGGAGTTAGTGGAGACTCCTTCTTCTTGACTCACACGTCAATCACACTTTTGGGCGAATCTGCGGGTCATCGCCTGAGTGACATGACTCCTGGTTGAGGGCACCTTTATTTATGACTTTCATAAATATAACACTACATAGCCCCTCAAGCACGAGGGATTTTCTAAGGATGAAATGTTTTTAAACTCGTTCTTCATTTGAAGCGCGCCTTTCGCCGTGTCAGTGCCTTCCTAGTCGAGGGCGCCCCTCGCCTATCGTATCGTAAGAACTTCCTAAATACCCCTATCATGCTTTTGATTTCTTCATTAGATTAAGAAACTTATTGTAATG
The DNA here is from genome assembly GCF_024323335.1 of Lathyrus oleraceus. NCBI lineage: Eukaryota > Viridiplantae > Streptophyta > Magnoliopsida > Fabales > Fabaceae > Lathyrus > Lathyrus oleraceus. The sequence goes on along the minus strand of NC_066583.1, from coordinate 317,356,877 downwards.
TTCATCTTCCCTGGGGTTGTTTTTTCGAGGACCTTGAAAATCCTTGTATATATCTCGAGCACGCAGTGCGAATCAATATCCTTTCCATTATTTATTTCCAAATTTTCTAATAGAAGATGGCATTGCTTTTCCAAATCATATAAATGTTCACGAGCCTCTAAACACTTCAAGAAAATAACTTTATGTTCAAATTATGATTTTTCAAGCCCATGAGACATCAAAATAAGCTCCAAGACCTTCAGTAAGTCATATAAAGCATCTTTAATATACTTTGATGTGCGAGGTTCAATCAAAAGATTAAAAGATGGGTCAAGCAATCATCAAGAAAACAATCAAAATTGGTCTTTTCAACTGCACCCACGACATGTGTCGAAATTTGATCAAGATATTTGGAAAAAAAAGTCTAAAATCTCGTTGGTGTCAGGTGATTTTAACTTATCTAAAAGTTCAAAGTGACTCGACATTACTATTATCGTTAACCTGCAAGAATGATACAAGAAAAAAAATATTCAAACTTCATACTAAAGTTTCAAAATAAAATTGTCAAAGTACCACCTTCTTCCAAAAAAAAACTATTTTGAGAATAAAATAAAGATACAAGAATGTGGAGGTTAAAGGATTAAGGGGGGGGGGAGAGAGAGAGAGAGAGAGAGAGAGAGAGAGAGAGAGAGAGAGAGAGAGAGAGAGAGAGAGAGAGAGAGAGAGAGAGAGAGAGAGAGAGAGAGAGAGAGAGAGAGAGAAGAGAGAGAGAGAGAGAGAGAGAGAGAGAGAGAGAGAGAGAGAGAGAGAGAGAGAGAGAGAGAGAGAGAGAGAGAGAGAGACCTTTAAATACATTCATTAAAATTGATTGTTTGTAAATAATATATTCATTATATTAGAATAAGATATTATTACCTTTAAATACAAAATAAATAGAGATAACAAAAATATAAATATGTATTAATATATGAATTAAAGTAAAATAATGTATAAGCAAATGAGATTTAAGAGGATTTTTAAAAAAAATTTAACCTCTTAGCGGAACAATCCCGATGAATGGATCTTGATTAAACCATTAATCACAAATGAAATACAACATAAGGATTCTGAATGACCTCTTGAAGCGTGGTTTATCTTTGATCACACGAGTACAAAATGGAACACAGTGCTAGCCGTCTCTTATTATGAGAAAATTGACAATTAGGATTAGCAGGGGAAATAACTCATCTATTTATAGAGAGCTACTAAAACCCTAATGCTCTTATTTTGGTAATTTCTAAAATAAGTCCAATCTTATTTAATTAAAACTATTTTAATTAAATAGATATTATTTATATTTAATTAATTTTTTTAATAAAATAAAATAAAATATTAATTAAATTAAATCATATTTAATTTAATCAACAGTCAATTCTCATTTATTTAATTAAATCAAATAAATTATATATGTGCTAATGTACTAAACAATTTAAATACTATTAACACATAATTAAATTAAATCTTATTTAATATAATCGTCAAATCCACTATCAATATTCTATGTGTGTGACCCTATAGGTTCTCGTAACATTGACAATAATATTAAATTACATATTTAATATTATATACATTGAGCGGTATCTAGCAACATACCACTGCTATCCAAGTGACGAGAATGTCGTGTGATCTGACAAAATATTTCTATGATAATGATCATATGTACAATTACCCTTTTGCCCTTATATCTATATTGAACACAAGACATATAATGTGTCACCCTTGTATAGTCCAATATTTTATTCCTTTGTCATTGAGTATACTTGATAACAACAAATAAGTCAAATATCTCATATCAACTTATTTGAGTACGATCATGCATTTTACAGTCATACTTTATCCAGGGGCCCACAGATATTACTTTCGTATATGTAAGATGGGAAAATCCCATCTAGGTCACTCATGTCCCTCAACATGATTTGTAAAGTATCCATGAATCATCTTTATGATCATCCTGTCACGAACAATGTTTGATTGACAATAAAGTACTCGACTCCATATCTAGGGTCCATAGTAGTTTCATGTCAGACTTAATGTATCATTAAATATACTAATTATTCTAAGGATTCTATTATGTCATATACAAGTAACAAAATAAATACAATGCCTAATACGTATATATATTAACACACAATATATATCAATGTCATGATACAAAAATATATAAAACCAATAATGATTGGCTATTAGGACTTACTCGAACAATCTCCTACTAGCAATAGAGTCAATCAAATATTAACTTAACATCCATTTGCCTATTGTGTGCGTCAAGCATTATCTAAGCATGATACTTTATTAGGATATAGGAAACTCTTTACTATGTTGGTAATATACACGTCTTTCAATTTCAACTTTCGATATTCTTTTGAAATAAATTGAAGTGTCAAAATATATATACATGGATCGCTAATGAGATCTAGTTTTATGAACTTGTAAAATTAATTCATTATCATCGTGAATGGGATCAATAAGATCTACAATACAAAAAACACAATTTTCTTCCTAAAAATTATAAAAGCGATTCAAATCATATATTTGACCTTTATACTAAAAACGACCATTGTCTGAAGTATTTTTCAATTTATTCCGTTGTCATCCAAACATAACATTTAATTTATACTTTAATATGTTCCTTCTACATAAGATATAACAATAATGTATGTTACTGTTTTATTTAGTCCAAAAATCTAAGAGAAATCAAAACTAAAATAATTTAAAAATAAACAATCAATTTGTGTGAATGGATAAAAGAGAAAGATAGGTAGGTAGCTATAAACTAGCACCACATTTGTATGAGTAGATAAAAAATATTAAAAAATATATAATCTATATCTACCCCAATAAAATGTCATATTTTAATTTGGACCACACCGAAAAACTTTATAAAAAATATTAGGTCTCAAAGTGGTCCAATTCAACCATATGTACAGATGTGAAAAGGTAAGATATAGTATTTGGACTTTGGTCATGTATGCAAATAAAATATAAAAATTTAACATAGAGAAATAATAGTAATATAGTAAAATATTTTATATATTCTCTATATAGTTCAGAAACTGCAGGTAGAAGCTAAAAAGAAAGTAATAGAAACTAGAAACTATCCAAAGCCTAAAACCATATCATGTCTGTTTGAAGGGGACAATGGATCCCACCATTGAGAGAACTGACAAAGGGATCATATAATTTGTATACATTAAAGTACAATGGATGTATAGTGGAGACCTATGAACAACTTTGTAACATGTCCCTAACCTTACTATGATTTTATGGTTGAGTTGAAACTTGTATTTTGAAAAATCATGTGGTTGTATTGACTCTAGGTTATCATTACATGTGTTTGCAGTATGAATAGCCTTAATTTTGGGACACTAATTTGAAACATGCTCACATGCTATGATCTGATGTTTGTTATTTCAATATCTCACTCTCTAACATATGTGTTCTTTACAATCAAGCCATTCACATGGTCCATGCTCTCCATACCATAAAGCCTAGCCTAAGTCTACACAAAAGAGATTTGCTCACTAATTAAATTAGTTATAGTACTCTTCATTTCCTGATTTTGATGGCAGGCGTGTAAGTCGGATTACCATATAGAGTTTCAAATTTAAGTAGGATCTTGTTTTTCATGATAATTTGTAATAAAATAGAGACTCTATTATTATTGTGGTCAACTAATCTAATGATTGAAATTCAATCTTTTAAAATAAATAAATGAAATGTTCCGAGTTCGATCTGCGTTCTTGTATTTGATGTCCTGTACAACTATCAACTGAGCTGGTTTAACGGGACTGACTCTATTATTTTTGTCATAGTTAAACTATGACTAACTTACATAGATCTCCAAAAATTTGGGACAACTCTGATTTTAATCCGATGATTTTATATTAAAATATGTCTTTATTAGTCTTGTTAAATCAATTCAGTTGATAAATATACAAGAATATTTGAATGTATAGGTGCGAGTTCGAATCTACGACATCTCGCTTATTCATCTTTAATATGTGATATATTAGTCACTAAACTAGATGAAAAATATAATTATTAAGTTGTCGATTGCGCAAATGCAAGATTCTTAATGGAAGAAAATCAAGTTGCTCAAATTCTCCCTCTAATACATCTTTCAATCCCTTTCAAAAGTGCTTTTGATGAAACTATATTGTAAATTCTATCCACAACAGATGGGAAATTTTTTGGAAGGAGTTACCACAGTGATTGAGTTAGAATTAAACCTTTCATTTGTTTGTGTTAGGAAATGTTTGGCTGATTATCTTGGCACCTAATGAAAGATTTCAATTTTTTGTATGAATTGTCAAAACTACTTTAGTAGTAGTATATCTCTATCATTAACAACTATAATCTGAAGTAACATTTCATATAATGGTAAAAGACATAGGTATAAGGTTGAGAAAGATTAATTGATTAGTTCTTGTCAAAGTTGGGTGATAAGTTTGACTAAACATTAACTAAACAAAGATGATTATAGACATAGAATGTATCCACTAGGTTTAATAATTAAGACTAATGTACGGAAGATCAAGTTTTAATTTAAAAGGGTCCAAAACAAATGCATGCATATGTAATTTTGTAGTCATTATGTCCAAAGTGCATTCATCCATGAAATTAGTGCGTACATATGACATGATTAACTTGTGAAACCACTCCATTCTTAATTAATGATTAATGTGATTATATCCAAATTCATTAATTAGCATATTGCATAGATGATAGTAGTAGTACATTTTACAATTATTTAAATTATTCGCTTTCAAATATTGAATAATTTCACCATGCCAAACTTATCTACATATTGAAAAGTCCTATCACCTACCTAATGGAATTGAAACTTATGCTAGTCGTTTTGTTATTCATCTAAATTAGTGTTCAACTAAGAATGTTTAACTTTTTATCTTTTAGAGTATATAATTGGACTTATATATACGAGCCAATTGTATAGGGACTTGCTAATGACTATAATATTAGTTAGATTTAATATCGGGTAGGTAATCTAATCTACTATTAGATTTCTATTATAAGATAATATATGAGATGAATACATGTTGATAAATGATGATAATCCTCACCTCATAAGTTGGTTTTATAGAGTTTACTTAAATCCAAACCACTTATTCTTATAATCTATTGATAAGATATCATTCATCGATCATATTCACGCATCAAAGTTAATAGTGCTGCGTGCGAAAGTGTATTTAAAAAATTCAAGATCCCACGTTATTAAGACATAGATTTAGAAAAAGAATGAATAGAGAGCTACATCTGGGTTTTGTAAGATTAAATTAGTCTCAACTCATTGACATAGAAGACCATTGCAAATTATAATTTAACTTATAATGTTAGTCTAAATCAAGGTAATAAGTCCATTCATGAAGCCACTAGGACTCTTACTTTAAACTTCACTCAAATAGAAACATGTGGTTGAGAGAAATTGCAACCAATATATATCAAACATGGATCACCTAAACTTATCTAGACTTTTTATTACATGTGCCATAAAGAAAAAACTTCCTACTACATTAGACCAGCCATAGTCTAAACCAAATTGTCTAGATTACCAAAAACATCTCACCTAAGTACAAAGAAGAAAAAGCAAAAAAGTAGAACAAGATACATAATGTAGCCAGGGCCCCCTTTATGGACAATTTACAGAGAAGCTGTGTGTGACCGACAAAATCCAAATTAGGATTCTTGTGCATCTCAATTCATAACAACAACAAAAAAAACTCAAATCCCTTAGTTGGATTTATGATTCAATGTGTTTAGTAATTATGTTTAACAACACAAGACAAATAAGACAGTCCACACTTACTACACGTGCCACCTATTCCTCATATGGACATTTTTTGTTACATATTTTTCATTTTAATTTAAGCCCATTCTTTGATATGCTCCTTATAGACACAATGACCCATATTGTTTCTTTTATTAATTTGGCATAACACCAATATCTCTATCCTACCAACATGGAGTTCGAATTGGATCTACTTGCATTGCACTATGCAATGATATTTACTTGTGTTGATTATTTCTTCATGACAATTACAACACTACAACCTATTTCTTAACCACTATACTATATGTTAAGGGCACGTTTATTTGTTTTTTTTTATATATATGAAGAGTTGACCCTATGGATGATAAAGGTTAAATAAGGTTGGCCATGTTGAAAGGGACAAGATATCAAATCATTAATAAGATAATTGCCTAATTCATTCGTCAGGTCTTGTTGTGACTTGATAATATTCTTGTGTTGTGGATTTATTAACAAAAATAGTAGGAAAATATAAAAGAATAAATTGTTTTGAAGAAGGTATAAGTCATTTATGTATGTGAGATATTGAATTTTTGTGATTATACTATTACAAATAAACAACGATCTCATTTCACGTAAATTAAGATATAATTTCTATATATATATATATATATATATATATATATATATATATATATATATATATATATATATATATATATATATATATATATATATATATATATATATATATATATATATATATATTTAACTTGTAGCATTTAGTTTCATTTGTCTAAACAACACAAACAGAACCCTAACAAATAGCCCTAAATAACGAGAGCCATAAACACATACCATCTTCAATACGAAGATGTTATGTGTTTTGTGTTCTTGTTTTTTTTCAGAGATCCAAATCATTTTCTTTTACTTCTTCTTCATAGATATGGTACGTCAAACATCACTACTAATATTATCGTCATATTATTGTTGCTATTGTTGTTATTGTTGTTGTGGTGGTGGTGTTGAGAACCCAAACCCTAGAGTTTTTGTTGTTGTTTATATTGTTGTTATTTATGTTGTTTTTGTCGATGTTCTTGTTCTTGTTTTTGAGACCCTAAATCCTAGAGGTTGTCTATTGACGTTGTTGTTATTGATATTGTTGTTGTTTATTGACATTGTTGTTCTTGATATTGTGTTTGATGCTTTTGTTGTTGATATTGATATTGAGATCATCTTTTTTGTGATTCTTTGTGCAGATCTCATCTTGTTCTGTCTAGTTGAGTTTATTATATCTAATATCAAATGTTTGTTTCAATAACCCATCTTTTAACATATAACCTAGTAAATTGATTTTGAAAATAATCATATGCAAAATTGTATTATATATGAGATTTATGTTACACTGATTAATGATTTTCTAGCATTATTCAACACATCATTCATCTCACGTTATTTTATTGTTAAAATCTCTCAAATACTTTTAGTTTTTGTTCAACATTCTTCCATATTTGTTCAATTTTCAAGCATCAAATTTTATGCTTTCAAGAATGAATTAGTAGAAAAGGAAGTGTTGAATAAAGAACTTGAAACATTGAAGAGATTTTAACCATAAAATAATGTGGGACGAATGATGAGTTGCAAGATGTGTAAGACCCCAATTTTGACCATAAGATCCCTCATGCTATCTCATCATTGACATTGGCTTTAGGATCAGACATTGGCATCCTCCTAACCCCTCATTCATTGGGTTTGCATTGAGAGAGATCACCAAGCACATTTTGATTGTATCATACCTTATTTTATTTTGTTTACTAACCAAAATACCAAAAATATATCAATGTATAGCTTTATTTCTTTTGTAGGTAGTGTGTGCTTCCACCTATGCCCTGTCAAGCTCACAACTAGGGTTTGAGATCCCTAGTGCAAGGATATCAATCAAGAGATGGTTCACAATGGGTTCTAAACATCATATATGGATCCCAATGTTCTTCATTTATCATTTTGATCAAGAATTCATCAAGAGTTTGAAGCTTGTTTGTCTTGGAAGCCATAATTCATCTAGGTATCTTGTGTGACTTCCTCATCAAGTTTATTTAACTATTGGTCAAATATTTCAATGGATACTTTATTATACATCATATTATACATATATGATCCTCCATGAGTCCCAAATATCAAGATAACTTCAAGTTTTCAAGTTGGTTCAAAGAGGTCGACTAGAGAAAGTCAACTGGTCAAAATTGGGGTTCCCTAGATCCTATCTCCTACAATGTTTGTCATATGAAAATGATTCAAAGAAAAAATTTAATCCTTATGACATTTCAAAAAACTTTAATGTTAACATCAAGAGCTACTTTTGTTTGGAAAGTCATTTTTTTATGGCGAAAGATTATAGGTTATTTTGTTTGTGCCCTAGTTAGAAGGTCAACTTCTAAGGAACATAACTTGCTCAATTTTTATGATATGAAGTCCATCCAAGTTTCATGTTCAATTTCAAGTTGTCCTCTCCAACTTTGATTCTTTGTGGAACTTCAAATTCAACTTGCAAGGGCATGTTCCAAGAGGAAACATTATAGGTCATTTTGGGCCATTACCATTGAATAAGCAATTTTCCTCAAATTCTAAAATGCATAACTTCATCATGCCAAATACAAATGAGAACAAATTTGTGACAAAATTGAATAGGGATGAAAGAGCTACAACTTTGGTGAAGAAACCTTTTCCATTTTAAGCTCATAGGAAAAGTTATTCAAGGTGGAAGAAATGGTCATTTGACTTGGTACTTAGAAAAATTTCAATTATGTTTAATTTCTCTAACTTCCACCTCAAAATTCATCACGATCCAAGGTTCAAATGAAAAAGTGTTAAACATCAAAGTTGTTCACCTTGATGTCACCTTTCTGAAAAGTCCAAGATCATTTCATTTGGACAAGATTTGAGAGACTTGGGCATGGTTCCTTTCATAGGTTTGTTTTGGCAATATTTGAATTCAATTGTCCATTTCCTTTTGCATGCTTACATGTTAATGCTGCAGGATCCATTGTGCACAAATTAGAACAAGATCACATCATGATTTGAGCCCAAATCATTGCCCATGCATCCATGTGCCAAAGTTGCTAAAATTGGAAAAATTTTAAAGTGTGTGAAAAGCAACTTGCTAGGCTATATATACATGACCATTATGATCAGAAGGAGGATCCCTACTTGCCCAAGCTTTGAACCATTGCCTCCATACCCTCCATTAAAGGATAAACTTGAAGATTTCACTTGAAATCGAGTTTCAATTCTCCTTCTATTTTGAGATTGAAATTCCAAGAATCCAAGCCCCTATTTGATCCATTTCACTTCCTGTAAGCTTCTAGAGTCAAGCCAGGGTAAATTAGAAGCAAGACCAAGCCAAATTCAAGCTACCCGAAGGCGATTTTTCAGAAACTTTGAGCATTCGATTCTCTCTTAATTCTTCACTATTCTCTTTGATTTTTGGTTGGATGAAGTCCTACCAATGTAGTCAACAAGACTGAGTTGCTTCAAGGTCAAATCGAAGCAACTCAGATCATGAACCTCAAATTTCAAATCCATGTATCTTTCAATATACTTGGAATTGGATAAAATGGAGGCCAGATTCGAGATCATAAGCATTTTTACTTTAAAATCATGTCCACACTTTTTATTTTAGTGAAGGTTGGTGGTGGACCAGTCCGGTGAGGTCCACCAGAGAAGAAGACCGGAGCTAGGGTCCGGTGGTGCGTTGGCACTTTCCTAACCTTCTGATTTGTTTCAAACGTTTTAATCACAACCTTTGATTCAGATTACCATGTGTGTGGCGTGTTGACTAAAGCGCGTCATGGATAACACACGATTGATCATCAAATCTGCCACCTCAATTAATGAGGGAGATCTGATGACCCTTGTTTTTTTGTATTTTCTGATTTTCTATTTAATTCTTTTATTTTGTTTAATTCATAATAAATCCATTTTTAATCCAAAAAATATTGGACTTTCACCAAAAATCTTTAAATATTTTTCTTACATATTTTGAATTAAAATTATTTTTGGATTAATTTTGGTATTTTTCATGAATTAAATGTTTTTGTGTATATTTTTAATTGTTTTAAAATACTTATGACTTTTCGAAAATCATGAAATTTTTTGTCTAAGATCCTTTGACCTTGTTTGACCTAGGATAAATCCCCTTGTCATTTATTTGGTGTTTTGAAGGGATTTGTTGTTTTGTCCAAATTAAAATGCATTTTAATTCATTTTTAATGTGATTTTTAATTGATTAAATGTTTAAAAATTATGTTGAGCCATTTTTATGGTCTTGTGATGTTTGACTTTCTGTTTGTGCCTTGGTCATGATTGATTTGACTTTTGTTTGATAAAAACCATTGGATTTAGGGGATTGATGAAATGTACATTTCATCTCCTAAAATGAATGGATGGTATTGATCAAATAAAATTCCTCTCATGATCAATTTGTGTTTCTATTTCATGTAACACCTCAAAATTTGCCCTCCTCTCTTGGAACTAGCTTAGCATATTGCATTTCATTTTGTAGGACATAAGGCATTACATCTTTGCATATCATGTGAAATAAAGAAGATCATCCTCCAAAGTCTTTTTCAGAAGATAGAGAGGTTAAGAGATTCAAGCTTGAGGGTCTCATGAATTGATGATCAATCATCTGAGGGGTTGCTCTTCAATTATGGTTTTATTGGTTCCTCAAGGAGGTGGAGTATTATCTTGTTGGCAAGGATATATCACCATCATCATGGTTATATCATCCTAAAGGGGTTCATTGTGCCTGATCATGTTCTTTAGGATTAGGGTTTTGACCTCTGGTCAACCCTAATCAATGGCATTCTCCCTACCAGGGATTCTCAAGGAGATGAGGTCTTTATTGATATGGAGATCATCATATTGATTTTATTGAGCTTGTACAAGCTAGGGTTTCTTTGGAGCTATTTCATCAAGTGGTTGAGGCTCAAAATCATCTGTGCATGTTCAAGTCATCTGTCAACCATAAAAGTCAATTGTGCAAGAACTAAGGGCTAGGAGGTGGAGAAATGAGTTTCAACATCTCATTCATGTTCAAGAGAGGCTTATTCATCATGTCAAATGCATATCTTGAAGAATTTGAGGTCAGATCAAAACTTTCCAAAAATGGAAAGTGACCTGTAATTGAAAGTTTCCAAAAATGGAAAGGTTTTTGTTCAAATTCAACTTGATTGTACATCATCAAAGAAGCTTCAAATGAATTTTTGTCCAACATGAAAGTTAAAGATCTATCTCTCCCATTTCCAAAAAGTCTAAGATCATGAATTTATGATGAATGATTGAGGAGATATGATCCAATCATTATCAAGTGTGCATGGGACTTCAAAAGGGCATAACTTTTGACTCATAACTCCAAATTGAGTGCTCCTTTTTGCCAAATTCTTCTCATGACATAAACTTTCCAAAACAATCACCACATTGCATGAATTTCCATCATATGATCATTTGCTATTCCATGCCCATTTTGGAGGGAATTTTGAAAATTTAAAATTGGTGCATCATGGGAACTTTTTACCATTGCCATTGTGATTGAAAAATGATTTTAAGTGAATTAGATCATGCTTTGGTTACTGTTCACGTTCATTTACTCCATGCACCATGCAATTTTCATTTTTTGGCCAAACACCTTATTTTTGCTAATTCCAAATTAACTTTGCTTAATTTTGATTAGAAGGTGATTAGGACATGTAGCGGTGTATTCGTCACTTTATGATTTATTGATTAAACCAAAAGCAAAGCATACAAAGAATCGAGTCGCCACCGCACTTTTATTTATCCTAAGGAATGGCTAAAAAGCGAACAAAAGCCTAAGAAGTTTTACACATAGAAAACTAATGAAAAGATCAGAGAATCTGGGTAAGGGGTAAATTACGCAATGGGAAGGTGTTAGGCACCCAAAACGTCCTAGGTACTCCTAGGGAGCCCTTTTCACAATTGTTGTATAAAAAGTTTATTTGTTATGAAAATATTATTGTGCAAACATGATTGGGAAGATGAGAAAAGAATGTACAATTTTTATTGTTTTTGTGTTTGAACGGATGAACCCGTTGCCTACGTACCTTCCATGAAAGGTAAGGATCAAAACGCCGTAGTTCGGCTAAAAGATTTCCAAAAATTAGTGAATTCATTTTAAAACACAAACCCTAAGGTTTTTCATTACCAATGGGAGAAAACTCAACCTGAATCAACAATCCACCATGCGAGGACGGCTTCAACATACTAGTGAGGGGTTAACCCTATAATAAGTATGGAAGACTTACAATCAACTCAACTAAGGATAAGGTAAGATTTACATCAACCACTATGGTAATTGAAACCTATGGCTAATGTGTGAAAACATATCAATAATGGACAAAGCCACAAAACAATTGAATGGGTGTAATTAACCAATTATGAGTATTTACAAAATATGGTCAAGGTATGATTAAAATTCAATTCAGAAAGGAGTATTATCAAAAGTGAAGTTTGAAAAATCAAGGACTTAAGGTCCAGGTTTCTAATTTGAAAAGGCATGAAGATGCTTGCACAACAATTATTTCAAGTTTTGAAAGTCAACAATGTGAAAAGGTTTAGGACAAAGAGGGTATGGATAATGGAGTGTAAAACTTCTCAGAAAGGTTCACCTCTTGAGATCATATAGAAGATGATTTAAGTGTGTCCTTAGGAATAGGCAAATGAGCAAATAACAAATAAGCAAAACAAATGATACCGGATGCCAATGGCTGGACTTATACCAATCTCACAAACAAAGGCGGATACCGGATACCAATAAATGGATTTACACCAGTCTCCTAAAACAAACAGGGATATCAAATGCCAATAAATGGACTTATACCAATCTCCTAAAACGAAACACAACATGGATGTCAGATGCCAATAAATGGTCTTACTCTAAACTCCACAAGATGATCATAGGAATACAAATGCCAACAACATGGTCTTACAATTGCATCCTCACATACCACAAACAAGCAAAAGCACTAAGCAAAGAGGACATGAGTGGCCAATGAAATGGTCTTACACTCAATCCCTTCCAAATCATAGGAACAATGGCCAATGAATGGACTTATAGTTGGTTCCTCAATGGACAAACAAAGATGTGTCACAAAGATATGAAATGATGATCATGTAATAATGAACAATTAATGATGATAAATGCACCAAGGTATGCAAACAAACATGTACAGACGAACCAATAAGCAATCAATGATTCAGTTAGCACACACTATATACAAGCAATTAGGCTTAAGCAAGGGTTAGACTTTAAAGTCAACTGGAATGGGGTAAGTGTGCTCTTAACCTTAACATTGAGAGTTAAGGTGAAGCAGATGAAAGGATATGAGGGGTGTGCCTCATGCTCTTATCCCTGGTCAGGGAGAGCTTCAATAGGTTAGAAGGTGTGGGAGTTCAGAAAGTTGGAACTCTCTCCACAAGTTAATGACTCTATAGATCTTGGGTTAAGATCCACAATGCTACAACATGTAATGTGAGCAAAGGGAAGACACACAGAATAGTAGGAGATGGACTACACATCTCTTTTATCTACCAATTGCCTTATCAAAAGGACTTTTCCTGCTTGGGGACAAAGATAAACAATCACAAGCATTGCCTCTTAAGGAGGACTTCAGACAGGTGCCTGGCCAAGTAACAGGCCAGGTCTTCCAGACTACATGAAGAAGCGATGTTATACCTCAATGCTTAAGCTATCAAGCAAAGCAAAAGCAAGTTCACAAAGGAACTATAGCAACTAAGGTACCTGTTGAAACATCAAACAAATCAGTATACTATACAGACAATCAAACCAACAGTTAATATCAACAGTCAACCAATAAGCAAAGGCATAAGCCACAAGTCAATCCCAATTGAATCAACTTCAACCTACAAAACACACATTAGTAGTCAAAAGCAAATATCAAATTCTCTCAAGATGAGGCATCATCAATTGTGTAACTTGTATGTGCAACCTGAAACAAAGCTTCAAACATGAGCAACCAACCACTAGGTCAAAGCCTAGGTCAAAGAGGGGGGAAAAATTTAAAACAGAACATGAAAATTGACAAGAATCAAGTTTAATCAATCAAGAACAATATCCAAGTGGTCTCATATCAAAAGCATCAACCAATTTTATTTCATAAACAAATCATGCCAAAGTGTGCAAGTTCGAATCACAATGAGGTAAACAGAAAGAACCAAGGCAAATCAAATCAAAAATGGCTCAATAAATTCTAAGAAAAATCATGCCTAAACAGGACACATCAAATGATCAACACACCAAAAATCATGACATTTGGATAAGCATAAGCAAGTTAAAGAAATCCACTAAGTCAATGTAAGCATAAACAAGCTCAAACAAGACTACAAATGGTGCATCAACTTAAGGCAATCCTAAAACAGAAATGACATAAGATAAATGAACCAAACCAAATCCAAAATGAACTTCAATGTGTCTAGAATACATGTATAAAATTTCAAGCTCATATGATAATGCATAAGAATTTCACACATCATGGAAGTTCATCACTCATCCAAAGTCCAAACATGATAAGCCAGAAGAGAAAATCTCAAACAAATTGGAAATGGATCCAAAAGTTATGCAAAAAATCATGATCAAACCTAACACCCAGAAGTGGCATCATGCAAAAATTCAGATCATTTAGCAATTATTTGGTATGGTAAATAAAATCAGCAAGTTGGACAAGAAATGGTGTGACACACATTGTCACACCTTCATTAATCACATCATATCTCAACATCCAGAAATGAGAAAAATGCAAACTATATACCAAAATGACCATCAAGGTGTCTAGTTTATGCATGTCAATTTTCAGCTTCATTGGATTAACCATCATCATTTCACAATCAAAATAGCAAGCAAGGTGCAAGAAGACATAAGCATGAACAAACCCTAGGCAATTTAAAAATCCAACCTAGCACAAATTCTGGAAAAATCATCATAAAATAGTAGACATTACAAGAAACATTGTGCAAAAAATTTCATGTGAATTGGATCATTATTTTAGGAGTTATGAATTTTTTAATGAAGAGAAAAAAATAAAAATCATGTGAAATGGCATATGAACATGATAAGCATAAGTGAAGAAAATGCAAAAGCCAAAAGTGAGAAATGCTCTGGTCCGAATTCGAACCGTGTAGAGATTTAAATTGAGGCGCTCACTTAATGAAACACACCGTTTCATTAAGTGATGTGGCATGGCGCATAATCCTGAGCCAATCATTCAGCCACGTGAGTGCTTGTGTGGACCAATACATGAGCATTAACATAGAAACACATGCATACCGCGCGCAAGAAGATCAAAACAGTTATGGGAATCAAAACCCTAACAAACTCATGCGTGTTCATCATGTTCATCATCATCAAGATCCAATGTGCACAGAAATTAATGAAACATATATCGTTCGATTCGTCATTCAACACACATCAATAATCCAGCATCAGTTTGACCTAAATCTAACTATGTTCAGAGAATCGAGCAATGGAAGTTTCATATATCAAACTTGTAATCATGATAACTAACTCGATACTTAATGAAATCAAGAGATTCAAAGCTCAGCATAACCAGTATTGGAAGATCTACAATAAGCATCCATCAATTTCATAAATCATGGAAGTCGAAATCTAACCTTGCTGGAGAAACAGAAGTGGATTCGTGCGATCTAGGCTTGGAAAGGCTGAAACAGATGTTCTACAACTCTTGGATGAATGAATGAATGAAGAAATTCAGCTCAACAATGCTTGATCTCGATGGAATCTCCAACTGCCATGAAAGTGCATGAACTTCAACAGCTGCGATTCTTCAAGAATTCTTCACAATCTTGCTTCAATAATCTTCAATTATGCCTGTAGAAGATGAATAAACCAAGAACAAAGCAAAAGCTAACAAGAAAATTGATGAAAAAGTTGAGAGAATTTGAGATGAAAATTTTTAGATCTGAGTTTGTGAAGTTGTTGTTGTGATTTTCTGTTATGATTAGGAATATATACCCTCTGCTAATGAAACTCCTTAATCATGATTAGGCTAATGCAAAAGGAATTAGATGAAATGAAGTAGTTTATGCAAATTGCCAAAATCACCCTTATGCTCATGTGCCAATGGAACAATGCAAATTTGGCTTGGAAATGCATTGCAAAATCTGTTTGGAGGCAAAGGCAATTGATTGGAATTGAAAATAATGCACACTTTTCAAATTCACCTTTTCCCTCCAAAATTCAAATTAATTCAAGTGAAAAATGCAATATTTTTATGATGAGTTTTAATGAAATGTGATGCATGATTATGATAGAGCATATCAAGATGGAAATGTCACAAAAAAAACCATTCCAATTGGCCTTTTGGTTCAAAAGTTATGCTAGCTTGAAGTTCAAAATCCATTGACAATGATTTGATCATAACTTGCCAACAACAAATGAGAAATGGATGTTCTTGGACTTTTTGGAAAGGTGAGAGCAAGATCTTCAACTTTCATGTTTGACAAAATTTGATTTGAAGCTTGCTTGATGATGTAAATTTGAGGAGAAGACTTTTCCATTTTTGGCAGTTTGAAATTACAGGTCACTTACTATTTTTGGAAACGTTTCATCTGACCTCAAATTCTTCCATGTTGATGTTTGAAATGTTATATGAGACTTGTATGGACATGAATGAGGTCTCTCTAACCATCTCCCACCTTCAAATCCATGATTAAAGGCATAGTTGACTGGTGTTGACTTTTCTAGGGTTTCAGTTGACTGAAGAATGTTCTGATGAATTTCAAGCCTCTACCACTTGACATCTTGATTCAAAATGATATCACAACTCATATGAACTTATTATGAATGATCATGGTGCCCAAATTCTTCAGAATGGCCACCATCTATGGCTCAATGAATGCCTTTGACTGTCTTGACCTAGTGTTGCTTCATTTGCAAGTAACAAGGTTAGATGACATATTTTTGTACTTTTGGTTAGTAAACAAATGAAAAGCAATGATATACATATGCAAAACATGCTTGGTGATCAAGAACCACTCTCAAAAGATAACCCACCCACAGGGAAGGAAGGCAAAGTGTACAATGATCCTTGAGGCAATGATATGATGTGATATGATGCCATGAGGGATCTTAGGGACAAAATTGGGGTCTTACAGGACATGATATATATACATAATTGTAACAGAATTTGAGGGAATTCTAGATCTAGATCTCAAAATTTTTCTTCCCTCCAATTTTTTCTCTCTACCAAAATTCAAATTTCTTCCACATAGCACATTGATTTTCTTCTATATTCTTGTTCACTGACCCTCATTTAGTGTAGATCAAGCATTGATTTGGAAGATTCGAGCAGAATTTGTGCATAATTCAAGGAAGAACATAAAGATGGAAAGTGTTATTTGAGCAAGATTTAAGCTTCTCCAAGTCTCAATTTCAACTTCAAACTTCATAACAGTGATATAGGAGTGGATTTACACGCTTGCCAAGCCTTGGATCTGCCACTACCATTGTTGGATCTTCAAGAGGTCAAAAATTTGAACCTCTTAATTCATGATTTTATGTGCATATTATTATAGATCTTTCCACGCTGAAAATTCTGATCTAAATTTCATAAAAAATGGATGATTATTGAGTGAGATATGCTTGATTAAAGTTTGACATGTTGAAATGTTTTTGATCGATTCTCACGATTCATGATGAATTAGCTTTAGATTTTGGTTGATTTGTAACCTACATTGCATGACCTTTCTGATGATATAAAAATTTTAAAATTCTGGATTTTTTTTTCGTGAACAGTAACCACCACCGTCTTCATGAAGAAGACGGTGGTTTCCGCCCGTAGCGTCCACCTAGCGTCCGTTTAGTGTCCGCCTGGTTTTGTACTAGGGCACAGCGTCAAAACGACGCCGTTTTGTTCCCAGCGCCCTCCCTCGGTTCGATTCCGCCTGGAAGCGTTTTTTCAAATTTTATTTTCATTTCCACTTTTCCCTCCAAATTCCATGTGCATGATCATTTTTATTTCATTTTTTCCATGATCTTCAAAAAATCATAACTAATTGTAGAATGATCCAAATAATTCCAGGTTTTTTGCTACTTGATCCTTGAAATGTCTAGAATTTTATGATGTTAATTTCTGGAATTGTGCCTGGCTGGATTGTGAATTGTGTTAGACTATGTAAACATGTATACTCTTGTGACATTGCCTTGTTCTTCCTATTGTGAAATGCTTGATATTGATCCAAATTCCGTGAAATTTTGCATGATTGTTCCTAACATGTTGATGGATGTTTGAGGCTTGATTGTGCATTTTTCTCATTTGCCATTTCTGTTTTATACACATGCTTGTATGGTGTGACAATTTGTGTCACACAATTGGATGATCAACTTGTACATTTTCATTTCCATATCAAATGAGCTTCTCTGTTTATGATTTTTGGTATGTTGATTCTATTGGACATGTTGTATGCACATGATATTTTCCAGGATTGTTTGAATCATTTCTGTTTTGATTTGGAATTTTTATTCTCAAGGTCCATTTGAATGCTTTGAATTTGTCTTTGACTTCTCTTGCTTATTACATGCCCTTGCTTGTGGATTTTGATTTGGTCCTTTTTAGGACATGTTCTCCTTTGTTTGAAATTGCTTCATGTTGAATATCAAGTTCTGTTTTGGCTTTTTGATCCACTTTTGACCGTAGGCTTTGACCTAGTGGTTTGGACTTACATGTGAGCTTTGAATTTCAGGACCAAGCATCCAATCTCCATGGTTGATGTTGCTTCACCATTTGAATGTTGATATTTGCTATTGATTGCTAACATTTGGTTGTTTTGTAGGTTGATGATAATTCACTTGAGTGTTTTCCTTATGGCTTACATGTTGTACATTGGGATTGTCTGTTTGTTGTTGGTTGTTGTCTGTTTGCCTGGATACTGTACTGATTTGTTTAGTTGTTTACACAAATACCTAAGTTGCTTTAAGTTCATTTGAACTTTGCTTTGCTTGTGGTTGGCATACCGCTTAGGTAAATTCCTATTCTCCATGTAGTCTGGAAGACCTGTCATGTTATGTTGGCAGACACCTGTCTGAAGCCCTCCTTAAGAGGCAATGTTTGTGGTTGTTTATCTTTGTGCCTCGTACATATAAAGACCTCCTAAGTGAAGAGGCATTGGCAGATAAAAGGGATGTGTAATCCATCCCCTGCTACTCAGTTGTGTCATTCATCTTGCTCACACCCTGTGTTGATGCACTTTGAATAAAAACCCAAAATCTTGTTGTGTCAAGTCATGTGTGCTATTTGCTTTTGATATTTATCTGCTTAGCTTCTCATCTCCTTTCTGTAGGAGTCGTATGATCAACTTTTGAGGAAGTTGACGTACGTAGAGATAGACTTGAGTTGACTCACTGCCTGTGTGAGTCAAACTCTTGTTAGAAACCTCAACCTAGGAATATTGTAGATTACATGATAACTATTAGGCTCGAGTCAGTCTCCCTTTTAGTTTGTCATTTCCCAGTCTCTGGTTAGGATAGAAATTTCTCCCCTGTTCAGGGGAACTACGTTGCCCTGATCCTCATACCAGATGAGGTACGTAGGCAGGAGATCATGTGAGATCTCTCCGGGCACCCTTTTTCTTTTTGGTGTGTGTTTGTTTGTGTGTTCGGAGTCTGATGTAAGTCCAGCGATTGGCATTCAGTTTCCTTGTTTGTGTTTGTTGTTTGGAGTCGTACGTAAGACCAGCGATTGGCAGTCGGTTTCCATTTGTGTGTTTGCTTCGATGTATCAGCGTCTTTGTGTTGTGTTTTGTTTTGGCGTGCGTTAGCCAAACTACGGTAGCTCTGATTCTCATTCCAGATGAGATACGTAGGCATAGGATGCGATGTCCTAGCGAGCCCATTCCCCTCTTCTTCCATATGTGTTTCTTATCCCAGTGTGTGTGCATTCTTTGAGCAGTTTTTTTAGCAACCTTATTCTTTTCTTCTGAGCGTGGATCCCGTCGAGTACGACGGACGTGAGGGGGTGCTAATACCTTCCCCCTGCGTAACTGACTCCCGATCCTTGCATCTCCGGTCGCAAGACCATTTCCTTTCCAGGTTTACTTCGAGCGTTTCCTTTCCCTCCTTTGGGATAAATAACGCACGGTGGCGGCTCTGTTTGTTTGGTTTTCCCGCCGGTTGTTTTTCGCGGATGCGACAGCTGGCGACTCTGCTGGGGACTAGAAGTTGACCTCTTACTGGTCCATCTTCCCTAAGCGAGTCAGTCCTAGCGCTCTCTAGGATAGTTTTGGTTGCTTTTACTGTTTTATTTATTGCATTTATGATTATTATACTGTGATTGTATATATTTGCATAAATGTTTGCATGCATCATATTGTCATTATGATGATTCTGTACAGGTTGGTTCCTCTGATTTGGGGCGGGTGTTCTGAGTGGGGCTAAAACCCAGGCCCGAGTATACACCTAGGATTAGTGTGGTCTCACGTTCCTCACATGTTGGTTGGGCATGTTGTTGCAACGTGACATACCATAAGCCGGACGAGGTTCATCTGAGAGAGCTCCTCTATTGTGGAGTATTCTACTTTGGTTGGGTTACCTCTTTTGAGCTATTGACTTCGGTGACCGTTCTTTCCCGGATCTTTGGTTCAGACGATCTTATGAGAGCTACAACGACACACCTGAAAGGGCAAACCCGTTGAGTATCTTTGCCCGATTGTCGAGACCATTATCCGCCTTAGGATGACCTGATTAGAATTCACCTATGAAGGGAGGGTTTGATTCTTACAGATGCATGTTCTGATGGTGACTCTTTGTTGGTGACTGTTGGGTCCTATTTATAAGTCGGATTTATGGATATTTATTTCTGAGACGCCGGAGTTCTGTCCGTGGTATTTATCAGTGGGGATCCGTTTATTTCAGGATTCCCTGGGTTGATTCAGAGATTGTTGTGGCTATCAGTTCAGTGTTTTCTCTATGATGATGGTGATGATGGTGATGTATCCTTCCGTTCCGTTTATTTCGGAACCCCAAGTCGGATTTGTGGTTACTCAGTACCTCAGATGGTTGTGATCAGTTCAGAGACCGGGGCTTCTGTACAGTTGATGATTAGATGACTTGGAGGATGGCACAGTGCATTGCATTCATACATCAACATCATTCACATTTTGCATTTATCCGCATCTAACACATGTTTATCCATATGCAGGGGACATTCTTGATTGAGATCCTGGTTGAGAGACTTCTTTACTCAGATATGAGGCCCGGTTTGAAGGACGATGTTGTCTACAGTTTCTTTGATCCAGAGATCAGTGTGCTGAAGGAGATGATAGCATTGATTACGCCTGACCATGTGGGGATGTTCCGTGAGACTTATGGGGGTATTCTGAAGATGTTTTTCAGGCTCACTGACAGGGATAGGAGCACCATCCATACTCTTCTCCAGTTTTATGATCCGGGTTCGAGATGCTTTGTCTTCCCGGATTACTTGTTGGGGCCTTTGATGGAGGACTATGCCAGCATCCTGGGTATTCAGATCAGAAATCAGGTTCCTTTCTATGCTACTAAGGAAGAACCTGATGTTGGTGGGATCTCCCGTGCTCTTTATTTGAGTCCAGAGGTGACTAAAGGAGGTCTGAAGGAGAAGGGGAAGTTGCCTGGTTTTCATTTGAGATTCCTGGAGGCTAAAGCCAAGGAGCATGCTGTTTTGGGTGATTGGAAGGCTGTCTGTGCTTTGATTGCTGTGAGCATTTATGGAATCATCCTGTTCCCTAATCAGAAGAACTTTGTGGATATTAATGCCATTCGGGTGTTCGTTCAGAGGAATCCTATTCCTACCCTGGTTGGGGATGTTTATTACTCGGTCCATAATCGGAACGAGAAGAGGCGTGGGGGATTGATCAGATGTTGTGCTCAGCTACTATACAAGTGGTTCATGGGATATTTGCCTTCTAGGGGTGCTTTTGTTCTTCTTGACCATACTGTAAATTGGGCAACCAAGTTGATGGGTTTGCGAGCCAAAGACATAGCTTGGACTCATAGTAGTGGGGCTGGACAAGATTTCATTTGCAGTTGTGGGAGTTTTCCCAATGTGCCTCTTATAGGAGTTCAGGGTTGCATTAATTATAACCCGACACTTCTTAAGAGACAAATGGGATTCGCTATGGAGGTTCCTCCTCTCAAGAGTGAGATTCAGGAAACTTTCTACTTTCCGGTTGAGGGTAACCAGTCACGGTTGAGGCAGGTGTCTGATGCATGGCGCATCATTCAAAGGAAAGGCAAGTTTTCTTGGGGTAGGGCTAATAACAGGTCTTTTCCTCCGTTTGATGATTGGCTCAGCAAGAGAGTGGAGCTCACTCGTCTACCATTTCCTGTGGGTGATCCTTGGTATCCGTTGATTGAGGAATCCCATTCTTCTGTTAGTATGGAAGAGTTCCTTGAGATGAAGAGGGAGAGAGACCAGTTTCACGCAGAGAAGACTGAATTGGAGATGAGTGTTGCTAGAGTCCAAATGGCTAATCAGGAAATCAAAGGGAAAATGGAAGACCAGGATAAGAGACATGCTCTTGTGGTAAAGCGCTTTGAGATAGACACCACTTATTATGGCAAGGTCAGCCAAGCTTTAGAGTCATCTACGAGGGAGCACGACATCACCAAGGAGAGGTTGGCTAGAGCTTCGAAGGTCATCGAAGATGAGAAGAGGAGACAAATCCTTGTGAGGGATCAGAGGGAAGACAGAGTCAGAACCCTTATTGCCGAGTGGGAGGCAAAGCTGAAGATTAAGGAAGAAGAGAACGTGAAGATCATTGCTGAGAGAGATCATTATATTGCCGAGAGAGATCATTATCTTGCTGAGAAGGATCATTACTTCCGACAGATGAAGATTCACCAGAAGGAGATGGGGAGATTGCAGCAGGAGAACACCGAGCTCAGGTTCGCCGCGAAGTTTACCAGGATGGTTGATGATGTAGGGCCTTCTGTGGGACCTTCGTCAGTTTAGACCTTTCTTATTTGTGTTGGATTACCGTCAGGCCTGTTGACAGAATTCACTTGCTTGTATTTCCTTTCGGTTTCTGGAGAATTGTAATTTGATTTGTATCAGACTTGATGTATGACTCTTGCACTTGCAGTGCACTTTTGATATACAGTGGTTATTTTCATTCAGTGATTGATCTTCAAAGCTTTATTTGCTTTCCTGTATGCACTTACATAGCACACACATGGTTGGGTGATATCTTTGCTAAATCATATATCTCTGCTCTGTATGTCAAAATCAATCGATGAATGTCAAAATATTGCTGCCGGATTATTATCTGTCTCGATGAAGCCAGGATCGAAAGATAGAGTGTTTCTCATATGGATAGACATCGCATTCATGCATGAATCATAATAACTTGTCTACTATTTTGCAGGTGTCAGTTTCTAACGTGCTTGATTGTTTCAGGAATCATTGCTCGCGCACGTAGAATCATTCCTTTGCACGCAGCACGTCCGCACAGATATCCTACCAGACGCAACACATCCAAGCTGATGGATCTACCCAACGCCGATATTCTCGAGCTGAAGGAGAAAATGAGCGAACTGATCAATGTCATGCAAGGGTTCACCGTGGGACAAAAAGCACTTGCTGATAAAGTGGAGAAGCTCGAGCGGGCTTCAGCTGCCAACAATGGTAACAATCAGGAAGGAGTGTCCAACAATGGCCTTGGGGGTTCTAGGGATGGAGGAGATCTCATAAAGAAAACTACTGCTGGTGTGGTGATAAATAATGGGGGTGGTTTTGGTGTTGCCACAGGCGGTGGACCAGGGCCGATAGGTAACAATCTGAAGGACAGTCTGTTTCCTCCTTTCTTCGGGGCCGAGGAAGATAGAGAAGAAGACCAGTTCTCCGTGCTTAATGAACAGTTCGGGCAGTGGGGTGTTCAGCCACCAAATAAAGAAATTCAGGTGCTGGCTGAGAAGATAAGGGCCTTGAAAAGCTATGCTACTCCGGGGGTTGTCAACATGTCGAACATGGGGCTGGTTGAGGGGATTGTGATCCCACAAAAGTTTAAAGCGCCTGCGTTTGACAAATACAATGGGAGTTCTTGCCCAGAAACTCACCTCCAGGCATTCGTTCGAAAGATTTCTGCTTATACAATGGACCAAAAGCTTTGGATATACTTTTTCTAGGACAGTCTGTCTGGTGGGTCTTTGGAATGGTATACCAAGCTGAAATCTTATGATATCAAGAGCTGGCAGGATCTTGGAGATGCATTCTTTAAACAATATCAATTCAATGCTGACATGGCTCCTAGTCGTACCCAGCTGCAGGGTATGTCTCAGAAGCCAAACGAGGGGTTTAAAGAATATGCACAGAGGTGGAGGGAGTTGGCTGCCCGAGTCCAACCTCCGTTGGTAGATAGAGAAATGTCTGATCTATTCATGGGAACCCTCCAGGGGACCTTTGCTGAAAGAATGGTTGGATGCCCGGTTACTAATTTTGCTGATATAGTGGTGGCCGGTGAAAGAATAGAGAGCTGGTTAAAGATGGGGAAGATACAGGGTAGTGCTTCGTCGTCTGGATCGAAGAAGCCCTTTGGGAATGGCCAACGTAAGAAGGAGGGTGATACAAGTGCTGTGTATACCCAAAGGGGACAGAGTAGGGATCGTTACTACCAGCACACTGCTGCGGTAACTATTCCTGCTGATAATCAACAACAACAACAGCATCAACCACCGCAAAAATAACGACAGCCATTTCAACAGAGACCGCAGAGGGCTGGGTATCAAGTGAGAGGGCGAATGACTGATCGTCAATTTGATAGGCCACCTGTACCATATTCTTTCCTGTTGAAGAAGTTGAAGGACTTGGGGTTGGTTCAGCTGAGAACTTTGGCTCCTTTGAGACCTGATCAAAGGCCTCCTAACTATGATGAGAACGCCAAGTGCGAATTCCACTCTGGTGCCCCTGGACACAATGTGGAAAATTGTAAAGCATTTAAACATGTGGTCCAGGACCTGGTGGATTCTAAGGCTATCAACTTCGCACCGTCTCCAAATGTTAATGCTAATCCCATGCCCGCGCATGGTCAAATGGGGGTGAATGCGATTTCTGAAGATGGTGGAAGAATTGGGCTGACAGAGGTAGACCAGTTGAAGACTCCGTTGGCTGAGGTCAAGAGGCAACTATTGAAGAATGGAGTCTTTCCGGGCTGTGATGGTTGTTGTGTTGCGTGCACTGTTGCCATTAATGGGTGTGTTAAATTGAGGGAGGTTGTCCAGAGGATGATGGATGAAGGAAGCCTCAGGTTTGAGAAGTTTGATTCGGAGAAGGAGGATATCTCCATCATAACCATCTATTTCGATCCGGTCGATTTGTCAACGCTGGCAGATGCGGCCCCGGTTACTATCACGGTACCTGGACCAATTCCTTATGACAATGACGACGCGGTGCCGTGGCATTATGGTGGAGAAGTCTATTGCAATGGTGAGAAGTTGGATGATCAAGCTGCAGGTGAAACCACCGTTTCAAAGGTGGATAATGCCGGACCCAGTGGTTTCACTCGCAGTGGAAGGTTGTTTGCACCTGATACTTTAAGGAGTGGAGATGGGGAAAAAGAAAAGAAGGATAAGGCCGAGGATTTAGCCAGGGCAAGAGGGAAGCAGGTGGTAAGCGAGGGTACTCCTGTGGTGACACCGGCGCCTGGTGGGTCGGAAAGAGAACTTGATGATGAAGCTGAAGAATTTTTGAGAATCATCAAGAAGTCAGAGTACAAGCTTGTTGACCACTTGCAACAGACTCCATCCAAGATCTCAATCTTGTCCTCATTGCTGAGCTCCGAGGGGCATAGGGAGGCTTTGCTGAAAATATTGAA
The DNA here is from genome assembly GCF_024323335.1 of Lathyrus oleraceus. Taxonomy (NCBI): domain Eukaryota; kingdom Viridiplantae; phylum Streptophyta; class Magnoliopsida; order Fabales; family Fabaceae; genus Lathyrus; species Lathyrus oleraceus. The sequence goes on along the minus strand of NC_066583.1, from coordinate 317,331,199 downwards.
GAGAGCCTATGTGCCCTAGGAGATAACAATCAATCAGTTGGAGACGGTGGTGTCAAATGTCAATGCCAGCCATGGGCTGGGTTTTACTGATTTGGATCTGACTGTGGATGGGCGGAACCATAATAGGGCATTACACATTGCGATGGAGTGTAAAGGAGCGGTGCTCTTGCACGTGTTGGTTGATACTGGCTCATCGCTCAATGTGTTGCCGAAAAAGGCCCTGGCAAAGCTGGACTGTGAAGGGTTAATCTTGAGGCCTACAAATTTGGTGGTGAGAGCCTTTGATGGTTCTAAAAGGGCTGTGTTCGGGGAAGTGGAGCTCCCCGTGAAGATCGGGCCCGAGGTGTTTAAGTCCGTATTCTATGTCATGGACATTCAGCCGGCATACAGTTGCCTGTTGGGTCGCCCATGGATTCATGCTACTGGGGCAGTGACTTCAACTTTGCACCAAAAATTGAAGTATATCTGGGATGGGCAGGTCGTCACAGTCTGTGGAGAGGAAGACATCTTTGTCAGCCACCTATCATCATTCAAATATGTGGAGATGGACGGTGAAATTGTTGAAACACCAAGTCAAGCATTCGAAACCGTCAAGGTGGAGAATGCTCTCTTTGCCAAAGAAGAGGAGAAGCCGTCCACTTCTTCATACAAGCAGGCCGCTGAGGTGGTGAGGAGTGGAGAAGCTCCAGGATGGGGAAAGATGATGGACATCGCCGCCAAGAAAGACAGATTTGGAGTGGGTTATCAGCCGGGCCGAGGCTTGTCTGGACAGGGCAGAGGACGTCATCCGCCGTTCACGTTCACCAATGCTGGAATGCTGGATCCAGATCACATCTGTATGGTGGATGAAGAAGTTGACAGTGACTGTGAGATTGATCAATGGATAAAGCCGTGTGTACCAGGGATGGAGATCCAGAACTGGAAGGCTGAAAAGATCATCACTGTCACTCTACGTGAAGAGTAATATTTCCTGTTTTTCAATTTTATTTGCATGAAAGCCATACGTTTTTCCCGAAGCGTAATGGTTCATTGTAAGGGCCACCTCATGTTTCATTTTGCAAAATTTGCATCAGTAATAAATGGATGTTTTTCATTAAAAGCGGTGTTCCCTGTTTTTCATTTATTTTTGCAGTTTAATAAAAACAAAAATAAAAATGGCAATGTTTATTTTCATTTTCCTTCTTTTAATTGGCTTCACTCCGGTTCTAAAGAAATGCATGGATCAACATTCATGCAGATGCGATCTTTCTCCGGATCTCATTGATAACAATCCTGTTACACCCTCATATGACTTCGACAATCCGATCTATCATGCCGAAGAAGAAGGCGAAGAAGATTGTGAACTGCCGGAGGAATTAGCCAGGTTGTTAAAACAAGAGGAGAAGGTGATTCAGCCGCATGAGGAGCAGGTTGAGGTTGTGAATCTGGGTACAGAGGAGGTCAGAAAAGAAGTGAAAGTTGGGGTTGCTTTGGAGGCAAATGTTAAGAGCAGAATGGTAGCCTTGTTGAAAGAGTATGTTGATATCTTCGCCTGGTCTTATCAAGATATGCCAGGGTTGGATACCGATATCGTTGTGCACAAGTTACCGTTGAGAGCAGATTGTCCTCCAGTGAAGCAGAAGTTGCGCAGAACTCGACCTGAGATGGCCATGAAAATTAAAGAGGAGGTTCAGAAGCAGTTGGATGCTGGTTTCCTCGTTGTCACTAATTATCCGCCTTGGGTCGCGAATGTTGTGTCGGTGCCGAAGAAGGATGGGAAGGTGAGAATGTGTGTGGACTACCGGGATTTGAATAGAGCTAGCCCGAAGGACGATTTCCCACTACCTCACATCGATGTGTTGGTAGACAATACAACTCAATTCTCGGTGTTTTCCTTCATGGATGGCTTTTCTGGCTATAATCAAATCAAAATGTCGCCAGATGATATGGAGAAAACAACGTTCATCACACCGTGGGGAACTTTTTGCTATAGGGTGATGCCATTTGGTCTCAAGAACGCCGGTGCTACTTATCAGAGGGCCATGGTGACTTTGTTTCATGATATGATTCATCATGAAATCGAATGCTATGTTGATGACATGATAGTAAAGTCCCAAACAGAGGAGGGACATCTGGTGGATCTTGCCAAGTTGTTTGACCGGCTGAGACAATTCAGACTGAGGTTGAATCCGAATAAGTGCACTTTCGGAGTGCAGTCCGGTAAGTTGCTGGGGTTTATTGTAAGCGAAAGAGGAATCGAGGTTGATCCTGCTAAAGTAAAAGCAATACGAGAAATGCCTGAACCGAGAACAGAGAAAGAGGTTCGTGGTTTCTTAGGTAGATTGAACTACATTTCACGGTTCATATCTCATCTAACAGCCACGTGCGAACCGATATTCAAGTTGTTGAGAAAAGATCAAACTGTCAGGTGGAATAATGATTGCCAAGTGGCATTTGAAAAGATAAAAGAGTATTTGCAGGAGCCTCCGATTCTGATGCCTCCTGAGGAGGGACGACCGTTAATTCTGTACTTGACGGTCCTCGAGGGGTCTATGGGGTGTGTATTGGGGCAGCATGACGAGTCTGGTCGAAAAGAGCATGCCATATACTTCCTTAGCAAAAAGTTTACCGACTGTGAAACAAGATATTCACTGCTCGAGAAAACTTGTTGTGCTTTGGTCTGGGTTGCTCGCCGACTAAGGCAATATATGTTGGTTCATACCATTTTATTGATTTCCAAGATGGATCCAACCAAGTACATTTTTTAGAAGCCAGCATTGACTGGACGGGTTGCAAGATGGCAAATGATTTTGACTGAATACGATATCCAGTATACCTCTCAGAAAGCAATCAAGGGGAGTGTATTGTCTGATTACCTCGCCCAACAACCTATTGAGGATTATCAACCAATGAAGTTTGAATTCCCTGATGAGGACATCATGTTTCTCAAATCGAAAGATTGTGAGGAACCAATCCCGGAGGAGGGGCCTGACCCTGAATCCGAATGGATTCTGATGTTTGATGGGGCCGTTAACGTGAATGGTAGCGGAGTTGATGCTGTTTTGGTTACGCCGAAAGGATCCCACATTCCTTTTGCTGCCCGGCTGACATTTGAGTGCACTAACAACGTGGCTAAATACGAAGCTTGTATCTTGGGGATTGAAGAGGCGATTGATTTGCGGATCAAAAACCTTGTCATATATGGCGATTCAGCTTTGGTTGTGAATCAGGTTAACGGAAAGTGGTATACGCATCAATCTCATTTAGTGCCATATCAGGATTATACGAGGAAATTGTTGACGTTCTTCACCAAGGTGGTACTGCATCATGTGCCTAGAGAAGAGAATCCTTTGGCAGATGCTTTGGCTACTCTTGCTGCCTTGATTAAGGTGCGGTGGTGGAATCAGTTCCCTAGTATTGAGGTGGGACGTCTAGATAGACCGGCTTATGTATTTGCTGTTGACACAGCGCCTGATGATGAGAAGCCGTGGTATTACGATATCAAGCGCTATTTGGAAACCCAAGAATATCCTGAGGGAGCATCCAAGAAGGACCGAAAGACTCTGAGGAGGTTGGCCATGGTGTTCTACCCGAACAAGGATGGGGTTTTGTACAAGCGGAATTTCGATTGGGTTTTGCTCAGATGTGTTGATGACAAAGAAGCAAGCCAATTGATGAAAGAGGTTCATGAGGGGTCGTTTGGTACCCATGCCAGTGGAAATGCAATGGTGAAGAAGCTGTTAAGAGCTGGATATTATTGGATGACAATGGAGGCCCAATGTTTCAATTTCGTGCGGAAGTGTCATAAATGCCAGATTTATGCTGACAAGGTGCACGTGCCTCCGAATCCGTTGAGTTTGATGTCATCTCCGTGGCCGTTTGCTATGTGGGGCATTGATATGATTGGAAAGATTGAGCCTACGACTTCGAATGGGCACCGGTTCATATTAGTGGCTATTGATTACTTCACCAAATGGGTGGAAGTAGCCTCTTATGCCAATGTGACGAAGCAGGTCGTTGCCAGGTTCCTGAAGAGAGACATCATTTGCAGATATGGGCTTCCCGAAAGGATCATTACTGATAATGGTTCTAATCTCAACAATAAGATGATGGCAGAACTGTGTCGTGAATTCAAAATCGAGCATCACAATTCTTCTCCTTATCGTCCGAAGATGAATGGGGTGGTCGAGGCAGCTAATAAGAATATCAAGAAGATTGTGCAGAAGATGGTCGTGACTTATAAGGATTGGCACGAGATGTTGCCATTTGCACTACATGGGTATCGAACCTTGGTACGTACATCTACGGGAGCAACACCTTTCTCGCTTGTGTATGGGATGGAAGCCGTGCTACCGGTTGAGGTCAAATTCCGTCGTTGAGAGTCCTGATGGATGTGAAATTGCAAGAGGTTGAATGGGTAAGGACTCGGTATGAAGAGTTGAGCCTGATTGAGGAAAAGAGGCTAGCGGCCATCTGTCATGGGCAGTTGTACAAGCAGCGGATGAAGCGTGCTTTTGACCGAAAGGTACGACCTCGGGTATATCACGTAGGTGATATGGTGCTTAAAAGGATCCTTCCTCCTCAAAACGATCGTAGGGGCAAGTGGACACCCAATTATGAAGGTCCATTCGTGGTCAAGAAGGTTTTCTCTGGCGGAGCCTTGTTGTTGGCGACCATGGATGGCGAGGATTTTCCATCCCCTGTGAATGCGGACGCAGTTAAAAAATACTTCGTATAAGAGACCCGCTGGACGAAAAGAATAAAATAGTCCAGGCAAAAATTGGAATCCCGGCGAACCAAGAAAAAAAAGAAAGGTTCGGGCAAAAATTAGGGATAAAAGGAAAAAAATTGTACACCCGGCAAGTCGAAAACCTGAAAAGGCGGCTTGGGCAAAAAAGGGTATCCCGGTGGACTGAAAACCCAAAAGGGCGGTCCAGGCAAAAGAGGGATTGAAACGAACAACTGCGTCTAGCATGATCGTTTACTTTGGTTAAGACACCATGGATAATCCTCGGCAGGGATCGGTCAGAAGCGTCTTGTTCAGGAGGCAGAAAGCACGGAGAGTCTTGAGAATATATGGGGTGTAACCGAGTTGGAACTCGATGAGATCACGGTTTTCACATTACCATTAGGATAGATTTTTCCTTTTGTGTGCAATTACCTCTTTTCAGGAATTGCTTCCTGTGTATTGCTCGGTTTTGAGCCACCCTTTTTCAATCAATAAAATGCATATTCAGTCAAATAATTTTGTTTTTGTTTTTCATTACTGCTTTGATTGCAAAAACATCCAGTTATTTTTGATAAAGAATCTTTGCATTTTAAGACATACAGGTCCCTTCCAATGCATGTTTATAAGATTGAAAACTTGAAATCTTATTCGGAAGGTGGAGTGACCCAAGTGTTGAAATTTTGACACACCTGGGGCACGTTTTCATCTAACAATCTCTTTTGCAGGTGCTGTTAGATATTTTCACTCACTTGCAGGTTGTGATGTGAAACTTTTGACAAGAGATCCCCGTGGAGTCCAGTCGGGGACGAAGAATTGAAGAATGGTGAAGAAACGGCGAAAGACGCGCGACGATCCTTGAGTGTTAATCAAGAAGACTCTTCAAAGTCTGAGGACTGGAAAGTTTGTATGAATCTGAGGAGCTCGATCCCCGTGGAGTACGGAGAAGGCAAGAATACAAGATGATGAATCAGAAAAGTCCAGACGAGTCTGGGAGCTCTCAAAAGTGGAAAGCTGACACTGGATTTGGATGTTGAATACCAGGGTTCGACGAGTCGACGGGTGTTCTGTGCCAGACTTTCCTTGTTTCCCCAAACAGGGTTGGGATTGTTACCTCCTCAGCAGATTCAAGGTCTGTGACTTCCCTAGCAGGGTCGGGATGGTTATACCCCCAGCAGGTTTGAGATCGGTTTTTCCTCAGCAGCCAGGCCTGAAGGTTGCTATTTCCCAGCGGAGGTGTCTGTTGGTAGTTATTTCCCATAGCATGGCGGAGCTTGTTAAGTTCCCCAGCAAGTCGAAGATTGTTGTTTTCCCCGCAGAATGCATTGGGAGTTTCTTCCCCAGCGAAGTCCCCAAGTGGATCGGGTTCAGTGGAGGTCATCCCTGGTAAGGGTGGTCCTTTCCCCAGCAGCGGTGCTATTCCCCAGCAGGGTGGAGATTGGAGTGTTGTCGAGTTCCTCAGCAGAGTGCCTCGAGCTCCCCAGAAGAGTCCCTTGAGGGGGATAATTTTTATGCATTCATCATTTAGATAAGCATGGCATATTGCATACCTAATTGCGTAGCATTTCCATAGTTATGGAGCATTACGCTGAAACAAATCATGCATCATCATTGCAAGCATAAGCTAGTCTCAAGCCGTGGTTACCGTTTGAGATTTGGTTTCGCCAGTTGGTGAAGATGCTACTCAAGCCGTGGTTACCGTTTGAGGAGTGGTTTCGCTGGTTGGAAGATCAGCATCAGCATTGCAAGCATCAGTTACTCAAGCCGTGGTTACCTCCTGAGAATCAGTATCACCGGATGGTGAAGATGTCACTCCGAGGAGTTTAGCATCGTGGCGTTGAGACAACGGTATTCCCCCCAGTAGTGCGATACTGGAGGAGATTTCTGTCGTGCGAGATAGAAGTGGGAAGATGTTACTCTGAGGAGTTCGGCATCATGACGTTGGAGCAATAATGTTCCCCAGTAGTGCGATATTGGAGGAAAATTTTCTGTCAGGCGGAGATGGAAATGAAGATCAGAGAACATTACGCGATCAGCGCGAAAATCAAAGAATGGAGAGAAGGAAGTGTTACGACATTTTCTGGAGAGCGGGGTTCAAATGGAGATTGGAGTTGAAGATTATATCCGGGATGAGGTCCTCAGGATTGTCTCCTGATCATGTGTCATCTTAGACTTTAGCTGAGGCCAACAGAAGTCGTTATGGGTGTCTTCTGAGGAAGAAATGCACATGTTACCTTCCTGTTGTGAAGGTGTACCCTCTGATATGTCGCCATCAGAGTGGTGTTTTGGTGTTATTTCCGACGTTGCCAGCGGAATTATCACAACAAAATGGAGAACGGGGTTCAAATGGAGAGAAGGAGATGCTGGGCATTTTCTGGAGAGCGGGGTCCAAATGGAGAAAGGGAGACACAGGGTGTTTTCTGGAGAGTGGGGTTCACAACGACGATCACGAGCTATCGTCAGGCGACTGGGGTTCAATTGGAGAGCGGGGTTCATTGTTTGGCAAACAAGACTACTATGAAGGTGTCGGGGTTCAACTGCGGTGATCCGGGATCATCTGCACGAAAGAAAATATTTGTTTGGGGTTCAAGAAAAGCAAAAAAAATCATCAATCAGAAAGTTCGGGGTTCAAGAAAAGCAAAAAAAAATAATAATCCCCATCGGATGCGGCGTTCAGGTCATGGTTATTCCTGTGTTACCATTTATTTTGGTATCCAGGTCAACATTCTTTTCGGTATTCAGGCCGACTTTCTCCGTACCAGACGAATTTTTCTTTCAAGATCACTTCTTTGCCGATTCTGATAGGCACTGTTAATTATTTCCCATCAGAGTGCAAATTGTTCGTCTGTTCTTGGTATTCAATCACTCTTCACCCTGGTCATCTGAAAGCCGAGGCTGTTCATATCGACAGGTTCACAATGGATTGAATAGGGGCAGCTGTAACACCTCAAAATTTGCCCTCCTCTCTTGGGACTAGCTTAGCATATTGCATTTCATTTTGTAGGACATTAGGAATTACATCTTTTCATATCATGTGAAATAAAGAAGATCATCCTCCAAAGTCTTTTTCAGAAGATAGAGAGGTTAAGAGATTCAAGCTTGAGGGTCTCATGAATTGATGATCAATCATCTGAGGGTTGCTCTTCAATTAGGGTTTTATTGGTTCCTCAAGGAGGTGGAGTATTATCTTGTTGGCAAGGATATATCACCATCATCATGGTTATGTCATCCTAAAGGGGTTCATTGTGCCTGATCATGTTCTTTAGGATTAGGGTTTTGACCTCTGGTCAACCCTAATCAATGGCATTCTCCCTACCAGGGATTCTCAAGGAGATGAGGTCTTTATTGATATGGATATCATCATATTGATTTTATTGAGCTTGTACAAGATCTCTCTCTCCCATTTTCAAAAAGTCCAAGATCATGAATTTATGATGAATGGTTGAGGAGATATGATCCAATCATTATCAAGTGTGCATGGGACTTCAAAAGGGCATAACTTTTGACTCATAACTCCAAATTGAGTGCTCCTTTTTGCCAAATTCTTCTCATGACATAAACTTTCCAAAACAATCATCACATTGCATGAATTTCCATCATATGATCATTTGCTATTCCATGCCCATTTTGGAGGGAATTTTGAAAATTTAAAATTGGTGCATCATGGGAACTTTTTCCCATTGCCATTGTGATTGAAAAATGATTTTAAGTGAATTAGATCATGCTTTGGTTACTGTTCACGTTCATTTACTCCATGCACCATGCAATTTTCATTTTTTGGCCAAACACCTTATTTTTGCTAATTCCAAATTAACTTTGCTTAATTTTGATTAGAAGGTGATTAGGACATGATATATATACATAATTGTAACAGAATTTGAGGGAATTCTAGATCTAGATCTCAAAAATTTTCTTCCCTCCAATTTTTTCTCTCTACCAAAATTCAAATTTCTTCCACATAGCACATTGATTTTCTTCCATATTCTTGTTCACTGACCCTCATTTAGTGTAGATCAAGCATTGGTTTGGAAGATTCGAGCAGAATTTGTGCATAATTCAAGGAAGAACATGAAGATGGAAAGTGTTATTTGAGCAAGATTTAAGCTTCTCCAAGTCTCAATTTCAACTTCAAGCTTCATAACAGTGATATAGGAGTGGATTTACACGCTTGCCAAGCCTTGGATCTGCCACTGCCATTGTTGGATCTTCAAGAGTTCAAAAATTCGAACCTCTTAATTCATGATTTTATGTGCATATTATTATAGATCTTTCCACGCTGAAAATTCTGATCTAAATTTCATAAAAAACGGATGATTATTGAGTGAGATATGCTTGATTAAAGTTTGACATGTTGAAATGTTTTTGATCGATTCTCACGATTCATGATGAATTAGCTTTAGATTTTGGTTGATCTGTAACCTACATTGCATGACCTTTCTGATGATATAAAAATTTTAAAATTCTGGAATTTTTTTTTTCGTGAACAGTAACCACCACCGTCTTCATGAAGAAGACGGTGGTTTCCGCCCGTAGCGTCCACCTAACGTCCGTTTAGTGTCCGCCTGGTTTTGTACTAGGGCACAGTGTCAAAACGACGCCGTTTTGTTCCCAGCGCCCTCCCTCGGTTCGATTCCGCCTGGAAGCGTTTTTTCAAATTTTATTTTCATTTCCACTTTTCCCTCCAAATTCCATGTGCATGATCATTTTTATTTCATTTTTTCCATGATCTTCAAAAAATCATAACTAATTGTAGAATGATCCAAATAATTCCAGGTTTTTTGCTACTTGATCCTTGAAATGTCTAGAATTTTATGATGTTAATTTCTGGAATTGTGCCTGGCTGGATTGTGAATTGTGTTAGACTATGTAAACATGTATACTCTTGTGACATTGCCTTGTTCTTCCTATTGTGAAATGCTTGATATTGATCCAAATTCCGTGAAATTTTGCATGATTGTTCCTAACATGTTGATGGATGTTTGAGGCTTGATTGTGCATTTTTCTCATTTGCCATTTCTGTTTTATACACATGCTTGTATGGTGTGACAATTTGTGTCACACAATTGGATGATCAACTTGTACATTTTCATTTCCATATCAAATGAGCTTCTCTGTTTATGATTTTTGGTATGTTGATTCTATTGGACATGTTGTATGCACATGATATTTTCCAGGATTGTTTGAATCATTTCTGTTTTGATTTGGAATTTTCATTCTCAAGGTCCATTTGAATGCTTTGAATTTGTCTTTGACTTCTCTTGCTTATTACATGCCCTTGCTTGTGGATTTTGATTTGGTCCTTTTTAGGACATGTTCTCCTTTGTTTGAAATTGCTTCATGTTGAATATCAAGTTCTGTTTTGGCTTTTTGATCCACTTTTGACCGTAGGCTTTGACCTAGTGGTTTGGACTTACATGTGAGCTTTGAATTTCAGGACCAAGCATCCAATCTCCATGGTTGATGTTGCTTCACCATTTGAATGTTGATATTTGCTATTGATTGCTAACATTTGGTTGTTTTGTAGGTTGATGATAATTCACTTGAGTGTTTTCCTTATGGCTTACATGTTGTACATTGGGATTGTCTGTTTGTTGTTGGTTGTTGTCTGTTTGCCTGGATACTGTACTGATTTGTTTAGTTGTTTACACAAGTACCTAAGTTGCTTTAAGTTCATTTGAACTTTGCTTTGCTTGTGGTTGGCATACCGCTTAGGTAAATTCATATTCTCCATGTAGTCTGGAAGACCTGTCATGTTATGTTGGCAGACACCTGTCTGAAGCCCTCCTTAAGAGGCAATGTTTGTGGTTGTTTATCTTTGTGCCTCGTACATATAAAGACCTCCTAAGTGAAGAGGCATTGGCAGATAAAAGGGATGTGTAATCCATCCCCTGCTACTCAGTTGTGTCATTCATCTTGCTCACACCCTGTGTTGATGCACTTTGAATAAAAACCCAAAATCTTGTTGTGTCAAGTCATGTGGAATAGAGTCCCATATTCTGGACTCCCACACATTCTTTGATTCAAGCTCACCCAGGCATGGGTTAAGAGCTATGAGGCATAACCCTCATCTCCATTTCATCTGCTCACCCTAACTCTCAATGTTAGAGGTTAAGAGCCTGACCACCCTTCCAGTATCTGGCTTGTTTGTCAAGGTCGATATGACCCCTTGACTAAAGCCCAACCTTGCTTGAGCCCCCTTGGTTGTGTATAGTGTGTGCTATTTGCTTTTGATGTTTATCTGCTTAGCTTCTCATCTCCTTTCTGTAGGAGTCGTATGATCAACTTTTGAGGAAGTTGACTCACTGCCTGTGTGAGTCAAACTCTTGTTAGAAACCTCAACCTAGGAATATTGTGGATTACATGATAACTATTAGGCTCGAGTCAGTCTCCCTTTTAGTTTGTCATTTCCCAGTCTCTGGTTAGGATAGAAATTTCTCCCTTGTTCAGGGGAACTACGTTGCCCTGATCCTCATACCAGATGAGGTACGTAGGCAGAAGATCGTGCGAGATCTCTCTGGGCACCCTTTTTCTTTTTGGTGTGTGTTTGTTTGTGTGTTCGGAGTCTGATGTAAGTCCAGCGATTGACATTCGGTTTCCTTGTTTGTGTTTGTTGTTTGGAGTCGGACGTAAGACCAGCGATTGGCAGTCGGTTTCCATTTGTGTGTTTGCTTCGATGTATCAGCGTCTTTGTGTTGTGTTTTGTTTCGGCGTGCGTTAGCCGAACTACGGTAGCTCTGATTCTCATTCCAGATGAGATACGTAGGCATATGATGCGATGTCCTAGCGAGCCCATTCCCCTTTTCTTCCATCTGTGTTTCTTATCCCAGTGTATGTGCATTCTTTGAGCAGTTTTTTTAGCAACCTTATTCTTTTCTTCTGAGCGTGGATTCCGTCGAGTACGACGGACGTGAGGGGGTGCTAATACCTTCCCCTTGCGTAACCGACTCCCGATCCTTGCATCTCCGGTCGCAAGACCATTTCCTTTCCAGGTTTACTTCGAGCGTTTCCTTTCCCTCCTTTGGGATAAATAACGCACGGTGGCGGCTCTGTTTGTTTGTTTTTCCCGCCGGTTGTTTTTCGCGGATGCGACATTTCCCATTCGCTCTTCATCTTCATCCTTATTCTTCCCCATGCCCTCATTTGACCAATGAAATCTCTAATGTCTAAATGCTAATTGATTCATCAATGACCTTATGTCAGATGAATAAATACAAGTCTGACTGAGATAGGTCCCTCCCATTTTTTTGGTGTGGAGTATGTTTTAGGAGTTTGGTTCTTTGTAACAAATATCTAACATGCAGTAACACCTATATTTTTATTTTCCGGCCTCAAATAGTTGTGACTTCTACATAAATCCAATTACGATTGCTTAACATAGAGCTAAATTTGACCCTCAAGACATATCATTCTAGTAAGTGAGATTGTAAGTCTCCCATTATTCATGACATTGTGTGGGAACTTGACTTTTTTACTTTCATGAGATCTAGTGGCATACTTGTTGAATTATCCAAGTTGGAGCCTTTCTGATGGAAGATATATTGGTTCAAGGATTCATACTTGTGAATGAATGGTTGAGTATTCTCCAAAGAATGACTTAATCAATTAAAATTCACCACTAACATTTGACTAACCATTGACTAACTCTTATTCATTATGCTTTTACTTTCAAGTAATTTACTTTATGCAATTTAAATTTCAGTCATTTATCATTCATTGCCATTTACATTTCGTGCAACTTGTTTATGTTTCAGTCCTTTTCACTTTGCTTATTTGAGCCATATCTTGTGTTTGTATATATTTTCTTATGTGTTTTGAGTTTGTTTGTTGTCTTAGAACCTTAAAACACATAATAACAATAAAAACCCTAAAAAACATTTGGTGGACTATTGGGACTTGATCTGAGCTTTTTGGACTTAGAACTAGGCAACATTCCCTATGCTAAAGGACTTGGCCAATGCCAACATCTGAGACTAAGTTATCCTTGACAGTGACTTTCATCTGATGCAAGACTTTGGATCTCTTTGATTCATCTGTTACTTTGTCTCTGTGCTTAATTGTTATTATTGTCTATGTCTGATGTTTTGTGCTAAGTTGATAAAGGAATATTTCATTTGATACATTGGAAGACACTGAAGACTGCTAGCTATTGGAGTGCTTGCTTGGATATGGCTATCTTTATTTGATGCCTTGATCTTCATTATGTCTGGATATTTCTCATTGCTTATTGTTTATTGCTTGTCAAAGTCCAAAGGAAAATGGGTTTCTACATGACATTCTTGTCTGTTGGATTGCATCCCATTGGTCAGATCTTTTCAACTCTTAACTTTTAGATTTTTGCTTAGGGTAGTCTCTTTATCTCCTCCCACTTCTTAAATTTCAAATCTCTCCCTATTTTCAAAAACTTTATTTGCTTGTGATTTTTAAACTTAGACACGTTTTTTAATGATTAGAAACTTTGGCCTTATGCCATTGAATTTTCAAACTTTTTCTTAAATTAAACTTGTAAATATACTTAACCATATTGACTTAAATTTCAAAAGACAAAAAGAACTAACAACCCCATTCGAAATTTTGGACTTTTGTGCCTTTTCACTTAAACGTTTTTGTAAAATCAATTCATCAACTTCTTTGAAATTTTAACCACGAACTACGGGGTTTTGATCCCTCATTTTTATGTTGGTACGTAGGCATAAGACCGAAGGTCTTGTCAAACACAAAAATATAATCAAAGAATTCTTTTCTTATCCCCCCCACTCTATATTTTATGAAACATCTTTTATACCAAAAACGTATGCACACATAAAAAAGGGATCCCTAGGAGTACCTAGGACACTTTGGGTGCTAACACCTTCCCTCTGTGTAACCAACCCCCTTACCTATAATCTCTGACATTTTATTAGTTTTGATTTGAAAACTTCTTACCTTTGGGTTTTGTTCGTACTTTTCCCTTTTCCTTTAGAAAAATAAAAACGCGGTGACGACTCTGGTTTTATTGACGTCAAGTTTATCCATAGCTTGATGGTCATGAATTTACCACTACAGAAATTAAGTGGCGACTCTGCTGGGGAGTAGTCCTCAGTGGGTTCATCCTACTTTTTTATGTATATATTTGTATATTTGATGTTTGTATATGTTGTGTGTGTGATATAATTTGTCAGTTATACTTGGTGATCTCTATGTGGTGAGATAAGTTCTAACCCGAACTTTAGTGCAATTAAGATAGGACGATGGTATAGTCATGTTCAACTTGTGTGGAGTAGTCCTTAACAAGTTGGCTTGAGATCCATATACTCAGTAAAGACCTCTTTAGAGTTACTGATGTCACACAAGTTATTTGTGGGTAGACATTACTTTCTCTGATTTGGGGTTCGAGCAGTTGAGGACCGTAGAATATTTAACCCAACTTGACCTATTTAGGACATAATGCGGAGACTGTTCAAGTGTATACTTGATAATAGTTATTACGCGATACTACACTCAGACGAGTTTCTCTTCAGAATATTATGGGTTGATGAGTCAGTTATCCTAACCTATAATATCCAATAGATGGGATTAAAACTCTGGGAACTCTTTAGAACATTATCTACAGGTTTTATCCTTAGTACACTACTTTGGGATGGTTCCTAACCCAACTCCAGGCTCGTGACTCACAACAAACCTTTTTTATTCTCAGTTTATCTAATCAAGTCTTGTCAATATCAATGGAACTTGGATGTTGATAAGGTGAAAACCATAATCCACCAAAATGGATGATTGATCTTGATGACAACTTGATCCATCCCTTGACCTTTTATTGTGTTTTCCTTGTGTGTGATCCCTTTGTTTGTGATTGTTGCATCCATGCATACATGCGCATCATAACATTCATCGCAGAAAAATAAATTTCAAGGAAACTGAGGTCTTATTTGCAAATATTTTTAGACCATGGATTATGGCCGAAGGAACACTAAGAAGTACAGTTTCAGATGTCCTGATTTGAGAGAGCTAAGGAAGTTATCATCCTTAGTACTAGATCCCTTGGATTTCAAGCAACATCATGGGACGCTCTTGTCTGTATTGTCTACTGATATGGTTGAAGGACTTCTGAGTGTTTTGGTTTAGTTCTATGACCCTCTCTACCGGTGCTTCACTTTTCCAGATTATCAGATCGTGCCCATGTTGGAGGAGTATGTTCATCTCTTGAATATACCCGTATCTGACAAGGTACCTTTCAGTGGATTATAGGAGATCCCGAGATCTCATATCATAGATGAAGCTCTTCATCTGAATAAATCTGAGATTGATGCTCATTGGATGAAGAAAGGAGGAATTTTGGGGTTGACTTCTGAGTTTCTCATTGGTAGAGCTACTATTTTTGCTCAAGCCGGTAACATGGATGCTTTTGAAGCTATCTTGGTATTTCTCATTTATGGCTTGGTTTTGTTCCCTAACATTGACAGTTTTATTGATGTTAGCGCCATTAGAATTTTCTTGATTGGGAATCACATTCCGACTCTGTTGGATGACATGTATTTCTCTCTGCATTTGAGGAATTCTAAACGTGATGGGACTATTGTGTGTTGTGTTTCTCTTCTGTACAAGTGGTTTAATTCGCACTTGCTGCAAACGTCTGCTTTCGTGAAGAATCGACAATGTCTGCGGTGGTCCCAGAGACTTATGTATCTCACTAATGATGATATTGCTTGGTATGGTTCTGCATTGGGTAGCTTGGATATTATTGATAGTTGTGGTGATTTCTCTAATGTGCCTCTCATTGGTACGCAAGGAGGAATCAACTACAACCCAGCATTGGCCCGTCGTCAGCTTGGGTTCCCCTTGAAAGATAAACTTAATAATACTCATTTATAAGGTCTATTGTTGGCTCCTAATTTCGACGCCCATTGTAAAAGTTATAAAATGGGATTTCTTATGAAGATGCTTTCGACTGAATTTGATATTGGAGGCTCTAGTCGAAAGTCCCTGGATGAGGAGGATCAGTATGCAGAAGGGACTTAGAAATATTCTTTAGTGTTTGAAGACTGTTTCGAATAGAAATTCAGAATTCAAATTAAGGAGGGAACTTTGTTCTTATCTGAAATTGATAAAGGTACACGTGGAGCATAATGGATAGTTGCATCCATGCAAAGCACCATTTGTCTCGACGTGATTAAGAGGCCGTTAGAAACGGTTATTTCTATTAGTATAAATAGAGGGTCTTAGTGTTAAGATTAGTGTGTGTCAAAGTGTGTACAGAGTCTATAAAATTTACCAAGTACTTGTGTGGAGAGAAACAGTAAATTAAGACGTTCGTTTTACACCATTGTCAGTTACTTTAAAGTGATGCAATTTATCTTTATTTTTCCAGAAATACTTCTTTATTTCAAATATTAATCTCTGTTTCTAGTTATCTTCATTTCTTTTACAATCTCTCTCTTTAATTTATGTTAGTCTTTTATTGTCTAAGTAGTTTCACTAATAACCATCATTACAATACTATTGAAGTATTCACATTTATTGGAATTCACTTTAAACAATTAGCACATGTCCTAGAATCAATCTGATCGATCCTGTAAGTGACCAAATTTAGTAATTTGGAAGATCAGCGGTTGTTTACCAATTTTCACGGTAAACAAATTGGCACGCCCAGTGGGACGGTGCTAACGTTTTTAGAAAATCGAAATTGTTTTTCCTTATTCTAGTTATTCATTCATCTTCTGCTTTTCGAAAGAATTCGTTGTATGTTATTAAGGAGTGGTAAAATAGCCACAACCAATGAACACATGGGAAATCCTCTACGAGAATGGCGAATTTAAATGCGCCAAATAACCAAAATTCTCAAAATCCATCAACCAGCAATATACTACCCCTTTCTTCTTCGATAGGGGCGAACACATCCATAATGCACGTGTCTGAACCAGTTCCATCTATGGCAAGTTAGATGCCTACGCATTTGATTCCCCATACTGAACCTATTTTAACTTACATTGGTCCTAGGGGGCCTCCTCACACCCCCACCAATTGGAAATGTTCTAAATAGGCCTTCGATACCCCCCTGGTTTCTCTATACCCTTTGGTGGTCGAGAACAACCGTATGGAATGCCAACTTTAGTGATGACAAGTTTACATAACGCTGCTTCGATATTTTCAGAACCATTAGTCAACATAAATTCCCCAGTACAAGGGTCAGGATCTGGGGTTAACGTGGGTTGAAATAACCAATCTTCAGGTTTGAGACACCAAACACAAATACCCAACCTTACCAATAATTCCGCAGTAGTGTGGAGACAACTGATGGACGAAAGCAACCATGAGATGGTCCAAATGCTTACCCAAACATTGACCACTGTATTGAATCCTTTGACTCCAAATACAGCTCAATCGAATAAACAAATGACAGCGCAAATGGCGTGAATATCTGATTTCCTAGGTGTACCACAACCTCATCGACACCCTCCGAGGGATTGGGTAAGGGAAGACTAGGGGGGACTTTCGAAGAAGACCCTACTATCAACCAAATTCCACAAAATCAACCGCAACAAGAGATGGTAAATCAGGGAGTAGGAGTTGAACCCCCTAGGATCAAACCACAAATCCCCAGGGAAAGAGAGCCAAGGATATTAATGGTAAATAGAAACCAAAACACCGATAATGCCATACATCAGATTCGACATGATGATATGGTAGCAAATAATAATCTGGAAGCCATGGTCGAAAGGATTATGGTTCGAAATGGGGTAAACTTTGGCCTTCGAAGGCCAAACTACACATCACCTTTGTTGGAATATATCCTACGAGCAGAAACACCCCCTAGAATAATAATCCCCAAATTCATTAAGTGTTCTGGGGATACTATTGAATCCACTATCGAACATATGGCCAGGTATTTAATAGAGGCAGGAGACATTTCGAACAAAGAAAACCTTAAGATAAAATATTTCCCAAGCTCTCTCTCATACTTGGGATCAGTTGGAGAGAATGTTCCATGAGAAGTTTTACATGGGGAAAACAAATATAAGTCTGAAGGAATTGGCTAGTATTAAATGAAAGTTCACTGAGACAATTGATGACTATCTGAATAAGTTTTGATTACTTAAAGCTAGGTGTTTTACGCAAGTACCAGAGCATGAACTGGTCGAAATGGCCGCTGGGGGCCTCGACTATTTTATTAGGAGGAAGTTAGATATCCAATATTTAAGGGATATGGCCCCACTGGCTGATAAGGTTCGACAATTAAAACGCTTGAAGGAAGAAAAGGCTAGAGAAAATAAGAATAAAAGAGTAACCTATGTCGATTTCAGCAATGATGATGAAGGATCTTATAATGGGCCTTATGACTTCGATGAAAATGAAATCGACCTTGCTGAGTTGAAGCAAAGGCCACCTTACGCGTGCAAGGTCTTGGCCCCGTCGAATGAAAAAAACCCTATTGAACTAGAAAAGAATGATAATTTTCCTAAGAAAACTTACACTTTCGATGTTACAAAATGTGACGAAATCTTTGATTTGTTAGTTAAGGATGGTCAAATGATAGTACCTTCGGGTGCTAAAGTACCTCCTTTAGAATAAAGAAAGAAAATAGGGTTTTGCAAGTACCATATTTTTCTGGGTCATAAAACATCTCAATGTTTTATTTTCAGGGATCTTGTTCAGAATGTTATCCAAGAAGGGAAACTCAAGTTTGGAGACAAACCTAGGAGCCATATGAAGGTCGACTCCAACCCTCTTCAAATGGATGATGCTCACTATACGGAGCCAGAGGAAGTAAACATGGTCGAAGTCACTGACGATTTCGACATGACCGAAGTCACTGAGGACTTCATCAACAGACCTATCATGGTTAGCGTTTATGAACATCTTGATCAGGAATTCTTTAATGACTTCATTCAGGAAGCTGTGGGAGATGCCACCAGTAAAAGCACTGATGTTTTCAACACTGGAATCGTTGAAGATTCTAACCCTATGATAGTGACCAAGGAAACCGTTGATGGTTTTGTGTAGATAGATAAGGCCACTGAGGGCCTACAATTGCAATTCCAGAAGTTGGACATCACCGAAGATGTCAACATGGAGGTTAATATGGTCAAAATATCCCAAGAGACCTCCACGGTAGTTGACAATGAATGTTATCAGGAAGAGTATAATAAAATAGTCTTCCACAAAGAAGACGAAACTCTGTCTGATTTCCTCCAGAGGTGCCAGAAGAAGTAATCAAAGGTTATGTTGTGCCCCTAATGCAGCGTCATGTTTGACAAGAAAGCGGCCCAAAACCTCGAGGGAGTAATGAGGGTGAAACAACAAGGGGGTCAGAAAGCCTTTCAAGATCAACACATTATTCAGCCCATAAGGGCTTTCGGCCCAAGGAGGTACTATGATCCAAGAAGGCCGATGGTGAAGCTTAGTGATGCAAAACGAAAGGGTCCTTCTGCTTAACCCATCTCTTTCAAACAAAACACTAAAGCTTCAAATGGAAAGTGGGTAAAGCCAGTCGATGGCAAGAAACTCGGCCAAGGAAAATGGAAGAACTTCGAGGCTGATAGAGGTTCGTCATTAGCATATAGTAGGGAGTTTTAGGCTGACAAAAAAACCTCCTATATCTCTGAAAACTATAAAGGGAAAAACCCCATCTATGATGATGAACCTTTGGGTTTCGAGAAGGATCCGCTAGCAACAAATGTTAAAATGATGGCTCAAGATCCACTTGAGGAAATAGATTTGGGAGGAGGATTGATAAAAAGGCCAACTTACATTAGCGCCAATATCAACCCCCAACTCAAAATCGAAGTAGTCAAGTTGTTAAAGGAGTTCAAAGACTATTTCACATGGGACTATGACGAGATGCCTAGTTTGAGCAGAGATCTGGTCGAATTGAAGCTACCAATCAAGCCTGAAAAAAAACCTATCAAGCATAACCCAAGGCGATTTGCACCTGCAATTCTCTCGAAGATCAAAGAAGAGGTTGAAAGGCTTCTTCGCTGTAACTTCATACGTACAACCAGGTATGTCGAATGGTTAGCTAATATTGTGCTTGTTATTAAAAAGAATGGTACTTTGAGGGTTTGCATAGACTTTAAAGATTTAAATACTACAACCCCAAAGGATGAATATTCAATGTCGGTGGCGGAAATGCTAGTCGATTCTACTGCAGGCTATGAGTATCTTAACATGCTCGATGGATATTCTGGAAATAATCAGATTTTTATTATGGAAGAGGATGTCCCAAAAACACAATTTTGATGTGTTGGAGCCTTAGGCACCCATGAATGGTTGGTAATGCCTTTTGGTTTGAAAAATGCTAGGGCAACATACCACAGAGCAATAAATTTGATCTTCAATGATTTCATAGAGACTTTTATGCAAATTTACATAGATGATATTGTCATTAAGTATGTTTCAGGGAAAAGCCATATAGACCATCTTCGACGGTCCTTCGAAAGGATGAGAAGATATGGTCTAAAAATGAATCCTCTCAAATGCGTTTTTTATGTGCAGGCAGGGGATTTCTTAGGCTTTGTGGTCCACAAAAAGGGAATTGAAATAAACCAAAACAAGACCAAGGCCATAATGGAGGCGAAAGTGCCATCAACAAATAAAGAATTGCAGTCACTACTGGGCAAGATCAATTTCCTGAGGAGATTCATCTCAAACCTTAGTGGAAAAATGCAAGCTTTTTCGCCTTTACTTCGACTCAACAAGGAAGGATTCCAATGGGGGTAGGCTCAACAAGAAGCGTTCGACAAAATTAAATAATACTTGAGTCATCCACCAATTCTACCATCGCCTTGCAGATATAGGAGTATGAGATTGTACATATCTGCATCTGAAAAGACTTTAGGGAGCATGTTGGCTCAAGAGGATGATAATGGCGTCGAAAAAGCCATCTACTACCTCAATAGGGTCTTAAATGATACAAAAACTAGGTATATCATAGTTGAAAAATTGTGTTTATGCTTGTATTTCTCTTGTATAAAGTTGAAGCATTATACAAAACCTGTTGATGTTTATGTTTCATCTCATTTCAATATCATTAAACATATGTTATCCCAACCAATTTTGCACAGTCGAATTGGAAAATGGGCGCTAGCTTTAACTGAATATTCCTTAACGTATATGCCATTAAAAGTTGTTAAGGGACAGGTGGTAGCAGATTTTATAGTTGACCACTCCATAGCTAAAAATGCACTGGACTATCTCAAATTAGAACCTTGGAAGTTGTACTTCGATGGGTCTAGTCACAAAGACGGAATAAGCATAGGAGTTCTAATCATTTATCCTAATAAAATTCCAACATAACTCAAGTATAAAATGGAGGGCATCTGCTCGAACAATGAAGCTGAATATGAAGCCCTCATAGCCGGACTTGAAATATTGTTTGAATTGGGGGCAACTCGAGTCGGAATAATGGGTGACTCAGAGTTAGTTATAAAATAGATCACAAAAGAGTAGAGATGTATTAAAGAGAATTTATTTATGTAATTCATAATAGCCAGTAGATTTCTAAAAAGATCCGAGATGGTTAATATTCGACACATACCTCGATTGGAAAATCAAGTGGCAAATGATTTGGCTCAAATTGCATCTGGGTATAAAATTTTAAAAGAAAGACTGCAAAAAGTCATCGAAGTTAGAGGAAAAGTTGGGTCAACCAGATTAGCCCTATCAGACTTAGAAAAGACAAAGCTGGGATACGCTAATAAAGAAAACTTCGAAATATTGGCAATAAACAATCTAGCAGATGGAGATTGGAGGAAACCAATAGTGGAATATCTACAGAATCCAACGGCAGATGTTGGTCAAAAAACCAGGTATAGAGCTTTAAGTTATTTTCTTTTAGGGATATAGTTGTTCAAAAAGACTCCTGAGGGAGTTTTGCTTAAGTGCCTTAGTGAGTCAGATGCATATTTAGTCCTTTCGACTGTCCATAGTGGGGCACACGAAGTTGGCCATAAGATGAAATGGTTTTTGTTTCGCCAAGGGATGTATTTGCCTACCATGCTGAAAGATTGCATCGAATTTGCAAAAGGATTCCAAGAATGTCAGGCACATGCAGGCATACAACATGTCCCTTCGAGCGAATTGCACTCTATAATCAAACCTTGGCCATTTAGAGGTTGGGCTTTGGATCTAATTGGGGAAATTCGACCACCATCATCTAAGAATCAGAGGTATATCTTGGTGGGAATTGATTATTTTACGAAGTGGATTGAAGTTGTACCTTTACCAAATGTAAGCCAAGAAGATATGATCGATTTTATCCAGAAACATTATTTATAGATTTGGTATCCCAGAGACTGTCACAATAGATCAAGGATTAGTATTTACTGGTCGAAAGAAGAAATAATTTGCTAAAGAGATGGGCTTCAAATTGTTAACTTCTACACCATATTATGCTTAGGCTAATGGTCAGGTCGAAGTTGCTAATAAGGTGATTATTGGTTTGATTAAAAAGCTTGTGGGGAAGAAGCCTAGAAATTTGCACAAAACTTTAGATAAGATTTTGTGGGCATGTCATACCTCTCCCAAGGAAGCCACTAATTCAACCCCTTTTCGACTGACCTTTGGTCATGATGCAGTTCTACCAATAGAAATTTACCTACAATCCATAAGAATTCAAAGGCATCATGAAATTCCATCGGAGTCATATTGGAACATGATGTTAGATGAACTAGTCGATCTAGATGAAGAGAGACTAAATGCCTTGGAGTTATTAAAATGGCAGAAGAAGAGAGAAGAGAATTATTATAATAAGAAGGTAAAAATTAAAACATTTTCGCTTGAAGACTTGGTTTGGAAAGTTGTCCTTCCAATGAATCGAAAGGATAAGACCTTAGGGAAGTGGTATCCCAAGTGGGAAGAACCGTTTCAAATTTTGTAAGTATTCTCTAATGGTGCCTATGAGATTGAGGAACTTAGCGAAGACAAAAGAATCTTGAGAGTGAATGGAAAATATTTGAAAAGATATAGGCCAACACTCCAAGAAATAAAAGTAAGAAACGAGTAATTGTGTATAAGTTAAGCAGAGCTGATATGGTAAAGGGTGTCAAAATGGTTTAAATTTGCTTTAAAGGCCCAAAGGGCTAATATTCATTACAACCAGGACTTATATTCATTACATCAAATAGGCAAAAAATAAACTAGAACTAAAAAGGGGGTTTGACCTTTATGTGGAGGTACTTTGTTTTGAGAAGTTCCAGGCGTTTCTCACATAAAGACCATTTCGACAGGAGAAGTTTGATTTCCGATTCAAGTTTTTGCGCTTTTTCGAAGAACTCCATGCTGAATTCTAGTTCTTTAGCCATCAAGGCATCATCGAATGCTAGAAGTTCACTTTTGATTTTTTCGGCTTCAGAGATTTTTGCGTGCAGTTCCTTTATTTGTTTCCTCCATGAAGCAATGTCACGATCATGGCCTTCGATCTTCTCTTTATTCTTTTGTTTCGTCTGCCCCAATTTCATTGCCTTATTGGTTGACTCAATGGCGGCATACCAAGCAATTGCTTCAGAACCAACTTTCTTTTCGATCTCCCCGATTAGTTGGGGTAGTAGCTTATGATATTAGACAACTTGGTCAACCATAGTGCCTATCTCCAGGATGACATTGGCCACTTCAGGGGAAGCTTCTAGCAGATTGACTTGGTTAAGAAGAGCCTTCAACGTTAAGGGGACAGAAGGATCAGCCAGTAGGAGCAGGAACAAGTCACCCTTAAAGACTTTTTCCTTAATTTTTGAAAGCACTTCATTTGTAGGCATGCTCGAAGGTTGATCATTAGATGCCAAAGTAGTGCTAAGGCTTTTCTCAGAAGAGCTTTCCCTGCAGCTTATCATAGATTTCAGATATTCAAGGGGTTGGTTTCGTTTCAGAATAGCTAGTTCCTCTGCAGAGAGACCCCAGTGCTTCTTGTTGAAACTCTGCCTTCTAAAATAACTGCAATGGTTGGGGTAGCAAGAGTTTGACTCTGAGTCTGTTATTCTCCTATGTCTTGGTTCCCCTCATTATTATTGTCCTCTTCTTCGAAGCCTCCATCATCATCACCAACGTTGAGTGGGGTCTGGTTACCTTCATTTTCCTCCTTCATTACCGTATCTTCACCATCGTTACCCTCTTGCTGAGGATCGACTGTGCCTTCGATGTTGAGTGAATCGTCTCCAGGATCGTCTCCAACTTGAACTTCTTCCTCCACCACCATGGTATCTGGGTTCACTCCAGCTTGGTCCTCTTCGTTCAAATTAGCTTTGTGATCGGAACCGCTGGTATGTGAATGTTGGGTAGTGGTCTTTGGTGGCGAAGTATCAAGCTCACCAATAATGGGCTGATTGATTTCACTCATGGAAATTTTCTCAGATGACGGTTGATAGGTAGGTTCACCAATGCTATTGAGGACATCTGCTATGGAAGCTGGCACGGAGGAAGTTGTAGCCATTGTTCGAGCGGTAGTACCTGCACCATCCTGAAACCAGAACAATCGAAAGATAAGTGGTGGAAGACAATAAATCAACTAATCAAGATAGAGTGAGGTTTGTTTTACCTTGTCTCCTTCGACCCCAAGGCTGGAGTTATCACTTTCTCTCTGAGTCGCTGCTATCTTCGCCATGTCCTCAGGGGTAGGCTCTTGGATAGTTAATGCAGAAGGCCTTTTCTTGGAAAGTTTTGTTGGAGGCTGGCTCAAAGATTCAGTGATTTTTGGTTTCTATTTTCTCTTCCTGGATGTTAGGTCTAGCATAGGTGACAAATCCTCTTCGTTAGAATCTACTATGACACGGGTTTCTGTTGTTTTGTTTTGGATTTTTATTAGGGTCAGAGGGGGGTTTTGAGCAGCCTGAATTTGGTATTGGAGTGTTAGTACCATTAAACCCAACAAAGAGTAAAAAGGTAAGACAAATATATACCTTTGTAGGCTTGCTGCCTCCCTCAGTCTTTGATTCAACTGGCCTTCTGATTGTTGGTTTCTTGGGTGGGACCCTGATGGCTAAAAGAAAAATAACATAGAGCATTTAGTGCAAGCTAAGGGTAAATATCCTAATAGAGGGGTATGATTCGAGAAAAACCTCCCATGTTGTAAAGGAGGAGGATACCCTTTTTGTCATACAAGCACTTTGGGAGAGCCTGGATTAACCCAAACTGTCGAGCTACCAGGTTGGGTTGATAGGTGATCAAAGTAACCTGAACCTTTGAGGGGTTTAGTCGAAGGGTTAAGACCCTGAGAGTCAAAAAGGCTTCCCATATCAGCATAGATTTTGTCTCTCGTTTTTTGGAGGGAGATGGGAAAGGTCTTGTAAACCATTATGGACCACACTTCCTGACAGCAAAGGGGGCAATGCTTGGAATAAATACACGGCGCTTGGCGAACATCATGATATAGACCATGAAAGTTAGTCGAAGAGCTTGTCATCGTCGTTGGGGGTTAATTGGGCCAATCGAATTCCTTCGATTCCTCTGTTCTTTACTTCATCAGCTTATTCATCGACGAGGCCTTTATTCGGTAGACTTGTCTCAAACGTGGCATTAAGCCAGAGTTGTAATAGCCAAAAGGGACCAGAAAGGAGGAGAATTACTTTTCCCCCCAAGTTCTTCAATTGAGTGACTCCATCACTCAGTGATTCATAAAGGCTTACCAGTATCATTTCGCTTAAGCAAACATCATGTCCAGCATGTAATTGATTCTCCAGGGTAAGGTACTTCTTGGCGACTTGTAGAGATTTCGAGCAGAACACAAGATGAGATAGCCACAGAGCTAAGAAAGCTATGTGGTCCACATCAGAGATGGTGTCGGTGTCTATGTCATGATAGTGCGTAATGTGAGTCGAATATGCTACTCTAGAGGTATAAAAAGCTATAGTATCTTCAAAATCAATCTCAGGGTCATATGTGTGTCTAGTGGGTTTTAGCCCTGTGATAGCGGTTAGGTCAAAAAGTGTTGGTGTGATCATGCCACATGGAAGGTGGAAAGTGTACTGTGTGTTATCCCAGAAATACAGTGAAGAAACCAACATGGGTGCACTATACTCCAAGCCTACTTTCGATAACATTATCCGGTCATAAATCCCCATGTCTTTCCAGTTTTGGGCTTTGGTTTTTTCTATTTTGTTTAGCCATTCCAAATAATTTGTTGGGTCTTTGAATGAGGGAGTAGCACGAAAAACCCTAAATACGTTGTTCATGAATCCCAAATCTATGGTTTCATTTGTTTTTGGGTTTTCAGTAGTGGTTAGTTCAACCCTAGGTTTCTTGGCTTGCCTACGGGTTTTCATTTACGGTAAAAGGGGAATTATTCTTTAAGTTTGCTAAAATCAGTGTCTAAATCAGTCAAAGGTCCAGATAATGCATGAGTTTTACTAGAAACAAAAACAGGGATAAGTACCTGGGAAGCATAGATCATGCGTTATTCCTCAGTTTTGGATTCTGAGATGTATTGTTGATTACCCACCATTATTGTACTAGGTAATATGGTGAAAGGAGGGAGTTCTGAAATCTTCTTAGGAGCTTTTGATTTGACATATGTTGTCTTGGTAGCTCTGCTCACTTCTTTGGAGGTTTTTCTTGAGGTTGCCATCGATTTTGAAAGTTGAAAGAAGAGAAGATAATTTGCGTTTTTGATTGTTTGAGGATGAATAGTTAGAGTGCTTGAAAGTTCAGAAAGCGTAAATAGTGAAATTGGTGAGCTTATGGCTTTTATAAGCGTGCTTGGGAGAAAAAACGTTTCAAATCAACATTAATGGTTGACAAGTTATTGGGACATATGTCTTTCTTGGATAGTGTGATGGAGAGGTGATAATTAATGCCCAAACCCATGATTTCCTAGGGTCTAGGAAACATGATGATTCAGAAGATTCGGTTGTGGTCTGAAGAGACGTGGTTAGGAAAAAGGTAATGTTGATTCTGACGTCACCAGACAACTAGGAGAAACTGAAAAGTTTTGCAACATTGGAACATTTGGCAACATGCCAGAGTTATCCAAGACGTTGAAACATGTTCTCAAAAAAATGTCTTTTCTTCTATGTGTCGAAAATAACATTTTTTTGGTGGAAATTTGTTGGCTCCTAATTTTGACGCCCATTGTAAAAGTTAGAAAATAGGATTTCCTATGAAGATGCTTTCGATTGAATTCGATATTGGAGGCTCTAGTCGAAAGTCCCTGGATGAGGAGGATCAATATGCAGAAGGGACTTAGAAATATTCTTTAGTGTTTGAAGATTGTTTCGACTAGAAATTCAAAATTCAAATTAAGGAGGGAACTTTGTTCTTATCTGAAATTGATAAAGGTACACGTGGAGCAAAATGGATAGTTGCATCCATGCAAAGCGCCATTTGTCTCGACGTGATTAAGAGGCTGTTAGAAACGGTTATTTCGATTAGTATAAATAGAAGGTCTTAGTGTTAAGATCATTGTGTGCCAAAGTGTGTACAAAGTCTGTAAAATTTACCAAGTACCCGTGTGGAGAGAAACAGTAAATTAAGAAATATACGTTCATTTTACACCATTGTTAGTTACTTTGAAGTAATGCAATTTATCTTTATTTTTCCAGAAATACTTATTTATTTCAAATGTTCATCATTGTTGCTAGTTATCTTCATTTCTTTTACAATCTCTCTATTTAATTTATGTTAGTCTTTTATTGTCTAAGTAGTTTCACTAATCACCATCATTACAATATTGTCGAAGTATTCACATTTACTAGAATTCACTTTAAACAATTAACACATCTTCTAGGATCAATCTGATCGATCCTGTAAGTGACCAAATTTAGTAATTTGGAAGATCATCGGTTATTTACCAATTTTCACGATAAATATCTACTTTATCAAGAGGGTAAAGATCCCCAACATTTGAAGAAAAGGATGATGCATGCTTGGCATAATGTGCATAGGAAGGGAAGATCCGAGCTTGGGCCATGCAACTATGTAGCTTTGGAAGCTTACACTATTTGGGTGTAGAAGAGAGCTTTGGAGCTGAAGATGTATTACGCTTGTGAGAGACCTATGTATGTGGTTGTGGCTGAGCCATCAACTCTCCCAAACCAAGATGTAGAGGAGTTGGGCCAAAAGCATGAGGAGTTGCAGCTTGAGTCAAAAGACAAGGATGCATTCATTGAGATTCTTGAAGACCGTGCAGTGAAGAGACAGAGAGATCTAGAGGATTTATTTTCCTCTAGCATGCCTCCAGCTTTCGGTGCTTAGAAGAAGATTGTTGATCAGCTTGTCCTCGAGAAGGCTCAGATAAAGACATCTTTTGAGTCTAAGATTCGATGCATCCGCAGGAAATACACTCCTTTAGCCAGATCATCTGATACAGTTGCTAAGGATCCTTAGGATGATAGTTTTCTTTTTCTCTTGTATTTATACTTTGGTTTCTGAAATTTGTACTCAGTGTAATCCTTTCAAATTTTATGAATAAAATGAGATTTTATGGTTAATTTAATTATTATTGTTGATTATTATTATTATTTGCAAATAAGGCTTCATATGTTCCTTGAAATTAAAAACAATAAAAAACATTGCATTTCGTTCATCATTTTCATAACAGGTTTCTTCCGCCAGATGTCTTATCAGTTATTCTTCTGTGCATCAACCAAGCTGAGTCACCACTATAACACTCGTGCTAATAGACTTCGAAGAATGGAGCATCTAGAGCATGATAATAGGGAGCTAAAAGATGAGATCGCCAGACTTACGACGCTGATGGAGTCAATCATTGTTGCTCAGAACCAACCATCTCTGCCTCCTAAAACTCCTCTTATTCAGAGGACTGTCATTTCTGAGATTGTTTCCCTGTCTGTAACTGTGACAGCTGCCAGCCAGCCCATTCCTGCTATGCCTGTTGGATTCCCTTTGGGAATGCCACCAAATTTCGTGCCAGAAGGGTATGCACCTACTTTTGTTTCTCTGTCGGCATCTAGCCCGGTCATGTCAGTGCCTCCTCCTATCATTCATGCTCTGCCTCGTGTTGAGGAGACTATCTACTATTATGAACCGTCCGAAGGTCCAAATGTCTACGGGAAGATGAATGAAATGAAAGCTCAATTCCTTGAGCTAGGTAGAGAATTGAAGACTCTGAGAGGGAAAGATTTATTTAGAAAGAGTGCTACTGAACTTTGTTTGGTTCCTAACATTAAAATTTCGGTGAAATTCAAGGTCCCAAACTTTGAAAAATACAAAGGAAATACTTGTCTATTGAGTCATCTTGTTATGTATTCCAGAAAAATGTCTACTTAAACTGATAATGATCAGCTACTGATTCACTACTTTTAAGACAATTTAACTGGAGCTGCCCTCAGATGGTATATGAGCTTGGATAGTGCTAGCATTCGTACTTTCAATGACTTGGGTGAGTCCTTTGTCAAACAATATAAGTACAACGTTGATATGGCTCCAGATAGAGACCAATTGAGGTCGATGTCTCAAAAAGATAAGGAGACATTTAAAGAATATGCTCAGAGGTGGAGAGAGCTTGTTGCTCAAATTAGTCCACCATTGGAGGAAAAAGAGATGACCAAAATTTTCCTGAAGATGCTGAGTTTGTTTTATTACGAATGCATGATCGCAAGTGCCTCTAATGATTTTACCGAGATGGTAAACATGGGGATGAGATTAGAGGAAGGAGTTCGTGAAGGACGTCTGTCCAAGAATGAAGCGTCAAGCAACATGAAGTATGGTGGTAGTTTATCTAAGAAGAGAGAAGGAGAGACTAATTCAGTGTCAATAGGGAGGCAGAGGAGACCTTATATCAGGATAAGTTCTCAACCCCGCCAGCATCAACACCAAGTTTCATCAGTAATTCTGGTTTTTTCCAACAATTCCAACAATCAATCAGTTCCAATTCAACAACAACATCAACAACAACATCAACAACAACGGTAACAAAGAACCAACTTCAACAACAAAAATAATCATCATCAACAAAATTTCGAGAGGAAGAAGGTCTCTTTTGACACTATTCCCATGATGTATGCAGATTTGTACCCGTCTTTGGTACTCAAGAATCTTATTCAGCCGGGAAATCCTCCGCAAATTCCTGAGCCACTACCATGGTGGTTCAAACTTGATCTTTATTGTGCTTTTCATCAGGGAGCCCTGGTCATTGTAAGACCCCAATTTTGACCCTAAGATCCCTCATGTTATCTTATCATATGCATTAGCATTGAGATCACAACTTTGCATCCTCCTTACCCCTCATTCATTGGGTTTGCATTGGGAGAGATCACCAAGCATATTTGATTGTATCATACTCCATTTATCTTACTTACTAACCAAATTACCAAAAATATGTCATTGTATAGTTTTTGCTTTTGTAGGTAGTGTACATGCTCACCTATGCTCTATCAAAATCATATCTTGGATTTGAGACCCTTAATGCAAGGAGCTCAATCAAGAATTGGTTTACTATGGCTCTAAGTGTCATATATGGATCCCCATGATCTTCACATGTTATTTTGATAAAGAGATCATCAAGAGTTTGAAGTTTTTTTGCCTAGGAAACCCTAATTCATCCGGGTATCTTGTGTGACTTCTTTAACAATTGATCAGATATTTCAAGGGATACTTCACATTACATCATCTTATGCATATATGATCCTCCACGAGTCCTAAAAGTCAAGAGAATGTCAAGCTAGCAAGTTGGTTCATGGTGGTTGACTAGAGAAAGTCAACTAGTCAAAACTGGGGTTCCCTAGACCCTATCTCCTACAATTTTTGTCATATAAAAATTATTTGAAGAGAAACGTTACTCTACGTGACATTACAAACAACTCTCATGTTCAGGTCTAGAGCTAGTTTTGCTTGGAAAGTCATTTTTATGGTGAAAGATTATAGGTCATTTTGTCTAAACCCTAGTTTGGAGGTCAACTTCCTGAGGCCATAACTTGCTAAATTTTTATGATTTGAAATCCATTAAAATTCCATTATTAATTTCAAGTTGTCTACTTAAACTTTGATGTTTGGATGAAGTTGAAATTCAACTTGCAAATGCATGTGCCAAGTGAAAACATTATAGGTAATTTTGGGCCATTACCATTGAACAAGTGATTTTCCTCAACTTCTAAAATGCATAACTCCTTCATGCCAAATCCAAATGAGGTTAAATTTGTGACCAAATTGAAGCGGTTTGAAGGAGATACAACTTTGATGAAGGAACTTTTCTCATTTGAAGTCCATAGAAAAATTTATTCAAGGTGGAAGAAGTGAACATTTGACTTGGGACTTAGAAAATTTTCAAATATGTTTGATTTCCCAAACTTCTGCCTCAAAATTCATCATGATCCAAGCTTCAAGAAAAAAGGTGTTCAACATGAAAGTTGTTCCCCTTAATATCACCTTTCCAAAACATCCAAGATCATATCATTTGGATTAAATTTGAGGGACTGGCGCATGGCTTCATTATCGAAAGTGTTTTGGCAAGATTGGATTTAAAATGATCAAATTCTTTTGCATGCTTACACATGACGCATTCAGTACTCTTTACACACGAATGGGAAATGGACTGCATCATTCTCAAGGCCCAAACCATTGCCCATGCACCCATGCAAGACGGTTTCCAAATTTGTTCAATTTTCAAGTGGTGCAAATATCAAGTGCATTGCCTATTTAAACAAGCTTAAGGCTTCAGATTCATCATCAACACCTTGCCCAAGCTTTGCTAGACCAATTCAAACCCTCACTTCCATAGAATTTATGAAGGTTTCTCTTGAAATCGAGCTTGAACTTCATCTTCTGTTTGGAAGTTAAAACTCTAGCAATTCACTTCCCTTTGCATCTCATTTGATTTCTGCAAATAAGAGGAGGAGAAAGCAACCAAATCCAGATCAAGATCAAGTGGAATTAGATCAACTCGAAGGTGATTTTTCAGAAACTTCTTCTCTTCGATTCTCTCTCAATTCTCCACTATTCTTGTTGATTTTTGGTTTACTGAAGTCCTACCAGTGTAGGCAACAAGATTGAGTTTCTTGAAGGTCAAATCGAAGTAACTCAGTTCATGATCCTCAAAATTCAAATCCCCGTATCTTTTTATATACTTGGAATTGGACAAAATTGAGGCCAAATTCAAGTTCCTGGGCATTTTTTCTTTAAATCCATGTCTTGCTTTTTCATTTTGGTGATGGTTGAAGGTGGACCAGTCCGATGAGGTCCATCGGAGAAAAAGACCGAAGCTCTGGCTCCGACGATGTGTTGGAAGCATCTTAACCATAGGATCCTTTTAAAATGTTTTAATCTTGGGCGTTGATTGTGATTACCACACGTGTCTCATTTGACTGCATTGCATTTGGAAAGTGCGCTGATCACCATCTGATCTTCCACCTCAATTAATGAGGGAGATCAGATGGTCCATGTTTTTTTGAATTTTTGAATTTTCCTTTTATTTGCTTATTTTTCATTAATTCATATTAATTTCATTATTGATCCAAAAAATATGGGACTTTCACAAAAAAGACTCAAATATTTTTCTCTTTCATTTTCTGAATTAAAATTATTTTCTGGATCAATATTGATATTTGTCATGATTTAATTGTTTTTGTGCATATTTTTAATTGTTTAAAAATACTTTTGTCTTTTCAAAAATAATAGAATTTTTTCTCCAAAGTCCTTTGACTTTGTTTGACCTATGATAAATCTCTTGGCCATTTATTTGGTGTTTTGAAGAGGTTTTAGGTTTTTGATCAAACATAATTTAATTTAATACATTTTAATTTGATTTTTTTTAATTGTTTAAGTGTGTAAAAATTATGTTAAGCCATTTTTATTGACTTGTGAAGTTTGACTATGTGTTTGGCCCTTGGTCAAGGTTGATTTGATTTTTGTTGGATTAAAATCATTGGATTTAGGGGATTGATAAAATGTACATTTCATCTTCCAAAATGAATGAATGATTTTAATTTGATAAAATTCCTCCCATGACCAATTTGAAATTGTCTCATTTCCCCTCTCTCTTCATCTTCAATCCCATTCCATCCCATCCCTCACATTGACCAATGACATCTCAATATTTTAAGGCTAATTGGTTCATCAATAACTTTGTGTTAGATGAACCAATACAAGTATGGATGAGATTAGGTCCATCCTTTGATCATTTTCTTTTTTGTGTGTGGTATGTTTTAGGAGTATGGTTCATTATACCATATTTCTAACATGCATTAACACCAAAATTTCTATTGCCCGACCTCAGATAGTTGTGACTTCTACATAAGTCCAATTACGATTGCTTAATATAACGCTAAATTTTGACCCAAAGGCATAACATTCTAGTAAGTGAGATTGTAAGTCTCCCACCTTTCATGGTATTTTATGGAAACTTGGCCTTTTTTTCTTCCTTTGGAAGATGTCTTGGTTCAAGGATCCATGCTTGTGAATAGAGGGTTGAGTATTCTCCAAAGAATGACTTAAACAATTGAAAAGTAAAACTCCACTAACATCTAATCAACTAACATTTTACTAAATCTTATTATTAATTGCTTTTAATTTCAAGCCATTTACTTTACGCCATTTAAATTCAAGCCATTTATCATTTTCCATTATACATATCATTTAACTTGTTTATTTTAATTTCATTTTCCCTTTGCTCACTTGAGCCATATATTGTGATTGTATATATTTGTTTGTACTTATGGTATTAGGACCTTAAAATACTTAATAAACAACAAGAACCCTAAAAAATGTTTGTGTGGACTGTTGGATATGATTTGAGCTTTGGACTTAGAATTAG
Organism: Lathyrus oleraceus; assembly: GCF_024323335.1. Taxonomy (NCBI): domain Eukaryota; kingdom Viridiplantae; phylum Streptophyta; class Magnoliopsida; order Fabales; family Fabaceae; genus Lathyrus; species Lathyrus oleraceus. Next base: position 317,297,828 of record NC_066583.1, on the reverse strand, counting down.
GCAACATTCCCTATACAAAAGGACTTGGTCAATGCCAACATTTTTGAAACCAAGTTCTTGTGATTTGAATTCTCATATGATACAAGTATTGATATCCATTTGAGTTCATATGATACATGGTATTGATGCAAATGTTACTTTGAACTTGTGTCTAATGCCTTATTCTGAGCCATTCAATGAGTATGACATCTGATACATGAGGAAGATTAAGAAAAAGACTATGAAGTTGTTAGCTTGGATGTGGCCATCTTTATTTGATGCCTTGCTATTCATGATAATACTTGCTTATTGATATTGCTTGATTTAAAGTCTAAAGTGAAGGTTGAGAAAAACAAGAAAGGGGGTTTGAATTGTTTTGGAAATAAAAACTTTTTCAGAAATCAAAACACGCAAAATTTTATACTGGTTCGCTTGAAATTCAAAGCTACTCCAGTCCACCCGGCCAAGGTGATTTCGCCTTCAAAAAGGACTTAATCCACTAATCTTGAAAGATTACACAACCAATCGTCTAAGAGAATAATCTCTTAGCCCTCTCAAGTATTCAGACTTCGCATAGTCACTTGAGGAAATAATTTAAGCAAAAGTAAGTTGTAATGTAAAGTGCTTCTAACAAAAAGCAAGTATTACAAAAAATATAAGAGCAATAGCTTTTCACGCAAGAGCAGCAACTCGTGAAAAAGAGAGAGGATGAATGAGATTTTTGTGTCTCAGGTGTGTTGTCTTGTGAGGTAATCCGTCCTTTATATAGTCATTGTGAAGGACTGTTAGAGTGATGACAGAATCTTGGTCATTGAAGAATAATTAATGGCATTACTCTCTTTGTTTCTTTCTAAAACCATTTTGTCCGCCTCATTATTCCCTTCTTTAATTATTTTCTTTCCATAATGAGATTATTTTCGGTTACGCGTTCTGGACTGGCGAGTCTGTGTCAGAGTCTTGATATATCAGAGTTTGTCTTTAGAGGATGATTATGTCTGACTTCATCTGAGCTTCTCAGTGCTCTAGACTTCTTAAGTATCAGAGTCTGGATTCAGTAGTCTTTTAACGGAGCTTCTGACTTCTAAGTTGTTGCGCTGATATCTACGTTGATCAGAATCAAAACCTTCTGGACGTATCCTTTCTGAATGGCATCTGATCATCAAATACTTTATATATGATGTAATTTTGTATCTGATGTATGGTCAGAATCCTGCGTAAATGTTCAGAGTCCTGCACACTAAGAAAAAAATCTCGTTAGAGTACCATTTTTGTTTCATCCTTTGTTATCATCAAAATCTTAGAGATATATTGTAGAACCAACTTTGTTCTTACAATTTCCCCCTTTTTGATGATGACAAAACAGTTCAGATTAAAGATGAAACGTTTAAAGAGACTCTTGGATCAAATATTGCAGTGGGCTCCCCCTGATTTAGAACTTTGGATAGTTCAGAAGTTCTTATCGGACCTTCCTTGGTTTGGTGCTTTTAGCTACTTTCCTGCATATCTTAAGTCATTGATTATGTAAAGATTTATTAAACATGTTTGCAGTGCTTGAGAGGAATTAGTTATGTTTTCATCAGAGCTGTTTTAGTTCTACCCCTTTTTGTTAGAATAAAAAAGACATAGCAGCAAAACAATGATATTGATATAGAAGCATTTACAGATACGCACATATGTTAGAAAGCAGAAAGCAAGAAACAAACATCAAAACAGAGAAAGCAACAAGCAAAATAGCCTAGGTGCCTAAGGGTTTGGAGGCGGAGGCATCCTCTGGAGCAGCTGGGACAACATGTTCTGAATGTTAACGTTGACAGAGTCCTATTGATCAAGTCTGGCTCGAACTATCTGTTGTTCTTTCTGCAGTTCTTCGAGAGTCTTCAGGACCAGAGGGACGAACCCAGAGTTGGGGGGCTCCCTCTGAGTCAGTTCATCAGCTTTGGCTTTGGCAGCAGATTCTTCAGCAATGTGAGCTACTTCTTCAACGTCGGCTTTAGCTTTTTCCTCAGCTTCAACAACATCATCATCAGCAATAGCCTTTGCTTCAGCTTCTCGGATTCTCTAAAGTTCTTCTTGACGCGCTTTCTCTTCAGCTTGCTTCCTTGCCCATTCCTCAGCTTCTCTGGCTAGGCGCTCTTGGAGTCTGATCTCAGCGTCTCTGATGAAGTCGTTGCAGACTTGTTCAGAGAGGCCTTTCAGCTTAAAGGCTTCAGAGGTTATCCAACTTATCACTCTGTTCCAGTGAGTCCTTACAACAGAGGGATCATCACTGATACCAGAGTTGATGGTCATAGACTTAACCTTTTCAATTGAAGACTCTGCAAAAACCTTAATTGCTTCTTCCAGGGTCAGAAGGGTAGTCTCTGGTTCATTGGCAGAGGCTTGGGAAGGTGAGGAGGGTGAGGTGGGGGCACTTAGATTAAGTGTGGGAGTTGTTGGGTCAACGGAAGTGATGGGTTATGGTATGTCAGAGTGTGTTGGTTCAGATGGTTGTGATTCAGAGTGGATTGGTTCTGAAGGTTGTGGTTCATAGTGGGTTGGTTCTGATGGTTGAGGTTCAGAGTGGGTTGGTTCAGATGGTTGTGGTTCAGATGTGGTTGGGTTTGGGTGTTCCGAAGGTGGGGAAGTGACTTCGGGTTCAGGATCAGGATGTGATGGCTTTTAAGAGGCCAGAGCACGGTCTTGGAGCTGAGCCAGAGTGGGGGATTGAGGGTCAGATGGTTCAGTGTCAGATGAAAGTTTGTAGTAAGGTGGGGATTGAGGAGATGGTGATGATGATGGTGAAGTGGTTTCATTTAGCATTTCTGCTTCTGAAACAGGTAAAGTTGTGGTGGCGAGTTTGAATTTTTGAGATGGTGGGTTAGAGAATCTGGTGGTTGAGGGAGGAGTTTCAGCAGTGGTGTATATAGGTTTTTTTTTAGGAAGAAAAGAATCAATAGGTTTAATTTTTACAGAGGGAGGGAGAGATACAGACTTACCTGGAGAGCCAACCAGAGGAACTGGGGGTCTTGATCCAGATGTTTCTCCCAGCTTAGCTTTCTTCTCCTGCTTGATCTTCTCAGAGGGCTCTCGCATCCTCTTTTGGAAGTTTGGTGGAAACTCAGGTAGCCAGTTCACTGAGAATTCTGTGATATCCACCCCTTGCTTGTACAGATCCTCTAGATAGTAGGCTATTACCTCTAGAGGGTCGATCTTGGAGAATAAGTAGAGTTTGTTGGGAACCTCCCTCTGATCTTTAAGTGCTTCCCAGGAGGTATCAAGTGTTGGTTTGTCTCTCACTTGATCAATGATTCCCATGCTCTTCAGATTCCGAGCATTCAGAGCTCTTCCAGTATCAATCATGACATCTTCCATGAGTCTGAGCTGAATTAGATGATCCACGAGGCCACTCTCGATCAGTACATCAAATATCACGCTCCCCAGAGGGATGTAGTTCCTTGTCTTCATGTTGTTTCTGGTGTCTTTAAAAGAACCTCTGAGGTACTTGAAGAGGAGTGCAGGTAGGCAGAGCTTCAGACCCTTGTGAATGCAGTACAGGATGCACTTCTGATCCGTGTTAATGTAGTCAGAAGAGTTTGAAGCCGGACGATGATGGATGGTGCCTAAGATAATCTTCAGCCAGACCCGGAGGTTCTAATGTAGTTCCTTGTTCTTGGAATGCTTTCCTTCAGCACTCTGTTGGAAGATGGTAGGGTTGATTTCCTGGGACAAGTACTTTGCCCTAGGGTTTATATTGTAGATGCGTCTTCCTCCTGTCTTCTCCATGTTCAGAAGAGAAGCAATCGATTTCTCGGTGATGACTATCTTGACTCCTAGAATATATGAGACAATGTAGTGATCATCAGAGTCTGCGAAACGCCAGAACTCCTTCACCAGATTCGTGTACACTGGGCCATTAAGGCGTTGAAAGTAATTTTCCCACCCTTGCTTTTTCAGTTCTTCAGTGAGGTCGACGCCATTGTGCTTCATGCTATCAAAATCCACCAAAGTTTCACAAATAACTTCAAGTTTATCAAATCGAGTTGCTAGATGAATGTGGGGCTCACGATCAAGAATGTGAGGTTCCTTGTAGATTGGAGTTGAGACGACGCCGGTGGTTGCATGGGTTTGTTGACTGGAACTGGGTGCTTGCTCTGTTGAGTTCATCTGTTGGGAGAAATTGTACACTGATAGTTGCTGAGAATCCATGAAGAATGGTTGAAGATGATGATGAATGTTTAAGAACTTGGTGAGAACTGCAGAAAACCTTTGAAGAAGGAGAAGCACTAAGAGAGAGGGTTTTGTGAGTTCGTGAGTGTGAAAGTGTGCAAGTGTAGATTATGAAATGAATATATACACAATTAGGGCGTATGCAAAACAACACAGAAATGTTGAGTTTAACAGATAGGAAATTAAATGCAACACGTTAACCAAGTAAGCACATTTTAGAGGAGAATGATTACAACCCATAATGACGTCTAATTCCCAAATCAGCATACTGCTCGAGGAGATATCAAGAGTCTATTTCTTGATTACTGCTAGATAGCTGTCTAGAAGTTCCAAGGTCAGACGCAAGATGTACCACGTGTTACTTTATCTGATCTTCAGGAATACCAAAGGGTTGGATCCTGGAGATTTCTAACTCATATGACTTCTAATTGGTAGTAGCATCAGAGTCAGATACAAAGACTAGGTGTTTACTTCGGAGTCTTATTTTGCTATCTCAAAGGCACATTTTATTCTGGACAATTTTAAATGTTTAGATTTTTTAAGATAAAAGAGAATCTATCTTCAGCAACGGGTTTGGTAAAAATATCAGCCCATTGATGGTCTGTATCAATAAATTTTAATGTTACTACCCCTTTCTGAACATAGTCTCTAATGAAATGATGTTTTATTTCTATGTGCTTAGCTCTGGAATGCAAAATAGGATTCTTACTTAAACAGATGGCGACGGTATTGTCGCAGAAGATAGGAATGTTACTCTCAATGATTTGAAGATCTTCTAGTTGATTCTTCATCCAGAGCATCTGAGTAGTGCATAGTGATGCTGAAATATATTCTGCTTTTGCAGTGGACAAAGTTATGGTTGATTGCCTTTTGCTAGCCCAGGATATCAGATTCTTTCCCAAGAACTGACAGTTCCCAGATGTACTTTTGCGTTCCATTCTGTCCCCTGCGTAATCTGCATCACAGTAACCAGAAAGTCTATACTCTTATGTTTTCTCATACATCAGACCCATGTTAGGGGTTCCTTTCAGATACCTGAGTATTCTTTTAACAACTGTTAAATGAGATTCTCTAGGATGTGATTGGAATCTGGCACAGAGACATACACTAAACAGAATATCAGGACGTGTAGCAGTCAAATAGAGAAGAGAGCCTATCATACCACGATAGAGCTTCTGACAAACCTTTTAGATAACTTCCTCTTTTTCCAGAATGCAAGTTAGATGCATAGGTGTCTTAGCAGGTTTGCATTCCGCCATTTCGAATTTCTTCAGAATGTCTTTAATGTATTTACTTTGGTGAACATAGGTAGCTTCTGAAGCTTGATTGATTTGAATTCCTAGAAAGAACTTTAGTTCTTGCATTAAGCTCATTTTAAATTCTGCCTGCATTAGCTCAGAGAATTCTTGACATACAGAAGGATTAGCTGAACCAAAAATAATGTCATCAACATATATCTAGCATATCATGAGGTCATTACTAATGTTTTTACAGAAGAGTGTAAAGTCAACTTTTCCTCTAATAAAGTCATGTTCCAGAAGAAAGTTGCTTAGTCTTTCATACCAAGCTGTAGGAGCTTGTTTTAAATCGTATAATGATTTCTTAAGTTTAAAAATATGTTCTGGACAATTTGAGTTTTCAAAACCTAGGGGTTGATTGACATACACTTCTTCTGATATATAACCATTAAGAAATGTACTCTTGACATCCATTTGATATAGTTTGATTGAGTGATTTACAGCAAATGAAACAAGTAAGCGAATAGATTCTAACCTGGCGACTGGGGCAAAGGTTTCGTTGTAGTCAATGCCTTCTTGTTGACTGTACCCTTGTGCCACCAGTCGAGATTTATTTATGATGACTTTGCCTTTTTCATTCAGTTTGTTACTGAACATCCATCTGGTTCCAATAATGTGAGTGCCTTTAGGCTTTGGAACAAGATCCCAGACGTCATTCTTTGAGAATTGATCTAGCTCTTCTTTCATAGCTAGAACCCAGTCGTCGTCTTGAAGTGCCTCATCACAGGAAGTAGGCTCAATTTGAGATACTAGTCCTAGAGGGATTTCTTCAAGTACCTTGAATGTTGACCTAGTTCGATTAGGTTCATCCTTGTTTCCCAGAATCAAATCTTCAGAGATGTTGGGACGGCTTCTTGATTTCTTCTGGATAGCTGAGTCTTTAGTTGCATCTGGACTTTATTTATCAGATACTTCTGGTGCTTTGGTCTTTTCGTCAGAACCTGCAAGAGTAATCTCCAGATTTGCAAGTTTCTCAACTAGCTTTGACTTTTCAGGGTCAAGCTTATCATCAAATCTAACATGAATTGATTCTTCCACAATTTTGGTTTCTGTGTTGTATACTCTGTAGCCTTTAGAGCGTTCTGAGTATCCTAACATAATACCTTTTTGTGCTTTTTAATCAAACTTGTTCAGATGTTCTTTAGTATTCAGAATAAAGCAAGAGCATCCAAAAGGATGAAATAAGAAATGTTGGGTTTTCTTCCCTTACATAGTTCATAGGGAGTCTTCTCCAGAATAGGTCTTATAGAGATTCTATTCTGAATATAACACGTTGTATTGACTGCTTCAGCCCAAAAGTGCGTAGCCACATTTGTTTCATTGATCATGGTTCTGGCCATCTCTTGGAGTGTCCAATTCTTCCTTTCTACAACTCCATTTTGTTGTGGAGTTCTAGGACAAGAGAAATCATGGGATATTCCATTAGAATCAAATAGTTCCTCAAAAATTTTATTTTCAAATTCTCCACCATGATCACTTCTGACTCTGATGATTTTAGAGTCAAATTCGTTTTTCACTTTGGAACAAAAGCTAGTGAATACAGAATGAGACTCACTCTTGTGCTTTAGGAATTTTACCCATGTCCAGCGACTAAAATCATCAACAATAACTAGTCCATATTTCTTTCCATTGATTGATGCTGTTTTAACAGGTCCAAACAAATCAATGTGAAGAAGTTCCAGAGGCTTAGAGGTGGAAACAATATTTTTCTTTTTAAAAGATATTTTGGAAAATTTCCCTTTCTGACACGCCTCACATAGAGCATCTGAAGAAAACTTCAGCTTGGATAGACCTCTGACTAACTCGAGTTTATTTAGCTAAGATAGTTTTCTCATGCTAATGTGACCCAAGCGTCTATGCCATACCCATTAGTCTTCATGAACAGACATCATACATTTTACATTTTGTTCTTTTAAGTCTGAAAGATTTATTTTGTAAATATTGTTTTTCCTCTTGCCAGTGAATAAGACTGTTCCATTGTTCTAATTAATTGCTTTACATGTTTTTTGATTGAAGATTACATTATAGTCGTTATCACTTAATTGACTTATTGATAACGAGTTATGCATTAATCCTTCTACATAGAGAACTTCAGATATATAGGGAAGAGTTCCATTACCAATAGTTCCGGAGCCTCTGATTCTTCCTTTCTGATTTCCTCTGAAACCTATGAAGCCATCATTTTTAAGTTACAGACTTTGGAACATATACTTTCTTCCCGTCATGTGTCGCGAGCATCCAGAGTCTAGGTACCATGAGTTGTGTCTTAACTCTGCTGCATAAGATATCTGCAACATAAACAATCTTATCCTTTGGTACCCATAATCTTTTGGGTCGTTTATGATTAGTTTTCCCATAGTTTCTTAGAACTTCGGTTTTTCTAGCATTATCAAAACGTTGTGCTTGTGTATGTGTGTAGTGATAAGAAAACGGAGATTTAGGTTTGTCATTTGTGGAAGATTTATCTTCACTAGGGTCATACCCAATTCCTCTTTTATTATTCTGACTAACTCCATAAATCATGGATGCCATTCTGCTTCTTTCTATCCCATTCTTCAGAAACTTTTGAAAAGATTTTTCATATTCATAAATTACTGTGTTCGAAGTTTGTGGAGCTTGAGATAACGCTTCTTCAAGTTTTAAACATTGTTTATTTGTGGAGTCTCTTTCTAATATCAAAGTTCGATTTTCATCTTTTAGATCTGAAAGTGTCATCTCAAGTTTACCACATTCTTCGATGGTTTCTTCAAGAACCTCTTTTACAACTTTAAATTTTTGTTTGTGTTTCTAGTATGAGTTTAGAGTTTCAGAAAGGCATGATTTGAGGTCAGAGCGCGAAAGATCAGAAAATACCTCTTTAGATTCAGATTCTCCATCTGATGTATTTTTGGAGGTGGTAGCCATGAGTGCAACATTTTCCTGTTCTTCAGAGTCTGATTCTGAGGAATCAGATCCACTGTCGTCCCAGGTGGCCATCAGTCCCTTTTTGGTTCTGAAAGAACTTTTCTTGAAATTTTCTCTTCTAGAGCTTTCTTTCTTCAACTTGGGACATTCGTTTCTGTAATGACCTGTTTCCTTACATTCATAACATGTTATATCTTTGTTAGACTTACCTCTGGAAGTTGATTCTGATCGATCTCCCTTGGGTCTTGGTCTTCTGAAGTTATTATTCCTTTTTCTCCAGAGTTGTTTTACTCTTTTGGTTAAAAGGGATAATTCTTCTTCGTCGTCAGAGTCTTCCTTTTCAGAGTCATCATTGTCTTCTTCTTCAACCTGGAAGGCTTTGTTTCTATCTGGTGTGCGTCTTTCGGATCTGGACTTTAGTGCTACAGACTTGATCTTCTTTTGAGGTTCATCTTCCTCCAGTTCTATCTCGTGGCTTCTGAGTGAACTGGCGAGTTCCTCAAGGCTGATATTGTTCAGATCTTTTGATAACTTTAAAGTTGTGACAATGGGTCTCCATTTATTTAGCAAGCTTCTAACAATCTTTTTGACATGATCCGTACTTGTATATCCTTTATCTAGCACTTTGAGTCCTGCAATTAAAGTTTGAAATCTAGAAAACATTACCTCTATAGTTTCATCTTCCTCCATTTTGAAGGCTTCATATTTCTGGATTAGAGCCAGAGCCTTTATTTCTTTGACTTGGGAATTTCCTTCGTGAGTCATCCTCAGGGAGTCAAGTATTTCTTTAGTTGTTCCCCTGTTGGTGATCTTTTCATATTCATTGTAGGAAATAGTATTGAGTAGTATCGTTCTAGCTTTGTGATGGTTCTTGAATTCACGCTTATGATCATCTGACATTCTGTTTCTGGGAATAAAAACTCCAGCGTCTGTCATAGGTGGTGTGTAGCCAATTGTGACAATATCCTAGAGATCAGCGTCGTAGCCTAGAAAGAAACTTTCAATTCTGTCTTTCCAATAATCAAATTTTTCTCCATCAAAGATTGGAGGTTTAGCGTTGTAACTATCTCTTTCATTGGTGTTGGCCATAGTTTTTCTCACACTGGATCTCTCTACACTGTTAAGTGTTTGGTTAGAAAATCAATAACAGAGCCGAAGCTCTGATACCAATTGAAGGTTGAGAAAAACAAGAAAGGGGGTTTGGATTTTTTTGGAAATAAAAACTTTTTCAGAAATCAAAACACACAGAATTTTATACTGGTTCGCTTGAAATTCAAAGCTACTCCAGTCCACCCGGCCAAGGTGATTTCGCCTTCAAAAAGGACTTAATCCACTAATCTTGAAAGATTACACAACCAATTGTCTAAGAGAATAATCTCTTAGCCCTCTCAAGTATTCAGACTGCGCAGAGTCACTTGAGGAAATAGTTTAAGCAAAAGTAAGTTGTAATGTAAAGTGCTTCTAACAAAAAGCAAGTATTACAGAAAATATAAGAGCAATAGCTTTTCACGTAAGAGCAGCAGCTCGTGAAAAAGAGAGAGAATGAATGAGATTTATGTGTGTCTCAGGTGTGTTGTCTTGTGAGGTAATCTGTCCTTTATGTAGTCGTTGTGAAGGACCGTTGGAGTGATGACAAAATCTTGGTCATTGAAGAATAATTAATGTCATTACTCTCTTTGTTTCTTTCTAAAGCCATTTTGTCTGCCTCATTATTCCCTTCTTTAATTACTTTCTTTCCATAATGAGATTCTTTTCGGTTACGCGTTCTGGACTAGTGAGTCTGTGTTAGAGTCTTGATATATCCGAGTTTGTCTTTAGAGGATGATTATGTCTGACTTCATTAGAGCTCCTCAGTGCTCTAGGCTTCTTAAGTATCAGTGTTTGGATTCAGTAGTCTTTTAACGGAGCTTCTGACTTCTAATTTGTTGCACTGATATCTGTGTTGAACAGAATCAGAACCTTCTAGACGTATCCTTTCTGAATGGCATCTGATCATCGAATACTTTATATCTGATGTAATTTTATGTCTGATGTATGGTCAGAATCCTGCGTAAATGTTCAGAGTCCTCCACACTAAGAAAAAAATCTCGTTAGAGTACCATTTTTGTTTCATCCTTTGTTATCATCAAAATCTTAGAGATATATTGTAGAACCAACTTTATTCTTACACAAAGGAAAAGTGGGTTTCTATATGACATTCTTGTCTATTGGATTGCATCCCATTGGTCATATCTTTTCAACTATTAACTTTTAATTCTTGCTTAGGATTAGTCTCTTCATCTCCTCCCACTTATTAAATTTCAAATCTCTCCCCCCTTTTTAAAGTCTTCTTTACTTGTGATTTCTAAACTTAGACTTTATTGCAAATTAGAAACTTTGGCCTTATTCCATTTCATTTTTCAAACTCTTTTTCTTAATCAAACTTGTAAATGAATCTAACCATATTAGACTTAAAATTTCAAAAGACAAAAAGAACTAACACTCATTCAAACTCTTTTAGGCCTTTTGTGCCTCTTTTAAACTTAAAATTTTGTTAAAAGCAATTCACTCACTTTGAAATTTGTACCATGAACTACGAGGTTTTAATCCCTCATTTTATGTTGGTACGTAGGCACAAGTCCGAAAGTCTTATCAAACACAAAAATATAATTAATGAATTCTTTTCTCATCCCCACACTCTATTTATTACAAACATCTTTTATACCAAAACACATACACACATAAAAAAGGGCTCATTAGGAGTACGTAGGACACTTTGGGTGCTAACACCTTCCCTCTGTGTAACCAACCCCCTTACCTGTAATCTCTGGAATTTTATTAGTTTTGATTTGAAAACTTCTTATCTTTAGGTTTTGTTCGTACTTTTCCCTTTTCCTTTGGAAACAATAAAAGCGCGTTGGCGACTCTGGTTGTATTGACGTTGAGATTATCCATAGCTTAATGGTCATGAATTTACCGCTATAGAAATTAAGTGGCGACTCTGCTGGGGAGTAGTCCTCAGTGGGTTTAGCCTACTTTTTTATGTGTATATAATTGTATATTTGATGTTTGTATACTTGTTTGTGTGTGTCATACGGTGAACTCACTTTGTGTGTTTTTTGCTTTGGAAAGCAAATGTCGCGGATAGCAAGAGTCGCCACCGACTTTTCTTTTATCCAATAAGGAAAGGCGGAAAAGAACAGGAAAGACCTTGATTAGATTTTGGGTTCGGGAGGTACATTATACAAAGGGAAGGTGTTAGCACCCTTTGTATCCATGGTTATCCATGGGCTCTTAAATGCTTGATCACTTATGTTTTTCTTGTCTGAAAAGTGTTGGTGAACTGTTTAGAAAATGTTTTGAAAAGAGAGTTTAACTTTGTAATGATTCTTGTACGAATGTATACAAAGTATTTATCTCGTTTAATTTTGAAAGCTGTTTAGAAAAATATAACTTGGCAATGATTCTAGTACGAAGGTATACCAAGTGGTGATTTTCTAATAGATGTTTTGAAAAGTGTGAGGTGTGAAAAATAGTTTAAGCTGTGAGCCAGCATTTAAGAGTTATACCTACCCAAGGTCTTTATGGGCATTTCCTATCCTTATGAGGGTAAAACTGTCCTTGCTATTGAGAAGCAAGTAGTTTTATCCTTTGGATGTAAAAGGGACATCGTAGGGTCATCGATTGGTCATTTGAAGGCAACATTTGTAAGGATACCTTAGCATTCGAAGGGACAATCATCATTTAACCGTAGGCTACAACGAAGGGTCATCGAGGGACAAAATCGTATATTCGCAGGCAACAGCCGAGGGACTATGATTTATCTTATAGGGACATGATGATTTAACCGAAGGGTCTTTGCTAAGTGTATCCCCACATTCGTGGGACATGACCGTAATACCGTAATACCGTAAGGCAACAAAGAGAGGTCCAAGATCACATATTCAAAGGCAATATTTTATAATCAATTAAGTAATTAGGATGAATCTCCACATTAAAATCAATTAAGTAATTAGGATGAATCTCCACAAGGGTATCCCACAAATAAAATGGAATACCTAGCAAGCTACCTTTTCCGGGAGTATGTTAACCCTTACGAAATTCAGCAAACAGGTCAGAATACCAAATCAGGGTGCAATCGAGAATTGCACCAAACAAAAGGAATCACAACAGTAATAGTGTCAGATAAACAATGCATGGTGATAATAAAACATTTCAGATGAGCAAAGATCAGAACAGAAAAATCAGCGACTGTCATGTTCGCTGCTGCCTCGCCTAGCGAAGGCCTAGCGAACGCTCGCTATATGTTCGCTTAGCGATGTGCTAGCGAACGACTGCGGGTTTTGAATTTTAGAACAGTACGATTTCAGCGAGCTCCCAACCCTATGGCATCCATTACAGAAATTACATGGTTAAACGTTCAAGATATCCATACATACTTAAATCCACATGCAAAATTTCAAATATATTTATGAATTCAATTATGATATCACATGTGAATTAGGAACATAAAGCGGTAATAGTAATGCAAACCGGTTTGCAATTGAATTACAACCTTGAATTGGCAAGTCACTCTTAGGGTTGGCGCCGGATTGAGTTGGGCGGAGGTAACCTTTATGCAAATGAGTTTCCTTCAGGGTTTCCTTTAGGGTTGCTCTGAATTCTCTGGGTTAGCCTCCAGGGTTTGCTGTCTGTGGGTGTTTTTGTTTCTCCCCCTTCCTCTTTCGTCCCCCTTTTTCTGAATGAGGTCCTTGGTATTTATAATAGTTTTTGTGATCTAATGGGCTCAGAATGAAGCCCAAAAATTCTGGTATTCGCAAGCTTCGCTAGGCGAGTGGTGCAGCGAAGAGTTCGCTAGGCGAATGATTTTGCTCGCCTAGCGAGCAAGCCATTTTAAGCCCTTTTCTGGATTTGACCACCTGTGTACTGGGTCTTTGTTCCTTTAAGATCCATGCCTCAAAAAATGAGTTGGAGTGCCTTGAGAAATGCCTTGCAAGATTAACGGGCAAATTTTTGGGGTATGACAGCTGCCCCTGTTCAATATTCTTGAACCGAGAGAGTTAGAATGGTATGTACGCCATTCGTGGTCTGGAGGTGGAAGATTATTGAACACTTAGAATGCCCCAAAAATTTGCACTTGTTAATTAGTCTTGACGAAGATGGGCTTAAAGATGCCATCCAGGAAGTTTGATGACGAGAGCTTCAGAGGGCGTCGTACATCAGACCAATTCGAAGACATGGGTGCCACACCGGGTCGTACGCTAGACCGTATGGTGAGCCATCCATTAGGTGATATTAGGGTGAGCTGAACCTGATGAGATAAGGATCCGAATGAGTCATACACTGCTGGGGATAAAGGATCAGAATGTATCGTACGCTAGATCGTATTTGAATAGTAGAATGAGTTGTCCATTAGGCGGGTGACTTCACTGGGGATGAAAGACCGAAATGGATCGTACGCTAGATCGTATCTGAGTTGCAGACTGAGCCGTCCATTAGGCTGTATCTGAGGATGAAAGGGTAGTCATACGCTAGACCACATTTCAGAATGTACCGTATGCTAGGTAGTATCTGAGGAATAAAGATCAGAATGGATCGTACGCTAGATCGTATCTGAGTGGCAGAATGAGCCGTCCATTAGGCTGTATCTGATGATAAGGGATAGTCATACGCTAGACTACATTTCAGAATGTACCGTACGCTAGGTAGTATCTGAGGAATAAAGATCAGAATGGATCGTACGCTAGATCGTATCTGAGTGGCAGAATGAGCCGTCCATTAGGCTGTATCTGATGATAAGGGATAATCATACGCTAGACTACATTTCAGAATGTACCGTACGCTAGGTAGTATCTGAGGAATAAAGATCAGAATGGATCGTACGCTAGATCGTATCTGAGTGGATGAACATCCAAATGGGTCATACGCTAGACCGTATTGGAGTAGTTGAAGGAACCAGAATGAACCGTACGTTAGGCTATATCTGATAATGTTTGTATATGTTGTATTTGCAATAAATGTCTGGGATGGGCTTAAAGATGCCATCATTAGGAGGATATCAGAATGCTCGTCAAAATGAATATTCATATGGATTATATCTGAAAATGTATCTGAATCTTGAATGTGACTGATAAGAGTGTCCGTCTGGATGAACCTTTATTTTGACTGTATCGGGAGGATAATTAACCTGAAAAATAAAGTTAGCTTTATGCCATGTCATGATGCATGAGATGTTTTATGCTTGTGAACATTGCATGCATGTATATGCTTCGAAATGATGCATGAATGAATTATGCGTCTGAAAATTTTTGCCAGGGGAAAATAAATCCCCATATTCTGGTTGGAGATATTTGTATTGATGACCCTTTTCTTAGCTGGGGATACTTGATTTCGGTCTGATGATAGAAATATTCAACAGAGCCTGGCTGGGGATAGAAGAGATGACCAGTCTGTCTGGTGATGCCCATTTCTTTTGGGGAATAACTGGTTTTTGCTGGGGAAAGGATTTGTAACCGGACTCGTTGGAAAGCATGGTTAGACCTTATCCTCGACCCTAAAGTCTTTCAGTAACTGCTATTGCTATTTCATGCATGTATTTTCGGTAAACATCAATCATATTCAAATGAATATATTAATTCAAACTAAATCAATGGACGTTTATGCAAACAAAACAGAGAAAGTAAAACAAAAGCATATTTTTGGAAATAAAATTGTATCGATTTTGAAAGAGGGCCTATAAACAGGCAATTTGAGTACAAGGAGACAGAAATCCTAGTAAGAGGAAATTGTCCAGAAAACAAAGAGAAAGCTATGCAGAAAAAGTCCTATTGATTTTAATTTCACTACTGTCATTATGTCTTCAAGCCTCTCATCTCCTGCTGTCGGATAAAAGTGATTGGCTTGTTCAATCCCTTTGAACTTGGATGAAGTTGACTGAGAACGGGACATAGTCATACGCTTTTATCCCTAATTTTTGCCTGGACCGCCTTTTCAGGTTTTCAGTCCACCAGGATACCCTTTTTTGCCCAAGCCGCCTTTTCAGGTTTTCGACTTGCCGGGTGTACGTTTTTATATGTTAATCCCTAATTTTTGCCCGAACCCTTTTGGTTCGCCGGGATGCCCTTACTTTTGCATAGATACGTCGACCTAGCGGGTCTCTTTTATGCGTAGTATCTTTTAACTATGTCTGCGTTCACGGGATGTGGGAAGTCTTCGCCATCCATTGTAGCAAGTATCATGGCTCCACCAGAGAACACCTCTTTAACTACAAATGGCCTTTCGTATGTGGGGGTCCATTTGCCTCTAGAGTCACCTTGTGGTAGAATGATACGCTTGATCACCAAGTTGCCAATTTGATACACCTGTCTCTTGACCTTTTTGTTAAATGCCTGGGTCATGCGCTTATGATATATCTGCCCATGACAAACAGCCGCAAGTCTCTTTTCATCAATCAAATTTATCTGATCGAGTCGAGTCTGAATCCATTCATCCTCGTCTAAACCTGCCTCTTTCATGATTCTTAGAGAGGGAATCTGAACTTCCACTGGTAAGACGACCTCCATTCCGTAGACTAAAGAGAAAGGAGTTGCTCCTGTCGAAGTTCGTACTGAAGTGCGGTAACCATGAAGAGCAAATGGTAACATCTCATGCCAGTCTTTGTACGTTACTGTCATCTTTTGTATGATCTTCTTGATATTCTTATTAGCAGCCTCCACGGCGCCGTTCATCTTTGGCCGGTACGGAGAAGAGTTATGGTGTTTTATTTTGAACTGCGTGCAGAGTTCAGTAATCATCTTGTTGTTCTTCCGGAGAGAGCAGGTTTCTCAAATGTATATTTGATAAGATCCATCTTAGAAACCAATAAAGTGGTATTATTCAACATATACTGTCTTAGTCGGCGAGCAGCCCAAGCCAAAGCACAACAAGCTTTCTTGAGCAATGAGTATCTTGTTTCATAGTCGGTAAACTTTTTGCTAAGGTAGTATATGGCATGCTCTTTTCGACCAGACTCGTCATGTTGCCCCAGCACACCCTATTGAATTTTCTAACACGGTCAAATACATGATTAGAGGTCTTCCTTCAACTGGTGGCATCAGAATTAGAGGTTCTTGAAGATATTTTTTGATTTCGTCAAAAGCTTCTTGACATTCATCATTCCATATTATCCTTTGATTTTTCCAGCGAAAACCTCTACATAGTCACGTAACATCTGAATCAATCTTTCTTTGACACTGTTTTCCAAGCCTGCTCCTATTTTGACTTCTTTCTTGTCTACTTCAGTACCCAGATTTACAGTTTCATTTGATTCCTCATGCGGCTGTATAGTCTTTTCTTCTTGCAGTACCAGTCTGGCAAGTTCTCCAGGTACTTCACAATCTTCCTCACTTCCATCTTCGGCTTGGTAGATCGGATTTTCAAAGTCATAATGAACAGTAGCAGAATTACTATCAATAGGATCCAGAGTGGATATGGATCTGCAATTTGTTACGTGAGTGTGTGTAAGAAAGCATAACTTGTTTGAAAGATGACAGGAAAGATGAAGAGCGCAATATTTGAATGCAAAAGGTCCATTGATTTATTGAATATGAATATGCTTATGAAAATGACAAAACCCTTGAAGAAAAAAAATTAGCTATTGTGCCCCGAGCATAGACACAA
This sequence comes from Lathyrus oleraceus, assembly GCF_024323335.1. Lineage (NCBI taxonomy): Eukaryota > Viridiplantae > Streptophyta > Magnoliopsida > Fabales > Fabaceae > Lathyrus > Lathyrus oleraceus. Next base: position 317,280,804 of record NC_066583.1, on the reverse strand, counting down.
TGTCTTAAAACACTAAAATAGCAATAACAATTACTCCTGACTAAAGGAAATCGGGATAGTGTCTTCAGCCTTCCAATTATTGAGTCCGTCACCAATTGCTGGGAAGATCCAGCTATCCAAGTCACAACCGTTATCAGCATCTTCTACAGCATTGCCAGTCTTGTCATGATTAGGCATAGGAGCAGTGATGACATCAGGAGTCTCCGGAGGATCAGAGGTAGCCGCCTATATCTTTCCACTTCGAATGTCGCTTTCAACATGTTCACCTGTTAATATAAGTTCAGTGAAACCCGATGAGGAACTTCTCAATAGATGGCTGTAGAATGGGCCAGTCAGTGTGCTCATGAACATGTCCACTAATTCTCGATCAGTCATAGGGGGTTTGACTCTGCCAGCCAAATCTCTCCATTTCTGAGCATATTCTTTGAAGCTTTCTTTAGATCCCATAGTCATATTCTGCAATTGTAGCCGAGTAGGCGCCAATTCAGAATTATACTGGTAGTGCTTGTAGAAAGTTGTCGCTAAATCAGTCCAGGTGCGGATGTTAGAGCTCTCGAGCTGATAGTACCATTCTAACTGTGTGCCAGACAGACTCTCTTGGAAGAAATGGATCCATAGCTTCCTATCAGTGGTATACGGCTGAATCTTTCTCACATAAGCTCTCAGATGCATCTGAGGACAAGACGCACCATCATACTTAGTGAAAGCAGGGACCTTGAATTTGCGAGGAATGACCACATCAGAGACCAGACCTAAGCTTTCGAAATCAAGACCGGGCGCCTTTTGACCCTCCAGAGCTAGCATACGTTCTTCCAGCAACTTGTACTTATCATCTTTTGGAGAGTACTGTTCATTCTCATAATCTTCATCGTCGTCCTCAGGGTTGAAGAGATCGACATTCTCCTCTTCCGAATCATTCTCTGTCTCCTCTTCTTGATCCTTCGGCATTCTGATCTTGACTCCTGCGATCTGTCCTTTAAGCCTTCTTCCCGGGTTAATATAACTCACAGCTTTCTTGTCTTTCTTCTGCTCGAGCAAGAGAGCCTTCAGCTCCTCCTGCCCCTTGGATAAGTTCAAGATCATCTCCTGGAATTGAATATTCTGAGCCTTGGAGATCTTTGACAGTTTGTTCAAGAGCCATCTTTCTGTTTGGAGGAAAACCGTGAGAACATTGATCCCTTTAGAGTACCTGTTATGCAATGTTATGTCATGCTATACAATGTATGAAATGTTTTCAATGTTTAAAGTCCTTAAAATGGTTAGTACAATGCCATGATGTTATGATGTTATGATGTTATGTAAATAACAAGCACAAGCAAGTCACACAACAGTCATTCCTAAGTTTAAAGGCTTGCATGAGTTCCATAGGTAAGTACCCTCCCCACTGAAGTTTGGTTGGTTCAACCTGTCCTAGAATAGTAACCGGGTTCTAGAAGGATCTCCAATCATTGACTTTCCTTTAAGTCCACTTCAGTGCAACACCCAGTGGTTGACCAAAGCTTCCCTAAAGTCCAATCTCAAAGAGTGTAGTATCGAGTCTCAACCAACCCCAGTCGGAACCGAAGTCAGTTATCTCACTACTTTCTAATGGCTAGGATGAGTCAATTAGGGTTCTAAAGGTCTGGTTAATGCTTTGATGACACCACGCAGACGCCAAATTTCTCCTCAAGTAAACATGAGGAACATCAGGACATCCAAAGTGTCACATTAACCATAGCCATCATTTTAACCATTCCAGTATACGCCGGATAGTCGCGATGATCTCTTGCTACTTACCTAAGGTACACTAGATCCGGGTGTAGGATCTTTCACTCAAGCATAAAATACCCAAGCAATCAGGCAAATCAAATAAGTGATCTTTTTATTTATTTATTATTATTATTTTTTTTTAAGGTAACCTCTCTTTGTTGTGTCCCCAGCAGAGTCGCCAGTTCTGTCATACGGTGAACTGACTTTGTGTGTTTTTTGCTTTGGAAAGCAAATGTCGCGGATAGCAAGAGTCGCCACCGACTTTTCTTTTATCCAATAAGGAAAGGCGGAAAAGAACAGGAAAGACCTTGATTAGATTTTGGGTTCGGGAGGTACATTATACAAAGGGAAGGTGTTAGCACCCTTTGTATCCATGGTTATCCATGGGCTCTTAAATGCTTGATCACTTATGTTTTTCTTGTCTGAAAAGTGTTGGTGAACTGTTTAGAAAATGTTTTGAAAAGAGAGTTTAACTTTGTAATGATTCTTGTACGAATGTATACAAAGTATTTATCTCGTTTAATTTTGAAAGCTGTTTAGAAAAATATAACTTGGCAATGATTCTAGTACGAAGGTATACCAAGTGGTGATTTTCTAATAGATGTTTTGAAAAGTGTGAGGTGTGAAAAATAGTTTAAGCTGTGAGCCAGCATTTAAGAGTTATACCTACCCAAGGTCTTTATGGGCATTTCCTATCCTTATGAGGGTAAAACTGTCCTTGCTATTGAGAAGCAAGTAGTTTTATCCTTTGGATGTAAAAGGGACATCGTAGGGTCATCGATTGGTCATTTGAAGGCAACATTTGTAAGGATACCTTAGCATTCGAAGGGACAATCATCATTTAACCGTAGGCTACAACGAAGGGTCATCGAGGGACAAAATCGTATATTCGCAGGCAACAGCCGAGGGACTATGATTTATCTTATAGGGACATGATGATTTAACCGAAGGGTCTTTGCTAAGTGTATCCCCACATTCGCGGGACATGACCGTAATACCGTAATACCGTAAGGCAACAAAGAGAGGTCCAAGATCACATATTCAAAGGCAATATTTTATAATCAATTAGGTAATTAGGATGAATATCCACATTAAAATCAATTAAGTAATTAGGATGAATCTCCACAAGGGTATCCCACAAATAAAGTGGAATACCTAGCAAGCTACCTTTTCCGGGAGTATGTGAACCCTTACAAAATTCAGCAAACAGGTCAGAATACCAAATCAGGATGCAATCGAGAATTGCACCAAACAAAAGGAATCACAACAGTAATAGTGTCAGATAAACAATGCATGGTGATAATAAAACATGTCAGATGAGCAAAGATCAGAACAGAAAAATCAGTGACTGTCATGTTCGCTGCTGCCTCGCCTAACGAAGGCCTAGCGAACGCTCGCTATATGTTCGCTTAGCGATGTGCTAGCGAACGGCTGCGGGTTTTGAATTTTAGAACAATACGATTTCAGCGAGCTCCCAACCCTATGGCATCCATTACAGAAATTACATGGTTAAACGTTCAAGATATCCATACATACTTAAATCCACATGCAAAACTTCAAATTTATTTATGAATTCAATTATGATATCACATGTGAATTAGGAACATAAAGCGGTAATAGTAATGCAAACCGGTTTGCAATTGAATTGTAACCTTGAATTGGCAAGTCACTCTTAGGGTTGGCGCCGGATTGAGTTGGGCGGAGGTAACCTTTATGCAAATGAGTTTCCTTCAGGGTTTCCTTTAGGGTTGCTCTGAATTCTCTGGGTTAGCCTCCAGGGTTTGCTGTCTGTGGGTGTTTTTGTTTCTCCCCCTTCCTCTTTCGTCCCCCTTTTTCTGAATGAGGTCCTTGGTATTTATAATAGTTTTTGTGACCTAATGGGCTCAGAATGAAGCCCAAAAATTCTGGTATTCGCAAGCTTCGCTAGGCGAGTGGTGCAGCGAAGAGTTCGCTAGGCGAATGATTTTGCTCGCCTAGCGAGCAAGCCATTTTAAGCCCTTTTCTGGATTTGACCACCTGTGTACTGGGTATTTGTTCCTTTAAGATCCATGCCTCGAAAAATGAGTTGGAGTGCCTTGAGAAATGTCTTGTAAGATTAACGGGCAAATTTTGGGGTATGACAGTGTGATATAATCTGCTTGTTGTGCTTGGTGATCTCTGAGTGGTGAGATAAGTTCGAACCCGAACTTCAGTGCAATTAAGATAGGAGGATGGTATAGTCATGTTTGACTTGTGTGGAGTAGTCCTTAACAAGTTGGCTTGAGATCCATCTACTCAGTGGAGACCCTTTTCGAGCTATTGATGTCACACAAGTTATTTGTGGTTAGGCATTACTTTCTCTGATTTGGGGTCCGAGAAGCTGAGGACCGTAGAACATTTAACCCAACTTGGCCTATTTAGGACGTAGTGCGGAGACTGTTCAAGTGTAGAATTGATAATATGTGTTACGCAATACTACACTCAGACGAGTTTCTCTTGAGAATATTATGGGTTGATGAGTAAGTTATCCTAACCTGTAATATTCGATAGATGGAATTAAGACTCTGGGAACTTTTTAGAACATGATCTACAAGTTTTATTATCCTTAGTACACTCCTTTAGGATGGTTCTTAACCTGACTCCATGCTCGTGACTCACAACAAAACCCTTGATTCTTGTTTGATCCAATCAAGTCTTGTCAATATCAATGGAACTTGGGTGTCGATAAGGTGAAAACCATAATCCACCAAAATGGATGATTGATCTTGACAATGACTTGATTCATCCCTTGACCTTTGTTTGTTTGCCTTGTGTGTGATCCCTTATTTGTGATTGTTGCATTCATGCATTCGTGCGCATCATAACATTCATCACAAGAAAAATAATTTCAAGGAACTGAGGTTTTATTTGCAAATACTTTCAGACCATGGATTATGGACGAAGGAATACTAAAAAGTATAGTTTCATATGTCCCGATTTGAAATAGATAATCAACTATAATCCTGCTTTGGCTCGTCGTCAACTTGGGTTCCCCTTGAGAGACAAACCTAATAACACTCAGTTAGAAGATATTTTCTATCAAGAGGGTAAAGATACCCAACATTTGAAGCAAAGGATGGTGCATGCTTGGAATAATGTGCATAGGAAAGGAAGATCTGAGCTTGGTCCGTGAAACTATGTAGCTTTGGAAGCTTACACTCTTTGGGTGAAGAAAAGAGCTTTGGAATTGAAGATGCCATATTCTTGTGAGAGACCTATATCTATGGTTGTGGTTGAGCCATTAACTTTACCTAACCAAGATGTAGAGAAGTTGGAAGACACTCTTGCCAAGATGAAGCAAGAGAAGGATATGCGGGAAGAGCGGTTCCATGCTTTGAGTCGAAAGCATGAGGAGTTGCAGCTTGAGTCTAAGGACAAGGATGCACTTATTGAGCTTCTTAAAGACTGGGTAGTGAAGAGACAGAGAGAGCCAGAGGGTCCATCTTCCTCCAGTATGCCTCAAACTTCCGGTGCTTGGAAGAAGATTGTTGATTAGCTTGTCCTTGAGAAGGCTCAGAAGAATACTTCTTTTGGGTCCAAGATTCGACGCATCCGAAGGAAGTACGTGCCTGCAGCCAGATCATCTGACAATGTTGTTAAGGGATCCTTAGGATGATTAGTTTCCTTTTCTCTTGTATTTATATTTTGGTTTCTGAAATTGTACTAAGTGTAATCCTTCCAAAATTATATGAATAAAAGAGATTTTTATGGTCAATCCAAATTGTCATTATTGTTATTATATATTTGCAAATAAAATAGCATGTTCATTGAAAATAAAAACAAACAAAACATTGCATTTGATGCATCATTTTGCAGCGGTAAATTCATGATCATTAAGCTATGGATAAGCTAGAGATCAAATAACAAGAGTCGCCACCGCGCTTTTATTGTTTCCAAGGGAAAAGGGAAAAAGTGCAAATAAAACCCAAAAGTAAGAAGTTTTAAAATCAAAACTAATAAAATGTCAGAGATTACAGGTAAGGGGGTTGGTTACACAGAGGGAAGGTGTTAGCACCCAAAGTGTCCTAGGTACTCCTAGGGAGCCCCTTTTATGTGCATATGTATTTGGTACAAAGTGATATTTACAAACAAATAGAATGGGGGATGAGAAAAGAATTCATTAATTATATTTTTGCATTTGGCAAGACCTTCGGTCTTGGGCCTACGTGCCAACATAAAAATGAGGGATCAAAACCTCGTAGTTCATTATACAAATTTCAAAGTGAATGCATTGCTTTTAACAAAAATTAAGTTTGAAAGGCACAAAAGGCCTAAAAATGGTTTGAATGAGTTAGTTCTTTTTGGATTTTTAAAAGTTTAAGTCAAGTATGGTTAAGTTTATTTACAAGTTTGATTTAAGAAAAGAAGTTTGAAAATGCAATGTCATAAGGCCAAAGTTTCTATCCTTTTTTACAAAGTGGTCAAAGTTTAGAACAAAATAAGTTCAATCAAAGAAGGTTTTGAAAAAGGAGAGAGATGTTTTGAAATTAAAGAACTGGGGAGAAGATGAAGAGACTAATCCTATGTACAAAATTTAAAGTTTAGGGTTGAAAAGATCTGACCAAATGGGTAGCAATCCAATAGACAAGAATGTCAACAGAAACCCAGAATTTCCTTGGACTTTTAGAATCAAGCAACACACAAATGCACAATTATATTATCTTGAAGATCAAGACATCAAATAAAGATGGCCACATCCAAGCTTATCCATTCCATGATCTTTTTTTAGGTAGCCCATGTAACAAATGAATTCCACATGTCACAGGTTCAAAATAATGGCTTCACGATGATCATGTTGCAGATGAACTTAGAGAGATCTTGAATGATGTATCAAATGAAGTTTCAAATTGCAAGCACTTGGTTTCTCAATAAGTTGGGCATTGACCAAGTCCTTTAGCATAGGAATTTTTCCTAAGTTCTAAGTCCATTTGTCCCAGATCAAGCCAACAGTCCACACAAAAGTTTTTTAGGGTTTTTGTTGTTATTATGTACATTAATGGTCAAAGACCACACAAACAAGCAAAGTATACACAAACAAAATATATCACACAATATGGTCCAAGTGGACAAAGTGAAAATTGCATTAACATAAACAATTAGAATGATATGAACAATGGTAAATGTATAAAAGCTAGAATTAAATGACATTAAAGTAAAGGGCTTGAAATTAAAATTTAGTAGTTAATAGGTTATAAGTTAGTATTGTTTTGTTTTTGCTTTTCATTCTTAGACATTCTTTGGAGAACACTCAACCCATTTATCACAAGCATGGATCCTTGAACCAAGACATCTTCCAAAGGAAGGAAAAAAGGCCAAGTTTCCACACAATACCATGAAAGAGGGGAGACTTACAATCTCACTAACTAGAATTCTATGCCTTTTATGTCACAAATTTAGCGCTATGTTAAGCAATAGTAATTGAACTTATGTAGAAGTCACAACTATTTGAGACCGGGAAATAGAATTTTGGTGTTAATGGATGTTAGAGACATAGTATTATGAACTATTCTCCTGAAACATACCACACACAAAAAGAATATGCAAAATGTGTGGCCTAATCTCATCCATACTCAGGTTAATTTTTCAATCAACTAGCTTTAGGACTTTGAGATATCATAGGTCAAATGAGATGAATGCATAGAGAAGGGGAATGAGATTAAGTGGGAGGGGAATAGATGAAATCTCAAATTGATCAAAGGAGGACTTTTACCAAATTAATATCATTCATTCATTTTGGGAGATGGAATGTACATTCCATCAATCCCCTAAATCCAATGATATTAATTTGAAAAAGTCAAATCAACCTTGATCAAGGCCCAATAACAAGAGTCAAACATAAACAAGTCATCACAATTGGTCAACAAAATTATTTGGAATTTATTCCAATTAAAAATACTAAAATAATTCATTTAAATTAAATATGGTTTGTCAAATTCCTAAAATCTCATCAAAACACCAAATAAATGGCCATGAGATTTATCATAGGTCAAACAAGGTCAAAGGACCTTGGAGAAAATTTTTCAGATTTTTTAAAGACTTAAAAGTATTTTTAAACAATTAAAAACAAATGAAAAATAAATTAAATCATGAAAAATATTAATAACGATCCAAAAAATGATTTTAATTCAGAATATGAAAGAAGAAAATATTTGAATTTTTTTGGTGAAACTCTCATATTTTTTGGATCAATATTAAAATTAATATGAATTAATAAAAATAAAGCAATTAAAAATGAAATTCAAATAATCAAAAAAATGTGGACCACTTGATCTCCCTCATTAATTGAGGTGGCAGATCCAGTGGCCACCATCGTGCGTTCCATGGTGCGCCTGAGTCAAACGTTCACACGCTTGGTAATTAAAACGTACGCTCATGATTAAAACATTTTAAATAAATCCAATGGCTCAGGACCATGCCACATCATTGCCGGAGTAAAGCGTCGGTCGTCTTCTCAGACGACCTTGGCCGGACTTGTCCATTCATCACCTCATCAAAAATGAAAAAGGAGGACATGATCTGAAAGGAAAACTGGTGTAGATCACGAATATCACCTCAATTTTAACTAACTCCTCACATATAGAAAGATATGAGGAGTTGAATTTTGAGGTATGTCAACTGAGTTGCTTCGATTTGACCTCTAAGCAACTCAATCTTCTTGCCTACATTGGTAGGACTTCAGACAACCAAAGAATCAAGAGAATTGAGCAAGATTGAGAGAGAATCGAAGAGATGAAATTTTCTGGAAAATACCTTCAATGTAGGTATGGATTCAACTGTTCTTGCCTTGGCTCGTGCTTGATCTCACTCAGAATGCTTGTAGAAGTAGAATGAAATGCACAAAAGGTCTTGGATCCCTGGAGTTTTGAATCTCAAAATAGTGAGATTCAAACTCAATTTCAAGATGAAATTCTCAGGATTATCCTCTCAAATGAAAGGGTTAGGGGTTTAGGATCAAAGTTGGCGCGAATGTGTGTTTAACTATGATGCTAGAGGGCTCTATTTATAGTTACAGCTCATGATAATTGCACCTTCAAATTCACTTTCCAAAATTGGAAAATGATGATGCATGGGTGCATGGGCGTGTACAGGCCCATGAGATCATTGCTTAAGGTCCACAAATGAATGTGAGAGAGTCTAAAATCAACTTGGATTGCAAGGCAAGTGTGTGTGAAGATTTGAAGTTTGATCTTTGCCAAATGATGATACCATGTTCATGCCATGCGCAGCCCTAGCAATTCTTTTCCAAAATGGATGAACTTGGACTTTTTGGAAAGGTTAGTGTAACACCCCAAAATTTGCCCTCCTCATTCATGCATTCATTTAGCATTTCATATTGCATTTCATCATGTCAATCAGAATTAGATCCAAAAAAAAAAAGAAAAAAAAAAAAATAATAATAATAATAATAATTTTTTACGAAAAAAAAACGAAAAAAATAAATTAATTTTTTACAAAAAAATAATAAAATAAAAAAAAATAAAAAAATAATAAAAAAACTTATTAATTAATTAATTAATTAATTAATTAATTAATTAAATAAATAATTAAAAAAATAAAATATAATAAAAAAAAATTTGGACTTGGACCTTTCTCAAAAGCCCACTAAGCTACCAATATTAGCCTATAAATACTAGAGTTTCATTGAAACAAAAGCCAGACAGAAGAGGAGAAGAAAGAAGAGAAGCAAAATACTCTGAGGTTTCCTTGGAACAAAACCCTGAGGAAAAAGATAGTGAGAGAAGACCTAACGGAGTTCAGAGCAGCCTCCAAACCCCGAAGGGAACTCAACTACACAGAATCACCTCTGCCTCACATAAACCCTGAAGATTGTTTTGTAAACCTCACGGGTGCAACTCAATTTCAATCAAGCTCTCCAATCAGGTTTGCCTTTATTCCCATTACCTTTTGCTTTGAAGTTGAATACTCTGAATGTATGAGGTATGATGGATGAATTTCATTAGGTTTTTCGCCCATGGGTTTAATATATATATGAATGTATAAACAATGCCTTGAATGTTTAACCGTTTAATTTTTGAGTGTATGCCACAGGGTTTGAGGTTTCTGAAACCATACTGTTATTCATGAAAAAAATGCTTATGATGTTTCACTAACCCTTTTGTTGAATTTTTGTGAGGGCTCACATGACTTTTGCAGGGATAACTTGCGTGGTTTCCCATTTTATTTGTGGGACAACCCCTGGAGGTTTATTCCGATTACCTGTACTGACTCGCCTTCTTTGATGGTACCAGCTTGAGAGATCTCTGGGTTTCTTGTTCCTCTAATTGTTGTTACTTCGGATCTTTATCCGCGTGGTACTGTTACATTTTTCCCGCATTTTACTGCTTTCCTAGCTGGAAGACCTCGATAGGAGGCAATGTTTTTGTGTTTACCTCAAGATACATGTTTTGTGTTTTGTGTTCGTATCCCTGCAGGTAGCGCGGTTCCTTCATCAAGGACTGCCTTTTTGCCCTCGAGCATCCCAAACCCTAAAACCCAAAGCAACACGTTAACTCCTTCTACTACAGGCGAGTAAGTCTCCAAAGGCCGAGCATCCGGTAGATTGCGTAGTGACGTCGTTCGCCCAAAACCCAATCCATAACCCCGTAGTTAGCCGAACTACGTTTTGCTCTGATTCTCAGGCCAGATGAGATACGTAGGCATAAGACGCGATGTCTTAACGAGCACACATCCCCCAACCCATAGGTCAGTCGAGCTACGAAGACTCTGATTCTCATATTCAGATGAGATACGTATGCAGTGAATGCGACATCCGCGCGAATCATTTTCATTTAACCCTTTTTTTTTGGTAAACAGCACAAGATAAACTCACACCCTTTAGACAAGAACTACAAAAGTGGATCCCGTAGAGTACTACGGATGCGTAGGGGTGCTAATACCTTCCCTTCGCATAACCGACTCCCGAACCCAAGATTTGGTTGCGAGACCCCGTCTTGTCCTTTCCTTTTTCAGGTTTACTTCGAGCGTTTCCTTTCCCTCCTTTGGGATGAATAACGCACGGTGGCGACTTTTCTGTCTTTTTCTTTCGCCGGTTGTTTGTTTTTTTCGCACTGTATTTTTCAGGTTGCGACAGTTGGCGACTCTGCTGGGGACATATAGAAGTTGACCTCTTGCTGGTCCGTCTTCCCTAAGCGAGTCCCTCCTAGCTTTTGTAGTTTGTTTGTTTATTGGGTGTTCATGCTTTTGCACAGTTATTTATTTACCTGCTTTACCTTATTACATTGTGTACATATCATTGCTGTTTCTGTTGGCTGGCTGCTTGGTGATCTTTGTGAGATGAGTTCTATACCCGAACTCGAGTGCACTTAGGATAGGAGAATGGCATAGTCCTGTCAACTTGTGTGGAGTATTCCTTAGCGAGTTGACTTGCAAGCCCATTCACTTGGTGGAGGTCATGTTGAGATCAATAATGTCACATAAGTAAGTTGTGGTTAGACATTACTTGTTCCAATATAGACCTAAGAAGCCAAGGACCTTAGTTTACCTAACCCATCTTGGCCTATTCGTAGGACGTAGTGCGAAAGTCGTTCAAATGTAAGATTTGATACGATTGTTACGCGATACTACACTCATAAGAGTCTCTCTTGAGAATATTGTTGGAATACGAGTAGTCGTTCCTCTGATAATATCCGAAAGATGGGATTATGACTATGGGAACCTTTTGTAGAACATGTTTGGCAGGTTTAAACCTTAGTACACTCCTTTTGGGTGGTTCTTAACCTAAACTCCATGCTCGTGACTTGCAACAAACCCTTGATTCATGGTTAATCCGATCAGGTATCCTTAATATCAATGAAACTCGGGTGTTGATAAGGTGTAAACCATAATCCACCAAAATGGGTGGTTGATATTAAGGATAACATGATCCATCCCATGACCTTTGTTTGGTGTGCTCTTAATTTCTCTCCAGACAGTGCAACCTGACAGATGTTCAAGCGGATCCATCAATTCTGATTGACATGCCTTTGCATTGCATAACATCATCTGCATATTTGCATCCAACATCTCATGCTTATTCATTTGCAGGGTATTCCCTTTCAAAACGGGGGTGCCTTAAAACTGAACAAGCAGTGCATCGCATACCATGCATATTAACCCTTGTCTGTTTTGCAGGTGTCACCGCGGTGTCTAATGTTTGTTCCCTGTATCAGGCAGTTATTGGTCCCAAGCGAGTTCACAGATACCCGACAAAGGAAAACCGTCCACGACTAGCGATGGACCAAGTACAGAAAGAGCTGGCTGATATGCGTGAAAGGATGGATCAGTTCATGACATTGATGACTGGTATGGTAGCAGGTCAGGAAAAGCTGAGGGAATTGGTTGAGCAACCGAGGCCCAATCCAGATTTGGAGATACCAAATGCTGAGGGAAACCCTGGTAACCCTGGGAACGCTGATAACCCTGTGAACACTGGTAACGCGGGTAACGCAAATGTTGATGGAAACCCGGGTAATGTTGGCAACACAGGGAATGTTGGAAATGATATTGGCGGAAGGTACAATGTGAATCAAGGAATTCGGATTAACGGGCACCCCGTAACTGAAGATTATCAGTGTGATCAATTTTCTTTGCACGACGAGGCCCTCGAGACCACTCGCCGTATGGATGAGCTTGTTGAGAAGCTCAAATCTTTGGAGTCTCAAAATTCCTTAGGCTTTGATGTCATAAATCTTGAGGTTCAGGGAGTAAGGATTCCTCACAAGTTCAAACCCCCTACTTTTGAGAAATACAACGGGGCTTCTTGCCCACGCACTCATCTCCAATCTTATCTGGGAAGGTTGGGAGCTCACACGGAAGATGAAAAGCTGTGGATGTACTATTTTGAAGACAGTCTAACTGGAGTTTCTCGTGAATGGTATTCTCATTTGTCTCGTACTACCATCAAGAGCTGGAAAGACTTGGCAGAGGCTTTTATCAAGCAATATCAATACAACTTGGACATGGCTCCAAATCGGACCTTGTTGCAAGGTATGTCCCAGACTGCCAAGGAGACCTTTAGAGAATATGCTCAGCGTTGGAGACAGATTGCTGCGTCCGTCCAACCCCCTATGTCTGAAAGGGAGATGGCGGACATGTTCATGAACACTCTTCAAGGCAATTATATTGAGAGATTGGCTGCTTGCCCGTCAATCAGCTTTGTAGAGATAGTAATTGCTGGAGAAAGAATCGAGAGTCTGTTGAAGATGGGCCGAATTCAAGACAATAGTGCTTCCAAGAAACCGTTTGCTGGTAACGGTCAGCGAAGAAAAGAAGGCGAGACAAGCGTTGTGTATGCCAGCAAAGGCAGGGGCAGAGGACGCCCTAATTATTATCAAGATCAAGTGGCCGCAGTCACTATTCCAACACTTGTTCCTCAACCGCAATGTCACCCGCAACAACAACCCAGGTACAACAATCAACAACAAGGAGGTAATCCGGGTCAGCAGAGACACTATCAACAACGTCCAAGGCAAATGGACCGGGTCATCGAGCCAATCCCAATGCCTTATTCAGTATTACTTCCCAAGCTGATTGACATGAATCTGGTTACGTCGAGAACTCTGGCTCCACCAATCGATCCCAATAATTTGCCTAGAGGTTATGATGTCAACGCCAGATGTGCTTTTCACTCCAACGCACCTGGCCATACTACAGATAATTGCAAGGCTCTCCAGTTAAAGGTACAAGATTTGAGAGATGCCCAGGCTATCAATTTTGCTCCGGTGCCTAATGTTATCCAGAACCCGATGCCGGCTCATGGCGGGCAGGGGATTAATGCTGTCGAAGTGGTTGAAGCTGGTAATGCCCAAGGCTGGGGCAAATTTGTGGAGCCAGTCATCAAAGAAGACAAGTTTGGATTGGGGTATGCTCCGGGATCTCAGAAGAATGAAGCCGGTACTTTCTCCAGCGGGGGTTTGGTTTCTCCCCACATCGTCAATGCTGCAGATGAAGACAAGGCTGACAGCGACTGTGACTTAGATAGCTGGATTCGCCCGTGTGTCCCGGGAGAAAAGCTCGACAATTGGTCGTCTGAAAAAACCGTCTGGGTTACTCTACTGAAAGAGTGATTTTTATTGTTTTCCTTTATTACATGCATAATAAAGTCTTACACTTTGCCCAAGGTGTAATGGCTCATTTGTAGGGCCATCCATTTACTTACATTTCGCAATTATTTTTATCATCAATAAAGGACGGCTTTTGCAAACAATTTTGTGTTCTCTTTCTTTCAGTTTTTTTACTTTTTACAAAAAAAATGGCAATGTTTCTTTTTTCATTTTTCCTTTCTTCCAAAAAAAAACTCTCATTCTAAGGTAAAGCATGATCCTCCATCATGCAGAGCCGACCACTCGGATCTCACTGCTAACGACACTGTTATGGCCAAGTATGACTTCGACAATCCTATCTATCAAGCCGAAGAAGGGGCTGAGGAAGATTGTGAATTGCCTGAAGGGTTAGCCAGATTGTTGAAACAGGAGGACCGAGCTATTACACCTTATCAGGAGGTGGTTGAGACCATCAACGTTGGTACCGAAGACGACAAGAAAGAGATCAAGATCGGGGCCAGTCTACAGGCCGAGAGGAAAGACCGTTGATCATGTACTTGACTGTGTTAGACAGGTCAATGGGTTGTGTGCTCGGTCAGCATGACGAGTCAGGTCGAAAAGAGCATGCAATATATTACCTTAGCAAAAGTTTACCGACTATGAACAAAGATACTCATTGCTCGAGAAAACTTGCTGCGCTTTGGCATGGGCTGCTCGCCGACTAAGACAGTATATGTTGACTCACACGACTCTATTGATATCAAAAATGGATCCAGTCAAGTATATTTTTGAAAAGCCAGCACTTACCGGAAAAGTTACTAGGTGACAAATGATACTGACAGAGTATGACATCCAATACACTTCACAAAAAGCCATCAAGGGAAGTGTCTTGTCAGACTATCTTGCAGAGCAACCAATTGATGATTACCAACCTATGAGGTTTGACTTTCCTGATGAGGACATCATGTTTCTCAAAATCGAAAGATTGAGAAGAACCACTCCCGGAGGAGGGGCCTGACCCTGAATCCAAATGGGTTATGATGTTTGATGGGGCGGTCCACGTCAATGGTTGCGGAGTTGGTATAGTGTTGATCACACCGGAAGGGGGTTCATATGCCATTTGGTGCCAGAATAACTTTTCCCTGCACCAACAATGAAGCCGAATACGAAGCTTGTATCCTAAGACTTGAGGAAGCCGTCAACATACAGATTAAAACCCTGGATGTATACGAGGATTCAGCTTGGGTTATCAATCAAACCAACAGGGAAATGGTGCTATGCTGGAACTACGTACCCAGAATTGACGTATCTCGGTCAGAGACGAATGAAGAAAGCATTTGGTCAGAAAGTGCGCCCTCGGGGGTATCAAGTCGGTGAATTGGTACTCAAAAGATTTCTTCCTCCCAACACAGATCACAGGGGCAAATGGACACCGAACAACGAGGGTCCATACGTGGTTAAAAGAGTTTTCTCTGGCGGAGCTCTGATGCTAACAACCATGGATGGCGAAGACTTCCCGTCCCCTGTCAACTCAGACGCAGTTAAAAAATACTTCGCATAAAATAGACCCGCTGGACAGTAAAAAGAATAGTCCAGGCAAAAAAGGGGCATCCCGACGAACCAAAAAAAAAGGAATAAAGAGGTTCGGGCAAAAATTAGGGATATATAAAAAAAAAAGAGTACACCCGGTGAGTCGAAAACCCAAAAGGGCGGCTCAGGCAAAAATGGGTATCCCGGTGGATTGAAAACCCAAAAAGGGGGCGATCCAGGCAAAAGTTAGGGAATAAGCGAATGACTGTGATCTGAGTTCATCAGTGTTATATCACCGTTTCATTCAATCCGGCAATCTTCGAAGGTTAAAGATCGACTAATCATCCACTTCAGAAAGCAAGATGAGCATAGCGTCTTGAGGACATACGAGCCATAGCAGAGTCGAAACTCAGTGGGACCCCATTTCCACATTGCCATTAGGATAATTCTCTTTTTTATAGCGATCACCTCTTTTCAGGAAAACATTTAAAATTGCTTTGAATGTGCTTAATCCCGAACGGTGAATTCAAACCGAGTAATTCCCCCGAGGCATACGTGTATTTTTGGTTGCAGGTCACAGGAACCGGATGCCAAGTCATGAATCCTCATCCCCAAGCGGCTGACAAAGTCTCTCCTCAGCAGAGCATGTTCCCCAACAGAGTTGACAGTATCCAGACTGTCTATCCCTAGTAGAGTTGACAGTATCCAGACTGTCTAGCCCCAGCAGAGTTGACAGTATCCAGACTGTCTATCCCCAGTAGAGTTGACAGTATCCAGACTATATATCCCCAGCGGAGTTGACAGTGTCAGACTGTATCTTCCTAGCAACAGCGGAGTGGTTGCATACCCAACGGACAAGAGGGTGGTGTTCCCAGTGTTCATCTCATCCCCAGCAGATTATTTTTAACAGATTTGTTAATCCCCAGCTTGAGGGCGATTAGCAAGTTCATATCCCCAGCAAAGGTCGTTTCCTACGACATTTCCCCAGGAAGTGTTTTCCCCACAGACTCTCCTCACAGAGCCTCGCCGAACAAAGTTTCCATAGTTGATACTCCCCCCGCAAGGTCAACTTTTCAAGCAGCCAATTTATTTTTGGTGGCTCATTGGTCCCGGCAGACAGATCATTCCCCACACAGCATTCAAGGATTGATACATCGATCTATTCCCTACCGGAGTTTGCTTCCCCAAGCAGATTTCTTTTTACACCATGCATAGCATTTGCATTCGCATGCATATCATATCAAGCATACACATAAGCTGATAAACAGGTTCTTCCAAGCAGACTGAAGAATTACTTTACAACCAAGGTCATGAGATCCAGCCAGAGGATCAAGCGTGAGTGATCCAGTCTGAGGGTCATTTTGAAGATTCAGCCTGAGAATCATTTTCCCGTGATCCAGCATGAGGGTCATTTTTGAAGATTCAGCCTGAGAATCATTTTCCCAAGAGTCAGCCTGAGGCTCAATTTGAAGATTCCCCAGTGAAGTCGCCTACAAGCTTTATTTCCCCAGCAAGTCTAATTGAGGAGTCGTTACAACATGTTCTAGCCCGAAGAATATGTACGAAGCCCAAAAGTGGAATATTCTCGAAGCTGTATATCTAATATGAAGGTTGGGTTTAGATTTCAAAAGAAGGTCAACCAGCGCATGCCTCAGATGCGGGATCCTAATGACGGGAATTTATCATCAAAACAATCCAGATCTAGCCAGAAGATCGAAGTAGATTCAGCCAGAGAATCAAAACAAAGGAGATCTAGCCAGAAGATCGAAGAAGATCTAGCCAGAAGATCGAAGTCAGGTCTAGCCCGAAGACCGGAAATAGATTCAGCTAGAGAATCGAAACAATTCAGATCTATCCAGAAGATCGAAGTAGATTCAGCCAGAGAATCAAAGGAAATAGATTCAGCCAGAGAATCGAAACGGAGGAGATCTAGCCAGAAGATCGAAGAAGATCTAGCCAGAAGATCAAAATCGTATCCAGCCCGAGGATCAAAATTAATATCCAACCAGAGGACTAAATTGAGTATAGGTTCAGCCAGAGGATCGAAACTCCAGATTAAGCCAGAGGATCGAAACTCCAGATTAAGCCAGAGGATCGAAACTCCAGATTAAGCCAGAGGATCGGAAGAAAAATAAACAGCACAGTGTATTTCCGCATTTTTGTGGTGTTCTCGGAGCGCAAATTTTCGGTCTATCTTTGGTATTCAATCACAGCTCACCCCGTTTGTCTGATAAGTTGTTCGCTTTCATCCTACTCGGGTTAACTGATGATTGAATAGGGGCAGCTGTAACACCCCAAAATTTGCCCTCCTCATTCATGCATTCATTTAGCATTTCATATTGCATTTCATCATGTCAATCAGAATTAGATCCAAAAAAATAAATAATAATAAATAAATAAATAAATAAATAAATTTTTTTATTAATTAATTAAATAATTAAATAAATATAATATAATTAAAAAAAATTTGGACCTGGACCTTTCTCAAAAGCCCACTAAGCTACCAATATTAGCCTATAAATACTAGAGTTTCATTGAAACAAAAGCCAGACAGAAGAGGAGAAGAAAGAAGAGAAGCAAAATACTCTGAGGTTTCCTTGGAACAAAACCCTGAGGAAAAAGATAGTGAGAGAAGACCTAACGGAGTTCAGAGCAGCCTCCAAACCCCGAAGGGAACTCAACTACACAGAATCACCTCTGCCTCACATAAACCCTGAAGATTGTTTTGTAAACCTCACGGGTGCAACTCAATTTCAATCAAGCTCTCCAATCAGGTTTGCCTTTATTCCCATTACCTTTTGCTTTGAAGTTGAATACTCTGAATGTATGAGGTATGATGGATGAATTTCATTAGGTTTTTCGCCCATGGGCTTAATATGTATATGAATGTATAAACAATGCCTTGAATGTTTAACCGTTTAATTTTTGAGTGTATGCCACAGGGTTTGAGGTTTCTGAAACCATACTGTTATTCATGAAAAAAATGCTTATGATGTTTCACTAACCCTTTTGTTGAATTTTTGTGAGGGCTCACATGACTTTTGCAGGGATAACTTGCGTGGTTTCCCACTTTATTTGTGGGACAACCCCTGGAGGTTTATTCCGATTACCTGTACTGACTCGCCTTCTTTGATGGTACCAGCTTGAGAGATCTCTGGGTTTCTTGTTCCTCTAATTGCTGTTACTTCGGATCTTTATCCGCGTGGTACTGTTACATTTTTCCCGCATTTTACTGCTTTCCTAGCTGGAAGACCTCGATAGGAGGCAATGTTTTTGTGTTTACCTCAAGATACATGTTTTGTGTTTTGTGTTCGTATCCCTCAGGTAGCGCGGTTCCTTCATCAAGGACTGCCTTTTTGCCCTCGAGCATCCCAAACCCTAAAACCCAAAGCAACACGTTAACTCCTTCTACTACAGGCGAGTAAGTCTCCAAAGGCCGAGCATCCGGTAGATTGCGTAGTGACGTCGTTCGCCCAAAACCCAATCCATAACCCCGTAGTTAGCCGAACTACGTTTTGCTCTGATTCTCAGGCCAGATGAGATACGTAGGCATAAGACGCGATGACTTAGCGAGCACACATCCCCCAACCCATAGGTCAGCCGAGCTACGAAGACTCTGATTCTCATATTCATATGAGATACGTATGCAGTGGATGCGACATCCGCGCGAGTCATTTTCATTTAACCCTTTTTTTTGGTAAACAGCACAAGATAAACTCACACCCTTTAGACAAGAACTACAAAAGTGGATCCCGTAGAGTACTACGGATGCGTAGGGGTGCTAATACCTTCCCTTCGCATAACCGACTCCCGAACCCAAGATTTGGTTGCGAGACCCCGTCTTGTCCTTTCCTTTTTCAGGTTTACTTCGAGCGTTTCCTTTCCCTCCTTTGGGATGAATAACGCACGATGGCGACTCTTCTGTCTTTTTCTTTCGCCGGTTGTTTGTTTTTTTCGCACTGTATTTTTCAGGTTGCGACAGTTAGGTCAAGAGGAAAAACTTTCACGTTCAACACCTTTTCATTTGAAGCTTTTATCATGATGAATTTTGAGGTGGAAGTTTGGAAATTTCAACATGTTGAAATTTTTTCTAAGTGTCAAGCGATATATCTCAATATTCCACCTTGCTTAACTTTTTATGTGAGCTTCACATGAGAAAAGTGTCTTCATCAAAGTTGTAGATATTTCAAATACCTTAAAAATGGTCACTAATTTTATTTCATTTGGATTTTAAATGATAGATTTATGCATTTTTGAAATTTGGAAAAATCACTTGTTCAATGGTATAGTTCAAAGGTGACCTATAATGTAGCCTCATATCACATGCTCATAAAAGTTGAATTAGCTCTCACTCCAAACATCAAAGTTAAATTATACATATTGAATTTGATTGTGAAACTTGGAAATCTTTCATCTCATAAAAATTGAGCAAGTTATGGCCTTGGGAAGTTGACTTTCAAATTAGGGTTTAGACAAAATGACCCATAATGTTTCAACATAGAAAATGATTTTACAAGAAAAACTAGATCTAGGTATCAACATGAAAGTTGTTTGGAATGTCATTTAGAGTAAGTTTTATCTTGGAATCATTTTCGTATGGTAAAAATTGTAGGAGATAGGGTCTAAGGAGACCCAGTTTTGATCAGATGAATTCATCTGGCCAACCACCACCAACCAACTTGCTAACCTTCAATTATCTTGACTTTCTAGACTTATGGTAGATCAATAGGTGAGATAGCTTGTTGGAGAAGTTACTCAAGATACCCAGTCAAACTAGGGTTTCCAAGGCAAATCACCATGAAACTCTTGAAGAAAACTTGACCAATATAACATGTAGGAATCAATGGAACTCATATATGATGCCCATAACCATTCTTGGATCAATTCATGGTTGTGCTCTTTGTCATGAGGGTCTCAAACCCTAGATATGAACTTGATAGATCAATGGGGTTCACGTCCTACCTACAAAAGAGTTAGGCAAATGCAAAGACATATTTTTGGTATTTTAGTTAGTAAAAATGATAAAATACAAGTATGATACAATCACAAAGTACTTGGTGATCTCTCCCAAAACAAACCCAATGAAAGAGGGGTAAGGAGGATGCCAAGGTATGATCCCAATGCTAATGCTTATGATGAATTTGCATGGGGGATCTTAGGGTCAAAATTGGGGTCTTACAGCTGCCCCTATTTAAGGACATTCTAACTGAGGAGGCAAAGGTTAAAATCTTCATGTCGACTGAGTAGAATGGGCTTAAATAATAACATATAGAAACAAATTTTGGTCCCTAAGAGATCTCATGATGCATATGATATGAAATGCAAAAGTAAATTCTTTGTGGGGAAATATTGCCACAAAGGAAAAGAACTCAGAGAGACCGGAAGTCCGTAGGAGTATAATACATTCCGTAAGAGAAACTCACTGGGGAGACAGAGACTCTGGGGGATAAAGGGTTATGCGTAGGCCAGGATACGAATTAAAAACTGTTGGGGGACTCGAGGGATTCCATACGAAATGGAAAGACTCAACCGGGGAAACAACAACGTCTATAGGGGAAGCGAGTAGATCAGAATAACACTGAAGTACTTGAATCATGTAGGGAAAAACGATTTCACTAAGGAAATGCGCACTCAACTCAACTAGGGAGAAAATAAACTTCAACACAGGAGGAGCAGAAATATATTATCTACTACCTATTACTGGGTAAGGAGATAATAAAGATTTGACAGAGAGGACATCCGTCACCGATTAGGATGAACATATCAAGGATAACTCGTTGGGAAAAGCCAGGAGGGAGTATTCATTACCGGTTACTGGGTAAGAATAGCCTTGTTGGGGAGAACTGCAGAAAATAGGATTTACAACTGCCAGTTACTGGGCAGAAGACCAAGGGTGAGAGTATCCGTCATCGGTTAGGATGAACATATCAAGGATAAACCAAAAAGTAGGAATTACATCTATCGAATGCTAGATAGAATACCGTTAAAGAGAAAATCCATCACCGGTTAAGATGCACATATCAAGGATAGACTTTGTGAGGAGATAAAATAGGGATTGCATCTATCAGTTACTGGATAGAATACCAAGAGAGAGAATCTGTCACTTGTTAAAATGAACATACCAAGGATCAACTCTGCGGGGGGAAAAAGTTGGGTTTACAACTACCGGTTACTGGGTAGAAGACCGCAAAGAGAAGGAAACCCGTCATCGGTTAGGATGAACATATCAAGGATTAACTCTCTGGGAAACAAGAATAAGGATTACAACTACCTTTTTACTAGGTATAATACCAAAAAGAGAATATGCGTCATCGATTAGGATGAACATATCAAGGATAGACTCAAGCAGGGGAGAGAAAGATACCCGTCAACGGTTAGGGTGAACATATCAAGGATATACTTCCTAGGGAATCAGATCCACCGGGGACTCTACTGCTGGGAAAGCTTGGGTACTTTTGTCGGGTATTGGGCAAGAAGTAACAAACTGCAAACTAAGAAGAATATTATCAGTTACTGGGCAATATACTCTTAAGGAACTCAAAGTATCTATCTAGGTAAGAGCTAGAAAGAAACAATCAATCAAGACTCAATCCAATGAGGACATAACTCAAGGGGAGTGGTTCCATCCAGATAAACAACTGGGGAGGAAACTGAAGTAATAATCATCCCCAAGGAAACAACTCAGTGGGGAAGAGGAGAAAGGTTAAAGTTTTTCTGCCTAAGGGGATGACACTCTACAATTGAGGGAGGACAGACACCGAAATTTGTATGGGGATCAAGTACCGCCATACAGGGAATGAGAATCTCAAACCCACAATTTAATCAGATATGCGAATATGCAAATATGAAATTATATGCATGTATATGTATATGATGATTATGCTGACAAGAACGATCACAAAGGATACAAAGGTATCGCAAAGAAATATGGATCATCAGTACAATCCTCGGTCAATCCAAAAAGGCTCAACCCTAATTGGGGAAGGAGGAGATATGCTAAGGAAAGAGAAATATCACCGAACCTGTGGGTAATATTAGGTCAACACCATAAAAATGGGAGACAACCCTACAAGGAAAACAAACTGCTCAGGAACCAGGAGGAAACTTTAACTGGGGAGCAAGTCGACTGACGATTGGCGGGGAAACCAATGCGATCTACTAGAGAGATCAACCATTTCTACGGAAGGAAACAAAAATCCACTAGGATAGGCAGAAACTCTGTCGAGGGAGACAAGTCGCAGGGTACTTGAATCAACCAACGAAGCTCTACTGGGGAATCAAAAATTCCGCTGAGGAACTGAATCAACACAATCGTCTAGGGATACCCAAAGGGTTAACTGCTTGGGGAACCTCTAATGTTTCGCACTCAAAAACTTGTTATCCATCGGAATTCTGTTGATATTCCTTTTAATTGCTTTGGAATATTCTTGCTTTTTATATGTTTTAAGAAAAAGAGCTTTGAAAAAATTATAAATTTTCAAAAAATGATCATAATAAAACTTAAATTATTGGCTGAAATAAATAAGAGTTGAAACAATTGGATAAAAGCTCAACTTTATTTGATAGAATGGTAGTCTGTAAATGACAAGACCCCATAGATTTTTTACAAAGTTGAAAATGGTAATTTACATGGAAAAGGGTTACATTGAATACAAATGATCCTTAATCCTTCTACCAACTCTTAATATCCACTATGCTCTCGACCGCTGCCGGGGTGATGAATTGATGTCAACCCTTGTGCTCAATCAAATTTTTAAAACACTGAAGATCAGCAGAATGCAGTTACTTGCCATAATCCCTAAGTTTTGCATAAGTTGCCCCAGGGTGGGGTACTCAACTTATCGGGAAATTCTTTCTGTTTTTTATGTCTATAATTTTTGCCTGGATCGCCCTTTCGGGTTTTTAATCCACCGAGACACTCATTTTTTCCTAAGCCGCCCTTTCGGGTTTTCAACTTAGCGAGTTGTTCTTTTTCTTTTTTAGGCGAAGTATTTCTTGACTACATCTGCGTTCACAGGACGAGTGAACTCTTCACCATCCATAGTTGTAAGAATCAAGGCACCGCCTGAAAAGGCTCTCTTAACAACATACGGGCCTTCATAATTAGGAGTCCATATTCCTCTAGAATCTGATTTGAACAATAAAATCTTCTTGAGCACAAGGTCGCTTTCTCTGAATACATGAGGTCTGACCTTCTTATCAAAAGCTTTCTTCATCCTTTGCTGATACAACTGGTCATGACACATGGCAATTAA
This sequence comes from Lathyrus oleraceus, assembly GCF_024323335.1. Classification (NCBI taxonomy): domain Eukaryota; kingdom Viridiplantae; phylum Streptophyta; class Magnoliopsida; order Fabales; family Fabaceae; genus Lathyrus; species Lathyrus oleraceus. The sequence continues at coordinate 317,257,211 of NC_066583.1, read as the reverse complement.
TCTCTTCTCTTCAATCAAATTCAACTAGTCAAACCTAGTCTGACACCATTCAGCTTCAGTCAACTTGGTTTCCGTGAGCACTCGTAATGAAGGAATATCAACCTCGACGGGGAGTACTGCTTCCATACCATAAATAACAGAGAAATGGGTTTCCCCTGTTGAAGTGCAAACAAATGTACGATACCCATGCAAAGCAAACAGGAGCATCTCATGCCAATCCTTGTATGTGACAACCATCTTTTGGATAATCTTCTTAATGTTCTTGTTTTTAGCTTCAACAACCCCATTCATCTCAGGTTTGTAGGGAGAAGAGTTATGATGTGCAATTTTGAAGTCTTTGCAAAGAGCTTCCACCATATTGTTATTCAAGTTCGAGTCATTGTCAATAATGATCTAACTTGGCACACCATAACGACATATGATCTGATTCTTGATAAACCTTACAACAACTTGCTTGGTCACATTTTCATACGATGCCGCTTCAACTCATTTTGTGAAATAGTCAATTGCCACCAAAATGAAACGATGTCCGTTCGAAGCTTTGGGTTCAATCATCCCAATCATATCAATTCCCCACATGGAGAAAGGCCATGGGGAAGAGATAACATTCAATAGTGTCGGAGGAACATGAATCTTATCAGCATAAATTTGACACTTGTGGCACTTCTTCACAAATTTGCAACAGTCAGATTCCATTGTCAGCCAATAGTAACCTGCTCGCAACACCTTCTTCGCCATTGCATGTCCATTAGAATGAGTACCAAAGGAACATTCATGCACTTCAGTCATCAACAAGTCTGCTTCGTGTCTATCCACGCATCTGAGAAAAACCATGTTGATGTTTCTCTTGTATAGTATATCACCATTCAAGTAGAAATTACCGGCTAATATTCTCAAAGTCTTCTTATCTTTCAAAGATGCCCCAGGCGGGTAAATCTGACTTTGGAGGAAACATTTGATGTCATAATACCACAACTTCTCATCTTTGATCTCTTCAATAGCAAACACGTGAGCTGGCCTATCAAGACGCATCACAGACAAATTAGGAACTTCATTCCAATACTTCACTACAATCATTGATGCCAACATTGCGAGAGCATATGCCATCCGATTTTCATCTCGAGGTATATGATGAAACTTGAGCTTTATAAAGAAAGTTGAAATCCTCCTCGCATAATCTCTATATGGTATTAAACCGGGTTGATTTGTCTCCCATTCTCCTTTGATCTGATTCACCACCAAAGCCAAATCACCGAAGACATTCAAATACTTGATTCTAAGATTCATGGCTTCTTCAAGCCCCATAATGCAAGCTTCATATTCTGCCATGTTGTTTGTACACTTGAAAGTCAATCTAGCTGTAAATGGTAGATGTGTGCCTTTAGGAGTAATAATCACTGCCCCAATGCCATTTCCATATTGATTAACATCTCCATCAAATACCATGCCCCAACGGGAACCAGGTTCTGGCCCTTCTTCAAGCAATGGTTCATCACAATCTTTCATTTTCAAGTACAAAATCTCTTCATCAGGAAAGTCATACTACACTTACTGATACTCTTCAATTAGTTGGTGAGCCAAATGGTCAGCCAAGATACTACCCTTGATTGCTTTCTGAGATCAGTATTCGATATCATACTCCGATAACAACATCTGCCAACGGGCAATCCTCCCAGTTAAAGCAGGCTTCTAAAATATATACTTGATTGGATCCATTTTGGATATCAACCAAGTGGTATGATTCAACATATACTGGCACAGACCCTTAGTAGCCTAGGCCAATGTGCAACAAGTTTTCTCAAGCATAGAATACCGAGTATCACAGTCGGTGAACTTCTTACTGAGGTAGTAAATTGCAAATTCTTTCTTTCCAGTCTCATCTTGCTGACCAAGAACACAACCCATACTATCATCAAGCACAATCAGATACATGATCAACGGTCTTCCTTCAACAGGTGGAGACAAAATCGGAGCTTCAAGCAAATATTCCTTGATACTGTCAAAAGCTTTCTGGAAGTCTTCGGTCCAATCACAAGACCGGTCTTTCCGAAGAAGCTTGAATATAGGCGCACATGTGGCAGTCATTTGGGAAATGAATTTGGAAATATAATTCAAACGACCGAGAAAACCTCTGACTTGCTTCTCAGTTTTGGGCGCAGGCATCTCTTGTATTACTTTGACCTTGGCAGGATCAACTTCAATACCCTTCTCGCTGACAATAAAGCCCAACAACTTACCAGAACGAACACCAAAAGTACACTTATTGGGATTCAAGCGGAGTTTATATTTCCTCAAACGCTGAAGTAACTTCAACAAATGCTCTACATGTTCCTCTTCATCAATTGATTTAGCAATCATGTCATCGACATAAACTTCAATCTCTTTATGCATCATATCATGAAAAAGAGTAATCATTGCTCTCTGGTAAGTCGCACCAGCATTCTTTAAACCGAAAGTCATCACTCTATAACAGAATGTTCCCCAAGGTGTAATGAATGTGGTCTTCTCCATATCTTCGGGTGCCATCTTGATCTGATTATATCCGGAAAATCCATCCATAAACGAAAAGACTTTGAATTTAGCAGTATTGTCTACCAACATATCAATGTGTGGTAAAGGGAAATCATCTTTCGGACAGGCTTTATTCAAATCTCTATAGTCAACACACATGCAAACTTTTCCATCTTTCTTTGGCACTGGCACAATATTGGCCACCCATTACGGATACTCAGCGGTTACAAGGAAACCGACATCAATCTTCTTCTGCACTTCCTCTTTGATCTTCACAGTCATATCAGGATGCGTTCTTCTCAACTTCTTCTTGACTGGCAGGCATTCTAGCTTCAACAGCAATCTATGCTCCACAATCTCAGAATCCAACCCAGACATGTCTTGATAGGACCAAGCAAACACATCTAAATACTCTCGAAGAAGATCAATCAACCCCTTCTTGACATCTGGACACAATCGAGACCCAATCTTTACTTCCTTCACATCATCCTCAGAACCCAAATTGACTAACTCGACTTGCACTTCAAACGGTTGAATGGTCTTTTCATCTTGCTTAAGAAGACGAGATAATTCATCACTCACTTCTACATCACTCTCCTCCTCGGCCTTAAACACATGGAATTCAAAATTTGGAGAAGGAGAAGGATCATTGTATTCAATGGGGTTAGGAACCAACCTGCATAATGATTTGATATTTTGATTTTAGAGAAGTGAATTTGTGACCAAATATTATCCAGATGGACAATTATATTGTATATTTATGTTTTTTTGTGATTACCATTTTCAGAATAAAGCAAAAAGTAAAAATTAAAATCATAAATGCAAATGAATAGAATTAATTTTATTGATGATCAATTTGAAAATTCTCAAACAATGTTCACTTCTCCCTTAGGCATAGGAGAAGGATTTTAAAACATATAAAATCAATTACTTAGATCGATGCAAAATAACAGGAATATCAACAGCAGTCCAATTGTTGTAAGCCTTTCCATGTGTCACAAAATTGGTGCAGTCTTCCTCTTCGTCATCCTCTAGCATAATAGCTAAGTGTTGTTCACTGCCATGAATGAACCCTCTGCTACGGAAGCTAAGTTGCATATGTTCAGACCTTGTAGTTGATGAACCTTTCTGGAACCCCAAACTGGTTCTGCTTCTGTTATCAGAGACCTCTACCATGCGCCCCCACTGATCGACATTTCCTTCTTCCACAATCTTCTGAGCATCTTTCAATGAGGACATAGGTGCCCCAACCCTATTTTCAGCAGCAATAGATAAGGCTTGGAACGGAGTTACAACCTCATCCTCAACTTCAATATAAGAGAAAGATGACAAGTGGCTAACCAACATCGCCTTCTCTCCTCCAACAATCATTAGCTTGCCATTCTTCACAAATTTGAGCTTCTGGTGTAAAGTTGAAGTAAGGGCTCCCGCCTCATGGATCCATGGCCTTCCGAACAAGCAACTGTAGGCTGGGTGGATATCCATTACTTGGAAAGTAATTTGAAAATCACTTGGACCTATCTTAACTGGAAGGTCCACTTCACCAATAACTGTTTTGCGTGAACCACCAAAAGCTTTGACGATTACGCCGCTATACGTCATGGGCGCTCCTTGGTAAGATAGCTTTGACAAAGTTGACTTCGGAAGCACATATAGTGATGAACCAGTGTCAACAAGAACATTTGACAAAGCATCCTCTTTGCAATTCATCGAGATGTGCAAAGCCAAATTATGATTTCTTCCTTCCTTAGGGAGTTCTTCATCACAGAAACTGAGATTATTGCAAGAAGTGATGTTAGCCACAATATGATCGAATTGATCCACTGTAACATCATGTTCTACAAAAGCTTGCTAGAACTCTCTACAGTGCTTCTTTGTGTGCTTCAGAATTCATGAACAGAGACAACACTGAGATCTTTGAGGGGGTTTGGAGTAGCTGCTCCACCACATTAAACTCACTTCTTTTAATCAAACGAAGTACCTCATCATCATCATTGGGTTTCAAGTTGTTGGATTCACCAGACTTATCTTTTGAACAACCAACTGGGTTTTCAACAGGAACTTCCACTTTCTTACTCACAATTGCTTCTTTTTTATCCTTTGGGAACACCGACCCAAACACTCGACCACTGCGGGTCACCTTAGTAACATCAGCAATGCTCACCACTGGACTAGTCATAGGTAACGTGACCTCTTGACCATCCTTCATCATTGTAGCATTATACTGATACGACACAGCTTTATCATATGAATACGGGACTGGGCCCGCTAACTGTATTACCAATGACGATACTCATCTTTGACCGTTGTTGTTACTAGAGTCATACTGGATTACCAACTTCTCGGGCTACTTGAAAATAGGCACTATGACATTAACATCGTCATCTACATGACGAGATTGAACAATTTGGATCATGCCTTCATCCATCAGCCGCTGGATGTCCTTTTTCACAACTTCACAACCCCTCGGGTTAACACTACAAACAGCACAACCGTCATGGTCATGCTCACACTCACTCACCAAACAAACATCCTTATGCATCTGCACCAAGGACCTCCTGATAAAACGCACATCAAACAATTTAAATTCCCCAAGACACCCATCCACCATATTCACAAAAGAGTTCCCATGAGCGGGCAAAACGAGTTTGCTTTCACATTCGGCACGCGGTCCTCAAAGGACACCATACCACTCTTCATCAATTTTTGAACCTCGTACTTGAGTGGATAGCAATTTTCAATATCATATCCGGGTGCTCCTTGATGAAAAGCACAACGGAGCTCAGGTTTATACCACCAAGGAAGTTGTTCTGGAATCTGTGGCGGGTTTCTTGGTTGGATCAGGTTCTTGAGAACCAAGGATGAATAAAGCTCTGCGTAAGACATGGGAATCGGGTTAAAAGATACTTTCTTCCTCTGAAAGTTTTGTTGCTGATGATTGTTGTTGGTATTGCTGTTGTTGTAGGTGTTCGTTCATTGTTGCGGTTGTTTGTTGACGTTGGTGTTGCTTGTTGATTAGAAAATACCGGGTTAATAGAAGATACTTGATGATGATGATGTTGACGGGATGTTGGATTCCTTCTAATCTGAGGCCTCCTCTGCCTTCCACTGCTTATTGCATTTGTCTCACTGTCTTTCTTCTTACCAAAATTACTACCATACTTCTTGCTTGTTGATGCCTCATCTCTTGACAAACGTCCCTATCGGAATCCTTCCTCGAGCCTCATCCCCATGTTAACCATTTCTGTAAAGTCACTGGGGGCACTAGCAATCATTCGCTCATAGTAAAATGAACTCAGAGTTTTCAAGAAGATCTTTGCCATTTCTTTTTCCTCCAAATGAGGAGTGATCTAGGCAGCCAACTCCCTCCATCACTGCTCATACTCTTTGAGTGTCACTTTATCCTTCTGAGACATAGACCTCAGTTGGTCTCTATCTGGCGCCATGTCCACATTATACTTATACTGCTTGACAAAAGCCTCCCCAAGTCATTGAAAGTGCGAACGCTGGCACTGTCCAATCCCGTGTACCAATGGAGTGCAGCGCCGGTCAGACTATCTTGGAAGTAGTGAATAAGCAATTGATCATTGTCGGTCTGAGTAGATATCTTACGAGCATAAATCACAAGATGACTGAGCGGACAAGAGTTCCCCTTATATTTTTCAAAGTCAGGCACTTTGAACTTCACTGGGATCTTGGAGTTGAGCACTAAACACAACTCGACAACACTCTTCCTAAATAAATCCTTACCTCTTAGCATCTTCAATTCCTTGCACAACTCAAGAAACTGATCCTTCATTTCATCCATTTTCTCATAGACATACGGACCCTCAGACGGCTTGGAGTTATAAATGGTATCCTCTACGCGAGGCAAAGTGTGTACAACGGGAGGTGGCACAGACATGACCAGGCTAGATGCCGGCATGGAAGCAAAGGTAGGCGTAAAGCCTTCGGGCACAAAGTTGGACAACATTCCCCACGGGAATCCGGTAGGCATAGTTAGCGCGAAAAGGGCGGCAGCAGCAGGCACGGTAGATGTAGCCACCTCTGAAATAACAGTCCTTTCAGAAGGAGTTGTAGGCGTTGGAGAAGATTGACTTTGAGCAGCAAGAACTGACTCCATCATGGCAGTCAGGCGGGCGATCTCGTCCTTCAGCTCTCTGTTCTCTTGCTCTAGGTGCTCCATGATTCTCAAATGAGTGTCTCAGATATTGTAATGGTGAGTCAGCTTGGCTAAAGCACAGAAGAAACACCAATCAGACATCTGGCGAAAACTTGCTTATGCAAATGATGCATGAAATGCAATGCTTGATTATTTTTATTTTCAAGGAGCTTACTATATCATTCGCAAATATATATATATATATATATATATATATATATATATATATATTTAAATAGCAATTCCAACAATTTGATATGACCAAAAATCTCTTTTTATTTATATAAATTGGAAGGATTACACTGAGTACAATTTCAGAAACCAAAATAAAAATACAAGAGAAAAGGAGACTAGTCATCCTAAGGATCCCTAACAACAATGTTAGAAGATCTGGCTGTAGGCGCGTACTTACTTCGAATGCGACGAATCTCGGTTTCAAAAGAAGCCTTCATCTGAGTCTTCTCGAGGACAAGTTGATCAACAATCTTCTTCCAAGAAATGAAAGGCTGAGGCATGCTAGAAGATGAAACCTCTGGCCCTCTCTGTCTCTTCGTCACTCGGTCTTCAAGTAGCTCAATAAGTGCATCTTTATCCTTAGACTCCAACTGCAACTCTTCATGCTTCTTGCTCAAAGAACGGAAACGCTCTTCCCACATATACTTCTCTTGCTTCATCTTGATGAGCGCGTCTTCCAACTCCTCTACATCTTGGTTAGGGAGAGTTAATGGCTCAACCACAACCATAGCCATAGGTCTTTCGCAAGGATAAGGCATCTTCAACTCCATAGCTCTCTTCTTCATCCAAAGAGTGTAAGCTTCCAAAGCTACACAATTGCGCGGACCAAGCTCGGATCTTCCTTTCCTATGCACATTATGCCAAGCATGCATAATCTTCTGCTTCAAATGTTGGGAATTGTAAGACCCCAATTTTGACCCTAAGATCCCTCATGCAATTTCATCATAAGCATAAGCATTGGGATCATACTTTGGCGTTCTCCTTACCCCTCTTTATTGGGTTTGTTTTGGGAGAGATCACCAAGCACTTTGTGATTATATCATACTTGTATTTTATCAGTTCACTAACCAAAATACCAAAAAATATGTCTTTGTATTTGCCTAACTCTTTTGTAGGTAGGGCATGATCTCATTGATTCATCAAGATCACATCTACGGTTTGAGACCCTCATGAACAAAGAGCACAACCAAGAATTAATCCAAGAATGGTTATGAACATCATATATGAGTCCCAATGTTCTCTGCATGTTATATTGATCAAGTTTGCTTCAAGAGTTTGAGGGTGATTTGCCTTGGAAACCCTAGTTTGACTGAGTATCTTGAGTAACTTCTCCAACAAGCTATCTCACCAATTGATCAAATTTCTCAAGGGGAACATCAAATTTCATCATATTATTCATATATGATCTACCATGATCCAAGAAAGTCAAGAGAATTGGAAATTATCCAGTTGGTTGATGGTGGTTGGCCAGATGAATTCATCTGATCAAAACGAGGTCTCCCTAGACCCTATCTCCTAAAATTTTCACCATACGAAAATGATTCCAAGAGAAAACTTACTCTAATAAACATTATAAACAACTTTCATGTTGATACCTAGAGCTAGGTTTCCTTGGAAAATCATTTTCCATGTTGAAACATTATAGGTCATTTTGTCTAAACCCTAATTTGAAAGTCAACTTCCCAAGGCCATAACTTGCTCAATGTTTATGAGATGAAAGATTTACAAGTTGAACAATTAAATTTAATGTGTCTACTTCAACTTTGATGTTTGGAGTGGGAGCTAATTCAACTTCTTTGAACATGTGATATGAGGCTAGATTATAGGTCACTTTTGACCTATACCATTGATCAAGGGATTTTTTCAAACTTAAAAAATGCATAACTCTATCATTTAGAAACCAAATGACATGGAATTGGTGACTATTTTGAAGGTATTTGAGATAGCTACAACTTTGATGAAGACACTTTTCTCATTTGAAGCTCCTATAAAAAGTTAAGCAAGGTGGAATATTGAGACATATGGCTTGACACTTAGAAAATTTTTGATATGTCAAATTTTTCCAAACTTCAACCTCAAATTGCTCCAAGTTCCAAGCTCTAAATGAAAAAGTGTTCAACATCAAACTTGTTCCTCTTGATCTGACCTTTCCAAAAAGCTCAAATTCATTCATTTTGGACTTGAAATGCATAGGCTGCGCATGGCTTAAACATGTTGATATCATTTGGCATGGATCCAGCTTCAAGCATCAATGTTCAATTGCCTTGCATTCCAAGCTTGCTTCAACACATCTGATCATTCATTTTGGACTTCAAGCTATCAATTCATGGGCCTATGCGCGCCCATCCACCATGCTATCATCATTTTTCCAAAAATGGAAAGTGAAAAGAGTGTGCAAATATCACATGGATTTGGCTATATATATAGCTGCATTTCCTCATAATTAACACACACATCGCGTCAGCTTTGAATCCCCATTGAAAACCCTTCACTCTCATAGGATAACCCTGATAAATTCATTTTAATTTGAGCTTGAATCTCCACTGTTTTGGAATTCAATTCTCCAGGAATCCGTTGCTTCTAAGCCTTTCCATTCCTCTCCTGCAAGCAATTGAAGTGAAGCCAAGCACAATTCAGATCAAGATCTAGCAAGTTCAGACCTCCATTAAAGGTGATTTGTAGAAATTTTAAAATCTTCGATTCTCTTAAATTGTTGCTCAATTCCATTGATTCTTGAGTTGTCTGAAGTCCTACCAATGTAGGCAAGAAGATTGAGTTACTTTAAGGCCCATGAATCTCAGTGATGTAGGCAAGAAGATTGAGACACATCACCAATGGAGGAATTGGAGGTGATATTCATGCTCAGTGATGTTTTTTCTATAAGATCATGTCCCTGTTTTGAATTTTGGTGATGATTCATCTTGACCAGTCCGGTGGAGCTCACCGGGGAAGATGACCGGAGCTCTGGCTCCGGTGATGATGTGTCTCACATTTAGACCACATGATCCTCAAGCCACGTTCTAATCTGGATCGTTTGTTTTGATTACTCATTTTGCCACACAGTTGACTAAGGAACACATGGAATGCGTGTTTCGGATCATCAGATATGCCACCTCAATTAATGAGGGAGATTTGATGGTCCACGTATTTTTGGATTTTCTGAATTTATTTTTAATTCCATTTTTTTCAATAATTCATAATAAATTTACTATTGATCCAAAAATATGGGACTTTCACCAAAAAAATTCAAATATTTTTCTCTTTCATATTCTGAATTAAAATTATTTTTTGGATCATTATTAATATTTTTCATGAATTAATTGATTTTGCATTTGTTTTTAATTGTTTAAAAATATTTTTCTCCAAGGTCCTTTGACCTTGTTTGACCTATGATAAATCTCATGGCCATTTATTTGGTGTTTTGATGAGATTTTAGGATTTGGACAAAACATATTTGAATTTAATGAATTATTTTACTATTTTAATTGAATGAATGCCATTTTAATTATGTTGACCATTTGTATTGACTTAATTGAGTTTCTTACTTGTTGTTGGGCCTTGGTCAACGTTGATTTGACTTTGTCAAGTTAATATTATTGAATTTAGGGGATTGATGGAATGTACATTCCATCTCCCAAAATGAATGAATAATATTAATTTGGTAAAAGTCCTCCTTTGACCAATTTGTGATCTCATTCATCCCTTTCCCTCTTCATCTAATTCCCCTTCTTCATCCATTCATTTTCAATTGGCCAATGACATCTCAAAGTCCTAATGCTAGTTGATTGAAAGATTAACATGAGTATGGATGAGATTAGGCCACACCTTTTGCATATTTTTTGTGTGTGGTATGTTTAATGAGCATAGTTCATAATACTAAGTCAAATTACGATTTCTTAACATAGCGCTAAATTTATGACACAAAAGGCATAAGCATTCTAGTTAGTGAGATTGTAAGTCTCCCCTCTTCCATGGTATTGTGTGGAAACTTGGCCTTCTTTCCTTCCTTTGGAAGATGTTTTGGTTCAAGGATCCATGCCTGTGGCAAGTGGGTTGAGTGTTCTCCAAAGAATGTCTGCAAAACAAAACTAACTACTAACTTACTAACCATTAACTTTTAATTTCAAGCTCTTACTTTAATGCATTTTACTTTTAGCATTTTATATTATTTGCCATTATACATATCATTCTAATTGTTTATGTTAATGTAATTTTCACTTTTTCCACTTGGACCATATTGTGTGATATTATTTTGTTTGTGTATACTTTGTTTGCTTGTTTGGTCTTTGACCATTAATGTACATAATAATAACAAAAACCCTAAAAGACTTTTTAGTGGACTGTTGGTTTGATCTTGTCCAATTGGAGTTAGAATTTAGGCAACATTCCTTTTGCTAAGTGACTTGGCCAATGCCAATTTGTTGAAGAACCAAGTGCTTGAAATTTGAAATTCATATGATACATCATTCAAGATCTCTCCAGTTCATCTGCAATGTTGATCATTGTTAAGCTGTTATGTTGAACTTGTGACTTGTGGAATGCATCTGCTACATAGGCTATTTTGAAGAAGATCATGAAGTGGATAAGCTTGGATGAGGCCATCTTTATTTGATGCCTTTGCTCTTAAAGATTGATATAATTGTGAATTTGTGTGTTTCTTGATTCTAAAAGTCCAAGGGAATTCTGGGTTTCTATTGACATACTTGTCTATTGGATTGCTCCCATTTGGTCAGATCTTTTCAACTTCAAACTTTTAATTTTTATGCATAGGGTAGTCTCTTCATCTTCTCCCCATTTATTTAATTTCAAAATCTTTCCCTCTATTTTCAAAACCTTCTTTGTGTGAATTACTTTTGTTCTAAACTTAGACCACTTTTGCAAAAGGTAGAAACTTTGGCCTTATGCCATTGCATTTTGAAACTTATTTTCTTAAATCAAACTTGTAAATGAACTTAACTATACTTGACTTAAACTTTCAAAAAGCCAAAAAGAAATAACTCATTCATACCATTTTCCGGCCATTGTGCCTTTCAAACTTAAATTTTGTTAAAACCAACACACTCATTTTTGAAATTTCTAGCACGAACTAGGAGGTTTTGATCCCTCATTTATATGTTGGTATGTAGGCACAAGTCCGAAGGTCTTGTCAAACACAAAAAATATAATTAATGAATTCTTTTCTCATCCCCTCATTCTATTTGTTTGTAAACATCACTTTGTACAAAATACATATGCACACAAAAAGGGCTCCCTAGGAGTACCTAGGACACTTTAGGTGCTAACACCTTCCCTCTGTGTAACCAACCCCCTTACATGTGATCTATGTAAGACCCTAATTTTTACCCTAAGATCCCTCATGGCATCATATCATTGCTCAATGCATTGCCTCAAGGATCATAACATGTGTGTCTCCTTAACCCTAGGGATGGGACTTGTGTGAGTTGGTTTGAGACCACCAAGCATGCTTGAATTGTATATTATTTCCTTTCTTATTTTGCTTACTAACCAAAAGCACAAAAATATTCCACTAACCTCTTTTTGTTTTGAAGCTCAAGTAATCATGAGATCCCCTGCTCCTAGGAGGCTCCTATGCTCAATGAAGTGGCTAGATGAAGATGAGAACAAGCATTACAATGGTCCACAAGGTTCCTAATCATCATATATGTCTCCCAAGTATCTCAATTTTACAATTTGATCAAGATAAACCAAAGGGCTTGAGGATTATTTCCCAAGGAAACCCTAATTTAACTGTGCATTAACTGTGCCTTGCTCATGAAGCAACCTCAACCTATGATCAAATTAAATCAAGGGAAGTTTTTTAATTCATTATTTTATGCATATATGAGCCTATGTGAGTATCCTCAATCATTCATTCATCAAGATTTGAAGTTTGGCCTTGAGAAGTTGACCAGTCAAGTCATCTTACCAATCTGAGATCCACTGAGACACAACTTTTGATATGTTTGTCAAATGAAGATGACCCCAAGAGACAAAATGTTATTAAGAACCATATGAACAACTTTCATGTTCATAAAAAATCCATTTTAAACTTGTAAGGTCATCATTCATTTCAAAACATTATAGGTCATTTTGACTGAAACCCTAATTTTGGGTCAACTTCCCAAGGACCTAACTTCCTCATTTTTTATGATTTTGAGGTGAGACAAATTGAATTGGAAATATTAAGATGTCTACTTAATATGTTATGTTTGACAAAATTTCATAATCCTAAAAGAAACACATACAAAACATTATAGGTCACTTTGGACCAAAACCATTGAATTTGAAAAATGTCCAACTTCAAGTGCCTATAACTTTCTCATCAAAAATCCAAATGATGAAAAATTTAAGTCCAGATTGATCATCTTGAAACGATCTACAACTTTCATGTTGGAGGTTTTTCCATTTGAGGCATTCATCCTTGAATCATAAGGGCTTGAAGTTGATCACTTTTGGTAAAAAAGTTTAAAGGAAACCTAGACATGTTTTGCACCTCAAACTTCAAGGCCAGTTTTCACAAATTTCCAAACTCCAAATGGATTTTTTCACAGCATAACTTTTATTCCTTATGTCAAGAGATTTCCAACCATTACTCACACCACCATGTTTGGATTTTCCATATGGGACTTTCGAAGAGATGAATGTTTATGATCAAATATGCAATTCACTTTGTAACTTGATGCGCAAGCTAATACCAGGCCAGTTGCACGTCCAATTCAACTCATTGTGATATCAGCTTGCATTTCCACTCAATTTTGGGCCTCACATGCGCCTATACAGGCCCATGCATGGAGGACCCAATCTTCATGCACACGAGCATTTCATTGCCTTGCCTTCAACTCAGCTATAAATACATGGCCTTGCTCATTCAAATTTCAACCTTAAGGTGATCTGAAACTCTGCTGGATTCAAAACCTAACCTCACTCAAAGGAATTTCACTTTTCATTTCTCAATTTCAAGCTTGAATTTCAACACAATCAGTTGATCTTCAAGTCTTAATTCCTTAGCCTTGCATCCTCATTACCTCAAGATCAAATTGGAATCAATAGCTTGAAGGAATCATGTTGTTCAAAGCTACTCTTCAAAGGTATATCACTCAACTGTTTTGATCTGAATCTTGCCATACAATGTGAATTGCTTGTGTTTGAACTGTTTTCTGAAGTCCTCGAGCCAGAGGCAGGCCAGTGGTGGTCTTGATTTCATGATTTGAACCATTTCAGTTTGTACACCTTGATTTTCAAGCTCAGATTTCTCACTTAATAGAAACATTGAGGACAATCCAAGGTTACAGGGGTGATGTACATCACCCCAGCTTCATTTTGGTACCATAGTTTTTCATTTTGGTTGAGGTTGAAAAACCTGCGCGTGGTGGCTGGAAGTTGTTAACTGGCTAGAGAAGATGGTGGTTTCCACCACCATCCCCACGTGGATGAGTTTGGTCCTTTGGATCTTGGCTAAATGATCTAATCGTGTCCATTGCTTTGGCTGACTTATTTTAAATATGTTTGTTACGTGCTTGACCAAGGCCTATGGTATGCCAGCGCCTCTAAGCCATTGGATAAGGCCACGTCATCTAATGAAATCAATCCAAGCGCTCCTGTTTTTTCCTATTTTCTATTTTCTATTTTAATTTCTTTTAATTCCTTTTAATTTCAAAAATTCATAACTATTTTATTTGAAGTCACAAAAATATGAGACCAACACCAAAAATTTTCTTGAAAAATCTAGTTTCATAATCTGATTTTTAATTATTTTTTGTGACTTCATTTAATATTTTTTGTGAATTATTTTGTTTTTAATAGTTTTTAATTCATTTTAAATACTTTTTGATATCTGAAAATTCCAAAAATATTTTCTTAACACATATGGATCATGATAAGTCTATGAAAAATAGTCTCATCAATTTCTTAATTAATTTGAGATTTATTTGAGATTTTAATTCATTGTTTTTAATTGATTTTAAATAGTTTCTGTTTTTAAAAATTATTGAGAAAATTTGTCAAACTTTGCTTGACCATGTTAGACCTATGAGAATTCAATTGGACTTGTTGAAGTTGATTTGAATTGAATTTAAGGTTTGACCATATTTTGTCCATTTTAATTTTGCATTTGTTTTAATTTCAAAAATACCAAAAAATATGTTTGACTTTGTTGACTTCTAATCTTCATTTCACTTCTGTTTTACATAGGTTGATGATGATTTAATTCACATTTGATCATTGTGTTTTGATATGTCATTTAAATTCTCCTTTTATTCATTTCATCTTCATCTCTTTTCTTTTATTATTTTGGCTAATGAGTTAATGATTTGCGGTTAGTCTTGACATATGAGAGGCTTAACCTTCTTTGATCCAAATCAAACTCAACTTGATCAAAGATCAAGTGAGTTGCTTTGTGTCCAAGATAGGTTGCTTCTTGGTCAAGCAAAAAACCTAAAGTTTATACAAGGTTTTCCTTCTTTTCTTTTGGCATGGCAAGTTGTAGGAGTTTGGCTTACTAGTCATGATCTCTAACTTGTGTTTATTTGCCTATAGTTTTATTGACCGGCCTCAGATAGGTGTGACTACTACATTAGTCCACTTACGATTGCTTAACATAGCGCTAAATTGTCTTATGACACACTAACATAACCATTAACTATTAACTTTTAATTTGAGGATTTAATTTCTTGCAATTTACTTTAATGAAATTTACTTTCTTTCTCATTTATTCATATTGATTTTTACTTTGCTCACTTGAGCTCATATTTTATGCTTATGCCATTTTCCTTTTGGTCATTTGAGCTCATTATTGTATATAAATATATTGTCGCTTTGTGTTTGTTTTGTCTTTGTTTGTGTGAGCCCAATGCAAAAAGGAGAAAGGACTTAGAATTAGGACCTTACCTATGCTTAAAGGAGTTCAAGAGCAAATAGGCCTCAAGCCTTTAGAATGCTAAATTTGTTGAACAACTACTAGGCCTCATGCCTTTAGAATGCTAAATCTTAAAGTTGACTTCAAAGGACCTCTAATCTAAACTCATTCTTTGTCCATTCCTCTAATTGTGTTGTGAACTTTTTGATGTTTGCTCTTGTGTGATAGAGATTCCATCTTGAGATAGTAAGAAGAACCATTGTCATGAGTAGCCAAGTTATAAGTGACAAGCCAAATGAAGATCCTAGGAGCTTGATGCATATTTGTTTTAATTGCTTGTTGCTTGTTAAGTCCAAAGGGAAGGAGCATCTTGAATCATCTTTATGATCTCAAGAAAAGGAACTCCAAGGGTTTTATCTCTTCTCTCATCTTTGTACACTTTAGGACTAGCCCTTCTCTTCTTCTCCTCACTCTAACCCAAGCCAAACTCATTTTGTGCAAACTTTGACTTTGTTTCAAACTAGAAACCTAGGCCTTATGCCTTTGACTTTTCAAACTCTTTTCATTAATACTCATTGTGAATAAATTTTAACTATACTTTAACTTCATTTTGTGAATACTTCTAACTTGTAAATACAACTCACTTCAAGTTGTTTTTGTGGTTCCAATGGCCACCTTTGTTAAAACCTTTTTCATAAACATTAGTCATAGGTTTGAGTTATCATAGTGGTTGATGTAAACCTCACCTTATCCTTAGTGATTAGACTATAAGTCTTCCATACTTATTATAGGGTTAACCTCCTCACTAGTATGTTGAAGCTCTCCTCACATGGTGGATTGTTGGTTTAGGTTGAGTTTTCTCCCTTTGATAACAAAAGACCTTAAGGCTTTTAACCAAATCAATTCACCAATCTTTGAGATTTTTACCCCAAACTACGAGGTCTTGATCCTACCTTTGTGATGGTACGTAGGCAATGGGTTCATCCATTCAAACAACAAAATTGTAAATATAATGTATATTCTCTTCTCATCCCTCCAATCTTGTTTGCACAAATATTTTCACAAATCCCAACCTACAACACACATTTGAAAAAAGGGCTCCCTTAGAGTACTAAGGATGTTTTGGGTGCTTAAAACCTTCCCATTTCATAACCAACCCCCTTACCCAGATCTCTGACATTTCTATTAGTTTTTGATTTGATAAAACTTCTTACTTGGTTTTTGTTCGCTTTTTAACCTTTCCTTTGGATAAATAAAAGTGCGGTGGCGACTCGAATTGCATGTTTACTTTTTATTTAGTCAATAAATCTAAAGGTAACGAATACCCCGCTACAATCTCTGACTTTTATTAGTTTTTATTTGAAAACTTCTTACTAATCGGGTTTTGTTCGTACTTTTTCCCTTTTCCCTTGGAAAAAAGAAAAGCGCGGTGGCGACTCTTGTTAATTGATCTCTAGCTTGCCAATATCTTGATGATCATGAATTTCCCGCTACATGAATCTTTACCCTCTTGATAGAAAAGACCTTCTAACAAAGTGTTATTAGGCTTGTCTCTCAAGGGGAACCCAAATTGATGACGAGCCAAAGCAGTGTTGTAGTTAATTCCTCCTTGTGTACCAATGAGAGGCACATTAGAGAATTCACCACAACTATAAATAATCTCCAAACTGCTCAAAGAAGGATCATACCAAACTATATCATCATTAGTGAGAGACATAAGTCTCTGAGACCACCTTATTACAGGTTAAGGTGACTGACTCATCGACCCATAATATTCTCAAGAGAAACTCGTCTGAGTGTAGTATCGCGTAACAACTGTTATCAAGCCTACACTTGAATAGTCTCCGCACTACGTCCTAAATAGGCTAAAAGGGGGTAAATATTCTACGGTCCTCGGCTTCTCAGACCCAAATTAGAGATAGTAATGCCTAACCACAAATACTTGTGTGATATTTCCAAATCCAAAAGAGTCTCCACTGAGCAGATGGATCTCAAGCCAACTTGTTAAGGACTACTCCACACAAGTCGAACATGACTATACCATCCTCCTATCTTAATTGCACTCAAGTTCAGGTTAGAACTTAACTCACCACTCAGAGATTACCAAGCACAACAAGCAGATTATATCACACATACATATATACAAACATCACATATATACAAATATATACACACAAAAAGTAGGCTAAACCCACTGGAGACTACTCCCCAGCAGAGTCACCACTTAATTTCTGTAGCGGTAAATTCATGATCAGCAAGCTATGAATAAGCTAGAGATCAAATAACAAGAGTCGCCACCGCGCTTTTATTGTTTCCAAGGGAAAAGGGAAAAAGTACGAACAAAACCCAAAAGTAAGAAGTTTTCAAATCAAAACTAATAAAATGTCAGAGATTACAGGTAAGGGGGTTGGTTACACAGAGGGAAGGTGTTAACACCCAAAGTGTCCTAGGTACTCCTAGGGAACCCCTTTTGTGTGCATATGTATTTGGTACAAAGTGATGTTTACAAACAAATAGAATGGGGGGATGAGAAAAGAATTCACTAATTATATTGTTGCGTTTGGCAATACCTTTGGTCTTGTGCCTACGTACCAACATAAAAATGAGGGATCAAAACCTCGTAGTTCGTGATACAAATTTTAAAGTGGATGCATTGCTTTTAACAAAAATTAAGTTTGAAAGGCACAAAAGGCCTAAAAATGGTTTGAATGAGTTAGTTCTTTTTGGATTTTTGAAAGTTTAAGTCAAGTATGGTTAAGTTTATTTACAAGTTTGATTTAAGAAAAGAAGTTTGAAAATGCAATGGCATAAGGCCAAAGTTTCTATCCTTTTTTACAAAGTGGTCAAAGAGTAGAACAAAATAAGTTCAATCAAAGAAGGTTTTGAAAAAGGAGGGAGATGTTTTGAAATTAAAGAACTGGGGAGAAAATGAAGAGACTAATCCTATGTACAAAATTAAAAGTTTAGAGTTGAAAAGATCTAACAAAATGGGTAGCAATCCAATAGACAAGAATGTCAACAGAAACCCAGAATTCCCTTGGACTTTTAGAATTAAGCAACATACAAATGCACAATTATATTATCTTGAAGAGCAAGGCATCAAATAAAGATGACCACAACCAAGCTTATCCATTCCATGATATTCTTTAAGGGAGCTCATGTAACAAATGAATTCCACAAGTCACAGGTTCAAAATTACAGCTTCACGATGATCATGTTGCAGATGAACTTAGAGAGATCTTGAATGATGTATCGGATGAAGTTTCAAATTGCAAGCACTTGGTTTCTCAATAAGTTGGCATTGGCCAAGTCCTTTAGAATTGGAATGTTGCCTAAGTTCTAAGTCCATTTGTCCCAGATCAAGCCAACAGTCCACACAATTTTTTTTTAGGGTTTTGTTGTTATTATGTACAGTAATGGTCAAAGACCACACAAACAGGC
Source organism: Lathyrus oleraceus (assembly GCF_024323335.1). Taxonomy (NCBI): domain Eukaryota; kingdom Viridiplantae; phylum Streptophyta; class Magnoliopsida; order Fabales; family Fabaceae; genus Lathyrus; species Lathyrus oleraceus. The sequence continues at coordinate 317,238,228 of NC_066583.1, read as the reverse complement.
AAAGTATACACAAACAAAATATATCACACAATATGGTCCAAGTGGGAAAAGTGAAAATTGCATTAACATAAACAATTAGAATGATATGAATAATGGAAAATGTATAAAAGCTAGAATTAAATGACATTAAAGTAAAGGGCTTGAAATTAAAATTTAGTAGTTAATAGGTTAGAAGTTAGTATTGTTTTGTTTTTGCTTTTCATTCTTAGACATTCTTTGGAGAACACTCAACCCACTTATCACAAGCATGGATCCTTGAACCAAGACATCTTCCACATGAATGAGAAAAGGCCAAGTTTCCATACAATACCATGGAAGAGGGGAGACTTACAATCTCACTAACTAGAATGATATGCCTTTTATGTCACAAATTTAGCGCTATTTTAAGCAATCGTAATTGGACTTATGTAGAAGTCACAACTATTTGAGGTCGGGCAATAGAATTTTGGTGTTAATGCATGTTAGAGACATAGTATTATGAACTATGCTCCTGAAACATACCACACACAAAAAGAATATGCAAAAGGTGTGGCCTAATCTCATCCATACTCACGTTAATTTTTCAATCAAATAGCTTTAGGACTTTGAGATATCATAGGCCAAATGAGATGAATGCATAAAGAAGGGGAATGAGATGAAGTGGGAGGGGAATAGATGAAATCTCAAATTGATCAAAGGAGGACTTTTACCAAATTAATATCATTCATTCATTTTGGGAGATGGAATGTGCATTCCATCAATCCCCTAAATCTAATGATATTAATTTGACAAAGTCAAATCAACCTTGATCAAGGCCCAACAACAAGAGTCGAACATAAACAAGTCATCACAATTGGTCAACAAAATTATTTGGCATTTATTCCAATTAAAAATACTAAAATAATGCATTTAAATTAAATACGGTTTGTCAAATTCCTAAAATCTCATCAAAACACCAAATAAATGGCCATGAGATTTATCATAGGTCAAACAAGGTCAAAGGACCTTGGAGAAAAAATTTCAGATTTTTTAAAGACTTAAAAGTATTTTTAAACAATTAAAAACAAATGAAAAATCAATTAAATCATGAAAAATATTAATAAAGATCCAAAAAATAATTTTAATTCAGAATATGAAAGAGGAAAATATTTGAAATTTTTTGGTGAATATCTCATATTTTTTGGATCAATATTAAAATTAATATGAATTAATGAAAATAAAGCAATTAAAAATGAAATTCAAATAATCAAAAAAACGTGGACTACTTGATCTCCCTTATTAATTGAGGTGGCAGATCAAGTGGCCACCAGTGCTCGTTCCATGGTGGCTTGAGTCAAATGTCCACACGCTTGGCAATTAAAACGTACAATCATGATTAAAACATTTTTAATCAATCCAATGGCTCAGGACCATGCCACATCATTGCCGGAGCAAAGCGTTGGTCGTCTTCTTAGGCGACCTTGGCCGGACCGGTCCATTCATCACCTCATCAAAAATGAAAAAGGAGGACATGATCTGAAAGCAAAATGGTGTAGATCACGAATATCACCTCAATTTTAACTAACTCCTCACATATAGAAAGATATGAGGAGTTGAATTTATAGGTATGTCAACTGAGTTGCTTCGATTTTACCTATAAGAAACTCAATCTTCTTGCCTACATTGATAGGACTTCAGACAACCAAAGAATCAAGAGAATTGAGCCAGATTGAGAGAGAATCGAAGAGATGAAATTTTCTGGAAAATACCTCCAATGTAGGTCTGGATTCAGTTGTTCTTGCCTTGGCTCGTGCTTGATCTCACTCAGAATACTTGCAAAAGTAGAATGAAATGCACAAAAGGTCTTGGATCCCTAGAGTTTTGAATCTCAAAACAGTGAGATTCAAACTCAATTTCAAGATGAAATTCTCAGGATTATCCTCTCAAATGAAAGGGTTAGGGGTTTAGGATCAAAGCTGGCGCGAATGTATGTTTAATTCTGATGCTAGAGGGCTCTATTTATAGTTGCAACTCATGATATTTGCACCTTCAAATTCACTTTCCAAAATTGGCAAATGATGATGCATGGGTGCATGGGCGTGTACAGGCCCATAAGATCATTGCTTAAGGTCCACAAATGAATGTGAGAGAGTCTGAAATCAACTTGGATTGCAAGGCAAGTGTGTGTGAAGATTTGAAGTTTGATCTTTGCCAAATGATGATACCATGTTCATGCCATGCGCAGCCCTAGCAATTCTTGTCCAAAATGGATGAACTTGGACTTTTTGGAAAGGTTAGATCAAGAGGAACAATTTTCACGTTCAATACTTTTTCATTTGAAGCTTTTATCATGATGAATTTTGAGGGGGGAGTTTGGAAATTTTAACATGTTGAAATTTTTTCTAAGTGTCAAGCCATATATCTCAATATTCCACCTTGCTTAACGTTTTATGTGAGCTTCAAATGAGAAAAGTGTCTTCATAAAAGTTGTAGATATTTCAAAGACCTTCAAAATGGTCATCAATTTCATATCATTTTGATTTGAAATGATAGAGTTATGCATTTTTGAAGTTTGGAAAAATCACTTGTTCAATGGTATAGGTCAAAAGTGACCTATAATGTAGCCTTATATCACATGCTCATAAAAGTTGAATTAGCTCTCACTCCAAACATCGAAGTTGAAGTAGACATCTTGAATTTGATTGTGCATCTTGGAAATCTTTCATCTCATAAAAATTAAGCAAGTTATGGCCTTGGGAAGTTGACTTTCAAATTAGGGTTTAAACAAAATGACCTATGATGTTTCAACATAGAAAATGATTTTAATAGAAAAAATAGCTCTAGGTCTCAACATTAAAGTTGTTTGTAATGTCATTTATAGTAAGTTTGCTCTTGTAATCATTTTAATATGGTAAAAAGTGTAGGAGATAGGGTCTAGGGAGTCCTAGTTTTGATCAGATGAATTCATCTGGCCAACCACCATCAACCAACTTGCTAAACTTCAATTCTATTGACTTTCTAGGCTCATGGTAGATCATATATGCATAAGATGATGAATTTTGAAGTGTCCCTTGAGAAATTTGGTCAATAGGTGAGATAGCTTGTTGGATAAGTTACTCAAGATACCCAGTCAAAGTAGGGTTTCTAAAGCAAATCACCCTCAAACTCTTGAAGAAAACTTGACCAATATAACATGTAGGAATAAATGGAACACATATCTGGTGCCAATAACCATTATTGGATCAATTCATGGTTGTGCTCTTTGTCATGAGGGTCTCAAACCCTAGATATGAACTTGATAGATCAATGGGGATCATGCCCTACCTACAAAAGAGTTAGGCAAATGCAAAGACATATTTTTGGTATTTTGGTTAGTAAAAATGATAAAATACAAGTATGATACAATCACAAAGTACTTGGTGATCTCTCCCAAAACAAACCCAATGAAAGAGGGGTAAGGAGGATGCCAAGGTATGATCCTAGTGCTAATGCTTATGATGAATTTGCATGAGGGATCTTAGGGTCAAAATCGGGGTCTTACACATTTGCATAACAGGTTTTCTTCTGCCAGATGTCTTATTGGTTATTCTTCTATGCTTCAGCCAAGATGACTCACCGATACAACACTCCCACCAATCAACCGAGAATCATGGAACATTTGGAACAAGAGAACTGAGAACTAAAAGATGAGATCGCTTGTTTGACTGCCATGATGGAGTCTGTTCTAGCTGCTCAGAATCAGTCTTTTCCAATGCCTGCAACTCCTCCTCCTCAGAGGACTGTCATTTCAGAGGTTGCTACCTCAACTGTGCCTGCCACTCAGTTTTCTCCAGCTATGCCTGTCGGATTCCCGTGGGGAATGCCATCGAACTTTGTGCCTGAAGGGTTTACGCCTACTTTTGCTTCCATGCCGACATCTAGCCCGGTCATGTATATTTTGCCTCCAATTGTTCACACCCTTCCCCGTGTTGAGGACACCATCTACCATTTTGAGTCGTCTAAAGGCCCTGATGTTTATGAGAAGATGGATGAGATGAAGGATCCGTTCCTTGAGTTGCGAAAGGAATTGAAGACATTGAGGGGAAAGGACCTGTTTGGTAAGAGTGCTGCTAAACTTTGCTTAGTGTCGAATGTCAAAATCCCGATGAAGTTAAAAGTCCCGAACTTTGAAAAGTATAAGGGAAATACCTGTCCATTTAGCCATCTCGTCATGTATGCCAGGAAAATGTCAACGCAAACTGATAATGATCAGTTATTGACTCACTACTTCCAAGACAGTCTGACTGGTGTCGCTCTGAGGTGGTACATGAGATTAGACAATGCAAGTATTCACACGTTCAACGATTTGGGTGAAGCTTTTGTGAAGCAATATAAGTACAACATTGACATGGCGCTTGATAGAGACCAGTTGAGGTTGATGTCTCAGAAGGACAAAGAGACATTCAAAGAGTATGCCCAGAGGTGGAGAGAGCTTATTGCTCAGATCAATCCTTTGTTGGAAGAAAAAGAGATGACTAAGATTTTCCTTAAGACCCTGAGTTCGTTTTGTTACGAACGCACGATTGCTAATGCCTCCAATGATTTTACCGAAATGGTAAACATGGGGATGAGGTTAGAGGAAGGTGTCCGAGAGGGGCGTTTGTCTAAGGAAGAGGTATCATCAAGCAAGAAATATGGGAGCCGTTTTTCCAGGAAGAAGGAAGGTGAAACCAATGCAGTATCTATGGGAAGGCCGAGGAGACCTCATATCAGAAGAAATCTGCAACCACGTCAACATCATCATCAAGTTTCATCCGTTATTCCAGTATTTTCAAACAATCAATCAGCACCAGTTCAACAACAACCTCCGCAACAACGAACAAACAACGACAATAATCAACAACAAAATTTTGAGAGGAAGAAGGTCTCTTTCGACCATATTCTTATGTCGTACGACGAATTGTATCAGTCTTTGGTTCTCAAGAACCTGCTTCAACCAAGAAATCCGCCATAAGTTCCATAACCACTTTCGTGGTGGTATAAGCTTGAACTCTGTTGTACCTTTCATCAAGGAGCTCCCGACCATGATATTGAGAATTTCTATCCTTTGAAGTATGAGGTCCAAAAGCTAGTGAAGAGTGGGATGGTGTCCTTTGAGGACCGTGCGCCGAATGTAAAGGCTAACCGATTGCCCACTCATAGTAATTCCTCTGTTAATATGGTAGATGGTTGTCCAGTAAGCATCCGAGTCTTCGATGTGCGACATATTCTTCGGTCCTTGGTATAGATGCATAAGACCCTGTATACCAACAGTGATTGTGAACACGACCATGATGGTTGTGCAATTTGCAGTGTAAACCCTTAAGGGTGCGTCATTGTCAAGAGGGACATTCAAAGATTGATGGATGAAGGGCTTATCCAAGTTTGTCAGTCAAGGGAAGTAGATAATGCCAATGTAATTGTTCCTGTGTTTAAAACCCCTGAGCGGGTAGTGATTCAGTTTGACAGCAGCAACATGTAACGGGAAATTCATGATCATTAAGCTATTGAAAGCTAAAGATCAATTAATAAGAGTCGCCACCGCGATTTTATTGTTTTCAAGAGAAAAGGAAAAAATTCAAACAAAACCCAAATAGTAAGAAGTTTTCAAATAAAAACTAATAAAAATCAGAGATCACAGGTAAGGGGGTGGGTTACACAGAGGGAAGGTGTTAGCACTCAAAGTGTCCTAGGTACTCCTAGGGAGCCCTTTTTGTGTGCATATGTATTTTATACAAAGTGATGTCCACAAACAAATAGAATGGGGGGATGAGAAAAGAATTGATTAATTATATTTTTGTGTTTGACAAGACCTTCGGTCTTGTGCCTACGTACGAACATATAAATGAGGGATCAAAACCTCGTAGTTCGTGCTAGAAATTTCAAAGTGAGTATGTTGGTTTTAACAGAAAATGAGTTTGGAAGGGCACAAAGGCCTAAAAATGGTTTGAATGTGTTAGTTCTTTTTGGTTTTTTTGGAAGTTTAAGTCAAGTATGGTTAAGTTCATTTACAAGTTTGATTTAAGAAAATAAGTTTGAAAATGCAATGGCATAAGGCCAAGGTTTCTACCTTTTTGAAAGTGGTCAAAGTTTAGAGCAAAAATAATTCACACAAAGAAATTTTGAAAATGGAGGGAGAGATTTTGAAATTAAAGAAGTGGGGAGAAGATGAAGAGACTACCCTAGATACAAGAAATTCAAAAGTTTAAAGTTGAAAATATTTGACCAAATGGGAGCAATCCAATAGACAAGTATGTCAATAAGAACCCAGAATTTCCTTGGACTTTTTTAGAATCAAGCAACACACAAATGCACAATTATATCAATCTTGAAGAGCAAAGGCATCAAATAAAGATGGCCTCATCCAAGCTTATCCACTTCAATGATCTTCTTCAAAATAGCCTATGTAGCAGATGAAATTCACAAGTCACAGGTTCAACATAACAACTTAACAATGATCAATATTGCAGATGAATCTGGAGAGATTTTGAATGATGTATCAGATGAATTCAGACTTGCAAATTCTTGGTCTTTCAACAAATTGGCATTGACCAAGTCCATTAGCAAAGGAATGTTGCCTAAATTCTAACTCCACTCAAAAGGTCTTTTAGGGTTCTTGTTATTATTATGTGCATTAATGGTCAAAGACCAAACAAACAAACAAGGCAACCAAGTATATCTCACAAAATGGTCCAAGTGGACAAAGTGAAAATTGCATAAACATAAACAATTAGAATGATATGTACAATGACAAATGATAAAAAAAAATTCATTAAAAATAAAGCTTGAAAGTAAAGGTTAATGGTTAGTAAGTTAATAGTTAGTTTTGTTTTGCTTTTGATTTCAAGACATTCTTTGGAGAACACTCAACCCACTTTTCACAAGCATGGATCCTTGAACCAAAACATCTTCCAAAGGAAGGAAAGAAGGCTAAGTTTCCACACAATACCATGGAAGAGGGGAGACTTACAATCTCACTAACTAGAATGCTTATGCCTTTTGTGTCACAAATTTAGCGTTATGTTAAGCAATCGTAATTGGACTTATGTAGAAGTCACAACTATTTGAGGCCGGGTAATAAACTTTTGGTGTTAATGCATGTTGGAGACATGGTATTAAGAACTATGCTCATTAAACATACCACACACAAAAATATGCAAAGGTGTGGCCTAATCTCATCCATACTCATGTTAATCTTTCAATCAACTAGCATTAGGACTTTGAGATGTCATTAGCCAATTGAAAATGAATGGATGAAGAAGGGGAATTAGATGAAGAGGGAAAGGGATGAATGAGATCACAAATTGGTCAAATGAGGACTTTTACCAAATTAATATTATTCATTCATTTTGGGAGATGGAATGTACATTCAATCAATCCCCTAAATCCAATAATATTAACTTTACAAAGTCAAATCAACATTGACCAAGGCCCAACAACAGATGAGAAACTCAAATAAGTCAATCCAAATGGTCAACACAATTAAAATGACATTTATTCAATTAAAAATATCAAAATAATACATTAAATTCAAATATGTTTTGTCCAAATCCTAAAATCACATCAAAACACCAAATAAATGGCCATGTGATTTATCATAGGTCAAACAAGGTCAAAGGACCTTGGATAAAAAAAATCATAATTTTTAGACACTTAAAAACATTTTTAAACAACTAAAAACAAGTGAAAAATCAATTAATTCATGAAAAATATTAATAATGATCCAAAAAATAATTTTAATTCAGAATATGAAAGAGAAAAATATTTGAAAATTTTCAGTGAAAGTCCCATATTTTTTGGATCAATATTAAATTTATTATGAATTATTGAAAATAAAGGAATTAAATGAAAAATCAGAAATTACAAAAAAATGTGGACCATCAGATCTCCCTCATTAATTGAGGTGGCAGATCTGATGATCCAAAACATGCGTTCCATGTGTTCCTTAGTCAACAGCGTGGAAAAATGAGTAATCAAATCAAGTGGTCCAGATTATAACGTGGGACTTTGATCAAGTGGGCCAGAGGTGAGACACCTCATTGCCGGAGCCAAAGCTCCGGTCATATTCCCTGGTGAGCTCCACCAGTCTGGTTAAGATGAACCATCACCAAAATGCAAAACATGGACATGATTTTAAAGAGAAAACATCACTGAGCAAGAATATCACCTCAATTTCTTCCAATTCCAACTATATTGAGAGATATGTGGAATTGAAAAATGAGGTTCATGATCTGAGTTGCTTCGATTCATCATCAAAACAACTCAAACACCTTGCCTACATTGGCAGGACTTCATCCAACACAATAATCAAGAGAATTGAGCAAGAAACAAGGAGAATCAAAGAGATCAAATTTTCTGAAATTTACCTTCAATTGAGGTCTGAACTTGCTAGATCTCGATCTGAATTGTGCTTTGCTTCACTCCAATAGCTTGCAGAAGAGGAATGGAATGGATTAGAATCAATGGACTCCTGGAGAATTGAATTCCAAAACAGTGGAGATTCAAGCTCAAATTCAGTTAAATTTTTCAGGTTTATCCTCTCAATGTGAAGGGTTTTTTGTGGGGAATCAAAGCTGGCGCAGTGTGTGTCTTGATTGTGAGTAAATGAGCTTCAATTTATAGAGGATTCAAGTGTTAATTGCACACTCCATTCAAGTTTCTCAAATTGGCAAAGTGAGATCAGTTGATGCATGGGCGCGCATAGGCCCATCAAATGATTGCCATAAGTCCAAATTTGAAGTTCATATATGTTGAATCAAGCATGGAATGCAAGGCAATTGAGAATTTTAATTTGAAGTTTGATCCATGACACATGATACCAGTCTGTTTAAGCCATGCATAGCCTATGCATTTCTCATCCTAAATGCATGAATTTTAGCTCTTTGGAAAGGTGAGATCAAGAGGAACAAGTTAGATGTTGAACACTTTTTCATTTGGAGCTTGGAACTTGGAGATATTTGAGGTGGAAGTTTGGAAAATTTTGACATATTGAAAATTTTCTAAGTGTCAAGCCATATGTCTCAATATTCCACTTTGCTTAACTTTTTATGGGAGCTTCAAATGAGAAAAGTGTCTTCATCAAAGTTTTATCTCTCTTAAATACCTTAAAAATGGTCACCGATTTCATACCATTTGGATTTGAAATGATAGAGTTATGCATTATTGAAGTTTGGCAAAATCACTTGATCAAAAGTTTAGGTCAAAAGTGACCTATAATGTAGCCTCATATCACATGTGCAAAGAAGTTGAATTAGCTCTAACTCCAAACATCAAAGTTGAAGTAGACACATTCAATTTTATTTTTCAACTTGGAAATATTTCATCTCATAAAAATTGAGCAAGTTATAGCCTTGGGAAGTTGACTTTCAAATTAGGGTTTAGACAAAATGACCTATAATGTTTCAACATAGAAAATGATTTTCCAAGAAAAACTAGCTCTAGGTATCAACATGAAAGTTGTTTATAATGTCATTTAGAGTAAGTTTTCTCTTGTAATCATTTTCATATGGTGAAAATTGTAGGAGATAGGGTCTAGGGAGACCCAGTTTTGATCAGATGAATCCATCTGGCCAACCACCATCAACCAACTTGCTAATTTCTATTTCTCTTGACTTTCTTGGCTCATGGTAGATCATATATGAACAAGATGATGAAATTTGAAGTGTACCTTGAGAAATTTGATCAATTGGTGAGATAGCTTGTTGGAGAAGTTACTCAAGATACCCAGTCAAACTAGGGTTTCCAAGGCAAATCACCCTCAAACTCTTGAAGCAAACTTGATCAATATAACATGTAGAAACAATTGGGACTCATATATGATACTCATAGCCATTCTTGAATAAATTCTTGATTGTGCTCTTTGTTCATGAGGGTCTCAAACCCTAGATGTGATCAATGAATCAAGGAAATCATGTCCCTACCTACAAAAGAGTTAGATAGATACAAAGACATATTTTTGGTATTTTGGTTAGTGAAATGATAAAATACAAGTATGATATAATCACAAAGTGTTGGTGATCTCTCTTAAAACAAACCCAATAAAGAAGGGGTAAGGAGGATGCCAAGGTATGATCCTAATGCCAATGCTTATGATGAAATGCATGAGGGATCTTAGGGTCAAAATTGGGGTCTTACACAATAGTAACAATGTCAATAGATTGATATCGCCGTTAGTAATACGGTTAGCGGGACATATCCCGTATGCATCCGATAGAGTTGTTCTGTATCAATATAATGCTACTATGTTGGAGAATGGTCAAGAGGTTCTGTTGCCTACGACCAATTCTGTTGTGAACATTGTCGATATAACAAAGGTGACCCGTAGCGGTCGTGTTCTTGGACCTGTCTTTCCAAAGGAGGTGATATAAGATGTGTCTGTTGGTAAGAAGGTTGATGTACCCGTAGCAAATCCGGTTAGTGCTCCAAAGTGGCAGTATGGTGAGTCCGGGAATTTGAAGCCTAGTGATGATGATGAGGTATTGAGATTAATTATGAAAAGTGAATTTAATGTGGTGGAGCAGCTGCTCCAGACTCCATCAAAGATTTTAGTGTTGTCTCTGATCATGAATTTTGAAGCGCACAGAGAAGCATTGCAAAAAGTGTTGGACCAAGCCTACATCGAGCATGATGTAACTGTGGATCAATTTGACCACATTGTGGCTAACATTAATTCCTGCAACAATTTGAGTTTTTGTGATGAAGAACTTCCTGAGGAGGGTAGAAATCACAATCCGGCACTACATATATCAATGAATTGCAAGGAAGATGCGTTGTCAAATGTGCTGGTTGATACCGGTTCTTCATTGAATGTACTCCCCAAGTCAACCTAGTTTCCATAGCGGAGGGTTCATCCATGGTAATGAACAACACTTAGCTGTTGTGATCGAGAGTGATGAAGATGAAGATTGCGCCAATTTTGTGACGCATGGAAAGGCTTGCAACAATTGGGTTGTTGTTGATGTTCCTGTTATTGTCCATCGCTCTAAGTAGTTTGTTTTCATTATTTTTAAGAAAATCCTTCTCCTATGCCTAATGGAGAAGTGAACATTGTTGGGCATATTTCAAATTAATCATCAATAAAATGCAATTCTATTCATCCACATCTATGATGTTTTATTTTTACTTTTTGCTTTTCTGAAAAATGGTAATCACATAAAACATAAATAAATAATAATTGTCCATCTGCATAATATTTGGTCATAATTCATTTCTCTAAAATTAAAATATCAAATCATTATGCAGGTTGGTTTCTAAACCCATTGAATACAAAGATCCTACTCCTTCTTAAAACTTTGAATTCCCTATGTTTGAGGTCGAGGAAGAAAGTGATGAAGAAGTGTCTAATGAATTGTCTCGTCTACTTGAGCACGAGGAAAAAGCCATTCATCCATTCGAAGAGCAGATTGAGCTAGTCAGCTTGGGTTCCGAAAATGATGTGAAGAAAGTCAAGTTTGGGTCTCAACTGTGTCTGGAGGTTAAGAAGGGGTTGATTGATCTTCTTCGAGAGTATTCAGATGTATTTTCCTGGTCCTATCAAGACATGCCTGGTTTAGATTCTAAGATTGTGGAGCATAGGTGCCGTTGAAGCCAGAATTCCCGCCAATCAAGCAGAAGTTGAGGATGACTCATCCTGATATGGCAGTGAAAATCAAAGAAGAAGTGCAAAAGCAGTTCAATGTCGATTTCTTTGTTACTGCTAAGTATCCGCAGTGGGTGGCCAATATTGTGCCTGTTCCGAAGAAAGATGGAAAAGTCCATATGTGTGTTGATTATAGAGATTTGAATAAAGCTAATCCTAAAGATATTTTTCCTCTGCCATACATTGACATGTTGGTAGATAATACAACTAAATTCAAAGTCTTTTCATTTATGGATGAATTTTCCGGTTATAATCAGATCAAGATGGCACCTGAGGATATGGAGAAGACCACATTCATTACACCCTGGGGAACATTCTATTATAGAGTGATGTCTTTCGGTCTAAAGAATGCTGGTGCAACCTACCAGAGAGCTATGACCACTCTTTTTCATGATATGATGCATAAGGAGATCGAATTCTATGTTGATGATATGATTCCTAAATCCAGTGATGGAGAAGAGCATGTTGAGCATTTGTTGAAACTATTCCAGCGTTTGAGGAAGTACAAACTCCGCTTGAATCCCAATAAGTGTACTTTTGGTGTTCTCTCTGGTAAGTTGTTGGGCTTCAGTGTCAGTGAGAAGGGTATTGAAGTTGATCCTGCCAAGGTCATATCAATACAAGAGATGTCTACGCCCAAAACTGAAAAGAAAGTCAGAGGTTTTCTTGGCCACTTGAATGATATCTCAAGATTCATATCGCATATGACTGCCACATGTGCACCTATATTCAAGCTTCTTTGGAAATACCAGTCTTGTGATTGAACCGACGATTGCCATAAAGCTTTTGACAGTATCAAAGAATATCTACTTGAGCCTCCTATTCTGTCTCCACCTATTGAAGGAAGACCGTTGATAATGTATTTGACTGTGCTCGAAGAGAGTATGGGTTGTGTTCTAGGTCAGCAAGACGAAACTGGAAATAAAGAATATGATATTTACTACCTCAGTAAGAAATTCACCGACTGTGAGACTCAGTATTCTATGCTAGAAAAGACTTGTTACGCATTAGCTTGGGCTGCTAAGCGTCTGCGTTAGTATATGTTGAATCATATCACTTGGTTGATATCCAAAATGGATCCAATCAAGTATATTTTTTGAGAAGTCTGCTTTAACTGGGAGGATTTCCCGTTGGCAAATGTTGTTATCAGAGTATGATATTGAATACGAATCTCAAAAAGCTATTAAAGGTAGTGTCTTGGCTTACCATTTGGATCACCAATCGATTGAAGATTATTAGCCAGTGCAATACGATTTTCCTGATGAAGAGATCTTGTACTTGTAAATGAAAGATTGTGATGAACCATTGTTTGAAGAAGGGCCAGAACCTGGTTCCCGTTTGGGCGTGGTGTTTGATGGAGTTGTTAATCAGTATGGTAATGACATTGGGGCAGTGATTATTACTCCTCAAGGCACTCATTTTCCATTTACAGCTAGATTGACTTTCAAGTGTACAAACAATATTACTGAGTATGAAGCTTGCATTATGAGGCTTGAAGAGGCCATTGATCTCAGAATCAAGTATTTGGATGTCTATGCAGATTCAGCTTTGGTTATGATTCAGATAAAAGGTGAATGGGCGGTGGATCAACCCGGTTTGATACCATATAGAGATTATGCGAGGAGGATTTCAACTTTCTTTACAAAGGTTGAGTTTCATCATATCCCTCGAGATGAAAACTAGATGGCAGATGCTCTTGCAACGTTGGCTTCGATGATTGTGGTGAACTTTTGAAATGAAGTTCCTAATTTGACTATGATGCATCTTGATAGGCCAGCTCATGTATTTGCTGTTGAGGAGATCAAAGATGAAAAGCCATGGTATTTTGATATCAAATGTTTTCTCCAAAGTCAGATTTACCCGCCTGGGGCATCTTTGAAAGATAATAAGACTTTGAGGAGATTATCCGGCAATTTCTACCTGAATAGTGATATATTTTACAAGAGAAATCTCGATATGGTTCTGCTCAGATGGGTGGATAGACACGAAGCAGACCTGTTGACGACTGAAGTCCATGAAGGCTCCTTTGGAACTCATTCCAATGGCCATGCTATGGTAAATAAGATGTTGAGAGTAGGTTACTATTGACTGACAATGGAATCTGACTATTGCAAGTTTGTGAAAAAATGCCACAAGTGTCGAATATATGCAGATAAGATTCATGTTCCTCTGACACTGTTGAATGTCATTTCATCCCCATGGCCCTTCTCCATGTGGGGAATTGATATGATTGGCATGATTGAGCCCAAAGCTTCAAACTGACATCGTGTCATACTCTGTTTATCTTTATTTACTAACCAAAATACCAAAAATATGTCATTGTATAGTTTGTTGCTTTTGTAGGTAGTGTACATGCTCACCTATGCTTTATCAAGATCATATATAGGGTTTGAGACCCTCAATGTAAGGAGCTCAATCAATAAATTGTTTACTATGGCTCTAAGTGTCATATATGGCTCCCCACGATCTTCACATGTTATTTTGATCAAAATATCATCAAGAGTTTGAAGTTTGTTTTCCTTGGAAACCCTAATTCATTTGGGTATCTTGTGTGACTTCTTCAACAAGTTTCTTCAACAATTGATCGTATATTTAAAGGGACTTCACATTACATCATCTTATGCATATATGATCCTTCATGAGTCCCATAATTAAAAAGAATGTCAAGCTAGCAAGTAGGTTCATGGTAGTTGACCAGAGAAAGTCAACTAGTCAAAACTGGGGTTCCCTAGACCATATCTCATACAATGTTTGTCATATGAAAATGATTACAAGAGAAAATTTACTCTAAATTACATTCCAAACAAATCTCATTTTATGTATAGAGCTAGTTTTTCTTGGAAAGTCATTTTTTATGGTGAAATATTATAGGTCATTTTGTCTAAACCCTAGTTTGGATGTCAACTTCCCAAGGCCTTAAGTTGCTCATTTTTTATGAAATGAAATCCATTAAAATTTCATGATCAATTTCAAGATGTCTAATTTAACTTTTATGTATGGAGGAATTTCAAATTCAACTTGAAAATGAATATTCCAAGTGAAAACATTATAGGTCCTTTTGGGCCATTACCATTGAACAAGTGATTTTACTCAACTTCTAAAATGCATAACTCCTTCATGACAAATCCAAATGAGGTAAAATTTGTGACCAAATTGAATAGGCTTTAAAGAGATACAAATTTAATGCAGGAACTTTTCTCATTTGAAGTCAGTGAACATTTGACTTGGGACTTAGAAAATTCTCAAATATGTTTGATTTCCCAAACTTCTACCTCACAATTCATCATGATCCAAGCTTCAAATAAAAAAGTGTTCAACATGAACATTGTTCCCCTTGATCTCACATTTCCAAAACATCCAAGATCATCTCATTTGGATTAAAATTGTGGGACTTGTGCATGGATTCATTATGGAAAGTGTTTTGGCAAGATTGGATTTAAAATGATCAAATTCTTTTGCATGCTTATACATGATGCATTAAGTACTCTTTACACACGAATGGGAAGTGTATTGAATCATTCTTAAGGCCCAAACCATTGCCCATGCAAAAAGGTTTCCAAATTTGTCCAATTTTCAAGTGGTGTAAATATCAAGTGCATTGCCTATTTAAACAAGCTTAAGGCTTCAAATTCATCATGAACACCTTGCCCAAGATTTGCTAGACCAATTCAAACCCTCACTGCCATAGAATTTCTGAAGGTTTCTCTTAAAATCGAGCTTGAACTTCATCATCTGTTTGGAAGTTCAAACTCCAGAAATTCACTTCCCTTTGCATCTCATTTGATTTCTGCAAGCAAGAGGAGTAGAAAGCAATCAAATCCAGATCAAGATCAAGTGGAATTAGATCAACTCGAAGGTGATTTTTCAGAAACTTCTTCTCTTCGATTCTCTCTCAATTCTCCACTATTCTTGTTGATTTTTGGTTTGCTGAAGTCCTACCAATATAGGCAACAAGATTGAGTTGCTTTGAGGTTAAATCGAAGCAACTCAGTTCATGATCCTCAAAATTCAAATCCCTGTGTCTTTTTATATACTTGGAATTGGACAAAATTGAGGCCAGATTCGAGCTCCTAAGCAGTTTTTCTTTAAATCCATGTCTTGCTTTTTCATTTTGGTGATGGTTGAAGGTGGACCAGTCCGATGAGGTCCACCGGAGAAGAAGACCGGAGCTCTGACTCCGGCGATGTGTTGGAAGCGTCTCAACCATATGATCCTTTTAAAATGTTTTAATCTTGGATGTTGGTTGTGATTACCACGCGTGTGTCTCATTTGACTGCAGTGCATGTGGAAAGCGTGTTGATCACCATCTAATCTGCCACCTCAATTAATGAGGGAGATCAGATGGTCCACGTTTTTTTGAATTTCAGAATTTTCCTTTTATTTGATTATTTTTCATTAATTCATATTAATTTCATTATTGATCCAAAAAATATGGGACTTTCACAAAAAAAATTCAAATATTTTTCTCTTTCATTTTCTGAATTAAAATTATTTTTTGGATCAATATTGATATTTTTCATGATTTTTCAAAAAAAATAAAAAAAATCTCCAAGGTCCTTTGACCTTGTTTGACCTATGATAAATATCATAGCCACTTATTTGGTGTTTTCAAGAGGTTTTAGGTTTTGATCAAATATAATTTAATTTAATGCATTTTAATTTGATTTTTTTAATTGTTTAAGTGTGTAAAAATTATGTTGAGCCATTTCTATTGACTTGTGAAGTTTGACTATGTGTTTGGGCCTTGGTCAAGGTTGATTTGACTTTTGTTGGATTAAAATCTTTGGATTTTGGGGATTAATAAAATGTACATTTCATCTCCCAAAATGAATGAATGATTTTAATTTGATAAAATTCCTCCCATGACCAATTTGTGTTTGTCTCATTTCCCCTCCCTCTTCATCTTCAATCCTATTCTATCCCATCCCTCTCATTGACCAATGACATCTCAATATCCTAAGGCTAATTGGTTCATCAATAACTTTGTGTTAGATGAACCAATACAAGTATGGATGAGATTAAGTCCATCCTTTGATCATTTTCTTTTTTGTGTGTGGTATATTTTTGGAGTATGGTTCATTATACCATATATCTAACATGAATTAACACCAAAATTCATATTGCCCGACCTCAGATAGTTGTGACTTCTACATAAGTCCAATTACGATTGCTTAACATAGCGCTAAATTTTGATCCAAAGGCATAACATTCTAGTAAGTGAGATTGTAAGTCTCCCCCCTTTCATGGTATTGTGTGGAAACTTGGCCTTTTTTTCTTCCTTTGGAAGATGTCTTGGTTCAAGGATCCATGCTTGTGAATAAAGGGTTAGGTGTTCTCCAAAGAATGACTTAAACAATTGAAAAGCAAAACTCCACTAACATATAATCAACTAACATTTGACTAACTCTTATTATTAATTTCTTTTAATTTCAAGCCATTTACTTTACTCCATTTAAACTCAAGCCATTTATCATTTGCCATTATACATATCATTTAACTTGTTTATTTTAATGTCATTTTCCCTTTGTTCACTTG
Source organism: Lathyrus oleraceus (assembly GCF_024323335.1). NCBI lineage: Eukaryota > Viridiplantae > Streptophyta > Magnoliopsida > Fabales > Fabaceae > Lathyrus > Lathyrus oleraceus. The sequence goes on along the minus strand of NC_066583.1, from coordinate 317,221,079 downwards.
AGCCATATATTGTGATTGTATATATTTGTTTTTGCTTATGGTCTTAAGATCTTAAAATACTTAATAAATAACAAAAACCCCTAAAAATGTTTGTGTGAACTGTTGGATTTGATTTGAGCTTTGGACTTAGAATTAGGCATTATTCTCTATGCAAAAGGACTTGGCCAACGCCAACATTTCTGAAACCAAGTTCTTGTGATTTGAATTATCATATGATGCAAGTATTGATATTCATTTGAGTTCATCTGCTACATGGTCTTGATGCAAATGTTACTTTGAACCTGTGTCTAATGCCTTATTCTGAGCCATTCAAGGAGTATGTCATCTGATATATGAGGAAGATTATAAAGAAGACTATGAAGTTGCTAGCTTGGATGTGGCCATCTTTATTTGATGCCTTTCTCTTCATTGTGCTACTTGCTTATTGATATTGCTCGATTTAAAGTCCAAAGGAAAAGTGGGTTTGTTTATGACATTCTTGTCTATTGGATTGCATCCCATTGGTCAGATCTTTTCAACTCTTAACTTTTTAATTCTTGCTTAGGATTAGTCTCTTCATCTCCTCCCACTTCTTAAATTTCAAATATCTCCCCCCTTTTTAAAATCTTATTTGCTTGTGATTTTTAAACTTAGACTTTATTGCAAATTAGAAACTTTGGCCTTATGCCATTGCATTTTTCAAACTCTTTTTGTTAATCAAACTTGTAAATGAATCTAACCATATTAGACTTAAAATTTCAAAAGACAAAAAGAACTAACACTCATTCGAACTCTTTTAGACCTTTTGTGCCTCTTTTAAACTTAAAATTTTGTTAAAAGAAATTCACTCACTTTGAAATTGATACCACGAACTACGGGGTTTTAATCCCTCATTTATGTTGGTACGTAGGCACAAGTCCGAAGGTCTTGTCAAACACAAAAATATAATTAATGAATTCTTTTCTCATCCCCACACTCTATTTATTGCAAACATCTTTTATACCAAAACACATACACACATAAAAAAGGGTTCCCTAGGAGTACATAGGACACTTTGGGTGCTAACACCTTTCCTCTGTGTAACCAACCCCCTTACCTGTAATCTCTGGCATTTTATTAGTTTTGATTTGAAAACTTCTTATCTTTGGGTTTTGTTCGTACTTTTCCCTTTTCCTTTGGAAACAATAAAAGTGCGGCGGCGACTCTGGTTTTATTGACGTTAAGTTTATCCATAGCTTAATGGTCATGAATTTACCGCTACAGTCATGATATCGAGAATTTCTATCCACTAAAATATATGAAGTTCAGAAACTTTTGATGAGTGGTATGGTGTCCTTCGAGGACAGAGTGCCAAATGTGAAAGTCAGCCCATTGCATGCTCATGGTAACACTTCTCTCAACATGGTGGACGTCTGTCTAGGAAGTTTCAGAGTTTTTGATGTGCGACGTATCCGAAGATCTCTGGTGGAAATGCATAGAACTCTATGTTTAATTAGTTTCTGTGAACATGACCATGATGGTTGTGTCATTTGCAGTGTGAACCCTCATGGGTGTGTGATTGTCAAAGGGGATATCCAGAAGTTGATGGATGACAATGTAATCCAGATTTAATTGTCAAGGGATATGGGAAATGATGAAAACATCATTGTGCCGGTGTTTAAGACCCCTGAGCAGGTAGTCATTCGGTTTGATAGCAACAACAACAATAATGTCAATAGATCGGTATCTCCGTTGGTAATACGGTTAGCGAGCCTTGTTCCTTATGCATCCGCTAAAGTTGTACCATATTAGTATAATGTCACAATGATTGAAAATTTTCAAGAGGTTCTTCTACCAGTTGCAGAATCAGTGGTAAATATTGCATATATTGTGAAGGTGACCCGTAGCGGTCATGTGTTCAGTCCAGTTTTTCCAAAGATTGTAGAAGACGTTTCAGTGGGAAAGAAGGAAGAGATTCCTGTAGTGAATTCGGTTAGTGCTTCAATGTGTCTGTTTGATGAATCCAGCAAGTTGAATACTAACAATGATGATGAGGTGTTACGCCTGATAAAAAGGAGTGAATTTAACATTGTGGAGCAGCTGCTCCAAACGCCGTAAAAAATCTCGGTGTTGTCATTGTTGATGAATTCTGAGGCACACAGAGAAGAATTGCAGAGAGTGTTGGAACATGCTTATGTTGAACACGATGTTACTGTGGATCAATTTCACCATATTGTTGCCAACATCACTTCTTGTAACAATCTGACGTATTTGCTTGGTCCTATAAAGAAATGCCTAGTTTGGATTCTGATGTATTCTGATGTGAAAGAAGTCAACACTGAAATTTACCGTATTTTCGACTCCGATTTCACATGCATTCTAGTTGTTTTAATGTTATTTTGTTGTGTTATTGCTATGTTTTCCTTTGTTTTCAGGTTTTTACTTTAATCGGAGCCCCGATCGAGAAAAGGAGCGAAAAAGAGCCAAAAACCCTAAAATTCAGCATTTTGTACTTGTGGCCTACCCCATGGCTGGCGCCATAGACCCTGCCATGACGTGTCCAAGATCAACTTACCTCAACTTCCACGTTCCCCACTACTTCCACTAAGGCACCTCATTTTGTGCTTGTGGCGGGCGCCATGGCCTTGTGGCGGGCGCCACAAGAGGAAAGTTTTTCCCTCCCATTTTCAAGTTGAAGGGCATCCTTGTCATTTCCATCTTTTTACTTGCTTATAAATAAAAACTCGAAATCACTTTTACAATCATCGAAACTTAGAGCAGAGGCAAACTCAGAGCAACTTTGTTTCACTTAGGTATATATTCAGTATTATAAAGTGGTAATCGCTTCGCATTGGAGTGTTACCACAATTGTTTAATCGAGTTTGTGATAGAGCCTGTAATCAAGTTTGGAGCACTTTGGAAGGAAGTTAATCCTGCCGCCATTTTCCTTTCCGCTTTGCAATTTATTCAACCCTCCGATTGGAGCAGGTTTTTATTACTTGTCTTTATCTTATTTATTTTCCCGCACTCGCTTTACTTTTATTTATTTTCCCACACTCGCTTTAAATTATTTATTTCCTCGCACTCGCTTTACTTTTATTTATTTCCTCGCACTCGCTTTACTTTTATTTATTTTCCTCGCACTCGCTTTATTTTTATTTATTTCCTCGCACTCGCTTTACTTTTATTTATTTTCCTCGCACTCGCTTTACTTTTATTTATTTTCCTCGCACTCGCTTTACTTTTATTTATTTTCTCGCACTCGCTTTACTTTATTTATTTTCCTCGCACTCGCTTTACTTTATTTATTTCCTAGCACTCGCTTTACTTTATTTATTTCCTCGCACTCACACTACTTTTATTTACTTTCCGCACTTGCACTACTTTTATTTATTTTAATGCACATTTACTTTACCATGTCTAGCTAAATTTATAAGGTTAGAATGTAAGGATCGTAATTGAACCGATAATCCATACAATTGTTCATAGAAACACTTAAGGGCTATTTTAACTTTCAACTTAAGTTTTCCAGCACTTCAATTCTATTGGGTAAGATCGAAATCCGTCCAACGTCTTTTTAAACTTAATTGTTTTTAACTATTTCAAAAACAGCGAAAGCGCTTTGTTTAGTTCATTAGGAGATTTTAACATTAAGAAGAAAAGTGATTTTAAAACTATTTTGGGACGCGTTTATAAGTTTAGAGTCTGGTTCGTAAGAACCTCTTTTGGTCAAGAAATCCAGGTTATAATACTTTTCAACTTAGTTAAGATACTATATTTCTTAAAAATAGGTTTACTACTCTAACGCAAAGCGCGCCTTTTTATAAGTGACAATAAGAGGGTTTGATTAGGGGGTACAACTCGGTTCTGAATACGCGAAAGCGACAGTTCCTGTTAAATTAGTTCTTTTCAAAGTAGGAAACGTTGCCCATAAGTAGCTCTATTAGCAAGTACTTGGATTATTAATTGATTACGTGAATTACATTCGACCATGTCTTTATTAATTGAACTTTATTCAATACTTTACTTTTCCTTGCACACCCTAAAAACACTTATTTCGATTGCCTTTGATAAACACCATAACAATAGATAACGATAGATTGACACTTGGTCTCTATGGATTCTACAATCTTTTATATTACTCTGACGCGTTTGTATACTTGCGAAACACCGCATCAAGTTTTTGGCGTCGTTGTCGGGGACCAATTTCGTCAAATTTCATTTTCCTGTTGTTATATCGTTTAGACTTAGGCTATTTCCCGCCGGTCAATGCGAAGAACTCGCATCACCGGAAGTTTAAGCTTACTTAACCCTCTGGCAGAACCTGAACGTTACGCTCGCGCACGTTTATTCTTTCATAGAATTAAGAGAGCTATGGCCGAAGATCAAAACCAAAGACCTCTTAAGGACTTCGCTCAACCATCTAATGAAGAACCTAGTTCTAGTATAGTAAACCCAACCATCCCAGCTAATAATTTCGAACTTAAACCATCCCTGTTGCAACTAGTGCAACAGAGACAATTCGCGGGTCTCGCTACTGAGAACCCAAACCAACATTTAAAAATATTTCTTCAATTAGCAGACACTTTTAAAACCAATGGAGCTTCTCCTGAGGCAATATGTTTAAGATTATTCCCTTTTTTCCTCAGAGATAAAGCCCTATCATGGTTAGATTCCCTTCCACCCAATTCAATTACGACTTGGGATAACCTTAGAAGAGTTTTTCTTGCTAGATATTTTCCCCCGAGTAAAACTGCCGTTCTTCGAAACCATATAACTAGATTTACCCAAAACCAAGGAGAATCGTTGTTCGAAGCTTGGGAGAGATATAAAGAGTTATTACGAGCATGCCCATATCATGGCTTAGAAAATTGGTTAATCATTCAAACCTTCTATAATGGACTTCATTACAACACAAAGATGACCATCGACGCTGCCGCAGGAGGTGCTCTGATGAACAAACCTTATCCTGAAGCTAGTGCCCTCATCGAAGATATGGCTCAAAACCATCAATCATGGGGAGTCGAACGAGCGACGGTTGAGAAGAAGGAAGCCCAAGGAGGAGTGCATGAACTAAGCTCTATAGACATGATGCAAGCTAAAATGGACGCATTATCACTTAAGGTCGAGCATATGTGCATAAACCCGAATATTGTAGCCGCAGTTTCGTCGGATTGTAAGATATGTGGAACCAAAGGACACCAATCTGCAGAATGCAGTCTATTAAACGAAACCCGCTCTGAGCAAGTGAACTACACCCAAGGGAACCCATACTCGAATACCTATAACCCTGGATGGAGGAATCACTCGAACTTCTCCTATAAAAACAATAACCCTATCCAAAATAATGAACCTCCGAGACCTAGTTATCAAGCCCCTAGATCAAATCAGCCTATGCAATCTGTGCCACCAAAGCTGAGCCTTGAGAAAATTATGGAAAATTTTATCACCGCTCAAACCCAACAAAACAAGGAGTTCATGAACCAAAACATTCATGTTAACGAATTGATTACTCAGTTAGGAACCAAGGTTGACCAAATAGTTACTCATACCAAGATGCTTGAAACCCAGATCTCTCAGGTAGCTTTAAACCAAACCCCTTAGACTACACCTGGAGGACAATTCCCTGGACAACCTCAACAAAATCCGAGAGGACAAGCCAATGCCATTACCCTACAAAGTGGGAATGCTTATGATGAGCCACCAAACCCTAGATTGAGTGAACCCGAAACTTCTAAGGAATGTACCAAGCCCCCGGACGAAGTAAAGGAACCAGAGGAATCTGAAAACCAGGAAGGTCGAGAAAAAGGAGAAGAACCTAAAGATAAAACTTACGTACCACCCCCGCCATATAAACCACCTATACCATATCCGCAAAGACTCAAACAAACCCAGATCAATAAACAGTATCAAAAATTTATTAAAGTTATAGAAAAACTTCATGTAGAAATCCCTTTCACATAAGCCATCACCCAAATACCTTCTTATGCAAAGTTTCTCAAAGACATCCTTACCAACAAACGTAGACTTGACGATCCGAAGCCTTTGGAATGTAATGCTATTTCCGAGGACAAATTAGCAAAGAAAGATAAAGATCCTGGAAATTTCTCCATTCCTTGCCTTTTGGGTAATCATGTCATCGAAAAAGCTTTTCTAGGCTTAGGAGCTAGTGTGAGCCTAATGCCTTTAGCAGTTTGTGAGAGGTTAAACTTAGGAGAATTACAACCCACTAAGATGTCACTTCAGTTAGCCGATAGATCTGTTAAATATCCGATAGGCATTTTAGAAGATGTTCCTGTTAGGATAGGTCAGTTATTTATCCCTACTGATTTTGTTGTCATGGACATCAAAGAGGACAATGATATACCAATCCTTCTAGGTAGACCATTCTTATCGACTGCAGGAGCCATAATAGATGTCAAGAAAGGAAAGTTGACATTTGAGGTAGGTGACGAGAAAATAGAATTTATACTTTCAAAATTTCTTATGGCACCTGTGATGGGAGATTCGTGTTATGCCTTAAATATCATTGATGAATGTGTTAGAGAATTAGAACAAAAAGAAATTATAAAAACAATTAAGTTACCATCAACTCTCATAAGGGAAGATGATGACTTTAAGAAACCCTACATCAATGATAACCTTTACGAATGTTTATCCCTTACTCCATATCCTATGCCATGCCCTAAGAAACCAACCTTAGAACTTAAGGAACTGCCTAAGAACCTGAGATATGAGTTCCTCGATGAAAAGATGAACCGTCCAGTTATAGTCAGTGCTACCTTGATCCAAGAGGAAACGAACCAACTTTTAGACGTTTTACGAAGATATCCCTCAGCCTTAGGATATAATATCTCTGACCTGAAAGGTATAAGTCCATCCGTATGCATGCATCAGATTTCACTAGAAGAAGATTCAAAACCCTCCAGGGAACATCAGAGAAGAATAAACCCTATAATGAGTGATGTTGTCAAGAAGGAAGTTCTTAAGTTACTTGAGGCAGGTATAATCTACCAGATCTCGGATAGTAAGTGGGTGAGCCCTGTGCATGTAGTACCTAAAAAGGGAGGCCTCACAGTCGTGCAAAACGATAAAGGCGAACATGTAGCAAAACGTTTAGAAGGAGGATGGCGGATGTGTATAGATTATAGAAAATTAAATAAAGCAACTAGGAAGGATCATTTCCCTTTACCATTTATAGACCAAATGTTGGAGCGTCTAGCCAAACACTCTTACTTCTGTTTTCTAGATGGATACTTTGGATTCTTCCAAATACCTATCCACCCAGAAGATCAAGAAAAAACCACCTTTATATGCCCTTATGGAACTTTTGCCTACAGACGAATGCCATTCGGCCTCTGTAACGCCCCAGCTACTTTCCAACGTTGCATGATGTCAATCTTCGCAGATTACCTAGATGGTATCATGGAAGTGTTTATGGATGATTTCTTGGTTTGCGGATTTGATTTCTACAATTGTATTGCTAACCTTGAGAAAATCCTGGAGAGATGTGTGGAGGTGAACCTCGTGCTAAATTGGGAAAAATGCCATTTCATGGTAACCGAAGGAATAGTTTTAGGACATATAGTTTCTGAAAAAGGTATAGAGGTAGATAAAGCTAAAATAGAAGTTATAGAAAACCTAAAACCCCCAAAAACCCATCAGAGAAGTCCGAAGCTTTCTTGGACACGTTGGATTCTACCGGCGTTTTATTAAGGACTTCTCTAAAATAACCAAACCTTTAACTGGACTTTTAATGAAAGATGTTGAATTCATTTTCGATGAAAAATGTAATGACGCATTTAATCTTTTAAAGCAAGCATTAATCTCTGCACCTATTATGAAACCACCCGATTGGTCGGAACCTTTTGAGATAATGTGCGATGCTAGTGATTATGCAGTTGGAGCCGTTCTAGGACAAAGGAAAGATAAAAAATTACATGCCATTTATTATGCCAGCAGAACCCTAGATGCTGCCCAACTTAACTACGCAACAACTGAAAAAGAATTACTCGCTGTAGTTTTCGCTATAGACAAATTTAGATCTTATCTAGTAGGAACAAAAATTATAGTTTACACCGATCCTTCTGCCATTCGTTACCTATTAAATAAAAAAGATGCCAAGCCCAGGTTACTCCGATGGATTCTATTACTACAAGAGTTTGATTTAGACATAAGAGACAAAAAAGGCACTGAAAATGTAGTAGCCGATCACCTTTCTATGTTAGAACATCTAAAACCAGAACTAGTACCCATAAATGATGATTTCGCCTATGATAGACTGATCGCTAGAGTAGAAACCATTGAAGATAATAACCTAGACCCTTATAAACATTCCCAAAATTCCTTAGCAATAAGTAACGTACCCTAGTATGCAGACTTCGTTAATTACCTAGCTGCTGATATAGTACCCCCTGATCTTGACTACCACCGCAAGAAGAAATTCTTCCACGATGTGAGAAACTTCTATTGGGACGAACCACTCCTTTTCAAAAGGGGTAAAGATGGCATTTTTCGCCGTTGCGTTCCAGAAGAAGAGGTAAATAGTATTATCGAGCATTGTCATTCTGCACCTTATGGCGGACATGCGAGCACCTCTATGACATACGCCAAGATTCTTCAAGCTGGCCTATTCTGGCCTACCATGTGGCGCGATGTCTATGCTTGCATTGTCAAATGTGATAGATGCCAACGCACTGGAAACATTTCAAGACGTGATGAAATGCCTCTAAGAAACATTCAGGAAGTAGAACTCTTTGACGTATGAGGTATAGATTTCATGGGACCTTTCCCACCATCCTTAGGAAACAGGTATATCTTAGTAGCTGTAGACTACGTGTCTAAGTGGATTGAAGCTATAGCTGCACCCACAAACGACACTAGGGTAGTAATCAAACTATTTAAAAACTATATATTCCCTAGATTCAGAACACCACGTTTAGTCATAAGCGATGGAGGATCACACTTTATATCGAGAATATTTGACAAACTTTTAAGAAAATATGGAGTTAGGCATAGAGTAACAACACCATACCACCCACAAACTAGTGGCCAAGTAGAAGTATCTAATAGGGAGATAAAACAAATCCTAGAGAAAACTGTTTCTATTTCTAGGAGAGACTGGTCTCAGAAGCTTCAAGAAGCATTATGGGCCTATAGAACCGCTTTCAAAACCCCTATAGGAACTACTCCTTATCAACCAGTTTATGGAAAATCCTGTCACTTACCGTTCGAATTAGAGCATAAGGCCTATTGGGCCATTAAAACTTTGAATTTAGACTACCTAGCCGCTGGAGAAAAGCGTACCCTAGACATTCATAAATTAGAAGAACTTAGGCAATCGGCCTACGAGAATGCAAAAATATATAAAGAGAGGACAAAAGCCTATCACGACAAAAGAATAGTAAAGAAAAATTTCAATATAGGCGATCCTGTTTTCCTTTTCAACTCTAGGTTAAGACTCTTCCCTGGAAAGCTACGTTCAAGATGGACTGGTCCTTTTGAAGTATCCAAGATTCTGAGATCCGGAGCCGTAGAAATCAAGAACGATACCTGTAGTCCATTCATTGTAAATGGACAAAGACTGAAGCTCTACGAAGGAGGAGACATTCCAGCATACTACTCAAGCCACACCCTGATTGATCCACCGATTCCTACAAATACAGGTGTATAAATTCTAATCGTCAAGCTAATGACGTTAAACAAGCGCTGCGTGGGAGGCAACCCATGGGTTTTCTTTCATTTTACTTTTTTTCGCATTTATTTAATTTTTATTTTATTTTATTTTATCATATTTTGCATTGAGACTAAGATTTGAATGGTTTGTATTTTCAGGATCACTTTCTTAACTTTTACAGGATGCAGGATTTTGATGACATGCACGTGGCCTATAGAGATAATGCTCAGAGAGAGCGCTACATCGCTCTGTATCAGCGCCCTATGGCACCCACACGTTATCCTGATTAGCACTGTATGGAGGCACTGGGTATCGAGCCGAGTATCCGATTCCTTAGCCACCAGCTTCACTAGGACGAGTTTGTTGATGACTTGAGTAACACCTACAGGAACCTGACTTTGGAGTTCCTGAGTTCATTCAACTATGACCCATATTCTGGACTAGATGGGTATGCTGCTTTCAGGCTTTTCGGAGTTGAGTACTCCTTCAGCCAGAAAGAGTTCGGCGACCTTTTGGGCTTCCAGACCACTCCTGATGCTATCCCAGAGACACCTATGGGATATTTCCTGGGTAAGGAGGTTGAGAAGTTTTGGAGTGATATATCAGGTGGCGGAAGCCAGGATCCATCTATTCAGCTGTCTCATGTCATACATAACCCCGCCTTCAGATACTTTCAGATGATATTAGCACATTCCTTCCTAGGAAGACCGGATGCAGAGACACTACTGAGTGAAAAGGAGATCTTCCTATTATTTTGTGCATCCCAGTCTCGCCCAGTAGCATGTGGGAACTTCTTATTATACAGTCTGAGTGGTATCTCCAGATCCACCGAAGGAGTCACTCATGTTGGCGGAATCATCACACAGATTGCTGTTGCTTTAGGTCTGTCTCGCAAGCTGTTACATCTTCAGACCTACTGTGGGTACACTACCATGGACATCGACTTCTGTTTGACCAGAGGATTGATGAGGAGAGCCTCTTTCCACCCATGTCAGTTCCGACTGCTAGTCGACAGCGAGGCTATCCATTATTTCACATTGCCAGATCCCATGATGACCAGTGTGCATGATCCAGCGAATTGGAGTTATGCTCTAGAGGGCCAGGGAGAGACCGTTGAGGAACCAAGATCACCACCCATTGTTGAACACACGCCTACACCACCATCTCCCAGAATCACTATTTTCTCTAATAATCTTTCATTGCAGACACCCGACATCCGCACTCAGATTGCTGAGTGTCGTAGAGAGATCGCAGCACTTAGACCGGAGGTGGCAGACCTCACTTTACAGATGGGAGTGTCCGATCTCACCCATGCTACTGAAGCCGACTGTCTATATCAGGAGATCGCAGAGCTCAAGCAAGAAGTAGCCATGCTCCGTGGTTCCTCTCAGGAAGATGACATCCCCACTATATGATCTCACCATTTCATCTTATTTTATCTCTTTTTTATATTTCTCGTATTTACATGACTCATCTTATATTATCGCATTTGGAATATTATATAAACTACATCTATACATTGATATTTCTACTTTTATCTATATATGTCTTATATAAACTACATCTATACATTAATATTTAATTTTTGTTTTTATTTTTATTTTTTATTTTTACCTTTATAAAATTATGCAAGCCAATGATGCTAGGAAAATCACAAGAGTAATGCTATTCAGACCCCTAAAAGCCAAAAGACAAGAGAAGCCCAAACCAAAGGACCTTATAAATGCTATTCAGACCCCTCAAAGCCAAAAGACAAGAGAAGCCCAAACCAAAGGACCAAAATCTAGCCCAACCAGATTTTTCCTTGTGGCGCCCGGCATAGGACATGTGGCGCCCGCCACAACGTCTGTAAAAGGTACCACTCCTGGCTTCTATATTACAGAGGAGATGTGGCGTGACCACATGGCTAGAGAGCAAAGGCGTGACGACCTACTCTCTACCATCCAGCAACAAATGGCGGATAACATGAGCTTCATGCAAGAGTCGCAGCGGAGGACAGACAGGTCCTACGACACTGTTTTACAGTCTCTGCTTACGATTACCAATACACAAGCCCGTCAGCAACAATACCACCAACAACACATTGCTCTCATAGAAAACACTCAGGGTACCATTTTAGGTAACCTTCGAGAGGTGAGGACCGCTCAGGATGCCCTTCAGGCGAGGATGGATCAGAGAGACCGTCGGCGTACCTGATCCCGTCGTCCACCTCAGGATGGCGAGGGCACTAGTGGTCATCAATAGGTTTCTTTATCGTCTTTTCTTTATTGCTTTTCTCGTTTTTCCTTTTTCTCTTTTTCTTTGCTGTTTTTAGATAGTTTACTTATTGTTATTTCCTTTTAGTTGTTTATTTTGCTTTTTAGTATAATGAATGAGTCTGACGAGTCACCAAATATAGTAGATCTTTAGTACAATCCTACCTCCCCATACCTTTAGCCCCACCGATTTTTTTTTGCAAAAGAAAATAGTGTTATTTCGAAAGTTTTCAGGTTTTAAAGACATGTTTTGAGTAAGGATGCGGTGACTTGGGAGAACTTTGCGAAACATCAGTATCTGTTTTAGCACCATAAGCTTCGTAAATATAGGAATCATTCTCGAAACCCCATATACCATGGCCTTAATCATCATTTCAGTATAAGTCCTTAGTAGTTTATCTCAACAGTCAGCTCCGCCCTACGTATCCTCTATGTAGGGGACCGATGCAAATAAGTGAATGATTCAGAAAAACAAAAAATTAAAAGAAAGCAAAAAGGCAACTCCAGTATAGGTGACCCTCACAAAGTCATTTAAACCAAAGAATTGTAAAAAATTGCTACAAAAAGAAAAAGAAAAAGAAAAAGAAAAAGAAAAAGAAAAGCTTACCCACTGTTGGTTGGTTCAGAGGTATCTGGCACTGAACCCGGTAGGGCGAATTACGATCCGATCCCCCACGACTACAGTTGGTTCCAATAAAAGGGTTTACACATATTTATGTGCCAGAAACCCCATGCTCAGATCATAATCACTAACAGGCCACTCTACTACGAAGCATGTATGGATAACGGGCTTAATGTGATTGCGCCTGAATGAAAAGGACACAAAAAGAGATGAAGAGCCAGGCCTAGGTATTGTGGGATAATATGGGTTGGTTAATATAGGAATGAAGTTTATGTCCGTATTTGCGGATTAGTGTCATCATGATACCCTTAGTTCACTCAGTTAGTATCTATCACTGCATCCCGACTTGAACTTAGAATTTTTACCTGAAGCGCTCGTTTGATCCAGTTTTTCTTTTATGAGCTTTTTAATGTTTTGCTTGAGGACAAGCAAAGGTTTAAGTGTGGGAGAGTTTGATAACACTGAAATTTACCGTATTTTCGACTCCAATTTCACATGAATTCTAGTTGTTTTAATGTTATTTTGTTGTGTTATTGCAATGTTTTCCTTTGTTTTTAGGTTTTTACTTTAATCGGAGCCCCGATCGAGAAAAGGAGCGAAAAAGAGCCAAAAACCCTAAAATTCAGCATTTTGTACTTGTGGCCTACCCCATGGCTGGCGCCATAGACCCTGCCATGACGTGTCCAAGCTCAACTTCCCTCAACTTCCACGTTCCCCATTACTTCCACTAAGGCGCCTCATTTTGTGCTTGTGGAGGGCGCCATGGCCTTGTGGCGGGCGCCACAAGAGGAAAGTTTTTCCCTCCCATTTTCAAGTTGAAGGGCATCCTTGTCATTTCCATCTTTTTACTTGCTTATAAATAGAAACTCGAAATCACTTTTACAATCATCCAAACTTAGAGCAGAGGCAAACTCAGAGCAACTTTGTTTCACTTAGGCATATATTCAGTATTATAAAGTGGTAATCGCTTCGCATTGGAGTGTTACCACAATTGTGTAATCGAGTCTGTGATAAAGTCTGTAATAGAGTTTGGAGCACTTTGGAAGGAAGTTAATCCTGCCGCCATTTTCATTTCCGCTTTGCAATTTATTTAACCCTCCGATTGGAGCAGGTTTTTATTACTTGTCTTTATCTTATTTATTTTCCCGCACTCGCTTTACTTTTATTTATTTTCCCACACTCGCTTTAAATTATTTATTTCCTCGCACTCGCTTTACTTTTATTTATTTTCCTCACACTCGCTTTACTTTTATTTATTTCCTCGCACTCGCTTTACTTTTATTTATTTTCCTCGCACTCGCTTTACTTTTATTTATTTCCTCGCACTCGCTTTACTTTATTTATTTTCCTCGCACTCGCTTTAATTTATTTATTTCCTCGCACTCGCTTTACTTTATTTACTTCTCGCACACGCACTACTTTTATTTACTTTCCGCACTTGCACTACTTTTATTTATTTTCGAGTGCGAGGAAATAAATAAAGTAAAGCGAGTGCGAGGAAATAAATAAAGTAAAGCGAGTGCGAGAAATAAATAAGGTAAAGCGAATGCGAGGAAATAAATAAAGTAAAGCGAGTGCGAGGAAATAAATAAAAGTAAAGCGAGTGCGGGAAAATAAATAAAAGTAAAGCGAGTGCGGGAAAATAAATAAGAGTAAAGCGAGTGCGGGAAAATAAATAAGATAAAGACAAGTAATAAAAACCTGCTCCAATCGGAGGGTTGAATAAATTGCAAAGCGGAAATAAAAATGGCGGCAGGATTAACTTCCTTCCAAAGTGCTCCAAACTCGATTACAGACTCTATCACAGACTCGATTACACAATTGTGGTAACACTCCAATGCAAAGCGAAACAAAGTTGCTCTGAGTTTGCCTCTGCTCTAAGTTTGGATGATTGTAAAAGTGATTTCGAGTTTCTATTTATAAGCAAGTAAAAAGATGGAAATGACAAGGATGCCCTTCAACTTGAAAATGGGAGGGAAAAAATTTCCTCTTGTGGCGTCCGCCACAAGCACAAAATGAGGCGCCTTAGTGGAAGTAGTGAGGAACGTGGAAGTTGAGCGAAGTTGAGCTTGGACATGTCATGGCAGGGTCTATGGCGCCAGCCATGGGGTAGGCCACAAGTACAAAATGCTGAATTTTAGGGTTTTTGGCTCTTTTTCGCTCCTTTTCTCGATCGGGGCTTCGATTAAAGTAAAAACCTGAAAACAAAGGAAAACATAGCAATAACACAACAAAATAACATTAAAACAACTAGAATGCATGTGAAATCGGAGTCGAAAATCCGGTAAATTTCAGTGTTATCAAACTCTCCCACACTTAAACCTTTGCTTGTCCTCAAGCAAAACATTAAAAAGCCCATAAAAGAAAAACTGGTGCAAACGAGCGCTTCAGGTAAAAATTCTAAGTTCAAGTCGGGATGCAGTGATAGGTACTAACTGAGTGAACTAAGGGTATCATGATGACACTAATCCGCAAATACGGACATAAACTTCATTCCTATATTAACCAACCCATATTATCCCACAATACCTAGGCCTGCCTCTTCATCTCTTTTTGTGTCCTTTTCATTCAGGCGCAATCACATTAAGCCCGTTATCCGTACATGCTTCATAGTAGAGTGGCCTGTTAGTGATTATGATCTGAGCATGGGATTTCTGGCACATAAATATGTGTAAACCCTTTTATTGGACCCAACTGTAGTTGTGGGGGATCGGATCGTAATCCGCCCTACCGAGTTCAGTGCCAGATACCTCTGAACCAACCAACAGTGGGTGAGTTTCTTTCTTTTTCTTTTTCTTTTTCTTTTTCTAGGATTTTTTTACAATCCTTTGGTTTAAATGACTTTGTGAGGGTCACCTATACCGGAGTTGCCTTTTTGCTTTCTTTTATTTTTTTGTTTTGCTGGATCATTCACTTATTGCATCGGTCCCCTACGTAGAGGATGCGTAGGTCGGAGCTGACTGCTGAGATAAACTACTGAGGACTTATACGGAAATGATGATTAAGGCCATGGTATATGGGGTTTCGGGAATGATTCCTATATTTACGAAGCTTATGGTGCTAAAACAGATACTGATGTTTCGCAAAGTTCTCCCAAGTCACCGCATCCTTACTCAAAACATGTCTTTAAAACCTGAAAACTTTCGAAATAACACTATTTTCTTTTGCAAAAAAATTTCGGTGGGGCTAAAGGTATGGGGAGGTATGATTGTACTAAAGATCTACTATATTTGGTGACTCGTCAGACTCATGCATTATACTAAAAAGTAAAATAAACAACTAAAAGGAAATAACAATAAGTAAACTATCTAAAAACAACAAAGAAAAAGCGAAAAAAAAAAGAAAAGCAATAAAGAAAAGACGATAGAGTCTCCTCCCACACTTAAATCGAACATTGTCCCCAATGTTTCAAAATAAGATAAGGGAAGAGTTACCTGACAACCTATTGCTGACCACTAGTGCCCTCGCCATCCTGAGGTGGACGACGGGATCGGGTACGACGATGATCTCTCTGAACCATCCTCGCCTGCAGGGCATCCTGAGCGGTCCTCACCTCTCGAAGGTTACCTATAATGGAACCTTGAGTGACTTCAATGAGTGCCATGTGTCTCTGGTGGTAGTGTTGCTGACGGGCTTGTGAATCTGTGATCGTTTGCAGGGACTGTAGAACAGTGTCGTAGGACCTGTCTGTCCTTCGCTGCAACTCTTGCATGAAGCGCATGTTATCCGCCATCTGTTGTTGGATGGTAGAGAGTAGGTCGTCACGCCTTTGCTCTCTAGCCATGTGATCACGCCACATCTCCTCCGTAATATAGAAGCCAGGAGTGGTACCTGCAGAAGAAGAAGATGGTGCGGTGTGTGGTGGTGAAGGATGATGAGGGGACACATGGGGTACGGGAGATCTCTCTCGCCGATCATATTCATCATCAATGTCATGTCCCGCCTCATCAGGAATGTTAGGAGGAAGAGGACCCAAAACAGGTGGAGCATCTAAAGCGTAGGTCCAATTCCTTTCATCTCGTACATCTGTACGTCTAGTGCACGGTAAAACAACAGACGGGATGTCTACACCATGAACCATAAGCATATAGCCTCCTTCTCTCCTCGAACAGCACAATTTCATGTCTCTTAGAAATTTTAGGTTAATTGTGCGATGAGGTAAGGGGTCTAGGGTAGCCATCTCATCGTTCAGGTTAAGCGCCCGAGCAATAGATGTAATCAATCCTCCAAAAGAAATCGGTCCCGCTTTATTCAAAGTTAAAGTCATATGAGCAAGCATGAACGGGACGAATTAATACGTCTATTTGTGAGGCTTCCTTGTAAAAATAGAAGCTCTCTAGCATTAACCTTATTTGGATTCTCCTGGCCAAAAATAGTGCATGCCAACAGATATCTAAAAACTCTGATGGTCGGGTTATGGATAGTTGAGGCAAGAACTCCTTCAAAAGAGTTTATGGAAGTGTTTGATAAACGCTCCCAGAAGGAAAATACCTCAACAGACCATTCGGAATCCAAAGGGGCCTCACAAATAGCACCGTCCCCATGAGTGATTCCTAACAAGCTGGCTAGTTTGTCGGTACTGAATTCGTATTCAACAGCAAACATTCTAAATCTGACAGTACCAACTGTGCTAGCAGTGTTAGGGTTGACAATATAAATTAAGGAACTCAAAAATTCAATTGTCAACCGCTCATAGGTAGGTTCTTTGTTGGAAAAGAAATTATGCAAACCTAAATTATCTAATAAATGAAATATGCTATGATAGATACCTAAAGTGTAGAGACAGTTTTCGTCAACATACCTTGTCGGGAGGATTTCCCGATTTTGCAACCGTTCAATAATTTTTCTTTGTCTATCCCCCAGTTTTCCTCCTCGGAGAATGAATCCGTTAAACTCCATTTGAAAGCTCTTGAAAAGTGATGAAGAAGATGAAGTGGTTTGTGAAAAGGTTGAATTTTTACAAAATCCGACGGATGAAAATGAAAATGGAAATCGGAAAAGTGATTTGTACGGTGTGGTGGTTAGAAAAGTATGAGCTATTTGTGGGTTCAAGGATGTTTTTCCAAGGTGAAAAAATGGGTTTGGAAGGTTGTAAGTTGCAAAAATGGTGAAGAAAGGGGTTCTGCCCCGACCTTTTACAGACGCTGTTGTCGCATACGCGAAAAACAACCGGCGGGAAAAGACACAGAGCCGCCACCGTGCGTTATTTATCCCAAAGGAGGGAAAGGAAACGCTCAAAGTAAACCTGGAAAGGAAATGGTCTTACGACCAGAGATTGATAGGATCGGGAGTCGGTTACGCAAGGGGAAGGTATTAGCACCCCCTCACGTCCGTCGTACTCGACGGGATCCACGCTCAGAAGAATAGAATAAGGTTGTTAAATAACTGCTCAAATACTGCACACACACTGGAATAAGATACAGGCGAAAGACGAAGAAAGCGGACTCGGCAGGATATCGCATCCTGGCCCTACGTAGTTTGTCAGACGCAAACATCAGAGTCGATGTAGTTCGGGGGAATGGGAAACGTGCTCGCTAGGACATCACATCCTATGCATACGTATCTTCTCTAACCAGAGGAAGAATCAGAGCACTCGTAGCTCGGCTAACGCACGCCAAAACAAAACGCTAAACCAAAGACGCTGAGACGACAGAGCAAACACACAACCGGAAACGGAATGCCAATCGCTGGTCTTACATCCAACTCCGCAAAAGAAACAGGGAACAGATAGCCAATCAATGGTCTTACATCTGACTGCGAACAAAGAAACGCAAACAGGAAACCGAATGCCAATCGCTGGACTTACATCAGACTCTAAGCACACAACAAACAAACGGGAAACCGAATGCCAATTGCTGGACTTACATCAGACTCCAAGCAAACGCACACGAAAAGAAGAGGGGTCTCGATTGCAACTAGGGCAAGAGAAAGGGAAGGTCTCAATCGCAACGAGGGCGAGAGACAAGGATCAAAGTTAGTTGTTAGTCAAACTCGACAAGACATCGCATCTCGTGCCTACGTATCTCATCTGGACATGAGAATCAGAGTTGCCGTAGTTCGGCTAAACTATTTCTATTTGTTTTGTGTTTTTTAGATGGATAACGTTACTACGCAATCTACGGGATGCTCGACCTTTGGAGACTTATTCACCTGAAGTAGAAGGAGTTAGCGTGTCCTTAAGAGGGGATAAAGTTTGTTTGTGTTTTAGGAAAGCTCACGCAAGAAGGGAAGTCCTAGACGAAGGAACCGTGCTACCTTAATTGACATGCAAACGAGAGACTATGCGAAGTCTAGCAATCCTATGGGTATACAACCACACCACACAAACACATACAGCATGATGTAAATACACCAACAAGGGGGCTCAAACATCAAGGGTAAGGCTTTAGTCAAGGGGTCATATCAACCTCGACAAACAAGCCGGCACTGGAAGGGGTGTCTGAGGCTCTTAACCACTGACATTGACCGTCAGGGTGAGCAGATGAAAGGTAATGAGGATTGGTCCTCATAGCTCTTATCCCGGGCCTGGGTGAGCTTGAATCAATGAAGACGTGGGAGTCCAGAATGTGGGACTCTACTCCACTTGACTGACTCTATATACAAGGATCTTGGGTGTTTATTCAAATGCATCAGCACATAGTGCGAGCAAGATGAAAGACTCAACTGAATAGCAGGGGATGGATTGCACATCCCTTTTATCTGCCAATTGCCTCTTCACTTAGGAGGACTTGAAGTGCATGGCACAAAGGTAAACAAACACAGTCATTGCCTCTTAAGGAGGACTTCAGCCAAATGCCTGCCAAACATAAACGACAGGGCTTCCAAACTACATGGAGTACAAGAATATTTACCTAGGTGGTATGCCAACCACAAGAAAAGCAACTCAAGCAATGAGTTAAAGCGACTAAAGTACCTGTAAGAAAAGCTAAACAATCAGTACTATGTTCAGACAAACAACCCATCAGTCAATCACAGTGTTACAACTCAATAGGCACACAAGTCAAGCTTTATGACTCAAGAATTCAAATGATTCCACCATACTCCATGAACCTACAACACAAAGGATTAGTGCACAAAGTAACTTGCATCTCATGAAATGAGATTACATCAATCATTAAGATTAGAAGCTTGAACCTGAAATACAAAGCTTAGAAAGTGAGTACAAACCACTAGCACCAAGGCTAGGGTCAAAGGTAAGGAAAAAAGTCAAAACAGCAGCTAATACTCAACATGAAGCTCATTTATTCAATCAAGAGCATGTACTAAAAAGGACCAAACCTAAAGCCTTAAGCAAAGTCACCACATGAGCAAGCTATGGCAAAGGCAATTTCTAGGCACACAATTAGTCATCGAGAATGAAAATTCCATATTAAAACAGAAATGAATCAAACAATCATGGAAATTTTTATGTGATATCAACATGTCAAACACAATCGTCATGCCAAAAATTAGAATCAACAGAGATCAATTGACCTGGAAATGAAAATGCACAAGTATGACATCAAATTGTGTGACACACATTGTCACACCATACAATCATGTGTCTAAAACAAAGATGAAAAATGCTAAAAATTGCAACCAAGCCTCAAAAATCATGCAACCTATTGGGAATCATCACACCAAATTTCAGATCAATTGGCCAATGTATGAGCATTTCACAATAGAATGAATGAAGCATGTCACAATTGCATACATGTTCAAAGAATCAATCACATTTAAAATTCCGGAAGTGGTAAAATCATGAAATCACACCACAAAAATACTAGACATCTCAAGGATCATGTAGAAAAAAATTGGGAATTAATTGGACTCCTATACTATTTTTTATGATTTTTTGAATAAGCATGAAAGAAATGAAATAAATGGAAAAACATGAAAATATTATGAAAAGAAAATGGAATTTGGAAATGCCATGGTTGAGGATCGAATGGAGGTTCAAAGCGCGTCTAAAACGATGCCGTTTTGGCTATAAGGAATTAAAATGAAAAAAATGCAGAAGTGCGCTCGGTGGGAATCGAAGGAGGGGCCTGGTACGTCAAAACGACGTCGTTTTGAGCTTATGGCTAGGGTTTTGCAGACGGCGGCTGGGAACTATTCACGTACGGTGGAAACCACCGTCTTCTTCATGAAGACGGTGGCGCTACAGTAGCTCCACATGAATTTTTTTGCAGAAACGCATGAAAATTATATCATTCGAAAGCTTACGCCATGTACAACACGAATCCACTATTATTTTGCTCTAATTCATCATGTATCAAGCAAATCGAGCAAAAACATTTATGCACTCAAACTTTCAATTCAACATATCTCAATGAATATTGCACCATTTTTCAAGATCTTTATATCAGCGTGATCAGCATTCAAGGCTCTACAAGTCTATGGCAATGAAAACAAGAATTAAGAGGTTCAAAAATCACACCTCTTGAAGATCAATCAATGGCAGCAGTGGATTCAGGTGCTTAGCAATGTCCAAATCTCCTCTATCAACCTGGATATGAAGCTTGAAGTAGAAGTTGAAGCTTGAAACGAACTAGATCTTGATTAATTTGCCATGTCCATCTTCATGTTCTTGAGCTTGCACACCTTAATTCTTCACCAAATGCTTCAATCAAGAGCTTGAATTCTACCAAATGATGATCAAGAAACCAGAATATGCAATAAAAATCATGTGTTACTTGAAGAATTTTTGAATTATGATGGAGAGAAATTTTGGAGGGAAAACTTGGATCTAGATCTAGAATCAATGAATCTGAAAATTTCTGTTATGATTAGCCTTTTATATGCTTCCTTAATCACATTGCTAATTACACTTAGGCATGGCTAATGAAATTTTAATGCCAAATGAGGTGTAGTGCAAATTTGGAAAATTCACCCCATGCATGAAACATGAACGTGAACAGTACCACCTTACCATTCAATTACACTCAAAATCCACTTATGAACACCATGGAATGATCAAAAAGCTCATGTGATGCACCAATTTTAAATTCATGATTTTCCCTCCAAAAATCACATGCACGGCCAAATGATTATGTGAACAACTTTCATGCAATGCAATGTTGGTTTTGGAAAATATAGGTCATGACATGTATTATGCAAAAAGAGGCACTCAATTTCAAGTTTTAGGTCAAAAGTTATGGCATTTTGAAGTTCCATGCACACTTGGCAATGATTTGATCATATCTCCTCAACCATTCATCAGATGCTCATGATCTTGGACTTTTTGGAAATGGGAGAGAAATATATTCAACTTTCATGTTGGACAAAGTTTCATTTGAAGCTTCTTTGATGTTGGAAAGTCAAGTTGAATGTGGACCAAAAACATGCCATTTTTGGAAACTTGAAATTACAGGTCACTTTCCATTTTTGGAAACTTTTGATCTGGCTTCAAAATCTTCAATGTAGATGTTTGACATGATGAATAAACCTCTTTTGGACATGAATGAAGTGTCTCAAACCATTTCTCCACCTCCTAGCCCTCAGTTGACTTGCAGTTGACTTTTATGGGCCCTAGATGACTTGGACATGTACTGATGACTTTTGAGCCTCTAGCACTCGGTACAATGCTTCAAAATGAACCTTGGCTCATATAAACTCTCTAGAACAACCATAGGGCCTTCATCTCAAGGAAAACCTTGCTCCTTTGCATTGAGGAATTCTCCTGATACCAGTCTTGACTAATAAGATGCAACGTACTATGCAATGTTAAGGTATTGTTAATGTAATGTTAATGACCTAAAAATGAAATGAATGCATGAATGGGGGGTGCAAATTTGAGGTGCTACAGCTGTGGCGGGCGCCACAGGGTCTATGGCGGGCGCCACAAGGCAAAATCTTGCTGGGCCAGATTTTGGTCCTTTGGTTTGGGCTTCTCTTGTCTTTTGGCTTTGAGGGGTCTGAATAGCATTACTCTTGTGATTTTCCTAGCATCATTGGCTTGCATAATTTTTGTAAAAGTAAAAATAAAAAATAAAAATAAAAACAAAAATCATATATTAGACTAATAAATAAATAAATAATTGAAAAATAAAAGATACAAATAAAACAAACATAAGACATAAATATAGATAAAAATAGAAATATCAATGTATAGATGTAGTTTATATAATATTCCAAATGCGATAATGTAAAATGAGTTATGTAAATACGAAAAATATAAAAAAGAGATAAGATAAGATGAAATGGTGAGATCATATAATAGGGATGTCATCTTCCCGAGTGGATCCACGGAGCGTGGCTATCTCCTGCCTGAGCTCTGCGATCTCCTGATATAGACAGTCGGCTTCAGTAGCATGGGTGAGATCAGACACTCCCATCTGTAAAGTTAGGTCAGTCACCTCCTCTCTAAGCGCTGCGATCTCTCTACGACACTCAGCAATCTGAGTGCGGATGTCGGGTGTCTACAATGAAAGATTATTAGAGAAAACAGTGATTCTGGGAGATGGTGGTGTAGGCGTGTATTCAGCAATGGGTGGTGATCTCGATTCCTCAACGGTATCTCCCTGACCCTCCATAGCATAACTCCAATTCGCTGGATCATGCACACTGGTCACCATAGGATCTGGCAGTGTGAAATAGTGGATAGCCTCGCTGTCGACTAGCAATCGGAACTGACATGGGTGGAAAGAGGCTCTCCTCATCAGCCCTCTTGTCAAACAGAAGTCGATGTCCATGGTAGTGTACCCACAGTAGGTCCGAAGATGTAACAGCTTGCGAGACAGACCTAAAGCAACAACAATCTGTGTGATGATTCCGCCAACATGGATGACTCCTTCGGTGGATCTGGAGATACCACTGAGACTGTA
The DNA here is from genome assembly GCF_024323335.1 of Lathyrus oleraceus. NCBI lineage: Eukaryota > Viridiplantae > Streptophyta > Magnoliopsida > Fabales > Fabaceae > Lathyrus > Lathyrus oleraceus. The sequence goes on along the minus strand of NC_066583.1, from coordinate 317,197,763 downwards.
TAATAAGAAGTTCCCACATGCTACTGGGCGAGACTGGGATGCACAAAATAATAGGAAGATCTCCTCTTCACTCAGTAGTGTCTCTGCATCCGGTCTTCCCAGGAAGGAATGTGCTAATATCATCTGAAAGTATCTGAAGGTGGGGTTATGTATGACATGAGACAGCTGCATAGATGGCTCCTAGCTTCCGCCACCTGATATATCACTCCAAAACTTCTCAACCTCCTTACCCAGGAAATATCCCATAGGTGTCTCTGGGATAGCATCAGGAGTGGTCTGGAAGCCCAAAAGGTCGCTGAACTCTTTCTGGCTGAAGGAGTACTCAACTCCGAAAAGCCTAAAAGCAACATACCCATCTGGTCCAGAATATGGGTCATAGTCGAATGAACTCAGGAACTCCAAAGTCAGGTTCATGTAGGAGTTACTCAAGTCATCAGCAAACTCGTCCCAGTGAAGCTGGTGACTAAGGAATCGGATACTCGGCTCGATACTCAGTGCCTCCATACAGTGCTGATCGGGATAACGTGTGGGTGACATAGGACGCTGATACAAAGCGATGTAGCGCTCTCCCTGAGCATTATCTCTATAGGCCATGTGCATGTCATCGAAATCCTGCATCCTGTAAAAGTTAAGAAAGTGATCCTGAAAATACAAACCATTCAAATCTTAGTCTCAATGCAAAATATGATAAAATAAAATAAAATAAAATAAATGCGAAAAAGTAAAATGAAAGAAAAACCATGGGTTGCCTCCCACGCAGCGCTTTGTTTAACGTCATTAGCTTGACGATTAAAATTTATACACCTGTAGTAGTAGGAATCGGTGGATCAATCAGGGTGTGGCTTGAGTAGTATGCTGGAATGTCTCCTCCTTCGTAGAGCTTCAGTCTTTGTCCATTTACAATGTATGGACTATAGGTATCGTTCTTGATTTCTACGGCCCCAGATCTCAGAATCTTGGATACTTCGAAAGGACCAGTCCATCTTGAACGTAGCTTTCCAGGGAAGAGTCATAACCTAGAGTTGAAAAGGAGAACAAGATCGCCTATATTGAAATTTTTATTTACTATTCTTTTGTCGTGATAGGCTTTTGTCCTCTCTTTATATATTTTTGCATTCTCGTAGGCCGATTGCCTAAGTTCTTCTAATTTATGAATGTCTATGGTACGCTTTTCTCTAGCGGCTAGGTAGTCTAAATTCAAAGTTTTAATGGCCCAATAGGCCTTATGCTCTAATTCGAACGGTAAGTGACATGATTTTCCATAAGCTAGTTGATAAGGAGTAGTTCCTATAAGGGTTTTGAAAGCGGTTCTATAGGCCTATAATGCTTCTTGAAGCTTCTGAGACCAGTCTCTCCTAGAAATAGAAACAGTTTTCTCTAGGATTTGTTTTATCTCCCTATTAAATACTTCTACTTGGCCACTAGTTTGTGGGTGGTATGGTATTGCTACTCTATGCCTAACTCCATATTTTCTTAAAAGTTTGTCAAATATTCTCGATATAAAGTGTGATCCTCCATCGCTTTTGACTAAACGTGGTGTTCCGAATCTAGGGAATATATAGTTTTTAAATAGTTTGATTACTACCCTAGTGTCGTTTTTGGGTGCAGCTATAGCTTCAATCCACTTAGACACGTAGTCTACAGCTACTAAGATATACCTGTTTCCTAAGGATGGTGGGAAAGGTCCCATGAAATCTATACCCCATACGTCAAAGAGTTCTACTTCCTGAATGTTTCTTAGAGGCATTTCATCACGTCTTGAAATGTTTCCAGTGCGTTGGCATCTATCACATTTGACAATGCAAGCATAGACATCGCGCCACATGGTAGGCCAGAATAGGCCAGCTTGGAGAATCTTGGCGTATGTCTTAGAGGTGCTCGCATGTCCACCATAAGGTGCAGAATGACAATGCTCGATAATACTATTTACCTCTTCTTCTGGAACGCAACGGCGAAAAATGCCATCTTTACCCCTTTTGAAAAGGAGCGGTTCGTCCCAATAGAAGTTTCTCACATCGTGGAAGAATTTCTTCTTGCGGTGGTAGTCAAGATTAGGGGGTACTATATCAGCAGCTAGGTAATTAACGAAATCTGCATACAAGGGTACGTAACTTATTGCTAAGGAATTTTGAGGGTGCTCATAAGGATCTAGGTTATTATCTTCAATGGTTTCTACTCTAGCGATCAGTCTATCATAGGCAAAATCATCATTTATGGGCACTAGTTCTGGTTTTAGATGTTCTAACCTAGAAAGGTGATCGGCTACTACATTTTCAGTGCCTTTTTTGTCTCTTATGTCTAAATCAAACTCTTGTAGTAATAGAATCCATCGGAGTAACCTGGGCTTGGCATCTTTTTTACTTAATAGGTAACGAATGGCAGCATGATCGGTGTAAACTATAATTTTTGCTCCTACTAGATAAGATCTAAATTTGTCTATAGCGAAAACTACAGCGAGTAATTCTTTTTCAGTTGTTGCGTAGTTAAGTTGGGCAGCATCTAGGGTTCTACTGGAATAATAAATGGCATGTAATTTTTTATCTTTCCTTTGTCCTAGAACGGCTCCAACTGCATAATCACTAGCATCGCACATTATCGCAAAAGGTTCCGACCAATCAGGTGGTTTCATAATAGGTGTTGATACTAATGCTTGCTTTAAAAGATTAAATGCGTCATTACATTTTTCATCGAAAATGAATTCAGCATCTTTTATTAAAAGTCCAGTTAAAGGTTTAGTTATTTTGGAGAAGTCCTTAATGAAACGCCGGTAGAATCCAGCGTGTCCAAGAAAGCTTCGGACTTCTCTGATGGTTTTTGGGGGTTTTAAGTTTTCTATAACTTCTATTTTAGCTTTATCTACCTCTATACCTTTTTTCAGAAAATATATGTCCTAAAACTATTCCTTCGGTTACCATGAAATGGCATTTTTCCCAGTTTAGCACGAGGTTCACCTCCACGCATCTCTCCAGGATTTTCTCAAGGTTAGCAAGACAATTATGGAAATCAAATCCGCAAACCGAGAAATCGTCCATAAACACTTCCATGATACCATCTAGGTAATCTGCAAAGATTAACATCATGCAGCATTGGAAAGTAGCTGGGGCATTACAGAGGCCGAATGACATTCGTCTGTAGGCAAAAGTTCCATAAGGGCATGTAAAGGTAGTTTTTTCTTGATCTTCGGGGTGGATAGGTATTTGGAAGAATCCAGAATATCCATCTAGATAACAAAAGTAAAAGTGTCTGGCTAGACGCTCCAACATCTGGTCTATAAATGGTAAAGGGAAATGATCCTTCCTAGTTGCTTTATTTAATTTTCTATAATCTATACACATCCGCCATCCTCCTTCTAAACGTTTTGCTACATGTTCGCCTTTATTGTTTTGCACGACTGTGATGCCTCCCTTTTTAGGTACTACATGCACAGGGCTCACCCACTTACTATCCGAGATCTGATAGATTATACATGCCTCAAGTAACTTATGAACTTCCTTTTTAACAACATCACTCATTATAGGGTTTATTCTTCTCTGATGTTCCCTAGAGGGTTTTGAATCTTCTTCTAGTGAAATCCGATGCATGCATACGGATGGACTTATACCTTTTAGGTCAGAGATATTATATCCTAAGGCTAAGGGATATCTTCGTAAAACGTCTAAAAGTTGGTTCGTTTCCTCTTGGCTCAAGGTAGCACTGACTATAACTGGACGGTTCATCTTTTTATCGAGGAAATTATATCTCAGGTTCTTAGGCAGTTCCTTAAGTTCTAAGGTTGGTTTCTTAGGGCATGGCATAGGATCTGGAGTAAGGGATAAACATTCGTAAAGGTTATCATTGATGTAAGGTTTCTTAAAGTCATCATTTTCCCTTATGAGAGTTGATGGTAACTTAATTGTTTTTATAATTTCTTTTTGTTCTAATTCTCTAACACATTCATCAATGATATCTAAGGCATAACACGAATCTCCCATCACAGGTGCCATAAGAAATTTCGAAAGTATAAATTCTATTTTCTCATCACCTACCTCAAATGTCAACTTTCCTTTCTTGACATCTATTATGACTCCTGCAGTCGATAAGAATGGTCTACCTAGAAGGATTGGTATATCATTGTCCTCTTTGATGTCCATGACAATAAAATCAGTAGGGATAAATAACTGACCTATCGTAACAGGAACATCTTCTAAAATGCCTATCAGATATTTAACAGATCTATCGGCTAACTGAAGTGACATCTTAGTGGGTTGTAATTCTCCTAAGTTTAACCTCTCACAAACTGCTAAAGGCATTAGGCTCACACTAGCTCCTAAGTCTAGAAAAGCTTTTTCGATGACATGATTACCCAAAAGGCAAGGAATGGAGAAATTTCCAGGATCTTTATCTTTCTTTGCTAATTTGTCCTCGGAAATAGCATTACATTCCAAAGGCTTCGGATCGTCAAGTCTACGTTTGTTGGTAAGGATGTCTTTGAGAAACTTTGCATAAGAAGGTATTTGGGTGATGGCTTATGTGAAAGGGATTTCTACATGAAGTTTTTCTATAACTTTAATAAATTTTTGATACTGTTTATTGATCTGCGTTTGTTTGAGTCTTTGCGGATATGGTATAGGTGGTTTATATGGCGGGGGTGGTACGTAAGTTTTATCTTTAGGTTCTTCTCCTTTTTCTCGACCTTCCTGGTTTTCAGATTCCTCTAGTTCCTTTACTTCATCCGGGGGCTTGGTACATTCCTTAGAAGTTTCGGGTTCACTCAATCTAGGGTTTGGTGGCCCATCATAAGCGTTCCCACTTCGTAGGGTAATGGCATTGGCTTGTCCTCTCGGATTTTGTTGAGGTTATCCAGGAAATTGTCCTCCAGGTGTAGTCTGAGGGGTTTGGTTTAAAGCTACCAGAGAGATCTGGGTTTCAAGCATCTTGGTATGAGTAACTATTTGGTCAACCTTGGTTCCTAACTGAGTAATCAATTCGTTAACATGAATGTTTTGGTTCATGAACTCCTTGTTTTGTTGGGTTTGAGCGGTGATAAAACTTTCCATAATTTTCTCAAGGCTCGGCTTTGGTGGCACAGGTTGCATAGGTTGATTTGATCTAGGGGCTTGATAACTAGGTCTCGGAGGTGCATTATTTTGGATAGGGTTATTATTTTTATAGGAGAAGTTCGAGTGATTCCTCCATCCAGGGTTATAGGTATTCGAGTATGGGTTCCCTTGGGTGTAGTTCACTTGCTCAGAGTGGGTTTCATTTAATAGACTGCATTCTGCAGATTGGTGTCCTTTGGTTCCACATATCTCACAATCTGACGAAACTGCGGCTACAGTATTCGGGTTTATGCACATATGCTCGACCTTAAGTGCTAATGTGTCCATTTTAGCTTGCATCATGTCTATAGAGCTTAGTTCATGCACTCCTCCTTGGGCTTCCTTCTTCTCAACTGTCGCTCGTTCGACTCCCCATGATTGATGGTTTTGAGCCATATCTTCGATGAGGGCACTAGCTTCAGGATAAGGTTTGGTTCATCAGAGCACCGCCTGCGGCAGCGTCGATGGTCATCTTTGTGTTGTAATGAAGTCCATTATAGAAGGTTTGAATGATTAACCAATTTTCTAAGCCATGATGTGGGCATGCTCGTAATAACTCTTTATATCTCTCCCAAGCTTCGAACAACGATTCTCCTTGGTTTTGGGTAAATTTAGTTATATGGTTTCGAAGAACGGCGGTTTTACTCGGGGGAAAATATCTAGCAAGAAAAACTCTTCTAAGGTTATCCCAAGTCGTAATTGAATTGGGTGGAAGGGAATCTAACCATGATAGGGCTTTATCTTTGAGGGAAAAAGGGAATAATCTTAAATGTATTGCCTCAGGAGAAGCTCCATTGGTTTTAAAAGTGTCTGCTAATTGAAGAAATATTTTTAAATGCTGGTTTGGGTTCTCATTAGCGAGACCCGCGAATTGTCTCTGTTGCACTAGTTGCAACAGAGATAGTTTAAGTTCAAAATTATTAGCTGGGATGGTTGGGTTTACTATACTAGAACTAGGTTCTTCATTAGATGGTTGAGCGAAGTCCTTAAGAGGTCTTTGGTTTTGATCTTCGGCCATAGCTCTCTTAATTCTATGAAAGAATAAACGTGCGCGAGCGTAACGTTCAGGTTCCGCCAGTGGATATACTAAGCTTAAACTTCCGGTGCTGCGAGTTCTTCGCATTGACCAGCGGGAAATAGCCTAAGTCTAAACGATATAACAACAGGAAAATGAAATTTGACGAAATTGGTCCCCGGCAACGACGCCAAAAACTTGATGCGGTGTTTCGCAAGTATACGAACGCGTCAGAGTAATATAAAAGATTGTCGAATCCACAGAGACCAAGTGTCAATCTATCGTTATCTATTGTTATGGTGTTTATCAAAGGCAATCGAAATAAGTGTTTTTAGGGTGTGCCAGGAAAAGTAAAGTATTGAATAATGTTCAATTAATAAAGACAGGGTCGAATGTAATTCACGTAATCAATTAATAATCCAAGTACTTGCTAATAGAGCTACTTATGGGCAATGTTTCTTTGAAAAGAACTAATTTAACAGGAATTGTCGCTTTCGCGTATTCAGAACCGAGTTGTACCCCCTAATCAAACCCTCTTATTGTCACTTATAAAAAGGCGCGTTAGAGTAGTAAACCTATTTTTAAGAAATATAGTATCTTGACTAAGTTGAAAAGTATTATAACCTGGATTTCTTAACCAAAAGAGGTTCTCACGAACCAGACTCTAAACTTATAAACGCGTCCGGAAATAGTTTTAAAATCTCTTTTCTTCTTAATGTTAAAATCTCCTAATGAACTAAACAAAGCGCTTTCGCTGTTTTTGAAATAGTTAAATAGAATTAAGTTTAAAAAGACGTTGGACGGCTTTCGATCTTACCCAACGGAATTGAAGTGCGGGAAAACTTAATTTGAAAGTTAAAATAGCCCTTAAGTGCTTCTACGAACAATTGCACGAATTATCGGTTCAATTACGATCCTTACATTCTAACCTTATAAATTTAGCTAGACATGGTAAAGTAAAAGTGCATTAAAATAAATAAAAGTAGTGCGAGTGCGGAAAGTAAATAAAAGTAGTGCGAGTGCGAGAAGTAAATAATTTAAAGCGAGTGCGAGGAAATAAATAATTTAAAGCGAGTGCGAGGAAATAAATAATTTAAAGCGAGTGCGAGGAAATAAATAAAGTAAAGCGAGTGCGAGAAATAAATAAGGTAAAGCGAATGCGAGGAAATAAATAAGGTAAAACGAATGCGAGGAAATAAATAAAGTAAAGCGAGTGCGAGGAAATAAATAAAAGTAAAGCGAGTGCGGGAAAATAAATAAGAGTAAAGCGAGTGCGGGAAAATAAATAAGATAAAGACAAGTAATAAAAACCTGCTTCAATCGGAGGGTTAAATAAATTGCAAAGCGGAAATGAAAATGGCGGCAGGATTAACTTCCTTCCAAAGTGCTCCAAACTCGATTACAGACTCTATCACAGACTCGATTACACAATTGTGGTAACACTCCAATGCGAAGCGGTTACCACTTTATAATACTGAATATATGCCTAAGTGAAACAAAGTTGCTCTGAGTTTGCCTCTGCTCTAAGTTTGGATGATTGTAAAAGTGATTTCGAGTTTCTATTTATAAGCAAGTAAAAAGATGGAAATGACAAGGATGCCCTTCAACTTGAAAATGGGAGGGAAAAACTTTATTCTTGTGGCGCCCCCCACAAGGCCATGGTGCCCGCCACAAGCACAAAATGAGGCGCCTTAGTGGAAGTAGTGGGGAACGTGGAAGTTGAGGGAAGTTGAGCTTGGACACGTCATGGCAGGGTCTATGGCGCCAGCCATGGGGTAGGCCACAAGTACAAAATGCTGAACTTTAGGGTTTTTGGCTCTTTTTCGCTCCTTTTCTCGATCGGGGCTCCGATTAAAGTAAAAACCTGAAAACAAAGGAAAACATAGCAATAACACAACAAAATAACATTAAAACAGCTAGAATGCATGTGAAATCGGAGTCGAAAATATGGTAAATTTCAGTGTTATCAAACTCTCCCACACTTAAACCTTTGCTTGTCCTCAAGCAAAACATTAAAAAGCCCATAAAAGAAAAACTGGTGCAAACGAGCGCTTCAGGTAAAAATTCTATGTTCAAGTCGGGATGCAGTGATAGGTACTAACTGAGTGAACTAAGGGTATCATGATGACACTAATCCGCAAATGTCATACGGTGAACTGGACTTTTTTGTGGTTTTAATCGCAATGTCGCGGTTAGCAAGAGTCGCCACCGACTTTTCTTTTATCCAATAAGGAAAGGTGGAAAAGAACAGGAAAAACCTTAATTTAGATTTTGGGTTCGGGAGGTACATTATACAAAGGGAAGGTGTTAGCACCCTTTGTATCCATGGTTATCCATGGGCTCTTAATTGCTCGATCACTTATATTATTTTTGTCTGAAAAAAAAGTGTTTGTGAATTGTTTAGAAAAATTGTTTTGAAAAGAGAATTTAACTTTGTAATGATTCTTGTATGAATGTATACAAAGTGATTATCTCGTTTAGTTTTGAAAATTGTTTAGAAAAATATAACTCGGTAATGATTCTAGTATGAATGTATACCAAGTGGTGATTTTCTGAAGGTATTTTGAAAGGTGTGAGGTGTGAAAAAATGTTTTAGGTTGTGAGCCAGCAATTAAGAGTTATACCGACCCAAGGTCTTTATGAGTATTTCCTATCCTTATGAGGGTAAAACTGTCCTTATTATTGAGAAATAAGTAGTTTTATCCTTTGGATGTAAAAGGGTCATCGTAGGGTCATCGATTGGTCATTGAAGGCAACAGTTACGAGGATACCTTAGCATTCGAAGGGACTATCATCTTTTAACCGTAGGCAACATCGGAGGGTCATCGAGGGACAAAGTTGTATATTCGAAGGCAACATCCGAGGGACTATAATTTATTTTATGATGATTTAACCGAAGGGTCTTTGCTAAGGGTATCCCCACGTTCGTGGGACATGACCGTAATATCGTAATCGTAAGGCAACAAAGAGAGGTCCAAGATCACTTATTCAAAGGCAAAGTTTTACAATTAATTATATAATTAGGATGAAACTCCACATTAAAATTATTAAAAATAATATATTAAAAAAAATTAATACATTAGAAATTAATACATTAAAAATTAATTTAGGGTGAAACTCCACAAGGGTATCCCACAACTAAAGTGGAATACCTAGCCAATAACCTTTTCCTGGGATATGCGAACCTTTACGAAACTCAAAAAAAAAAAAAACATGTCAGAACACCAAATCAGGGTGCAATCGAAGATTACACCGGAGAAATATCACAATAATAAATAGGATAGGATGAATAATGCATGGCTATGATAAAACATAAAAAAAAGAATAGAAAAGTCAGCTACTGTCTCGTTCGCCTCTGCCTCGCCTAGCGAAGGCCAGGCGAATACTCGCCCCAGGCTCGCCTAGCGAGGTGCTAGCGAGCGGCCACGGATTTTGAATTTGAAAACAGCCCCATGTTAGGAACTTTGAATTTTATGGCATTTTATCACAGGAATAACATGGTCAAACATTCAGGGTATTCAGGCATATTTAAATTCCCATACGAAAGCAAATTATATATCAACATTTTATCATGATGCATTATATATGTAGATATGGCCAATTGAAAGTATAAACAATAGAGATACGCAAACCTGTTTGCCAATTCAAGGTTGAAGGGATTGACCACTTGTAGTATCGGAATAAGTTAGGCAGCGGGAATTGGACGGCGATGGCTTCGGTGCAGATGGGCTACCTTCAGGGTTTCTTTACTCTGAATTCTCCGGGTAGGCAGGGTTCCTATGCCAAAACTTCTATTCGTTCTTCTCTGTTCTCCTCCTCTTTTTTTTTCAGTGAATCTCCCAGTGTAACTCCAAGTGTCCTTTCCTCTACTGAAACTTCAGTATTTATAGACTGATTTCGTGGGTAATGGGCTTGGAATGAGGGAGACCCAAGTCCAAAATAATTTGTTATATTTTATTTATTTATTTTAATTATTTAATTAATTAATTAATTAATTAATTAATTAATTAATTAATTAATTAATTAATTAATTAATTAAAAAAAATTTCTTTTTTTTTTTTTTTTTTACTGAAGTGCTGGTATTTATAGTGATAATGGTGACCTAATGGGCTCAGAATGAAGCCCGAAATTTTTGTTGTCTGTCAGCTTCGCTAGGCGAGCGCGTAGCGAACAGGCCAGTTTGGGCCATTTTCTGGATTGGGCCATCCGTGAGCTGGGCCTTTGTTTCTTCAAGATCAGTGTTATATATGAGTCGGAATGCCTTGCAAAATGTCTTGAAATATTAATGGGCAAATTTTGGGGTATGACAGCTGCCCCTGTTCAATATTCTTGGACCGAGAGAGTTAGAATGGTGTGTACGCCATTCGTGGTCTGGAGGTGGAAGATTATTGAACACTAGAATGCCCCAAAAATTTGCACTTGAGAATCGACAGTTGGTCTTGATGGAGATGGGCTTAAAGATGCCATCCGGGAGGTTTGATGACGAAAGCTTCAGATCGCGCCGTATATTAGGCCAATTTGAAGACATGGGTGCCACACTGGGTCGTACGTTAGACCGTATAATGAGTCATCCATTACGCTGCCGACTTCGCTGGGGAGTCGGAGTGTGTCATACGCTGTTGGGGATAAAGGATCAGAATGGACCATACGCTAGATCGTATCTGAGTTGCAGAATGAGCCGTACGTTAGGCTGAATCTGACGACGAAAGGGGTAGTCGTACGTTAGACTACACTTCAGAAATGTACCGTATGTTAGGTAGGATCTGATGATGAAAGGGGTAGTCGTACGTTAGACTACACTTCAGAAATGTACCGTATGTTAGGTAGCATCTGAGGGGATGGACATCCGAACGGGTCGTACGTTAGACCGTCGCAGAATGAGTCGTCTGTTAGGCCGCATCTGATGATGAAAGCGGTAGTCGTACGCCAGACTACACTTCAGAAATGTACCGTACGTTAGGTAGCATCTGAGGGTTGTAAGATCCAAACGGGTCGTACGTTAGACCGCGTTGGGGTTGTTGAAGTTCAGAATGGATCGTACGTTAGATCGTATCCGAGTTGTAGAATGAGCCGTCCGTTAGGCTGTATCTGAAAAAGAAAGTAGTCGTACGCTAGACTACACCCCTGAATGTACCGTACGCTAGGCAGCATCTGAGGATTTGAAGGTCCAAATGGGTCGTACGTTAGACCGCATTGGAGTTGCTGAAGAAGTCATATGTTGGGCTGAATCAGAATGAACCGTACGTTAGGCTGTATCTGATAACCTGTATATGTTGTACTTGCAATAAATGTCTGGGATGGGCTTAGAGATGCCATCGTTAGGAGGATATCGAAGTGTTGTCAGAATGAATGTTCCCATGAACTGTATTTGAAATATGTATCTGAATCTTGAATGTGATTGATAAAGGTGTCTGTCTGAATGAACCTTCTACTTTGACTATATCAGGAGGATAATTAACCTGCAAAGAAAAAGTTAGCTTCATGCTATGTCATGATGCATGAGATGTTTCGTGTTATGCTAAAATAAATGTGAATGTTGTATGCATGCGTATGCTGTGAAAGGATGTAATGAATGAGTTATGCGTATGAGAAGTTCTGCTTGGGGACTCTACTGGGGAAAATAAATCCCCATCTACTGATTTGAGACATTTGTGTCGATGACCCTTTCTCGGCTGGGGATGCTTGATTTCTGTCTGATGGTGGAAATATTCAACAGAGCCTGGCTGGGGATGGATGAGATGATCAATCTGTCTGGTGACGCCGACCTCTGTTGGGGAGTAACTGGCTGTGCCGGGGAATACTGCTAATTTCTTCTGAGGAATAACAGACTTGCTGGGGGAATAGAATTGGTAGCGGATTCATTGGAAGCATGGTTAGACCTTCTCCTCGATCCTGAAGTCGGGTAGTAATTGCTATTGCTATTCTACGCATATATTTTGGTAAACATTTATCATATTCAAATGCACATATTAATTCAAATTAAATCAATGGACATTTACGCAACCAAAACAGAAAAGTAAAAACAAAAGCATCTTTTTTTTGAAAGAGGGTTGTATTGATTTTGAAAGGAGGCCTATAAACAGGCAATTTGTGTACAAGGAGACAGAAATCCTAGTAAGAGGAAATTGTCGAAAACAAAGAGAAAGCTATGTGGAAGAAGTCCTATTGATTTTAAGCCTACTACTGTCATTATGTCTTCGAGCATCTCATCCCTTGCTGTCGGATAGAAGTGATTGGCTTGGTCAGTCCCTCGAACTTGGATGAAAGTTGACTGAGAACGGGACATAGTCATACGCTTTAATCCCTAATTTTTGCCTGGACCGCCTTTTCAGGTTTTCAGTCCACCAGGATACCCTTTTTTGCCCAAGCCGCCTTTTCAGGTTTTCGACTTGCCGGGTGTACATTTTTTTTTATATATCCCTAATTTTTGCCCGAACCCTTTTGGTTCGCCGGGATGCCCTTACTTTTGCCTAGATACGTCGATCTAGCGGGTCTCTTTTATGCGTAGTATTTTTTAACTATGTCCGCGTTCACGGGATGTGGGAAGTCTTCACCATCCATTGTGGCGAGTATCATGGCTCCACCTGAGAATACCTTCTTAACTACAAATGGCCCTTCGTATGTGGGAGTCCATTTGCCTCTGGGGTCAGTTCGTGGTAGGATGATGCGTTTGATTACCAAGTCGCCAATTTGATACACTTGTCTCTTGACCTTTTTGTTGAATGCCCTGGTCATGCGCTTCTGATATATCTGCCCGTGACATACAGCCGCAAGTCTCTTCTCATCCATCAAATTTATCTGATCGAGTCGAGTTTGAATCCATTCATCTTCATCTAAGCCCGCCTCTTTCATGATCCTTAGAGAGGGAATCTGAACTTCCACTGGTAAAACGGCTTCCATTCCGTAGACTAAAGAGAAAGGAGTTGCCCCTGTCGAAGTTCGCACGGAAGTACGATAACCATGAAGAGACATCTCATGCCAGTCTTTGTATGTTACCGTCATCTTTTGTATAATTTTCTTAATATTCTTATTAGCCGCTTCTACAGCGCCGTTCATCTTCGGCCGGTACGGAGAAGAGTTATGGTGTTTTATTTTGAACTGCGTGCAGAGTTCAGTAATCATCTTGTTGTTCAAATTAGTACCATTGTCAGTGATAACTCTTTCAGGAGACAGCAGGTTTCTCAAATAGGTATTTGATAGAATCCATCTTAGAAGTCAATAAGGTGGTATGATTCAACATATACTGTCTTAGTCGGCGAGCAGCCCAGGCCAAAGCACAGCAAGCTTTCTCGGGCTGTGAGTATCTTGTTTCACAGTCGGTACCTTTTGCTAAGGCAGTATATGGCATGCTCTTTTCGACCAGACTCGTCATGTTGCCCCAACACACCTCATTGAATTTTCTAACACGGTCAAATACGTAATTAAAGGTCTTCCTTCAACTGGTGGCATCGGAACTGGAGGTTCTTGGCGATATTTCCTGATTTTGTCATAAGCTTCTTGGCATTCATCATTCCATACCATCTCTTGATTTTGTCTCAGTAATTTGAAGATGGGTTTGCAGGTAGCAGTCAAGTGTGGAATGAATCGGGCAATGTAATTCGAGTGCCCCAAGAAACCTCTGACTTCTTTCTTGTTTATTTCAGTACCCAGATTTACAATTTCAATTGATTCCTCATGCGGCTGTATAGTCTTTTCTTCTTGCAGTAGTCGGGAAAGTTCTCCAGGGACTTCACAATCTTCCTCGCTTCCATCCTCGGCTTGGTAGATCGGATTTTCAAAGTCATAATGAACAGTAGCAGAGTCATTACCAACAGGATCCAGAGTGGATATGGATCGGCAAATTGTTACGTGAGTGTGTGCAAGAAACATAGCTTGTTTGAAAAATGATAGGAAAGATAAAGAGCGCAATATTTGAATGCAAAAAGTCCATTGATCTATTGAATATGAATATGCTTATGAAAATGACAAACCCCTAACAAATTAGCCATTGTGCCTCGGGCATAGACACAATGCTTTAAGAAGTTTGATTGTAAAAGAAAATTAAAATTTGCAATTCTAGAATAAACAATAACAATTACTCCTGACTAAAGGAAATCGGGATAATGTCTTCAGTCTTCCAATTGTTGAGTCCGTCACCAATTGTTGGGAAAATCCAGCTATCCAAGTCGCAATCACTATCAGCATCTTCCATAGCATTAATCTGATTTTTGACTATCTTTCCAGAGTTAAACCCCAGGCCAGCTTTATCAGACTTGTACGGTACATTGATCAGTTGACCCCAACCAGCACGATCACCATTTTCAATCGCGGCTTGAGCATCTTTCAGAGAGATCATGACAGGGGGAGCACGAACAACCTCGGGCACAAGGGGAGTTGGCTTAAGGACAGGACTGGGTGGAGGAACCACTTCAAATGACTGAGAAGGAGTCTCAAAGAATTCCCCATCCATCTCGACGTATTTGAAGGCTTGCACACTACTGACAATATACTCTTCTTCTCCATATACAGTGACAACCATGCCTGCTATTGGATACTTCAGCTTTTGATGAAGCGACGAAGCTACCGCACTTGCCCCATGGATCCAAGGGCGCCCCAACAAGCAGGAGTAGGCGGGACGAATGTCCATCACGTGAAAGGTAGTGTTGAAGACTTGAGGTCCTATCTTGATAGGGAGAACCACTTCACCATAGACAACACTCTTCGCACCATCGTAAGCACGCACCACAACATCACTAGGTTTCAGTTCAATGCCTTTGTAGTCAAATTTATCGAGTACAGCTTTCGGGAGCACATTCAAGGAAGAGCCGTTGTCGATCAACACGTGAGCCAGGGTGATCCCCTCACACTCGATGGAGATATGCAGAGCTTTATTGTGATTCTTTCCTGCTGGCGTCAGGTCAGCATCGGAAAAGCCTAGGCCATTGTCAACAGTCAAATTAGCAACATAATGTTCGAATTGATCGACGGATGTTTCTTGAGGCACATGAGCGGTCTTCAAGAATTTCATCAATGCATTGGCATGGGATTCAGAGGATAATAACAAGGACAACATTGAGATTTTAGACGGAGTATGCCCCAATTGTTCCACTACATCAAAATCGCTCTTACGGATGATTTTCAGCATCTCTTCCATTTCCTGTTTGGCAACATCTTCAGAAGTAACTTCGACCGATGTCTCTGACTGAGGAGGATTGACTGGTCTTTTTCCTCGAATTTCGGGAGCGGGAGGTGAGATTTCTGAGGAGTAGATCCTTCCACTTCGAGTAACTTTACTAGTCCCCACAATATCATTAGGATTAGCAGAACTACCAACCTGCTTTATGCCATGGATGTAAACGTCGCCTCCATAGTTCCACGGAATAGCTTTGCTGGAGGAATATGGCACGGGGCCAGGTGCGGTAATAATCAGGGGAGCCACTTTGGGCTCAGCGGTAATCTTCACAGGCACTCTAGTAGCGGTAATCTTCACTGGAGCTTTGGACCTAGCAATCACAGATACCTCTTCAATAGAGTTGTCCACCTTAGGAACCCTTTCAAATAGAATTGTACGATCATCCATCAGCCGTTGAATGCCGTTCTTCAACTTCAAACAATCATTGGGTCGGAGTACACAGAGATCGCAATCTTCAGCACAACCTGGAAATAAACCAGCTTGCAATAAATTCTTCTTAACGATCAGGAGAGGAGATGCTAAATCAGCAACGTCAGTAACGTGAGAATTGTCGTCCACAACATTAACATTCTGGTCATGATTAGGCATAGGTGTTGTGATGACATTGGGGGTCGCCGGAGGATCAAATTCAATTTCTCCAGCGTCGATCATATCCTGAATCTTGTTCTTCAACAACCAGCAATCATTCGTATCATGCCCGGGGCTATCGGAGTGATAGGCACACCTGGCGTTGGGATTATAACGAGGAGAAGTAGTGTTGGGATTTGCAGGAGGGCCTCTGAGTGTAATCAAATTGGCCTTTAACATACTCTGCAGTGCTTGGGTTAAAGTCATATTGATCTTGGTAAACTGTCTTCTCGACCTGTCTTGTCTGTGTTGGAAGTTCTGAGATGGCGGTGCGGCAATTGTAACTGCCCCAACAGTATGGTCACGATTCTTCTTGTTATGCTTCCTCTCACTGTACACAGCATTTGATTCATTCTTTCCCTGATAGGACTTTTTGGTGCTTGCAGAAGTAGCTGCCTGTATCTTTCCACTTCGAATGCCGCTTTCAACCCGTTCACCTGTCAAGATAAGTTCAGTGAAACCTGACGAGGAACTTCCCAGTAGATGGCTGTAGAATGGGCCAGTCAGTGTACCCATGAACATGTCCACTAACTCTCGATCAGTCATAGGGGGTTTGACTCTGCCAGCCAAATCTCTCCACTTTTGAGCATATTCTTTGAAACTTTCTTTAGAGCCCATAGTCATATTTTGTAGCTGTAGCCGAGTAGGCGCTAACTCAGAATTATACTGGTAGTGCTTGTAGAAAGCTGTTGCTAAATCAGTCCATGTGCGGATGTTAGAGCTCTCAAGCTGATAATACCACTCTAACTGTGTGCCAGACAGACTCTCTTGGAAGAAATGGATCCACAGTTTCTTATCAGTAGTGTGCGGCTGAATCTTTCTCACATAAGCCCTTAGATGCATCTGAGGACAAGAGGCACCATCATACTTAGTGAAAATGGGAACCTTGAATTTGCGGGGAATGACCACATCAGAGACCAGACCCAAGTTTTCGAAATCCAGACCGGGCACTTTCTGCCCCTCCATAGCTAGCATACGTTCTTCCAGCAACTTGTACTTATCATCCTTCGGAGAGTACTGTTCATGTTCATAATCTTCATCGTCGTCCTCAGAATTGACGAGATTAGGATTCTCATCTTCCGAATCATTCTCGGTCTCTTCTTCTGAATCCTTCGGAATTCTAATCTTGACTCCTGTAACCTGTCCCTTAAGCCTTCTCCCGGGTTGATGTAACCCACAGGTTTCTGGTCCTTCTTCTTCTCCATCAAAAGAGCTTTCAGTTCTTCCTGCCCCTTAGATAAGCTCAGCATCATTTCCTGGAATTGAGCATTCTGGGCCTGGAGATCTTTGACAGTTTGTTCGAGAGCCATTGTTCAATCTGTTTGAATCTGCTGGAATCTGTTGGAATCTGTTTGATAGGAAAATCGTGAGAACACTGATCCTTTAGAATACCTGTTATGCGATGCAATGCAATGTATGAAATGTTTTCAAGGACTTTCGGGATTTAACTTTGCATAAACTAACAAAAAGAGCTTTTTTTTTCTTTTCTCTTTTGTTTTTGCTTTTGTTTTTGTTTTTTTTTAGCAGAGTTAAATCCCTAAATCCTTGAAATGGTTAGTACAATGCCATGATGTTATGATGTTATGATGTTATGTTGTTAGATAAATAACAAGCACAAGCAAGTCACACAACAATCATTCCTAGGTTTTAAGGCTTGCGTGAGTTCCATAGGTAAATACCCTCCCCACTGAAGTTTGGTTGGTTCAACCTGTCTTAGAATAGTAACCGGGTTCTAGAAGGATCTCAAATCATTGACCTTTCCTTAAGTCCACTTCAGTGCAACACCAAGTGGTTGACCGAAGCTTCCCTAAAGTCCAATCTCAAAGAGTGTAGTATCGAGTCTCAACCAACTCCAGTCGGAACCGAAGCCAGTTATCTCACTACTTTCTAATGGCCAGGATGAGTCAATTAGGGTTCTAAAGGTATGGTTAATGCTTTTATGACACCACGCGAATGCCAAATATTTCCTCAACTAACATGAGGAACATCAGGACATCCAAAGTGCCACATTAACCGTAGCCATCATTTTGACCATTCCAGTATAGGCCGGACAGTCGCGATGATCTCTTGCTACTTACCTAAGGTACACTAGATCCGGGTGTAGGATCTTTCACTCAAGCATAACATACCCAAGCAATCCCTTAAAAATAAATCAGACAAATTGAATAAGTGATCTTGTTTTTAAGGTAACCTCTCTTTTTAAATATTTAGGCTCCCCAGCAGAGTCGCCAGTTCTGTCATACAGTGAACTGGACTTTTTTGTGGTTTTAATCGCAATGTCGCGGTTAGCAAGAGTCGCCACCGACTTTTCTTTTATCCAATAAGGAAAGGTGGAAAAGAACAGGAAAAACCTTAATTTAGATTTTGGGTTCGGGAGGTACATTATACAAAGGGAAGGTGTTAGCACCCTTTGTATCCATGGTTATCCATGGGCTCTTAATTGCTCGATCACTTATATTATTTTTGTCTGAAAAAAAAGTGTTTGTGAATTGTTTAGAAAAATTGTTTTGAAAAGAGAATTTAACTTTGTAATGATTCTTGTATGAATGTATACAAAGTGATTATCTCGTTTAGTTTTGAAAATTGTTTAGAAAAATATAACTCGGTAATGATTCTAGTATGAATGTATACCAAGTGGTGATTTTCTGAAGGTATTTTGAAAGGTGTGAGGTGTGAAAAAATGTTTTAGGTTGTGAGCCAGCAATTAAGAGTTATACCGACCCAAGGTCTTTATGAGTATTTCCTATCCTTATGAGGGTAAAACTGTCCTTATTATTGAGAAATAAGTAGTTTTATCCTTTGGATGTAAAAGGGTCATCGTAGGGTCATCGATTGGTCATTGAAGGCAACAGTTACGAGGATACCTTAGCATTCGAAGGGACTATCATCTTTTAACCGTAGGCAACATCGGAGGGTCATCGAGGGACAAAGTTGTATATTCGAAGGCAACATCCGAGGGACTATAATTTATTTTATGATGATTTAACCGAAGGGTCTTTGCTAAGGGTATCCCCACGTTCGTGGGACATGACCGTAATATCGTAATCGTAAGGCAACAAAGAGAGGTCCAAGATCACTTATTCAAAGGCAAAGTTTTACAATTAATTATATAATTAGGATGAAACTCCACATTAAAATTATTAAAAATAATATATTAAAAAAATTAATACATTAGAAATTAATACATTAAAAATTAATTTAGGGTGAAACTCCACAAGGGTATCCCACAACTAAAGTGGAATACCTAGCCAATAACCTTTTCCTGGGATATGCGAACCTTTACGAAACTCAAAAAAAAAAAAAAACATGTCAGAACACCAAATCAGGGTGCAATCGAAGATTACACCGGAGAAATATCACAACAATAAATAGGATAGGATGAATAATGCATGGCTATGATAAAAACAAAAAAAAAGAATAGAAAAGTCAGCTACTGTCTCGTTCGCCTCTGCCTCGCCTAGCGAAGGCCAGGCGAATACTCGCCCCAGGCTCGCCTAGCGAGGTGCTAGCGAGCGGCCACGGATTTTGAATTTGAAAACAGCCCCATGTTAGGAACTTTGAATTTTATGGCATTTTATCACAGGAATAACATGGTCAAACATTCAGGGTATTCAGGCATATTTAAATTCCCATACGAAAGCAAATTATATATCAACATTTTATCATGATGCATTATATATGTAGATATGGCCAATTGAAAGTATAAACAATAGAGATACGCAAACCTGTTTGCCAATTCAAGGTTGAAGGGATTGACCACTTGTAGTATCGGAATAAGTTAGGCAGCGGGAATTGGACGGCGATGGCTTCGGTGCAGATGGGCTGCCTTCAGGATTTCTTTACTCTGAATTCTCCGGGTAGGCAGGGTTCCTATGCCAAAACTTCTATTCGTTCTTCTCTGTTCTCCTCCTCTTTTTTTTTCAGTGAATCTCCCAGTGTAACTCCAAGTGTCCTTTCCTCTACTGAAACTTCAGTATTTATAGACTGATTTCGTGGGTAATGGGCTTGGAATGAGGGAGACCCAAGTCCAAAATAATTTGTTATATTTTATTTATTTATTTTAATTATTTAATTAATTAATTAATTAATTAATTAATTAAAAAAAATTTCTTTTTTTTTTTTTTTTTTACTGAAGTGCTGGTATTTATAGTGATAATGGTGACCTAATGGGCTCAGAATGAAGCCCGAAATTTTTGTTGTCTGTCAGCTTCGCTAGGCGAGCGCGTAGCGAACAGGCCAGTTTGGGCCATTTTCTGGATTGGGCCATCCGTGAGCTGGGCCTTTGTTTCTTCAAGATCAGTGTTATATATGAGTCGGAATGCCTTGCAAAATGTCTTGAAATATTAATGGGCAAATTTTGGGGTATGACAGCAAATACGGACATTAACTTCATTTCTATATTAACCAACCCATATTATCCCACAATACCTAGGCCTGCCTCTTCATCTCTTTTTGTGTCCTTTTCATTCAGGCGCAATCACATTAAGCCCGTTATCCGTACATGCTTCATAGTAGAGTGGCCTGTTAGTGATTATTATCTGAGCATGGGATTTCTGGCACATAAATATGTGTAAACCCTTTTATTGGACCCAACTGTAGTTGTGGGGGATCGGATCGTAATCCGCCCTACCGAGTTCAGTGCCAGATACCTCTGAACCAACCAACAGTGGGTGAGTTTCTTTCTTTTTCTTTTTCTAGGAATTTTTTACAATCCTTTGGTTTAAATGACTTTGTGAGGGTCACCTATACTGGAGTTGCCTTTTTGCTTTATTTTATTTTTTTGTTTTGCATCGGTCCCCTACGTAGAGGATGCGTAAGCCGAAGCTGACTGATGAGATAAACTATTGAGGACTTATACGGAAATGATGATTAAGGCCATGGTATATGGGGTTTCGGGAATGATTCCTATATTTACGAAGCTTATGGTGCTAAAACAGATACTGATGTTTCGCAAAGTTCTCCCAAGTCACCGCATCCTTTCTCAAAACATGTCTTTAAAACCTAAAAACTTTCGAAATAACACTATTTTCTTTTGCAAAAAAATTTCGGTGGGGCTAAAGGTATGGGGAGGTAGGATTGTACTAAAGATCTACTATATTTGGTGACTCGTCAGACTCATGCATTATACTAAAAAGCAAAATAAACAACTAAAAGGAAATAACAATAAGTAAACTATCTAAAAACAGCAAAGAAAAAGCGAAAAAAAGAAAAGCAATAAAGAAAAGACGATAGAGTCTCCTCCCACACTTAAATCGAACATTGTCCCCAATGTTTCGAAATAAGATAAGGGAAGAGTTACCTGACAACCTATTACTGACCACTAGTGCCCTCGCCATCCTGAGGTGGACGACGGGATCGGGTACGACGACGATCTCTCTGAACCATCCTCGTCTGCAGGGCATCCTGAGCGGTCCTCACCTCTTGAAGCTTACCTATAATGGAACCTTGAGTGGCTTCAATGAGTGCCATGTGTCTCTGGTGGTAGTGTTTTTGACGGGCTTATGAATCTGTGATCGTTTGCAGGGATTGTAGAACAGTGTCGTAGGACCTGTCTGTCCTCCGCTGTGACTCTTGCATGAAGCACATGTTATCCGCCATCTATTGTTGGATGGTAGAGAGTAGGTCGTCACGCCTTTGCTCTCTAGCCATGTGGTCACGCCACATCTCCTCCATAATATAGAAGCCAGGAGTGGTACCTGCAGAAGAAGAAGATGGTGCGGTGTGTGGTGGTGAAGGATGATGGGGGGACACATGGGGTACGGGAGATCTCTCTCGCCGATCATATTCATCATCAGTGTCATGTCCCGCCTAATCAGGAATGTTAGGAGGAAGAGGACCCAAAACAGGTGGAGCATCTAAAGCGTAGGTCCAATTCCTTTCATCTCGTACATCTGTACGTCTAGTGCATGGTAAAACAACAGACGGGATGGCTACACCATGAACCATAAGCATATAGCCTCCTTCTCGCCTCGAACGGCACAATTTCATGTCTCTTAGAAATTTTAGGTTAATTGTGCGATGAGGTAAGGGGTCTAGGGTAGCCATCTCTATCGTTCAGGTTAAGCGCCCGAGCAATAGATATAATCAATCCGCCAAAAGAAATCGGTCCCGCTTTATTCAAAGTTAAAATCATATGAGCAAGCATGAACGGGACCGAATTAATACGTCTATTTGTGAGGCTTCCTTGTAAAAATAGAAGCTCTCTAGCATTAACCTTATTTGGATTCTCCCGGCCAAAAATAGTGCATGCCAACAAATATCTAAAAACTCGGATGGTCGGGTTATGGATAGTTGAGGCAAGAACTCCTTCAAAAGAGTTTATGGATGTGTTTGATAAACGCTCCCAGAAGGAAAATACCTCAACAGACCATTCGGAATCCAAAGGGCCCTCACAAATAGCATCGTCCCCAGGAGTGATTCCTTACAAGCTGGCTAGTTCGTCGGTACTGAATTCGTATTCAACAACAAACATTCTAAATTTGACAGTACCAATTGTGCTAGCAGTGTTAGGGTTGACAATAAAAATTAAGGAACTCAAAAATTCAATTGTCAACCGCTCATAGGTAGGTTCTTTGCTGGAAAATAAATTATGCAAACCTAAATTATCTAATAAATGAAATATGCTATGATAGATACCTAAAGTGTAGAGACAGTTTTCGTCAACATACCTTGTCGGGAGGATTTCCCGATTTTGCAACCGTTCAATAATTTTTCTTTGTCTATCCCCCGATTTTCCTCCTCGGAGAATGAATCTGTTAAACTCCATTTGAAAGCTCTTGAAAAGTGATGAAGAAGATGAAGTGGTTTGTGAAAAGGTTGAATTTTTACAAAATCCGACGGATTAGTGTCATCATGATACCCTTAGTTCACTCAGTTTGCAAGTTGGTTCAAAGAGGTTGACAGGAGAAAGTCAACTGGTCAAAACTGGGGTTTCCTAGACCCTATCTCTTACAATTTTCGTCATAGGAAAGTTATTAAAAGAGAAACCTTACTTCTTATGACATTCCAAACAACTTTCATGTTGACATCAAGAGCTAGTTTTGCTTGGAAAGTCATTTTGTATGGTGAAAGATTATAGGTCATTTTGTCTGTGCCCTAGTTAGGAGGTCAAATTCCAAGGACCATAACTTGCTCAATTTTTATGAGATTAAGTTCATCCAAGTTTCATGATCCATTTCATGTTGTCCTCTCCAACTCTGATTCTTTGAGGAACTTCAAATTCAACTTGCAAGGGCATGTGCCAAGAAGAAACATTATAGGTCATTTTGGACCATTACCATTGAACAATCAATTTTCCTCAGATTCTAAAATACATAACTCCATTATGCCAAATCCAAATGAGGTCATATTTGTGACCGAATTGAAGAGGGATGGAATAGATACAACTTTGGTGAAGAAACCTTTTCCATTTGAAGATCACAACAAAAGTTATTCAAGGTGGAAGAAATGGTCATTTGACTTGGTACTTATAAATTTTTTAATCATGTCTAATTTCTCCAACTTCCACCTCAAAATTCATCATGATCCAAGATTTAAATGAAAAAGGGTTCAACATCAAATTTGTTCCCCTTGATGTCACATTTCTAAAAATTTGAAGATCACTTCATTTGGACAATATTTAAGGGACTTCTGCATGGTTTCTTTCATAGGTTTGTTTTGGAAAGAGTTGAATTCAATTGTCCATTTTCTTTTACATGCTTACATGTTAAAGCTTCAGGATCCATTGTGCAATAATTGGAACAAGATCACATCATGATTTGGGCCAAATCATTGCCCATGCATCCATGCACCAAAGTTGCTAAAATTGGCAAAATTTCAAAGTGTATGAAAAACAACTTGCTAGGCTATATATACATGACCATTGTGATCAGAAGAAGGGTCCATGCTTGCCCAAGCTTTGAACCATTTCCTCCCTAGTCTTCATTAAAGGATAAACTTGAAGATTTCACTTGAAGTCGAGTTTCAATTCTCCTTCTGTTTTCAGATTGAAACTCCAAGAATCCAGGCCCCTATTTGATCCATTTCACTTCCTACAAGCTTCTAGAGTTGAGCCAAGGGAAATTGGAAGCAAGATCAAGCCAGATTCAAGCTACCCAAAGGTGATTTTTCAGAAACTTTGAGCCTTCGATTCTCTCTTAATTCTTCACCATTCTCTTTGGTTTTTGGTTGGCTGAAGTCCTACCAATGTAGGCAACAAGATTGAGTTACTTTGAGGTCAAATCGAAGCAACTAAGATCATGATCCTCAAATTTCAAATCTGTGTATCTTTCAATATACTTGGAATTGTATGAAATGGAGGTCAGATTCGAGCTCCTAAGAATTTTTCCTTTAAAATCATGTCCACACTTCTTATTTTAGTGAAGGTTGGTGGTGGACCAGTCCGGTGAGGTCCACCGGAGAAGAAGACCGGAGCTAGGGCTCCGGTGGTGCGTTGGCACCTTCCCAACCTTCTGATTTGTTTCAAACATTTTAATCACAAGCTTCGGTTCAGATTACCATGTGTGTGGCGCGTTAGCTGAAGCTATAGCGGTAAATTCGTGACCGTTAAGCTATGGGTAAACTTGACGTCAGTAAAACCAGAGTGGCCACCGCGCTTTTTATTGTTTCCAAAGGAAAAGGGAAAAGTATTAATAAAACCCAAAGATAAGAAGCTTTCAAATCAAAATTAATAAATTGCCAAAGATTACATGTAAGGGGGTTGATTACACAGAGGGAAGGTGTTAGCACCCAAAGTGTCCTAGGTACTCCTAGGGAGACCTTTTTTTGTGCATATGTTTTTGGTATAAATTTGATAAAATATAGAATGTGAGGATGAGAAAAGAATTTTTTGATTATATTTTTGTGTTTGACAAGACCTTCGGTCTTATGCCTACGTACCAACATAAAAATGAGGGATCAAAACCCCATGGTTAGTGGTAAAATTTTCAATGAAGTTGGTGTATTAATTTTAACAAAAAGTTTAAGTAAAAGGTCATAAAAATCCAAAGATTTTTAATGGGGGTTATTAGTTCTTATTGTCTTATGAAATTTAAGTCAATATGGTTAACTTTATTTACAAATTTTATTCAAGAAAAGAAGTTTAAAAATTCAATGGTATAAGGACAAAGTTTTTAATCATTAAAACATGTCTAAGTTTGTAATCACAAGCAAATAAATTTTTTGAAAAGGGGGAGAGATTTTGAAATTTAAGAAATGGGTAGAGATGAAGAGACTACCCTAAGCAAAAATTTAAAAGTTAAGAGTTGAAAAGATCTGACCAATGGGATGCAATCCAACAGACAAGAATGTCATATAGAAACACATTTTCCTTTGGAATTTAATCAAGAAACAAGCAATAAACAATGAGTAATATCCAGACATCAATGAAGATCAAGGCATCAAATAAAGATAGCCATATCCAAGCGAGCATTCCAATAGCTAGCAGTCTTCATTATCTTCCAATGTATCAGATGAAATATTTCTTGATAAACTTAGAATGAAACATTAGACGTGGGCAATAAAAAATAACAATTAAACACAAAGACAGAGTAGCATATGAATCAAAGAGATCCAAGGTCTTACATCAGATGAAGTCTCAAATGTTGGTATTGGCCAAGTCCTTTAGTACAGGGAATGTTGCCTAGTCCTAAGTCCAAAAACTCAATTCAAGTTCCATGAGTCCAACAAATGCTTTTTGGGTTTTTTATTGTTATTATGTATCTTAAGGTCCTAAGACCACAAACAAAACAAAGGCAAACACACAATATATACAATCACAAGATATGGCTCAAATGAGCAAAATGAAAAGGACTTGAAACATAAACAAGTTATATAAAACATAAATGGAAGATGAATGGTAAATGACTAAAATTTAAATTGCATAAAGTAAATGACTTGAAAGTAAAAACATAATTAATAAGAGTTAGTCAATGGTTAGTCAAATGTTAGTGGTGAATTTTAATTGATTAAGTCATTCTCTGGAGAACAGACAACCATTCATTCACAAGTATGAATCCTTAAACCAAGATATCTTCCATGAGAATGGCTCCAACTTGGATAATTCAACAAGTATTCCACTAGCTCTCATTAAAGGAAAAAAATGTCAAGTTTCCACACAATACCATGAAGAATGAGAGACTTACAATCTCACTTACTATAATGCTATGCTTTGAGGGTCAAATTTAGCTATATGTTAAGCAATTGTAATTGTACTTATGTAGAAGTCACAACTATCTAAGGTCGGGCAATAAAAACATAGGTGTTAATGCATGTTAGAGATTTGGTACAAAGAACCAAACTCCTAAAACATACCACACACTAAAAAAATTGGAAGGACCTATCTCAGTCAGACTTGTATTGATTCATCTGACACAAGGTCATTGATGAATCAATTAGCATTTAGACATTAGAGATTTCATTGGTCAAATGAGGCAATGGGGAAGAATAGGGATGAAGATGAAGAGGGAATGGGAAATAGAAACACAAATTAATCATGAGAGGAATTTTATATAATCAATATCATTCATTCTTTTGGGGAGATGAAATGTACATTTCATCAATCCCCTAAATCCAATGGTTTTGATCAAACAAAAGTAAAATCAACCATGACCAAGGCCCAAATAGAAAGTCAAACATCACAAACCATAAAAATGGCTCAATATAATTTTTAAACATTTAATGAATTAAAATGCATTTTAATTTGGTCAAAACCTCAAATCCATTCAAAACACCAAATAAATGGCCAAGGGATTTATCCTAGGTCAAACAAGGTCAAATGACCTTAGACAAAAAAAATCACAATTTTTGGAAAGTCAGAAGCATTTTTAAATAATTAAAAATATGCATAAAAATATTTAATTCATGAAAAATAGCAAAATTAATCCAGAAAATAATTTTGTTTCATAAATGGAAGATAAAAATATTTAAAGATTTTTGGTGAAAGTCCCATACTTTTTGGATTAAAAATGAAATTTCTATGAATTAAATAAAATAAGTGAATTAAATGGAAAAACAAAAAATACAAAAAAAACAAGGCCCATCAGACCTCCCTCATTAATTGAGGTGGCAGATCTGATGGCAAAGCACTCGCGTTCCACCAAAGACCTGAGTCAATGCGCCAGACAAATGGTAATAAGAACCAAGGGCTAAGATTAAAACATTTTAAAAGGATCAGATGGTTTGAAAGGTGCCAACGCACCATCAGAGCCCTAGCTCTGGTCATCTTCTCCGATGGACCTCACCGGACTGGTCCACCACAAACCATCATAAAAATGAAAAGTAAGGATATGGTTTTAAAGTAAAAATGCTCAGGAGCTCGAATCTGACCTCCATTTCATCCAATTCCAAGTATATTGAATGATACATGGATTTGAAAATTGTGGTTCATGGTCTGAGTTGCTTCGATTTAACCTCAAAGCAACTTAATCTTGTTGCCTACATTGGTAAGACTTCAGCCAACCAAAAATTAAAGAGAATAGTGAAGAATTGAGAGAGAATCGAAGGCTCAAAGCTTCTAAAAAACCACCTTCGGGTAGCATTCATCTGGCTTGGTCTTACTTCCAATTGGCTTTGGCTCGACTCTAAAAGCTTGCAGGAAGTGAAATGGATCAAAGAGAGGCTTGGATTCTTGGAGTTTCAATCTCAAAATAGAAGGAGATTTGAAACTCGATTTCAAGTGAAATATTCAAGTTTATCCTTTAATGGGGGTTAGGGAAGCCATAGTTCAAAGCTTGGGCAAGTAGGGATCCTCATTCTGATCATATTGGTCATGTATATATAACCTAGCAAGTTTCTTTTCACACACTTTGAAATTTTTCCAATTTTAGCAACTTTGGTGCATGGATGCATGGGAAATCATTTGGGCCCAATTCATGATGTGATCATATTACAATTCGTGCACAATGGATCCTGCAGCATTAACATGTAAGCATGCAAAAGAAAATGGACAATTAAATTCAAATCTTGCAAAAACAAACCTATGAAAGGAACCAGGCGGAAGTCCATCAAATCTTGTCCAAATGAAGTGATCTTGGACTTTTTGGAAAGGTGACATCAAGGGAAACGACTTTGATGTTTAACACTTATTTATTTTGATCTTTTATCATGATGAATTTTGAGGTGGAAGTTTGAAAAACCAAACATATTTGAAAAATTTCTAAGTACCAAGTTAAATGACCACTTCTTCCACCTTAAATAACTTTTGCTATGACCTCTAAATGGAAAAAATTCCTTCATCAAAGTTGTAGCTCTTTCATCTCTATTAACTTTGGTCGCAAATTTGACATCATTTTGATTTGGAATGAGGGAGTTATGCATTTTAGAAGTTGAGGCAAATTGCTTGTTCAATGATGATGACCCAAAATGACCTATAATGTTTCCTCTTGGCACATGCCCTTGCAAGTTGAATTTGAATTTTATCAAAGAATAAAAGTTGGAGAAGACATATTGAAATTGATAATTAAACTTGGATGGCCTTCATATCATAAGAATTGAGAAAGTGATGGTCCTTGGAAGTTGACCTCCTAACTAGGGTACAAACAAAATGACTTATAATCTTTCACCATAAAAATGACTTTCCAAGAAAAACCAGCTCTTGATGTAAACATGAAAGTTGTTTGGAATGTCATAACGAGTAAATGTGATCTTGGAATCATTTTCATATGACAAAAATCATAGGAGATAGGGTCTAGGGAACCCCATTTTTAACTAGTTGACTTTCTCTAGTCAACCTTTTTGAACCAACTTGTAAACTTGAAGTTCTCTTGATCTTTTGGACTCATGGACGATAATATATGAATAATATGATGTATAATTAAGCATCCCTTGATATATTGGACCAATTTTTGAAGAAACTTGATGAAGAAGCCAAACAAGATACCCAAATGAATTAGGGTTTCCAATGCAAACTAGCTTCACTTAATGAATTGTTGATCCAAATGATAAATGAAGAACATGGGGACCCATATATGATATCTAGAACCATTGTGAACTATATATTGATTGATATCCTTGCACTGAGGGTCTCAAACCTTGGTTGTGAGCTTGATAGGGTATTGATGGATGCACACACTACCTATAAAAGAAACAAAGTTATACATAAACATATTTTTGGTATTTTGGTTAGTAAACAAAGAAAAAATAAAGTATTATACAATCAAATGTGCTAGGTGATCTCTCCCAATGCAAACCCAATAGATAAGGGGTAAGGAAGATACCAAGGTATGATCCCAAAGCCAATGCAAATGATGAGATAATGTGAGGGATCTTATGGTCAAAATTGGGGTCTTACAGCTTCCCATATTTAAGGACATTCTAACTGAGGATGTGAAGGTTAAAATATTCGTATCGACTCAGTAGAATGAACTTAAATAAAAACATCAAGAAACAAATTTTGGTCCCTAAGAGACCTCATGATGCATATCATATGAATGTTAAAATAATCTTTGTGGGGAATATATTGCCACAAGGGAAAAGATTTCGGAGAGACTGAAAGTCCAAAGGAGCATAATGCATTCCGTAAGGAAAACCTACTGAGGAGACAAAGACTCTAGGGAATAAAAGGTTATACGTAGGACATGCTATGACTTGAAGACTTCTTGAGACGCGAGGGGTTTTCCATGAAAATAAATCAATTGAAGGACTCGGTCTGGGGATAAAGTTATCTGTAGGGGATGAGAATATATCAGAACAAAGCTGAAATACTCAAACCAAACAAGGGATTGGTGACTTCACTGAGGAAATACGCGCTCAAACTCAACTGGGGAAGAATGAAGTTCAACATAAGAGTAAAGGGGATATATTATCTACTATCGGTTACTGGGTAAGAAGATCAATACACTCGAACATAGGGACATCCGTTACCGGTTAGGGTAAACATATCAAGGATGACTCGCTGAGGAAAAAGAGGTGTATTCATTACCGGTTACTGGGTAAGAATAACCTACTGGGAAGAAAATATCAAATAGGATTTACAACTATCGGTTACTGGGAAGAAGACCAAAGAGAGAGTATCCGTCATTGGTTAAAGTGAACATATCAAGGATAAACTCAAAGGAAGAATATTTATCATCGGTTAAGATGAACATATCAAGGATAGACAACCTGGGGAATGAGGAAGAAAATCCTTTACCTGTTAGGGTAAACGTATCAAGGATAAACTGTCAGAGAGAAAGAAGAATTATATTTACGAATTACTGGGTAGAATACCAAAGAGAGAATATACGTCACCGATTAGGATGAACGTATAAAGGATAGACTCATCGGGGGAAAGTAGGAATTACATTTGCCGGTTACTGGGCAGAATACCAAAGATAGAGAAAACCTGTCACTAGTTAAAGTGAACATATCAAGGATAGACTCAGCAAGGGAAAAATAGGATTTATAACTACCAGTTACTGGACAGAATATCACAAAGAAGAGAAAATTCGTCACCAGTTAAAGTGAATATATCAAGGATAGACTCTATGGGAAATCAAGGTAGGGATTACAACTACCTTTTTACTGGGAAGAAAACCAAAAAGGAAGAATATCTATCACTGGTTAGGATGAACATATAAAGGATAGACTTACCGGGGAAACATGAAAACGAATCCGCTAGGGGGAAACAAAGGAAGTAGATTACATTTTACCAGGTATTGGGTAAAGGTAATGTACTCAACATCAAGATAAATAATACCAGTTACTGGGTAATAGACTCTCGGATACTAAAAGATCTATCTAGGTAAGACCTAGAAAGAAACAGTCAAACAAAGACTCAACCCAATGAGGATACAACTCAAGGGGAGTGGCTCTATCCAGATAATAAACTGGGGAGGAAACTAAAATAATCATCATCCACGAGGAAATAACTCAGTGGGGAATAAGAAAGGATAAACCATTTCTTCTTAAAGGGCTAACACTCTATAATTGAAGGAGGACGGACACACCAAATCTGCATGGGGAAAAATATCACCAAAGTAGGGGATCAGAAGAAAAATTAATGCGATAAAATGCAATAATGAAATATCTGATGATGTGTTATATGCATGAACATGTATGTATGTGATTATGATTATGCTGACAAAATGACACAAAGGATACAAATAACGAAGATTTGAATCATCACTATACAACACTCGGCTAATCTCAACAAGATGGAAACACCAACTGGAGAATCTACTAGGGATGAAAATAAATCATCTAGTTCCGAATCAAATATGGCTGGGGAAGACACGGAGAACATGCTCCCAATCAATCATGGAAAACTCCATGGGGGGAAGAGAGCACTGCTGAAGGATGAACAACCAAACATGTCGAGGATAGAGAAGGATTTGCTAAAGATCTAAAAAAGTCAACGCTGTGAGGAATTTTAAGTAAGGACCATGTCAAATGGGAGACAACCTTGCAGGGGACATAAAAATCAATACTACTCAGAACTAATCACTACCGGGAATGAGGGAACTTCCATCAGAAGACAAACTCCGCCAGGGAATACAAGAGATAAAATTCTGAATGGGGATTTGAGCAAATTTTTGGGGATGTCGGGACTTGTAAAAATCAAAGATCATCACCGTTCTCAATAATCATCAAATTCTTCTTGGAAATTGTGAAATAACCCAATTCCAAAGCAAAGATAACTGGATCTGACTCACACGGGGGAGAAACTGTCGTGGTTATACAACATAAGAAAATGCAAACGGGGATCTGGAGACCAAATAAAAGTTCTGAGATGTCCAGGGTCAAATTACAAACTGGGGGATGCAAAACATGAACACCTCAGTTGTGGAAGATGAATTGCAAAGGGGACCAATCATCAGCTCAATCGGGGATAATAGGTCACTTGGGGAGTAACTTCTTAACCATCTCGGGAACAGACGATGAACTGTTGAGGAGGAAAAATTTACAGAACTAACTGCTTGGGGAAGACAACAATACTTCACACTTCAAGCCTTACCTATTCTTAGATTATTGTTGACATTCCTTACCAAAATCGATTATTCTTAAAGTGCATGTTTTTATTATTTTAAGCAAAATAATTATTCATTGATTTATTTCAAAATTATCACCATAAAAATTCAATTTTATTTAACAGAAGTAAATAAGAATAGAAATAATTGGATAAAAGCTTAACTTTATTTAATGGAATGGTAGTTCGCAAATGGCGAGACTCCATGGATATTTACAAAATTTGAGAAATGGTAATTTACATGGAAAAGGGCTAAATTGAATACAATGATCACTACTCTCTCTACCAACTTTGAAATCCTTTGTGCTCTTGTCTTCGGTTGAGAATGAAGAATCATAACCAAATGAATATTCAAAACTTCTTCAAAGGTTATGATCAGCCGGATGCAGTTACTTGCCATAATCCCTAACTTTTGCCTAGATTGCCCCAAGGTGGGGTACTCAATCTACCGGGATAATTTTCTATTTTATGTCTCTAACTTTTTCCTGGATCGCCCTTTCAAGTTTTCAATCCACCGAGACGCTCATTTTTGCCTAAGCCTCCCTTTCGAGTTTTCAACTTAGCAAGTTGTTCTTTTATTATTTTAGGCTAAGTATTTCTTGACTGCATCGGCATTCACATGACGCGTGAACTCTTCATCATCCATACTTGTAAGAATAAATTCACCGCCTGAAAAGGCTCTCTTCACAACATATTGGCCTTCATAATTAAGAGTCTATTTGTCCCTAGCATCAGGTTTGAAAGATAGAATCTTCTTGAACACACGAGGCTTAACCTTCTTATCAAATTCTTTCTTCATTCTCTGCTGATATAACTAACCATGATACATGGCAATCGATCTCTTTTCTTCAATCAAATTCAAGTGATCGTTTCTGGTCTGACATCATTCAGCTTCGGTAAACTTGGCTTCCATCAAAACACGCAATAATGGGATCTCAACCTCCACGGGGAGTATAACTTCCTTGCCATAAACAAGAGAGAAAGGGGTTTCCCCTGTTGAAGTACGAATGGATGTACGGTACCCATGTAGAGAAAATGGGAACATCTCATGCCAATCTTTGTACGTCACAACCATCTTTTGAATAATCTTCTTAATGTTCTTATTTGCAGCTTCAACAACACCATTCATCTTAAGTATGTAGAGAGAAGAATTATGATGTGCAATTTTGAAGTCTTTAGTTTCCACCATGTTATTGTTCAAGTTCAACCCATTATCAGTAATGATCTTACTTGGCACACCATACCAACATATGATTTGATTCTTGATAAACCTTACAACAACTTGCTTGGTTACATTTGCATATGACGTCTCTTCAACCAACTTTGCGAAGTAGTCAATAACCACCAGAATGAAACGATATCCGTTTGATGCTTCAGGCACAATCATGCCAATCATATGAATTCCTCACATGGAGAAGGGCCATGGTGAGGAAATGACATTCAACAGTGTTGGAGGAACATGAATCTTATCTGCATAAATTTGACACTTGTGGCACTTCTTCACAAACTTGCAGCAGTCAGATTCCATTGTCATCCAATAGTAACCTGCTCTCAACATCTTCTTTGCCATAACATGTCCATTGGAATGAGTACCAAAGGAACCTTTATGGACTTCAGTCATCAATAAGTCTGCTTCGTGTCTATCCACGTATCTGAGCAAAACCGTTTTGAAGTTTCTCTTGTAAAGCACATCACCATTCAGGTAGAAGTTGCCAACTAATCTTCTCAAAGTCTTCTTATCTTTCAAAGTTGTCCCGGGCGAGTAAATCTGACTTTGGAGGAAACATTTGATATCAAAATACTGTGGCTTTTCATCTTTGACTTCTTTAACAGCAAATACATGAGCTAGCCTTTCAAGATGCATCATAGTCAAATTAGGAACTTCATTCCAAAAACTCACCACAATCATTGAAGCCAATGTTGCAAGGGCATCTGTCATCCGATTTTCATCTCGAGGGATATGATGAAACTCAACCTTTGTAAAGAAATTTGAAATCCTCCTCGCGTAATCTCTATATGGTATCAAACTGGGTTGATTCGCCTCCCATTCACCTTTGATTTGGTTCACAATCAAAGTTGAATCTCTATAGATGTCAAGATATTTGATTCTAAGATCAATGGCCTCTTTAAGCCCCATAATGCAAGCTTCATACTCATCCATATTGTTTGTACATTTGAAGGTCAATCTAGTTGTTAATGGAAAATGAGTGCCTTAAGGAGTAATAATCACTTCCCCAATGCCATTACCATATGAATTAACAACTCCCTCAAATACCATGCCCCAACGGGAACCAGGCTTTGGCCCTTCTTCAAGCAATGATTCATCACAATCTTTCATCTTAAAGTACAAAATCTTTTCGCTAGGAAAATCATACTGCACTAACTGATAATCTTCAATCGGTTGGTGAGCTAAATGGTCAGGCAAGACACTATCTTTGATAGCTTTTTGAGATAAGTATTCAATATCATACTTGGATAGCAACATCTGCCAGCGGGCAATCCTCCCAGTTAAAGAAGGCTTCTCAAAAATGTACTTGATTGGATCCATTTTGGATATCAACCAAGTAGTATGGTTCAACATATATTGGCGCAGACGCTTAGCATCCCAACCATTGTATAACATGTCTTCTCAAGCATAGAATACTGAGTCTCACAGTCGGTGAATTTCTTACTGAGGTAGTAAATTTCATATTCTTTCTTTCCGGATTCACCTTGCTGACCAAGAACACATCCCATACTCTCATCCAGCACAGTCAAATACATGATCAATATTCTTCCTTCAATAGGTGGAGACAGAATCGGAGGCTCAAGCAAATACTCCCTGATATAGTCAAAAGCTTTTTGTCAATCCTCAGTCCAATTAAAAGCCTGATCTTTCCGAAGAAGCTTGAATATAGGCGCATATGTGGCAGTCATATACGATATAAATCTTGAGATATAATTCAAGCGGCCGAGAAAATCTCTGACTTGCTTCTCAGTTTTGGGCGCATGCATTTCTTGTATTACTTTGACCTTGGCAGGATCAACTTCAATACCCTTCTCACTGACAATAAAGCCCAACAACTTACCAGAACGAACACCAAAAGTACACTTATTGGGATTCAAGCGGAGTTTATACTTTCTCAAATGCTGGAATAACTTCAACAAATTCTCAACATGCTCTTCTTCATCACTTGATTTAGCAATCATATCATCAACATAAACCTCAATCTCTTTATGCATCATATCATGAAAATGAGTGGTCATAGCTCTCTGGTATGTTGCACCAACATTCTTTAAATCGAAAGGCATCACTCTATAACAGAATGTTCCCCAGGGTGTAATGAATGTGGTATTCTCCATATCTTCCGGAGCCATCTTGATTTGATTATAACCGGAAAATCCGTCCATAAATGAAAAGACTTTGAATTTAGTTGTATTGTTTACCAACGTATCAATGTGTGGCAGAGGAAAATCATCTTTCAGACTGGCTTTATTCAAATCTCTGTAATCAACACACATGCAGACTTTTCCATCTTTCTTCGAAACAGGCATAATATTGGCCACACACTGCAGATCTTCAGAGGTAACAAGAAAACCAATGTCAATCTGCTTCTGCACTTCCTCCTTGATTTTTACTGCCATATCAGGATGAGTTCTTCTCAATTTCTGCTTTACTGGCGGGCATTCTGGCTTCAAAGAAAATCTATGCTCCACAATCTCAGAATCCAAACCAGGCATGTCTTAATAGGACCAAGCAAACACATCTGAATACTCTCGGAGAAGATCAACAAACCCCTTCTTAGCTTCTGAACACAATTGAGACCCAATCTTGACTTCCTTCCCATCATCATCGGAACCCAAGTTGACTAATTCAGTCTGCTCTTCTAACGACAAAATGGCTTTCTTCTCGTGCTCAAGCAAACGGGATAACTCGTCAGATACTTCTTCATTATCATTCTCTTCCTTAGCTTCAAACACAAGGAAATCAAAGTTTGGAGAGGGAGTAAGATCATTATATTCAATGGGTTTGAGAATCAACCTGCATAATGATTTGATATTTTGATTTTATAGAAGTGTAGTGCGAACAAATGTTATGCAGATGGAAATATTATTATTTATTTATGTTTTTTTGTGATTATCATTTTCAGAAAAAGCGAAAAGTAAAAATAAAACATCATAGATGTGGATGAATAAAATTGTATTTTATTGATGATAATAAGGAAATTATTGACGATGTTCACTTCTCCCTTAGGCATAGGAGAAATATTTTTCTCAAAAATAATAAAAAAAAATACTTAGCACGGTGAATGACAATAGGAACATCAACAAAAACCCAACCCAATTGTTGCAAGTTTGGCCATGCGTCACGAAGTTTTCACAAACTTCATCTTCATCACCACTGTCATCAATAATTGTAGCTGAGTGTTGATCATTCTCATGAATGAACCATCCACTACAAAAAATTGGTTGTAAAACCTTGACATTGGCGTTGAATGGCCCTGGTTGAAATCTGAGTCCTGCCCTGTTCTTGTTCTCAGCGACTTCCATAACATGGCCCCACTTATCAATGTTGCCAGCCTTAATAGCCTCCTGTGCATCCTTTAAAGAAGACATGGGTGCACCAACTTTCTTTAGTTCATTAGAAATGGACAAAGCTTGGAACATCGTTCTAACTTCTTCCTCAGCATCAACGTAAGTGAAAGATGACAAATGGCTCACCAATAATGACTTATCTCCACCAACAACGACAAGTTTTTCGTTCTTCACAAATTTCAGCTTTTGGTGTATAGTAGACGTCACAATGCCAACTTCATGAATCCATGGCCTCCCTAACAAGCAGCTATAGGTCGGGTGGATATCCATTACCTGGAACGTAATTTGGAAATCACTCAGACTTATCTTCACTGAAAGGTCCACTTCTCCAATAATAGTTTTACGAGAACCGTCGAACGCTTTAACAACTACATCGTTGTACCTCATCGGGGCGCCTTGATAGGAAAGTATTGACAGAGTTGACTTTGGCAATACATTCAATGATGAACATGTTGTCGCATCACGCGAAAAACCGGCGGGAAAACAAGAACAACAGAGTCGCCACCGTGCGTTATTTATCCCAAAAGAGGGAAAGGAAACGCTCAGAGTAAACCTGGAAAAAGCATGGTCTCGCGACCAAAGAGAATGGGATCGGGAGTCGGTTATGCGAAGGGAAGGTATTAGCACCCCTACGCATCCGTCGTACTCGACGGGATCCACGCACAATAGGAAGGAAAATGGTTGCTAAAATGCTGCTCACACACACACACTGACTGAAAGAGACACAGAAAACAGACAAGACTGACTCGACAAGATACCGCATCCTGGGCCTACTTAGTCTATCAGGCATAGACATCAGAGTCAAAGTAGTTCGGACTGGGGAAAACACATGCTCGCTAGGATGTCGCATCCTATGCATACGTATATTCTTGGACGAAGAAGAATCAGAGCATTCGTAGCTCGGCTGACACGCACACAAACAAACACAGGCAAAGGCAAATGTGGAGCCTGAATGCCAATCGCTGGACTTACATCAGCATCCGAACCAACAGACGCACACAGGAAACCAACTGCCAATCGCTGGACTTACGTCGGACTCCAACCAGAAAAGGAGAAACAAACTCACACAAACAAAACAAAAAGGGCGCCCGGAGAGATCAGCTCATCTCCTGCCTACGTACCTCATCTGGTATGAGGATCAGGGCGACGTAGTTCCCCTACGAAGGGAAAAAGGACTAGCCTAACCAGATAACAGAGGGAGACACAACTAGGGAGACTACGACTCGAGCCTAGATGTTATCATGCAAATCATCCCTAAGTTAAGGTTTCTAGCTAACTTGCACAGGAAGCAAGCCTATCCTAAACATGACTTGCACAGGAAGCAAGCCACACCGAACTTGCACAGGAAGCAAGCCTAAACTAAACCTAACTTGCACAGGAAGCAAGTCTAAACTAAACCTAACTTGCACAGGAAGCAAGTCAAACAAACACACAAGCACAAGTAACACACACTATATGCAAGCAATGGGCTCAAACAAGGTTAGGTTTTAGTCGAGGGGTCATATCAACCTCAACAAACAAACCACTAGAACTGGGTAGTGTTAGCTCTTAACCTTGCCATTGAGGGGCTAAGGTGAAGCAGATGAAAGGTGAGTGAAGATAAGACTTCACAGCTCTTATCCCTGGCCTGGGAGAGCTTAAGACAAGAATGTGTGGGTTCAGAAAGTGGGAACCCTTCTACACATTTGAAACTGACTCAACTGTACTATTGTACAAGATCTTGGGTTTGTATCTGTAATGCATCAACACAGTGGTGTGAGCAAAGCAGATGACACACAGAATAGCAGGGGATAGGTTGCATATCCCTTGGGTTCTGCCAATTGCCTCTTCACTTAGGAGGTCTTTGACTCTATACAAGGACAAATGTAAACAGTCACAAACATTGCCTCTTAAGGAGGACTTCAGACAGTTGCCTGGCCAAGTAACAGGCCAGGTCTTCCAGACTACATGAAGATGAGAAATTATACCTCAATGCAAATTGCTATTAAGCAAAGCAAAGCAAAGTTCACAAGGAACTAAAAGCAACTAAAGTACCTGAAATCAGTCAAGCACAGTTAGTATATAAGTCAAAGTTAAATCAGAATGAAACAAAGGTTAACAGTCAACACAAGCAGATAAATGTGCAATGCACAAGGTTCAAGGCATGTGAGCCAAGCAACCTACAAAACAAATAGATTAGTAATGATAAACAAGAACACTCAATCAATTTGTATTGGTCTCATTGGGTAATTGTTGCTTAACCTGAAAAAATGAGCTCAAACATGAGTAACAGGACCACTAGGACCAGCCTAGGGTCAAAAGGGGATAAGAAAGTCAAAACAGCAAATGAAATCCAATCAAAATCATATTCAAACAATCAAGAAACAAACTCAATTGGGTTCACATTCATATCAATCATCATCATCATTTTATAAGCAAAAGAAGTCAAAGCATGGCATATGGAAGCTCATAGAAGTCAACAGCAAGACTCAACTCAAAACCAATCATAAACATTTCAGAAAATCATCAAATAATTCATGATCAATCAAAATCCATAACATGACATGCATATCAAATTTCAGCTCATTTGGACAAGTGGAAGTTGGTCAATGAAAATCAGAAAGGCAAGGCAAGTTTAAGCATGCTCAAAGAAGTCAACCAAACATACACCAACTTGAATAAATCATAAATCAGTGATAACATATGAGAAATGAATGGGACTAACACCATGACAAAGCTTAAGATGTCTACTAATCACATGTAGAATTTCATGTTCATCCAATTAAGTATGAGAATTTCACAAACAACATGTGTCACCAAAAGTCAACATATGACTAAACAGGGGAGAAAATCCCAAATAAATAGGAAATGCCACAAATAATTCCAAGAAAAATTACATGTAAACTAGACATACATAAGTGAATTCATGCAAAAATTCAAAGCAATTTGAGGTCAAGAAGCATGGTAAAGAAAATCATGAAGTTGCACATCAATGGGGTGACACAAATTGTCACACCCTAATTCAAAAAATCATAACTCACAAACCAGAAATGATAAATTCACAAACTCTATACCTAAATCACCATGAATGTGTCTAGTTTAAGCACAAAAAATTTCAAAGGCGTTGGATAAAGTATCATCATTTCACAAATGTTTTGGCAAGGTGTACAAAATATGAGCACATGTCACAAACCCTAGCACCATTTAAAAACCAATCATGCCAAAAACCAGGAAAAATCATGATAAATAAGTAGAGATTGAGATGAACAAAATGCAAAAAGTCTCATGAATTTTCGATTAACAATGGTTGACTTATGATTTTTGTAAGTTGTGTAACAAAATGAAATAAATATTGCAATAACAATTGAAATAACATGACTTAATGAGGTGATGTGGCACGGAAATGGCACTTTAGTAAATATTGGGAAACATTAGTGAAATGCAGCGTATGGGACAAAAGAAAGCTGCATTTTGATTGGCCCAGGCAATGGAATAGTGCCTTTCCCATGCAAAGCTAAACAAAACGCGAAAATCTGGAAATGGCTAGGGTTCTTGTGTACAGTACAACATTCATCTTCATCATCCAACTCGTGCAAATTCAACTTGCCCAGAAAATGAAATTAAACATGCCAATCGACACATCTAAGCATGAACAACACAAATCCAACCACAATTTCCAATGAATCGAGCTAATCAACATGAATCATGCAAAACATATTTCAACATCAATCTTTAAATCAGCATAACTTTCAGAATAGCCAACCATTTTCAATGATTTAAGTTTCAAAATGACCAGCACAACAAGACCTAGCTAAAGCATAGCATGGTTTGGAAAAATGAGAGGTTCGAAATCTTACCAAGATTGAAGAACAGTTGAGCTACAATGGTTGTTTGGCCTCCAATGATCGAAACAGATGCTCCTTGTAGTTGGTATTGATGAATGGTTGGAGAAGTTCAGCTCAGCAAAGCTTGGAATGACCTCAAACCAAATCTGCCATGGATGTGTTCTTTGGTGAAACAGAGGTTGCAATGCTTTACAGTTGGGAAACCAGCCTTGAAATGAGCTCAAAATGATGGTATGTGATGAAGTATTCAAACCCTAGCTCGAGACCTTTGCCAATTTTCAGTAAAGTCTCAAAAATGAAAAATGAGAAATTGAGAGAACAAGAGTTTTTTTTGGTTTAGAATGTTGGCTGCTAGGGCTTCTGCAGAAAGAAAATGTGATATATGTATGCTGTTTAAGTTTGCTAAGCATGATTAAGTTCTGTGGTAATCCAAATTTGGTTAAATGAAGCTTTTGGACCATTTTGCTAAAAATCCACCAATTTACATGGAGGTGCATGAAAGTGCACGAAATTGGGCTTCCAACAAAGTCTAAATATGATATCTGAACTATTCCAATTGGTAAAAGTGATTGAAAATGGTTATTTTGAAAAGTCAATTTTTCACTTCACTTAAAATAATTCAAGTTACTTCCAAAAGTTCCATTTTGATTGGTGATGTTTTGGTGAATGGTGATGACAAATTTGGAAAGAGGGCATCAAATGTGACTTGTTGCAAAAAACCCCACCCAATTTGGCCAAATGGTTTGAGAGATATGGCCTTCTGAAGTTCAAAATTTTTTGAGAATGAATTGATCATAACTTGCCAACCATACATGGGAATTGAGTGTTCTTGGACTTTTTGGAAATGGGAGAACAAGATCTTCAACTTTCATGTTGGGCAAAAATTCATTTGAAGCTTGTATCATGATGTAATTTTGAGGATCAAGACTTTCCATTTTTGGCAAATTCCAATTATAGGTCAACTTTCTATTTTTGGAAATTTCTTGTCTGGCTTCAAATTCTTCCATGATGATGTTTGACATGTTATATGAGGCCTATATGGACATGAAGGAACCCTCTCAAACCAATTCCCACCATCAAATCACTGATTAAATGCACAGTTGACCAACAGTTGACTTTCTAGGGTTTTTGGTAGACTGCACATTGACTGATGACTTCTGAGCATCCAATCCTTGATCAAAACACTCCAAAAGGACCCCTAGGTCATGTGAACATGTTGGACCAACCCTAGGGCCTTGTCTCAATGGAAAATGCACTTGCTTGCTTGACTGACTGATCTCCTGACCAGTTTGACCTAATTCTTCTGAATGGCTTGCACTTGGGCAAAAGGGACAATGCAATGTTATGCAGTGGACCATGTTAATGCTATGACCTAATATGAGAATGTATGTACAAAAGGTAGGTGCAAATTTGAGGTGCTACAGCTGCCCCTATTCAATCAGCTGGGAACCCGAACGGATGATAGCAACGGCTGTCAGACTTTCAGGGTAAATAGGGATTGAATACCAAGAACCGTAGAAATTTGCACACTGCTGGGGAATTATACAAGAAAAACCACGTCATTTACCGATGACTGCTACAAGTGACAACTTCAGAAAAACAAAACCATTTACCGATGGTTAGAAACTGGAAACTTGATATTTACCGATATCAACTTCAGCGAGACCATTTACCGATGGCTGCTGGGGAACAACTTCAGAAAAGCGAAACCATTTACCGATGGTTAAAAACTGGAAACTTGATATTTACCGATATCAACTTCAGCGAGACCATTTACCGATGGCTGCTGGGAAACAACTTCAGAAAAGCGAAACCATTTACCGATGGTTAAAAACTGGAAACTTGATATTTACCGATATCAACTTCAGCGAGACCATTTACCGATGGCTGCTGGGAAACAACTTCAGAAAAGCGAAACCATTTACCGATGGTTAAAAACTGGAAACTTGATATTTACCGATATCAACTTCAGCGAGACCATTTACCGATGGCTGCTGGGAAACAACTTCAGAAAAGCGAAACCATTTACCGATGGTTAAAAACTGGAAACTTGATATTTACCGATATCAACTTCAACAAGACCATTTACCGATGGTTAGAAATTGGAAACTTGATATTTACCGATATCAACTTCAGCGAGACCATTTACCGATGGTTGCTGGGAAACAACTTGATGTAAAAGGCAGCAAGACCATTTACCGATGGTGGCTGCAACTGGGGATCCGATATTTACCGATATCGAAGAAAACGGGGCCATTTACCGATGGCGGATAAAACTGGGCCTTCAATATTTACCGATATCGAAGCAAACGGGGCCATTTACCGATGGCGTCTCCACTTGGGGAGGAACAAAATCTTTGTAATGGAATCAGACAAGACGTTTACCGACGACTTCTAGGGATCTTGATTTTATCAACAAGAAAGTAGTGCACGACCAGACATTTACCGATGACTGGGATGAGACTCGATGTTTACCGACATCGAAAAATGATGTTGACCGACATCCAAAAACGACCAGACATTTACCGATGACTGGGGAAAAATTTACTGGGAAGAGAAAAACAAATATTCACAACCGGAAACCAAATAGGACATTTACTGATGACTCTACTGGGGATTTCTAGCTGGGGATTATCAGATATTTACTGATGACTGAGGAAAAGACTTGATGTTTACCGACATCGAAAGATGATGTTTACTGACATCAAACAATGACGACCAGACTTTTACCGATGACTGGGAGTGAGACTCGATGTTTACCGACACCGAAACAATGGTGTTTACCGACACCAAAAATGACTAGACATTTACTGATGACTGGGGTGAGACTCGATGTTTACCGACACCGAAACAATGGTGTTTACTGACACCAAAAATGACCAGACATTTACTGATGACACAAGAACGACATCTTAGATATGTCAAGGCAAGGCTGATCACTTGCTGGGGGTCTCACTGAGGAGAAACAAGCCTTCTGTCACCAACGGGTGAGGAAATAAACCTCTGTGGGGATATCAATCCTGAATATTGTCAGGAGCAACTGTAGCAGACGTGCTGTGCTGATGTTGAACAACAGGATCCGCCTCTGCCGGAGATACAGTCTGGTTGGGTTAACTCATGAATGCATATGTTTGAATTTTTCTATGGCGTAATGCTCCATATGGAATGGAAATGCTACGCAGTTTGAGGATGCAATGATCACTACATGCAAAATGCAAAATGATGAAAATTCCGCTGGGGAATACACAGGATGACTGTGCTGAGAAACCTTCAACAACTCCGCTGGGGAAGAACAAGGCAACTGCCGGGGAACCATCAATACAACTCCGCTAGGGGAAAACAAGGCAACTCGCTGGGGAGTAATAAAGCAACTTGCTACTGACAAGACCGGCAACTTTGCTGGGGACGGCCCAACCAAACCACAAGTAGGATAAACTCCGCTTGGGGAAATAACTGCTCCGCTGGGGAAGATAAACCAGGCAACTCTTTGGGGATAATACTTGATGGGAGTAACAAGACGACTTTACCGGGGAGTGATAAAGCAACCTCACTGGGGGAAGGCTTAAACCAGCCTCAGGTAGGATAAACTCTGCTTTGGGGAATATCTATTACTCCGCCGGGGACGACCCACGCAATCCACAAGTAGAATAGATTCAAGCTGGGGATGCATACACCGATCTGATACTGAAACCCATCCGATCCACTGGTAGGATGAACTATGCTGGAGAAATATTTCATGAAGCTTGCTCCACTCGGGGAAGACTTGACCAATCCATAGCTAGGATAGAAACTTTGTTCTGGGAAATAAACTGCTGGAGAATGTTCGCAAGTGACGACCTGCGAAACGGAACAACAGATGCCCCAAGGGATATATGGACCAGATACGCTCAAGTGTCCTCAATATTCAAAATAATTTTCAAATGTTTTAATCTTTTGCACGTTATTGTTTAGCCTTCATGTTTTTATATGCAATGTTTATCAAAAATTCGGACGTTTTTGCAAACAAAACAGTAAAAATAAAAACAAGG
This sequence comes from Lathyrus oleraceus, assembly GCF_024323335.1. Classification (NCBI taxonomy): domain Eukaryota; kingdom Viridiplantae; phylum Streptophyta; class Magnoliopsida; order Fabales; family Fabaceae; genus Lathyrus; species Lathyrus oleraceus. The sequence goes on along the minus strand of NC_066583.1, from coordinate 317,153,522 downwards.
GAGCAATTTATCTGAATAACGACTTTTATTGATTGAAAGTGTGCCTGAAAAGGCAAATACATTGGGAAGCAATTCCTAGGAAGAGGTAATTGCGCACAAAAGGAAAATAAACTATCCTAATGGCAATGTGAACAGGGCATCCACTGTTTCCCAACTCTGTTATAACTCATAGATCATCAGTTTTTCTCCCAACTCCTTGCTTTCTGAGAAGACTGAATGGACCGATCACATCTTTCGAGATGGCAGCTGACGAAGCGTGATGGAGTACAGATGACTCAGACTGTAGTCTTCGCTTTAATCCCTCTTTTGGCTGGATCGCCCTTTCGGGTTTTCAATCCACCGGGATACCCATTTTTGCCTAAGCCGCCCTTGCGGGTTTTCGACTTACCGGGTGTACAAATTCTTTTCTTTTTTATCCCTAATTTTTTCCCGAACCTTTTCTTTCTGTTTTTTGGTTCGCCGGGATGCCCTTTTTTGCCTGGACTCTTTTTTTCTTTTTGTCCAACGGGTCAATTTATGCGAAGTATTTTTTGACTACATCCGAGTTAACAGGGGAAGGAAAATCTTCACCATCCATAGTCGTAAGCATCAAGGCTCCACCGGAGAAGACCTTCTTTACAACATACGGACCTTCATAATTAGGAGTCCACTTGCCCCTGTTATCTGTACCGGGAGGAAGGGTCCTCTTTAAAACTAGATCACCAGTCTGAAATGTCCGAGGACGCACTTTCTGATCAAAGGCTCGCTTCATCCTTCTCTGATACAACTGCCCGTGGCACACAGCTGCTAACCGTCTTTCTTCGATAAGGCTCAACTCATTAAACCTTGTCCGAGTCCACTCGGCTTCGTCCAACTTGACATTCAACAATACCCTCAGAGAAGGGATCTCCACTTCAACAGGTAGGACTGCTTCCATACCATACACAAGGGAGTACGGGGTTGCCCCGGTCGACGTACGCACTGAAGTACGGTACCCATGCAAAGCGAAAGGCAACATCTCATGCCAATCCTTGTACGTTACGACCATCTTCTGCACAATCTTCTTAATATTCTTGTTAGCTGCCTCTACAGCACCATTCATCTTCGGTCTGTAAGGAGAAGAGTTGTGATGTTCAATCTTGAAATCTCTGCACAGTTCTTTCATCATCTTGTTGTTGAGATTTGAACCATTGTCAGTGATGATTCTCTCAGGGACTCCATAACGACATATGATTTCTTTCTTGATGAACCGGGCAACCACTTGTTTGGTAACGTTAGCATAAGAAGCTGCTTCTACCCATTTGGTGAAGTAATCAATCGCAACCAAGATGAAGCGATGTCCATTCGAAGCAGTTGGCTCAATCCTCCCAATCATGTCGATGCCCCACATGGCAAACGGCCAAGGCGAGTTCATGACATTCAACGGGCTTGGTGGTACATGCACCTTATCAGCATAAATCTGGCATTTATGGCACTTCCGAGCATACTTGAAGCAATCGGATTCCATAGTCATCCAGTAATAACCGGCTCTCAGCAGTTTCTTCGACATTGCATGACCACCGGCATGTGTACCAAACGAACCTTCGTGCACTTCTTGCATCAACATGTCTGCTTCGTGTCTATCCACGCATCTGAGCAAGACCATGTCAAAGTTCCTTTTATACAGCACATCATCCTGATTCAAATAAAAGCTTCCAGCTAGCCTTCTCAGGGTCTTCTTGTCATTCTTTGACGCACCTTCAGGATACTCTTGAGTCTTGAGGAAGTTCTTGATGTCATAATACCACGGCTTCTCATCAATCGCAACAGACTCGGCTGCAAACACATACGCAGGCCTCTCGAGTCGATTTACCGCAACATGTGGCACATGATTCCACCAATGAACTTTTATCATGGAAGATAAAGTAGCCAAGGCATCAACCATTTGATTCTCATCCCGGGGGATATGATACAACTTCACCTTCTTGAAGAACGTCAGTATTCTTCTGGTGTAATCTCTATACGGAATCAAATGCGGCTGGTTCGTATTCCAATCTCCATTGACCTGATTGATCACTAGAGCTGAATCTCCAAATATGTCAAGAGTCTTGATCCTCAGATCAATGGCTTCTTCTATCCCCATGATACAAGCCTCATACTCAGCTTCATTGTTGGTGACATCAAACGTCAATCTGGCAGAGAAAGGTATATGAGCACCTTTAGGATTGATCAGTACTGCCCCAACACCATTACCGTTCATATTCACAGCCCCATCAAACATCAGTGTCCACTTGTCATCAGGATCCGGTCCTTCCTCAACAAGCGGCTCTTCGCAATCTTTCATCTTCAGATACATGATGTCTTCATCAGGGAATTCAAACATCATAGGCTGATAGTCATCGATTGGTTGCTCAGCAAGGTAGTCTGACAGAATACTACCTTTGATGGCCTTCTGCGACGTATACTGAATGTCATATTCTGTTAAAATCATTTGCCAACGAGCAACGCGCCCGGTGAGAGCCGGCTTCTCAAAGATGTACTTTACTGGATCCATCTTAGAAATCAACAGAGTAGTATGGTTCAACATATACTGCCTTAGTCGGCGAGCAGCCCAGGCCAAAGCACAACAAGTTTTCTCGAGCAGTGAATATCTTGTTTCACAGTCGGTAAACTTTTTGCTCAGGTAGTATATGGCATGCTCTTTTCGACCAGACTCGTCATGCTGTCCCAATACACACCCCATTGAGTTCTCGGTGACTGATAGGTACATTATCAAAGGTCTCCCTGGAACTGGAGGAATCAGGATTGGAGGTTTCTGTAAATACTCTTTAATCTTGTCAAAAGCCTTCTGACAGTCATTATTCCACTTGATCGCCTGATTCTTTCTAAGCAGTTTGAAAATTGGTTCACACGTGGCAGTTAGGTGAGATATGAACCTTGCAATGTAGTTCAACCTCCCTAAAAACCCACGGACTTGCTTTTCCGTTTTTGGTTCAGGCATCTCTTGAATAGCCTTGACTTTAGCTGGATCAACCTCAATCCCTTTTTCACTGACAATGAAGCCTAACAGCTTCCCAGATCTCACCCCAAACGTACACTTGTTCGGATTCAGCCTCAGTTTGAACTTGACCAATCTGTCAAACAACTTCTGTAGATTAACCAGGTGCTCCTCTTCTGTCTGCGACTTCACAATCATATCATCCACGTACACTTCGATCTCTTTGTGCATCATGTCATGAAAGAGAGTCGTCATTGCCCTCTGATAGGTAGCACCAGCATTCTTCAGCCCAAATGGCATCACTTTGTAGCAGAACGTGCCCCAAGGTGTAATGAATGTCGTCTTTTCCATGTCCTCTGGCGCCATCTTGATCTGATTATAGCCCGAGAACCCGTCCATGAAAGAGAACACCGAGGATTGAGCCGTATTATCCACCAATACATCAATGTGAGGTAATGGGAAATCATCTTTCGGACTCGCTCTATTCAAATCCCGGTAGTCGACACACATTCTGACTTTGCCATCCTTCTTCGGCACAGGAACGATGTTGGCTACCCACGGTGGATAACTGGTAACAGCCAGAAAACCTGCATCCCACTGCTTCTGAACCTCTTCCTTGATCTTGACAGCCATATCAGGACTTGTTCTGCGAAGCTTCTGCTTGACCGACGGACACTCTTCTTTAAGGGGTAGTCGATGCACCACAATGTTTGTATCCAACCCAGGCATATCTTGATATGACCAGGCGAATATTTCCACATATTCTCTTAGCATCTCAATCAGCCTCCTCTTGACAGAGTCCTCTAAAGCAGCCCCAATCTTGATCTCTCTTCTGTCGTCCTCAGTACCCAGATTAACAATCTCCAACTCCTCCTGATGAGGTTGGATGACCCTTTCCTCCTGCTTCAGTAGTCTGACCAATTCTGCGGGGAGTTCACAGTCTTCCTCACTCTCCTCTTCAGCTTGGTAGATGGGATTGTTGAAATCATGACGAGGCATAACAGAACTGTTCATAGTGGATGCCAAAAGATCACTTCTGCATGTTTAATGTTTTGTTTTTAGAAAAAGATTTCAATAAAGTCACAAAAAACAAAAACATTGCCATTTTTTTGAAAAAGTGAAAACAAAAATAGAAAGACAAAGATCTCAAAATTTGATTGCAAAACGTCCTTTATTTATGATAATCATTAAAACATGATGAGGCCCTACAATGAACCGCTACGCCTTGGGCAGAGCGTAGGGTTTTCATGCAAAAATGATAAAAACAAAGGAAAATTACTCTGTCTGAAGAGTAACTTGAACCACTTCTTCAGCCGTCCAATTATTGATAGACTCCCCTGGTGCACAAGGGCGGACCCAGATGTCCAAATCACAGTCACTATCGCAGTCTTCACCAGTTGCAAAGACGTCACCATGATTCATCAGCCCAGCGCTGGTAAAGGTGCTCGGACCCACACTCTGCTCTGCTTGGAGAGGCTCATAACCGATACCGAACTTGTCTTCCTTGACAGGCAAGTCTACCATCTTGCCCCAACCCTCAGCTTTGCCAGAATCCACAACTTCCTTGGCTTGCTTGTACGAAGCAATCGAAGCACCTGGCTTCCTCTGATCAGCATAAGCTACCCTCTCAATAGCCACGGTCTCAAATGCCTGGCATAAAGTTTCGTGGATCTCGCCATCTACCTCGACGTACTTGAACGAGGATAGGTGACTCACCAGAATCTCTTCTTCGCCACATACGGTCACAATCTGACCGTTCCAGACATACTTGAGTTTTTGGTGGAGAGTTGACGAGACTGCTCCTGCTGCGTGAATCCATGGACGTCCTAACAAACAGCTATAGGCGGGCTGAATGTCCATCACATAGAAAATGATGTCGAAAACCTCCGGACCTATCTTCACCGGCAAGGTAACTTCACCAAACACAGAACGTTTGGATCCATCAAATGCGCGCACAATAAGGTCACTGGGAGTGAGCACAACTCCCTCAACATCAATCTTCTTCAAAATCTGCTTTGGCAGGACATTCAAGGACGACCCAGTGTCTACCAATACGTGAGACAGAACAGCACCCTTGCACTCCATAGTGATGTGCAAGGCTTTGTTATGATTACGGCCCTCAGGCGTTAAGTCTAGGTCAGTGAAACCTACACCATGCCTGGTGCTCACGTTGGCCAACACACCTTCTAGTTGGTTGACGGAAATCTCTTGCGGTACATATGCCATGTTCAGCATCTTCAACAAAGCATCACGATGTGCCTCAGAGCACAGCAGTAAAGAGAGTATTGAAATTTTGGACGGAGTCTGGTTGAGCTGATCTACGATCTTGTAGTCACTCTTCTTTATGATCTTCATAAATTCCTCCACGTCCTTTTCAAATGAACCCTCAGGCACCTCCTTCTGAGCTGGTTCTTCGTCAACCACAACCTGTTTGCCCTTAGCCCTAGCAGATGCCTCAGCATTGGCATCTCTCAACGGCTGAGGAGCAAACAGTCGTCCATTCCGAGTGAAACCTCCTGGTCCACCAACGTTGTCCACAACGGGACTCATAACCACAGGAGTTTTCACTGGTGCACTGATCGTCACAGGCGCCTGACTTGCTGGCCTCGTCTGATTATCAGCCCTCTGATTGCTGCGGTAAGCGTTATCATACCTCCAAGGAACAGCCCTACTATTCTCAACTGGTCTTCTTTTAGACGCAACGATAGTAGTTGGAGCACGGATGGTCACCGGAGCGGAAATGGTGACTGGAGTACCACTTGCTGCAGGTGCACTTACAACCCCTTGTCCTCGTCCTTCAGCCGGCTTGAAGTAGATGGTGACAGTAGAAACCGACCCATTATCTTTGGCAACCCGACTGAACTGAACACAGCCTTCATCAATCATCTTTTGAATACCAGCCCTCAACTGGTCACAACCATTAGCAGCTTCAACACAGCCCAAACAATCCTCAATACAGCCCGGGTAGACACCCCCCTTCAGCAAACGGCCCTTTACCACTAGTAGAGAAGTCTGAACATCATCAACATTATCCACTAGGTCTTCAGCTTCTCCTTCTTCAATATTGTTCACCCTATGCCCACCATGATGTGGCATAGGATTGTTCACTACATTGGGTACCGGAGCAAAGTTGATCGCCTTGGCATCGATCAAGTCTTGAACCTTGTGCTGCAAAGCCCGGCATCTCTCAGTATGATGGCCTGGTGCCCCAGAATGAAAGTCACAGCGGACGTTCGCATCATACCCAGGCGGCAATACCGTTGGTGGAGCCATGGTACACAACTCCACAAAACCTAATCTGAGCAACTCAGGCAAAAGCTCAGCATACGTCATGGGCAACGGGTCAAATCTTCTATCAGGCTGCAACCTCTGCCTCGGCTGATAAGGACGTTGCTGCTGTTGTTGTTGTTGTTGCGGTTGTTGAACCCTTTGTTGTTGTTGTTGACGAGGCTGTGGTGCAGGAATGATCACTGCAGCAACTGGACGATACTGTTCTCTATTCACAACCCCTCTATACACATTCCCTCGGTGAACAACATTGGTCTCTCCTTCTCTACGGCGAGGTGCCCCAGAGAAAGGTTTCTTCGATGACGAAGAAGAACCCACATCATGAATTCTTCCGGCCTTGATTAAACTTTCGGTTCTCTCGCCACAGATGACGACATCAGAAAAACTTCCGAATGGGCAGCTTCCCATCCGGTCCATATACACACCCTGGAGAGTGCTGATAAACATATCCGTCAACTCCCTTTCCAGCATAGGGGGCTGAACTCTCGCAGCAAGCTCGCGCCATCTCTGGGCGTACTCTTTAAAGCTCTCATTGTTTTTCTGACATAGACTCTGCAGCTGAGTCCGGGTTGGTGCCATATCCATGTTATGTTTATACTGTCTGAGGAATGCTTCACCCAAGTCCCTCCAGCATCTGATCGAATCCCTCTTCAACTCCATGTACCAGTCCAAAGACGCCCCAGATAGGCTGTCTTGGAAAAAATACATCCACATCTTCTCGTCGTCAGTATACGCCGAGATCTTTCGATAGTACGCTTGCACATGAGTGCGAGGACAGGAGGTACCGTTGTATTTGTCAAAGGACGGTGCTTTAAATTTGTGCGGGATTCTCAAGCCTTCAACCAATCCCATATTAGTAACATCAAAACCGAGGGAGTTTTGACATTCCATAGCCCGGATCTTCTCAGCAAGGGCCTCAACTTTACGATCTCTCGCATCATTTCTTCCCAAAATATCTTCATCTTCGCTGAGCAAAGTAAACATATCCTCTTGTCTGTCAACATCGGAATTCGGTTACGGGCCGGAGCATGGATTACCCTGGCATTAGCAGCATCTGGAGCAATTGGTTGACCGTCAACTCGGATACCCCTCAACTCTTCACCTACAACATAGTTGTTGACGGGCACAGCAGCAGCAGGAGTGTCATGGACTGGGTTTCCTTCTGGCAAAGGTGGATTGACTGGTGGCACTGTAGCTTCTTGTCTCTGAACTAGAGCTCGGAGTTCTTCTTGTCCTTGCGCAACCCCTTGCATCATATGTATGAACTGGGCCATGTTAGCCCTCATCTCTGCTAACTCAGCTTGTACTTGATCCATATTCCTTTGATGGTTGAGTCTCGTTGAGTAGCGGTGCGGTCTCTGATCAGCTATCCTGCCTAGGACAGGAACCAAAGTGAGAAGTCGCGTCCCCAAACATATCTGTAATGCAAAGATGATATGTGCATGATATGCGTATGATGCGGATGCTATTTTATCATGAATGATCCCGGAAAGGATATGAGTATGTGAGTTAACTTTTTTTTTCATGCATTATTATTTTTTTGGAAAATAAACATGCTATGATGCAAATGATGCAGCCAAGACTGGCAGGCTGTGCATCTCGGAACACAGGATCGAAGTTTCGGCTCGAACTCTGATTACAACCATCTGAAACCCAAAGTCAATCTGATCAACTGGCATCTGAACCCATTCTGAGGAGCCAAAACACTATCTGAGCGAGTACCCTCAAATTCAGCCCAGGGATCCGAAATAAACGAAACCCTCCGATCAATACCAGGGTCAAACCTCCGGCGTCCAGAAATAACGATCCATAAATCCGACTCAAGATCATCAACACGGCATTACTGGTAGAAACTGTATCTGTAGAGATCAAACCCTCCCCTCGCTGGTAGGTTCTAAGAACAAGAGTTTGTCAGCTTCAGCCCTTCAGTCGAGAATAATACGTTTACCACTGAAGGTTTGGCATTATTACGGGATAAAAGACCTCTGCTGACTCCCCCCAATAGGACATCCTAAAGCAAGTTCCCAGTCTCGGGGTCCTCGGATTGAGCAGCAAGAATGCGCCCACCAGAGCTAACATAATCACGTCTCGGAGGAGAGGCCTCGACTGAGTTCTCGGGAAATGGTCACCAGAGTCGACGATTTCTAAAGGAATATCTATCGTTATGGAACACCTATAGGACAAAATATATCCAACAGAAACCTCGTCTGGAATGTGGGTCTCATGAACGACTTATCATAGCAACATGCCACGCAAGCCTCATGACTATCCACTCAAACACCTATGTGTACACTCAAGCCTGGGTAGTGGGCTTCACACAGAACATCCACCCCAAATCGGAGGAACCAACCTGTACAGAATCCAACATGATGCCAGTATGATGCATGCAAACAGATGTGCAAACAATGAATGCAAACAATAAATAACATGAATGCAATAAATAGCAGCAAACAACGACCAAAACCCTAACCTAGAAAGCGCTAGGAGAGACTCGCTTAGGGAAGATGGACCAGCACAGGTCAATTTCTCTTAGATCCCCAGCAGAGTCGCCAGCTGTCGCATCACGCGAAAAACCGGCGGGAAAACAAGAACAACAGAGCCGCCACCGTGCGTTATTTATCCCAAAAGAGGGAAAGGAAACGCTCAGAGTAAACCTGGAAAAAGCATGGTCTCGCGACCAAAGAGAATGGGATCGGGAGTCGGTTATGCGAAGGGAAGGTATTAGCACCCCTACGCATCCGTCGTACTCGACGGGATCCACGCACAATAGGAAGGAAAATGGTTGCTAAAATGCTGCTCACACACACACACTGGCTGAAAGAGACACAGAAAACAGACAAGACTGACTCGGCAGGATACCGCATCCTGGGCCTACTTAGTCTATCAGGCATAGACATCAGAGTCAAAGTAGTTCGGACTGGGGAAAACACATGCTCGCTAGGATGTCGCATCCTATGCATACGTATCTTCTTGGACGAAGAAGAATCAGAGCATTCGTAGCTCGGCTGACACGCACACAAACAAACACAGGCAAAGGCAAACGTGGAGCCTGAATGCCAATCGCTGGACTTACATCAGCATCTGAACCAACCGACGCACACAGGAAACCAACTGCCAATCGTTGGACTTACGTCGGACTCCAACCAGAAAAGGAGAAACAAACTCACACAAACAAAACAAAAAGGGCGCCCGGAGAGATCAGCTCATCTCCTGCCTACGTACCTCATCTGGTATGAGGATCAGGGCGACGTAGTTCCCCTACGAAGGGAAAAAGGACTAGCCTAACCAGATAACAGAGGGAGACACAACTAGGGAGACTACGACTCGAGCCTAGACGTTATCATGCAAATCATCCCTAAGTTAAGGTTTCTAGCTAACCTGCACAGGAAGCAAGCCTATCCTAAACATGACTTGCACAGGAAGCAAGCCACACCGAACTTGCACAGGAAGCAAGCCTAAACTAAACCTAACTTGCACAGGAAGCAAGTCTAAACTAAACCTAACTTGCACAGGAAGCAAGTCAAACAAACACACAAGCACAAGTAACACACACTATATGCAAGCAATGGGCTCAAACAAGGTTAGGTTTTAGTCGAGGGGTCATATCAACCTCAACAAACAAACCACTAGAACTGGGTAGTGTTAGCTCTTAACCTTGCCATTGAGGGGCTAAGGTGAAGCAGATGAAAGGTGAGTGAAGATAAGACTTCACAGCTCTTATCCCTGGCCTGGGAGAGCTTAAGACAAGAATGTGTGGGTTCAGAAAGTGGGAACCCTTCTACACATTTGAAACTGACTCAACTGTACTATTGTACAAGATCTTGGGTTTGTATCTGTAATGCATCAACACAGTGGTGTGAGCAAAGCAGATGACACACAGAATAGCAGGGGATAGGTTGCATATCCCTTGGGTTCTGCCAATTGCCTCTTCACTTAGGAGGTCTTTGACTCTATACAAGGACAAATGTAAACAGTCACAAACATTGCCTCTTAAGGAGGACTTCAGACAGTTGCCTGGCCAAGTAACAGGCCAGGTCTTCCAGACTACATGAAGATGAGAAATTATACCTCAATGCAAATTGCTATTAAGCAAAGCAGAGCAAAGTTCACAAGGAACTAAAAGCAACTAAAGTACCTGAAATCAGTCAAGCACAGTTAGTATATAAGTCAAAGTTAAATCAGAATGAAACAAAGGTTAACAGTCAACACAAGCAGATAAATGTGCAATGCACAAGGTTCAAGGCATGTGAGCCAAGCAACCTACAAAACAAATAGATTAGTAATGATAAACAAGAACACTCAATCAATTTGTATTGGTCTCATTGGGTAATTGTTGCTTAACCTGAAAAAATGAGCTCAAACATGAGTAACAGGACCACTAGGACCAGCCTAGGGTCAAAAGGGGATAAGAAAGTCAAAACAGCAAATGAAATCCAATCAAAATCATATTCAAACAATCAAGAAACAAACTCAATTGGGTTCACATTCATATCAATCATCATCATCATTTTATAAGCAAAAGAAGTCAAAGCATGGCATATGGAAGCTCATAGAAGTCAACAGCAAGACTCAACTCAAAACCAATCATAAACATTTCAGAAAATCATCAAATAATTCATGATCAATCAAAATCCATAACATGACATGCATATCAAATTTCAGCTCATTTGGACAAGTGGAAGTTGGTCAATGAAAATCAGAAAGGCAAGGCAAGTTTAAGCATGCTCAAAGAAGTCAACCAAACATACACCAACTTGAATAAATCATAAATCAGTGATAACATATGAGAAATGAATGGGACTAACACCATGACAAAGCTTAAGATGTCTACTAATCACATGTAGAATTTCATGTTCATCCAATTAAGTATGAGAATTTCACAAACAACATGTGTCACCAAAAGTCAACATATGACTAAACAGGGGAGAAAATCCCAAATAAATAGGAAATGCCACAAATAATTCCAAGAAAAATCACATGTAAACTAGACATACATAAGTGAATTCATGCAAAAATTCAAAGCAATTTGAGGTCAAGAAGCATGGTAAAGAAAATCATGAAGTTGCACATCAATGGGGTGACACAAATTGTCACACCCTAATTCAAAAAATCATAACTCACAAACCAGAAATGATAAATTCACAAACTCTATACCAAAATCACCATGAATGTGTCTAGTTTAAGCACAAAAAATTTCAAAGGCATTGGATAAAGTATCATCATTTCACAAATGTTTTGGCAAGGTGTACAAAATATGAGCACATGTCACAAACCCTAGCACCATTTAAAAACCAATCATGCCAAAAACCAGGAAAAATCATGATAAATAAGTAGAGACTGATGATGAACAAAATGCAAAAAGTCTCATGAATTTTCGATTAACAATGGTTGACTTATGATTTTTGTAAGTTGTGTAACAAAATGAAATAAATATTGCAATAACAATTGAAATAACATGACTTAATGAGGTGATGTGGCACGGAAATGGCACTTTAGTAAATATTGGGAAACATTAGTGAAACGCAACGTATGGGACAAAAGAAAGCTGCATTCTGATTGGCCCAGGCAATGGAATAGTGCCTTTCCCATGCAAAGCTAAACAAAACGCGAAAATCTGGAAATGGCTAGGGTTCTTGTGTACAGTACAACATTCATCTTCATCATCCAACTCGTGCAAATTCAACTTGCCCAGAAAATGAAATTAAACATGCCAATCGACACATCTAAGCATGAACAACACAAATCCAACCACAATTTCCAATGAATCGAGCTAATCAACATGAATCATGCAAAACATATTTCAACATCAATCTTTAAATCAGCATAACTTTCAGAATAGCCAACCATTTTCAATGATTTAAGTTTCAAAATGACCAGCACAACAAGACCTAGCTAAAGCATAGCATGGTTTGGAAAAATGAGAGGTTCGAAATCTTACCAAGATTGAAGAACAGTTGAGCTACAATGGTTGTTTGGCCTCCAATGATCGAAACAGATGCTCCTTGTAGTTGGTATTGATGAATGGTTGGAGAAGTTCAGCTCATCAAAGCTTGGAATGACCTCAAAATCTGCCATGGATGTGTTCTTTGGTGAAACAGAGGTTGCAATGCTTTACAGTTGGGAAACCAGCCTTGAAATGAGCTCAAAATGATGGTATGTGATGAAGTATTCAAACCCTAGCTCGAGACCTTTGCCAATTTTCAGTAAAGTCTCAAAAATGAAAAATGAGAAATTGAGAGAACAAGAGTTTTTTTTGGTTTAGAATGTTGGCTGCTAGGGCTTCTGCAGAAAGAAAATGTGATATATGTATGCTGTTTAAGTTTGCTAAGCATGATTAAGTTCTGTGGTAATCCAAATTTGGTTAAATGAAGCTTTTGGACCATTTTGCTAAAAATCCACCAATTTACATGGAGGTGCATGAAAGTGCACGAAATTGGGCTTCCAACAAAGTCTAAATATGATATCTGAACTATTCCAATTGGTAAAAGTGATTGAAAATGGTTATTTTGAAAAGTCAATTTTTCACTTCACTTAAAATAATTCAAGTTACTTCCAAAAGTTCCATTTTGATTGGTGATGTTTTGGTGAATGGTGATGACAAATTTGGAAAGAGGGCATCAAATGTGACTTGTTGCAAAAAACCCCACCCAATTTGGCCAAATGGTTTGAGAGATATGGCCTTCTGAAGTTCAAAATTTTTTGAGAATGAATTGATCATAACTTGCCAACCATACATGGGAATTGAGTGTTCTTGGACTTTTTGGAAATGGGAGAACAAGATCTTCAACTTTCATGTTGGGCAAAAATTCATTTGAAGCTTGTATCATGATGTAATTTTGAGGATCAAGACTTTCCATTTTTGGCAAATTCCAATTATAGGTCAACTTTCTATTTTTGGAAATTTCTTGTCTGGCTTCAAATTCTTCCATGATGATGTTTGACATGTTATATGAGGCCTATATGGACATGAAGGAACCCTCTCAAACCAATTCCCACCATCAAATCACTGATTAAATGCACAGTTGACCAACAGTTGACTTTCTAGGGTTTTTGGTAGACTGCACATTGACTGATGACTTCTGAGCATCCAATCCTTGATCAAAACACTCCAAAAGGACCCCTAGGTCATGTGAACATGTTGGACCAACCCTAGGGCCTTGTCTCAATGGAAAATGCACTTGCTTGCTTGACTGACTGATCTCCTGACCAGTTTGACCTAATTCTTCTGAATGGCTTGCACTTGGGCAAAAGGGACAATGCAATGTTATGCAGTGGACCATGTTAATGCTATGACCTAATATGAGAATGTATGTACAAAAGGTAGGTGCAAATTTGAGGTGCTACACATGTATCTACCAACACATTGGATAGAGCATCCTCTTTACAACTCATTGAAATGTACAGCGCTAAATTGTGATTTATGCCTTCGTCATGAAGCTCTTCATCACAAAAACTCAAATTGTTACAAGAAGTGATGTTGGCAACCATGTGGTCAAACTGATGACAATAACATTGTGTTCCACGTAAGCCTGTTCCAACACTCTTTGCAATGCTTCTCTGTGTGCCTCAGAATGCATCAACAATGAAAACACATAGATTTTTGACGGCTTCTGGAGCAGCTGGTCCACAACATTAAATGCACTCTTTTTAATCAATTGTTAAATTTCATCATCATCGTTAGTCTTCAATTTGATGGATTCAACAGACTGACACATTAGAGCACTAACTGGATTCACTACAAAAACTTCTGCCTTCTTTCCCACTAAAACATCTTCTACAATCTTTGGAAAAACTGGATTGAACACACGACTGCTACGGGTCACCTTTGCAATGTCTGCAATATTTACCACTGAATTTGCAACTGGGAGAGAAAACTCTTGACCATTTTCATTCATTGTGGCATTATACTGATATGGTACAACTTTATTGGATGCAAAGGGGACAGGGCCCACTAACCGTATTACCAACGGCGATACCGATCTATTGACATTATTGTTGCTGCTGTTATCAAATTGAATGAATACCCGCTCATGGGTCTTAAACATCGACACAATGAAGTTCACATCATTTCCCATATCCCCTGACTGTTGAATCTGGATTACATTCTCATCCATCAACTTCTGGATATCCCTTTTACAATCATACACCCATGGGAGTTCACACTGCTAATGACACAACCATAATGGTCATGTTCACAGTCACTAATTAAACACAGAGTTCTATGCATTTCCACCATATATCTCCGGATATGTCGCACATCAAAAACTATGAAACTTCCTGGACAACCGTCCACCATGTTGACAGAAGCATTACCATGAGCAGGCAACGGGCTGGCTTTCACAATTGGTGCTCTGTCCTCGAAGGACACCATACCACTCTTCAGAAGTTTCTGAACTTCATATTTTAGTGGATAGCAATTTTCGATATCATGACCAGGGGCTCCCTAGTTAAAAGCACAACGAAGATCAGGTTTGAACCACCATGGTTGTGCCTCAGGAATTTTCGTAGGATTTCTCGGCTAAATAAGATTCTTTTGTAGCAGAGACTGGTACAATTCTGCATACGTCATATGAATAGGGTCAAAAGAGATCTTCTTCCTCTCGAAATTTCGCTGATGATGATTGTTGTTGTTGTTGTTGTTGGTTCATTGTTGCGGTTGTTGTTGTTGAATTGAAATTGATTGATTGTTGGAATTGTTGGAAAAAACCAGAATTACCGATGAAACTTGGTCTCAATTATGCATGATGTTACTGAAGAATTGCTGACAGAATTGAGAACTATTCCTGATATGATGCCTCCCCTGCCTCCCTACTGATCCGAGTAGCTAATTCTCTCCATCTCTGAGCATATTCTTAAAATGTCTCCTTGTCCTTCTAAGATGTCGACTTCAACTGGTCTCTATCTAGAGCGATATCCACGTTGTACTTATACTGCTTGACAAAGGCCTCGCCTAAGTCATTGAAAGTATGAACGCTAGCACTGTCCAAGCCCATATACTATCTCAAGGCAGCTCCAGTCAGACTATCTTGGAAATAGTGAATCAGCAGCTGATCATTATCAGTTTGAGTAGACATTTTCCCGGCGTACATAACAAGATGGCTCAGCAGACAAGTATTCCCTTTGTACTTTTCAAAGTTTGGTACCTTGAAATTCATCGGGATCTTAACATTGGGAACCAAACAGAGTTGAACAACACTCTTTCCAAATAAATCTTTCCCTCTCAGAGTCTTCAATTCTTTGTGCAACTCAAGGAATTGATCTTTCATTTCATCCATCTTCTCGTAGGCATTTGAACCTTCAAACGGTTCAGAATGGTAGATAGTCTCCTCAACACGAGGTAGAGCATTAGTGATGGGAGAAGGCACTGACATGATCGGGCTAGATGCCGACAGAGAAAAAAACATGGGCACATACCCCTCTGGCACAAAATTTGGTGGCATTCCCCAAGGGAATCCCGCAGGCATAGCAGGAATGGGCTGACTGGCAGCTGTCAAAGTTACAGACAAATAAGCAATCTCAGAAATGACAATCCTCTAAGGAGGAGGAGTTGTAGGAGACGGTGACGGATGGTTCTGAGAAGCAATGACTGACTCCATCGGTGCCGTAAGTCTGGAGATCTCATCCTTCATCTCTCTATTCTCTTTCTCTAGATGCTCCATTCTCGTTAGTCGATTAGCACGAGGGTTGTAGTGGTGAGTCAACTTGGCTGATGCACAGAAGAAGAACTGATAAGACATCTGGTGGAACAAACCTGTTATGCAAATGATGCATGAAATGCAATGTTTTTTATTGCTTTTAATTTCAAGGAATATATGAAGCCTTATTTGCAAATAATAATAATAATCAACAGTAATAATTCAATTGACCATAAAATCTCCTTTTATTCATAAAATTTGGAAGGATTGCACTGAGTACAAATTTAAAAAACCAAAGTACAAATACAAGAGAACAAGGAAACTATCATCATAAGGATCCTTAGCAACTGTATCAAATGATTTGGCTAAAGGAGTGTATTTCCCGCGGATGCATCGAATCTCAGACTCAAAGGATATCTTTATCTGAGCCTTCTCAAGGACGAGTTGATCAACTATCTTCTTCCAAGCACCAGAAGCTGGAGGTATGCTAGAGGAAAATAAATCCTCAAGCTCTCTTTGTGTCTTCACTGCACGGCCTTCAAGAATCTCAATAAGTGCATCCTTGTCTTTCGACTCAAGCTATAACTTCTCATGCTTTTGGTTCAAAGCATGGAACCTCTCTTTCCACATCTCTCTCTCTCTCTTGCTTCATCTTGGCAAGTGCGTCTTCCAACTCCTATATATCTTGGTTAGGGAGAATTAATGGCTCAGCCACAACCAAAGACGTAGGTCTTTCACAAGCGTACGACATCTTCAGTTCCAAAGCTCTCTTTTTCACCCAAATAGTATAAGCTTCTAGAGCTATAGAGCTGCATGGACCAAACTCAGATCTTCCTTTCCTATGCATATTATGCCAAGCATGTATCATCCTTTTCTTTAAAAGTTGGGTAACTTTACCCTCCTGATAGAATAGACCCTCTAACTGAATGTTATTAGGCTTATCTCTCAAGGGGAACCCAAGTTGACGACGGGCCAAAGCAGGGCTGTAGTTAATTCCTCCTTGTGTACCAATGAGAGACACATTAGAGAACTCACCACAACTATCAATAATATCTAAGCTACCCACTGCAGAATCATACCAAACAATATCATAATTAGTGAGAGACATAAGTCTCTGGGACCACCGTAGACATTGTCGGTTCTCCACGAAAGAAGGCGTCTGAGGCAAGTGTGAAATAAATCACTTGTATAGAAGAGAAGCACAACACATAATAGTCCCACCACCTTTATAATTCCTCAAATGCAAAGAGAAATACATGTCATCCAACCGAGTCGGAACAGGATTCCCAATCAAGAAGATTCTAATGGTGTTAACATCAACAAAACCGTCAATGTTAGGGAACAAGGCTAAATCATAGATGAGAAGAACAATGATAGCTTCAAAAGCATCCAGGCTACCGGCTTGAGAAAAAACAATAGCTCTACCAATGAGGAACTCAGAATTTAACCCAAGAATACCTTCTTTCTTCACCAAATGAGCATCAATCTCAGATTTCTTCAAATAAAGAGCTTCAACTATGAAATGAGATATGGGTATCTCCTCTAATCTACTGAAAGGGACTTTGTTATATACAGGCATACCCAAGAGATGGGCATACTCCTCCAACATAGGCACCAGCTGATAGTCAGGAAAAGTGAAGCACCAGTAGAGAGGGTCATAGAACTGAACCAAAACACTCTGAAGTCCTTCAACCACATCAGTAGATAATACAGACAAGAGTTTCCCATGACGTTTCTTGAAGTCCAAAGGATCTAAAAAGGATGACAACTTCCTTAACTCTTTCAAATCAGGACATTTGAAACTGTACTTCTTAGTGTTCCTTCGCCACAATCCATGGTCTGAAAATATTTGCAAATAAGACCTCAGTTTCCTTGAAGTTTATTTTTCTGTGACGAATGTTATGATGCGCATGTATGCATGAATGCAACAATCACACACAAGGGATCACACATAAGGAAAACACAAACAAAGGTCAAGGGAAGGATCAAGTCGTCATCAAGATCAATCATCCATTTTGGTGGATTATGGTTTTCACCTTATCAACACCCAAGTTCCATTGATATTGATGAGACTTGATCGGATCAACCGAGAATCAAAGGGTTTGTTGTGAGTCACGAGCATGAAGTCGGTTTAAGAACCATCCCAAAGGGTTCGTGACCATCAAGCTACAGATAAACTTGACGTCAGTAAAACCAGAGTTACCACCGTACTTTTTATTTTTTCCAAAGGAAAAGGGAAAAGTACGAACAAAAATCAAAGATAAGAAGTTTTCAAATCAAAACTAATAAAATACCAGAGATTATAGGTAAGGGGGTTGGTTACACAAAGGGAAGGTGTTAGCATCCTAAGTGTCCTAGATACTCCTAGGGAGCCCTTTTTGTATGCATATGTTTTTGGTATAAATAATGTTTGATAAAATATAGAATGTGGGGATGAGAAAATAATTCATTGATTATATTTTTGTGTTTGGCAAGACCTTCGGTCTTATGCTCACGTACCAACATAAAAATGAGGGATCAAAACCCCGTAGTTCGTGGTAAAAATTTCAAAGAAGTTGGTGAATTGATTTTAACAAAAGGTTTAAGTAAAAGGGAATAAAAAGCCAAATATTTGAATGGGGGTTATTAGTTCTTTTTGTATTCTGAAATTTAAGTCAATATGGTTAAGTTTATTTACAAATTTGATTTAAGAAAAGAAGTTTAAAAATTCAATGGCATAAGGCCAAAGTTTCTAATCATTAAAACATGTCTAAGTTTGAAATCACAAGCAAAGAAAGTTTTTGAAAAGGGGGAGAGATTTTGAAATTTAAGAAATGGGAGGAGATGAAGAGACTACCTTAAGCAAAAATTTAAAAGTTAAGAGTTGAAAAGATCTGACTAATGGCATACAATCCAACAGACAAGAATGTCATATAGAAACCCATTTTCCTTTGGTCTTTAGTCAAGCAGCAAGCAAAAAGCAATAAGCAATAAGCAATATCTAGACATCAATGAAGATCAATGTATCAAATAAAGATAGCCATATCTAAGCGAGCATTCCAATAGCTAGCAGTCTTCAGTATCTTCCAATGTATCAGATGAAATATTCCTTGATCAACAAAGAACGAAACATCATACATGGGAAATAACAAAATAAAAATTAAACACAAAGACAAAGTAGCAGATGAATTAAAGAGATCCAAAGTCTTTCATCAGATGAAGTATCAGATGTTGGCATTGGCCAAGTCCTTTAGCACGGGGATGTTGCCTAGTTCTAAGTCCAAAAATTGAGATCAAGTCCCAACAGTCCAACAAATGTTTTTTTGGGGTTTTTTGTTGTTATTATGTCCTAAGGTCCTAAGACCACAAACAAAACAAAGGAAAAC
The DNA here is from genome assembly GCF_024323335.1 of Lathyrus oleraceus. NCBI lineage: Eukaryota > Viridiplantae > Streptophyta > Magnoliopsida > Fabales > Fabaceae > Lathyrus > Lathyrus oleraceus. The sequence continues at coordinate 317,134,278 of NC_066583.1, read as the reverse complement.
ACACAATATATACAATCACAAGATATGACTCAAATGAGAAAAATGAAAAGGACTTGAAACATAAATAAGTTATATGAAATGTACATGGCAGATGAATGGTAAATGACTGAAATTTAAATTGCATAAAGTAAATGACTTGAAAGTAAAAGCATAATTAATAAGAGTTAGCCAATTGTTAGTCAAATGTTAGTGGTGAATTTTAATTGATTAAGTCATTCTTTGGAGAACACTCAACCATTCATTCACAAGTAGGAATCCTTAAACCAAGACATCTTCCATGAGAAGGGCTCCAACATGGATAATTCAACAAGTATGCCACTAGCTCTCATGAAAGGAAAAAATGTCAAGTTTCCACACAATGCCATGAAGAATGAGAGACTTACAATCTCACTTACTATAAGACTATGCTTTGAGGGTCAAATTTAGCTCTATGTTAAGCAATTGTAATTGTACTTATGTAGAAGTCACAACTATCTAAGGTCGAGCAATAAAAACATAGGTGTTAATGCATGTTAGAGAATTGGTATAAAGAACCAAACTCCTAAAACATACCACACACTAAAAAAATTGGAAAGACCTATCTCAGTCAGACTTGTATTGATTCATCTGACACAAGGTCATTGATGAATCAATTAGCATTTAGACATTAGAGATTTCATTGGTCAAATGAGGGAATGGGGAAGAATAGGGATAAAGATGAAGAGGGAATGGGAAATAGAAACACAAATTGATCATGAGAGGAATTTCATATGATCAATACCATTCATTCTTTTGGGGAGATGAAATGTACATTTCATCAATCCCCTAAATCCAATGGTTTTGATCAAACAAAAGTAAAATCAACCATGACCAAGGCCCAAACAGAAAGTCAAACATCACAAGACCATAAAAATGGCTCAACGTAATTTTTGAACATTTAATCAATTAAAAATCACATTAAAAATGAATTAAAATGCATTTTAATTTGGTCAAAACCCCAAATCCCTTCAAAACACCAAATAAATAGCCAAGAGATTTGTCCTAGGCCAAACAAGGTCAAAGGACCTTAGACAAAAAAATTCACAATTTTTAGAAAGTCAGAAGTATTTTTAAACAATAAAAAATATGCACAAAAACATTTAATTCATGAAAAATACCAAAATTAATCCAAAAGATAATTTTAATTCAGAATATGGAAGAGAAAAATATTTAAACATTTTTTATGAAATTCCCATATTTTTTGGATTAAAAATGAAATTTCTATGAATAAAATATAATAAGTGGATTAAATGGAAATTAAAAAAATACAAAAAAACAAGGGCCATCAGATCTCCCTCATTAATTGAGGTGGCAAATCTGACGGCCAAGCGCACGTGTTCCTCAAAATAATGAGTCAATGCATCACACCAATGGTAATCAGAACCAAGGGCTAAGATTAAAACATTTTAAAAGCATCAGATGATTTGAAAGGTGTCAATGCACAACCTAAGCCCTAGCTCCGGTCATCTTCTCTAGTGGACCTCACCGGACTGGTCCACCATAAACCATCATAAAAATGAAAAAGAAGGACATGGTTTTAAAGGAAAAATGCTTAGAAACTCGAATTTGACCTCCATTTCATCAAATTCCAAGTATATTGAAAGATACATGGATTTGAAATTTGAGGTTCATGATCTGAGTTATCTACATTGGGAGGACTTCAGCCAACCAAAAATCAAAGAGAATAGTGAAAAACTGAGAGAGAATCGAAGGCTCAAAGCTTCTGAAAAACCACCTTCGGGTAGCTTGAATCTAGCTTGATCTTGCTTCCAATTGGCCTTGGCTTAACTCTAGAAGCTTGTAGGAAGTGAAATGGATCAAATAGAGGCTTGGATTCTTGGAGTTTCAATCTCAAAACAGAAGGAGATTTGAAACACGATTTTAAGTGAAATCTTCAAGTTTATCCTTTAATGAATGTTAGGGAAGCAATGGTTTAAAGATTGGGCAAGCAAGGATCCTGATTCTGATCACAATCGTCATGTATATAGAGCCTAGCAAGTTGCTTTTCACACACTTTGAAATTTTCCCAATTTTATCAACTTTGGTGCATGTATGCATGGGTAATAATTTGGGCCTAATTCATGATGTGATCACATTCCAATTTGTGCACAACGGATCCTGCAGCATTAACATGTAAGCATACAAAAGGAAATGGACAATTGAATTCAAATCTTGCCAAAACAAACCTATGAAAGGAACCATGTGCAAGTCCCTCAAATCTTGTACACATGAAGTGATCTTGAACTTTTTGGAAAGGTCACATCAAGGGGAACAACTTTGAGGTTGAACAATTTTTCATTTGGAGATTGGATCATGATGAATTTTGAGGTGGAAGTTTGAGAAATCAAACATATTTGAAACTTTTCTAAGTACCAAGTCAAATGACCACTTCTTCCACCTTAAATTTTTGGCCTTTTGTGCCCTTTCACTTAAACTTTTTGGTAAAATCAATTCATCAACTTATTTGAAATTTTTACCACGAACTACGGGGTTTTGATCCCTCATTTTTATGTTGGTACGTAGGCATAAGACCGAAGGTCTTGTCAAACACAAAAATATAATCAATTAATTCTTTTCTTATCCCCTCAATCTATATTTTATTAAACATCTTTTATACCAAAAACATATGCGCACATGAAAAAGTCCTCCCTATGAGTACCTAGGACACTTTGGATGCTAACACCTTCCCTCTGTGTAACCAACTCCCTTACCTGTAATCTCTGTCATTTTATTAGTTTTGATTTGAAAACTTATTACCTTTGGGTTTTGTTCGTACTTTTCCCTTTTCCTTTGGAAACAATAAAAGTATGGTGGAGACTCTGGTTTTATTGACGTCAAGTTTATCCATAACTTGATGGTCATAAATTTACCGCTACAGGATGCCTCAAAATCATAATCAATGCAAGTTGTTCTTCAAATATAACATAATTGTTCATATAATTATTTTCCTAACCAATTTTGAAAATTTATATGTTCAATATAGGGTTTAGTGATATAAGCAATTCACATTAGATTTAATAAACTCAAAATTGTTTTACCCCTCAGTTTTATGAGATTACCAAGGTGAAAATATGGTATATTTATCGTTGAAATTACAAAATGAATGGGAGATGTGTTTTAGCCATTTCAAATCCATGACCTTCTCACATACTCGTCGTTTTTTTTAAATCGAGAGGTAAAGTGTGTACTTGTTATGACGCTATTCGCTACGTCGTCTCGGTAACCGAAGTTACATTTCTTTTACATGCAGTGTTAAAAACGTTATTTGTAGTAGTGTTGAATGAAAATGAACAGTTTTATATATATAGTTGCTTTATTAATTAACAACTAAAATACTATCTATTTTATAAAATATACAACTGTTAATTTGTCTTGTTGTTTTTACTTTACTCTAGTTTAATGACAAGAAACAACTTGCAGTTACAAATATGGTCTATGGTATGTATCATATATTTAATTAAAGGGAAATATGTGGAAGAAAAGAATTGTTTTTGTTTTTTAAATTTGAGAAAAAGTGTATACTAAAGAGTTTTACCCCTATTTAAGGGACATTTTGAAAGAGTCAAGGGAAGTACAAAATATATAAAAGTGATAAGCATTTCCAAGCATTATCTTTGTGTCATTTTTATAACTTATCTGAGATCATTATTTTTAAATATAATATTTGTAACTCTTTATTATTGACTTGTTATATATATATATATATATATATATATATATATATATATATATATATATATATATATATATATATATATATATATATATATATATATATATATATATATATATCAGGATCAAATGACACCATGGTGTCAAACTTGGTAACATGACATTTCCGATAACTCTTCACCGCACATTCGTATAATCAAATCTATTGTTGGATTGAAATATATTATCATATAGATCATTTATATAAAATTTAATATCAATAAAAACTCATTTGATATGTACGAGATGCTTGAAAACTAACGTTTTACAAAATTCAACAAAATCGTTAATTTTGATCGTTCTCTTTATCATATCAAATGATTTTCGATTGATGTTAAATTTTATAGACATAATTTATATGATAATAGCTTTCAATCCAACAGTGAATTATTTATACAGATATCCAGTAAAGAGTTATCAGAGGTGTCATATTACTAAGTTTGAAGTAAGCTAAAAAAACTTACTCTTAGGGTAAGTTGATTCCCACAAAATATATATATATATATATATATATAACTCCCCCGGGTGTATGAACGAAATTTTCTCCCGTGATTAGTTTATAGTGTTTCTGGTCCTTTCGATATTTAAAGTTAATTAGGTCATTAAAGTGAATTTCAAAGATTGAACATCATTTTTAATGGGATTAAAATCAATCTTTATTGTCAGATTATGTAGCATATTTTTGCTAATTAGTCATACGTTACTACTACAAAAAAATACTTTTAATCATAGTTGAGAGAAGAATTTTATTATGGTTGGATGTTCATGGTAACAAATGGTGTGATAATAAGTGATCTTTTTTCCATCACGGGAAGTATATGGCTCAACATATCATCATGGTTGTAAGATCCAAATATAGTGAAAGGTGGAATGGTTAATAATTTAGAGTCAATATTTTAACAATTTAAAATGGCGCAACAACATTTCACTATAGTTGTAGCTTCTAACCGAGGTGAAATATACATTTTGAGTTTATTATAACTTATGTGGGATGCTTGTTTCACAAATCGCTTCCTAAATATATAACCTTTCAATTTGATTTAAAAAATAATAATATGAAATATTAAGTTATATTTGAAGAATAACATACACTAATACATGTTTTTTTCGAGATTTCTGCAACTCATTATTCATATCTTGCTCTTTAACAGTTAAATTTTAGTTCAATTATTCTAATTCTTCAATTAACACTTTCTTTTCTACTAGTTTGTTCTGCAAAATATCAAATTTATTGAAAAATTTCTATTCATCATCATCATCACATCATTATTATCATCATCATAATTATCATCATCATCATCATCATGAATCATAATTTCTCATAATAATTTGATATTTTGCAAAATAAGCTAGTAGATAAGGAAGTGTTGATTGAAGAAATAGAAATATCGAACCAAACTCTAACTGTTAAAGAACGAGATATGGATAATGGGCTGCAAAAGGCTAAAAAAAATATTAATTAATGTAAGTTGTTCTTAAAATATAACTTAATTTTTTAGATTAGAATTTTCTAATTCAATTTGACAAATTATATATTTAGTGGGGGTTGCTAAAACACTCAATCCACATGCGATATAATAAACTCAATTGTATCTTCTATAACTTTATTGTGCTATCAACATGTTGTAATACCCCAAAATTTACCCTTCATCTTTTCTTGGAAGCATGGGATTATGTTTCACATAGCATTAGCATCATACTAGGTCATACTCATTGCATACTGCATTAGTGACTTGAAAATCAGGGTTTGATTGCTCACTCCTTACCAGAAGGAGCCCACACAAAGCAAGACTGAGAAATGAACTTCATTCTCCAAATATACAAGTTTCAAGGGGTTCCATATGTCTTATTATGTTCCACAGTTCATCAGTGGAAGATTCAAAGCTCTCAGAGTGTGCATCTGTATTTAATCAGAAATCAGGGTTTCGTGGCTATCTGCAACAGGCAATGTTTGGTGGGAAGAAAAGGGGGCGCATTCATGTCATAATTATAGAGGCATCTTGGCCTAGGAAGGCTCACATTTATCTCAGAAAGATCCATTTGCAATCAGTGCAATCAGTTCCTGATCATTTTGCCCTAAAACTAGGGTTTTGCATAAAATCGGTTTATTTCTGATTCCTTGAGTGAAACTCATTTCCATGACCCTCCATATGTCCACAAGGGTCTAGATACAAAAAATCAGCTCTTTATTTGAGCCAGAGGTGCTTCAATTGATCAATGGAATCGGGAATCAGACAGTTTGGGAAAAGTCAACTGTGGGGCCAGAAAAGTCAACTCCTGACATTTTGAAAGTGAAATCTCAAAATTCATGCCTAAGGGAGCCTACATGTGAAATTTGATCAAGGTTGGATCATGGATTCATCATTTAATCAGGAGTTGGAAAAGTTACCAAATTTGGAAATAGTTTACTTTCCATTTAGGGCAAGTTTTTGTGGTTGTTGCACCCACTTTAAGCCCATTTTCCATCAAGATGCAAGCTCCATTTGAAACTTTCTCCAACATGAAAGTTGTTCCTCTTGTTCCAAGCTTTCTATAGATATAAAGTTTGTTTCATTTGGATTAAAATTGAGAAATTTATGCTTGGTAAAAGTGAGACATTATTTTAGGACACTTATGCTTGGTCAAATTTATGCTTGGAAATAGTTGACTTTCCAAAATTTGCAAAATTTGTTAAGACTTATGGCCAGATTTCTTGCACTTCAAGGCATCTTTTGAAAATACTTTCTTCATGACAATTTTACCTTGTTATGTCCTTTTTCACATCCTTTTGGAATCATCCCATTTGGATCATTGGTTTGAAAGATACACTCATCTAAAGTTGGCCTCATGGACTGAATTTTTTGGCAGCATTTAGGCCAAATTGGCCCAGCCATTTTGCAGCCATGGAACCTGCACTTTAAGGCCATTTTTCACCTCTTTCCACTCTTCATTTCAATTTGTGTTCAACATGAAAGATGTTAAGCTCCATTCCCTCTTTCTACTGTTTGCATTCCCTTGCTATTTGGTTACATATTCATCAGGATACAAAGCCTCAAAGTCACCCTGTTGGACTTATTTCCATGCCATGCTGCACAAATCAAAAACGACCAACACACACTTTTTACCTCATTTGTCCATTTGCTTTTGGTCTCACTCACTTAATTTTTGCCACATTTAGCCATTTCTTTTCACACCTCATTTTTGCACCTTTTGTATCATATTGCACATGAATCTAAACCATACATTTAAGCCCATTTGAAACACTTTAACCCTACATACTTAAGCTTCTAAAACCCTAATCTGAGGAGATAGTGGCTGTATTTTTGAGCAAGAGGCAAGGGAGTGCATTCAAGATCCATTCCTCATTTTCCATTTCTCAAGCACAAGCATCAAAAGAACATCTTCCTTCTTCTTCTTTTCCTCCTCTATCAAGAAGCAGTGGTTTATTTTCCACTAGGTAAACCCTCTATTCCATCTTCCATGACCATATTTCATGCTTGTTCATTTCTATTTCCATGCTTACCATGCTTACTTCATGATTATTTTTCCATTATGCCATGCTGATTTCATGTTTATTTTCCATGTAAATAATATGCCACTCACCAAGAGGCATTGTGATTGAGCTTGAGTTTGTGTTGTGAAATTTTTGCCGTATCTGTGTGCATGAGCCCCCCTTGTTGTTCACTTTTCTACATGTTCAAGCCATTATTTTCATCGAAACAAAGTACCATTGTGTTCTGCTCATTTAGAACTTGAACTTTGCTTTTTGTATCATCTCATTTGGAGCACTGTAGCATGAGATATTTTGTGTGGAAGATGGAAGAAGTTGTTGTGTTTTTTACGCGTCTTAGCTGCATGCGCCTAGGGCTTTCTACGTTGCATGTGGAAGATGAGACGTGGCGCTGCATAGGCCATCAGATCGTGCGCGCCCGTTATGATCTCGACCGTCCGCTCCGTTTTTGTCTTTTAGTGTTTAAAAAATAATTGGACCAGTTGATGGATGTTCATGTGACATAACTTTTTTTAAATGAACATATTTTTTGTGTGTCACATGCTGAGTAATCCTGGACCGGGCCTTGGCTTCGCCTGCTACCCACACCCCATTCGCCAGGCCCACTAACATATTTCCCTTTTATTTTCATTTCTTTTCTTAATTCATTTTTATTTTCTGTTTTGCCTTTTAATTAATAAAAATATTTTATTTGTTCACAAAAATACCAAAAAATATTTTTCACATTCTTTAATGTTTTATTTAATTTATTTAATTTTTATTTTCATATTTTATTTAATGTTAATATTTTATTTTAATTATTTGTTTCAAATAGTCCATTTTAACACACATTTTTTCATTAATTTCATTTTCATGACTTAGAATTATTTTTAACTTCTGATTTTTGGGATGTGGGTTGACCAATGTCTCATGGTCAACCTGACCTTTTATTGGAATTTTATTTCCCATTTTTAATTTATTTTGGATTTATTTTTGACTTAGTTTGTTTGGTTAACTTTTCATTTGACTTCTGTTTTACTTCAATTAATTTATACACTAATTTTCATTATTTTTGAAATATTTTTGGGGGATGATGATGTCTTGACCCCACCTTATTTAGTTTAATTTTTCATAATTTATTTGATTAATTTACTATTTATTTGATGATTTTCAAGTTGACTTTACTTTTCAGTTGACTTTTCTATGATTGATGTTTGACTTAAGGGATTGCTTAGGGAAATTGAAGTGATCTTTCGATCCTCCCTTATCCATCTCATATTCCATGTATTAGAGGCTTTTCATCTTAATTTTATTTGATCCTTGCATCGTTTCCCGATTAAATTATTCAGTGATCCTTTGTGTGCATAGTTTCACCTGTCTGATTCATCTGATATTTTTTATATTTGTTTCTTTCATCCATGCTTCTATTGTTTGATTGCTTAACATGTTTATACTTGTCATACATTGTCTAATGCTCATTCATTTCATTCTTTGATTATTTGATTTGATCATATGCCTGTTTATTTATCTGACTTGTTATTAATTGTCGCCTACTTGTATGATGTATGAGGCACATATTATTATTGTTTGCTTGCCATGAACAATCCCTATTCATAACAAATGTACCCCTCTCCCATGAAGTGTATATATTTATTCTTTCATTCTTTATTCATCTGTTAATACAAGAATAAAACAAACATCCGATAACCATTTCAAAATAAGATCAAAACTTCGATCCAACGTCGAGTAATCATTTTCCAAACTTAACATAACCAGCATGTATTCATCCATCCTTTTGTAAGTCGATTGCTTCATGTATCGCCATTTCTCTTGTAAGTCGATTGCTTCATGCATCGCCATCTACCCTTATCCCTGGTTCCTTTCCTTGTTCCTTTCGTCGATTCTTGCACCCATTAGGTAGAATCATTTTTTCTTTGTATGATAACATAGGTAGGATTCCCTCATTCTTTTGTATGATAACATAGGTAGAATTCCCTTATTCTTTTGTATGATAACATAGGTAGATATTCCCATTTGTAAATCCTAACACATAAGTCCACTTTGCATGACAACTCTAGGGCATAGCTTCCCCCATTTTCAGACCTTCCATGCGTCTCCGATCTTGTGGCATGTTCATTTTGTTCTATTGCAAAGAGGTAACTGCCTAAGACTCGATTTAGCGAGATGCGACACCTGCTGCTAGGACGTGAACACATTGCCCACTCTCCTTTGACACAATTGGTGTCTTCCTTTGTAAGTCCATGTTCAGATGGCAATCCCTGTGTAGCCGAACTACGACAACTCTGATTCTCATGTTCAGATGAGATACGTAGGCACAAGATGCGATGTCTTGCCGAGTTCTTTTTGACTGACAACTAACAACTAATTCTTGCTTGTTTTCGCCCTTGTTGTGATTCCTTTTCTCTCGCCCTCGTTGCGATCGAGACCTTTCCCTTTCTCTTACCCTAGGTGTAATCGAGACCCTTGTTCCCGTAGTTAGCTGAACTACGGCTTGCTCTGATTCTCATTCCATATGAGATACGTAGGCATAAGACGCAATGTCTTAGCGAGCACACTCCTCTTTAACCCATAGGTAGCTGAGCTACGAAGACTCCAATTCTCATATTCATAGTGAGATACGTATGCAGTGGATGCGACATCCGTGCGAGTCATTTCCTTTTGACCCCTTTTTTAGTAAATAGTACATTAGATATACACACACCCTTTAGACAAGAACAACAAGAGTGGATCCCGTAGAGTACTACGGATGCGTAGGGGTGCTAATACCTTCCCTTCGCATAATCGACTCCCGAACCCAAGATTTGGTTGCGAGACCTTGTCTTTTCCTTTCCTTTCTCCAGGTTTACTTCGAGTGTTTCCTTTCCCTCCTTTGGGATAAATAACGCACGATGGCGACTCTTCTGTCATTTCTTTCTCGCCGGTTGTATTTTTCACAGGTTGCGACAACTGGCGACTCTGTTGGAGACCCGGTTTCCCTAAGCGAGTCCCTCCTAGCTTTTGTAGGTTTCTTGTTTGTTGGGTGTTTATTCTTTTGTACAGTTATTTACTTTCAGCATTTACCTGCTTTATCTTATTGCATTATGTACAAATGTTGTATCTGCTGTTGGGTTGGTTGTTGGGATGGGATATTCCATGAGAGATAAGCCCACTACCCAGGCTTGAGCGTACACATAGGTTTTAGAGTGGATAGTCATGAGGCTTGTGTGGCATGTTGCTACGTTAAGTCGTTCATGAGACCCACATCCAGACGAGGTTTCTTTTGGATATATTTTGTCCTATGGGTATTCCATAACGACAGATGTTCCTCTAGAAATTGTCGACTCTGGTGACCATTTCCCGAGAACTCAGTCGAGGCCTCTCCTCCGAGATGCGTTTATGTTAGCTCTGGTGGGTGCATTCTCGCTGCTCAATCTGATGACCCCGAGGCTGAGAACTTGCTTTAGGATGTCCTGTTGAGGGGAGTCAGTGGAGGTCTTTTATCCCGTAATAATGCCACACCTTCAGTGGTAAACATATTATTCTCGACTGAAGGGCTGAAGCTGATGAACTTCTGTTCTTAGAACCTACCAGTGAGGGGCGGGCTAAATTCAGGAAACCTTAACCTTCAACCAACCCGGTTTTCTGGAGCAGAGCTTTGATTGCGTATTATATTCCTTAGTGGGTTTCTCTTCAGACAGTGCAACCTGACAGATGTTCAAGCGGATACAGCAGTCCTGATTTCCATGTCACTGCATTGCATCACATCACTTTGCATTCATATCATTCAACACATGTTTATCTATTCCCAGGGGTTCATATCTTCTTCTTGATTCTAGTCGGGGTTTTCTTCTTACACTGTTTATCAAATGCGAGACTAGAATCGAGGGGGGAGAATGCCCTTTGGAATTGATAAACATGTCATTGCATTTTCATATCCATAGCATGTCTTGCATAACAGGTACCGCTGTGGTGTTCTCATTTCGTATGGTGTTCCACTAGCAGGATAGTTGATTCAGTCATTCACCGGTACGGTACCCGCAGAAATCAACAGAGAGCTATGGAGGGCCTACAAGCAGAACTCGCCGAGATGAGAATCCGCATGAACCAATTCATGGATGTGGTCCAGGGGGTGGCTCAAGGACAGCAAGAGCTCAGACAGATGATGAAGAGGAATCCCTCTACTACTCAACCAGAGACGGTAACTGATCCTCTAGTTGGAGAAGTCAATGGACCCAGTGGACCGGGGCCTATCCCGATCCCACGTTCTAACCTTGATCAACAACCCATTCATGATGATCAGGAGGATCAGTTCACCCTGATGCAGGAGGACTTTGGCATGGGCCATGGCATGGATCCCATGTTTAGAAGATTGGAGGAAAGGCTGAAGGTTGTAGAAGGACATAATGCTATGGGGGTAGATGTTGCTGACTTGGGGCTGGTCCCAGGTGTGAGGGTGCCACCGAAATTCAAAGTTCTGATATTTGATAAATACAATGGCAACTCTTGCCCAAAGACTCATGTGCAAGCCTACTTCCGCAAGATGGTTGCATACTCCGATGACGAGAAGCTGCTTATGTACTTTTTCCAGGATAGTCTAGCTGGGGCATCCTTGGAATGGTACATGAGGCTGGACAGAGCCCACATCCGTTGCTGGAGAGACCTGGCTGGGGCTTTTATAAAGTAGTATCAGTACAATGCTGATATGACACCGGACAAAACCCAACTTCAGAATCTGTCTCTCAAAAGCAATGAATGCTTTAGAGAATATGCTCAACGCTGGAGAGAGACAGCTTCCCGTGTTCAGCCTCCGATGTTGGAGAAGGAAATGGCCAACATGTTCATGAACACTCTGCCCGAATCTTACTTGGAGCGCCTGGTAGGTTGCAACGCCTCTAACTTTGCTGATGTAGTCTCTACCGGTGAGAGGGTGGAGAACTATTTGAAGACATGTAAGATCCAGAATGGAGTTGGATCGTCATCAGGGGTAAAGAAGCCTTTCATACAGGGATAGAAGCGGAGAGAGGGGGTGTTAATTATTTGGCTTCTTATCAGAATAGGGGTATCAGAAGGAACAGTTTTCAGAACTACCATCAACAACCGTATGTTGCAGCTGTGACCATTCCGGCTGCAGCACCGGTGCAACAACAACAGCCACAACGTCAACTAAACTAGTACCCACAACAACAACAGGGTAACAAACCCGCCTATCAACAGAGGCAAAAGGCGATGGACAGGCGTTTCGACACTCTTCCAATGTTGTATGCTCAGTTGCTCCCTAGCCTTCAACAACTACAACTTGTGCAGTTACGCACTCTGGCTCCTCCTATTGGCAGGCTTCCGGTGGGATATGACGCCAACGCTAGGTGTAACTTCCACTCTGGGGCACCTGACCACAATATTGAGAACTACAAAGCTTTTAAGCACGTAGTTCAGGACCTCATTGATTCGAAGGCCATCAACTTTGCGCCGACACCTAATGTCGTCAACAATCCCATGCCGCAGCATGGTGGTGCAAATGTTAATATGCTGGAAGGAGAAGCCAAGTCCATCAAGGATGTGTTGAAGTTGAAGACTCCACTGTTGGAGATTAAAGACTGCTTGCTGAAGGCCAATGTTTTCCCCGGTTGTGGGAAGGGTTGTTTGGATTGTGCTACAAAGAGTGGAGGTTGTTTGAAGCTGCAGCAGGGTATCCAGGCCTTGCTTGACAATGGTATCCTCCATGCTGAAGACTTGTCTGTCCAAGACACTGTTGAAGGGGTTGATGAAGAAGTGTTTGAAGATGCTGCTGATGAATTCACAAATGTTGATCTGTTTGATTGTGTAATTCCTGATAATGTATTTAATTTTTCCAATGTTGTTGCTGATATCCCAAACAATGTGGTTGATGCTGGTGTAATTGAACTTGATTCCGATGTTTCGGATATTTATGTTTTAATGAATGAGATTTCTGGGTACGACTGTGATGTTGCTACTATCACCATTTTCTATCCAACTGCTCAGATCAGTGTGCTAGAAGCGCAACCAATGCCACTAGTGCGACCATCACGACCCCTGGTCCTTTACCTTTCACCAGCGAAAGGGCCATTCCTTGGCATTATGGGGGGAAGTGTGTACACGCACGATCATGGAGTGGAGCATCCACTGAAAACAGAAGAGGTGCAGAATCTGAAGTCTGAATCTGAAGTGGAGTTAAAAGATCCCGCAGTGGATAATTTTGGTAGAATCGGGCGATTCACCAGGAGTGGTAGACTGTTCTCACCACCCATCACCCAAGTTGATAATGTTGACTCCGCGGCGAAAGCCAAAGGCAAACAAGTTGTGAATGAGGGTACCTCTGCACCCCAGGCTGGCTCTGAGCCTACTTTCACGAAGGATGTGGACGAGCTCCTAAGAATTATAAAGAAAAGCGACTACAAGGTGGTCGACCAGTTGATTCAGACTCCGTCCAAGATATCTATTCTCTCACTCCTGCTGTGTTCGGAGGCACACATGGAGGCACTGCTGAAGGTTCTTAATGCTGCATATGTGCCTCAGGAGATCTCGGTAAACCAATTAGAAGGGATCGTTGCAAATTTTCATGCAAGCAACGGGTTGGGTTTTACTGATTCTGACTTAACACCAGCTGGACGCAATCATAACAAGGATTTGCACATCTCGATGGAATGCAAAGACACTGTGTTATCACATGTTCTGGTGGATACAGGCTCCTCTCTCAATGTGCTACCCAAGAGAGCCCTGTCAAGGTTAGAAGTAGAAGGTTTGGTTTTGAAGCCTTCTGGTCTCATTGTGAGAGCTTTTGATGGTTCTAAGAGGTCGGTGTTCAGAGAGGTAGAATTGCCAATTCAGATTAGATCACAAACCTTCAACACAGTCTTCTATGTGATGGATATCAGTCCCTCGTACAGCTGCCTGCTGGGTCGTCCTTGAATCCACAATGTTGGGGCAGTCTCCTCAACTTTACATCAGAAGATCAAATTCCTGGACAATGGAAGAATTATTATCGTCTGTGGTGAGGAGGACATTCTGGTCAGTAACCTGTCTACATTCAAGTACGTAGAGGTAGAAGGTGAAATTCATGAGACCCTGTGTCAAGCCTTTGAGGCAGTTCAGATCAAGGATGCAACTTCGGTGGAAGAGGTTAAAGCAGGTGCCTCTATCTCGTCATTCAAGCAGGCACAAGCCTTGGTAGACTCAGGTGTTGCCCCCGGATGGGGACGTCTGTTGGAGTTACCGATGAAAGAAGATAAGTTCGGGATTGGGTATCAGCCAGCTCTGACTTCTACAACTTCAGTGCCTCAGACTCGTCAGGGGGCGATTACTTTCTCCAACGCTGGCGTCATTCAGTATGGCCAGATCTCTACAATCAACGATGAAGATGGGGATAGTGACTGCGACATTGACAACTGGGTGCGCCCAAGGATCCCAGGTGAAGTCATCAACAACTGGTCTTCTGATGAGATTATCCAAGTCACTCTTTTTGAAGAGTAATTTTTCCTTGTTTATTCATGCATGTCCAAGTCTTACGTTCCTCCCAGGGCGTAATGACTCATTATAGGGCTCATCTATGTGAACACCTGCATTGTTTATCATAAATGAAGGACGTCTTTTGCATTCAAAAATTTTGTTCACTGTCTTTCTATTTTTTTACAGTTTTCAAAAATTAAAAATCAAAAAATATTTTGGCAATGTTTTGTCTAGTTTTCACTCACTATTCACACTCATAAGCACATACCATCACTCATGTAGGTGCACGTCACCAGATCCTATTGATAACGGTTCTGCTATGGCTCGCTTCGATTTTGAAAATCTGATCTTTCAAGCTGAAGAAGAGGGTGATGAAGACTGTGAACTCCCTGAAGAACTTGCCAGGTTGTTAAAGCAGGAGGAAAGGGTCATTCAACTGCATCTAGAGTCTACTAAAGTGATTAATCTGGGCACCGAGGACGCCAAGAGAGCAATCAAGATAGGGGCTGCTTTAGAAGATGATGTGAAGAAGGGGTTGATTGAACTGCTGCAAGAGTATGTTGACATATTCGCCTGGTCTTATCAGGACATGCTAGGGCTCGACACAGACATCATGGTGCACCGTTTTCCTCTCAAAGAGGATTGTCCTCCGGTCAAGCAGAAGCTTAGAAGAACAAGACCAGAGATGGCTGTCAAGATAAAAGAAGAAGTGCAAAAACAGTTGGATGCAGGATTTCTAGCAGTTACCAATTATCTGCCTTGGGTTGCAAACATCGTTCCAGTACCTAAGAAGGATGGAAAGGTACGGATGTGTGTTGACTACCGAGATCTGAACAGAGCTAGCCCTAAAGATGATTTCCCATTACCTCACATCGACGTTTTGGTGGATAACACGGCTCATTTCTCGGTATTCTCCTTCATGGATGGTTTTTTTGGCTATAATCAAATCAAGATGGCACCAGAAGACATAGAGAAGACAACTTTCATAACCCCATAGGTGTTGGGTGTAGGGTTTAAGTGTCGGGTTTTTGTTATCGTCTCCACAGGGATTGTGAGATATCGCCGCCGTTCGACAGTTGTTAAATTCTTAACTTATCGTAACAAGGGGGTTTTTGGTTTTAGGTCACGGTATCTTGCATAAAAAGTAAGAAGTTGCGGTAAAAGATTTGGTTTTAAAATTTGAGAAATATTGTCAAAGTTAGGGTTCGACGATCACTTTGCATGCATATGTTCGATCAACAAAACTTATAAACTCCTTTAGGTGATAAACTATTTCACAAAGTCCTCCCAATGTGTTTATATCTAACACACATTGTGGGTTTTCCCATTTTGATCCATTGTTGATCTCTCACACAATCTATCAAAATGATAACTTTTTGGTTCAACTTTATTGTGAACAAAATCATTCATTACTATCTCTAGCTAACAAACAAGATTGGATGAAAACCTAGGTAAAGAGTTGGAAAACATCTCTCGATCATAAACCAACACAAAGAGTTATCAATAAAACAAAGTTTTCACCATATATTCATCATCAAAGAGTTTACAAATGAAGATCATCCCATATACATACAAAGCTTATGATCATCTACATCTAACCTTGACAAAATGAAGGACTTAGCTACTCATTTTCATGGTAGCTTGGTCAACAAGTTTTGGTTGAAGGTTGATCAACATCCGAATCGAAGAATCGAGATTGGATGGGAATCCACCTTCTTTTTGTAGAATATTGTTAAGAGATGAAGAGAAATGAGAAAAATGGGTTTCTAGGTCACAAAAATGATCCCAAGAAATGCTGAAAAATATCTAAAAATGCTAAGTCTAAAAAGTATGTCCTTTCCAAAAAGTAGCCCATGCTACTTATAGTACTGGTTCCTGAGTTGTCATGCTCGCTAGGCGAGCAGAATGGTTCGCCTAGTGAGCCCCAAAATAGGCCACCAGAAGTGCCTGCGCCCAGAGAAATCATCTAAGTCCAGAATGCATGTGTTCGCTAGGCGAAGCCCACGCTTCCTCCTTCGCTCCAACGAGTTTTGATGTTTTGCTACTGGAATTGCTCGCTGGAAGCTCGCTAGTGGCTCGCCTAGCGAGTAAGTGCTAGCTGTGGTTTTGTCCAAGTCTGGGAGTGTTCGCTACTTCCTTCGCTGGGTGCTCTCCTAGCGAGCACTTCGCTACATCACTCGCCTAGCGAGCATGCTGATGAATGCTTCCTTTCTTGGTTCCTTTGCTAACTTTCTTGTGCTTTTGTTTTCTACTCTTTCATGCCTAATTCCTGCACAATAACACACAAATTAAGGGTACCAAGATCATTTCACGTTGTATTGCAAATCATCAAAAGCAAGGGAGGTTTCAAACACTTTCTCGGCAAAAAGGAGTGAAAGATTCCCACATTTGAAAGCTCAAATAAGCACTTTTGGGCATCTAACAACTCTCCCCAACTAGACTCTTGCTTGCCCTCAAGCAAAGTATGCCTCTTGAAAGACAAAAGGATTTTCTTAAAGAAAAAGGTTTCTCCGAAATCGGATAAAATGGCTCAAACACAAGAGAATCAACCAGACACAAGTTCCCAATGGTTAGAATAACATAATACACAAGAACTAAAACTTTATAGCAATGTAAAACATGTAACAATCCACAACAATGTTATCCTGAATGAATCACCCTATCTCTCCTCTTCGAATAAGGATTGAAGAAATTACGCGTTTGCAACCGCGGGGACAATTTCACTCTCCAACAAACAATGCAGAAATCAATTCAATTCATACAATGTCTAACAATTATAAATGGAAATGCAGAAGCACGAAGATCACTAAGGTCTTTTCCGGTTGTAGCTTGGTTAGGTTTACAAACAAGGGTCATATCTAAGGCCATTGAAAACGAAATTGCCGATGCAAAAGAGACATTCACTATACAAGTTATTCACACATCTCAACTTCGTTCCACTTGTTTCTCATTTGAAACCTCACAACTCTTATTTCACAACTCAATTTTGTTTTTCATTATTTTTCTTCCAAGCAAGCATTCGTTTTCATTTTCTCTATTTTTTTTCTTTTCTTTTCACATCGTATTCACACAACAAATGTTTCTCTTTTCTAATTTTTTTCAATGCTTGCTCGGTTTTTCAAGAGTTGTGGCACTTATCGATTCTTATTTTCGTTCTCCCCAACTTATCTTTTACTCACCCCAAGTGAATGCTCTTGACTTTTACGGCAAAAGAACAATTATCCAAAATTTCCGAGTTTCAAGAAAAAAGATTTTGACATCTCGCTTTATTTCAAGCTGAGATTCAACTGTTTAAGCTCAAAGGGGTTCACGAATACTCTCTCTGCTCACGGGTAAGTTGTATTTGGAACTGGTTATGCTCGAAAGAAAACAAGCGCCTTGATCATTTCTAATTGCTTCCACAAATTCACAATAATAAAAGACAAAGCATGAATCAAGTGAATCAACAAAGTTTATTAGAATCCAGCATTTTAGTGTACAATGGAGGTTTCCTCACAGTTTGTGGTTTTAAGTCCTAGATGAATCATTCATTCAATTATGTTGCAAAAAGAACAATATTCAATTACAAAAAGAGTAAAGTTCTTAATGCATTCTAAAATTCTAACTGGAGGTAACCATGTACCTTAGCATTATTCGCTTGTTTATTTTTATCATTGCCATCCAAGCTCGGATGCACCTTCATTGGATACTTCTTTGAGGAGCAACCAATCTAGAAGGTTTGACACTCAACAACCAAAAATTTATTAAAACAAAAGAAATTTAAACCAAACACAATAATTTAAAACATAAATAATAACCATTACTTCAAAATTTTAAAATGTGTGTGGGGGACAAAACACCCCAATAGTACATAACCAAAACCAAAATACTACATATATGAAAATACAACAAAATAAAACAAACTTAGCCCTCATAGGACTCAGAACCCTCTTCACTACCGGCCTCAGAACCGGTACCATCATCACTATCATCATCATCATCATCAGCACCCGAAGTATCAGCACCAGAAGTGCCAGCACCCGCCCCCTCTCCGAAAACAGACCTGTCCACAGGCCAGCTAGCGTGCTACAAGAACTGCTCACGCGTCATCATCGGATGCTCTCCAGAAGGGTCACGTACTTGCAACTGTAACGACTGCATAGAATCGTGAATATCAATCATGGCGCGCTGAGTCGGGAGTGAAAAGTGTGAGAGTAGTTGTGAGTTCATGAGGTCAGACTACAACACTTAAAAATGGTTTTTGGGCCAAAATGAGTGGCCTGCTAAAAATTAAATGGATTTCTGCCATGCAGCGCTCGCTACTGCTTCGCCTAACGAGCAACTAGTGAATTAGCTCGCTACTGCCTTCGCCTAGCGAGCAGCTAGCGAGCATGACAGTATTTTGTTTTTTTCAAAACAGCATGCAAAGCACATTTCAGCAAGGTTCTTCAAGTTGAACACCAATACCACACAACAGAAAACTGTAAATACTTACAATGTTGGGGTGCCTCCCAACAAGCGCTTGTTTAACGTCGGATAAGCTCGATGGTTCGACGGTCTTCACGGTCCGCCTTTGTTGAGCAACTTCCTCAAGGGCTTTGTTGTCTTCAAAAGGTTCTTGATGAACCTTCGATAAAATATGATACCACCCTTTTTCGGAACTACTTGCACAACACTTACCCATTCACCATCAGAGATAGAACCATTCATCCTGGCCTCTACTAGTTTGACAACGTCCTTCTTTTTCAGCACTCGTATCAATTGATTCTCCTCTTTTATGGACAAAGTGTTGCTAATGATTACCAGTTTAGTACAGTTATCACCAAGGAACACATACTTCAAATGTGGCTCAAGTTTTGGCTCCTTCACTTTCTTTGTCATATCTAAGCCTTCACTCGTCTCTTCATGATAAACAAGTTCTCCATAAGACTCTAATTCATGCAACAATGCTTCCATCTCTTTTCCTTTATTTTTGGTCGAAACTTTGTAGACTCCGATAAGAGATCTTTCTGAAGGATTAGAAACATGAACCTGGTTTGCGACCTCCACTAGTTTCTCCTTGGTGGCATCGATTCAGAAAGAATCATGCTTCTCATTAGGATGCTTTTTGGCTTCAAAAAGATTGAAGGCTACCTCTTCATTTTGGACCCTTACTTTCATCAAACCGTTGTCAACGTCAATCATCATGCGTGCGGTTTTCATGAATGGTCGGCCAAGAATAAGCGGAGCATCGTCGTACTCTTCCATATCAATCACAATGAAATCAACCGGGAAGAAGAATTTGTCCACCTTCACTAACATGTCTTGAGCAACTCCATATGGTGAAGTGGTAGACTTATCAGCTAGTTGTAAAGTCATCTTTGTAGATTTGATCTCAACATTTCCCAATCTTTTAACAATGGATAGGGGAATTAAATTGATGCTAGATCCCAAGTCAATCAAGCCATTACCCGTGTAGGTGTCTCCAATGGTTACTGGTAAGGCTACTCGGCCCGGATCGGATTCCTTCCTTGGGAGAGTTTTTTGAATGATGGCACTACATCGTGCATCAAGCAAGATTGTCTCGGGTTCCGTGTACCTCCGCTTTTTAGTAAGTATGTCTTTCATGAATTTTGCATACTTAGGCATTTGCTCCAATACTTCGGCAAACGGAATGTTCACTTTAAGTTGTTTGAATATATCCATGAACCGGGCATCATGTTGTTCATTCTCCCTCTTAGATGGAGCATGTGGATACGGAAGGTTTTGGATTGGAGTAACGTTCACTACCTCCTTTCCTCTAGAAGCTCTAGAATTCCTCTCTCTTTTCTTTTTTACTCCCTCCACCTTCACTTCATCACTCTTATTTTTTTCGACTTCCACACTTTCTTTATTTTCTTCTTCACCATTCTTTTCATTCTTTTCAACTTCTTCCTCACTCCACTCCCCAACTTCACCATCAATACCATCCTCCATTTTTTCTCCTCATCTTTTTTCTCATTCTTTTTTTTTTTACTCTCATCTCTTTTTTCACTCTCACTAATCAACTCCCTTCCACTTCTCGTCGTTATCACTTTACAATGCTCTTTAGGATTCGTTTGCGTGTTCGCCGAAAAAGATGGTCCGGGTTGTTGTTCCGCTAGTTGTTTAGCAAGTTGACCGACTTGAGTTTCGAGATTTTTGATTGCCGCATCGTTGCTCTTTTGATTAGCCATCGACATTTGCATAAATTGTATCAATGTCTCTTCTAACTTTGAAGTCACGACCGGCGGTTGTTGAGGTTGGTAAGGATTTTGGGGAGGGTTTTGACGGCTAGAAGTACCACCCCCATAACCTTGGTTATGGTAATAGTTAGCCCTTGGTTGGAACCCTTGATTCCCTTGAAAGTGTTATTGTTGATTTTGAGGATGTTGTTGATATGGTTGTTGTTGTTGTTGCCTCGGTTGGTAGTCTCGGTTGTTCGCCATGTAATTCACTTCTTCGAACCCGGGAGGTGGACAAAACTCGGTGTCATGATCACCATTGCAAAGCTCACAACAAGCTATTTGTTTCGCTTTTGAAGGTTCTCTCAACTCCTTTATTTGTTGAGTTAAGAGTTCAACTTGTTGAGAAATGAGTTTGTTTTGGGCAAAAAGAGCATCATTCGTTCCAAGTTCAAGCACTCCCGGTTTCTTCAAAGTGTTGCCTCTACTTTGACTTTGAAGGTCATTTAGAGCCATTCGGTTAATGATATCAGTAGCTTCTTCGGCGCTTTTAGACAACAAAGAACCACCCGAGGTAGCATCCAATAAAGTCTTGCAATTAGGTTGAAGGCCATTCTTGAAAATGTGGATTTGAGTCAATTCGTCAAAACCATGCCCTTTGCACTTTCGAAGCATGAATTTAAATCTTTCCCATGCCTCATTCAATGATTCGTTGGTTCCTTGCGAAAACACGGAGATAGCCGTTTTGGATTCCACAAACCGGTTGTGGGAGAAAAATCTTTCAATGAACTTCTCTTCCAACACGTTCCAATCCGTCATGACTGCAGGTGTTTGATCCAAGTACCAATCTTTGGCTTTGCCGAGCAAAGCATGAGGAAATAATCTTTTGAACAACGATAGCTCTTGAGCTTGATCAACTCTGTCCGCCACTGCTATCTCGTAAAATTTGGTGAGAAAAGCAAAGGGATCTTCATGGTCCATTCCGGTGAATGGACTTCCATATAGCAAGTTAAGAGTTCCCGTCTTCATCTCTGCTTGCCTTCCCGTGTGGTTGGCAAACTGAGCAGTATTCCTTGGACTGTTGACACATGGTGTGGAGATGGGCGGTGGTTGTGGTGGTGGATCCATGATAGGTGTGAAAGGTGGTGGTGTGTGTGTAGAAGAACTTTCTCCTTGTTCTTGTCGTTGTCTAGCTTGTTGCCTCCTTCGTCTCGTTCTGCTATTCAGTCTCCTTGCAGTTCTTTCGATCTCAGGATCAAAAAGAAGTTGGTCCTCAGGAACCTGCCCTCGCATAAAACGAAAGTTGCACACTAAACCAAACAAATTAACAAGCACAAGTCAAAAAATTCGAGAGTCAAAATTTTTAGCAACTATTGCGATGCTCGCAATATCAATTCACAATCCCCGGCAACGGCGCCATTTTGTTAGGTGTAGGGTTTAAGTGTCGGGTTTTTGTTATCGTCTCCACAGGGATTGTGAGATATCGCCGCCGTTCGGCAGTTGTTAAATTCTTAACTTATCGTAACAAGGGGGTTTTTGGTTTTAGGTCACGGTATCTTGCATAAAAAGTAAGAAATTGCGGTAAAAGATTTGGTTTTACGATTTGAGAAATATTGTCAAAGTTAGGGTTCGACGATCACTTTGCATGCATATGTTCGATCAACAAAACTTATAAACTCCTTTAGGTGATAAACTATTTCACAAAGTCCTCCCAATGTGTTTATCTCTAACACACATTGTGGGTTTTCCCATTTTGATCCATTGTTGATCTCTCACACAATCTATCAAAATGACAACTTTTTGGTTCAACTTTATGGTGAAAAAAATCATTCATTACTATCTCTAGCTAACAAACAAGATTGGATGAAAACCTAGGTAAAGAGTTGGAAAACATCTCTCGATCATAAACCAACACAAAGAGTTATCAATAAAACAAAGTTTTCACCATATATTCATCATCAAAGAGTTTACAAATGAAGATCATCCCATATACATACAAAGCTTATGATCATATACATCTAACCTTGACAAAATGAAGGACTTAGCTACTCATTTTCATGGTAGCTTGGTCAACAAGTTTTGGTTGAAGGTTGATCAAGATCCGAGTCGAAGAATCGAGATTGGATGGGAATCCAACTTCTTTTTGTAGAATATTGTTAAGAGATGAAGAGAAATGAGAAAAATGGGTTTCTAGGTCACAAAAATGATCCCAAGAAATGCTGAAAAATATCTAAAAATGCTAAGTCTAAAAAGTATGTCCTTTCCAAAAAGTAGCCCCTGCTACTTATAGTACTGGTTCCTGAGTTGTCATGCTTGCTAGGCGAGCAGAATGGTTCGCCTAGCGAGCCCCAAAATAGGCCACCATAAGTGCCTGCGCCCAGAGAAATCATCTAAGTCCAGAATGCATGTGTTCGCTAGGCGAAGCCCACGCTTCCTCCTTCGCTCCAGCGAGTTTTGATGTTTTGCTACTGGAATTGCTCGCTGGAAGCTCGCTAGTGGCTCGCCTAGCGAGTAAGTGCTAGTTGTGGTTTTGTCCAAGTCTGGGAGTGTTCGCTACTTCCTTCGCTGGGTGCTCTCCTAGCGAGCACTTCGCTACTTCCTTCGCTGGGTGCTCTCCTAGCGAGCACTTCGCTACATCACTCGCCTAGCGAGCATGCTGATGAATGCTTCCTTTCTTGGTTCCTTTGCCAACTTTCTTGTGTTTTTGTTTTCTACTCTTTCGTGCCTAATTCCTGCACAATAACACACAAATTAAGGGTACCAAGATCCTTTCACATTGTATTGCAAATCATCAAAAGCAAGGGCGGTTTCGAACACTTTCTCGACAAAAAGGAGTGAAAGATGCCCACATTTGAAAGCCCAAATAAGCACTTTTGGGCATCTAACAATGGGGCACCTTCTGCTACAAGGTGATGCCGTTTGGTTTGAAGAACGCTGGGGCAACATATCAACGAGCTATGGTGACTCTTTTCCATGATATGATCCACCATGAAATTGAGGTTTATGTGGATGATATGATTGCCAAATCTCAGACAGAAGAAGAACATTTGGTGAATCTGCAGAAACTGTTTGAACGATTGAGGAAATTCAAGTTGAGGCTTAATCCAAACAAGTGTACTTTCAGGGTGAGATCTGGAAAGCTGTTGGGTTTTATTCTTAGCGAAAAAGGGATTGAGGTGGATCCTGACAAAGTAAAAGCGATACAAGAAATGCCTGAGCCAAGAAAAGAGAGACAAGTCTGTGGTTTCTTAGGAAGGTTGAATTACATTGCAAGGTTCATCTTTCACCTAACAGCCACATGTGAGCCAATATTCAAGTTGCTAAGAAAAGACCAGGCGATCAGGTGGAATGATGATTGCCATAAAGCTTTCGAAAAGATAACAGAGTATTTGCAGAATCCTCCTATCCTCATGCCTCCAGTCCTTGGGAGACCACTAATTATGTACTTGACAGTACTCGATAATTCCATGGGTTGTGTTCTCAGTCAACACGACGAGACAGGTAGGAAAGAGCATGCCATCTACTACCTGAGTAAGAAATTCACAGATTACGAGTCGAGATACTCAATGCTTGAGAAGACATGTTGTGCACTTGCATGGGTTGCTAAGCGATTGAGACAATACATGCTGACTCACACAACCTTACTGATCTCCAAGATGGATCCAGTCAAGTACATATTTGAGAAGCCAGCTCTCACCGGAAGGGTTGCTCGTTGGCAAATGGTAATGATAGAGTACGACATCCAGTATACATCCCAGAAAGCCATCAAAGGGAGTATTCTGTCAAACTATCTTGCTCAGCAGCCGATTGATGATTATGAGCCGGTGAAGTTTAGTTTTCCAGACAAAGACATCATGTTCCTTAAGATGAAAGACTGTGAAGATCCAGTTGTTGAGGAGGGACCTGATCCAGATGAAAAATGGACTTTAACATTTGATGGGGCCATCAATGCCAAAGGAAGCGGAATTGGTGTTGTCATTACTACTCCGAAAGGTGCCCACATGCCTTTCACCGCTCGTCTGACTTTCGAGTGCACCAATAACGAAGCCGAGTATGAAGCTTGTATCTTGGGTATTGAGCAAGCCATTGATTTAAGAATCAAGACTCTGGACATCTTCGTAGATTCAGCTCTAGTGATCAATCAAGTGAACGGTGATTGGAATACTCTTCAGCCTACTCTGGTCCCCTACAAAGACTACACGAGAATACTGTTGATTTTCTTCACAACAGTAAAGCTATATCATATACCTCGTGATGAGAACCAAATGGTAGATGCTCTTGCTACTCTATCCTCCATGATCAAGGTGATTCGGTGGAACCATGCTCCCAGAATCGATGTTATCCGCCTTGACAGGGCCGCATATATGTTTGTTGCTGAATTGGTAGTTGATGACAAGCCCTGGTACCACGACATCAAGTGCTTTCTGAAGAATCAAGAGTACCCTGCAGGGGCATCCAACAATGACAGAAAGACTTTGAGAAGATTGGCAGGCAGTTTCTTCTTGAACAAAGACGATGTGCTGTATAAGAGGAACTTCGACATGGTTTTGCTCAGATGCGTGGATAGACACGAAGCAGACATGTTAATGCAGGAAGTTCATGAAGGCTCCTTTGGTACTCACGCCGGCGGACATGCAATGGCTAAGAAATTGTTGAGAGCGGGTTATTACTGGATGACCATGGAATCTGATTGTTTCAAATATGCTCGGAAGTGTCATAAATTCCAGATTTATGTTGACAAGGTGCATGTGCCGCCAAATCCTCTGAATGTGATGTCTTCGCCGTGGCCGTTTTCTATGTGGGGCATTGATATGATTCGAAAGATTGAGCTGACTGCTTCCAATGGGCATCGCTTCATCCTTGTTGCCATCGACTATTTCACCAAGTGGGTCGAAGCAGCGTCATTTGCGAAGGTCACCAGACATGTGATTTCCTGATTCATTAAGAAAGAAATCATTTGTCGTTATGGGATTCCCGAAAGAATCATTACTGATAATGGTTCTAATCTCAATAACAAAATGATGAAGGAGTTGTGCCAGAACTTCAACATTCAGCATCACAATTCTTCCCCTTATCGTCCTAAGATGAACGGTGCTGTTGAGGCAGCAAATAAGAACATAAAGAAGATTGTGCAGAAGATGGTCGTTACGTACAGAGATTGGCATGAGATGATACCCTTCGCCTTGCATGGGTACCGTACTTAAGTACGTACGTCGACCGGGGAAACCCCTTACTCCCTTGTGTATGGTATGGAAGCAGTCTTACCTGTTGAAGTGGGGATTCCTTCTCTAAGAGTCCTGTTGGATGTCAAGTTAGATGAAGCTGAATGGATTCGGACAAGGTTCAATGAGTTGAGTCTTATCGAAGAGAAGCGAATGGCAACCATTTGTCATGGGCAGTTGTATCAGAGTCGGATGAAGAGAGCCTTTGATCAAAAAGTGCGTCCTTGATGCTTCCAAGTCGGAGATTTAGTGTTGAAAAGGATCCTTCCTCCTCAGACAGATCACAGGGGCCAGTGGACTCCTAACTATGAGGGACCATATATTATCACCAAGATTTTTGATGGTGGAGCCTTAATGCTTGCAACTATGGATGGTGAAGACTTCACTTCCCCTGTGAACTCAGACGCAGTTAAAAAATACTTCGCATAAAATAGACCCGCTGGACAGTAAAAGGAATAGTCCAGGAAAAAATGGGCATCCCGACGAACCAAGAAAATGAAAAGGTTCGGGCAAAAGTTAGGGATTAAAAAATGAAAAGATTGTACACCCGGTAAGTTGAAAACCTGAAAAGGCAACTTAGGTAAAAATGGGTATCCCGGTGGATTGAAAACCCGAAAGGGCGATCCTGGCAAAGGTTAGGGATTAAGTGAATGACTGCATTCTGAGTAGTTCTGAATCTCATCTCGTGCCGATAACTGGAAATTTCCAAAGGATAGGAAACAGTCCAATCACTTTTTTCAGAAAGCTGATCATCTGGAGGGTCTTGAAGACGAGCGAGTCATAGCAGAGTTGGAACCCGATAGAAATCCATTTCACATTGCCATTAGATTAATTTCCTGTTTTTATCTTTTGTGCAATTGCCTCTTTCCAGGGATTACTTCCTGATGTAAATGTGTCATACCCCAAAATTCGCCCGTTAATTTTGCAAGACATTTTTTGAGGCACCCCAACTTATTTTCCAAGGCATTGACCTTAAAGGAACCAAAACCCAGCTCGCAGATGGCCAAGTCCAGAAAATGGCCCAAACTGGCATGCTCGCTAGGCGAGCAAATCCTTCGCCTAGCGAACCCTTCGCTACAATACTCGCCTAGCGAAGCTTGCGAATACCAGAAAATTCTGGGCTTCATTCTGAGCCCATTAGGTCACAATAAACCATTATAAATACCACAACTTCAGTCAGAAAAAGGGAGAACGAAAACGGAATGAAAACCGGAGATAGAAAGAAGGCACAACAAACCCTGGAGGCTAACCCAGAGAATTCAGCGCAACCCTAAAGGAAACCCTAAAAGAAACTCATCCGTACCGAGGTTACCGCCGCCCAACTCAATCCGACTTGCCAATTCAACGTTGCAATTCAATTGCAAACAGGTTTGCGCATCACTACTGTTTTATGCTTCCAATCTGTAATCTCTGAATACATAATGCATCATGGTTGAACTGTTGGATATGTAATTAGAGTCTGCATGTGAGTTTATGTATGCCTGAATATCCTGAATGTTTGACCATGTTATTTCTGTAATTGAATGCCATGGGGCGTGCAGCATGCTGAGATCGTACTGTTCTGAAATTCAAAACCCGCAGCCGCTCGCTAGCACATCACTAAACGAGCATGTAGCGAGTATTCGCTAAGCCTTCGCTAGGCGAGGCAGAGGCGAACGTGACAGTCGCTAATATTTTGGCGGTTCTGTTCTATGCTTATCTGATCTGTTCTATTTTAATCATGCGTTATTTTGCCTGACATTCCTACTGCTGTGTTTCTTTTGCGGTGTAATCCTCGATTGCACCCCCATTTGGTATTCTGACCTTTTTGCTGAATATTGTAAGGACTCACATACTCCCGAAGAGGGTAGCTTGCTAGGTATCCCACTTTATTTGTGGGATACCCTCGTGGAGATTCATCCTATTTACTTAATTGATTTTAATGTGGAGATTCATCCTATTTACTTAATTGATTTTAATGTGGAGATTCATCCTATTTACTAAATTGATTTTAATGTGGAGATTCATCCTAATTACTTAATTAATATGGACCTAATTACCTAATTGATTACAACTACCTAATCGATTGTAAAATATTGCCGTTGAATATGTGATCTTGGACCTCTCTTTGTTGCCTTACGATATTACGACATTATGGTCATGTCCCGCGAATGTGGGGATACACTTGGCAAAGACCCTTCGGTTAAATCATCATGTCCCTATAAAATAAATCATAGTCCCTCGGATGTTGCCTGCGAATATATGATTTTGCCCCTCGATGACCCTTCGTTGTAGCCTACGGTTAAATGATGATCGTCCCTTCGAATGCTAAGGTATCCTTACAAATGTTGCCTTTAATGACCAATCGATGACCCTACGATGACCCTTTTACATCCAAAGGATAAAACTACTTACTTCTCAATAGTAAGGACAATTTTACCCTCATAAGAATAGGAAATGCCCACAAAGGCCTTGGGTAGGCATAACTCTTAATTGCTGATTCACAACCTGAAATATTTTTCACACCCCACACCTTTCAAAACATCTTTTAGAAAATCACCACTTGGTATACATTCATACTAGAATCATTACCGAGTTATATTTTTCTAAACAACTTTCAAAACTAAACGAGATAACCACTTTGTATACATTCGTACAAGAATCATTACAAAGTTACACTCTCTTTTCAAAACATTTTTAAGCAATTCACAAACACCTTTTTCAGACAAACATAAGTGATCAAGCAATTAAGAGCCCATGGATAACCATGGATACAAAGGGTGCTAACACCTTTGTTAATTCCTTAGGATTGGCATTAATTTTGTAAAATAAATAATGTAATCATCTCTGTTGTTTTAATATGTTGGGTTGAAGAAGTTCAACATCTGGACCAACATGTCATGTACGATGTCACGACATCATGCCTGTGACATCGTACATGTGTAGAAAACTGAATTAATTAATTCAGTATTTATTCTGGGATTAGTAAGGATATTTGGTGAATATCCTAACTCCCATGTGGAGGTCTTGAAGACTCAATCAGAAGATATATAGGCTCAAAATATGGAGATATATATGGAGAGATTCTAGGATTGAAGACCTTGTTTGTAGCAAAAAATTTTTGCTGAAGTTGTAACAGCAAAGAACAAGTCTGCTGCGATTTCTGAAGGCCCAAATCCAGTTGGGTGATTAGGTTATAAATAGCACATTGTAACCTAGTTTTTGTAAGCCTCTTAGAATGAAAATTTAGGGGTGTGTGTGAGGTAAACCTCCCAGTCTGTGGGAAGGTTACCATGTGTTTCTCAGTGGTAAAAGCTGAGAGTATTTGTAACTCAAAGCCTGTAGGCAAGAGTGATTTTGTTCTTGAATGAAGCTGTGAAGCAAGTTCAAGGTGTGGTAACATTACATTGTATTTGTAGTGATAGGAATGGAAACTGGAGGTTTCTATCTAGGAGTTCCTAGGTATAGATTGCATTGGGTAGGGATTAAGTGAAGAGTTGTAAACGGGGGAGTTTAACTCTGAATTAATACTGCTAATAGTGGATCTTCTTCCTGGCTTGGTAGCCCCCAGATGTAGGTCATGTTGGACTGAACTGGGTTAACAATTTCCTGTGTTTGTTTTCCTTCTGCATGTGTATTTATTACTGTCCTAACTCAGTTGGTTTTCCAGTCAGGTTATCAAGATGATAACAGACCTGGTATATAACCTTCTGATTGAATGTCAATCAGAATGTTGTAACATTCATCAGTGACAGCGTATACTGAATAATAAGCATGTTAGTTTCAGTTCAGTATTTATTTAAGTCTGTTCTTTTCAAGGATAACAGACCTGGCAGAAGGATCATTGTGAAACTGTCAAACTGGATGTTTTGACAGTTGATACTGAAGGCTGATACTGAAGTAAAGACTAGATGGGCTTTTACAGTATTGCAAACTTAGCACAGTCCGCTTCCAGGAACATATTAGAATCAGAATATGTTCTGGCTGTCGAACTGAATGTTGTGACATTCATTCCCAACAGCATGTGCTAAAGAGTAGGATGATTGGTTTTCTGGTTCAGTATTTCTCTCAGGCTATTCTTCAGGGATTCAACAGCTGAGCTAAAATCTAGGAAACCAACTACCAACCTACAATTAATGAACCTAACAAATAGCCTAGTTGTTAGCAATCTAATAAGTGGTAATTAGATTAACGTGTTCATTCAGGAAATACATGTAAAAGACAAACACACTGGAACAATGTAATAGATGATGTCCAAAATCAACAGTAAGACATCATGCTGATAACTGTGGAAGAAAACAATAGAAGTGAGTGCTAGGATAGATCTCTGTTGAGTCCCTCTTCCTGATGCACAGAACCAGGTGTTCATCCTTTCTAGGGTGACATAGAACGAGATGTCGTGACATCTGTGAACGTGTGCATATTAGTACAGGGGTTAATAACTGTCTTGCTGTATTAATTACAAGGTTAGATCAGATGTCATGACTTGGAGTAGAACATCTGAATTCTAACTAAGCCAGAATTTCAACCTTCCCTTTGTATAATGTACCTCCCGAACCCAAAATCTAATTAAGGTCTTTCCTGTTCTTTTCCACCTTTCCTTATTGGATGAAAGAAAAGTCGGTGGCGACTCTTGCTATCCGCGACATTTGCTTTCCAAAGCAAAAACACACAAAGTCAGTTCACCGTATGACAAAATGCCTATTCAGAGGCCATTCAATCAATGAAATCATGTTATTCAGTATATTTCTGTTTTCATTTTCATTTTACTGTTTTGTTTGCAAAAATGACGTCCGAATTTTTGATAAACATTGCATCATGAAACATAAGAGCTTTACAGGTGGACTCGGGGCATTTCCTTAAGGTTCCCAGCAGATGATCGCGGATGTTTTCCTCAACATTTGGTATTTAGTACCTTATCCCTGTAAAGCTGGTCCAAGCATTGGATTCTTCAATCCCTAACAGGCTCTCAATACTGTGCTTCCCCAAGCATGTGTTTCAGATTATACACTCCCCAGTAGAGTTGACAGTGCCAGACTGTGTATCCCTAACGGAGTTGACAGTGTCAGACTGTATCTTCCCAGCAGAAGCAGCTACTCCTCAGAGTTCGATGCCAGATCGATGATCTTGACGCTAGATCCATGATCTCTTTTCTTGAAGCAGGATCTCGGTACCGTATCGGTGTTTGCCTCTCCTGCTGAGTCGTCTCGCTCGCAAATTTTGGTTGCCAGAACCACCGTCGCTTTCGTCAGCAGCAATCTTTCAGTGCCATTTTCTCTCCAGTCAGAGTCTCAGTGTCTTGTTATTGCCAGACCACCGCATGGCCGGTCATCTCCCCACAGAGTTCATTGTGCTGTGCATCTCCAACAGCAGTGCTAGGGTCCAGAAGATTGTAATCATTTCCCCGGCATGATTCCTTGCCTCGGCTTGGCATTCTCCACAGCATTTCGCATCCCTGCATGTAGAATCATATTATATTTCATCCTCCCAAATCTCGTAGCATTTCCATTTTCATGGAGCATTACGCCATTGAAAAATTCAAACATACGCATGTACAACATAAAACATTCTCGGTATCCCAAGTGATAAACGAGAAGCTTGTTTCCAGTACTCAGACTGAAAGTTGTTCATGACTTATTATCCCCAGCATAGGTCGTTGGCCCACGTGCCGCCTCAATTATCATTTTCCCTATTTCTGCCGATGCTGACAGGCATGAAAAGTTTTCCGGTATTCAGACCGAAGTGGCATTCAGGCCAGTTTTCCGATGTTCAGATCGAAGAAGTTTCCGACGTTCAGGTCGATGCAACTTGGGGCATTCAGGCCAGTTTCCGGTATTCAGACCAAAGTGGCATTCAGGCCAATTTTCTGATGTTCGGATCGAAGAAGTTTTCGACGTTCAGGTCGACGCCAACTTGTGGCATTCATACCAGTTTCCGGTATCCAGACCGAAGTGGCATTCAGGCCAATTTTCCGATGTTCAGATCGAAGAAGTTTCCGACGATCAGGTCGACGCAACTTGTGGCATTCAGGCCAGTTTTTCCGGTATTCAAACCGAAGTGGCAGTCAGGAAAATTTTCCGATGTTCAGATCGAAGAAGTTTCCGACGTTCAGGTCGACGCAACTTATGGCATTCAGGCCAATTTTCTGGTATCCAGACCGAAGTGGCATTCAGGCCAGTTTTTCCGATATTCAGATCGAAGAAGTTTCCGACATTCAGGTTGGTGCAACTTGTGGCATTCAGGCCAGTTTTCCGGTATTCAGACCGAAGTGGCATTCAGGCCAATTTTTCGATATTCAGATCGAAGAAGTTTCCGACGTTCAGGTCGACGCAACTTGTGGCATTCAGGCCAATTTTTCGGTATTCAGATTGAAGTGGCATTCAGGCCAGTTTCCCGGTGTTCAGACCGATGTTAATAATCTCATATTTTCCGATGCTTATATCGAAGTCATTCCCAGTATTCAGACTGATGAGCGGCATTCAGGCCATGGTTACTTCCTGTGTTACCATTTATTTTGGTATTCAGGCTAACATTCTCCTTTTTCGGTGTTCAGACCGATTTTCACCGTACCAAACGGATTATTTGTTGATGCTCAGATCAAGATTCCTGTGTTACCATTTATTTTGGTATTCAGGCTAACATTCTCCTTTTTCGGTGTTCAGATCGATTCTCATCGCACCAGACGGATTCTTTGTTGGTATTCAGATCAAAAATACTTCTCTGCCGATTCTGACATGCATTATTACTTCACTTCACTTCGGTGTAAATTTTCGGGTTTTTATTGTATTCAATCCCTTGATACCTCGAAAGTGCGAAAGTCGTTTCTACCTCCCTTTCGGGTCTCCAGTTGATTGAATAGGGGCAGCTGTAATACCCCAAAATTTACCCTTCATCTTTTCTTGGAAGCATGGGATTATGTTTCACATCACATTAGCATTATACTAGGTCATACTCATTGCATACTGCATTAGTGACTTGGAAATCAGGGTTTGATTGCTCACTCCTTACCAGAAGGAGCCCACACAAAGCAAGACTGAGAAATGAACTTCATTCTCCAAATATACAAGTCTCAAGGGGTTCCATATGTCTTATTATGGTCCCCAGTTCATCAGTGGAAGATTCAAAGCTCTCAGAGTGTGCATCTGCATTTAATCAGAAATCAGGGTTTCGTGGCTATCTGCAACAGGCCATGTTTGGTGGGAAGAAAAGGGGGCTCATTCATGTCATGATTATAGAGGCATCTTGGCCTAGGAAGACACACATTTATCTCAGAAAGATCCATTGGCAATCAGTGCAATCAGTTCCTGATCATTTTGCCCTAAAACTAGGGTTTTGCATAAAATCGGTTTATTTTTGATTCCTTGAGTGAAACTCATTTCCATGGCCCTCCATATGTCCACAAGGGTCTACATATAAAAAATCAGCTCTTTTCACCTCTTTCCACTCATCATTTCAATTTATGTTCAACATGAAAGATGTTAAGATCCATTCCCTCTTTCTACTGTTTGCATTGCCTTGCTATTTGGTTACATATTCATCAGGATACAAAGCCTCAAAGTCACCCTGTTGGACTTAATTCTGTGCCATGTTTCACAAACCAAAAACGACCAACACACACTTTTTACCTCATTTGCCCATTTGCTTTTGGTCTCACTCACTTAAGTTTTGCCACATTTAGCCATTTCTTTTCACACCTCATTTTTGCACCTTTTGTATCATATTGCACATGAATCTAAACCATACATTTAAGCCCATTTGAAACACTTTAACCCTACATACTTAAGCTTCTAAAACCCTAATCTGAGGAGATAGTGGCTGAATTTTTTAGTAAGAGGCAAGGGAGTGCATTCAAGATCCATTCCTCATTTTCCATTTCTCAAGCACAAGCATCAAAAGAACATCTTCCTTCTCTTTCTTTTCCTCCTCTATCAAGAAGCAGTGGACTATTTTCCACTAGGTAAGCCCTCTATTCCATCTTCCATGACCATATTCCATGCTTGTTCATTTCTATTTCCATGCTTACCATACTTACTTCATGATTATTTTTCCATTATGCCATGCTGATTTCATGTTTATTTTCCATGTAAATAATATGTCATGTTTGTCTATGAAGCCCTCACCAAGAGGCATTGTGATTGAGCTTGAGTTTGTGTTGTGAAATTTTTGCCGTATCCGTGTGCATGAGCCCCCCTTGTTGTTCACTTTTCTACATGTTCAAGCCATTGTTTTCATCGAAATAAAGTACCATTGTGTTCTACTCATTTAGAACTTGAACTTTGCTTTTTGTATCATCTCATTTGGAGCACTGTAGCATGAGATATTTTGTGTGGAAGATGGAAGAAGTTGTTGTGTATTTTACGCGTCTTAGCTGCATGCGCCTAGGGCTTTCTACGTTGCATGTGGAAGATGAGATGTGGCGTTGCATAGGCCATCAGATCGTGCGCGCCCGTTATGATCCCGACCTTCCGCTCCGTTTTTGTCTTGTAGTGTTTAAAAAATAATTGGACCGATTGATGGATGTTCATGTGACATAACTTTTTTTAAATGAACATATTTTTTGTGTGTCACATGCTGAGTAATCCTGGACCGGGCCTTGGCTTCGCCTGCTACCCAGACCCCATTCGCCAGGCCCACTAACACATTTCCCTTTTATTTTCATTTCTTTTCTTATTTTTATTTTCTGTTTTGCCTTTTAATTATTAAAAATATTTTATTTGTTCACAAAATTACCAAAAAATATTTTTCACATTCTTTAATGTTTTATTTAGTTTATTTAATTTTTATTTTCATATTTTATTTAATATTAATATTTTATTTTAATTATTTGTTTCAAATAGTCCATTTTAACACACATTTTTTCATTAATTTCATTTTCATGACTTAGAATTATTTTTAACTTCTGATTTTTGGGATGAGGGTTGACCAATGTCTCATGGTCAACCTGACCTTTTATTGGAATTTTATTTCCCATTTTTAATTTATTTTGGATTTATTTTTGACTTAGTTTGTTTGGTTGACTTTTCATTTGACTTTTGTTTTACTTCAATTAATTTATACACTAATTTTCATTATTTTTGAAATCTTTTTGGGGGATGATGATGTCCTGACCCCACCTTATTTAGTTTAATTTTTCATAATTTATTTGATTAATTTACTATTTATATGATAACTTTCAAGTTGACTTGACTTTTCAGTTGACTTTTCTATGATTGATGTTTGACTTAAGGGATTGCTTAGGGCAATTGAAGTGATCTTTTGATCCTCCCTTGTCCATCTCATATGCCATGTATTAGAGGCTTTTCATCTCAATTTTATTTGATCCTTGCATCGTTTCCCGATTAAATTATTCGGTGATCCTTTGTGTGCATAGTTTCACCTGTCTGACTCATCTGATATTTTTTATATTTGTTTCTTTCATCCATGCTTCTATTGTTTGATTGCTTAACATGTTTATACTTCTCATACATTGTCTAATGCTCATTCATTTCATTCTTTGATTATTTGATTTGATCATATGCATGTTTATTTATCTGACTTGATTAGTAACTGTCGCCTACTTGTATGATGTATGAGGCACACATTATTATTGTTTGCTTGCCATGAACAATTCCTATTCATAACAAATGTACCCCTCTCCCATGAAGTGTATATATTTATTCTTTCATTCTTTATTCATCTGTTAATACAAGAATAAAACAAACATGCGATAACCATTTCAAAATAAGATCAAAACCTCGATCCAACGTCGAGTAATCATTTTCCAAACTTAACATAACCAACACGTATTCATCCATCCTTTTGTAAGTCGATTGCTTCATGCATCGCCATTTCTCTTGTAAGTCGATTGCTTCATGCATCGCCATCTACCCTTATCCCTGGTTCCTTTCCTTGCTCCTTTCGTCGATTCTTGCACCCATTAGGTTGAACCCTTTTTTCTTTGTATGATAACATAGGTAGGACTCCCTCATTCTTTTGCATGATAACATAGGTAGAATTCCCTTATTCTTTTGTATGGTAACATAGGTAGATATTCCCATTTGTAAATCCTAACACATAAGTCCACATTGCATGACAACTCTAGGGCAGAGCTTCCCCTATTTTTAGACCTTCCGCGCGTCTCCGATCCTGTGGCATGTTCATTCTGTTCTATTGCAAAGAGGTAACTGCCTAAGACTCAATTCAGTGAGCTGCGACACCTGCTGCTAAGACGTGAGCACATTGCCCGCTCTCCTTTGACACAATTGGTGTCTTCCTTTGTAAGTTCATGTTCAGATGGCAATCCCTGTGTAGCCGAACTACGACAACTCTGATTCTCATGTTCATAGAGATGCGTAGGCACAAGATGCGATGTCTTGCCGAGTTCTTTTTGACTGACAACTAACAACTAATCCTTGCTTGTTTTCGCCCTTGTTGCGATTCCTTTTCTCTCGCCCTCGTTGCGATCGAGACCTTTCCATTTCTCTTGCCCTAGTTGCAATCGAGACCCTTGTTCCCGTAGTTAGCTGAACTACGACTTGCTCTGATTCTCATTCCAGATGAGATACGTAGGCATAAGACGCGATGTCTTAGCGAGCACACTCCTCTTTAACCCATAGGTAGTCGAGCTACGAAGACTCTGATTCTCATATTCAGATGAGATACGTATGCAGTGGATGCGACATCTGTGCGAGTCATTTCCTTTTGACCCTTTTTTTAGTAAATAGTACATTAGATATACACACACCCTTTAGACAAGAACAACAAGAGTGGATCCCGTAGAGTACTACGGATGCGTAGGGGTGCTAATACCTTCCCTTCGCATAATCGACTCCCGAACCCAAGATTTGGTTGCGAGACCTTGCCTTTTCCTTTCCTTTCTCCAGGTTTACTTCGAGCGTTTCCTTTCTCTCCTTTGGGATAAATAACGCACGGTGGCGACTCTTCTGTCATTTCTTTCTCGCCGGTTGTATTTTTCGCAGGTTGCGACACATGTTGGGCTGAATGAAATGAAAGTTTCATAACGATTAACATTCTCGACAATAACATAAGGCAACGAGAAAACAACAATAACACAACATTTTACTTATCTTAACAAAAAATAACAACAAAACTCATAAAAAACAATAACATAACTTAACAAAAACAATAACATAACTCAATAAAAACATCAACACTAACACAAATATTTTACTTATCTCAATAAAATAAAAAACATAATTCAACAAAAACATAACATTAACACCAACTTTTTACTTGTATCAACAAAAAACAACAATAAAATGTAACAAAAATAACAATATAACTAACAAAAACCACAATAATAACACAAACATTTCATTTATCTTAACAAAAACAACGACATAACTAAACCAAAATATCAACAATAACACAAACATTTTACTTGTATCAACAAAAACAACAACATAACTCAACAAAAACTACAATATAACTAACAAAAACTACAACAATAACAACAAAATTTTACTTATCTAAAAAAACAACAATATACCTAAACAAAAACATCAACAATAACACAAACCTTTTACTTGTATAAAAAATAACAACATAACTCAACAGAAACAACAACATAACTAGCAAAAACCACAACAATAACACAAATTATTTACTTATCTCAATAAAAGCAATAGTATAACTCAACAAAAACATCAACAATAACACATACATTTTACATGTATCAAGAAAAACAAAATAAATTCAAGAAAAAGAACAAGATAACTAATAAAAACCACAAAAACAACATAAACTTTTTTACTTATCTCAACAAAAAAATTAACATAAAACCTTTAATATCATCTTAACAACAACAATAATAACTCTAAATATTTTAGTATCTGAACAACAAGAAAAACAACAACTTTAATGGAAAAATAGTTTTAACAACAACAACATCATAACTCATAACATGAATGGTGGAAATATTTCACGTACTGGATATGTGAAGAGGAAGAGAAATAAATGAGTTTCATGTTTCCATTTCGTAAATTTTGTGTCACCTTTCCTTGATTCATAAGAGTTAAGGAATATATGTTGCAGTTTTGTTAAGAAATGTTGTGTGCATGTTTATGGAGATTGGGATAAGGCGTGAGAGGTTAGGGTTTCACTTATGGAGTTAGGGCACAGTTATATTCATAAGTGAAAAAATATCACTTATATAAGTAACACTTTTCACCACAGCTGAAAAAAGCAATTGTGTTAAAATATCCCTACATTTCACCAGGGTTGTTAGTTTGGACTGTGGTGAAAAAATATTTCCTTTTAATTTTTAAAATAGTAATTAAGAGAGCACACCCTTTTTGTAATGAAAAAACACAAAGTTGATAATGCTAGGATTTGAAGCGTGTCACTCTTAGACCTTTCATTGCACTTGTTAGTTTAGAGTGTGGGGAAAGTTTTTTTTTAAAATAAAGACACATAATTAATAGATATTACTTTGGTAGAATAAATGGTTGTTGTAAGAATCTGTTATAAAATGTATAATTTGTAATTGTGAGTGTGCTATATGTGTATTTGTAGTTATGAGTGTACTAGTTTCGGGCTAGATAGATAAATTTGATCCATCAGACGATTTTATCCCACCCCATATGACGAGAGGATTATAAATCTAAGACATACTCTTGATAATCTTGGGCGAGCTCTTAATACTTTAGACAAACTCTTGATACTCTTGGGATAACTCTCGATAATTTCCCCTGCAACTTGACATATCTGCATGGTATATACTCTTCATCATGCTATTTAAGTCCCTCTATTTAAAATAGGCGCGTACAAGCAAAATGCTTTAATAAACCCTAATGAGAAGTCAGACATGTACAAAGTCTCTCAAGCATGAGTTACATAAAGGCAAGATGCTTTTCTAAAACCAATTAAGAAGTCAGATGTGCCTTTATTATCATTAATTTCCATGCTTGTTTGTCTGCTGGTGTATGATAATAGTTTTTCCAAGTCAGCAACGGGCTGATCTATTTGAACTCGTTTATGTTCAGCATGAGCTCGTTCATGTTGTCTTCCAAATATTATTCGAGTTCTATGTATGATGGGTAGATAAGGGTCAATAGAGACATATTGTTACTAAGTCCCTTAAGCACGAAGCATGTGGGGTCGAAGTACTTTTAGAAGAAAACCATGACTTATACACATTTGCCCAAGCATGAGGCCTGTAAGGGCAAAGTATTTTTAGTGAGATTGTCCATCCTTCAACGAATGGCTTCCTCTTATGGTTAGGCTTTTTGATTTATTGTATGTTTAAGTAATATATCCATTTGTTAGGCCCTTATTATTTTTAATTTTAAAACTCTTAATAAGGAATTTGAGTTATGTTGGTACCCTTGTTGTTTGTGCTTTTATCAAAGTTGATCATGAGTTTTTTTTGTATTCGTTTTGATCATTTGTAGGCGCTTATTGTCCAAGCCTCATA
This sequence comes from Lathyrus oleraceus, assembly GCF_024323335.1. Classification (NCBI taxonomy): domain Eukaryota; kingdom Viridiplantae; phylum Streptophyta; class Magnoliopsida; order Fabales; family Fabaceae; genus Lathyrus; species Lathyrus oleraceus. The sequence goes on along the minus strand of NC_066583.1, from coordinate 317,094,840 downwards.
AGGGATCATCCGTAGGCTTAGGAGTCCCCATAGGGTTCTAATAGAACCCTATAGAGCTTCGCTTATAGGCTTAAGAATCCCCGTAGGGTTCTAGTAGATACCCAATTGGAAATTCGTCGCAAATGGGGTTCTCGTCTTAGAACGAACAACATCACAACCGTTTTTAAATATTTCCCTCCAGTGTACCCCTGCTCGAGGGATGTTGTTGGGAGACATTGTCTTTGTGGTTAGATTTCTTGCTCATGAACATTGTTGTTAGGTCACCTCTAGGCAAGTGATCTTGATTAGCACTTACGTGGAATCAACTGAGTTTTGTATCCCCTTACACGCATCCAATTGTGTGTTGGATTTTCTCAAGTGTGCCATGATGAGGATAAAATAGTAGATATATGTGCATGTATGACATGGAAGTACCTATTCGTGTCTTCACCTCGAGACTGAATTTGGTCTTTAGTAGTCTTTTAACATTTAGTTGATGGTGTGTTTGAAAGGGAAGTCTAATTTTACCTTGATGGATCTGGACGAATTATCCTCAAGTTGGATTATTTGGAAATCACCGCTAAAGAGGTGATGAGGTTTTTGAGTGTGACTTTTCTGATATGCCTTGTCTCTTTCAGATCGGTATTGATCAATACTGATTTCTCTTCACTATGGTGATACGCTCCCTTTGGGTGGACCGAAAATCCACATCGTCTCATTTGCCTGTCATGATCTGCTAAGGATGCCATTGTAGGCAGCCTCTCGTGATATTACCAGGGAGTTGATGGTTACCTTATTCTATCTTTCTCTCATCAATGATGTAGGATCTATCATTTCATAGGGGTAAGTCGTCAACTCGTTGAACGTTAAAGGATTTCTTCCTCCGTACGGGTTCAATTCTAGTTGATGGAGACTAAATTGCTTGAGTGTGTCAGCATATAAGATGTTACATGAACTCCTTTGTCGACAAGGAATCTTGCGAGCGTACCATAAGAGACAACGACTACTATAACTAATGAAAACTTCGTGTTTGCAATTCCATTTATCCTCTTATGACCTAGAAATCCTAGCATCAATCAATCTTCGTTTTGCGGTCTCATATCGGTCGTTGCTTGAAAAAAGGTGTTCTAGTGAAAAACATCATTGCAAGTCGGTATTTGGGTTTTAATAAAGCATAATTGACAGGTGAGGGGCACAACCACAATAACTCTTTACAAATCTCTGTTACTTATGCATATACTTTGGTCTCTAGGGTCTTGATTGATACAGGCTCTTCACTCAATGTGTTGCCAAAGAGCATATTGAATTAATTGCAATTTGAAGGACCATAGTGAAGGTAGAGAAAAACAAGAAATTGGGGTTTGAATTGTTTTCACAAACAATAAAAACTTATGGAGTATCTACACACATAATTTAAAGATAAATAACACAAAAGTTATCCCGGTTCACTTGAAATTCAAAGCTACTCCAGTCCATCTTACTAAGGTGGTTTCGCCTTCAAAAAGGACTTAATCCACTAATCTTGAAAGATTACAACAACGTCTAAGAGTACAAAGATCTCTTAGCCCTCTCAAGTCTACAGACTTCACAAGTCACTTGAGAAAATATTACAACAAGTATTATAGAATTACAAGAAGGTGTTTAATGCTTCTAGGTAAGCAAAATGAACACAGTAAGAACAACTGAATTTCACACTAAGAGCAAAAAAAACTCGTGTGAAAAAGTGAAGCAAGAATTAGTGAGTATTTGAAATTTGATGAGCGGAATTCTTGTTGAGTATTTTCGTGTGTTGGTATGATGATGGATGGACCTATTTATAGTGCTTGGAGACGATACTGTTGGATGAGGCATTGATGTTGATGTCTTGCTAATGATGGGACCTAATTGTCATTAATTTTGTTGTCCTCTCCATAGTAGTTTAGGAGAGTACTCAATTTTCTCCATATATAGATTTATACCATTTTTGGAAGAATTCGTTGTTAAGTCTTGATATGATTTGATTGGTGAGACTCAGAGTGCACGGAGTTCAGATACTACACTCAGATCTTGTATTCTTCAGATAGTTTCCTGATGTTTCCATCAGAAGCTCTTGATTAATTGTTGACTTTACATTCTTCAGATTTAGTGATCCTTAGAGACTTAAGATGAGGGATCTTTCAGATTCAGAAGGTTAGAGACTTGATTCATCAGAGCGACGCTTTTAGCTTTTAGTTTAGCTGTTATGGACTTGCTTAGCACTTTAGAGTTTGTTTGATCAGATGCATTTATCATTAGAGCCCTGCACACTTAGAGAATATTTTCAGGGTACCACAATGTTTCATCCCTTGTTGTCATTAAAACTTAAGGATAAATTGCAGAACCAAAATCTTATTCTAACAATCTCCCCCTTTTTGATGATGACAAAACTACAGATTATTGATGAAACAACGAGACTTTATAATAATAAAGGGAAGGTAGATCCAGAGTCAGATGCATTGTGACTCCCCCTGAGATAGGAAATCTCCCCCTAAATCTGATGTTGAGAGGGTTTAGAGGTTCTTACTAGATCCTCTTATGTTGCTTATCTTGTTTCATATGTTTTACCCAGATCCTTCTTGCAAGAACTTAGACAATATAATATTTTGGAATGTAAGCGGTGCATTATGAGGCTTAGATATTAATTTCATCAGAAGACTGTTAAATTATTTCTCCCCCTTATTTTCAGACTAAAAAAGACAACAAAAAAGAATTAGCAAGATAAAACTTCATTCGATAATGTAAACAGGTAAAAAGGCAAGAAAGAAGAACACTTAGAAGAACACAACACAAAAGCATAGTATAAATCCTAAGGTGCCTAAGTTTTTGGAGAAGGCGGCATCCTCTGGAGCAGCTGAGTCAGGAGACTCTTAATGCTGGAGTTGACAAAGTCCTGTTGATCCAATTTGGCTCTTATGATCTGTTGTTCTTTCTGGAGTTCCTCCAGAGTCTTCAGCATCAGTGGAGCAAGATCAGAGTTAGATGACTCACCTTGAGTCATAGCCACTTCCTTTGCCTTGGAAAATTCTTCCACAATAATGTATGCTGCTTCTTCAGCGCCAACCTTCGCTTTGGCTTTAACTTCACCAGCAGCAGCCTCAACATCAGCCTTTTCTTCTACTTCTTTTCTTGCTCTCTCTTCAGCTTCCAGTCTTGCCTTTTCTTTAGCTTCCTGTCGAGCTTTCTCTTCAGCTTCTCTGGCCATACGAGCCTCTAGCCTCTCTTCAGCTTCTCTTATGTAGTCGTTTCTGACTTGTTCAGAGAGGCCTTTCAGCTTGAATACCTCAGATGTCATCCATCTGATAACTCTATTCCAGTGATTCCTCACCTCAGAGGGATTATCACTTAGTTTGGAATTTTCAAACAGTGATATGAGCTTCTCAGCTGAATACTCCGAAAATAAAGCAACTGACTCTTCTAGGGTGGGGAAGGTTGGTTCAGGGTCAGAAGTTGGATTGATGGTTTATGATGGGATGGGGTTGGTTTCAGTGGGAGGGTCAGAGGCTTGTGTCACATGGGTTTCAGATGGAAGTTCAGTGGGAATTGAAGATGGTGATGTTGTTTGAGTTTCAGATTATGGTTCTGTTAGATGTTCGGATGGGGAAGGCATTGAGGTTTCTAGAACAGATGGGGTTTGGTCAGATAGTATACTGGCTTGGAGTTGAGCTAGTGTTAGGGATGGAGGATCAGTGGTTTCTGGATGGTCAGAGTCATAGGATAAGTTATAGTAAGGTGGAGAGGAGGGAGTTGAAGAGGGAGGTGAGATTGGTTCATTAAAAAGTAAGGCCTCATAGACAGGGAGTGTTGTGATGGTTAGATTAATAGGTTGGAGGAGAGGTGAGGGTGGGTTAGAGTTGTGAGGTTCAGAGGGATTTGAAATGGATTTCGTGGGTTTAAAGTTTGTGTAGGTAGAGGATGGTTGAGGTAAAGAGGAAGATAATTACTTTAAATTAGAGTTTAAAGGAGTATTGGAGAGAACTGACTTACTTGAGGAAGAGGAGTCCATAGGCACGGGTGGTCTGGTTTTTGACGCTTATCCCAACTTCAGAGTCTTCTTCTTCGACTTCCTTTCAGAAGGCTCTCGCATCCTCTTCATGAAGTTAGGTGGATGTTCTGGTATCCAATCCACTGAGAATTCTGAGATGTCTACTCCTTGAGCTACCAGATCCTAGAGGTCATAGGCAATGGCCTTAGAAGGATCTATCTTGGAGAACAGATAGAGACTATTTGGAATATTTCTTTGATCCTTCAGAGCTTCCCAAGATGACTCCAAAGTTGGTCTTGCTAATACCCTTTCAATAACCTCCAAGCTTTTCAGGTTCTTGGCATTCATAGGTTTACCAACGTCTATAGTCACATCTTCCATCAGATTGTGGGATATCAGATGGTCCACTAAACCTCTTTCAATAAGAACATTAGAAATGAGTCTTCCGAGAGGGATGTAGTTTCTGGGTTTCATGTGATTCCTTGTGTCTCTGACTGAATCCCTTAGGTACTTGAAGAGTAACGCAGGGAGATTCAACTTCAACCCTTTGTGAAGACAATATATAATACATTTTTGGTCGTTGTTGATGTAGTTTGAGGAGTTTGAAGTTGGGCGATGGTGAATGGTACTCAGAATGATCTTCAACCAGACTCTCAAATTCTTGTGAAGTTCCTTGTTTTTGGAGGATCTGCCTTCAGAGCTTTGTTTGAAGATAGTGGGAACAATCTCCTGGGACATGTATCTTGCTTTAGGGTTTATGTTGTAAATTCTTTTGCCCCCAGTTTTCTCCATATTTAGAAGCTTGGCAGTAGATTTCTTAGTGATGACCATCTTCACACCCAAAACATATGAGACGATACAGTGGTCATTGCAGTCTGCGAATCTCTAGAACTCTTGGACAAGGAAGGTACAAATGGGACCATAAACCCTCTGAAAGTAAGTTTCCCAGCCTTGTTTCTTCAATTCTTCAGTGAGGTCGACTCCATTGAGCTTCATATGATCAAAGTCCACGAGAGACTCACACAGAACTTCTAGTTTATCAAAGGGTGTTGTAAGGTTGATGTGAGCTGGACGATCAAGATCATGAGGTTCCTTGTAGGCAGTGATAGATTTTGTAGCAGTTTCAATAGAGGTTTGTTGGGGAGTATTAGCAATTTGTTCATTAGCTTCCATCTGTTGTGGGTAGTTGTACACTTTTTGGGAGTCCATTTGAAGAAGATGAATGTTGAATGTTGAAGAAGATGAAGAACATTGAAGAACTTGGAGAGAGTTTTGGTTACAAGGGTTTTGTGTAGGTTTATGAGTGAAAAGTGTAAGAGTGAGAGTTGTGGCAAAATATATATATATATATATATATATATATATATACACACACACACACACACACACACATAGTTAGCATGCAAAACGGCAGCATTTTCAGAGAATAGCAAATAACACAAATTAATTAGCACAACATTTTGAGTTGACACGCAAGAGGGAAATTAATTGCAACTAATGATGGATATCTAATCCCAAAAATATGCACACTTGTTGAAAAGTATATTTTTGGCAAATACTTTAATATCGTATCCACAAAGATTGGTTGTTATTACCGTCGTTCTATAATCCAAATTGTTATAAGTTCAAAATGTAACCAAGTTGTTTTGTTTGAAAAGTATCTTTTGAGTAAAATGTCACTAAAACAATAAAATAGTTTTAATCAAATGTAAAAGGCTTGGCAAGATTGGAGTTCACTATTCAAATTTCTTATGATTCCTTATGACAATTATATAGACTTAAGATTATTGATGATGTTCAAGTATCCTCTCAATATCATTTATGTCTAAATGATATTGTGATAATCACTATATTAATCTTTAGACGATTTCTCACCTAACTATCAATATAGCAATCTTTAATGGTTGATAAAAAAGAAGAGTAGTGAATAAATCTATTTCTACAACTTATTCACTACTTGAAATTATATTTTATGTCAAGACTTAAATAATCTCTTTCAACAACTACTCAAATCTAATATTCAACTTAGGGCAAAAATATCATTCAATACATTAATAACCTTTTATCATATATAAGAGTCAAATGAAATACATAAACAAATAGGAATAGCTACTACATCCAATCTTGACAAAATGGGGTTTAGCTCCTCATCATCATTTTGGACAGCAAAAATGCAATGGTAAAATAAACTCTGTTTTTCTCTTACAAAATGTGTATCTAGGAATCAATATCTTTCTATTTTCCATTCTGTTTTCTTAAAGAGTTGAACCTTTCCTAAAATGTTCATTTTCATCTAAAACTGAAAAGCACTCTAAAACAGATACAAAACTGTCACAATGCAACTGACTTCAAAACAGAACACTTGGCCCAACAAATTGCTTGCTGGTTTCGCAAGGTTCGCGGCGCGAACTGAAACTAATTCAGCTTCCTTGCCTTGCAAGCTTCAAGTAATAAGTCTCCCAAGTTTTAGTCTTCTAAATCATGCCTCCAAATTGCATTTAACACTTCTTCCAAATTATGCTTATGCACTCCGAAGCTCTTTTGTCCAAAAACTCTACGAAACTAACAAATACGTGAAATAACTACTCAAAACAACATCAATTAAACTTAATTGCATTTATACAAAATTGTGAGAATAAAAGTGTGTAATTAAATCCAAAATTGGTAAAAGGGACCAATAAAATTATATAAAAAGTAGTACTAATTGGTCCCTAACAACTCTCCCCAACTTATCATTTTGTTTGTCCCTAAACAAAAGTTTTCACCAACACAACCAAAGCAATGAAACAAGGATTAACAAAGGACATTCAAATGGTTTAAAAGTGTATGGCACTTTCTCATTCCACCTATCTCAATGCTAGACAAAACATGAATAAAAGCAATGGTTGGGTGCGAAAATCATACCAAGGAATTCAAAGCCATACATGTCAAATTTGAATCAAACTTACACACACATCATAATAATGATGAATAAACATGAAGGTTTACTTTCACTCATCCAAGCAATTAAATCAACAACAACTCGAATCATACCGTCATCAAAACAAATACCAAATCATGTGAAAAATGAGAATCAAGAGGTCTTTCAAGGGTTGTAATGTGGCTTGGGTTACAAGAAAGGATATGATTAAGAGAATTCAATAAAAATGTCTATCCTAAGGGAGCATTCCCAAACATTCAACTCTACACAATTTCCATTTCTTTGATCCCCGTCTTTCTTCTTTTCTTGTTTTTTTTCTACAACCACATAACCATGAGCTTTTTCTTTGTTTTTTCTCTCGTTTCTTTTTCTTTGCTCTATAGTTTCAAGGGTGATTTCTTTTTCTTGTTTCTTTTCAAGCTTTTACCCTTTTATAAAACATCACTTTTCCAAGTTTCTAATCAACTCTTTTTACTTTACTCTCCCCAACTTTAGATTCCAAAACCAAATTTATTCAATAATCCTCCCTACTTAGACATAAGCAAAAGGCAAAATTTGCAAACAACTCGGTTTGAGGGTTCAATTGACACGAAAGAAATTAGGATTCATTTATTCATAAAATTTTCAATTGATTTTACACTTATCAATCAAATGAATCCTAAAACAAGCTCAAAGGAGTTAACTAAGAATCACTCCTCACAAGGTTTGTTGATTCAAAACTTTTTGGTCAAGTGGTTTTTCTCATAACAAATAATGCCTCTATCATTTTCACAATTTTAACAAAATAGATTAATGCATGATTTAGCATGATAAGAATGAGTTGAAATAATGTTCGGTTTCCCGCATTTAGTGCACAATGGAAAGCTTCCTCACAATTGGTTAAGTCCTATTTTTATTCCAAAATGACATGTGTCTCAATGAATTCATGATATGGAATTTTCAACACACCATCAAACTACTCATGTTAAGTCTAGAAAGCGATAAAGTGTACCTTGAAATGCCGACACTAATTCTTATCATCACCACTCGAAGTGTCCTACGCTTCCTTCTTTGCAAACATTTCTTGGTTGCTTTAAGCTTGACTTAAGAATAAGAACAATTAAACAAACAAATGTTGGTAAACCAAATTCATTGTAACACACTTAAATCTCACAGAATATTCATGCAATTAACAAAACAAATTAACAAACCAAAGTTTTGGTGAACTAGAGCCACCTAAAAGTACAATCATAATTAAACAAAAGCAATAATAGTACAAAAAACTCAAAATAAAAAAAAACTACTACAATTCAACAAACTCCTCAATCTTCCTTCTCATGGCCACCACCAACGGATCTAAGGACGTCCTCCATCTCATCGTCATGGGTCGCACCACCTCCTGCACCCCCCATAAAAATTGGCCTGCCCTCAAGCCAATTAGCATAAGCAACATACTCCGCCTGGGAAGGGAATGTGCGGACTTCAGGTGCAAGGAAGGTGTTCTGAAATTGTTGTTGCATCGCATCAAAAATGAATGATTGAGACCTCCTAGAGGCCTCAAAGCTCTCACAGCAATAAGTAGCAAACGCCATCTGATCGAAGGCAGGAGTACTGCGGGCTCGGGGTCGGAAGAAGTCTCAGCTCCTTCGGCTCTGTCCATCTGGCTCTGGAAAAACCTGTTCAAATAAGCATCATTAATAACACTAGTGATAGAGAAATGTACCTCATCCAGAATGGGAACATTTGCCCTTCCACAAAGTCCCATAATCAGCCCCAGATATGTTAGAACACCCGCTTTACCACCGAACTTCATTCCGCTAGTAGCCACTTTGCGCATTTCCCCGCAATAATGGATGCCACATCTACAGATTTACCAATCATGATGTAGTACAATAGGCATCCTACATCCAAAGGAATAGTGGTGTTGTGGCTCCTTGGCCGGATATTATTCAACAGCAACACCAAATATGCCCTTGCCTCCAGGTTCAAACTTTCTCTCTTCCACGATTTTGGAAATCCCTAATCATTTAAATCATAGGTCCTTCCTTTAAGGCATAGGTGAGCGCTCACAGTCGGAAGATCCGAATCTTTGGCTAATTCTTTTGCACGGTACTCACACCGTCCATTCTCCGCCAAGATGAGAGGATTATCGAAATACGCGTTGATCGCGTCTCTATTGAAAGAAATGGTTTTTCCCCTCACCCTTGTCTGATAGTGAAATGCTACTCCCTCTTCAAGATGCAGAGCATTGGCGTAGAACTCACGCATAATGTCATAATTAATTTCCGGCTCCGGTTCACAAATCTTATTCCATTTCCTTCTTTCAAAATTCGACACCAAGTTCCGATAAGTTCCACCCGGCGACAAGCGGATGAATCTTTCCGGTTGAATGGTTCGTTTGATCAATTTGTCGAATCTCTCTTCATGCTCATCGCTTGTGAATCGTCGCACGGAACGAGAAGGACCGGCACCCGTGGTTTTTGTTCTTTTTGACATCTGCAACAAAAATCAGAACAACCACACAACAGCAATAAAAGAAGTTAGCATTCAAAAGCATAAAACATGAAATTGGAATTTCCCAGTTCGCGACGCGATGGCCCGTTCGCGGCGCGAACCCTGCGAACCAGGAGAATTCCAGGTGCCTTCTAGGGTTCCTACTGCTCACACCTTTCAACAATCATAACCGCAATCCCTAACCCAATCCTAATTTGGCTCCTCTATAGACATGCAAGGCTATTTTCAGCATCTAATCCAAATTTTTTGCAAAACCCTATCTTACCTAAGTGAAGAACAAAAAAGGAACGGGAAGAGAGAGCACACATACCTTGTTGAATTTGACTTGGTTCTTGTTAACAAGTTGGGATTTGGAAATGGAGAGGAATAGTTTTGAAATTTGGAAGTGGGGCAGTGAGGTTGTTGAAGAAAAATTTGAGTTTGTAAAAATAGGAGTGAAATGAAAATAACATAAAATAGAACTTAAAAGGTTCTGCCACGCTCAGTTCGTTGGGCGAACTCTGTTCGCGGCCCGACCTGAAGTTTTCATTCAGTTCGCGAGGCGAAAGCTGTTCGCGGGGCGAACTGAAGGAATTTTTGGAAAATTATTGGCAGTGGACAGAACTCAATTTTCACATAAAAGAAACACAAAAAAATATCATAACAACAGAATTGACAAAATTTAAAATGCAGACTTACAACGTTGGGTTGCCTCCCAACAAGCGCTTTGTCTAATGTCGTTTTGAGCTCGATGGTTCAATGATTATCTTGGTCCGGTTAGGGAAATGACACAGACATCCCGATTCACTTCGCCACTATGGTAGACTTTTAGTCTTTGTCCATTTACAGTCCAACTCTCTTGTAACTTTGGATCCTCAACCACAATGGCCCCATAGTTTCTCACCTCCTTGACAACAAACGATTCTGACCACTTTGACTTCAGCTTACCAGGAAACAACTTCAATCTTGAGTTGAAAAGTAGTACCATTTGTCCAACTTTAAACTCTTTATGACGGACCTTTCCATCATGGTATGCTTTTACCTTTTCCTTGTAAAGTTTGTTCGAATGGTAAGCATTGTTCCTTGATTCCTCCAATTCATGGAGCTGTCCTTTTCTTTTCTCTCCAGCTAAAATGGAGTCAAAGTTCAAGAATTTTAGAGCCCACAGTGCTCTATGCTCCATCTCCACCGGAAGATGACAAGTTTTCCCATACACCATCTGAAATGGATTTAGTCCAATAGGAGCTTTGTAGGCGGTACGATACACCCACAAAGCTTCATCCAATTTCAAGGACCAATCTTTTCTTGAACTCGAGACTGTTTTTTCAAGGATCCGCTTGACTTCCCGGTTAGAAACTTCCGTCTGACCATTCGCTTGTGGATGGTAGGGAGTGGTCACCTTATGCTTTACACCATAATGTTGTAAAACCTTTTCTAAAGGTGTATTGCAAAAGTGTGATCCTCCATCACTTATCAACACCCGAGGCACACCAAAACGTGAGAATATGTTTTTCTTTAAAAATTTAATCACTGTTTTGGCATCGGCCTTAGGTGAAGCAATTGCTTCCACCCACTTCGCAACATAATCAACGGCCACGAGGATGTACTCATTTGAGAAGGAAGAGGGAAATGGGCCAACGAAGTCAATACCCCAACAATCAAAAACTTCTACTTCTAGCATGTTGGTTAGAGGCATTTCATCCCGTTTGCCTATTCCTCCGCTTCGTTGGCATGTGTCACAACTCTTCGCGTGTTCATATGCATCTTTAAACAAAGACGGCCAATAAAAGCCCGCTTGGAGCACTTTAGTGGCTGTTCTCAAACCGCTATAGTGCTCCATACGGAGAGTTATGACAATGCCAAAGGATCTCTTTTGACTCCTCAAGTGTTACACACCTTCTCAAAATACTGTCCACACCCACTTTAAACAAATACGGATCATCCCAAACATAGTATTTTGCATCCGCCAAGAATTTCCTTCTTTGATTACTAGTGAGGTCTTCCGGTGTTAAACCGGTTGCCTTGTAATTAGCAAAATCGGCAAACCAAGGCCTCACTTGAATCGCATAAAGTTTTTCATCCGAAAATTCTTCTCTTACTTCCTCTTCTTTGTTTGTAATTTCCACATTAACCAAACGAGACAAATGATCCGCTACCAAGTTTTCGGATTCTTTTTTATCTCGGATTTCCAAATCAAATTCTTGTAATAACAAAATCCAACGAATTAATCTTTGTTTGGAATCCGGCTTGGTTAGCAAATATTTGATCGTCGAATGGTCGGTGTAAACTACAACTTTAGACCCTATCAAGTAAGCTCTAAACTTTTCCAATGCATACACTATAGCTAGTAATTCTTTTTCGGTTGTCGCATAATTGACTTGCGCCTCATATAAACTTTACTAGCATAATGGATGGCATGAAAAAATTTATCTCTTCTTTGACCCAAAACCGCATCAACCGCATAATCGCTTGCATCACACATAAGTTCAAAATCAAGTGTCCAATTTGGTGCAACGATTATGGGTGCGGTGACTAACTTTTCTTTCAAATCAAGGAAAGCTTTTAGACACGACTCATCGAAAAGAAATTGCGTACCTTTGTTGAGTAAATTACTCAAGGGCTTTGCTTTCTTTGAGAAATCCTTGATGAATCTCCGGTAAAATCCGGCATGTCCGAGAAAGCTCCTTATTCCCTTTATATTTGTTGGAGGTGGTAATTTTTCAATGACTTCCACCTTTGCTTTGTCAACTTCTAGCCCTTCGGAGGAGATCTTGTGACCGAGAGCAACACCTCCGGTGACCATAAAGTTGCATTTTTCCCAATTGAGCACTAAGTTGGGCTCCATACATCTTCCCAAAACCACATCAAGATGTTTCAAGCACAAATCAAAAGACGATCCATAAACTGAGAAATCATCCATGAACACCTCAATGCATTCTTCGATCAAATCCGAGAATATCGCTTGCATACACCGTTGAAATGTTGCTGGTGCATTACATAACCCAAAAGGCATTCTTCGGTAAGCAAAGATGTCGAAAGGACATGTAAAAGCCGTCTTCTCATGATCCGCCGGATTGACCGAAATTTGGTTGTAACTCGAATAACCATCCAAGAAACAATAGAAATTTTTGTCGGCCAACCTTTCCAACATTTGGTCCATGAAAGGTAGTGGGAAGTGATCTTTCCTTGTAGCTTGGTTTAGCCTTCTATAGTCAATACACATCCTCCACCTGGTTACCGTTCTTGTTGGAATCAACTCATTTTTATCATTTTTGATAACCGTCATGCCACCTTTTTTTGGAACTACTTGCACCGGACTCACCCATTCACTATCGGAGATAGGATAAATCATTCCAGCTTCCAAGAGTTTGACAACTTCTTTCCGAACTACTTCTTTCCGAACTACTTCTTTCATTGATGGATTTAATCGCCTTTGAGTTTGTGCAACGGGTTTGAAATTTTCTTCCATCATGATCTTATGCATACAATAGGCCAGACTAATACCCTTCAAGTCGAATAATACCCACCCTATTGCACCTTCATTCTTTTTCAGCACTTGTATCAATTTATGCTCCTCTTTTGTGGACAAGGTAATGCTAATGATCACCGGTTTAGTACAATCATCACCAAGGAACACATACTTTAAGTGCGAAGGTAGCATTTTCAACTCTAGTTTTGGTTCTTCCACTTTCTTTGTCACATCCGAATCTTCATTTGTCTCTTCATGATAAGCAAGCTCTCCACAAGACTCTAATTCATGCAACATTGCTTCAATCTTTTTTTCTTCATTTTCGGTCAAAACATTGTAGGCTCCGATAAGCGATCTCTCTAATGAATTAGAAACATGAACTTGGTTTGCGACCTCCACTATTTCCTCCTCGATGGCATCGATTCGGAAAGAATCATGTTTGTCATTTGGATGCTTCATGGCTTCAAAAAGATTGAAAGTTACCTCTTCATCTTGCACTCTTACTTTCATTAATCCATCATCAATGTCAATCATCATCCAGGCTATTTTCATGAATGGTCTTCCAAGAATTAGAGGAACATCACGATCCTCATCCATCTCCACTATCATGAAATCTACCGGAAACAAGAATTTGTCCACCTTTACTAGCATATCTTGAGCAACTCCATATGGTGAAGTGGTAGATTTATCGGCTAGTTGTAAAGTCATCCTTGTAGATTTGATCTCAACATTTCCCAATCTTTTAACAATGGATAGGGGGATTAAATTGATGCTAGATCCCAAGTCAATCAAGCCATTACCAATGTAGGTGCCTCCAATGGTTACCGGTAAAACAACTCGGCCCGGATCGGATTCCTTCCTTGGGAGAGTTCTTTGGATTATGGCACTACAACATGCATCAAGCAAGATTGTCTCGTCTTCCACATGTCTCCTTTTATTTGTGAGAATATCCTTCATGAACTTTTCATACCGTGGCATTTGCTCTAATGCGTCGGCAAATGGAATATTTCTTTGAAGTTGTTTGAATATGTCCATAAACCGTGCATAGTGTCTAGCATTGTCCTTCTTTGATGGTGCGTGCGGATATGGTAGATGTTGAGCTGGAATGACACTCACACCTTTGTCTCATTTCTTTTTCTTTCTTGGTTCGGCTCACTTCCTCATTTCCACTTCAACCTGCTACTCTGCTAACTCCTTCTGTTTCTGCTCTTTTCGCGGCGCGAAGGGTGATCGCGACGCGAACTGAACAAATTCTGTCTCCTTTTCTTTTTCACACTCCACATCCTCATTTTCATGAACAACCTCCATATCATCCTCCACTGTAATCTCCTCACTTTTTCCACTTGTCAACTCTTTACCACTTCTCGTAACAATTGCTTTCCAATGCTCCTTTGGATTGGTTTGAGTGTTAGCGAAGAATGAAGATCCCGTGTTTTGTTCCGACAATTGCTTCGTAAGTTGGCCTACTTGATTCTCCAAATTCTTGATTGCTGCCTCGTTGCTCTTTTGATTAGCCATGGAGGCTTGCATGAATTGTTGGAGAGTGTCCTCTAGCTTCGAATTTCCTCCTTGCGATTGTTGTCCTTGAGAATTTGGGTGTTGATAAGGACTTTGTTGGTGAAAATTTTGGTTGTTGAACCTTGATGGTTGATAACCTTGATTGTTTCTTGGGTATGAGTTGTTGTGAGGTGGAGGTTGTCTTTGATAGCCTTGATTTTGATTATTCACATAACTCACTTCTTCTAGTGGAGGACAAAAACCGGTTGGATGATCTCCTTGACATAATTCACAACATGCTACTTGATGTCTAACTTGAGATCCTTGAAGTTCCTTCATTTGTTGTGGGAGTTTGGACATTTGTTGAGTGAGCAACTCCACTTGTAGAGAAAGTAGTTTGTTTTGAGCAAGAATAGCATCATTAGTATTTAACTCAAGAACTCCCGGTTTCCGTTGTGAAGGACTACGGTCATGTTGACTTTGACGATCATTGAGTGTCATCCGGTCAATAATGACTTTAGCCTCTTCCGCATTCTTTGACATTAGAGAACCACCCGCGGTAGCATCCAAAAGTGTCTTGGGAGTTGATTGGAGTCCATTTAGAAAAATATGGATTTGAGTGAGCTCATCAAAACCATGGCCTTTGCATTTTCTTAACATTGATTTGAATCTTTCCCAAGCCTCATTTAGAGACTCGTTGCTTCCTTGAGTGAATACCGCAATAGCCGTTTTGGCTTCCATGAATCGGGATTGAGGAAAATATCTTTCTAGAAACTTTTCTTCTAACAAATTCCAATCCGTCATCACTCTTGGTGCTTGATCAAGGTACCACTCTTTTGCCTTTCCCACTAAGGAGTGTGGGAATATCCTCTTGAATAATGCTTCTTCATCCGTTTCGTCTATTCCCGTAGAACCCGCAATCTCATAGAATTTGATGAGATGGGTATACGGATTTTCATGGTCCATTCCGGTGAATGGATTTGCATAAAGGAGTTGGAGGATTCCGGTTTTCATCTCCGTATTCCTTCCACCTCGAGCATATTGAGCATTCCTTCTTGGACTATTAACGGACATTTCGGTAGGAGTATCATCTGCCATGTTTCCTTGAAAAGTCTCTACAACCACTTCTTCGATTTGAACAAGTGAAGAAGTAGATACTTCCTCTCTCCGGTTCCTCTCTTCAGATAGTTTCCTTCTTCTTCGTGTTTTGCTATTGAGCTTTCGAAGTGTTCTTTCAATTTCGGGATCAAATTGAAATTGCTCCTCGGTAGCTTTTCCTTGCATGCACTAGAATCTACAAAACTAACAAACCAAGTGAAACACAAAAGTGATAGTAAGTACAAAACTTAGAACAATGAATTATTGCAATGCTTGTAATATCGAACACCAATCCCCGGCAACGGCGCCAATTTGTTGAAAAGTATATTTTTGACAAATACTTTAATATCGTATCCACAAAGATTGGTTGTTATTACCGTTGTTCTATAATCCAAATTGTTATAAGTTCAAAATGTAACCAAGTTGTTTTGTTTGAAAAGTATCTTTTGAGTAAAATGTCACTAAAACAATAAAATAGTTTTAATCAAATGTAAAAGGCTTGGCAAGATTGGAGTTCACTATTCAAATTTCTTATGATTCCTTATGACAATTATATAGACTTAAGATTATTGATGATGTTCAAGTATCCTCTCAATATCATTTATGTCTAAATGATATTGTGATAATCACTATATTAATCTTTAGACGATTTCTCACCTAACTATCAATATAGCAATCTTTAATGGTTGATAAAAAAGAAGAGTAGTGAATAAATCTATTTCTACAACTTATTCACTACTTGAAATTATATTTTATGTCAAGACTTAAATAATCTCTTTCAACAACTACTCAAATCTAATATTCAACTTAGGGCAAAAATATCATTCAATACATTAATAACCTTTTATCATATATAAGAGTCAAATGAAATACATAAACAAATAGGAATAGCTACTACATCCAATCTTGACAAAATGGGGTTTAGCTCCTCATCATCATTTTGGACAGCAAAAATGCAATGGTAAAATAAACTCTGTTTTTCTCTTACAAAATGTGTATCTAGGAATCAATATCTTTCTATTTTCCATTCTGTTTTCTTAAAGAGTTGAACCTTTCCTAAAATGTTCATTTTCATCTAAAACTGAAAAGCACTCTAAAACAGATACAAAACTGTCACAATGCAACTGACTTCAAAACAGAACACTTGGCCCAACAAATTGCTTGCTGGTTTCGCAAGGTTCGCGGCGCCATCCCTGGTCGCAGCGCGAACTGAAACTAATTCAGCTTCCTTGCCTTGCAAGCTTCAAGTAATAAGTCTCCCAAGTTTTAGTCTTCTAAATCATGCCTCCAAATTGCATTTAACACTTCTTCCAAATTATGCTTATGCACTCCGAAGCTCTTTTGTCCAAAAACTCTACGAAACTAACAAATACGTGAAATAACTACTCAAAACAACATCAATTAAACTTAATTGCATTTATACAAAATTGTGAGAATAAAAGTGTGTAATTAAATCCAAAATTGGTAAAAGGGACCAATAAAATTATATAAAAAGTAGTACTAATTGGTCCCTAACAACACTGCTCAAGGAGATCTCAATAGTCTAGCTCTTGAGTTATGTGCTAGACAATAGTCTAGAAGATCCAAGATGAGATGCTAGAGAGGCCACGTGTTGATGTATCTGACCTCAAGAAGACCAAGAGATTTTTGATCCAGAAGATTTCTAATTCATATTACATCTAACTGGTAGAAGTATTAGAATCAGAACCAGATGCCAGATAGACTTTAAGTTAGAGCCTATCTTTAAACTTCAGAGAAGGAACACAAGTTTTAGACTCATTCTGGGCAATCTTCCATGTTTAAATGTTTTAGAATGAAGGAGAATCTATCTCCATCTAGGGGTTTTGTGAAGATATCATCCCATTGGTGGTCTGTATCAATGAATTTTAAAGTTATTACCCCTTTTTGAACATAGTATCTGATAAAATGATGTTTAATTTCTATGTGCTTTACTCTGGAGTGCAAAATAGGATTCTTGCTTAAACATATGGCAACAATATTATCATAAAAGATAGGAATGTTACTCTCATATATCATAAGGTCCTCTAGTTGATTCTTCATCCAGAGCATCTAAGTAGTGCATAGTGAAGCTGAAACGTATTCTGCTTCTACAGTCGAGAGTGATATGGTTTATTGTCTTTTGCAAGCCCATAAAATGAGGTTTCCTCTCAGAAATTGACAATTTCCAGATGTGCTTTTTCATTCCAATCTATCTCTAGTGTAATATGCATCAGACCAAGGTTAGGTGTTCCTTTCAGATACCTTAGGATTCTCTTAATAGTTGTTAGATGAGATTCCTTTGGATCTTATTGAAATGTGGCATAGAGACAAATGCTGATTAAATATATTTGGACGAGTAGCAGCCTGATAGAGAAGAGAACCTATCATACCACGATAGAGTTTCTGACAAACCTTTTGACTTACCTCTTCTTTCTCCAGAATGCATGTGGGGTGTATACGAGTCTTTATTAGTTTTCTTTCTGACATCTCAAACTTCTTCAGAATGTCTTTTATGTATTTGCTTTTATAGATATAAGTTGCATCCAATGTTTAATTGATTTTTATTCCCAGAAAGAACTTTAGTTCTTGCATTAGGCTCATTACAAATTCAGCTTGCATTAGCTCAAAAAATTCTTGGCAGATTATGGGATTAGCAGAACCAAAAATTATGTCATCAACATATATTTGACAGATAATGAGGTCATTTCTGATGTTTTTACAGAAGAATGTAGAATCAACTTTGCCTCTGATAAAATTATTTTCCAGAAGGAAAGCCCTCAGTCTTTCATACTAAGCTCTGGGAGCTTGTTTTAGACCATAAAGAGATTTTTTCAGTTTAAAAACATGTTCTAGACATTTTGAGTTTTCAAAACCAGGAGGCTGATAAACATACACTTCTTCAGAAATATATCAATTCAGAAACACACTCTTGACATTTATCTGATATAGTTTGATGGAATAATTTACAACAAAATATCAAGTAAGCAAATAGATTCTAACCTGGCGACTGGAGTAAAGGTTTCGTTGTAGTCAATACCTTCTTGTTGACTATAACCTTTTGCTACCAGATGTGCTTTGTTTATGACCACTTCACCCTTTTCATTTAGTTTGTTTCTATACACCCATTTGGTTCCAATTACATGGGTTCCCTTAGGTTTTGGCTCAAGATCCCAGACATCGTTCTTTACAAATTGATCAAGTTCTTCTTTCATTTCTAGAATCCATTATTTGTCTTGAATTGCTTCTTCATAAAATGTTGTCTCTATAAGAGATACTAGTTCCATAAGCGTTTCTTCAGATCCCTTGAATGTTGATCTTGTTCTGACAGGTTCGTCTTTGCTTCCTAGAATCAATTCTTCAGATACAACTTGTCTAGTTCTTGATCTTTTATGAGTTAGGGTGACTTCAGAAGCTTCTGAAGTTCTCTTTTCTGCTTCTTCAGAATCTTTAGCCTTTTCCTCAGAGCCTGCAAGTGTTATTTCTAATTCTGCAAAAAAATTACTTAGCTTTGACTTTTTAGAGTCAAGCTTGTCATCAAATCTGACATGTATTGATTATTCCATGATTAACATTTTTGTATTGTATACTCTATAGCCTTTAGAAAGTTTTGAGTATCCTAACGTAATACACTTATGTGCTTTAGAATCAAACTTGTTCAGATAATCTTTAGTGTTTAGGATAAAGCATGAGTGTCCAAAATGATGAAAGTAAGAGATGTTGAGTTTTCTTCCCTTACACAATTCATAAGGATTCTTCTCCATAATAGGTCTAATGGAGATTCTATTATGAATATAACATGTTGTATTCATTGCTTCAGCCCAGAAGTGCTTACTGCATTTGTTTCATTGATCATGGCTTTGGCCATTTCTTGAAGGGTCTTATTCTTCCTTTCTACAACTCCATTTTATTGTGGAGTTCTAGGATAGGAGAAATCATGGGATATCCCATTAGAATCAAACAGTTCTTCAAAAAAAATATTTTCAAATTCCCTACCATGATCACTTCTAACTCTAATGATTTTAGAGTTAAATTCATTTTGCACTTTTGAGCATAAACTAGTAAATATAGAGTGTGACTCATTCTTGTGTTTAAGGAACTTTACCCATGTCCAACAACTATAATCATCAACAATGACTAGTCCATACTTCTTACCATTAACTAAGGCTGTTTTAACAGGTCCATGCAGGTCAATGTGAATAAGTTCTAGAGGTTTAGAGGTAGAAACAACATTTTTATGTTTGAAAGTTGTTTTAGAAAAAATTTCCTTCTGACATGCTTCACAAAGAGCGTCTGAAGAAAACTTCAGCTTAGGTAGGCCTCTAACTAGCTCGAGTTTATTTAGCTGAGAAATCCTCCTCATGCTAATGTGGCCCAAACGTCTGTGCCATATCCATTGCACTTTGTTTATAGACATTAAACATTCTACATTCTGATCTTTTAAATCTAAAAGTTTAATTTTGTAAATGTTGTTCTTCCTCTTACCAATGAAAAGAATTGTGCCATTGTTTTGATTAATAGCCTTGCGCATTTTTTGATTAAAGATTATATCATAACCGTTATCACTTAATTGACTTATGGATAACAAGTTATACATTAATCCTTCTATGTAAAGAACATCAAAAATAGAGGGAATAGATCCATTACCAATTGTTCCAGATCCTATGATTTTTCCTTTCTGATTTCCTCCAAAGCCTACAAAGCCAGTATCTTTAAGTTCCAGGCTTTGGAACATATGCTTTCTTCCCGTTATGTGTCACAAGCATCCATAGTCCAGGTACTATGATTAGTGTTTTAACTTTGCTGCACATGATATCTGCAACATATACTATTTTATCTTTTGGTACCCAGGATCTTTTGGGTCCTTTGTGATTAGTTCTTCCAGAGTTTCTGAAAACTTTGGGTTTTCTAGCATTGTTAAAACTTTATGTCTGTGCATGTGTGTAATGATATGGAAAAGGAGATTTTGGCTTATCCTCTGCAGAAGATATTTGCTCATCTTCATCAAAGTCATATCCAATTCCTCTTTTCTTATTGTAACTAACACCATAAATCATAGAAGCCATTTTGCTTCTTTCAAGCCCATTTTTCAGAAATTTCTGAAACGCCTTTTCATATTTGTATATGATGGTGTATGAAGTTGATGGAGCTTTGGATATAGTTTCTTCAAGTTTTAAACATTTTTTGGTTGAAAATTCATTTTCTTTTTCTGAAACAAAAATGTTTCCTTTTAGTTCAAAAACTTCTATATCAAGCTTATCACATTCTTCAACAGTTTCTTCATGGATCCTTTTTAGGACCTTGAATTTTTGTCGAAGCTTCTGATAGAAGCTTAGAGATTCTGATAAACAACATTCTAGATCAGAGCGAGAGAGATCAGAAAATACCTCTTTAGAGTCAGATTCCTTTTCAGATGTACTTCCAGATGTGGTAGCCATGAATGCGACATTTGCCTGTTCGAGTTCAGAGTCTGATTTTTAGGCGTCAGATTCAGAGTCATCCCAGGTAGCCATGAGTCCCTTCTTAGTTTTGAAGGAGTTTTTCCTTAATCCATATTTTTTGGAACTATCTTGCTTGAGCTTGGGACATTCATTTCTGTAGTGTCCTGGTTATTTACATTCATAGCAAGTTACCTCTTTGTTTAGTCTGCTTTTAGAAGTATATTCTGAAAGATCTCCCTTCTATCTAGGTCTTCTAAAGTTGTTATTCCTTTTTCTCCAGAGTTGTTTAACTCTTTTGTATAAAAGAGATAACTCTTCTTCGTCATCAGAATCGTCTTTTTCATAATCATCATCTTCTTCTTCAGCTTGAAGAGCTCTGTTTCTTTCTGGCTTGCGTCTTTCGGGTCTGGACTTCAGAGCCACTGGTTTTCTTTTCTTTTGAGGTTCGTCTTCCTCTAACTCTATCTCATGACTCCTGAGGGAGCTGATGAGTTCTTCCATGCTTGTATTGTTCATATCCTTTGATAGCTTTAAGGTAGTGACCATCAGTCTCCACTTCTTTGGAAGACTCTTGATAATCTTTTTGACATGATCTGCAGTTGTGTAGCCTTTGTCCAAAACCTTGAGTCCTGCAATTAAAGTTTGAAATCTAGAAAACATTACCTCTACAGCTTCATCGTCCTCCATTCTGAAGGCTTCATCTTTTAGGATTAAGGCCAAAGCCTTAGTTGACTTGATTGTTTCCTTCGTGAGACATCTTTAGGGAGTCAAATGTTTCTTTAGTTGTTTCCCTATTGGTTATATTTTCATATTCATTGTAGGATATGGCGTTCAGCAGAGTCATTATGGCTTTATGATGATTTTTGAAGTCTTGCTTCTGATCATCACTCATTTTGTTTCTAGCAATGATAACTCTAGGAGCAGATACAACTGGTTCATAACCATTTGTAACCATGTCCCATAACTCAGCGTCATAGCCTAGGAAGAAGCTTTCGATTTTGTCCTTCCAATAATCAAATTTCTCTCCATCTAAGACTAGAGGTTTAGCGTTATAGCTATCTCTTTCATTGGTGGTAGTAATGATGTTTTTCTTATGCTGGATCTCTCTACACTATTAAGTGTTTGATTTGAAAATCAATAACAGAGCCGAAGCTTTGATACCAATTGAAGGTAGAGAAAAACAAGAAAGGGGGTTTGAATTATTTTCATAGACAATAAAAACTTATGGAGTATCTACACACACAATTTAAAGATAAACAACACAGAATTTATCCTGGTTCGCTTGAAATTCAAAGCTACTCCAGTCCACCATACCAAGGTGATTTCTCCTTCAAAAAGGACTTAATCCACTAATCTTGAAAGATTACAACAACCTCTAAGATTAGAAAGATCTCTTAGCCCTCTCATATCTACAGACTTCACAACTCACTTGAGGAAATATTACAACAAGTATTATAGATTTATAAGGAGGTGTTTAATGCTTCTAGGTAAGCAAAATGAACACAATAAGAACAATTGAATTTCACACTAAGAGCAACAAAATAACTCATGTGAAAAAGTGAAGCAAGAATTAGTGAGTATTTAAAATTTGATGAGAAAAATTCTTGTTGAGTATTTTCGTGTGTTGGTATGATGATGGATGGACCTGTTTATAGTGCTTGGAGATGATACCATTGGATGAGGCATTGATGTTGATGTCTTGCCAATGATGGGACTTAATTGTCATTAATTTTGTTTTCCTTTCCATAGTAGTTTAGGAGAGTACTTAATTTTCTCCATGTATAGATTTATACCATTTTTGGAAGACTTCGTTGTTAAGTCTTAATCTGATTTGATTGGTGAGTCTCAGAGTGTGCGAAGTTCAGATACTACACTCAGATCTTGTATTCTTCAGATAGTTACCTGATGTTTCCATCAGAAGCTCTTGATTAATTGTTGACTTTGTGTTCTTCAGATGTAGTGATCCTTAGAGACTTTAGATGAGGTATCTTTCAGATTCAGAAGGCCAGAGTCTTGATTCATCAGAGTGACGCTTTTAGCTTTTAGTTTAGCTGTTCTAGACTTGCTTAACACTTTAGAGTTTGTTTCATCATATGCATTTATCATTAGAGCCCTGCACACTTAGAGAGTATTTTTAAGGTACCACTGTTTCATCCTTTGTTATCATCAAAACTTAAGGATAAGTTGCAGAACCAAAATCTTGTTCTAACACAGAGATGCGGGCTAGTTCGCTAGTTGTACGAGCTTTTGATGGATCAAGGTGGGAAATCATTTGAGAGGTGGATTTTTTAATCTGTGTGGGTCCTCACCAATTCACTATTACTTTTCAGGTTATGGAAATTCATCTTGCTTACAGTTGCCTATTTGGGGGGTCGTGGATTCATGTTGTCGGTGCAGTAATATCCATTTTACACCAGAAATTGAAGTTCATGGTTGGAGACAAGCTTGTGATTATGTACGGTGAGGAGGACTTTATGACCAGTGAGTTTTCATCCTTCCGATACATTGAGACGGAGGAAGGGATAGATGAGGTCCCTTTCCACTATTTAGATTTTGAGGATGTCAGCTCTGCTTCCGTTAATCAAATCCAGTTAGTAGCTATGATGTTATCATCAGAAAGGAGTTCTAATGAGAATCTTGAGAAGGGATATATCTCAGGTTGAGGCCAAATTATGAACGTATCTGAAAAGCACGACCTCTTTGGTCTTGGTTACCATCATGTTTCTCGTCATCCAAGTGCAAGGGGGCACAAGAAGTTCAATCCAGTTCGGTTCAGCAGCACAGGCTACCAATATGATCCTTCCATAACATTGGTGGATGGTGCAAGCTCCAGCAAGCCAGCAGTCTCTGGTTTCGTCTACAAGTGTCCTCCTAGATTCAAGCTAGACAATTGGACAACTATTGTAGTCCATGTGGTCTTTTCAGAAGATATGTAATGCATCTTGTTTTGTCATCCCTTGCCCTTACCTGAGGTATGTGGATAGCTTCTAAGGGGTTTTCATTATTTTTAACACATTGTGAAATCAATGAAAGACATTTTTTTTATATTCAAAATCAAGATCCCTTTTATTTATGTTATTTTTACTTTTTCACTAAAATAAAATGGAAAAAGTTTCTTTTTCTTTTTTACACGTTTTTCAAAGAAAACATCATTCTAAGGTAAGCTCATATGCATGCAGAGCAAATGATTCCACTGAAAAAACTTGGCTGAAGTTCGCTGTAAATTTGGGTTTTCGATTAACCAAGCCGAAGATGACGGTGAGGAAGATAGTGAAGTACCCGTTGAACTTGCAAGGCTTCTTAAGCATGAAGTGGTCAATATGGGTTCTAGTGAATCTAGAAGAGAAGTTAAGATAGGGGCATACCTCTCCGAGCATGTACACCGTGAATTGGTCAATCTACTTTGTGAATATGTTGATGTCTTCACCTGATCTTCTCAAGATATTCCTGGGTTAGATACCAATATTGTTGAACATCTCTTAACGCTCAAGCCTGAATGTCCTCCGGTTAAACAAAAGCTTCGTAAAACTAAACCCGACGTGGGACTAAAGATTAGAGAAGAGGTCAAGAAGCAGTTTGATGCTGGTTTCTTAGCTATTATTGAATATCCTCAGTGGGTTGCTAACATCTTTCCAGTTCTGAAGAAATATGAGAAGGTTAGAATGTTGTGGATTATCGAGATCTTAACAAAGCGAGTCAAAAGGATGACTTTCCTATGCCTCATATTGATGTTCTGGTAGACAACATTCCTCAACACTCAGTCTTTTCCTTCATGGATGGGTTTTCATGGTACAATCAAATAAAGATGGCTCCAGATGATATGGAGAAGACAACTTTCATTACACCTTGGGAAACCTACTGCTATAAAGTCGTGCCGTTTGGTTTGAAGAATGCAGGGGCAACATATTAGTGTGTTATGATGACTCTCTTTCACGACATGATCCACAAAGAGATTGAAGTTTATGTAGACGATATGATTGCCAAATCCAAGACTGAAGACGACCACTTGACAATTAAAGAAAGCTATTTTCCAGACTCTGAAAATTCAAGCTAAGGTTGAATCCTGTAAAGTGCACCTTTAGGGTCCAATCCGGCAAGCTGTTGGGGTTCATTGTGAGTCAGAAGGGTATTAAGGTTGATCCTGATAAATTCAGAGCAGTTCAAGACATGACAACTCCCAAAACAGAAAAAGAAGTTAGAGGTTTCCTTGGATGGCTTAACTACATTTCAAGGTTCAACTCTCATTTGATGGCTACCTGTGAACCAATTTTCAAATTGTTAAGAAAGAATCATGTGATCATGTGGAAAAATGATTGTCAAGAGGAATTTGACAAAATAAAACAATACTTGCAATAACCACTTATCTTGAAACCATATGTTCCTGGTAGGCCACTAATCATGTATCCTATTGTGTTAGGTGAATCGATGGGCTGTGTATTGGGTCAATATGGCGACATGGGCCAAAAAGAGCATGCAGTCTATTACTTAAGCAAGAAGTTCACCGATTGTGAGACCAAATACTCACTATTGGAAAAGACTTGTTGTGCTTTAGCTTGGGAAGCTCGACACCTAAGACAATATATGATTTTCCATACGACTTTGTTGATATCCATAATGGATCCAATAAAGTACATTTTTTAGAAGCCTTTTGTCATTAGAAGGATTTCTCGGTGGAAATGTTCTTAACCGAGTATGACATCCAATATGTAACACAGAAAGCTGTCAATGGGAGCGTCTTGTCTGATTACCTTGCCCGTCAACTCATGGAGGGTTACCAGCCGATGAAGTTTGACTTTCCTGATGAGGTATCATGTTCATTCAAGATTAAAATATCCCAGGCCCTGACGAAAGACCCGAACCAGGATCGCGGTGGACGCTCATGTTCGATGGTGCCTCTAACGCAAAAGGTCATAGATAGGAGCAATTATCACATCTCCTACTGGTTTTCATACTCCATTAACCGCTAGATTATGCTTTAACTGCATCGACAATATGGCAAAATATGAGCTATGTATCTAGGGTATTGAAGCAGATATTGACTTAAGAATAAAGATTCTTGAGGTGTATGGAGACTCTACTTTAATGATCAGTTAAGTTCGAGGAGACTGGGAAACTCATGATAAGAAGTTGAATGCGTACAAAGAACACGTGGTGAAGTTGATTCTTATTTTGATGAAATCACTTTTCATTACATCCCAAGGAAGAGAATCAATTAGCCTATGCTCTAGCTACTTTGGCATCCATATTTAAAGTCAAGTGGAAGAATGAAGCACCTGTCATCCGTATTGACCACTTGGATGAACCATCACACTGTCTAGCAACGGAGACTGAATATGACGATAAGCCTTGGTTCTATGACATCAAAAGATATCTCGAAAAACATGAGTATCCCGAGAAAGCATTCATCACTAATAAGAAGGCTTTGAGAAGGTTTTATGCTAAGTTATTCTTGAATGAGGATGTGATATACAAGAGAAATTATGATTCTGTGTCGCTCGGATCCGTGGATAGACACGAAGCAAGCATAATCATAAGGTCTATCCATGAGGGTTGTGAAGATGTACATTCTAAGGGGCCTACCATGGCAAAAAAAATCATTCGAGCTGGTTACTATTGGACATCCATGGAGTTTGACTGCTACAACTTTGTTAAGAGATGTCACAAATGTCAGATATTTGGTGACAAGATCCATGTTCCTTCGAATCCATTGAATGTATTGAGTTCACCTTGGCCATTCCCTATGTTGGGTATTGACATGATTGGTATGATCGAACTGAAAGCTTCTAACGGTCATTGTTTCATCCTAGTTGCTATTGACTACTTCATAAAGTGGGTTGAAGCTGCTTCATATGTGAATGTTACAAGACAAGTGGTTACACTATTCATAAAGAAAGAAATAATCTATTGTTATGGTGTTTCGAGCAAGATTATTACTGACAATGCAAGTAACCTCAATAACAAAATGATGGGTGAGTTATACCAAAAATTCAAGATCGAGCATCACAACTCTTCATCATACCGACCCAAGATGAATGACAACGTCAAAGCAGCTAACAAGAACAGCAAGAGAATTGTCTAGAAGATGGTCAAGACCTATAAGGACTGGAATGAGATACTTCCTTTTGCTTTGTATGGCTATAGAACTTCCGTGCACACTTCTACTAGGGGCAACTCTGTATTCGCTTGTATATGGAACGGAGGTTGTTTTGCCTGTTTTTTGAAGTTGAAATTCCCTCTCTAAGAGTCATCATAGAAGCATGTTAGATGATCATGTCAATGTTTATATGCATGCTTTGGTGTAGAACAAATGAGTTAGGTTATGACTAGTTAGAATGACTATGAATTTGAACTAAACATGGTCAACCTTTGTGAATTGATTGTGAATGATTTGCCTATTGCATTATTAGGGCTGCTAGAAGCTTAATGTTAGTATTTATGAAGATGTTGATTTGAATGCTTGACATGATGTATGCATGAATTTGATAAACTGAATGTATGCATGCTTGAGTGTTATTTTAAATTTGATAAACTATGATGTATGTATGCATTGCTAGGGATGCTAGAAGCTTAATATTAGTGTTTAGGAAGATGTTGATTAGAATGACTATGATGTATGCATGCTTGATAAAATGAATTTGATTAATTTATTTTTTAATATATAAATTTATCAATTTTATTTTTTAATATATATTTATAAATTTTAAATTTATCAATTTTATTTCAACATATACATATTAAAAAATATATACATTTTGAGTGTTATTTCGTATTCTGTTTAAAAATATAGAGATTAATTGTTATACACTGTTAGTGTAAAAAGTTTTACACGGTCAATGCATCACAATCATCCGTTTGTATTACTTTTTAAGTGGTTAAAATAAAAGTCAAACATTTTAAATAAATCAATGGTTGTGACTGTGTAAAAAAAATTTACACTGTCAGTGTATATCAATTAAATTCAAAAATGTATCAATTTTATTATTATCATAAGTGAATAGAATATAATTTAATTTAAAAAATTGAAAATAAGTACTTTTTTTTATAGAGACATGATTTTATTATGAAATATTTGAAATCACATTTTTTTATAAAAATATGAAAAAAAATCTATTTTATTTTATGAGAGAAAGGTATTATGATTTGATAAAATAAAATTTATTTATCATCGAAAGTGAGAGAAGATTAATTTAATCCCTTCTCATATATTCTTTATACGTTTATAATATAATATATAAGTAAGAAACTTAAATAATGATTTTGAAAATTAATAAATAATGAACTTCCTATAAAAAAAAAGTATGGAAAGAGAATATATAAATGTTTTTATAGAGGGACCTTTAATTATACATTCAAAATTGAGAAGGAAAAAAAACTAATTTTAGACAAATCTAAATAAAAGAAAAGAAGTTGGATATTGACTTAATGGAAGATAATTCACAATTGAATTCTTAAACGTGTATCACCAACTTAGGCACTATTTCTTTTCATTCTTAAAAAACTCAGACCCTAAAATCAAACTTGTTAATTAAATTAACAATCATTGTTCTTGAATACTTATTTTTGTCATCATTAAAAAGTGGGAGATTGTTGGAATAAAATTGGTTTGTCATCTATCCCATAAATTTTAATGATAACAAAGTATTTAAAAAAACAATTGAGTATACTAATATGTATTCAAGTGTGCAGGATCATAGACTAAAATTTCATGAACAATCCAAGTATTGTTCTGACTATGAACATCTTAAGAGAAACTTAAAGACCAGAATCTGATGGATCAGAAGCTGAAGACCTAACTTTGAAGAAGTTAACTTATGAAGAGGTCACCATCTGAAGGTCATAGTCTGAAGAAATCAGCCTCTGAAGACTAGACTTGGAAGAAGACTACTTTTGAAGATCAGAATCTGAGATGGTCAAAGCACAAGGACCAATGTGACTCTGATAAGTCATTGTCAACCTATGAGCCTACTTTGTCACATGAAGACGTAAGTTATATTTTCTTCATAGAGTTAGTTGAGATGCAACTGATAATTCCTCTTGCAGCAAAGGAATTTCAAACACGTTTTCAACGACATTAACCGTTTGGAGAAATATCTCAATGTCTCTATTCAAGCTTCTCATGACTATCATGTGCTGATCTTCAATGACTCTTTTCCTTCTCTATTTAAGGAGCTGAAGACTTGAAAAAAAACAATTAATGAACCATTGACATTCAAAGAGAAGTTACTCTGTCAAAACAAAGTACAAGAAGAAGTTAGGATTTATTATCCTTGTATACCTTAGAAAAAGTCTTTAAAAAGTCTATTTCTATTGTATTCTTTCTATAACTCTAATTGTATATCAAGTGTATTATCATAAACAATCTTTTATCTGTTAGGTAGATTGTTAGAAGTTTTTTACTTAGTGTTTGAGCATTTGAAGTCTCTTACTTGTGTGTTTGAGCATAAAAGTCTCTTTTTTGTGTTCTTAAGTATTGAAAGTCTCTTGCTTGTATGTTTGAGCATTGTAAGTCTCTTACTTTATGTTTGAGTATGAAAAGTCTCTTGCTTGTGTGCTTGATCAAATTTTAATCTTGTGCGATTATAGTGAAAATCTCTTGTAAGTACAAGGGGACTGAATTACTCTCAAGTTGTGAGAGGAACCAGGATAACTCTGTGTGTCTCTCTTCTTTCTTGTTTTACTTATCTCCTATCCACCTCTGATTGATTCAGATTTTATACTTTATGTTTAAAATTTGACCAAGAGTTTTAAAAAAAAAGTCTACGCAATTCAACCCTCCATTCTTGTGGTTTTTTCACCTTCAAAAAGTACATAAGTGGAGTTACATAAAAATCAATTCAACTTTTAAATTGTAATATATAATATTCCATCTTTAAAGCTTTGATTGCTCTTTCTTGTCGATCTTGAGTTTTGCATTCATGAATAATAGTAATGAATTACGTGACAAAAAAATAAGTTGATAGTGATGGTTTTTTAAACAAATTTGAAGGGTTTTATGCCCTCTTAAAATTGTTGTGAGGGAGATTTCAAAAAAATTGTGATTGTTATAATTTTATCATAAATACCCTTTTGGTCCCCCTAGTTTGACCGTTTTAAACTATTGGTCCTCCTATTATAAAATTCAGCTTTTTGGTTCCTTAATTTCACCTTCCTTAAGATTTTTATGGCCCCCTCCTATTTTATTTATGTGTCCTTTTCATTTATGACGTGACACTTTGACTTTGGTGTCATGTCAGTAAGTCTGACATTTTTAAATAAATGAGTATTTTAATTTAACAAATCATTTAGAACATTTTTTATTAAACCTGAAAAGGACATTGCATTGCTCATGTTTTCAGTCCCAAATCATCATTCTTTAAGAACCCTCACCCCCTTTCACTACCTTCATAATGTAAATCGAATCAATCTTGCTCAAAATTGTGAAGCTCAGTCATTATCTTTCACTGTCGCATCTCAATCAGCATTTTTCTAAGCACATTCAACTTGTAAGAGTTTGTTTTTGAGTTTCAAATTTGGTGTTTGTGATCTGACGAATGCGTGGTCTTAAAGGGAGAGAAACAAAGAAGTCAAGTATTTTATAAGATATGTTCATTTGTCCTTTTTGCTGTTGAGAAGGTTGCAAGTGTGACTAGTGTGAGAAATACTCACACATTGATTAGAAATGTGGAGACTCGAGGATTTATAAGTGAGAGAATTCACCTACCTATCATCTTAAAATTTTGGATGAATATGTGGTGTGTCTCTCACAAAAGTGTTGCTCAAAAACAAGTCTCAAAATATTCAATGCTCCACAGTGAAAAAAATCTTCCCAACAAATATGACAATGAACTTCGAATATGCTATATATATATATATATATATATATATATATATATATATATATATATATATATATATATATATATATATATATATATATATATCCCAAATTAATGTGTTTTAATTATAACAAAATTCATTAATAATATCTCAAATTTAAAGGGCATGGTATACCTTTGAAATTAAGAGAGAATGAGAAAATATGATTATAATAATCTTTATTATTTTATTTTATTTCATTAATTATATTTTAGAATACAATATCATAACTAAGAAAAAACTATAGGCGCTTTTGGATCCTTTTTAACAGCTTCACATAAATTGTTAATGCACTTAAAAATTAAAGGCTCAAAGCCGGATATTGGACAATCTTCATCCTTTTCACATCTAACAACCGCCTCTGTGAAAATAGAATAAATTAATGATATTAAAATGAAATAAAAGATTGTATGAAGTACTACATAATAAAGACAAAAATTTATAGAGGGGAAATGGTTTACCACAAGTCTTCTTTGAAAGAAGGAATAGAGAAATAAATAAAATTATAGCATTAACAAATTTGAGAGGTTTAGTCATATTTTCTTTTTATTTTTGCATATAATAAATAGAATATACTTTGTTCATTTTATAGTGTGTAAAGCTTATGCAATATTAAAAACAATTAAATATTTTTAACTTATAGTAGATTAATAAATTTTATTTGTCCCTTTTACACACCAAAGAAATGTCAAGTGAATAGATCGATGTGTGTTTTGCCTCTTTGATACATTTTCTTAATACCCCATTTGCCTTTTTAATAATTTCTAATGATTAGGACTCATTATTTTTTATGTAAGTTTTCAATCTTTCATGATAGAAAAGGGACATGTTTTGTTTATATATATATATATATATATATATATATATATATATATATATATATATATATATATATATATATATATATATATATATATATATATATATATATATATATATATATATATATATATATATATATATATATATATATATATATATATATATATATATATATATATATATATATATATATATATATATATATATATATATATATATATATATATATATATATATATATATATATATTTGAAAGTTTGGTATTTTATTTTACGATCGACTAATCCATAGGGTCAATCTCATTGCCCCCTTACAGAAGCTCATTTAAAGAACGAGCAAAGCTCTGTATGAACTTTGTCAGTGGTGGAACCAAACTACAAAGATAGGGGTGGCCACCAAATTAAACTATAATTTATAAAATATCTAAATTGTAATAAACACAAAGTTGAGCATAAATAATTTAAAATTATTACTTAAAAATACCTTATAATAATACTCTACGATTTTTGAGTAACTTGAAACCATCAATAGAGTCCCGCTTCTCTCTATTTTATGGGCTATTTTCTTTTTTCAATACTCATCATGCAATGCCACAAGGCGTTTGATAGATCATGGAAACGGGGGGGGGGGGGGGGGGGGGAGAAGGTGTATCCAAGAAGAACGCAGGTTACCATGTTCATGCTTGATCCAATTTCAATCCACTTGTGTGTTTTACATTTTTATTTGAGCCAAATGATCTCTTCATGGAGTAGAACACAATGCAAAAAGAACCAAGTACAAAAGATGTTTAAGATGGAAGTTACATGGTTAGGAAGTTGGGGTCGTGACCTGAGTTTTAGGCTGAGCAATTGGTCAAGGAGTTTGAGGCATGTTTGGTCATTTTGAGGTCCCAAGTTGATGACACCATAACTTTTGATTTTCTCGTGCATTTTGAGCCAAACTTGGGACAAATGATCTTTGACATAAGATTAACAACATGCAAACAGAATACTTGAGCTGAAAATGGCAAGGGTGAAAAGTAGTGTTCATGGGTATGGTTTTGGCCCATTTTGGAAACTTCGTCCTTTGCATAAATGAGGTCCTTAATGATTTAATTGATGTTTTACCCTTGAATCAAAGTTGTAGAGGGGATCAAAAGGAACATTTGGCTCAAAGAATCTTGGTAATTGGATAAAATTGAAGGAGTCATGGAGTTTGGACCAAAGGCATGGCATACTTGCAATTAGGTCAAACTAACTTATACCCCATTGTGCAAACTTGATGTTTTCTTATATTTCAAGCAAACATGATGATATAATAAGAAACCCTTAATAAAAAGTTGGGCTCTTTTCTTTTTTAAAATACTCATCATGCAATACCACAAGGAGTCTGATGGATCATGGAAACGAGGGGGGGGGGGGGGGAAGAAGGCGAATCCAAGAAGAACGCAGGTTACCATGTTCATGCTTGGTCCAATTCTAATAAACTTATGTGTTTTACATTTTTATTTGAGACAAATTATCTCTTCATGGAGTAGAACACAATGAAAAAAGAACCAAGTCCAAAGGATGTTTGAGGTGGAAGTTACATGGTTGGGAAGTTGGGGTCGTGACCTGAGTTTTAGGCTGAGCAATTGGTCAAGCAGTTTGAGGCATGTTTGATCATTTTGAGGTCCCAAGTTAATGACACCATAAATTTTGATTCCCTCATACATTTTGAGCCAAACTTGGGCCAAATTATCTTTTACATAAGCTTAACAACATGCAAAAGGAATGGGATCAAAAGAGTACTTGAGCTGAAAATGGCAAGGTCGAAAAGTAGTGGTCATGGTAAGGTTTTGGCCTATTTTGGAAACTTTGTCCTTTGGTTAAATGAGGTCCTTAATGATTTAATGTATGTTTTACCCTTGAATAAAAGTTAGAGAGGGGCTCAAAAGGCACATTTGGCTCAAAGAATCTTGGTAATTGGATAAAATTAAAGGAGTCATGGAGTTTGGACCAAAGGTATGGCATACTTGCAAATTAAGTTAAACCAACCTATACCCCTTTGTGCAAACTTGATGTTTTCTTGCATTTCAAGCCACCATGATGATAGAATAAGAAACCCTTGATAAAAAAACTTGGTTAGGGCTTGAGTTATCTTGGGAATATCTTGAAGATTGAGTGATGTGGCATGGAAACAATCACAATGAGAAAACTTGCATTTCCCTTGATCAAAAGGCCTTTATCTTGCCTTGATTTGGAGTATGATTACCTACATGAGTAACAAGAATAACCAAGTAACATCTCTTATTGAAGTTAGGATTAGTTTATAAGCAAAGCAATATGAAACCCTAGTGTTAAGATACAAACCACAATGTGGCCATGCTTGTGATCCCATGACCAAACAATGGTCATGCATGATATGATTTAATGTATGCAAATGAGATATTCAAAAGGAAAAAAAATGAGGGTAAATTTTGGGGTATGACACCTGAACAGTTGATGCTCGCGACATATGACAGGCACAAGGTCTATGTTCCAAGATTTGGAACTTAAGCCTGAAGGCTTTGTTGGGTTCGGAGGAAACCATAAAGGAAAGATTATTGGCTCTGGAACTGTTGGTAATGGTAAACTTCCTTCTATTACTAATTTTCTTTTAGTTGATAGTTTGATGCATAACTTATTGTCTATTAGTCAACTTAGTGATAATGGTTATGATATCATTTTTAATCAAAAGTCTTGTAAAGTTGTTAGTCAGAAAGATGGCACAATCTTTTTAACGGGAAGAGGAAGAATAACATTTATAAAATTAGACTTTATGATCTTAAGGATCAAAATGTAAAATGCTTAATGTTTGTTAATGAGGAGCAATGTGTATGGCATGGACGTTTGGGCCATGTTAGCATGAGAAGGATTTCTCAGCTAAATAAACATGGATTAGTCAGAAGCTTACCTAACCTGAAGTTTGCTTCAGATACTCTTTGTGAAGCATGTTAGAAAGGCAAGTTTTCTAAAACATCTTTCAAAGTGAAAGATGTTGTTTCTACCTCTAGACCGTTAGAACTTCTGCACATTTATTTGTTTGGACCAGTGAAAACTGCCTTTATTAATGGTAAGAATTATGGATTCGTCATAGTTGATAACTATAGTCGTTGGACATGGGTAAAGTTCTTGAAACACAAGGATGAGTCACATTTTGTGTTCTATACTTTTTACTGACAAGTGCAAACAGAAATGAATTGCAAAATAGTCAAAGTCAAAAGTGTTCATGGTGGAGAACTTGAAAATAAACATTTTGAAAATATTTTTAATGCAAATGTCATTTTTCATGATTTCTCCTGTCCTAGAACTCCACAACAAAATAGGGTTGTAGAAAGGAAGAATAGGAGTTTACAAGAATGGCCTGCACCATGATCTAAGAGACTGATATGGCTAAGCATTTCTGAAAAGAAGCAGTTAACACAAATTGCTATATTTAGAATAGGATCTCTATTAGACTAATTCTTGGTAAGACTCCTTGTGAATTGAGGAAGAAAATAAAATCCAACATTTCTTACTTGCATCATTTTGGTTGTGATTGCTATATGTTGAACACTAAAGATAATCTTGGCAAGTTTGATTCTGAGGCACATAAGTGTTTATTATTAGGATATTCTGAACCCTCTAAAGGTTACAAAGTCTTTAACACTAAGATACAAATTGTCGAGGAGTCAATTCATGTTATATTCAATGATAAGCTTGACCTTGAAAAGTCAAAGCTAGTTGAGAAATTTGCAGATATGAAGATCAATCTTTCAGAATCCAAGGATAACGATTCTGGAGATAAAGACTCGGAAGGAAAAGCTAAATAATATGAAGCAAATGACTCAGAAAAGGCTCAACCAGAAGTTGTCGTTGGTCCAACTTATCATAAGAAGAGTAGACCAAGAGCTTTTCATTTTGAAGACTTGATTCTGGGAGATAAAGATGAACTAGTCAGAACTCGATCTTCATTCAAACCTTCTAAAGAAACTCTTTTGGGTTTGGTATCTCTGGTAGAGCCCACATTTATTGATGAAGATCTTCTGGATAATGCATGGATTTTGGATATGCAACAGGAACTAAATCAATTCACTAGAAATTACATTTGAGATCTTGTTCAAAAACCAAAGGGTTTCCATATCATTGGAACCAGATGGGTATTCAGAAACAAGCTCAATGAGAAAGGTAAAGTTGTTAGAAACAAGGCTCGAATGCTTGCATAAGGTTATAGTCAGCAAGAAGGTATAAACTACCCATAAACATTTGCACCAATTGTCAGGTTATAGTCTATTCATATTTTAGTTTCGGTTGCAGTAAATCATAACATCATTCTGTATCAGATGGATGTTAAGAGTGGATTCTTAAATGGATACATTTATGAAGAAGTGTATGTGCACCAACCCCATGGTTTTGAAAGTTCTCAAAACCTTGACTTTGTTTTCAAACTTAAAAAGTCGTCATATGGCCTGAAACAAGTTGTCATAGCTTGGTATGAAAGACTAAGTAACTTTCTTTTGAAAAGTGATTTTACCAGAGGGAAAGTGGACACAACTCTCTTTTGCAAAAACTTTAAGAATGATATTCTAGTTGTACAAATTTATGTTGATGATATTATTTTTGGTTCTGCTAATGCTTCATTGTGCAAAGAGTTTGCTCAGTTAATGCATGCAGAATTTAAAATGAGTCTGATGAGAGAAATCAAGTTCTTTCCGGGGATTCAGATTAATCAATGTTCAGAAGGAACATACATTCACCAGAGCAAGTATACAAGGGAACTTCTGAAGAAGTTTAACTTGTCATAATACAAGCCATCAAAAACTCCAATGCATCCTACATGTATTCTGGAGAAGGAAGAGGTAACCAATAAGGTAAGTCAGAAGCTTTTCATCGGTATGATAGGCTCTCTCCTTTATCTAATCGCTTCTAGACATGATATTCTATCCAGTGTCTGATTGTGTGCTCGCTTCCAATCAGATCTTAGGGAGACTTACTTAACTGTTGTTAAGAGAATCTTTAAGTATCTGAAAGGTACTACTAATCTTGGTTTGTTTTATAGAAAATCAAGTGACTTCAAGTTAGTAAGTTATTGTGGCACTGACTATGTTGGAGACAGAATAGAAAGGAAAAGTACTTTTGGAAGTTGTCAATTTCTGGGAGACAATCTAATCTCGTGGTCTAGCAAAAGGAAATCAATAATTATGCTTTAAACAGCCGAAGCTAAGTATATAACAGCTTCTGGATGCAACACTCAGATACTCTAGATGAAGAGTCAGCTGGAAAATTATCAGATCTTTCCGAGTAACATTCATATTCTCTATGATAATACTTCTGCTATTTGTTTATCCAATATTCCTATCTTGCATTCTAGGGCTAAACATATTGAGATTAAACATCACTTTTTACGTGACTATGTTCAGAAGGGTATTTTTCCCTTAAAATTTATTGGTACAGACCATCAATGAGACGATATCTTTATAAAACCCCTTGCTGAAGATATATTTATTTTCATTCTGTAAAAAAAAATTATGGACCTCTGTCCAGTGTGAAAAGATGTTATCAGAATATTAAGCTTTCAGAACTCTAGATTATATTCTGAGAATTTATTTGTTGATTCTAAGACATGAGCTTTTTGAAGTGAGGAAGCTTCATGAATAAGAAAGGTTCTGATCAGAAGCAATTTTATCAATTTGTCTTCCTTATTTTGAACAATTATTATATTAAATAATTATCTTTTAATTTGATATCATGTGGTTATTAGTGGTGATAATTGTCCTACTTTCTGAGCATCCATGATAATGACTTGACACATTGGGTTTCTATTTCTTAGGATTAGGTTAAATAGTTTATGCTTCTTTATGACAGTGTATTCCTTTTGTTGTCATCATTACTAATTTTTCTTATAAGCCCACTTCACTCACATTTGCACACTAGGCTCACTTTATTCCCAAACTTTTCTATTTCAAACATTCATACACCCTCTCTGAAACTGTTCATCATTCTTCATCTTCAACATTCTACAATGGCAGCTCTTCAACAACAACAATCTCCTAATCACTCCATTGCAAATGAAAATCATCCTGTTATGGAAAGGATTCCTGAGTTAACTCTCAACACTCATGTTGATGAGCTTATGGCTCTCTGTGAAACCATTGTCGACTTCAAAAATCTAAAGGATAATGGCTTCAATTTCTCTGAGATTTTGGAACTCCAAGGGTGTAAGGGATTCTTCGAAAGATTAAATGGTCCATTATATCCAGTGCTTATGAAGCTATTTTAGATACATGTTGTTGCTACAAAGGACACAATCACTGCCTTCATCATGAACATGAAGATTGGTGTCACTGAGAAATCCATTGTTGACCTGATTTTTCACAACGGTTGTGGAAAAGTGTTTACAGTGCAAGACCGATGCAAGAAGAGAAGTTATGGTAGCTGCAATAATTTCAAGGAAGGAACAAAGCTGGATAAAGACAAAGGTCCAAGTGCTAAAGACCTATCTGATAAGTTAAGGGTTTGGTTCGTGGTAATTTTGGGTTGTGTTTATCACCGACCTAGTATAAACTCCTCTGATTAGATCAACACTAATTAGAAGTATATGTTGTTATTTTTGTAGAAAGGGTTCAAGTTGGCACTTCCAGCGATCTTGTTCAAGTTTCTCAAGGATTCTATTAGAGAAACTAGAACTAGAAGTACGTCCAAAAAGGGAAGGTTCATTTCAAATGGAAGGTTAATTTCTAACCGTCTAATGGAAAATGGTCTTGTGGATGACCTTAAGGTTAGAGGTTTAACGAAGGAACTAGCAAAGGTTGTTGGAAAGATATTCTAGGGGAAGAATCTTGAGAGAATAGGTCTCATCTCCAAGGTAGTCAAGTCAGATTTCATTCATTCCAAGGAAGATATCTGTGAAACAAGGATTTCGGTTGACAACTTCCCAATATTCACCAAGATTGATCCTATAAAAGTTTTGGAATTATAGCTTAAGAGCTTTCATAAAGATGGAATATATCCAATGGTTGACCCACTCAACCTGCCAGAGACTTACCCAGGTGTGCATGGGAAGAGGAAGAAAGAGTCTCATGAAGAAGGATCTTTAAGTCCGCAGAAGAAGAAGAAGAAGAAGAAGAAGAAGGTTTCTACAATTCTGGATGAAGATGAGGTGACCCTCAATAAGAGCCAAAAACTAATGCTTCTGAAGGACACTTCTGGTGTTATCCAACAGTCTTCCAAAGCATCTGACACTCTCATTCCTAGTAAGCTTCCTAAGGCCGGAAGTCTTTTTATTTCTGATTCTAGTGTTTCCGAAAGTGTGTTACCAACATAACCTTCTCCATCTCCATCTCAGAATATTATTTCTCTTCCAATTTCATAACCACCTCCCACAGAATTAACTATTTTAGAACCTGTTATAGAAATTCCTAAAGTTTCTGAAACTCAATTACATCAACAACGATAATAGATACAATAAACACCACCTCCTTCAAGTTACCTTCATTACCCATTCCACCTTCATCTATAATTTTTTCTTCTCCTCAACAAACTAATCCAAATGAGCCACCCAGAACATCTCCTATGAGATATTCTGGTAACCAAGAGTCTGAGGGCACTCCCAAAGGCTTGTTCAACTTTGAACCATAATACATTGTGTCTGATTCTGAGGATGAACAAAATTCAAACCTCCATTCTCCTGTTATTCCCAATGCCTATGGCCTTGATCCTAATCCAAACATAGCTGATTTTTCCATCAAATATCCTAGCCAAACCAAATCTAAAGAACCTAACATTGGTAAGATTTTGAGAAATATTGAATCAGATTCTAAAAGGTGCCTTCATGCTGCTATGGGGACTAGTTTTCTATTCTCTAATCCATCAAAAAGTGATTCAGCGTGGGAAGATTTTAGGGGTTGGGTAAATTCAAATATTTTGAAGCTAAAGAACTTTGGACACAAAGTTTCTGAATGGAACTTCCATTCATGGTTTGCACCTGTAATGGGAGCCATTCAATCATAGTGTGCTCCATTGTGTCTTCCATCTCTAGAAAGTGCGGAAGAAGTTAAGGAGACTGCGAAAGATGTTGAACACCAAGATGTTGTCATGGAAGACAAATGAAAACAAGTTGTTTATGAAGTTCAAGAGTCAGAACAATAAATTGTTGTTTCTGAGAATCAGGATGCTGTTGGAACTTCTTCTGGGGAAATTCCTGAAGTCATCATGAAGACTCTCATTGAAATAAAAGAAGAAAATGCTTTGGTCTGAAAACCGTCTTGATAGGCAAGATCTTCTGTTTGAGATGATTCTTTCCAGACTCCTGCTGCCTCCTCCTCAGAACCAAAACCCTTAGTTTTCCAAATTCTATGCACTTTTGTGTCTTTATTTTGTTTAAGTGTTTTTTTTGTGTTTCTGTCTTTTTAACATGATTGTAATATTTCTATCTTTTGGCACAATTCAATAAAATCATGTTTATTTCCTTACTTTATGTTTGTCTCTTTACATTGTTTTTGTCTATGTTTTTTTTATCAATGATAAAGGGGGAGAAACGTAATTGATTTTGATGTTCCTTAGCTCGTAAATCATAACTCAAACATTTTAAATGTTTTTAATAACAACTACTTTGTAGAATATTTTGTTAGTTGTTTTTCTGGGAAAGTCAAGAATCAGAATCTCTTGAAGTTTTTCAGATTAGAACTTAAGTTACCAGTTTCTGAAGAAATGGTTTACTTTCTGAAGTCTGAAGTTTTAAGTTCATTGTTTGAGAAAGACTTCCAATATGGCATAACCAAGCATTATAACTAGACATCAAGTTCTGAGGAATTATGAATTCTATGTCAATTTGATCTAACTCAACCAGGTTTTAACCAGGCTCTGAAGATCTTTAAAAAGCAACGAGGCTCTGAATTTCATCGGAATGTTGACTTTGACAACCAGTGTTCTTAACAAGCTCAAGCAACTTCTGAAGACAAACCAGATTCTGATAGAAGATCATTTTGGTTTTGAAAAAAGGACACTTAGGAAAGTGTTATTTCATTCTGATTTAATTCTTTTGGGATTGTACATCTCAGGGGGAGTTTTGTGCTTCTTTCTGATATGTCCTTATGTGATTACCTTGTACAAATTGTTCATCAAAATACATGGATTTGTCATCAATAAAAAGGGGGAGATTGTTAGAAATAGATTTGGTTCTGCATTTATACCTTTGAGTTTTGATGATAACAAATAGTATTTGTGTGAGAACAATTTTGGCACCCTAACGTTTTTTTGTTGTGAAACTTTAACATCCAGTTCTGATTCTGAGTATATGACATATAATGTCATCAGTTTCTGAAAATTGTGTTCTGAATTCCGCTTCTGCGCTAATCATGAGAAGTTCTGAAAGTCGTCAGTTTGCTGCCGCAATGCTCTTTCTGCTTCTGCGTTGATTCACTCCTGAGAAGTTTCTGACGACACCCTATATTGTTGCTACAACATTCTCTCCATTTCTGCTTCTGGATGTGACTCTGATTGTCAAGATTCTGAAGAATGACAAGCTTATGAAGTTTTTGTTACTTAGCTGAAAATTGTGAAGATCTCAAGTCAGACGTTGAGGTTATCAAGGTTCTGAAGATTTTGAAGTTTCTGAAGATCTTAAGCCACACTGTTGACATTGTTAAGGTTTTGACTAAAGATTCTGAAGATTTTGAATCCAGTTGTGTGTTTCTTATTTTCATGCTTCATCAACTATTTCTTAGAAGCCAATAAATTTGAAGATAAGATTAAGTGGATATGTGACCAAATAGTACATAATACAAGTCGAATATTCCTCCCACTCCTTAATTAGTAGGCGAATTCCTGTACTTTACAACACACCTGTCACTGAAATTATGGGCGAAGGATTGTACTTGTAAGACCCTAATTTTGACC
The DNA here is from genome assembly GCF_024323335.1 of Lathyrus oleraceus. Lineage (NCBI taxonomy): Eukaryota > Viridiplantae > Streptophyta > Magnoliopsida > Fabales > Fabaceae > Lathyrus > Lathyrus oleraceus. The sequence continues at coordinate 317,053,415 of NC_066583.1, read as the reverse complement.
CTAAGATCCCTCATGGCATCACAACATTGCATTTGCATGGCCTCAAGGATCATAAGCATCTTGGTTCCCTTTGCCTTTGGGTTGGGATCTCTTGTGAGTGGTTTGAGATCACCAAGCATGCTTGAATTGTATATTATTGCTTTTCTCATTTTATTTACTAACCAAAAGCACAAAAATATATCACTAACATTTCTTGTTTATAGCTTGAGCAGTCACAAGGTCTAAAGGCTTCTAGGAGACCCTTTGTGCAATGATATGGTCAAGAGAAGATGAAAGCAAGCATTGTAATGGTTCCCAAAGCTCTCATCCATAAAATATGCCTCCCAAGTATCTCAATTCCTCATTTTGATCAAAGCAAGTCAAGGGCTTGAGGTTTGTTTCCCATGGAAACCCTAATTCATCTGTTCATCAACTATGCCTTGCTCTTGAAGCAACCTCAGCCCATGGTCAAATACAATCAAGGGAAGTTATTTAATTCATCATTTAATCCATATTTGAACTTATTTTAGTGTCCTCAATCATCAATTCATCAAGATATGTGGGTTGGACTTGAGAAGTTGATCAGTCAATCCATCTGACTATTTTGAAATGCACAGAGACCTAACTTTTTATGTGTTGGTCAAATGGAGATGAACCCAAGATAAAAATGTTTTTAAGGACAATATGAATAACTTTCATGTTCATCAAAATTTGATTTGAAGCTTGGAAGGTCATCATCCATTCCAAGACATTATAGGTCATTTTGACTGAAACCCTAATTTTGGGTCAACTTCCCAAGAACATAACATATTCATTTTTCATGATTTTGAAGTGGGATCAAATGAATTGGAAATCTTAATGCGTCTACTTCAAATGTTATTTTGAGCAAAATTGCAAAATCTCAAAAGAAATACATGTGATAATGCAAAACATTATAGGTCACTTTGGACCAAATGCATTGAAATGTGAAAAAGTCCAACTTGAAGTGCCCATAACTTCTTCATTAAAAATGAAAATGATGAAAATTTTAAGTCCAAATTTATTGTCTTGAAAATACCTACAACTTTCATGTTGAAGATTTTGTGATTTGGAGCTTTCATCATTGATACAGAAGGGCTCGAACATTGGCCAAATTTGGAAATTTCACACATGCATGTTTTGCACCCTACACTTCAGGCTCAAATTTCATTATTTTCCAAGGTCCAAATGAAGTTTTGATCAACATGACATTTGTTCCTTATAGAACAAGCTTTCCAACCATTACTCATAAGGTTGCATTTGGATTTTGGAAGCATCATTTTCGAAGAGATGAAGAATTATGTGCAATTTTAGAAACTATATTGAAAACTCCATGCACACTCATTTGCAATCATATCTGCACGTCCATTCCATATAATTATGATATAAGCTTGCCATTCCAATCAGAATTGGGCCCTCCATGCGCCTGTACAGGCCCATGCATGGAGGCCCTCTTCTCCCATGCAATGCTTTGTTCATGCCCCCACCTTGCCATTTGCTATATATAGGAGTGCCTAGCCTCTCATTTCTTCAACCTTAAGGCGCCCTACGTGATGTGCAACTGAAATCCCACTCCCACACCAAAGGAACAATCTCAATTTTCTCTCAAATTTCAGATCTGAATTTTGATTTCCTCGATTGAAATTTCAGATCTAAAGTTCCTTAGCCTCCTTCTCCTTCATCCATAGATCATACTGCAAGCTTAAGCATCAGGAAATCATGCACTCAAACTCTTCATTTCAGAGGTTTACTTCAGATTTTGATTTCTTCGAATCTCATTATACATTGCTTGTTTCTTGTTATTGTTGTGTTGTCTGAAGTCCTCTTCATAGAGGCAATCATTCTGAGCTTTGAATTGTTGAAATCAAGCAAGTTCACTTGAACACCACAAAACTTCCAACTCTGATTTCTCTCAATCTAGAGATCTAGAGTGGAATTGTGTGGCACAGGAGTGATGTACATCACTCCATCTTTCGTTTGGAACCTGGATCGCGCATTTTCATGCACATTTATTTCTCTGCAATTTCTGATCTCCTCCAGAGAAGACGATGGCGCTGGCCACCGTCTGTTTACCAGTTTTAATGTGGGTTGTTGGATCATGCTTCCAGATCTAATCAGATCCATTGGATGTTATGACTTTCTTTTAATATTTGTGTTATTCAGTTGACCCTAGACTTTGGTGGATGCGCGCTTAAGGAACGTTTGATGTGCCAGCTCAATTAATGAGCCTGATCCAACGCCTCACAATTTTCCTTATTTTTAAATTCTGATTTTAATTTCCATTCTATTTTTTAATTCCATTTCATTTTCTAAAATTCATATCCTTTCATTATTGGTCCAAAAATTATGGGACCAATTGCATTATTTCTCTTTTAATTTATAGTTTCTAAAAATGATTTTTAATATTTTTTATTTTATCATTTGCTATTTTTTAGTAATTTTCTCTTTTCTAGTCATTTTTAATTCATTTTAAATAGTTTTTGATATTCAAAAAATACAAAAAAAAATTCCAACCTCTTTGAATGATGATAGATCTATGAAAAATATTCTCATCAATTTATTAATTGATGTGAGATTTATTTGAGATTTTAGTTCAATTAGGTTATTTTTATGCATTTTTAATTGATTTAAAATAGTTTCTGACTTTTAAAAATGCTAAAAAAAATTCTCAAACTTTGTTTGACCTTGTTGAACTTGGGATAATTCACTTGGACTTTTCAAAGTTGATTTGAAGTGAGTTTGAAGTTTGACCTTTCTTTATTATTTTAATTCAAGTTTTCATTTAAATATTAAAAATACCAAAAATATTTTATTTGTTTCTTGACTTCTAATCTTCATTTTGCTTCTGTTTTCTATTGTTTGACCTTGATCTTCTCTATCTTTGGTCATAGCTTGTTGATTATCTCATTCCATTTCATTTAATGCACTTTAATATTCTTCATCTTCTTCTTCTTCTTCTTCTTCTTCTCCTTTTTGATCAATGAGTTAAAGATTGGTGGTTAGCATTGATACATGGAGGCTTAATCTTCCTTGATTCAAATCTAATTCATCTTGATCATGGATCAAGTGAATGGCTTTGCATTAAGGATAGATTGCTTCCTAAATCATGCAAAGGACCTAAATCAATACAAGATCATTTCTCATCTTCTTTTTGGCATGGCAAGTTGTTGGAGTTTGATTCACTAATCAAGACCTCTAACTTGTGTTATTGCCTACATTATTATTGACCGGCCTCAGATAGTTGTGACTTCTACATAAGTCCAATTACGATTGCTTAACATAGCGCTAAATTTGCCTTAGGGCACACTAACTACTAACACTAACCACTAACTATTAACATTTAATTCTTGCTCTTTACATTTATGCAACTTACTATTCTTGTACATATTATTTATTTGCTTTTCCCCCATTTGCTCACTTGAGCACATGTTTATGTTAATGCAATTTGCCTTTTCCTCACTTGAGCACATAATTGTGTATATATCATTATGCTTGTGTTTTGTTTTGATTGTTGTGGACCAAATGCAAAGAAATGGATAAATGGACTTAGTTTCTAGGACATTCCCTATGCAAAATTGGAGTAAAAGGACCCTAATGTTGAAGATGGATTAGAAGGGCCAAACCTCTAAACTCACTCTTGTCCATTCTTGATTTACTTCATAAGACTCTTTGATGTGTGTGCGCTTTTGTGCTAGGGAATCCTATTTGAGCCAAATTGAAGAACCATTGCCATGTTCATCCAAAAGTGAAATATACAAGAGACATTGAGGATCTTCTAAGAAGCTTGTTTGATTATGTTGATTGCTTGAGCTTACTATTATTTTGCTTGCCTATTCCAAAGGATGGGAGCTACTTGGATCATCAATATGATCTCAAGAGAGGAACTCCATTTGTGGTCTTGTTTCTTATCCCTTACCTCTTGTATGATTAGGACTTTAGCCATTCTTCTTCTTCCCTCCACTCTAACCCAAGCCAAAACTTTTGTACAAACATTTAACATTTGATTTCAAACATTAGAAACCTAAGCCTTATGCTTTTGATTTTCAAAATTTCTTTTCATAACACTTATTTTGAATTGAACATTTAAATCAGCTTTGACCATATTTTGTAAATACTTTTCATTGGTAAATATAACTCATTCAAATACTCTTTTATGGTTTCAATGGCCACTCCCTTAATCAAAAAACTTTTTCATAACCTTTAGCTATTAGGTTTGAGTTATCCTTGAGGTAGATGTAATACTCACCTATATCCTTAGTGATGGACAATGAGTCTTCCATGCTTATTATAGGGTTAACCCCTCACTAGCATGTTGAAGTTATCCTCACATGGTGGATTTGTGGTTTTAGGTTGAGTTTTATCCCTTGGACAACAAAAGACCTTAAGGCTTTTGGATTAATCAATTCACCATCTTGTTTTGGGATTTTTACCCCGAACTACGAGGTATTTATCCTAATCTTTTTTAAGATGGTACGTAGGAAATGGGTTTATCCATCCAAACACAAAATGTAAATAACTTGTATATTCTCTTCTCATCTCTTCAATCATGTTTGCACAAACAAATTTTCACAAAATACCAACCTTACAACAAATGTGAAAAGGGCTCCCTAGGAGTACCTAGGATGTTTTGGGTGCTTAAAACCTTCCCATTGCATAACCAACCCCCTTACCCCGATCTCTGACATTTTTACTAGTTTTTGATTCGATAAAACTTTTAGATTTTTGTTCGCTTTCTAACCATTCCTTTGGATAAATAGAAGTGCGGTGGCGACTCGACTTGTATGGTTTACCTTGGATTTAGTCAATATCTCTATGGTAACGAATACCCCGCTACAGAAAAGTGGCGACTCTGCTGGGGACATTTGCCTAGTGGGTTTTGCCTACTTTTCATATTTGTTGTATTGTTGTGTATATTGTTTTGTGACATATTTTTGTGCAATTTGGGATTACTGTATTGTATGTAATGATTGAATTGCTTGAATATTAATTCCTTGAATGCTTGATGATCTTTGTGAGATGAGTTCTATACCCGAACTCGAGTGCATTTAGAATAGGAGAATGGCATAGTCTTGTTGACTTGTGTGGAGTTATTCCTTAGCAAGTTGACTTGCAAGCCCATTCACTTGGTGGAGGTCATGTTGGGATAAATAATGTCACACAAGTAGTTGTGGTTAGACATTACTCTTTCCAATGCAGACCTTAGAAGCCAAGGACCTTAGTTTACCAAGCCCATCTTGGCCTATTCTTAGGATGTAGTGCGAAAGTCGTTCAAGTGTAAGATTTGATACGATTGTTACGCGATAGTACACTCATAAGAGTCTCTCTTGAGGATATTTTTGGAATACGAGTAGTCGTTTATCCGATAATATTCGAAAGATGGGATGATGACTATGGGAACCTCTTGTAAAACATGTTTGGCAGGTTTAAACCCTAGTACACTCCCTTTGGGTGGTTCTTAACCGAGACTCCATGCTCGTGACTTGCAACAAACCCTTGATTCATGGTTGATCCGTTCTTGTATCCTTAATATCAATGGAACTTGGGTGTTGATAAGGTGTAAACCATAATCCACCAAAATGGATGACTGATATTAAGGATAACATGATCCATCCCATGACCTTTGTTTGGTGTGCTTTGCTTGATCCTTGAGTGCGATTGTTGCATCCATGCATTCATGCACCCATTTGCATCCATATCATCAACAATGAGAAAATTTTCAAGGAACTTAAGAGGTCTATTTGCAAATTTTCAGACATGGAAAGACAAAGAAGGAATACAAAAAAAGTATAGTTTCAAACAACCCGACTTAAAAGAGCTAAGGAATTTGACATCCTATGTATTAGATCCCTTAGGTTTCAAGGCTCGTTTTGGGAAGCTTCTATCTATTTTGACTACTCAAGTGGACGAAGGATTGATGAGTGTATTGGTGCAGTTTTATGACCCCTTGTACCGTTGCTTCACATTTCCGGATTTTAAGCTTTTGCCCACGCTTGAGGAGTATGCCTACCTTGTGGGTATACCTATTCTAGACCAGTTGTCGTTTGGTGGCTTAGAGAGTATTCCTACTTCTCAAGAGATAGCTGATATGTTGCATATAGATGAATCTCTGGTTTGTGCTCATATACCTACCAAAGGTGGAATTCAGGGTCTTCCTTCTGAGTTCCTCATTGCTCAAGCTACTATGTATGCGAAGGCCATGAGTGAGGATGCCTTTGAGGCCATATTTGTACTTCTCATTTATGGGCTAGTGTTATTCCCCAACATCGACAAGTTTGTGGATGTGAATGCTATTAGGATTTTCTCTACTCTTAATCTCGTTCCGACTCTGTTGGATGACACTTACTTTTCTTTGCATATGAGGAATGCAAAGGGTGGTGGTACCATTGTGTGTTGTTTGCCTCTGTTGTACAAGTGGTTTATTTCGCACTTGCCACAGACGGTCGCCTTCAAGGAGAACAAAGGATGTCTACGGTGGTCCACGAGACTAATGTCACTCACTAATGACGATATCGTTTGGTACAACCGTGTATATGATAGTGTGCAGATCATTGACTCTTGTGGTGAATTCTCCAATGTGCCTCTTCTCGGTACATGTGGTGGGATTAAATACAATCCTATTTTGGCACGTCGTCAGCTTGGGTTCCCCCTAAAGGATAAACCCAATAACATTCTGTTAGAGGGTGTGTTCTTTCAGGAGGGTAAAGATCCCAAAGGCCTGAATGGCAGGATGGTTTGCGCTTGGCGCAAGATCCATAGGAAAAGAAGGGAGGAGCTAGGTCCGAAGAACTGTATCGCTTTGGAGCCTTATACTTCTTGGGTTAGGAGGAGAGCTTACGAGTACCTCATGACGTACGAGTATCCAAGACCTACCCCTTTGGTTGTGGTTGGGCCTTCAATCCTCCATGACCAAGGAGTAGAGGAGTTAAGAGACGAAGACCGTTCGCGTGCTTGGATCCGTGAACGAGAGGAGTTGCTTCAGCAGATCAAGGAGAAGGATGCTTTGATAGAGTTCGTTGAACACCAGGTTATTGATGATCCTGATGATGCATGGACTTCTCTACTTCCTCAGTCTTCCATGTTTTGGAAGAGGAAGTACGATCGACTCGCCAAAGAGAAGGCAGATATGGAGGCATCCTACGAGAGGGAGGTGAAGAGACTTCGTGCATCTTATCTTCCTGTGTCCAGAGCTTTAGATGATTGCTTCTAGGGTTCCATAGGATGATCATTTTCCTTCTCTCTTGTATTGTATTTGGTTACCAAGACTGTACTTCTTTGGTGTAAAAATACTTCCAAATATTATTTGATGTGATATTTCCATATGTGATAAATGTTTAATATTTCCGATATTTACAAATAGAACTCTAAAGTTCCTCTGATATAAAAATTAAATCATATGCATTGCATGCATCATGTGCATAAGCAAGTTTTGCTTCAGGCTTCTTGTTCTGTGGTCTAACTCTGTGTTCTTCATTTATTTTGAAGACAAGCTGACTCACCGGTACTACACCTTAGCCAACATTTCAAGACTGATGGATCATTTGGAACAAGAGAACCGTGAGCTTAAGGAGGAAGTAGCCAGATTGACTGCCCTGATGGAGTCATTCATGGCTGCCCAGAGCCAGTCTTCTCTGACACCTTCAACTCCTCCCTAGAGGACAGTCATCTCTGAGATCGTCTCCTCAACTGTGCCTGCGGCCAGCGCACACTTTGCTCCAACAGCCATGCCACCCGGATTTCCGTGGGGGATGCCTCCCAACTTCATGCCTGAGGGTCCTGCACCTACCTTTGCTTCTCTGCTGGCATCTAGCCCGGTCCTTGTTGTTCCTCCTCCTGTCGTGCATACTATACCCAGAGTAGACGACACCATCTATCATTCTGAGTCGTCTGAGGACCCAGATGTCTATGAAAATATGGATGCTATGAATGATCAATTTCTTGAGCTCCGCAAGGAATTGAAAACTCTTCGAGGAAAAGACCTGTTCGGCAAGTCTGCTGCTGAACTCTGCCTGGTGCCTAACGTGAAGATCCTTGTAAAATTCAAGGTCCCTGACTTTGAAAAGTACAAAGGAAATACTTGCCCTCTTAGCCACCTGGTCATGTATGCCAGGAAGATGTCGACTCAGACCGACAACGACCAGCTTTTCATTCACTACTTCCAGGACAGTTTGTCTGGTGCTGCCCTACGTTGGTATATGGGCTTGGACAGTGCGAACATCCGATCCTTCAACGACCTTGGCATGGCTTTCGTCAATCAATACAAATACAACGTGGATATGGCTCCCGATAGGGATCAGTTGAGGGTCATGTCCCAAAAGGACAAGGAAACTTTCAAAGAATACGCCCAGAGGTGGCGAGATGTAGCAGCACAGATTGTGCCCCCGCTGGAGGAGAAAGAGATGACCAAGATATTTCTGAAGACCTTGAGTTCTTTTTATTACGAGCGGATGATTGCCAGTGCTCCTTCTGACTTCACCGAGATGGTGAATATGGGGATGCGTTTGGAAGAGGGAGTCAAGGAAGGGTGCCTGACCCGAGAAGAAGGCTCTTCTGCCAAACGGTATGGGACGTTTGGAAAGAAGAAAGATGGTGAGGCACATGCTGTGACCTCCCATGTTAAACCAAGAAGACCCTCGGTGAGGAGAAAGACCGCGCGTCCTGCCGGTAACCAGCACCAGGTGGCTCACATAGCACCTGTTCTTAGAGATAATCAGCAGTATCCACATCACAACAATAATCAGCAACAATCACATCTGCAATATTAACAACAGCAGCATCGTCCTCAACAGCAGGCCTACCAGCCTCAAAATAATAATCAAGCCAGCATAAGCTACGAGAGGAAGAGGGTCACCTTCGATCCTATTCCTATGACATATGCAGAATTATATCCCTCTTTGATAGAGAGAAAGTTGATTACTCCACGAGACTCGCCAGCTATACCGATCAACCCCCAGTGGTGGTATAAGCCCGAATTACACTGTGTTTATCATTCCGGTAATCCCGGACATGACATGGAAAACTGTTACCCATTGAAGACCAAGGTGCAAAACCTTGTGAGATGTGGTATTCTGTGTTTCGAGGACGTAGGTCCTAATGTAAAGAAGAACCCATTGCCCGAGCATGGGAAATCTGTCAACATGGTCCAGGGTTGCCCTGACAAATACAAGGTCAAATATGTCAGCCATATTCGACAATCTCTGGTCGAGATGCATAGATTGCTGTGTGAGTACAGTCATTACGAGCATGACCACGACAGATGCCGAGTTCGTTCTGTCAACCAAAGAGGATGTCGCCAGGTGCGCAAATATGTTCAAGAAATGCTGGATGAGGGAGTCATTGAGATACTTCAAAACAGAAATGTTGATGAAGATGCTGATGAAGTCAATGTAATTTCTCCAGTATTTCAGATCCCTGAACCCGTTATTATCAAGTATGATGGTAGAAATCAAAAGGCTTCTCCTACTTTAATCATTAAACCAGCTGGCCCTGTGCCATATTCTTCTGAGAAGGCGGTTCCCTATCGCTACAATGTTGTGGCATTGGAGAATGGGAAAGAGGTGCCCCTACCCTCTACTTCTGTTGTTAATATTTCCGATGTCAGCGGCCTGATCTAGAGCGGTCGTGTTTTCTCGGCTCCGCCGAAGCCTCAAGCTAATGTTCGAAGGACTAATACTACTGATTATGCTGAACGCCCGGTTGGGGATGCTGTGAATGCTCCGAATCCGGCACTTTTTGCCAAACCTACCTCTACGTTGAAAACTTCTGTCTCTGTTGGTCAGAGTGGCAATGTGAAAGAAGACTATGATGAGATGTTGAGGCTCATCAAAAGAAGTGAGTACAGCGTGGTAGATCAGCTTCTACAGACGCCATCCAAGATCTTTGTACTATCCTTACTGATGAATTCAGAACCGCACCGAGAAGCTCTGCAAAAGGTGTTGGATGTGGCGTATGTGGATCATGACGTCACAATTGAACAATTCGACAATATTGTTACAAACATCACCACTTGTAACAATTTGAGTTTTTGTGATGCTGATCTCCTCGAGGAGGGAAGAGACCACAACTTAGCACTACACATCTCCATGAGGTGCAAAAATGATGTCATGTCCAATGTGCTGGTGGACACTGGGTCATCATTGAATGTGTTGCCAAAGTCCACTCTTGCAAAATTATCATATCAGGGGCCTCCCATGAGGCAGAGTGGAGTGGTAGTGAAAGCTTTCAATGGGTCCCGCAAAACTGTGATTGGAGAGGTTGAGCTCCCAGTCAAGATTGGGCCGAGTGATTTTTTGATCACCTTCCAGGTCATGGATATTCACCCATCGTATAGCTGTCTTTTGGGCAGACCATGGATTCACGAGGCAGGCACCGTGACATCCACCCTACACCAGAAACTGAAATTTGTCAAAAATAAGAAGCTGGTGGTGGTAGGGGGAGAAAAGGCTCTCCTGGTTAGCCACTTGTCTTCCTTCTCTTATATAGATGTTGAGGATGAAGTTGGAACGCCGTTCCAAGCTTTATCTATCGCTGAGCCTATTAAGAAAGGAACTTCTTCATTTGCGTCCTATAAAGATGCAAAGTTGGCCATCGAGCATGGTACAACTGCTGGATTGGGACAAATGATTAAGGTGGAAGACAACAAATCCCGGGCTGGCATAGGGTATTCTTTTGGTGTCTTCAACAAGTAAGGGTTGTTCAAGAATGGAGGATTCATCCACACCGGTCAAGATGAGGAAGTTGTTGCTATTTTGGAAGAGGATGCAGAGGATTCTGGAAACTTTGTCATCCCTGGAGGGGTCTGCAATAATTGGGTTGTTGTTGATGTTCCAACAGTTATCCATAAGTCAAAGTAATGTTCATTGTGTTTAAAAACCCTCCTCCTATGCCAAAAGGAGGACTGATGACATTGTTGGCTCATAAATACAATGATATTTTCATTCAATAAATTCATGTTAAATGTTTGTTTTTCATTTATTTTCACTTTTCGCTTTTTTGCATGAAATCGGTGATCACATAAAACCCTAAGTAGAATAAAATCAATCTTTTCATCTGCATAATGATTTGCCTTGTTTGAATTCTAAAATCTCTTTTATATCCAAAATCATTATGCAGGTTGATCAAACCCATTGAACATAATGATCCAACACCATCTCCCAACTTTGAGTTCCCTGTATTTGAGGCGGAAGAAGATGATGTTGAAGAGATTCCTGACATGATTACCCGTCTACTTGAGCATGAAGAGAAGATCATTCAGCCGCATCTTGAGAATCTGGAAACAGTCAACTTGGGGTCTGAAGATTGTGTGCGAGAAGTGAAGATTGGGGCACTCCTGGAAGAATCTGTTAAGAAGGGGTTGATTGAGTTGCTACGAGAATATGTTGACGTCTTTGCCTGGTCGTATGAAGACATGCTTGGTCTGGATACTGATATCGTGCAACATTTCCTGCCTTTGAAGCCTGAGTGCGAGCCTGTGAAGCAGAAGCTCAGAAGAACTCATCCTGATATGGTAGTGAAGATCAAAGAAGAAGTTCAAAAGCAAATTGATGCGGGGTTTCTGGTGACTTCTACATATCCTCAATGGGTGGCCAATATTGTGCATGTGCCTAAGAAAGATGGAAAAGTCTGAATGTGTGTGGACTATAGAGACTTGAATAAGGCTAGTCTGAAAGATGATTTCCCTCTACCACATATTGATATGTTGGTAGATAATACAGCTAAATTCAATGTCTTCTCATTTATGGACGGATTTTCCGGATATAATCAGATTAAGATGGCACCCGAGGATATGGAGAAGACAACATTCATCACACCTTGGGGAACATTCTATTATCGAGTGATGCCCTTCGGTTTGAAGAACGTCGGAGCCAAGTACCAACGAGCTATGACTACCTTGTTTCATGATATGATGCACAAGGAGATCGAGGTATATGTTGATGATATGATTGCAAAGTCAAGAACGTAGGTTGAACATGTTGAGCACTTGTTGAAGCTTTTTCAGCGTTTGAGGAAGTATAAGCTTCATCTGAATCCTAACAAGTGTACATTTGGAGTCCGTTCCGGCAAGTTATTGGGCTTTATTGTCAGCGAAAGAGGTATTGAGGTTGATCCTGCGAAGGTCAAAGCAATACAAGAGATGCCTGCGCCCAAAACTGAGAAGCAAGTCAGAGGTTTTCTTGGCCGCTTGAATTATATTTCCAGATTCATATCCCACATGACTGCCACATGTGCGCCGATATTCAAGCTCCTCCGGAAAGATCATTCTCATGATTGGATCGAGGATTTCCAAAAGGCCTTTGACAGTATTAAAGAGTATTTGTCTGAGCCTCCGATTCTGTCTCCGCCTGTGGAAGGGAGACCGTTGATTATGTATCTGACGGTTCTTGAAGACTCAATGGGTTGTGTTCTTGGTCAGCAAGATGAGACGGGGAAGAAAGAGTATTCTATCTACTACCTGAGTAAGAAGTTCACTGGATGTGAGTCTCGATACTCAATGCTTGAGAAAACATGTTGTGCTTTGGCTTGGGCTGCTAAGCGCTTACGCCAATATATGTTAAATCATACAACTTGGTTGATATCCAAAATGGATCCAATCAAGTATATCTTTGAAAAGCCTGCTTTAACTAGGAGGATTGCCCGTTGGCAGATGTTGTTATCTGAGTATGATATTGAGTATCGAGCTCAGAAAGTGATAAAAGTTAGTATCTTGGCTGACCACTTGGCACATCAACCAATTGAGGATTATTAGTCAGTTCAATATGACTTCCTAGATAAGGAAATTCTGTATTTAAAAATGAAAGATTGCGATGAGCCTACGCTCGATGAAGGGCCAGAGCCTGGTTCGCGTTGGAGCATGGTGTTTGATGGTGTCGTGAATCAATATGGAAATGGTATTGGGGCAGTGATTATTACTCCTCATGGCACACATTTTCCTTTTACAACAAGGCTAACTTTCAAATGCACAAATAATATGGCGGAATATGAGGCATGTATTATGGGATTGGAAGAATGTATTGATCTTAGGATCAAACATCTTGATGTTTATGGTGATTCGGCCCTTGTTGTTAATCAGATTAAAGGTGAATGGGAGACGAATTAGCCTGGCCTCATCCCATATAGAGACTATGCGAGGAGGATTTTAACGTTCTTTACTAAAGTTGACTTCCATCATATTCCTCGAGATGAGAATCGGATGGCAGATGCTCTTGCTACACTTGCTTCGATGATTGTGGTTAGACTTTGGAATGAAGTTCCCAATATCACTGTGACGCGCTTGGACAGACCATCTCATGTATTTGCAGTAGAGGAGGTACAAGATGATAAGTCATGGTATTATGATATCAAGTGCTTTCTTCAGAGCCAGGTTCACCCGCCTGGGGCATCTGTGAAAGATAGAAAGACTTTGAGGAGATTATCAGGCAGTTTCTACCTCAATGGCGATGTGCTTTATAAGAGAAACTTTGACATGGTTCTGTTCAGATGCGTGGATAGACACGAAGCAGACCTGTTAATGACTGAGGTCCATGAGGGTTCATTTGGTACTCATTCCAATGGACATGCCATGGCTAGAAAGATGTTGAGAGCATGCTACTATTGGTTGACAATGGAGTCTGACTACTGCAAATATGTGAAGAAATGCCATAAGTGTCAGATTTATACGGATAAGATTCATATTCCTCCGACACTTCTGAATGTGATTTCATCACCATGGCCTTTCTCCATGTGGGGAATTGACATGATTGGCATGATAGAGCCAAAAGCGTCCAACGGTCACGGGTTTATTCTCGTAGCAATTGATTACTTCACCAAGTGGGTTGAAGTGGCGTCATATGCAAATGTGACCCGACATGTGGTTGTGAAGTTTATCAAGAATCAACTCATATGCCGTTATGGTGTGCCGGGTAAGATCATTACTGACAATGGATCTAACTTGAACAACAAGATGATGAAAGAGCTGTGTAGCGAGTTCAAGATTGCACATCATAATTCTTGTCCTTCCAGACCCAAGATGAACGGGGCTGTTGAAGCTGCTAATAAGAATATCAAGAAGATTATCCAGAAGATGGTTGTTACGTACAAAGAATGGCATGAGATGCTGCCATTTGCTTTGCATGGATATCGTACATCTGTCTGCACTTCAACAGGGGCAACCCCTTTCTCTCTTGTTTACGGCATGGAGGCTGTACTCCCAGTAGAGGTGGAGATCCCATCAATGAGAGTCTTGATGGAAGCCAAGTTGACTGATGCTGAATGGGTTCAGAGTCGTTATGACCAACTGAATTTGATAGAAGAGAAGACATTGACTGCCATGTGCCATGGTCAGTTATATCAGCAAAGGATGAAGAAAGCCTTTGATAAGAAGGTCAAGCCTCGTGTGTTCCAAGAAGGTGACCTTGTGCTCAAGAAAGTTTTGTCTTTCGCGCCCGATTCCAGGGGCAAGTGGACTCCAAACTATGAAGGTCCATATGTTGTTAAGAGAGCCTTTTCAGGCGGTGCTTTGATACTTACAACTATGGATGGGGAGGATTTCACTCATCCTGTGAATTCAGATGCAGTCAAGAAATACTTCGCCTAAAAATAAAAACAGAATAGCTCGCTAAGTTGAAAACTCGCAAGGGCGACTTAGGCAAAAATGAGCGTCTCGGTGTATTGAAAACCCGAAAGGGCGATCCAGGCAAAAGTTAGAGACATAAAAAATGAATATGTATCCCGCTAGATTGAGTACCTCACCCTGGGGCAATCTAGGCAAAAATTAGGGATTTGGCAAGTAACTACATCCTGACAAGACTTTGTTCTGCAAACTATCATCTGTCAGAGATTCTCGCTCAGTCATCGTAAACTGAAGCTTCAAATACATCGGATTTAGAGTTGGTGGAGAAATGGTCATTATGTTCAATGTAGCCCTTTTCCAATATATATCACCAATTTCAAATTTGTAAAGATCTATGGAGTCTTGCCATTCGCAGACTACCATCCCATCAAATAAATTTGAGCCTTTATCCAATTATTTGCACTCTTATTTGTTTCTATTCAACAAATGTTTTGCATGTTTTAATTGAGAAATATCGTTGTTTTAAACAAATAAATTTTTTATAACTTGTTTTTAAACAAAATGAACATTCACAATGATGAAAGGATACTTGGGATATCTTCAGTGCTCTCCCAAAGATGGTATGATTCTCAATAGGGTAAGACATTTGTTCATATTCCTGGCATGCTTGTATCTTCTTCCTCCGGAGCCTTTTGTGGTCTTTCTCCCGAGTAGAGTTGTTTGGTAAAGATATTCATCTCTCTTCCCTTCAGCAGAGTAGTGATCCTTCCTCCTCGGCAAATGTGATCTATTTGGTAGTACAGTATTTAGTGGTGACCTTGGAAGCTTCTGATTGGTGGTTGTTCCCCACAGAGATCCATCCTCCCCGTGGATAATTCCCCCAGTAGATTTGCTTCTGTGGCAGATTTTATCTGTGTGATCCTATCCCCAGTTGGGATGGCTGATGCTCTTTCCCCTGCAGAGATCTGTGTTTCCTGGTATCTCTTGCCCCCATCAGATTGGATGTTCTCCAGTGGGTCTGGCTTTCTCTCTCGAGATGTAGTACCGGATGTTTGTTCATCAATCAGTGGACCTGTTTGTGTTAGATATGTCTGTTTTGTCAGCATTCATCATACATTAAACCACACATATATGCATATGATTTTAAACATTCAGATATTCATGTTGCATTCTTTGCCATATATCTTTGTTTGTCATCTCCTGTTAGTTGGTAATATATTTCCCCAAGTAGATGTTTGTGTCTGATCTCCCCATGAAGAGTCAGCCCCATAAGCAGAAAGTGTTTATCCTTTCTTCCATATTCCCCACTGAGTTATGTCCTCGTGGATGATTGTTATTTCAGTTTCCTCCCAGAATATATATATTGGGGTGGAATTCCCCCTGAGTTATATCCTCATAGGGATGAGTCTTGTTTCATCGTGCCTCTCTAGTTTGTTCCTAGATTGGCTTCTCGAGTTTTTCCTTGCACTTCCCAGTAGTTTAGATGAATGATTGCTCAGTAACCAGTAATTATCCATCTTTCCCCGGCGGAGTCTGTGGTTTTCTACCCTCATACCGGTAGTTGTAAATCCTATTTTATCCCTTTGTAGAGTTAACCTTATTTTTGTTCATCCTAACTGATGACGGTTACTCTTCCGCGGTTTTCTACCCAGTATCCGGTAGATGTAATCCCCTCTTTGACGGTTATCTTTATCCAATATTCGGTATTGATATTCCTTCACCTTTTAAGTATATCTCCCAGTAACCAGTGATATATCTCCCGGATCATTGCCTCTGTCAATGTATCCCCCGCGAGTCATCTTTCATTTGCCGATTGTCGGTAATGATTGTTTCTCCTTTTGATTGGTCATCATTTTATACCTAGTATTTGGTATCCCGATGCCCTTTTCTTTCAGATGATTTATCCTTCATTAACCCAGTAACCGGTTGTGGATAATCTTCTATGCGAGTATGTTATCTACGTCCTGACGATAATAGATAATATATCTCATGCACTCTTTGGTCGAAGTCTTTTGTTTTTCCCCAGTCGAGTAAGATTCGTATTCCCTTTTGTGGAATCGAATGCTCATCTTGTAATCGAGTATGCTTTTCATCCCACTTTTGGATGATGAGTGTCTTAGAAATATTCCCCAATTCACGCCTGGTTGGTCACCTATTATATGCCCAGTAACCGGTACCCTTGGTGTTCCTTCCCTTCTGCTCCCTATTATGACTTTTTGTCCCCTGTGGAGTCAGCTTTTCCTGAGTTGAAATATACCTTTTTAGGTTTTCCTCAGATAATTTTGGATGTTTGATATCTCTCACCCTTGTACCGGTCTTAGATATTCATTCTCCCCGAGCATGTTGTTCTTTCACCCTCGTACCGGTGTTTTGATCACATGTCTCCTTGAGCTTATTACCCAGTAACCAGTAATACCTCGCCCTGGTGTTTCCCCAGAGGAGTTCTGTTTGGACATTCCTCAGCAGAGTCCCTTAGTGGATTTTCCCCATCTGAGTCCGGATTTTCATCCGAAGTATCCTTTGTGGATAGTGTAATACCCCAAAGCTTACCCTTCATTTTTCCTAGAAGCATGGGATTATGTTTTACACTTCATTAGCATCATATTAGGTCATACTCATTGCATACTGCATTAGTGACATGGAGATCAGGTTTTGATCGATCACTCCTTAACAGAAGGAGCCCACACAAAGCGAGATTGAGAATTGGACTTCATTTTCTAAGTATACAAGTCTCAAGGGTCTCAGGGGGGTCCAAGTATCTTATTATGGCCCTGAGTTCATCAGTGAAGGATTCAAAGCTATCAGAGTGTTCATCTGGATTTAATCAGAAATTAGGGTTTCATGGCTACCTGCAACAGGAAATGTTTGGTTGGAAGTAGAGGAGCTCATCCATGTCATGATTAGAGAGGAATATTGGCCTAGGAAGATTCACAATTATCTCAGAAAGATCCATTGGCAATCAGTGCAATCAGTTCCTGATCATTTTGCCCTAAAACTAGGGTTTGGTATAAAATCTATTTATTTCTGATTCTTTGGGTGAAACTCTTTTCCATGGCCCTCCATATGTCCACAAGGGTCTATATACAAAAAATCAGCTCTTTATTTGAGCTAGAAGTGCTTCAATTGATCAATGGAATCGGGAATCAGACAGTTTGGGAAGAGTCGACTGTGGGGCCAGAAAAGTCAACTCCTGACATTTTGAGAGTGGAATCTCAAAATCCATGCCTAGGGGATCCTACATGTGAAATTTTATCAAGGTTGGATCATGGATTCATCATTTAATCAGGAATTGGAAAAGTTACTTAATTTGGAAATGGTTGACTTTCCATTTAGGGCAAGTTTTCATGACCGTTGCACTCATTTTAAGCCCATTTTGCATCAAGATAAAAGCTCCATTTCAATATTTCTCCAACATGAAAGTTGTTCCTCTTGTTCCAAGCTTTCTAGAGATATAAAGTTTTCTCCTTTTGGATTAGAATTGAGAAAGTTATGCTTAGTCAAAGTGAGATATTTTTTTAGGACACTTAGAAAAATTTCCAAGTCCAAAATCTTCAAAATTTGTCAAGATTTCTTGGCCAGTTTTCTTGCACTTCAAGGCATTATTTGAAAATACTTTCTTCACAACAATTGTACCTTGCCATGTCCTCTTTCACATCCTTTTGGAATCATCTCATTTGGATCCATGGTTTGAGAGATATATTCATTTAAATTGGGCACCATAACTTGATTTTCTAGGCAGATTTTGGGTTTGGCTGGCCCAATCAGATTTTCTAAGCATGTTGCACAAACCAGTCACGTTTTTTTTATCTCTTTTGGCCATGCATTGGACATCCATTCACTTAAGTTTGGCCCAAAATAACAACATTTTACACCTCACTTCACACTTTATTCTTATGGATAAATCACTTATTAAAAAGCCCATGAGAACACCTAATCCACCCTATTTAAGAAGCTGAAACCCTAACCCTAAAGTAGCATTTGAATTTTGTAGCAAGGAGGAAAAACTTCATCATATATCAGATTCTATTCCACTTATATTTTCCATTAGGTAATCATCTCTTCCATGGCCATGTTTTGATATATCTATGCTTGCTTAACATGTTTATCACCATTAATCCTTCCATGTTCATATTTCTTTTTTCTTATTTAAAATATTTTCTTCATCCATAAAATTACCCAAATATATTTTTCACTTTTCTTAACATTTTATTTAATTTTATATAATGTTTATTTTCGTATTTTTTAAAATTAATATTTTATTTTAATTATTTAATCTAAATAGTCCATTTTAACACACTTTTTTTTATTGATTTTATTTTTATGACATAAAATTATTGTTAGCATTTTATTTTTGGGATGAAGGTTGACCACTGCATCATGGTCAACCTGAACTTTTCTTGGAATTTTATTTCACATTTTCAATTTATATTGGATTTTTTTTTGACCTAGTTTGGTTGGTTGACTTTTAATTTGACTTCTGTTTAATTTTAATTAATTCACGTACCAATTTTCATTATTTTTAAAATATTTTTGGGGGATGATGATGTCCTGACCCCACCTTATTTAGTTTAATTTTGCATAATTTTCTTGATTAATTTACTATTTATTCTTGATTTATTTCTAACCTAGTCTTATTAATTGACTTTTGGTTTGACTTCTGTTTTATTTTAATTAATTCACGTGCCAATTTTCATTATTTTTAAAATCTTTTTGGGGGATGATGATGTCCTGACCCCACCTTATTTAGTTTGATTTTTCATAATTTTCTTGATTAATTTGCTATTTATTTGTTATTTTTTAAGTTGACTTGAATTTTCAGTTGACTTCTTTATGATCGATGTTTGACTTAGGGATTGCTTATGGCAATTGAAGAGATCTTTTGATCCTCCCTTGTTCATCTCATATGTCATGTATTAGAGGCCTCTTACCTTGATTTTATTTGGTCCTTACCTCATTTCCTGATTAAATTATTCAGTGGACCCTTCGTGTGCATATTTTCATCTGTTTGATTCATTTGTTATCTTTTATACTTGTTTCTCTCATTCATGCTTTTTATTGCTTGATTAGTTAACATGTTCATACTCCCATGCATTGTTTAAATGCTACATTATTTGATTCTTTGGTTTGATTATATATTGTTTATTTATCTGATCTGATTGATAATTGTTGCCTACTTGTATGATGTATGAGGCATATATTCTTATTGTTTGTTTGCCATGAATAATCCTCATTCATAACAAATGTACCCCTCTCCCATAAAGTGTATAATATTTATTTCTTTATTTATCTAGTCACCTGTTAATACAAGAATTAAAACGAACATCCGATAACCATTTCAAAATAAGATCAAAAGCTCGATCTAACGTCGAGTAATCATTTTCAAAACTTAACAGAACCAGCACACATTCATCCATCCTCTTGTAAGTCGATTGCCTCAAGCATCGCCATCTACTTGTAAGTCGATTGCCTCCAGCATCGCCATCTACCCTTATCCGTAACTCCTCTCCGCGCTCCATCCGTCGACTCTTGTTCCGTTTAGGTAGCACCCATTAGGTAGAACCCTTTGTATGATAACATAGGTAGAATTCCCCTATTCCTTGCATGCTAACATTAGGTAGATGTTCCCCTTTGTAAATCCTAACACATAGGTCCATATTGCATGACAACTCTAGAGCAGAGCTTCCCCACTTTTAGACCTTCCGTGCGTCTCCGATCTTGTGGCATGTCAGTCCGTTCTATTGCAAAAAGGTAACTGTCTAAGACTCGATTCAGCGAGCTGCGACACCTACTGCTAGGACGTTGAACACACTGCCCACCCTCCTTTGACACAGCTGGTGTCCTCTTTTGTAAGTCCATGTTCAGATGGCAATCCTTAACCTCTAGTTAGCCGAACTACGTTTTGCTCTGATTCTCATTCCAGATGAGATACGTAGGCATAAGACGCGACGTCTTTACAAGCACACTTCTCTTTAACCCATAGGTAGCCGAGCTACGAAGACTCTGATTCTCATACTCAGATGAGATACGTAGGCAGTGGATGCGACATCCTTGCGAGTCATTTTCTTTTAACCTTCCTTTTAGTAAATAGTTCTTTAGATATACCTACACCCTTTAGACTAGAACAACACTTATGAAAAGGGCTCCCTAGGAGTACCTAGGATGTTTTAGGTGCTTAAAACCTTCCCATTGCATAACCAACCCCCTTACCCAGATCTCTGACATTTTTACTAGTTTTTGATTCGATAAAACTTTTAGGTTTTTGTTCGCTTTCTAACCATTCCTTTGGATAAATAGAAGTGCGGTGGCGACTCGACTTGTATGGTTTACCTTAGATTTAGTCAATATCTAATGGTAACGAATACCCCGCTATAGAAAAGTGGCGACTCTGCTGGGGACTATCATTTGCCTAGTGGGTTTTGCCTACTTTTCATATTTGTTGTATTGTATGGTATATTGCTTTGTGACATATTTTTGTGCAATTTGGGATTACTGTATTGTATGTAATGATTGAATTGTTTGAATATTACTTCCTTGTATGCTTGGTGATCTTCGTGAGATGAGTTCTATACCCGAACTCGAGTGCACTAAGGATAGGAGAATGGCATAGTCTTGTTGACTTATGTGGAGTTATTCCTTAGCAAGTTGACTTGCAAGCCCGTTCACTTGGTGGAGGTTATGTTGGGATCAATAATGTCACACGAGTAGTCGTGGTTAGGCATTACTCTTTCCAATATATGCCTTAGAAGCCAAGGACCTTAATTTACCACGCCCATCTTGGCCTATTTTTAGGATGTAGTGCGAAGATCGTTCAAGTGTAAGATTTGATACGACTGTTACGTGATATTACACTCATAAGAGTCTCTCTTGAGAATATTTTTGGAATACGAGTAGTCGTTTATCCAATAATATCTGAAAGATGGGATGATGACTATGGGAACCTCTTGTAGAACATGATTGTCAGGTTTAACCATAGTACACTCCCTTTGGGTGGTTCTTAACCAAGACTCCATGCTCGTGACTCGCAACAAACCCTTGATTCGTGGTTGATCCGTTCTTGTGTATCCTTAATATCAATGGAACTTGGGTGTTGATAAGGTGTAAACCATAATCCACCAAAATGGATGATTGATATTAAGGATGACTTGATCCATCCCATGACCTTTGTGTGGTGTAATTTGCTTGATCCTTGAGTGTGATTGTTGCATCCATGCATTCATGCATTCATACACATCCATATCATCAACAATGAGAAAATTTTCAAGGAACTTAAGAGGTCTATTTGCAAATTTTTAGACATGGATAAGCAAAGAAGGAATACAAAGAAGTACAGTTTCAGACAGCCCGACTTGAAAGAGTAAAGGAATTTGACATCCTATGTATTAGATCCCTTGGAATTCAAGGCTCGTCATGGGAAGCTTCTGTCTATTCTGGCTACTCAAGTGGATGAAGGTCTAATGAGTGTGTTGGTGCAGTTCTATGATCCCTTGTACCGTTGCTTCACTTTTCCGGATTTCCAGCTTTTGCCCACGCTTGAGGAGTATGCCTAACTTGTGGGCATACCTATCCTAGACCAGTTGTCATTCAGTGGCTTGAAGAGAGTTCCTTCTTCTCAAGAGATTGTTGATCTGTTGCGTATAGATGAATCTATTATTGGTGCTCATATGACTACCAAAGATGGAATTCAAGGTCTCCCGTCTGATTTCTTCATTGATCAAGCTACTATGGTTGGGAAGGCCATGAGTGAGGACGCCTTTGAGGCCATATTTGTACTTCTCATCTATGGGCTAGTGTTATTCCCCAACATCGACAAGTTTGTGGATGTGAACGCCATTAGGATTTTCTCTACTCTTAATCTTGTTCCTACTCTATTGGGTGACACTTATTTCTCTTTGCATATGAGGAATGCAAAGGGCGGTGGTACCATTGTGTGTTGTTTGCCTTTGTTGTACAAGTGGTTTATTTCGCACTTGCCTTAGACGCTCGCCTTCAAGGAGAACAAAGGATGTCTACGGTGGTCCAAGAGACTTATGTCTCTCACTAATGATGATATCTTTTGGTACAACCGTGTATATGATGGTGTGCAGATTATCGACTCTTGTGGTGAATTCTCCAATGTACCTCTTCTTGGTACATGCGGTGGAATTAACTACAACCCTATTTTGGCACGTCGTCAGCTTGGGTTCCCCCTAAAGGATAAACCCAATAACATTCTGTTAGAGGGTGTGTTCTTTCAGGAGGGTAAAGATCCCCAAGGCTTTAAGGGCAGGATGGTCCGCGCTTGGCGCCAGATCCATAAGAAAGGAAGGAAGGAGCTAGGTCCGAAGAACTGTATCTCTTTGGAACCCTATACCTCTTGGGTTAGGAGGAGAGCTTCCGAGTACCTCATGCCTTATGAGTATCCAAGACCCACACCTTTGGTTGTGGCTGGGCCTTCAACCCTCCCTAGCCAAGGAGTAGAGGAGTTGAGAGACGAAGACCGTTCGAGTGCTTGGATCCGTGAACGAGAGGAGTTGCTTCAGCAGATCAGAGAGAAGGATGCTTTGATAGAGTTCCTTGAGCACCAGGTTATTGATGATCCTGATGACGCATTGACTTCTCTACTTCCTCAGTCTTCCAAGTTTTGGAAGAGGAAGTATGATCGACTCGCCAAAGAGAAGGCAGATATGGAGGCAGCCTATGAGAGGGAGGTGAAGAGGCTTCGTGCAGCTTATCTTCCGGTCTCGAGGGCTTTGGACGATTGCTTCTAGGGATCCATAGGATGTTCATTTTCCTTCTCTCTTGTATTGTATTAGGTTACCAAGACTGTACTTCTTTGGCGTAAAAACATTTCCAAATATTAATTGACGTGATATTTCCATATGTGATAAACGTTTAATATTTCCAAAATTTGCAAATAAGACTCTAAAGTTCCTCTGATATAAAAATTAAATCATAAGCATTGCATGCATCATGTTTATCTATTCCTAGGGGTTTATATGTTCTTCTTGATTCTAGTCGGGGTTTTCTTACACTGTTTATCTAATGTGAGATTGGAATCAAGGGGTAGAATACCTTTTGAAATTGATAAACATGTCATTGCATTTGCATATTCATTAGCATGTCTTGCATAACCGGTACCACCAGTGCGACCGCATCAATCCACTATGACCATCACGACCCCTGGTCCTTTACCTTTCACCAGCGAAAGGGCCATTCCTTGGCATTACAGGGGGAGTGTGTACATGCATGATCATGGAGTGGAGCAGCCACTGAAAGTAGAAGAGGTGCAGGATTAGAAGTTTAAACATGGAATTGAGATAAAAGACCCCGCAGTGGACAATGTTGGTGGAATCGGGCGATTCACCAGAAGTGGTAGACTGTTCTCACCACCAGTTACCCAACCTGATAGTGCTGACGCCGCGGTGAAGGCCAAAGCCAAGCAAGTTGTGAATGAGGGTACCTCTACACCACAGGCTGGCTCCGAGCCTGCTTTTGCGAAGGATGTGGACGAACTTTTGAGAATTATAAAGAAAAACGATTACAAGGTAGTCGATCAGTTGATTCAGACGCCATCCAAGATATTTATTCTCTCACTCCTGTTGTGTTCGGAGGCACACAGGGAGGCACTCCTGAAGGTCCTTAATGTTGCATATGTGCCTCAGGAGATCTCAGTGAACCAACTAGAAGGGATCGTTGCAAATGTTCATACAAGCAATAGGTTGGGTTTTACTGATTCTGACTTGATGCCAGCTGGACGCGATCATAACAAGGCTTTGCACATCTCGATGGAATGCAAAGACATTGTGATATCCCATGTTCTGGTGGATACAGGTTCCTCTCTCAATATGCTACCCAAGAGAGCCCTGTCAAGGTTAGATGTAGAAGGTTTGATCTTGAAGCCTTCAGATCTTGTGCTAAGAGCCTTCGATGGTTCTAAGAGGTCGGTGTTCGGAGAGGTAGAATTGCCAATTCAGATTGATCACAAACCTTTAACACCGTATTCTATGTGATGGATATCAGTCCTTTGTATAGCTGCTTGTTGGGTCGTCCTTGGATCCACAATGCTGGGGCAGTCTCCTCGACCTTGCATCAGAAGATCAAGTTCCCGGTCAACGGAAGAATTATCACTGTCTGTGGTGAGGAGGATATTCTGGTCAGTAACCTGTCTACATTCAAGTATGTAGAGGTAGAAGGTGAGATTCATGGGACCCTATGTCAAGCCTTTGAGGTAGTCTAAGTCAAGGATGCAGCTCCAGTGGAAGAGGTTGAAGCAGGTGCCTCTTTGTCGTCCTTCAAGCAGGCACAGGCCTTGGTAAATTCAGGTGTTGCTCCCGGTTGGGGACGTCTGGTGGATTTACCTGTAAAGGAAGACAAGTTCGGGATTGGGTATCAGCCGGCATTGACTTCTACAACTTCAACGCCTCAGACTCGTCAGGGGCCGGTTACTTTCTCCAGTGCTGGCATCATTCAGTACGGCCAGGTCTCTGCAATCAACAAAGAAGATGGGGATAGTGATTGTGACATTGACAACTGGGTGCGTCCAAGGGGCCCGGGTGAAGTTCTCCGCAACTGGTCTTCTGAAGAGATTATCCAAGTCACTCTTCTTAAAGAGTAATTTTCTTTGATTATTCATGCATATCCAAGTCTTACGTTCTGCCCAGGGCATGGTGACTCATTGTAGGGCTCATCTATATGGATACCTGCATTTTTTATCATAAATAAAGGACGTCTTTTTGCATTCAAATATTTTGTTCACTCTCTTTCTAATTTTGCAGTTTTCAAAAATCAATATATATATATATATATATATATATATATATATATATATATGGCAATGTTTTCTTTAGTTTCCACTTCTTGTTCACACTCATAAGCATATACCATCACTCATGCAGATGCACGTCACTAGATCCTATTGATAGCAGTTCTGCTATGGCTCGCTTCGACTTTGAAAATCCAATCTTTCAAGCTGAAGAAGAGGGTGATGAAGACTGTGAACTCCCTGAAGAACTTGCCAGGTTGTTAAAACAGGAGGAAAGGGTCATTCAACCGTATCAAGAGTCTATTGAAGTGATTAATCTCGGCACCGAGGACGTCAAGAGAGAAATTAAGATAGGGGCTGCTTTAGAAGATAATGTGAAGAATGGGTTGATTGAATTACTGCAAGAGTATGTTAACATCTTCGCTTGGTGTTATCAGGACATGCCAAGGCTTGACACAGACATTGTGGTACACCGTTTACCTCTCAAAGAGGATTGTCCTCCGGTCAAGCAGAAGCTCAGAAGAACAAGACAAGAGATGGCTGTCAAGATAAAGGAAGAAGTGCAAAAACAGTTGGATGCAGGGTTTCTAGCGGTTACAAATTATCCGCCATGGGTTGCAAATATCATTCCAGTACCTAAAAAGGATGGAAAGGTACGGATGTGTGTTGACTACCGGGATCTGAACAGAGCTAGTCCTAAAGATGATTTCCCATTACCTCACATCGACGTTTTGGTGGATAACACGGCTCAGTTCTCGGTATTCTCCTTCATGGATGGATTTTATGGCTATAATCAAATTAAGATGGCACCAGAAGACATGGAGAAGACAACTTTCATAACCCCATGGGGCACCTTCTACTACAAGGTGATGTCGTTTGGTCTGAAAAATGCTGGGGCAACATATCAACGAGCTATGGTAACTCTTTTCCATGATATGATTCATCATGAAATCGAGGTTTATGTTGATAATATGATTGCCAATTCTCAGACGGAAGAAGAACATCTGGTGAATTTGCAGAAACTATTTGAGCGTTTGGGGAAATTCAAGCTGAGGCTTAATTCGAACAAGTGCACTTTCGGGGTGAGATCTAGAAAACTGCTGGGTTTTATTGTTAGTGAAAAAGGGATTGAGGTGGATCCGGCCAAAGTGAAAGTGATACAAGAAATGCCTGAGCCAAGAACAGAAAAACAAGTTCGTGGTTTCTTAGGAAGGTTGAACTATATTGCAAGGTTCATCTCTCACCTAACAGCCACGTGTGAGCCAATGTTCAAATTGTTGAGAAAAGATCAGGCCATCAGGTGGAATGATGATTTCCAAAGGGATTTCGAGAAGATAAAAGAGTATTTGCAGAATCCTCCAATCCTTATGCCTCCAGTCCCAGGGAGACCGCTGATTATGTATTTGACAGTACTTGATAATTCTGTGGGTTGTGTTCTCGGTCAACACGACGAGACAGGTAGGAAAGAGCATGCCATCTACTACCTGAGTAAAAAATTCACAGATTGCGAGTCGAGATACTCAATGCTTGAAAAGACATGTTGTGCACTTGCATGGGTTGCTAAGCGATTGAGACACTACATGTTGACTCACACAACCTTACTGATCTTCAAAATGGATTCAGTCAAGTATATATTTGAGAAGCCAGCTCTCACCGGAAGGGTTGCTCGTTGGCAAATGGTACTGACAGAGTACGACATCCAGTATACATCCCAGAAAGCCATCAAAGGGAGTATTTTGTCAGACTATCTTTCTCAGCAGCCGATTGATGATTATGAGCCGATGAAGTTTGATTTTCTGGATGAAGACATCATGTTCCTCAAGATGAAAGACTGTGAAGAGCCAGTTGTTGAGGAGGGACCTGATCCAAATGAAAAATGGACTTTAATGTTTGATGGGGCCGTCAATGCCAAAGGAAGTGGAATTGGTGCTGTCATTACCACTCCGAAAGGTGCCCACATGCCTTTTACCGCTCGTCTGACTTTTGAGTGCACCAATAATGAAGCTGAGTATGAAGCCTGTATCTTGGGTATCGAGCAAGCCATTAATTTGAGAATCAAGACTCTGGACATCTTCGGAGATTCAGCTCTAGTGATCAATCAAGTGAATGGTGATTGGAATACTCTCCAGCCTAATCTGGTCCCCTACAGAGACTACACGAGAAGACTGTTGACTTTCTTCACAACAGTAAGGTTGTATCATATACCTCGTGACGAGAACCAGATGGCAGATGCTCTTGCTACTCTATCCTCCATGATCAAGGTGATTCGGTGGAACCATGTTCCCATGATTGATATTATGCGCCTTGATAGGGCCGCGTATGTGTTTGCTGCTGAAGTGGTAGTTGATGACAAGCCCTGGTACCACGACATCAAGTGCTTTCTGAAGAATCAAGAGTACCCTGCATGGGCATCCAACAATGATAGAAAGACTTTGAGAAGATTGGTGGGCAATTTCTTCTTAAACAAAGACGATGTGCTGTATAAGAGGAACTTCTACATGGTTTTGTTCAGATGCGTGGATAGACACGAAGCAGACATGTTAATGCAGTAAATTCATGAAGGCACCTTCGGTACTCATGCTGGCAGACATGCAATGGCTAAGAAATTGTTGAGAGCGGGTTATTACTGGATGACCATGGAATCTGATTGTTTCAAATATGCTCGGAAGTGTCATAAATGCCAGATTTATGCTGATAAGGTGCATGTGCCGCCAAATCCTCTGAATGTGATGTCTTCGCCGTGGTCGTTTGCTATGTGGGGCATTGATATGATTGGAAAGATTGAGCCGACTGCTTCAAATGGACATCGCTTCATCCTTGTTGCCATCGACTATTTCACCAAGTGGGTTGAAGCAGCGTCATTTGCGAAGGTCACCAGACATGTGGTTGCCCGATTCATCAAGAAAGAAATCATTTGTCGTTATGGGATTCCTGAAAGAATCATTACTGATAATGGTTCTAATCTCAATAACAAAATGATGAAAGAGTTGTGCAAGAACTTCAACATTCAACATCACAACTCTTCCCCTTATCGTCCTAAGATGAACGGTGTTGTTGAGGCAGCAAATAAGAACATAAAGAAGATTGTGCAGAAGATGGTCGTTACGTACATAGATTGGCATGAGATGCTACCCTTCGCCTTGCATGGGTACCGTACTTCAGTATGTACATCGACCGGGGCAACCCCTTATTCCCTTGTGTATGGTATAGAAGTAGTCCTACCTGTTTAAGTGGAGATTCCTTCTCTAAGAGTCATGTTGGATGTCAAGTTAGACGAAGCTGAATGGATTCAGACAAGGTTTAATGGGTTGAGTCTTATCGAAGAGAAGCGAATGACAGCCATTTGTCATGGGCAGTTGTATCAGAGTCGGATGAAGAGAGCCTTTGATCAGAAAGTGCGTCCTCGATGCTTCCAAGTCAGAGATTTGGTGTTGAAAAGGATCCTTCCTCCTCAGACAGATCACAGGGGCAAGTGGACTCCTAACTATGACGGACCGTATATTGTCACCAAGGTTTTTGATGGTGGAGCCTTAATGCTTACAACTATGGATGGTGAAAACTTCACTTCCTCTGTGAACTCAGACGCAGTTAAAAAATACTTCGCATAAAATAGACCCGCTGGATGATAAAAAGAATAGTCCAGGCAAAAAAATGGGCATCCCGGCGAACCAAGAAAATGAAAAAGGTTCGGGAAAAAGTTAGGGATTAAAAAAATGAAAAGATTGTACACCCGGTAAGTTGAAAACCTGAAAAGGCAACTTAGGCAAAAATGGGTATCCCGGTGGATTGAAAACCCGAAAGGGCGATCCAGGCAAAAGTTAGGGATTAAGCGAATGGCCGCGTTCTGAGTAGTTCTAAATATCATCTCGTGTCGATAACCGGAAACTTCCAAAGGATAGGAAACAGTCCAATCACCTTTTTCGGAAAGCTGATCATCTGGAGGATCTTGAAGACGAGCGAATCATAGCAGAATTGGAATCCGATAGAAATCCATTTCACATTGCCATTAGATTAATTTCTGTTTTTATCTATTGTGCAATTACCTCTTTCTAGGGATTTCTTCCTGATGTAAATACCTATTCAGAGGCCACTCAATCAATAAAATCATGTTATTCAGTACATCTCTATGTTCATTTTCATTTTACTGTTTTGTTTGCAAAAATGACGTCCGAATTTTTGATAAACATTGCATCATGAAACATAAGAGCTTTACAGGTACGTGCTTAATAAACATTGAAAATATTGTAAATTTTAAGTGCTTTGGATCGTCTATTCAGAACAGGTACACTCGGGGCATTTCCTTAAGGTCCCCATCAAATGATCGCGGATATTTTTCCTCAACAGTTGGAATTTGGCATCTTATCCCTGCAGAGCTGGTCCGAGCGTTGGATTCTTCAATCCCCAGCAGGCTCTCACTGATGTACTTCCCCAAGCATTTGTTTCAGATTATGCATTCACCAGTAGAGTCGACAGTGTCAGACTGTATATCCCCAGCGGAGTTGACAGTGCCAGACTATATCTTCCCAGCAAAAGCGGCTGCTCCTCAGAGTTCGATGCCAGATCGATGATCTCGATGCTAGACCCATGGTCTCTTTCCTTGAGGCAGAATCTCGGTACCGTATCGGTGTTTTCTTCCCTTGCTGAGTCGTCTCTCTCGCAGATTATGGTTGCCAGAACCACTGTCGCTTTCCTCAGCAGCAAGTTTTCAATGCCATTCTCTCCCCAGTCAGAGCCTCGGTATTTTGTTATATGCCAGAACACCGTGTGGCGGGTCATTTCCCCACAGAGTTCTTTGTGCTGTGCATCTCCAACAGCCTTGCCAGGGTCCAGAAGATGGTGATCATTTCCCCAGCAGAATTCCTTGCCTCAGCTTGGCGTTCTCTCTAATCAAGCATTTCGCATCCCTGCATGTAGAATCATATTGCATTGCATCCTCCCAAATTGCGTAGCATTTCCATTTTCATGGAGCATTACGCCATTGAAAAATTCAAACATACGCATGTAAAGCATAAGGCATTCTCGGTATCCCAAGTGATAAGCGATAAGTTGTTTCCAGTACTCAGACTGAAGATTGTTCAGGACTTATCTTTATTATTCCCAACAGGGGTCGTTGGCCCACGTGCCGCCTCAATTATCATTTTCCCTATTTCTTCCGATGCTGACAGGCATGAAAATTTCCGGTATTCAGACCGAAGTGGCATTCAGGCCAGTTTTCTGATGTTCAGATCGAAGAAGTTTCCGACGTTCAGGTCGACGCAACTTGTGGCGTTCAGGCCAAGTTTCCGGTATTCAGACCGAAGTGGCATTTAGGCCAGTTTTCCGATGTTCAGATCGAAGAAGTTTCCGACATTCAGGTCGATGCAACTTGTGGCATTCAGGCCATTTTTCCGGTATTCATACTGAAGTGGCATTCAGGCCAGTTTCCCGGTGTTCAGACCGATGTTTGATAATCAAGTATCGTCTGATGCTCAGATCGAAGTCATTTCCAGTATTCAGATTGATGAGCGGCATTCAGGCCATGATTATTTCTGTGTTACCATTTATTTTGGTATTCAGGCTAACATTCCTTGTTTCGATGTTCAGATCGACTCTCACCGTACCAGACGGATTCTTTTTCAAGACCACTTCTTGGCCGATTCTGACAGGCATTGTTACTTCATTTTTTCACTTCAGTGTAAATTTTTGGGCTTTTATCGTATTCAATCACTTGATACCTCGAAAGTGTGAAAGTCGTTGCTATCTTCCTTTCGGGTTTCCAGTTGATTGAATAGGGGCAGCTGTAATACCCCAAAATTTACCCTTCATTTTTCCTGGAAGCATGGGACTATATTTTACACTTCATTAGCATCATATTAGGTCATACTCATTGCATACTGCATTAGTGACATGGAGATCAGGTTTTGATCGATCACTCCTTAACAGAAGGAGCCCACACAAAGCAAGATTGAGAATTGGACTTCATTTTCTAAGTATACAAGTCTCAAGGGTCTTAGGGGGGTCCAAGTATCTTATTATGGCCCTTAGTTCATCAGTGAAGGATTCAAAGCTATCAGAGTGTTCATCTGGATTTAATCAGAAATTAGGGTTTCATGGCTACCTGCAACATGCAATGTTTGGTTGTAAGTAGAGGAGCTCATCCATGTCATGATTAGAGAGGCATCTTGGCCTAGGAAGATTCACAATTATCTCAGAAAGATCCATTGACAATCAGTGCAATCAATTCCTGATCATTTTGCCCTAAAACTAGGGTTTGGCATAAAATCAGCTTATTTCTGATTCTTTGGGTGAAACTCTTTTCCATGGGCCTCCATATGTCCACAAGGGTCTACATACAAAAAATCAGCTCTTTATTTGAGCTAGAAGTGCTTCAATTGATCAATGGAATCGTGAATCAGACAGTTTGGGAAGAGTCAACTGTGGGGCCAGAAAAGTCAACTCTTGACATTTTGAGAGTGGAATCTCAAAATCCATGCCTAGGGGATCCTACATGTGAAATTTGATCAAGGTTGGATCATGGATTCATCATTTAATCAGGAATTGGAAAAGTTACTTAATTTGGAAATGGTTGACTTTCCATTTAGGGCAAGTTTTCATGATCGTTGCACTCACTTTAAGCCCATTTTGCATCAAGATAAAAGCTCCATTTGAAAATTTCTCCAACATGCAAGTTGTTCCTCTTGTACCAAGATTTCTAGAGATATAAAGTTTGCTCCATTTGGATTAGAATTGAGAAAGTTATGCTTAGTCAAAGTGAGACATTTGTTTAGGACACTTAGAAAAATTTCTAAGTCCAAAATCTTCAAAATTTGTCAAGACTTCTTGGCCAGTTTTCTTGCACTTCAAGGCATTATTTGAAAATACTTTCTTCACAACAATTGTACCTTGTCATGTCCTCTTTCACATCCTTTTCGAATCATCTCATTCGGATCCATGGTTTGAGAGATACATTTATTTAAAGTGGGCACCATGACTTGATTTTCTAGACAGATTTTGGGCCTGGATGGCCCAATCAAATTTTCTAAGCATGTTGCACAAACCAGTCACGGTTTTTACCTCTTTTGGCTATGCATTGGACATCCATTCACTTAAGTTTGGCCCAAAATAATAACATTTTACACCTCACTTCACACTTTATTCTTATGGATAAATCACTTATTAAAAAGCCCATGAGAACACCTAATCCACCCTATTTAAGAAGCTGAAACCCTAACCCTAAAGGAGCATTGGAATTTTGTGGCAAGGAGGAAAAGCTTCATCACATATCAGATTCCATTCCACTTCTATTTTCCATTAGGTAATCATCTCTTCCATGACCATGTTTTGATATATCTATGCTTGCTTAACATGTTTATCACCATTAATCCTTCCATGTTCATATTTCCTTTTTCTTATTTAAAATATTTTCTTCGTCCATAAAATTATCCAAAAATATTTTTCACTTTTCTTAACGTTTTATTTAATTTTATATAATTTTTATTTTCGTATTTTTTTAATATTAATATTTTATTTTAATTATTTATTCTAAATGGTCCATTTTAACACACTTTTTTTTATTGATTTTATTTTTATGACTTAAAATTATTGTTAGCATTTGATTTTTGGGATGAAAGTTGACCACTGTCTCATGGTCAACCTGACCTTTTCTTGGAATTTTATTTCACATTTTCAATTTATTTTGGATTTATCTTTGACCTAGTTTGGTTGGCTGACTTTTAATTTGACTTCTGTTTTATTTTAATTAATTCACGTACCAATTTTCATTATTTTAAAATAGTTTTGGGAGATGATGATGTACTGATCCCACCTTATTTAGTTTAATCTTTCATAATTTTATTGATTAATTTACTATTTATTCTTGATTTATTTCTAACCTAGTCTTATTAATTGACTTTTGGTTTGACTTCTGTTTTATTTTAATTAATTCACGTGCCAATTTTCATTATTTTTAAAATCTTTTTGGGGGATGATGATGTCCTGACCCCACCTTATTTAGTTTAATTTTTCATAATTTTCTTGATTAATTTTCTATTTATTTGTTATTTTTTAAGTTGACTTGAATTTTCAGTTGACTTCTTTATGATCGATGTTTGACTTAGGGATTGCTTATGGCAATTGAAGAGATCTTTTGATCCTCACTCGTTCATCTCATATGCCATGTATTAGATGCCTCTTACCTTGATTTTATTTGGTCCTTACCTCATTTCCTGATTAAATTATTCAGTGGACCCTTCGTGTGCATATTTTCATCTGTTTGATTCATTTGTTATCTTTTATACTTGTTTCTCTCATTCATGCTTTCTATTGATTGATTATTTAACATGTTCATACTCTTATGAATTGTTTAAATGCTCCATTATTTGATTCTTTGGTTTGATTATATATTGTTTATTTATCCGATCTGATTGATAACGGTTGCCTACTTGTATGATGTATGAGGCATATATTCTTATTGTTTGTTTGCCATGAACAATCCCTATTCATAACAAATGTACCCCTCTCCCATAAAGTGTATAATATTTATTTCTTTATTTCTTTAGTCACCTGTTAATACAAAAATTAAAACGAACATCCGATAACCATTTCAAAATAAGATCAAAAGCTCGATCCAACGTCGAGTAATCATTTTCAAAACATAACAGAACCAGCACACATTCATCCATCCTCTTGTAAGTCGATTGCCTCAGGCATCGCCATCTACCTGTAAGTCAATTTCCTCTGGCATCGCCATCTACCCTTATCCGTAACTCCTCTCCGCGCTCCATCCGTCGACTCTTGTTCCGTTTAGGTAGCACCCATTAGGTAGAACCCTTTGTATGATAACATAGGTAGAATTCCCCTATTCTTTGCATGCTAACATTAGGTAGATGTTCCCCTTTGTAAATCCTAACACATAGGTCCATATTGCATGACAACTCTAGAGCAGAGCTTCCCCAATTTTAGACCTTCTGTGCGTCTCCGATCTTGTGGCATGTCAGTCCATTCTATTACAAAGAGGTAACTGCCTAAGACTCGATTCAGCGAGCCGCGACACCTACTGCTAGGACGTTGAACACACTGCCCACCCTCCTTTGACACAGCTGGTGTCCTCTTTTGTAAGTCCATGTTCAGATGGCAATCCTTAACCCCTAGTTAGCCGAACTACGTTTTGCTCTGATTCTCATTCCAGATGAGATACGTAGGCATAAGACGCGATGTCTTACCGAGCACACTTCTCTTTAACCCATAGGTAGCCGAGCTACGAAGACTCTGATTCTCATACTCAGATGAGATACATAGGCAGTGGATGCGACATCCTTGCGAGTCATTTTCTTTTAACCTTCCTTTTAGTAATTAGTAGTTTAGATATACCTACACCCTTTAGACTAGAAAAACACTTATGAAAAGAGCTCCCTAGGAATACCTAGGATGTTTTGGGTGCTTAAAACCTTTCCATTGCATAACCAACCCCCTTACCCAAATCTCTGACATTTTTACTAGTTTTTGATTCGATAAAACTTTTAGGTTTTTGTTCTCTTTCTAACCATTCCTTTGGATAAATAGAAGTGCGGTGGCGACTCGACTTGTATGGTTTACCTTGGATTTAGTCAATATCTAATGGTAACGAATACCCCGCTATAGATACTTCCGTTGTATTGGCATATTCCCCAATACATGCATCTTTGAGTCAGCTCAAGTCCTTCCATTGATATATTTTCATGGAATCCCTCTCGTGTCCCTCAGCAAATCTCAAGTCGTGACCTGCTCACGCAGTTTATCTCCTTTCTTATCCCCGTTAGAGTCCTAGAGTCTCTGTCCCATTGGGTGTATTACTCATATAGATTGTCAGTTTATCCTGATTTCTTTTCTTCTCTGTGGACACGCATTCCCACAGATTATTACCTTTTGCATACATACATTTGCATCATGAGGTCTCTTAGGGACCAAAATTCGTCTCTTTGTTATTATTTAAGCTCATTCTACCTCGTCGAGACGAAGGTTTTAACCTTCACTTCTCCGGCTAGAATAACCTTAAATAGGGGCATCTGTAAGACCCTAATTTTGACCCTAAGATCCCTCATGGCATCACAATATTGCATTTGCATGGCCTCAAGGATCATAAGTATCTTGGTTCCCTTTGCCTTTGGGTTGGGATCTCTTGTGAGTGGTTTGAGATCACCAAGCATGCTTGAATTGTATATTATTTCTTTTCTCATTTTATTTACTAACCAAAAGCACAAAAATATGTCACTAACATTTCTTGTTTATAGCTTGAGTAGTCACAAGGTCTAAAGGCTTCTAGGATACCCTTTGTGCAATGATATGGTCAAGAGAAGATGAAAGCAAGAATGGTAATGGTTCCCAAAGCTCTCGTCCATCAAATATGCCCCCCAAGTATCTCAATTCATCATTTTGATCAAAGCAAGTCAAGGGCTTGAGGTTTGTTTCCCAAGGAAACCCTAATTCATTTGTTCATCAACTGTGCCTTGCTCTTGAAGCAACCTCAGCCCATGGTCAAATACAATCAAGGTAAGTTCTTTAATTCATCATTTCATGCATATTTGAACTTATTTTAGTGTCCTCAATCATCAATTCATCAAGATATGAGGGTTGGACTTGAGAAGTTGATCAGTTAATCCATCTGACTATTTTCAAATGCACTGAGACCTAACTTTTTATGTGTTGGTCAAATGGAGATGACCCCAAGAGAAAACATGTTCTTAAGTACAATATGAACAACTTTAATTTTCATCAAAATTTGATTTGAAGTTTCGAAGGTCATCATCCATTCCAAGACATTATAAGTCATTTTGACTGAAACCCTAATTTTGGGTCAACTTCCCAAGAACATAACTCATTCATTTTTCATGATTTCAAGGTGGGATAAAATGAATTGGAAAGCTTAATGTGTATAATTCAAATGTTATGTTGATAAAAATTGCAAAATATCAAAAGAAATACATGTGATAATGCAAAACATTATAGGTCACTTTGGACCAAATGCATTGAAATGTGAAAAAGTCCAACTTCAAGTGCCCATAACTTCTTCATTAAAACTCCAAATGATGCAAACTTTAAGTCCATATTGATTGCCTTGAAAAGATCTACAAATTTTATGTTGAAGATTTTATCATTTGGAGCTTGCACAATTGAGACATAAGGGCTTGAACATTGGCCAAATTTGGAAATTTCACACATGCATGTTTTGCACCCTACACTTCAAGCTCAAATTTCATTATTTTCCAAGGCCCAAATGAAGTTTTGATCAACATGACATTTGTTCCTTATACAACAAGCTTTCCAACCATTACTCATAAGGTTGCATTTGGATTTTGGAAGCATCATTTTCGAAGAGATGAAGAATTATGTGCAATTTTAGAAACTATTTGAAAACTCCATGCACACTCATTTGCAATCATATATGCACGTCCATTCCATCTAATTATGATATAAGCTTGCCATTCCAATCAGAATTTGGCCCTCCATGCGCCTGTACAGGCCCATGCATGGAGGCCCTCTTCTCCCATGCAATGCTTTGTTCATGCTCCCACCTTGCCATTTGCTATATATAGGAGTGCCTAGCCTATCATTTCTTCAACCTTAAGGCGCCCTACATGCTGTGCAACTGAAATCTCACACCCACACCAAAGGAACAATCTCAATTGAAATTTCAGATCTAAAGTTCCTTAGCCTCCTTCTCCTTCATCCATAGATCATATTGCAAGCTTAAGCATCAAGAAATCGTGCACTCAAACTCTCCATTTCAGAGGTTTACTTCAGATTTTGATTTCTTCGAATCTCATTATACATTGCTTGTTTCTTGTTATTGTTGTGTTGTCTGAAGTCCTCTTCATAGAGGCAATCATTATGAGGTTTAAATTGTTGAAATCAAGCAAGTTCACTTGAACACCACAAAACTTCCATCTCTGATTTCTCTCAATCTAGAGATCTAGAGTGGAATTGAGTGGCACAGGAGTGATGTACATCACTCCATCTTTCGTTTGGTACCTGGATCGCGCATTTTCATGCACATTTATTTCTCTGCAATTTCTGATCTTCGCCGGAGCTAGCCGGAGAAGACGGTGGCGCTGGCCACCGTCTGTTTGCCATTTTTAATGTGGGTCGTTGGATCATGCTTCCAGATCTAATCAGATCCATTGGATGTTATGACTTTCTTTTAATATTTGTGTTATTCAGTTGACCCTGGACTTTGGTGGACGCGCGCTTAAGGAACGTTTGATGTGCCAACTCAATTAATGAGCCTGATCCAACGCCTCACGATTTTCCTTATTTTTAAATTCTGATTTTAATTTCCATTCTATTTTTTAATTCCATTTCATTTTCTAAAATTCATATCTCTCTCATTATTGGTCCAAAAATTATGCGACCAATTGCATTATTTCTCTTTTAATTTCTAGTTTCTAAAAATGATTTTTAATATTTTTTATTTTATCATTTGCTATTTTTTAGTAATTTTCTCTTTTCTGGTCATTTTTAATTCATTTTAAATAGTTTTTGATATTCAAAAAATACAAAAATATCTTTCCAACCTCTTTGAATGATGATAGATCTATGAAAAATATTCTCATCAATTTATTAATTGATGTGAGATTTATTTGAGATTTTAGTTCAATTAGGTTATTTTTAAGCATTTTTAATTGATTTAAAATAGTTTCTGACTTTTAAAAATGCTGAATTTTTTTGTCAAACTTTGTTTGACCTTGTTGAACTTGGGATAATTCACTTGAACTTTTCAAAGTTGATTTGAAGTGAGTTTGAAGTTTGACCTTTCTTTATTATTTTAATTCAAGTTTTTTTTTTAAATATTAAAAATACCAAAAATATTTTATTTGTTTCTTGACTTCTAATCTTCATTTTGCTTCTGTTTTCAATTGTTTGACCTTGATCTTCTCTATCTTTGGTCATAGCTTGTTGATTATCTCATTCCATTTCATTTAGTGCACTTTAATATTCTTCATTTTCTTCTTCTTCTTCTTTTCTTTTTTGATCAATGAGTTAAAGATTGGTGGTTAGCATTGATACATGGAGGCTTAATCTTCCTTGATTCAAATCTAATTCATCTTGATCATGGATCAAGTGAATGGCTTTGCATTAAGGATAAATTGTTTCCTAAATCATGCAAAGGACCTAAATCAATACAAGATCATTTCTCATCTTCTTTTTGGCATGGCAAGTTGTTGGAGTTTGATTCACTAATCAAGACCTCTAACTTGTGTTGTTGCCTACATTATTATTGATCGGCCTCAAATAGTTGTGACTTCTACATAAGTCCAATTACGATTGCTTAACATAGCCCTAAATTTGCCTTAGGACACACTAACTACAAACACTAACCACTAACTATTAACATTTAATTCTTGCTCTTTACATTTATGCAACTTACTATTCTTGTACATATTTTTCATTTGCTTTTCCCCCTTTGCTTACTTGAGCACATGTTTATGTTAATGCAATTTTCCTTTTGCTCACTTGAGCACATAATTGTGTATATATCATTGTGCTTGTGTTTTGTTTTGATTGTTGTGGACCAAATGCAAAGAAATGGACAAATGGACTTAGTTTCTAGGACATTCCCTATGCAAAATTGGAGTAAAAGGACCCTAATGTTGAAGATGGATTAGAAGGGCCAAACCTCTAAACTCACTCTTGTCCATTCTTGATTTACTTCATAAGACTCTTTGATGTGTGTGTGCTTTTGTGCTAGGGAATCCTATTTGAGCCAAATTGAAGAACCATTGCCATGTCCATCCAAAAGTGAAAGATACAAGGGACATTGGGGATCTTCTAAGAAGCTTGTTTGATTATGTTGATTGCTTGAGCTTACTATTATTTTGCTTGCCTATTCCAAAGGATGGGAGCTACTTGGATCATCAATATGATCTCAAGAGAGGAACTCCATTTGTGGTCTTGTTTCTTATCCCTTACCTCTTGTATGATTAGGACTTTAGCCATTCTTCTTCTTCCCTCCACTCTAACCCAAGCCAAAACTTTTGTGCAAACATTTAACATTTGATTTCAAACATTAGAAACCTAAGACTTATGCTTTTGATTTTCAAACTTTCTTTTCATAACACTTATTTTGAATTGAACCTTTAAATCAACTTTGACCATATTTTGTAAATACTTTTCATTGGTAAATATAACTCATTCAAATACTCTTTTGTGGTTTCAATGGTCACTCTCTTAATCAAATTTTTTTTTCATAACCTTTAGCTATTATGTTTGAGTTATCCTTGAGGTAGATGTAATACTCACCTATATCCTTAGTGATGGACAATGAGTCTTCCATGCTTATTATAGGGTTAACCCCTCACTAGCATGTTGAAGCTATCCTCACATGGTGGATTTGTGGTTTTAGGTTGAGTTTTCTCCCTTGGATAACAAAAGACCTTAAGGCTTTTGGACCAATCAATTCACCAACTTGTTTTAAGATTTTTACGATGGTACGTAGGCAATGGGTTTATCCATCCAAACATAAAATGTAAATAACTTGTATATTCTCTTGTCATCTCTTCAATCATGTTTGCACAAACAAATTTTCACAAAATACCAACCTTACAACAAATGTGAAAAGGGCTCCCTAGGAGTACCTAGGATGTTTTGGGTGCTTAAAACCTTCCCATTGCATAACCAACCCCCTTACCCCGATCTCTGACATTTTTACTAGTTTTTGATTCGATAAAACTTTTAGGTTTTTGTTCGCTTTCTAACCATTCCTTTGGATAAATAGAAGTGTGGTGGCGACTCGACTTGTATGGTTTACCTTGGATTTAGTCAATATCTCTAATGGTAACGAATACCCCGCTACAGTACTATATATCACTCCTTTCACCAATTCAACAGTGGACAATTGCTCTATTGGTATCCCAATTTTGAACTCCAATGGTCTCTTTTCTTATGCTATATAAGTGGGACTTGGAAACTTGAATAAAAGCTGAGACACACTACAATGTTTGACAAGTATGTTTCTACGCGAATATCTATCAATTTTGTACACAATTTTTCTTTAAGTGTTTGTATTTCATTTGTGTAAAAAAAATTGTGTAGAAGCAACTTGTAAACACAAAACCTTTATTCAAACTTATTGTTTATGATTCCTTAAGGAGACTAGGGTATAGTCGGATCCTTGAGAAGACAAATAAGGTTATTCTTTGTGACCTTTATAATTAGTTGATTATAGTGGATTAAGTCCTTGGGTATAAGGCAAAATCACCTTGGCGGGTGGACTGGAGTAGCTTTGAGTTTCAAGCGAACTAGGACAAAAATACTTGTGTCTTTTTCTCTTTGTTCATTTGTTGCGTGGTGTTTTTGTGTTAGTAAAAAGCTTTTGTTTTTGAAAATCCAATTCAAACCCCCTTTTTTTTGTTTCTTTCACACCTTCATACTCATCCACAACTTCTATTCTCTCTGATTCTCACTCTAAACCTTTGGTTTAAGCCAAACAGAAAACCCTAAAAAACTTCAAAGAGAAATTAAATAACAACCATCCATATAATCAAGGTTATACCTTAGGACTATGCTTAAACAATAACAACTCTACCCTATGGTAAACACAGTGGAGCAAGAAAGTGGATAACTGAAGATGGAAAGAAACACAATAAAGGGGGGTGAATTGGGTTTCTAAAAACAAAAGTTTTTTCAAAACAAACAAAATCAAGAAAAAACACAAACAAGAAAAATAACAAAGTTATTTTTATACTGGTTCATTGTTAAGGAATATACCTCCAGTCCACCATACCAAGGTGATTTTGCCTTCTTAAGAAGGACTTAATCCACTATAATCAAAACCTGATTACAGATACCACAAAGACAAATTGTCCTCGTTTTCTTGAGTCTATCTGACTAAAACCTAGTCACTCAAGGAAACCACTCAAACATATTTGAGATTTACAAGTTGTGTTTACAAAGAATGCTTCTAAGAAAGCAGATTAACACAAGTTAATACAATGAATATTTCTCACACAGTAACGAGCAAAAACTCTTGTGTTTACAAAAATATGCATAGAAAATATTTATTTTAGCAAGAGCGTGTGTATGTTAAGTAGCGTGAGCATTATCAAAGCATTATCAACTTATTCCAATCTTCAAGTCTCCTTTATATAGGCATATAAAATAATCGTTTGAGAGTAGATTTGGAATGCTGTCTCTTTCATAATGGTTTGCCTATGGGAGGCAAAATGGTACAATAGTATTGTCCTTATCCCACAAAATCAGGGTAGTGGAGGAAAGGGTGATCTTGTATTGTGTACTATTTTCCTAACGAAAAACCTTTTGATCTTATCTTCTAATAATCAAAGGCTTTTGATGAAATGATGTTGAATCACGCTTAGAAGGATCAAGAGACAAGTTGACATAATCTTCAGAACCTTGGTCTTTAGAGTCTTGACACAGTTCCTCAGAACTCGGTCTTCAGAGTCTTCAGATCTTGTTCTTTAGAATCTTCAGAACTTGAGCGCAAAATATTGAAGGCAGATAAACCTTTTGAGGCTCTTCAATCAGAGTCACAGTCAGAAGCTTTAACATGAACGTTCATCAGAACCATTGTTTAAGAGCTTTATAGAACTTGACAGCATCTTGTAAAGCACTTGTATCTCCTCAGAGTCAAAATGTGTTAATTCCATAATCTGATGATGTCACTAGTTATTTCAATAGAGTTAGAACATGTTAGCAAAAGCTACACACTGGATAAAAACCATTAGTGTACAAAATTATTCTCTAAGAACAATGCATTGTTATCATCAAAATTAAAGACCAGATGTAGAACCAAATCTTGTTCTAACAATCTCGCTTTTTTTATGATGATAAAACCGTGTATTTTGATGAACAATTTTTACTTGGTTTAATCACATAAAAATATCAGAGCGAGGTTTGTAAGCTCCCCCTGAATTTTATACTGTTAAAAATTATTTTTCAACTTAGAATGTCAGAGTTAGCTTTGCAAGCTCCCCTTGAATTCAAGACTAAAAATAATCTTAACACATATAAAAATCTCAATCAACATGAAAGAAATAACTTCCCATAAGGCAAAAGGTTGGTTGTTACTCTCTTTCAGAAAGTCAGGCGCTTGGTTACTGTAGCGGTAAATTCATGACCATTAAGCTATGGATAAACTTAACGTCAATAAAACCAGAGTCGCCACCGCGCTTTTATTGTTTCCAAAGGAAAGGGGAAAAGTACAAACAAAACTCAAAGATAATAAGTTTTCAAATCAAAACTAATAAAATTTCAGAGATTATAGGTAAGGGGGTTGGTTACACAGAGGGAAGGTGTTAGCACCCAAAGTGTCCTAGGTACTCCTAAGGAGCCTTTTTTTATGTGAGAATGTGTTTTAGTATAAAAGATGTTTGCAATAAATAGAGTGTGGGGATGAGAAAAGAATTCATTAATTATATTTTTGTGTTTGACAAGACTTTCGGACTTCTGCCTACGTACCAACATAATAATGAGGGATCAAAACCTCGTAGTTCGTGGTATTAATTTCAAAGTGAGTGAATTGCTTTTAGTAAAAGTTTAAGTTCAAAAGAGGCACAAAGGGCCTAAAATAATTTGAATGAGTGTTAGTTCTTTTTGTCTTTTGAAATTTGAAGTCAATATGGTTAGATTCATTTACAAGTTTGATTTAAGAAAAGAGTTTAAAATTGCAATGGCATAAGGCCAAAGTTTCTAATTTGAAATAAAGTCTAAGTTTAGAAATCAAAAGCAAAGAAGATTTTTTAAAAGAGGGGAGAGATTTTGAAATTTAAGAGAATGGGAGGAGCTGAAGAGACTAATCCTAAGCAAAAATTTAAAAGTTAAGATTTGAAAAGATCTGACCAATGGGATGCAATCTGATAGACAAGAATGTCATATAGAAATCCACTTTTCCTTTGGAATTTAAATCAATCTATATCAATAATAAATTAGCAATATGAAAAGTAAGACATCAAATAAAGATAGTCACATCCAAGCAAGCAACTTCACAGTCTTATTCTTAATCTTCCCATGTATCAGATGAACTACTCCTTAATTGGCTCGGAATAAGGCATTAGACACTGGTTCAAAATAACATTTGTATCAAGACAATGTAGTAGATGAATTCATGTGGATACCAATACTTGCATCAGATGAAAGCTCAAATCACAATAACTTGCTCTTAGAAAGGTTGGCATTGGCCAAGTCCTTTTGCATATGGAACGTTGCCTAATTCTAAGTCCAAAAGCTCAAATCAACCCAATAGTCAACACAAACATTTTTTAGGTTTTTTTTTGTTTATTAAGTATTTTAAGGTCCTAAGACCACAAACACAAACAAGATACACAAACAAATATATACAATCACAATATATGGCTCAAGTGAGCAAAATGAAAATGGCATAGACATAAACAAGTTAAATGATATGTAAATAGCAAATGAAATGGTAAATGGCTTGAATTTAAATTGCATAAAGTAAATGACTTAAAAATAAAAGCAAGATTAATAAAAGTTTGTCAAATGCTAGTTGATTAGATGTTAGTGATGTTTTGCTTTTCAATTGATTAAGTCATTCTTTGGAGAATACTCAACCCTCTATTCACAAGCATGGATCCTTGAACCAAGACATCTTCCAAAGGAAGTAAAAAAGGTCAAGTTTCCACACAATACCATGAAAGGGGGGAGACTTACAATCTCACTTACTAGAATGCTATGCCTTTGGGTCAAATTTTAGCGCTATGTTAAGCAATAGTAATTGGACTTAAGTAAAAGTCACAACTATCTGAGGTTGGGCAATAAATTTTTTGATGTTAATGCATGTTAGAGATATGGTATAATGAACCATACTCCTAAAACATACCGCACACAAAAAGAAAATGATCAAAGGATGGACCTAATCTCATCCATACTTGTATTGGTTCATCTAACATAAAGTTATTGATGAACCAATTAGCCTTAGGATATTGAGACTTCATTGGTCAATGAAAGGGATGGTATAGAATGGGATTGAAGATGAAGAGGGAGGGGAGATGAGATCAACACAAATTGGTCATGGGAGGACTTTTATCAAATTAAAATCATCCATTCATTTTGGGAGATGAAATGTACATTTCATCAATCACCTAAATCCAATGATTTTAATCCAACAAAAGTCAAATCAACCTTGACCAAGGCTCAAACATACAGTCAAACTTCACAAGTTAATAAAAATGGCTCAACATAATTTCTACACAATTAATCAATTAAAAATCAAATTAAAATGCATTTAAATTAAATTGTGTTTGATCAAAAACCTAAAACCTCTTCAAAACACCAAATAAATGGCCAAGAGATTTATCCTAGGTCAAACAAGGTCAAAGGACCTTAGACAAAAAAAATCATATTTTTGAAAAGTCAAAAGTATTTTTAAACAATTAAAAATATGCATAAAAACAATTAAATCATGAAAAATATGAAAATTAATCCAAAAAATAATTTTAATTCAGAAAATGAAAGAGGAAAATATTAGAATTTTTTTGGTGAAAGTCCCATATTTTTTGGATTAAAAATGAAATTAATATGAATTAATAAAAAATAAGAGATTAAATGAAATAAATAGAGAA
This sequence comes from Lathyrus oleraceus, assembly GCF_024323335.1. Classification (NCBI taxonomy): domain Eukaryota; kingdom Viridiplantae; phylum Streptophyta; class Magnoliopsida; order Fabales; family Fabaceae; genus Lathyrus; species Lathyrus oleraceus. The sequence continues at coordinate 317,008,582 of NC_066583.1, read as the reverse complement.
AAAAAAGAGCCATCTGATCTCCCTTATTAATTGAGGTGGCAGATCAGATGGCTAGAAACGCGCGTTACACATGCACACGAATCTTCTTGCCTACATTGATAGGACTTCAGACAACCAAAAATCAAAAAGAATGGTGAAGAATTGAGAGAGAATCGAAGAGATAAAGTTTCTAAAAAATCACCTTCGAGTTGATCCAATTCCACTTGATCTTAATCTGGATTTGATTGGTTTCTCTTCCTCTTGCTTGCAGAAGCCAATTGAGATAAAAAGGGAAGTGAATTTCTGGAGTTTGAACTTCCAAATAGAAGATGAAGTTCAAGCTCGATTTCAAGAGAAATCTTCAAAAATTCTATGGCAGTGAGGGTTTGAATCAGTCCAACAAAGCTTGGGCAAGGTGTTGATGTTGATTCCGAAGCCTTGAGCTTGTTTAAATAGGCAATGCATTTGATTTTTGCACCACTTGAATTTTGGCCGAATTTGGAAACCTTCTTGTGGAAGCATGGGCAATGGTTTGGGCCTAAGGAATGATGTAATCCACTTCTAATTCATGTGCCAAGTGTACTGAATTCATCATGTGGAAGCATGCAAAGAAGAATGATCATTTGAGTTCAAAACTTGCCAAAAGAATTCCCACAATGGAGCCATGTGCATGTCCCTTAATTTTAATTCAAATGAGATGATCTTGGACTTTTTGGAAAGGAGAGATCAAGGGGAACAACTTTCATGTTGAACACATTTTCATTTGAAGCCTAGATCATGATGAATTTTAAGGTGGAAGTTTGGGAAATCAAACATATTTGAAAATTTTCTAAGTCCCAAGTCAAATGTTCACTTCTTCCACCTTGAATAACATTTGCTATGGACTTCAAATGAGAAACGTTTCTTCATAAAAGTTTTACATATTTAAAACCTATTCAACTTGGTCACAAATTTGACCTCATTTGGATTTGGCATGAAGGAGTTATTCATTTTAGAAGTTGAGGAAAATCACTTGTTCAATGGTATTGGTCCAAAATGACCTATAAGGTTTCCTCTTGGCACATGCATTTGAAAGTTGAATTTGCACTTCTTCCAAACATAAATGTTGAAGTAGACACCTTTAATTTGATCATGAAATTTGAATGGCTCTCATATAATAAAAATTGAGCAAGTTATGGTCTTGGGAAGTTGACCTCCAAACTAGGGTTCAGACAAAGTGACCTATAATCTTTCATCATAAAAAATGACTTTCCAAGCAAACCTAGCTCTTAACCTCAACATGAAAGTTGTTTGGAATGTCATTTTGAGTAACTTTTCTCTTGGAATGATTTTAATATGACAAACATTGTAGGAGATAGGGTCTAGGGAACCCTAGTTTTGACTAGTTAACCTTCTCTGGCCAACCACCATGAACCATCTTGCTAGCTTGAAATTATCTTGACTTTTGGGACTCATGGAGGATCATATATGCATAAGATGATGTAATTTAAAGTATACCTTGAAATATTTGATCAATTTTTAAGGAAACGTGTTGAAGAAGTCACACAAGATACCTAGATGAATTAGGGTTTCCAAGGCAAACAAACTCCAAACTCTTGATGATTTCTTGATGAAAATAACATTTAAAGATCATGGGGATCCATATATGATACTTAGAGCCAACTTAAACCAATTATTTATTGTGCCCCTTGCATTGAGGGTCTCAAACCCTATATATGAGCTTGATAGAGCATAGGTGAGCATACACACTACCTACAAAAGCAACAAACTATACATTGACATATTTTTGGTATTTTGGTTAGTAAACAAAGAAAAATTAAGTTTGATACAATAAAATGTTCTTGGTGATCTCTCCTAATGCACTCCCAATGGATGAGGAGTAAGGAGGATGCCAAGGGGTGATCCCAATGCCAATGTATATGATGAGATAACATGAGGGATCTTAGGGTCAAAATTGGGGTCTTAAAGTTACTATCTGATTGATATCTTCCCATAAGGCAGAAGCCTGGTTGTAATGGGTGAAGTAGCTTCCCATAAAGCATCAGCTTGGGTACAAAAGTATTTCATTCAAATCCCTGCTTGAGTGTCAGAAAGTCTAGTTATCATCCTTGTCATAGAATATGATTTGTCAGAGCTTTCATAGCCTGGTTGAATTGTTCATGAGAACTGATGTTTGGTTTCATAGCTTTGTTGTATATATCTGGTTCAGAACTCTGTCTCATTCAGAACTTGTATATACATGGTTCAACTGAAGCATTTGGTTCAACAAGCACCTTGTTCAGAACATAATGCCTGGTTCTTTAAAAACATATGTCTGGTTTCTATGAACTCATGACCTTAATTTAACTTGGTTAATGCTTCAGAACTTGTATACACATGGCTCAACTGAAGCATTTGGTTTAACAAGCACCTTGTTCAGAACATAATGCCTGGTTATTTAAAAACATAGGCCTGGTTGCTATGAACTCATGACCTTAATATGGAAGGATATTACCAAATGAAGAAAAGTTAGTTATAGTTTGTTAAAATTTTATTTTAGTTTATCCGAGAGTTTGTTACTTGTAATATGAGTAACTAGTGCAGTTAGTTGGTTATGATGCACACTCACTAGTTATGATGAGGACTCACTCCCTTGTATATACTCCATCTGTCTCATAAAAAATATCTCTTTTGCACTTTTTCTCTGTTTCAAAATAAATGTCTCTTTACAATATCAATAGAACATTTATTATTTTTTCAATTATTATTTATTAACTTTCACTCTATTCAACTACTCCACTATCTATAATTAATAAGGGAGTTTTAGTAAACAATACTAACTTTATCATTAAAATCAACTCATCTAATTATTTCCTTAAGAATCACACATAGATCAAATCAGACAATTATTATGAGACAAATGGAGTATAAATTATTATGAGACAAATGGAGTATAAATTATTATGAGACAATTATTTTCAATTATTATGAGACGATAATTAGTTAAATAATTAAGCTAATAATTAAACATAAAGTATTTTTATTAGATAAAAAAAATTGAGTTTGTAATGTACAAAGTCCATAATTTCAATAAGGTAAAGAGGAGAAAATTATATATATATATATATATATATATATATATATATATATATATATATATATATATATATATATATATATATATATATATATATATATATATATATATATATATATATATATATATATATATATATATATATATATATATATATATATATATATATATATATATATATATATTATAATGATATACTTGTAAAGGTCTCCAACTAGGGTGACATATGACATTCGTTGGGCACACGCGCCTATGAGGCACCAATCTAGTGTGTGTCCTTTACGTGGCACGGGGGTTTGCCCCTGAAGGAAGACATGGATAATACAATAATTCTTAATTGCATGAGTAAAGTCAAACCACGACTTCCTAGGAAATAGGCAGTCAACAACTTCCTCAATTCAAGGGGGAGAGATCACTACTTTTTAGGAGTTCCCTGAACCATGTGCTTATATGCCTTTATAACTCCACCTTAGGGTTGAAGAGACATATCATAATTTCACACAATATACACCATATAGCTAAAGAGCTTTTCACCCGACATGAGCTTTATTTCTCAGCACCATAAACACCTATAACCATGACCTCTCGTCGTCACGGGCAAGCCCTAATCACCAGAGAGTTACTATGGCCTCTGGTCATCCCTACTAGCTTAAGAGTACCACACAATTCTATATTATCTGACAAATAAAAGGGTGTCAACTATGGGGCCATGATAAAACTAACATGGGTCACACCTTTCATTACAAACACCATTTTGACACTCACTGAAACCTCCACTCTTAGACCTAATTATTTCTAACCATGATTTATAGGAGCGCACAATCACCCATGTCAGATAACAACGGAGGTAGAATTCATGCCAATGCACTGGTAAAGATGCGTCCCACCATGGACGAACTACACCGCAAGAATCAAAGCCTAGAGGATAACGTTCTTAACATCCAACAGAGCTAATAGGAGGCTAACCCCCATAAGAGATGGAAGTGTTGGACATTCAGCCACATTTAGACGAAATATGGGAAGCCCCTGTCTCCGAAGGGTTCAAGCATCCCTAATTTTAAAAGTTTAATGGGCGTAGTGATCCTTATGAGAAATTCACTTCCATCAACATACAGATGACCATCATCTTAGCATTTGACTTCCTAAAATACAAATTATTGTCTGGCACTTTTAGAGACGCAACCTTGTGATGATATACCGGCCTACTCATACCTTCCATATCCAACTATTAGGAGTTAGTGAAGAAACTTGTACACCCGTTCACAGTCAGTCGACACATGAAGATGTCCACCACCAGACCAGTTTGTGTCGCACCGCAAAAAATATTTAAGCATATCCCACGCTCAAAATACAAAAGATTCGCCATTAAATTTTATTTACTCTAAGAGAAAGGTAAAATATCAATAAAATCCAAAGGGAAGAGAAAAGGGTAAGGAAGTCGGTTATGCAAGGGGAATGTACGAGCACCCCTCACATTCGTTGTACTCAACGGGAACCATTTTGATTGTTTTTTACATAGATGGGTGTTATTATCTAAAGGTTACTTGTGATTAGTTTTAATTAAGGGGGAAATAAGTTTTTAATTAATGTGCTCATCAATATTTTGAAATTATGTGCTCTCCAAGAACAGGAAATACAAGTTCTGTCATAACCAAGGACAAGAAATAAAAGTGGTGTCATAACCAAGTGAGTGGTGTTTAAACCAAGGAAGTGGTATTTAAACTAAGAGATTGAAAGAAAGATCATACAATGTCTTTGATGTTGGTTATAATTAATTTTAGTCCGAAGACGAATGTCAAAAATTGCCTTGATTTAAATTGCACTAAAGTCTATGAATGAAGGTGAATACTTTGAACAACTGAGTCATACGTCCCATATCCAAAGGTATTGAGAATAAGGATAGGAATGTTCCCTTTCATTCTTCTCCATTTCTTAAGGCCCATGCACTACGCCAAAAACTGGAATAGACAGCGCCCCTTAGAGGGCGCTTTATTACAAAAGCGCACTCTAAAGTGAAGAGAAAAAATAAGGAGCGAACAACTGGAATAGACAGCGCACTTTAGAGGGCGCTTTTGTAATAAAGCGCCCTCTAAGGTGAAGCGAAAAAATAAGGAGGAGATAGAGGGACAACAATACAGGGCGCTTTTTAGAAAGCGCCCTCTAAGGTTACCCTTAGAGGGCGCTTTTAAAAAAGCGCTCTATAAGTCCATGTGCATTTCCAGTTTATAAAGCGCTTTTGGAAAGCCTTAGAGAGCGCTTTTAGAAGCGCCCTCTTAGGCCCCCTTTAGAGGGCGCTTTTGTAACAAAGCGCCCTCTAAAGTGAAGCCAAAAAAAAATGGAGGGACAACAATAGAGGGCGCTTTTGTGAAAGCGCCCTCTAAGGTTACCCTTAGAGGGCGCTTTTGAAAAAGCGCTCTCTAAGTCCATGTACATTTCCAGTTTATAAAGCGCTTCTGGAAAGCCTTAGAGAGCGCTTTCATAAGCGCCCTCTTAGGCCCCCTTTAGAGGGCGCTTTTTTTCCACAAGCGCCCTCTAATGTCCCCTTTAGTAAACATTAAAATTATAACATACTGCGCGTTTTGTTATTTCACTATCTGTTATTAGCGTTCTTTTTCATGTTAGGGTTCTGAGGCGTTTTCCTTCCACCTCTGTTAGATCTACATGCGCGTTTCCTCCTTCTACCAATCAAAGGTACACGCTTTTCCCAATTACTGTTTTATGTTATTGCTTTGTTTTAGCTTTGCCCAATTTCTATTTTACCTTATTACTGCGCGTTTCCTCCTTCTACGTTTGTTTCGACCATGATAGCGGATGCACTAGGAAATTGACGGTTGGTTTTTAGTGACCATGATTGCGGATGCAATGGGTTATACGACCTATGAACATCTGATTTTGTGTCAACACCAGTATCATTAGAAACCTAGGTCCGAATGTGTTTGAACTCTTCTGAAATTGTTTTTTATTTATTCTAATTAGTAATGGATAATACATGGATGTCTTCCAATCGATTGTCGAGAGAGTACGAGAATGGGGTATCAGAATTCGTTAAGTTTGCCGTTGCGCACGCCGAAGACCCCAGTAGAATGATATGTCCTTGCTTGGGTTGTTGTTATGGGAAACGGGTTGACGCAGTTCAGTTGACATCGCATCTAATGAGGCATGGAATTGATCGAAGTTATACATGTTGGAATTTGCATGGTGAGAAAAGTAACGAGAATGTTGAACCGGGGGATAGTACGACCTATGCCTCAAACTACAGTGGCGCAGATACATACGATTGTGATCGAGTTGAAGAGATTGCAGAAGCACTTGAAGGAGATCTTAAGGATTGTCCCGAAATGTTTGAGAGGTTGGTAAGTGATGCAGAGAAACCTTTGTATGATGGTTGCACTAAATTCACAAGATTGTCTGCGGTATTAAAGTTGTACAACTTAAAGGCGGGCAATGGGTGGTCGGATAAAAGTTTCACAGAGTTATTAGCCCTTTTGAAAGATATGCTTCCTGAGGATAATGTTCTTCCCAATCGAACATATGAGACATAAAAGATGTTGTGCTCTATTGGCATGAGCTATGATAAGATACATGCATGTCCAAACGATTGCGTTTTGTTTCGAAATGAGTATGCATCGTTAAATGAGTGTCCTAAATGTGGTGTCTCGCGATATAAGAACAAGTTGTCTCCAGCAAAGGTCTTGTGGTATTTTCCTGTTATTCCGAGATTTAGACGCATGTTTCGTAGTGAAACCGATTCAAGACACTTGACCTGGCATGCAGATGAAAGAATTATAGATGGAAAGTATCGACATCCGGCAGATTCACCACAGTGGTTGAAAATTGATAATGATTATCTTGAATTTGGAGAAGAATCAAGAAACCTTCGCTTGGCATTATCTACTGATGGAATGAACCCACACGGTATCCAGAGTATCTCACACAGTACATGGCCTGTGATTATTATGATTTATAACCTACCTCCATGGCTATGTATGAAGCGTAAGTACATGATGTTGTCTATGTTGATTTCTGGACCTAAACAACCAGGGAATGACATAGACGTGTACTTGAAGCCCTTAATCGAAGATTTAAAGATTTTGTGGGAGACCGGTGTGGAGGTTTATGATGGATATAGGAAAGAAAGTTTCAACTTGAGGGCGATGTTGTTTGGCACAATTAATGATTTTCCAGCATACGGAAATCTATCAGGGTATAGCATAAAAGGTCAATGTGCGTGTCCTGTTTGTGAAGATAAAACAGATTGGAAGCGCTTGGAGTTTGGTCAGAAGAATGTCTTTCTCGGTCATCGGAGATTCTTAAATTCAAATCATCACTACCGTGGATGGAGAAAGGCGTTCAATGGAGAGACAGAACAAGGCAGAGCTCCACCTATATTGACGGGTGATCAAATTTTTGAAAAGGTGAAAGATTTGGATACTCAGTTTGGCAAGCCTTTTGCCCACACACTTGTCAAAAGTGGGTGGAAGAAGAGGTCAGTTTTTTTTTAATTGCCGTATTGGAAGTCCTTGTATGTGAGACATTTTCTTGATGTTATGCATATTGAAAAAAATGTATTTGAAAGTGTTATTGGCACGTTACTCAATATACAAGGAAAGTCTAAGGATGGCCTTAAGGCAAGAAAGGACTTGATAGCGATGGGAATAAGAACTGAATTAGGACCCTTGAAGAAAGGAAAACGAACATATCTACCGCCTGCTGCTTATACTCTATCTAGAAAGGAGAAAAAAACATTGTGTAAGTTTCTAAGTGAAGTTAAAGTTCCAGAAGGGTACTCTTCAGATATTAGAAGACTTGTGTCTATGAAAGACCTCAAGTTAAAGAGTTTAAAGACCCATGATTGCCATGTTATAATGGAACATTTTCTCCCAATAGGTATACGTTCTATTCTTCCAGAAAAAGTAAGAAGCTCTATAACTAAGTTGTGTTCTTTCTTCAAGTCAATTTGCAGTAAGGTGATCAATCCTGCGATCTTACCAATGTTGCAAAAAGAAATCGTTATTACTTTGTGTGAGCTTGAAATGTTTTTTCCTCCATCATTTTTTGACATAATGGTACATCTAGTTGTTCATCTTGTGAAAGAGACACAATTGTGTGGACCAGCTTATATGAGATGGATGTACCCTGTTGAACGTTATATGAAAATATTAAAAGGGTACGTGAAGAACCGAAGTCGACCAGAAGGTTGTATGGTTGAAAGATACATTGTTGAAGAAGCGATTGAGTTTTGTACTGAATATTTGTCTAATGTTCAGTCAATCGGACTCCCCAAGTCTCAGCTTGTCGAAAAGAAAGAAGGAAAAAATCTAATTGGAAATAAAATCGTGGCAGTATCAAGGGTCGAACGGGATCAAGTGCATTTGTATGTTCTGCACAATGAGAATGAGGTTGAGCCGTATGTTGAAATTCACAAGGATGTTCTCCGAGGTTTAAATCCCAATAGAAATGAAAATTGGATAGTACGAGAGCACAATCGATGTTTTATACCTTGGTTTAAGGATCATATTTATTCAAAGTATTATTCAGATCCCGCTTCAATAACAGAAAGGTTGAGATGCTTAGCATATGGTCCAAGTTTCCATGTTTTTTCTTATAGCGCATACGCGATTAATGGATACACATTTTATACCAAAGAACAAGATGATAAAAGTACTATGCAGAATAGTGGTGTCACCGTGGTAGCTGAAGCAATGCACATATCAAGTGTGAAGGACTTAAACCCCAAATTTGCAAATCTGTCGTATTTTGGTGTTATCGAGCGTATTTGGGTGTTTGATTATGAGAAGTTTCAGATTCCTATATTTGGTTGCAAGTGGGTTGAAAATAATAACGGCATTCGAATGGATAAGTCAGGATTTTTGCAAGTGGATCTTAATAGGGTGGGATACAAAGATGAGTCTTTTATTCTAGCCTCTCAAGCTAGACAAGTGTTCTATGTCAATGATCCGAAAAGTACGAAATGGTCTATAGTTCTTTTTTCCAACAAAGTAATTGATGAAAACACTGGAGATCAAGGTGATATTGATGTTGAGATTGAATCGTTTACCAGAAATGATCAAGATGAGAATATTATATCAAATGATTCATATATTAGAAATGATCATAATGAGGGTATTTGGATCAATCCAACCGTCCGTGTTGTTAAGAGACATGTAGAACATATTCCAACCAAGAAAAGAAAGAGAACTTAGTGAAAAAGGTACAGGTCAAATGATTTTAATTGTTTTCTTTATTATAGGTAAAATGACTTTTATGATTTTAATTGTTTTTACATTTGTCATCTGATTTTAATTGTTTTCTTTTTTACAGGTAAAATGATGATGCTGGATATTTGTTTAGATGGAGATGCTTTATTGTCGTCAAGCCTCATTCGCGTAGATGATGATGCTGGATATTTGAAAGTATCCCTCTACGACAATGGAACATGTCCATCTAAACATATATCAATTCTATCTTCAAAAGATAAGGGTTCAATGTTGGCAAGTTACATTGGTTCCTTGTTCGACAACATATTCCGATTACATGTGATAATTGGAGAAGTCCGGACTTGAAGGTTGGCAAAGAAAAAATATGGTCGGAGATACAGGTACTTACCATATATTGTTATATGTTTTTTGTTGCATCAACTTTGCAGCCCTGTATTGTAGGCAGAATTTAGGACTTCTCAAAGTTGATTTCTTGTTACTTTGTCGTTCATAAAATACACCACTAAATTCTCTGCGTTTATTTTTAATTTTTTTTCATCAGGCTTGTGTCTCAATAGAGGATGGGTATCTACCTAAAGTTACTTTTGTAGTGGTCCAAAAGAGACATCACACCCGTCTCTTTCCTGTCAACCCCAAAGAGACCGATAGAAGTGGAAATATTATGCCAGGTTTTTTCAATATATTTCTCAACGCAGCTGGTATATATTATCATTTGAATTTATCACGTTTTGCTGATTTTGTTGTTCTAAATTGTCAAAGGAACCGTGGTAGACACCAGCGTTTGTCACCCTAGGGAATTTGATTTTTACCTTAACAGCCATGCAGGAATTCAGGTAATATTAGCTATGTCATTTAACTTTATGCCATTGTTTACTATTTGTTGCTCAATCGCCTTTTGACAGTTCTGTGTTATTTGCATTTGGACGTGTTCTTTTTGCAGGGGACTACTTATGCTGCCATTTGTTGTTTTGGTTGAGCCTTATTTTGTATGGATGTGCGATAGAACTACTAGACAGCTTTTGGATATACAGAACATGTTTGCCACCATGGGTGGATGGGCGTTTTTGTTTAGTATTGGTTAGAACTACTAGACAGCTTTTGGATACAGTGGTCACTGGGTGTTGGTTGCTATGTTTTATTCTCTTAATTGTAGTACTTTGAGAATATGTTGTTGTATATTGTTGATCAAAGAATCATATATTAATGTTGTATATATGGAGGATTAATGTTGTATATAAATGGATTCATGTTGTATATGTCAATGGATTAATGGTGTATAACATTGGATTAAAGGATGAAATCAATATGAATTTTACACTTTTGCAGCATGCGAACAGATTACCAATTAAATATATATCCACTGTTTTTCAAACAAATTTTTTTAAAATAACTAACACTTTAGAGGACGCTTTGTCCAGAAAGCGCCCTCTAAACACTTTACATTGACAACTTTAGAGGGCGCTTTTTCCTGAAAGCGCCCTCTAAACACTTTACATTGACAACTTTAGAGGGCGCTTTTTCCTGAAAGCGCCCTCTAAACACTTTACAATGACAACTTTAGAGGGCGCTTCTTCCAGAAAGCGCCCTCTAAACACTTTACACTGACAACTTTAGAGGGCGCTTTTTCCAGAAAGCGCCCTCTAAGGTGTCCCTTTATGGACCACTCCAGAGGGCGCTTTTTTCTTAAAGCGCACTATAATGTGGCCACTTTAGACAGCGCTTTCTCCAGGAGAACAAAGCGCTGTCTTTACCTATGCCAGCGCCAGATTAGAGGGCGCTTAAAAGCGCTGTTATAGGCCAAAATAAGCGCCCTCTTTTCCCTTATTTGGCGTAGTGATGGCGTACAATTTTCATAGTATTTTTTAAGTGTTTTAAATTTATTTGCAAAAAAGAAATTTAGTTTTTCGTTGGTTAAGTTAAGGACATGACTATGAGAATGGGGTATGGTACCAAATAATGGGAATAAAGTTTAATGTGGTTATACATTGATAGCTACCTATTTCTAGGATTTTAAAGATGAATAGAATTGGTATTGACCTAAGGGAACATGTATGGTACAAGCCATAATGCTTCTAATTTAAATTAAATGATCAAGGGAGTTTTTATCACCTAATTGAATAAGATTCTAAAGGAGCATACAATTGTTGATCAAAGGAGTGATTAAATAGACCTAAAGTAATTAATTTAATTCATTGATCTAAAGAAGTTCTACCAATTAATTGAATAAAGACAAATGGGGATTGTGCAAGATATTGGGTTAAGCTATATATATCAAGAACCATGAAATTATGAAGAGAAGTCAAAGAAAAGAAAAGGACAAAGTTAGTGATATGTAACCCAAATTTTGTAACTAACTCTAATCTAATTTTAATTAGGAATTTTAATAATAATCTAGAAATTAATCATAGTCTAACACTTTTAAACCTAGTTAACTAAACCTACCTAATGGCTATTAAAAATTTGAATGTATCAAAAATACTAAAGAAATTATTAACATATATAAGGAAATAAATCACATCTACTATGGGTGTGACAAAAAAGGGGAAGTGTATAAGTTATAAAAGGTGTTGGTCCAAGAGTCATGAGGCCCATGTTATATTATTGTTATTTGTTCAGAATTTAGGGGGTGTAAGTTGAAGGAAGGGTGTGTACGTGATTGAAAGGCTATGGGCCTTAGCTCTATGGCCCAAGAGTTAGACTCAGAAGGGGAAAAAGTCTCTCATTCCATGACATTCACCCATACTTACTCTTGTTCTCCTTTCTTTACCTTTGGCTCACCAGAAGTCGCTCCGCTGCACCAGAAATCGCCTCAGGCGATGGTAGAGCCCAGAACACCACTAACACACTCGTCTTCCTCTCCTTTACTCTGTTAGAAAAATATTTGATTCTGCATCTATACCTTTGAGTTTGATGATAACAAGTAGTATTTGTGTGAGAACAATTTTGGTACCCTAATGGTTTATTATTTTGAGGCTTTAACAACCAATTATGATTATGAGTATATGACGTGCATAGTCATCAGCTTTTGAATATTGTGTTCCGAATTCCACTTATGCGCTAATCATGAGAAGTTTGAAGGACGCTAGGTTACTGCTGCAATGCTCTTTCTACTTCTGCGTTGATTCACTCCTGATAAGTTTCTGAAGAGACGCTATGTTGTTGCTGCAATGTTCTCTCCGTTTCAACTTCTGGATGTGACTCTGATCGTCAAGCTTCTAAAGTTTTTGTTACTTAGCCAAAGATTCTGAAGATCTCAAGCCAGACATTGAGGTTATCAAGGTTCTGACTGAAGGTTTTGAAGATCTCAAGCCATACTGCTGACATTATCAAGGTTTTATAGTGTCTTCACCAACAATCATAATCCAAAAGAACTATCATACTTCATCGTAAAGAATATAGTCACTTGAAACTACATCACTCCAAGAATTTTCACATTGTCTTCATCGATAATAATAGTTCAAAATCCTAATTGTATCGACACATCTTTAACTTGAATTTTTCACAAGTCAAAAACAATTCTTCCATCAATTTTCTCTAGCGCAAATTGCACAACAAGGCTTGTAACTGCAACTCAACAACAGTTTCACAAAACAATATTTTTTTTACGTTGAATATCATACAAAATTGCAACATACTAAGAACTCCTATACCCAGATTTAAACCAAAATTTTTTATGCTAGTTGCTGGTTGCAGTTTAGTTTAATTCGAGTATAGGAAATAAAAAACCCGATTACAACATACAAACATAACTACGAATTGTGGGATCCCATATCTCGCCAGAATACTCTATTTGAAGAACTTTTGTATGTTGGTTACATTGATATTTACTAAGGCTTTCGCTTCTACCCACTTGATAACGTAATCCACGCGATAATTAAGAACTTCAATTGCTCGAGGGTTAGGGATGTCCATACCCCACTGCAAGAAAGGTCGGGGTGCTGTCAGCAAATTGAGCTCTGATCAGATCTAATGACTGACGATGTTTAAGTGACTAGGATTAAGTGTTCAATTTTTTTGACGAAATTTCATCTGATCCTCCATCCTATTTAGTGAAACTCTAACTTGAGCCTTTGTAATTGAACATACCATTTTGGGCTTTTGGCTGGTCCGAATCAGTTACAGTGATAACCTATTGATTTAATCTATAGAAATTTTTTAGATTGATGTAATGAATGTGTAATTTAAATTGTTCAATTTCAAGTTAATGATCAATACTATTTAATGTAAGATTTATTGTATTTTATATAACCATTGTTTTCTTCATGTCCTATGGAAAAGAGACGTGAATGGAAAAAAAATTTAACCTTACTTATTTACACTATTCACTAAGATCCACAAGTTACTAGATCCAATGATTAAGAAAAATGGTGTACCACCATGGACCACCTATGATATGAAAAGTGTACATTTTAACAAAAGTAAAACAACAACAAAAATTTAACACGGCTCAACCTTAAAGCATTGTACATTTAATTTTCTCCAAACCCATGAATATAAAGTTCATCATGGCATTGACTGATACACTATTATTTCTTTTCATTTGAAAAGTGTCATGTTGTTGACCCCGTTTAATTAATCATACATCATATACTATAAAAAAATAGAAAAATGGAATGAATATTTCTAACAAAAGAATAAGAATAAGAAATTTGTAATCTCCAATGAGAGACAACACAAATATAGGAAACATATAAACAAGTAAAGAGAATCTGTAAGGTATAACAGGTTTGTATAGAAAGAATTGAGAATAGTATAAAACATAAAAATAAAAATAGCAGGGTCCCCCTTGGTTGAACAAAATTCAAATGTGAAAACACAGAAAAGGGAAATGAAATCTTAAAAAAAAGGTCAAAATGAACTGTCTAAGGGACCTACTTGACAGACTTTAGTAAACCTAACGTTGGAAGCAAATGAAAAATCAGTCATACATAGATCCATTTCATTCCTAAGATATCTACTATTTCTATTGTGTAGTATAATTGCTCAACTACCCTCTATCTTTCTATGTCATTTTTTTTGGACATGGGGATCATGATATACTTCCCTTGCTTCCCCGTTTCCTTTTTAAAGTGACAAAACAAAACTGTACATGCAGAAACATGGACCATGAATTCTTCTGAGGTGTATATTGGAGTTTTGGTGAAAACTTTAAGACTATATTAGTAAGAGTAACATAATTCTTTTTATAAAATTATAATTACAAATTATTTTGGTGATAAAATTAATAATTATTGATATTTTATTTATATTAAAATTATAGTTAAATAGATTTTTATTCATATAAAATATTCAATGTTTTATTTTTTATGTAAGGTAAGGATTAAAATTTATAAAAAATTAAAATAAATTTAAACTTAAAATTCAATATTAAGTTAGTAGTATAATTGTATAGATAACTATTATTTTTTATACAATAACAATTATACATTAATTTTTTTTACAGAAATACATTTAAATTATTTTATAATTAATAGAGATGTGTTTTTTTCTTTATTAAAAACAATTTTTCTAAAAAAAATGAAATAAAAAAGGCATTAACTCTAATAAGGTAAAAATAGATAACAAAATATATTTAGGTGACCCAACATGAATTAAAATATCAAACACAAAAAGCTTCAAATATCCCATGTTGAGTTGACAACTAAATATAAATACATGAAATTTAAATATTAAAATTACATTTTAATATTTTGGATTCGAATGATGACTTTCAATTGAATTAAAATTTAAAAATAAAAATAATATTTTTATATTTTAAAATATAATTTATATATTGATTTGGCTTGCTAATGAAAAAAGAGGAATTTGTCATATCTAAAATTATGACCACAAGATTGGAAAAAATCCTCAAGAGTATTATTCATCAAAGTCAAGTTGAGTTTGTTCCAGATCAACATATTTAGGATCATATCTTGTTAGTTTATGATCTCATAAAGGGTTATAGTTTTAAGGGAGAAGCTCCTAGATGTATGTTTCAAATGAACCTCCTAGATGTATGCTTTAAATGGACCTACAAAAGAATTATGAAACAATGGAATGGAGTGCACTAGAATTATCCCTCATATATTCATTAAGTGGATAATGCTCATTGTTACAATTCTGTCCTACAAGTACAAGATTAATGGAGAGCATACTAGTATCTTGAAGTCCAAAAGGGATTTTAGGCAAGGGGATCCTCTATCCCCCTTGATTTTTATTATAGTTATGGAATATCTCCATAGAAATCTACAAAAATTGAAGAGAAACCCTAATTTCAATTTTCACTCAAAATGTGAGAAGTTGAGTATTATCAATTTGAGCTTTGCAGATGATTTATTGTTGTTTGCTAAAGGGAAATCAAGTTTGTTAAGCTTTTGATTTCGGATTTTAATGAGTTCTCTAAGTCTACAAGTTTGACTGCGAACCCTGCAAAATGCCAGACATATTATGAAAATGTGGATGAGAAAACTAAAAAAGAGATCAATAATCTGACATTCTTTACTGAAGGGCCTCTCACTTTCAGATGTCTTGGAGTACCTTTAACTAGTAAAAAAACTATATGAGAACCATTGTTTGATCCTTACGGATAAAATTTTAACTAGAATTAAACACTCGAGCGCCAAACTCCTAAGTTTTGCAGGGAGAGTACAACTGATCAAAAGTGTTATCTTTGCCATGCACAATTATTGGATGCACTAAATTCCTCTCTCAAAACAGGTTATCAAGAAAGTTGAAGCGATCTGCAGAACCTTCTTGTGGTCTGAAAGTGAGATTATAACCAAAAAGTCTCCAGTCACGTGACAAAAAATGTGTTCTCCCAAGAAGTAGAGAGGACTTAATATTGTTTCTCTTGAGAATTGGAACTAGGATAACATAATCAAACTGGTCTGAAACCTCAGTGGTGAAACAAAAAGTTTATGGATCAAATGGATTCATTGCTTCTACATAAAAAATGTGGATATTATGATTGTCCCAATTAGAAATTCTTGCTCTTGGATCCTCAAAGTAGTACTGAAACAAAGGCAAGAGATACAACAAATGCAAATTTGGGATGAAATGCTTCAACAAATCAAGTTTCAAGTTAGGAAAATGTATAATGCTCTTAAAGTGCAACATGAAGAAGTGAGTTGGAAGAAGCTTATGTATGGGAATGCAGCAAGACCTATGACTCTCTTTGTCTTTTGGATGTCTTTTAAAGATAGATTAGCCATGAAGGAAAGAATGCATAGGTTTGGTTTTATTGATAATGACATTTGTTGTTTATGTAGGAACTAATTGCAACATTTACTATTTTCTTGTGATGTTATGAAATCTATTTGGGAGTAATTTTGGTTTGGCTGCAGATAACTCACAAACTAAAGGTTGGAATGAAGAGCTCAAGTGATTAATTGAAAATTGCAATAGGAAAGGTGGGAAAATTGCAATTTTGAAATGTGTTGTGGCAGAGATTATCTACGAAGTTTGGAATTTTAGAAATCTCTGTTACTTTGGTAGCACAATCGATAGTGCAACTATAAGACCTCATATTATTGATAACATTATGAATAGGAGTTGGCAAAATCCTAAGCGTAGACACCATATAGGAAAATTTATGATGCCTTAGGATTTTGTTTGCTTTGTTTCTTTTGCTAGATGGATCCTTTGGGATCGCTTTGATTGTAGTGTTTTTGGTTTTATCAATAAAGTATTTTTTATTAAGAAAAAAAGAGTAATTCTAATAATTAGGGTGGCAAACAGGTATGTTTGTCCCATAAAAGTCCGCAATAAACAGGGTGGGATATGCCAGACATATTTGAGAATGCGGGCCAAAAAAACTTGTTCCGTCCCGCATAAAAGTGAAGGCGCAGTAGGGCGGGTCCGAGGGCAGTGAATATTTTGGCCTAAAAATTATAAAATTGTATGTAAAAGCTCGTGCCCGCAAAAATTCGCAAAAAAAGGGGACGGAATGTGGCGGACACATCAAAAGGTGCGGGTCTAAAATCTTAACCCTCCCCACGAAAAAGTGCGGGAAAACTGGGCATGTCTGACAGACCGAACCCATTTTGCTACCCCTACTAATAATCATTGATAGGCGAAAAACAACAATTTCTCCTTCTAATTAACTTTTACTTAAACTCCAATTTTTTTTATAAATCGAATATCTTTACGCGCAATTGTAGAGACTAACATTCGAATAATAGACAACCATATTAGACGGTAAAATTTTCCTTCAAGAAATTTAAATTCAAACCCAAAACTTCTAAATAAGAGGGAAATCCCCTACCATCTCACCAAAGTGCTCTTGAGTTACTTAAACACCAACTTTGTAACATTATTATTGCAGCAATTTTCTTTTATGATCAATAAAGAAACGGATACTAAAATAAATACTCACTACGTGTATTATGTACAACATACACAAAAATTAAACTCTATTTGCTGCACATTGAAATACATAGCGTTCAAAATTAATAAATTACATTTAGAAACACCATTCATTTGTACCATAAAGTTAGGTCCTATAATTACGCTTTGATCCCTTTATGAAAATATACAATACAAGTAGAAAAATTACTATTTTGGTTGGTCCAAAGACTAAAATGGCATCTTCTCCTTCTCTATATAAATTACAATTACTATATAACTAATGTATTAATTAAATTTAATTGTCAATTAGTAATGCATAGACTCAAAACAAAACAAGTGCAATTGTGATTAACAAAAGAGGAAAAAGACAATAACATGATGATACTAGTGTTTTGTTTGATGAGAGAAAAAAGCATGTGTACACGTGCGCATGAGTTTTAAGACAGTTTTTTCTCTCTCTCTCTGCTTCTTCAGTCACTGCACAACCTACGAAGTGAAGAAAGAAAATAGATTCACTCATTCACTCACTCACTCACCAAATCCTTAATAAACAATTCGAACCCATAAAAGGAAGAGAAGAGAAGAACCACTCTTCCACTCTGTCTAACGTTGTTTTCTTATGTTATGTTCTTCTCTTCAGACACAAACTAACTCATACATAGATACTCAAAGAGAGAGAAAGCATCTTTATGATAAGGTTTCATTTCACCTGTTCTGAAAATCAACAATAAAATAAACAACTTTCTTCTTCTTCTTCTTGTTCTCTCTTCCATGAAACTCAAACATGACAATGGAAGAAGAACAAGTATCCTTAGCAGGAACACTCCCATTTGATAGAGCTGTTGAACAGGTTTCCAATTTTGTATTTCTTGTTTGTTTTACTTTTACCCAAAATTTGAAGAAAATCTTCATGTGCAATGTGCATAAACTGTTTAATGAGAGTCCAAAATTGGTTTGTGTTGCTATTTTCAGGCAATTGTATCTATAAAGAAAGGTTCATATTTACTCAAATGTGGTAGTAGAGGAAAGCCAAAGCTTTGCCCTTTCAGACTTTCTCCGGTATGCAACCGATTATTTCAACAATTGCTTCTCAGAATTTCTCATGAATATGATTATGAAACTAAAGTGTCTTTTTTTTTACCTTATGATTCTGTCCAGGATGAGAGAAATTTGATCTGGTGCTCCGGGCAACAGGAGAAGCATTTGCGGTTGAGCGGCGTTACCAGAATTGTTCAAGGACAAGGAAATAATGTATGTAACATAACAAGCATGAGTAAATTCTTGTTTGAATCATGTTTTGGTTTTATAATTATTATGGCTTATCATTTTCAGATAAGGTCTCAGAAACAAAGCGAAACCGAAAAGGAATGCCATTCATTTTCACTGATCTATGCTAATGGCGAACACTCTCTTGATCTGGTAATATTCGTGATCTATATTTGACATATAACTGCGTTTGGTTTTTCTATCTCTATTTATCTGTGTATCTATATAGCTTGAGTTGTTTATTTTGACTATAGATATGCAAGGATAAAGCACAAGCTGCTACTTGGTTTGTTGGATTGAAAGCAGTGATTTCAAGGTTCCAGCAACCTAAAGCTTTTAGTAGTTTAAGAAGCTGCAAAGGAGTGCAGAGTTGTGTTAGTAGTCCGGCCGGAATTTTACGGCGAAAGAAAAATCTCGGTCTTCTAGACGACACCTCTCAATTTACTCAGGTTTCTTACATGTTCTTTGATTCTTTATCAGTATAGCTATCTACGTGTTCTTGAATTTTTTCACATATATTTTGAATCATGAGCAATGAAGCACAGACACAGATACGAACACCACTGGTAATAATTTTAAAAAATGAATAAATTGAACATAATCAGTGTAAAATTTTTGTCTGAAGTATAAAATATAACATTTTTGTTATGATATTTTAGGTACATAGTGTATGTGCAAGTCCAAGTTTGTCACTTTCAGAAAGGTGTTTTTCTGATGGACTGTCATATGCATCTGATAACTTCTATTCATCGGCATCATCGCTTTCGAGCATTCACGGTATTGCAGATAACTCAGTCCCGAGTTCGCCATATATTAATCCAGATATTCATAGCCATATTAAAACATCTCGTTTTGAAAAGGAGTACAAAAAGGATTTGTCATCATATAGATCTATCATGCCTCTTACCTCTCCACATGTAGGAAATAACAGTAGTGTGTTGAAGGATGTAATGATATGGGGTGGAGGAATTGGTTGCCTTGTAGGGATTGTGAATGAAAGGTTTGTCCAAAATAGTAATTATTCTTTAGTGCCGAAGTTACTCGAATCCACGGCAATGTTAGATGTACAAAATGTAGCTTTAGGAGGAAACCATGCTGCCATAGTTTCAAAACAAGGTGAAGTATTCTGTTGGGGTCAAGGGAAGTGGGGAAGGTTGGGGCAGAGAATTGATATGGACACTAGTTCCCCGAAAATAGTTGATTCTCTTAATGATATTCGTGTAAAAAACGTTGCATGCGGCGAGTATCATACATGTGCTTTGACGGATTCTGGTGAAGTATATGCGTGGGGGAACGATGTTTCTTGTTCGGGTTTGGTTGATGAAGGAAGGATTAGAAGTCAGTGGTTAACGCATAAACTTTTTTTACCTGTAGAGGGTATTAGTATTTCGAGTGTTGCTTGTGGCGAATGGCATACCGCTATGGTTTCTAGCTGCGGTCGGTTGTTTACATATGGAGACGGTACATTTGGAGTGCTTGGACATGGGAATTATCAGAGCGCTTCTAGTCCAAAAGAGGTTCAGTCTCTTAAGGGTCTATGTGTGAGGTCTGTTGCTTGTGGAACATGGCATACGTCTGCAATCATCGAAGTCATTGCCGACCGTTTTAAGTACAATACTTCTACGGGTAAGCTGTTTACATGGGGTGATGGAGATGAGGGGAGACTCGGTCATTCTGATAATGGAAACAAGCTCGTACCAACATGTGTTTCGCAGCTTGTCGACTACGATTTTGTTCAAGTATCTTGTGGAAGGACGTTGACGTTAGCACTTACAAGCATGGGGAAAGTTTTTGCAATGGGAAGTTCAAAGTTTGGACAATTGGGAAATCCACATGTTAAGGATAGAGCAGTTATGGTTGAAGGAATGCTTAAACAAGAGTATGTTAAAAAGATATCTTGTGGTTCATATCATGTTGCTGTTTTGACATCTTCAGGGAGTGTCTACACATGGGGCAAAGGTGAAAATGGACAACTCGGGCTTGGTGATACCGAAAATCGATACACGCCTTCTTTTGTTGAGGCATTAAGAGACAGGCAGGTAGAAACAATAACTTGTGGTCCAAGTTTCACAGTTGCAATATGTTTGCATAAACCTATTTCAATTAGTGACCAATCAAGTTGTAGTGGTTGTAGGTTACCATTTGGCTTCACAAGGAAGAAACACAACTGTTATAACTGTGGTCTTTTGTTCTGCGGCGCTTGTAGTAGTAAAAAAGTTATGAATGCGTCTCTAGCCCCGGTTAAAAGCAAGGCTTTTCGCGTCTGTGATTCATGCTTTGATCGAAAGCAAGGAAGTAGTAGTAGTACACATTCAATTATGGACTCATCAAAGTCTAGAAATTATAACCACCAGCATTTACAAAAGCATAAGAACAAGAGTTATGATCTCACTGAAGATAGAGGTGAAACAAATGTGACAAACGGTCCTTTATTATCGCTTGGTCAATCATGCTACCGGAAAAACATGCCTAGTGGAAGGAAGGTTTGGAAAAACCAACAAGAAAGCCAACAGGATATAGAAGATAGTTATTCTAAGTTAGGTAGTTTGCCACAATGTGGACAAGTTCCATGTTCAGCACAATTTCAAAGCAATTGTACGGATAATTCAGTTGTGCATGATTCTTCAACCAAAAATAGAATAGCTACTGTTTCACCACTCAATGTAGAATCCACAGATGCAGCAAATTCTGATAAGTTACTCATAGAAGTTCAGAGGCTGAGAGCTGAGGTAATGACTCGATTTTCGAGCACGATTTTTTTTCTGTATCATTTTCAATTGTAAGCTAAACCTGAATGTATTTTCTTATTAAGTGCTATATCATTTCATTGATTTGCATAGGCCAGGAGACTTGAAAAGCAATGTGAACTCCAAAGCCACGAAATACAAGAGTGCCAACATAAAATCGAGGAGAGTTGGTCTGTGGCGAAAGAGGAAGCTGCTAAATGCAAAGCGGCAAAAGAGGTCATAAAAGCTTTGGCATTAAGGGTATGTTCTTTACTATTGTTATTGCTGTTTTTATATATGCCGATACACAACCTCATAAAACTCGTATACAAACACTCATCATATATCATATTTGTAGCTTCACACATTATCAGGAAAAGATAATCATGGACTAGAACAAAAAGCCGGGCTACAAGAATTTCTTCCAAATTTGGCACCTATACATACAGATACGAATACTCCAAGAAATACCAACATGGATAGTCTATCGAATTCGCCTATAGTATTTTCCAGTGCATTAAGATCCAAATTTGGTAGAAGTATGCTCCTGAAAAATGACAAATTGATGGACAACAACACTAACCTCACTACACCAGAATCTCAACAAGACGCTGCAGATGGCTTGAAGGCTGAATGGGTAGAACAGTACGAGAATGGTGTTTACATCACATTGATAACCTCGCCGACCGGAGAAAAAGGACTTAAGCGCGTGAGATTTAGGTAACACTTTTTATAAGGTTTTTGCTAACTAGTACTTTACACTTGAACTCTTTTTATAAGGCTTTGCGTGTTTTTTGACAGCCGGAAGCGATTTGCGCAGAAGGAAGCTGAAAGATGGTGGGAAGAGAATCAAGCAACAGTGTATCATAAGTATGGAATTGAAGGATATCAGAAGTAAACATTAGGTGAAACTCTAATTATTTACTTGCCATTCATCTCTAACAGTTTTCACCATAGTTCTCGGTGTAGGAGGTGATGTTGGCTTCAGGATTTTAGATGAGAAGCTTATACTACAAGAAAGATCAAAGTGTTTTTGTATTTAAGCATCCTTTATTAATTCATGGATATTTTTGGGACATTCCATGTTATGTACAGTTACCAATAATTGAGTGTCTCTTAATTATTTATATTCCATTTTGATGTTAGAGTAAGGTTCTTCGGTATTTAACCATCATAAAACATTAATGATGAATTACTTTAATTGAGAAAGAAAAAAAAGGCATATTAACTTTGTGCCAATAATAAATTAGTCAATAATACCAAGTTCAAATATTGATCGGAATTAATCATCAATCAAATGAAATTTTACTACGTACCCCTATATTTAGTCTTATACCCTATAATTTTTTTAAAATATATATTTTATCTTTAATTGGTTTTAACCAATTTACCATTTCATTTTTACCATTCAGTTGAAACTTCTAAAAATTACACATTCCACCCTCGCACCGGAACTCCTGGAAAAAGACTTTCGATATGTATTTTTTTAAATCGGAAGACTTTACAATAGACATCTGAAACACACCAAGTAGTGAACCGGAAGACTTCAAGAAAGAGTTCCGGTTCTTTAATAAAAAAGACACGTTCCGGAACACTTATTGAAAGAGTTCCGGTAAACAAAGTGACACGTACCGAAACTCTTTGAAGAAGTCTTCCGGTTTGTGTTTTATGTATCCCGGAACTCTTTTTTGAAGACTTCTGGTTTGCATTTTTTTTGTTTTTTTTTTAATTTTATTTTTAAAAAAATTTATTATGCAGGAATGAAAAATCTTTCTCAAATATGTGTAGATGCTTCTGATGCGTTTATAACGACTGAAAGATTTGGTACACGAGAAGAGATGATCAGATGGATTAAAAAGGTTGGAATCGATAATAAAGTAACTGTTATTATCAGTCATTCAGATACTGAAACAGGGAAGAGAGGGAGAAGTAACAAATTAATATTTGGTTGTGATAAAGGTGGGAAACACGAAAGTACTGATAGTGGAACCCAAAGTGCGTCCAAGAAATGTGGATGCCCATTTAAAATCAAGTCGACTTCGGCGAAAGATGAGTCCGGGTGGAAGATTGATGTAAAATGTGGGTTACATAATCATGGTTTACCTGATAGATTAGAAGGTCATTCCTTTATTGGTAGGTTGACCACAGATGAGAAGCAACATGTCGCTGATTTGACAAAGAGACATGTACCACCTAGACACATATTGCTTTCCTTGCAAGACGGAGATCCTGAGAATGTCACTCGGATTACGCAAGTATACAAGCATAAGAGTGTGATACAAAAAGAGATAAGATGTCCTAGAAGTGAGATACAACATTTGTTTAAGCTTATTGAGGATGCAGGCTATGTGTATTGGAGTAGAAAAAAGGATGACTCGGAAGTTGTGAGAGAGATATTTTGGGCTCATCCTGATTCAGTTAAGTTGTTGAATATTTTTCTGATTGTGTTAGTTATGGATAACACCTACAAGACACACAAATATAGACAACCTTTGTTTGAAATTGTTGGCATGACATCAATCGAGTTGACTTTTGCTGTTGCATTTCCATATATGGAGTCTGAGCAGACAGAGAATCTTTGCTGGGTATTGGAAAAACTAAAAGAGTTGTTTGTGAAGAAAGACTTGTGTCCACAAGTGATTTTGACAGATAGAGATCTTGCTTTGATGAAAGCAATTGAAATTGTGTTTCCCAGATCGATTAATTTGCTATGTAGATTTCACATTAACAAAAACGTTGGTGTCAAATGCAAACAACATGTGGTGAATGACCTGCAAAAGACGATAGACACATTATGGATGGAAGTTGTTTGGGCTAGTGATGAGGTTGAGTATGGTCAACGGTTGCATCAACTTGAGCAAGCATGTGTTGATTATAGTGGATTTATTAATTATGTGAAAGACACATGGTTGACTCCACATAGACATAGATTTGTTGGAGCATGGATTAATCGAGTGCTACATTTGGGTAACACAACGACTAATCGGTACGTGTTATAATTTTTTATGTGTTATTTTTGTATGTGATATTTTTTCTATGTATTTTTTATGTGTTATTTTCAATATTTTTAGGGTTGAATCTGCTCATTGGAAGTTAAAGCAGATGTTAGGAAACAGTATAAGTGACATGTGTTAGTTGTAATTTTAAGTGTCGGGTTTTTGTTATCGTATCCACAGGGATTGTAAGATATCACCGCCGTTCGATGGTTGTATTAATCTTAGCTTAAGTAACACAGGGGGGTTTGGTTTTAATCACGTTATCTTGCATAAAAAGGTAATACAATGCGGTAAAAGTTTGATTTGAATATTTGAGAAATATTGTCAAAGTTAGGGTTCAACGATCACTTTGCATGTATTTGTTCGGTCAACAATCTTATAAACTCCTTTAGATGATAAATTATTTCACAAAGTCCTCCCAATGTGTTTCTCTCGAACACACATTGTGAGTTTTCCCATTTTGATCGATTGTTTATCTCTAACACAACCTATCAAAATGACAACTTTTTGGTTCAACCTTATGGTGAACAAAATCATTCATTACTATCTCTAGCTAACAAACAAGATTGGATGAAAACCTAGGTTAAGAGTTGGTAAACATCTCTCGATCATAAACCAACACAAAGAGTTTTGAATAAGAACAAAGTTTTCATCATATATTCACCATTAAAGAGTTTACACATGAAGATCCTTACATTTACACACAAAGCTAATGATCATCTACATCTAACCTTGACAAATGGAGGACTTAGCTACTCATTTTCATGGTAGCTTGGTCGGCAAGTTTCGGAAGAAGGTTGATCAACATCCGAGTCGAATAATCGAGATTGGATGGGAATCCACCTTCTTTTTGTAAAAGATGGTTAAGAGATGAAGAGAAATGAAATTTAGGGCACAAAAGCTTCTAAGAACAATGCTGTAAAAATATCTAGAAAAAGTGCAAAAGTATGGAAAACTAGGTATGGCTCCAAAAAGTGGCACTTGCTACTTATAGAGCTGTACTGGGCTGTCATGCTCGCTAGGCGAGCAGAATGGCTCGCCTAGCGAGGGTCTAATTGAGGCACATGAGGCACCTGCGCCCAGAGAAACAACCTATCTCAGACTGTCATGTTCGCCTAGCGAACAAAACCTTCGCCTAGTGAAGGACACGCTTCAACCCTCGCTCCAGCGAGGTTGAGAGGTTTGGCTACTGGAATCCTCGTTGGGATCTCGCTGACGGCTCGCCTAGCGAGTGAGTGTTGGCTGCGCTTTTCACCAAGTCTGGACGCGTTCGCTGCAACGTTCGCTGGAAGCTCGCCTAGCGAGTCCTTCGCTACAGCTCTCGCCTAGCGAGCAAGCAGATGAATGCATCTTCTCTTTGGTTCCTTTGCCAACTTTCTTGTGTCTTCATTTTCAATTATTTCATGCCTTCTTCCTGCACAATAACACACAAATCAAAGGTACCAAGATCGTTTATCAATGTATTGCATTTCATCTAAAACAAAGGTGGTTTTGACAATTTAGCAAGGAAATGGAGTGAAAGATACCCATATTTGATAGCTCAAATAAGCACTTTTGGGTATCTAACAACTCTCCCCAACTAGATTCTTGCTTGCCCTCAAGCAAAATATGCCTCTTGAAGGACAAGAGGATTTGCTTTAAGAAAATGGTTTCTCCGAAGTTGGATAAAACGGCTCAAACACAAGCGAATCAGCATATACAAGTTTCCAACGGTTCGAATAAAATAATACACAAGAACTAAAACTTAATAGCTATGCGAAATATTTATCTATCTACAACAATATTATTCTGAATGAATTACCCTATCTCTCCTCTTCGAATAAGGAATGAAGAATTTACGCGTTTGCAACCGCGGGAATAATCTCACTCTCTAACAAATAATGAAGAAATCAATTCGATTCATACAATGTCTAACAATTATAAATGGTAATGTGGAAGCACGAAGATCACTAAGGGCTTTTCGGTTGAAGCTTGGTCAGGTTAACAAACAAGGGTCATTTCTAAGGCCATTGAAAACGAAATTGCCGATGCAAAAGAGACATTCACTGTACATTATTCACACATCTCGACTTCGTTCCATTTGTTTCTCATTTGAAACCTTCACAACTCTTATTTCACAACTCAATTTTTATTTTTCACTATTTTTCTTCCAAGC
Source organism: Lathyrus oleraceus (assembly GCF_024323335.1). NCBI lineage: Eukaryota > Viridiplantae > Streptophyta > Magnoliopsida > Fabales > Fabaceae > Lathyrus > Lathyrus oleraceus. The sequence goes on along the minus strand of NC_066583.1, from coordinate 316,981,841 downwards.
AAGCATTCATTTTCATTCTTCCTATTTTTGTTCTTTTCTTTCACATCATATTTACAAAACAGATGTTTCTTTTCTATATTTTTATTTTCAATGCTTGCTTGGTTTTTCATTTTTTTTTAAGAGTTGTGGTACTTACCGATTCTCCCCAACTTATTTCTTACTCACCCTAAGTGAATTCTCTTAACTTTTTACGACAAAAGAACAATAATCAAGATTTTCCGGGTTGTAAAAAAAAGATTTTTGAAATCTCGCTTTATTTCAAGCTGAGATTCAACTGTTTAAGCTCAAAGGGGTTAACGAATACTCTCTCTGCTCACAGGTAAGTTGTTTTTGGATGTAGTTGTGCTCGATAGAAAACAAGTGCCTTGATCATTTCTAATTGCTTCCACATATTCACAATAATAAAAGACAAAGCATGAATCAAATGAATCAACAAAACTTATTAGAATCCAGCATTTAAGTGTACAATGGAGGTTTCCTCACAATTTGTGGTTTTAAGTTCTAGATGAAACATTCATTCAATTATGTTGCAAAAAGACAATATTCAATTTACCAAAAAGAGTAAAGTTCTTAATGCATTCTAAAATTCTAGCCGGAGGTAACCATGTACCTTAGCCTTATTCACTTGTTTATTCTTATCATTGCCATCCAAGCTCGGATGCACCTTCATTGGGTACTTCTTTGAGGAGCAACCAATCTAGAGGGTTTGCCACTCAATCAACCAAAAATTTATTAAAACAACAAAATTTAAAATAGAAATAATAATATAAACTTCAAAATTTAAATTTGTTCATGGGGGACAAAACACCCCAAAAGTACAAAACCAAAGTCAAAATACAGAATCCGAAAATACAATAGAAATAAACATAAAAACTGAAAAATATAATAACTTAACCCTCCAAGGGCTCAGAATCCTCCTCGCTACCGGCCTCAGAACCGGTAGCCTCATCATCATCATCAGTTGCACCACCAGAAGACGCACCAGCGCCCGCCCCCTCACCATACACAGGCCTGTCCACAGGCCAGTTGGCGTTAAGCAGAAACTGCTCACGCGTCATCAAGGCATGAGCACCACTTCCCTGCAACTGTAACCGCTGCATAGAGTCGTGCATATCTATCATGGCACGCTGGGTTGCCGCCATCCATTCAAAACTGTAATCGCACACAGCTTGCAGGTAGGGATCTGGTCCAGGAGTAGAAGTACCAGGACCATCAGAAGCCCGGGTACTCTCTGCAGCTGCACTGCCTCTGGCATTCTTGGCCCTGCAATATTTGGCCACGTACCGGTCATCGATAGGCGACGGGATCCTTACCTAACCCCGAGACGGTAGTTTCACCTTTGCCTGAATGCACAAACGCATGATCAAGCACGGGAAAGCTAGGGGACAATTCACACGAGCCCCCGACTTTAACCCGCTCTCAATCACGGACTTAAGCTCATTAGCGATGATCCTCGCCGCATCGATCTGGACGTTGGAGAGGATACTGTGAACCAAATGTGCCACTGGGATCGGCACTGTAGAGGTGTGGGACTTTGGCTGGATGTTTGTCAGAACCAAAAGCAGAATCAGTTGAGCCAAGGGAGTCATGTCCTCCCTATGATACCTCATGGGAACCCCAGATGGGTTCAGCTCAACAGATTTCCCTCTTAATAGCAGGGCGGCAGAAATGGCTTCAACATCCCGGTGAAGCCGTAAATCAGTGTGGTATGTGTCTCTCTCCTCAGCTCCCAGCTGGAGCGGCTCACCAAGGACTCGGTTAATGGCATCCCTATCAAATGCAACTGGACGACCGGCCACTCTAGATATCCAAGTAAAGGGCTCGTCGTCATCAGGCAGTGCGTTTGCATAAAACTCACGCACCGTTGCTATGTCATAATGCTCAAGTGGGGAAATTAACCGATCCCACTTCATAGTGTCCATCAACCCGGCAAATGCTCTGTTTGTGCCTTGGGGGTTGATGAGGAATCGCTTCTCCGGAAGAATTTTCCGTTTCTCCAGAGCAACGTACCTGGTGGCCTGCTTCGCCCCGACAAATTTGTCGTTATCAAATTGGATCGTTACTGGACGGGAAGTGCTCGTTCCCTTTCTCTTCTTTGAATTTCCAGACCTTGATTCCATCTGCAAAATATAAAAGGAAACAACACACACCAAACAGATTAGACAGCAAAACCAAAATTTAAAGAACTGTCATGCTCGCTGCTGCTTCGCCTAGCGAAGTGGCAGCGAATGCTCTCCCCAGGTTCGCCTAGCGAGTTGCTAGCGAACCTTACGGGTTTTTGGGTTCTGCAGCATTTCCAGAGAATCTTTCCCAAAACCCACATTCTAATGGTTTCTGTCATACGGTGAACTGACTTGGGGTGTTTTGCTTTTTATCGCAATGTCGCGGATAGCAAGAGTCGCCACCGACTTTTCTTTTATCCAATAAGGAAAGGTGGAAAAGAACAGGAAAGACCTCAATAGATTTTGGGTTCGGGAGGTACATTATACAAAGGGAAGGTATTAGCACCCTTTGTATCCATGGTTATCCATGGGCTCTTAATTGCTGGATCACTTATATTTTTGTCTGAAAAGTGTTGGTGAATGGTTTAAAAATGTTTCGAAAAGAGAGTTTAACTTTGTAATGATTCTCGTATGAATGTATACAAAGTATTTATCTTGTTTGATTTTGAAAAACAGTTTAGAAAAATATAACTTGGTAATGATTCTAGTGTGAATGTATACCAAGTGGTGATTTTCTAGGACTTGCAAAGTGTGAGGGGTGGAAAATGTTTTAGGTTATGATCCAGTAATTGAGAGTTATACCTTCCTAAGGTCGTTATGAACGTTTCCTATCCTTATGAGGGTAAAACTGTCCTTACTATTGAGAAGTAAGTAATTTTACCCTTTGGATGTTTAAGGGTCATCGATAGGTCATTGAAGGCAACAGTTGTAAGGATACCTTAGCATTCGAAGGGACGATCATCATTTAACCGTAGGCTACACCGAAGGGTCATCGAGGGACAAAATCGTATTTTCGAAGGAAACATCCGAGGGACCATGATTTATTTTATGATGATTTAACCGAAGGGCCATTGCTAAGTGTATCCCTACATTCGCGGGACATGACCGTTATACCGTAATACCGTAGGGCAAAAGAGAGGTCCAAGATCACATATTTAGAGGCCATGTTTTAAAGTTAATTAGGTAATTAGGGTGAATCTCCACATTAAAATCAATACATTAAAAATAATACATTAAAATTAATTAAGCAATTTAGGGCAGCTCTTCACAAGGGTATCCCACAAATAAAGTGGAAGACCTAAACAACAATCTTTTCCTGGGGTGTGCGAACCTTTGCAACATTCAGCAAACGGGTTAGAATACCAAATCAGGGTGCAATCGAGGATTACACCGCAAAAGAAATCACAACAGTAATATGATCAGATAAACAATGCCTGGCTATGATAAAACATGAGTGAAAAATCAGAATAGAAAAGTCGGCTACTGTCAGGTTCGCGCCTGCCTCGCCTAGCGAAGGCTTAGCGAATACTCGCTTCATGCTCGCTTAGCGACGTGCTAGCGAGCGACTGCGGATTCTGGTTTTGATATCAGTACAATTTCAACCAATTTTATGCCTTATGGCTTTCATTACAGCAATTATATGGTTAATCATTTAAGGTATTCAAGTGCACACTACAATTCACATGACAAACTTAAGATATTTTCATAAATTTAATCGTAATGCCATATGCAAATTAAGAACATAAGGTAGTAATAGCAATTGTAACCTTGAATTGGCCGACCGGATCGAATTGAGCGGAAGTGACCTTGCTGCCGCCGGCTTTTCCTTCAGGGTTTCTCGGAATTCTCAGGGTTAGCCTCCAGGGTTTTCCGTCTGTGAGCGCGAGGGTTTGCTTGCTAGGGTTCTCCTTTCGTCCTTTTTCGTTCTCTCTTCATTACTGAAGTGCTGGTATTTATAATGCTCTTTTTCATGACCTAATGGGCTCAGAATGAAGCCCGAAATTTTCTGTTGTCTGTCAGCTTCGCTAGGCGAACGTGTAGCGAACGTTCGCTAGGCGAGCGTGTAGCGAACGTGTAGCGAACGTGTAGCGAACAGGCCAGTTTGGGCCATTTTCTGGATTGGGCCATTCGTGAGCTGGGCCTTTGTTCCTTTGAGATCAGTGTCATAAAAATGAGTCGGAGTGCCCTGAAAAATGTCTTGAAATATTAATGGGCAAATTTTGGGGTATGACAGCTGCCCCTGTTCAATATTTGTTGAACCGAAAGAGTCAGAATGGTATGTACGCCATTCGTGGTCTGGAGGTGGAAGATTATTGAACACTTAGAACGCCCCAAAAATTTGCACTTGTCAATTAGTTAGTCTGGATGGAGATGGGCTTAAAGATGCCATCTAGGAAGTTTGATGATGAGAGCTTCAGAGTACGTCGTACGTTAGAAGATATCTGAAGTCATGGGTGTCACTGGGTCATACGCTAGACCGTATAGTGGGTCATTCATTAGGCCGTCGACTTCCCTGGGGATTTAGAATGGGTCATACGCCGCTGGGGATAACAGATCAAAATGGATCATACGCTAGATCGTATCTGAGTTGCAGAATGGGCCGTCTGTTAGGCTGTATCTGACGAAAAGTAGTCGTACGCTAGACTACACCTCGGGATGTACCGTACGCTAGGTAGTATCTGAGGAATGAAGATCCGAATGGGTCGTACGCTAGACCGTATTGTTGGAGGAGTAATATGCTGGGGATAAAGGATCAGAATGGATCGTACGCTAGATCGTATCTGAGTTGCGGAACGAGCCGTCCGTTAGGCTGTATCGTTACTGGGGGTGAAGGATCATAATTGATCGTATGCTAGATCGTATCTGAGTTGTAGACTGAGCCGTCCGTCAGGCTGTACCTGATGATGAAGGGGGTAGTCATACGCCAGACTACACTTCAGAATGTACCGTACGCTAGGTAGCATTTGAGGGGATGAACATCCAAGCGGGTCGTAAGCTAGACCGTCTCTGAGTAGCAGAACGAGCCGTCCGTTAGGCTGCATCTGATAATAAAGGGGTAGTCATACGCCAGACTACACTTCAGAATGTACCGTACGCTAGGTAGCATCCGAGGCCTTGAAGGTCCAAATGGGTCGTATGCTGGACCGTATTGGAGTTGTTGAAGGTCGGAATGGATCGTACGTTAGATCGCATCTGAGTTGAAGGAGTCATATGTTGAGATGAATCAGAATGAACCGTACGCTAGGCTATATCTGATAGTATTTGTATATGTTGTATTTGCAATAAATGTCTGGGGTGGGCTTAAAGATGCCACCATTAGGAGGATAATTAACCTGAAAAATAAAGTTAGCTTCATGCCATGTCATGATGCATGAGATGTTTTATGCTTCTGAAACTAACTACGAACGATGTATGCATGCGTATGCTGTGAAATGATGTAATGAATGAATTATGCATCTGAAAAGTTCTTCCTGAGGACTCTACTGGGGAAAACAAATCTCAATCTTCTGGTTGGGAGATACTGGTATCGATGACCCTTTCTTAGCTGGGGATACTTGATTCTGTCTGAGGGTAGAAATATTTAACAGAAGCCTGGCTGGGGGTGGAAGAGATGACCAATTTGTCTAGTAATGCCAATTGCTTTTGGGGAATAACTGGCTTTGCTGGGGAATAGGATTAGCAACGGATTCATTGGAAAGCATGATTAGACCTTCTCCTCGATCCTGAAGCCTAGTAGTAATCGCTATTTCTATTTTATGCACGCATTTTTGGTAAACATCGATCATATCCAAATGCATATATTAATTCGAATTAAACCAATGGACGTTTATGCAAACAAAACAGAGAAAGTAAAACAAAAGCATCTTTTTGGAAATGAAATTGTATTGATTTTGAAAGAGGGCCTATAAACAGGCAATTTGTGTACAAGGAGACAAAAATCCTAGTAAGAGGAAATTGTCAAGAAAACAAAGAGAAAGCTATGCCGAAACGTCCTATTGACTTTAATTCCACTACTGCCATTATGTCTTCAAGCCTCTCATCTCCTGCTGTCGGATAGAAGTGATTAGCTTGTTCAGTCCTTTGAACTTGGATGAAGCTGTCTGAGAACGGGACATAGTCATACGCTTTAATCCCTAATTCTTGCCTGGACCGCCTTTTCAGGTTTTCAATCCACCAGGATACCCCTTTTTGCCCAAGCCGCCTTTTCAGGTTTTCGACTTGCCGGGTGCACATTTTTTTATGTTTATCCCTAATTTTTGCCCGAACCTTTTGGTTCGCCGGGATGCCCTTACTTTTGCCTAGGTACGTCGACCTAGCAGGTCTCTTTTATGCGTAGTATTTTTTGACTATGTCTGCGTTCACGGGATGTGGGAAGTCTTCGCCGTCCATTGTGGCTAGTATCATGGCTCCACCAGAGAATACCTTCTTAACTACAAACGGCCCTTCGTACGTGGGAATCCATTTGCCTCTGGGATCACCTTGTGGTAGAGTGATGCGCTTTACCACCAAGTCGCCAATTTGATACACCTGTCTCTTGACTCTTTTGTTAAATGCCTGGGTCATGCGCTTCTGATATATCTGTCCATGACAAACAGCCGCAAGTCTCTTCTCATCGATCAAGTTTATCTGGTCGAGTCGAGTCTGAATCCATTCATCTTCATCTAAGCCCGCCTCTTTCATGATTCTTAGAGAGGGAATCTGGATTTCCACTGGTAAAACGGCTTCCATTCCATAGACTAAAGAGAAAGGAGTTGCCCCTGTCGAAGTGCGTACTGAAGTGCGATAACCGTGAAGAGCAAACGGTAACATCTCATGCCAGTCTTTGTACGTCACCGTCATCTTTTGTATGATCTTCTTGATATTCTTATTAGCAGCCTCTACGGCACCGTTCATCTTTGGCCGGTACGGAGAAGAGTTATGGTGTTTTATTTTGAACTGCGTGCAGAGTTCAGTAATCATCTTATTGTTCAAATTAGTACCATTGTCAGTGATAATTCTTTCAGGGATGCCATACCGACAAATGAGATTATTCCTGATGAATCGTGCCACCACATTCTTGGTGACAGAAGCAAATGAGGCGGCCTCTACCCACTTTGTAAAGTAATCAATAGCGACAAGGATGAAGCGATGTCCATTAGAAGCAGTAGGTTTAATCTCCCCAATCATATCAATGCCCCACATTGCAAAGGGCCAAGGTGCGGTCAACACGTTCAATGGAGCAGGAGGTGCATGTACTTTATCCGCATATATCTGGCACTTGTGACAGGTTCTGGAGTGATGATGGCAATCAGCTTCCATGGTAGACCAATAATACCCTGATCTCAGAATCTTCTTGGCCATCGTATGTCCACTAGAATGAGTCCCGAAAATACCGTCGTGCATATCTTCCATAATCTCTTCTGCTTCCTTTTTATCCACACAGCGAAGCAAAGTTGAGTCATGATTACGTTTGTATAATACTCCATTACTCAAAAAGAATTTAGCAGAGAACTTCCTCAGGAATTTTCTATCATTGATAGATGCCCCCTCAGGGTACTCCTGAGTTTCTAAATATCTTTTTACTTCGTGGAACCAAGGTTTTTCCCGTACTCCCTCGGTGTTAAGTTCATAACAGTATGCCGGTTCATCTAGTCGCTCAATGGTGATCCTGGGAGCTTCATTGTCCCATCTGACTCTGAACATAGATGACATGGTAGCTAATGCGTCTGCCAACTGATTCTCTTCTCGTGGGATATGTTCGAATGTTATCTCTTCAAAGTATGGGATTAATGTCATCACCCGTTCTCGGTAAGGGATGAGATTCGGATGCTTAGTGTCCCATTCTCCTTTGATCTGACTGATTACTAATGCTGAGTCTCCGTACACACTCAAAAACTTGACCCGCCGGTCTATAGCAGCCTTGAGTCCCAAAATACATGCTTCATACTCAGCCATATTATTGGTACAATGAAAACATAGTCTAGCAGTGAAAGGCGTATGGTAACCCTCGGGAGAAATGATTACCACACCAACACCATTGCCCAATGCATTAGAAGACCCATCGAAAACCATAGTCCATCGGGATCCTAGTTCGGGTCCTTCATCCGGTCCAGGTTCTTCATAATCAGTAACAAGCATGACATCCTCATCTGGGAACTCAAAATTCATAGATTGGTAATCATCCACTGCTTGATGAGCCAAATGATCGGCTAGCACGCTTCCTTTGATTGCTTTCTGGGTAGTATACTGGATGTCGTACTCTGTTAAGATCATCTGCCATCTTGCTATTCTTCCGGAGAGAGCGGGTTTCTCAAATATGTATTTGATAGGATCCATCTTAGAAATCAATAAAGTGGTGTGATTCAACATATATTGTCTTAGTCGGCGAGCAGCCCAGGCCAAAGCACAGCAAGTTCTCTCGAGCAGTGAGTATCTTGTTTCACAGTCGGTAAACTTTTTGCTAAGGTAGTATATGGCATGCTCTTTTCGACCAGACTCGTCATGTTGCCCCAACACACACCCCATTGAATTTTCTAACACGGTCAAATACATAATTAGAGGTCTTCCTTCAACCGGTGGCATCAGGATCGGAGGTTCCTGGAGATACTTCTTGATTTTGTCAAAAGCTTCTTGACATTCCTCATTCCATATCATCTCTTGATTTTTCCTCAGTAGCTTGAAGAGGGGTTTGCAGGTGGCGGTCAAATGGGAGATAAATCGGGCAATGTAATTCAAGCGTCCCAAGAAACCTCTGACTTCTTTATCTGTACTAGGAACTGGCATTTCTTGAATAGCTCTCACCTTGGCCGGGTCAACCTCAATCCCTTTACCACTGACAATAAAGCCCAAGAGTTTACCGGATCTTACTCCAAAGGTGCATTTGTTCGGGTTCAATCTCAACTTGTATTTCTTCAACCTCTCGAACAGTTTGTATAAATGATCGAGATGTTCCTCCTCAGTATGAGATCTGGCTATCATGTCATCCACATATACTTCTATTTCATGATGGATCATATCATGGAACAAAACCACCATAGCACGCTGGTACGTTGCCCCTGCATTCTTTAAACCAAATGGCATTACTTTATAACAGAACGTGCCCCATTGCGTCACAAACGTAGTTTTCTCCATGTCCTCAGGCGCCATCTTAATCTGGTTGTAACCTGAGAATCCATCCATGAATGAGAACACCTTGTGTTGAGCGGTGTTATCTACCAGAACATCAATGTGCGGGAGTGGAAAGTCGTCTTTGGGACTCGCTTTATTCAAATCTCTGTAGTCTACACACATTCGCACCTTGCCATCCTTCTTCGGCACTGGTACCACATTAGCAACCCATTGAGGATAAGAAGTAACAGCCAGAAAACCTGCATCAAATTGTTTCATAACCTCGGCTTTGATTTTCTCAGACATTTCAGGACGCATGCGACGAACCTTTTGCTTAACAGGACGACAATCTTCCCTCGTTGGCAGCCGATGTACTACTATATCAGTATCCAGTCCTGGCATGTCGTCATAAGACCAAGCAAAAATCTCTACATAGTCATGTAACATCTGAATCAACCTTCTCTTGACACTGTTTTCCAAGCCTGCTCCTATTTTGACTTCTTTCTTGTTTACTTCAGTGCCCAGATTTACAATCTCAACTGACTCCTCGTGCGGCTGTATAGTCCTCTCTTCCTGCAGTAACAGTCTGGCAAGTTCTCCAGGTACTTCACAATCTTCCACACTTCCATCCTCGGCTTGGTAGATCGGATTTTCAAAGTCACAATGAACAGTAGTAGAACTATTGTCAACAGGATCCAGAGTGGGTATGGATCTGCAATTCGTTACGTGAGTGTGTGTAAGAAAACATAGCTCGTTTGGAAGATGACAGAAAAGATAAAGAGCGCAATATTTGAATGCAAAAAGTCCATTGATTTATTGAATATGAATATGCTTATGAAGATGACAAAACCCTTAACAAATTAGCTATTGTGCCCCGGGCATAGACACAACGCTTGGAGAAGTTCAATTGTAAAAAACAAAAATTTGCAACACTAAAATAGACAATAACAATTACTCCTGACTAAAGGAAATCGGGATAGTGTCTTCAGCCTTCCAATTATTGAGTCCGTCACCAATTGTTGGGAAAATCCAGCTATCCAGGTCGCAATCGCTGTCAGCATCTTCTACAGCATTAATTTGACTCTTGTCAGAGCTGAACCCCAGGCCAAATTTGTCAGACTTGTACGGTACGTCGATCAATTGACCCCAGCCAGTACGACCACCATCTTCAACCACGGCTTGAGCGTCCTTCAGAGAAATCATAGCAGGAGGAGCACGAATAACCTTGGGTACACAGGAAGTTGGCTTAAGGACAGGATTGGTCGGAGGAACTACTTCAAATGACTGACAAGGAGTCTCAATGAATTCACCATCCATCTCGACGTATCTGAAGGTATGCACACTACTGACAATGTACTCTTCTTCTCCACACACGGTGACAATTTTGCCCTTTGTGGGATACCTCAACTTTTGATGGAGAGACGAGGCTACAGCGCCTGCCCCATGAATCCAAGGGCGTCCCAGTAAGCAGGAATAGGCAGGACGAATGTTCATTACATGGAAGGTAGTGTTGAAGACTTGAGGTCCTATCTTGATAGGAAGGACTACTTCGCCATGGACAACACTCTTCGCACCATCGTAAGCACGTACCACAATGTCACTAGGTTTCAGTTCAATGCTTTTACAATCCAGCTTATCCAGCACAGCTGTCGGCAGCACATTCAAGGAAGAGCCATTATCGATCAACACATGAGACAAAGTGATTCCCCTACACTCAATGGAGATATGCAGGGCTTTATTGTGATTCTTTCCTGCTGGTGTCAGATCAGCGTCGGAAAAGCCTAGGCCATTGTCAACAGCCAAGTGAGCAACATAATGTTCGAACTGATCGACAGATGTCTCCTGAGGTACATGAGCGGTCTTCAAGAATTTTATCAATGCATTGGCATGAGGTTCAGAAGATAACAGCAAGGATAACATCGAGATCTTAGACGGGGTATGCCCCAACTGTTCTACAACATCAAAATCACTCTTGCGAATGATTTTCAGCACTTCTTCCATTTCTTGTTTGGCAACATCTTCGGGAGTAACTTCGACCGGTGTCTCTGACTGAGAAGGATTGACTGGTTCCTTTCCTCGAGTTTCAAGGACAGGAGGTGAGATTTCTGGAGAGAAGATCCTTCCGCTTCGAGTAATTTTACTAGTCCCAACAATGCCACTAGTATTAGCAGCATTATCCACTTGCTTCACGCCATGGACGTAAACATCACCGCCATAATTCCACGGAATAGCTTTGCTTGAGGAATACGGGATCGGGCCAGGTGCAGTGATGATTAGGGGAGCAACCCTGGGCTCAGCAGTAATCTTCACAGGCGCCCTGGTAGCGGTAATCTTCACTGGAACTTTGGACCTAGCAATCACAGATATTTCTTCAATAGGGTTTTCCGCCTTAGGAATCCTTTCGAAGAGAACTGTACGATCGTCCATCAGCCGTTGAATACCATTCTTCAATTTCAAACAGTCCTCGGGCCGGAGTATGCAGAGATTGCAATCTTCAGCACAACCTGGAAATAAACCAGCTTGCAATAAATTCCTCTTTATGATCGGGAGAGGAGATGTTAAGTCCGCCACATTGGAAACGTGATCGTCATCATCCACGGCATTAACCTTCTTGTCATGATTAGGCATAGGGGCAGTGATGACATTAGGGGTCTCCGGAGGCTCAAACTCAATTTCTCCAGCTTCGATCATATCCTGAATCTTATTCTTCAATGACCAGCAATCGTTTGTATCATGCCCGGGGCTATCGGAGTGATATGCACACCTGGCATTGGGATTATAACGAGAAGAGGTAGTGTTGGGATTTGTAGGAGGATCTCTAAGGGTGATCAAATTTGCCTTTAGCATTCCCTGCAGTGCCTGTGCCAAGGTCATATTGATCCTGGTGAACTGCCTTCTTGGCCTGTCTTGTTTGGGCTGGAAGTTTTGAGATGGTGGTGCTGCAATCGTAACTGCTCCAATGTCGTGGTCACGGTTTTTCTTGTTACGACCCTTTTGACCGTACACAGCATTTGATTCATTCCTCCCCTGATAGGACCTTTTGGTGCTTGCAGAGGTAGCCGCCTGTATCTTTCCACTTCGGATGCCGCTTTCAACACGTTCACCTGTTAATATAAGTTCAGTGAAACCTGATGAAGAACTTCCCAGTAGATGGCTGTAGAATGGGCCGGTCAGTGTGCCCATGAACATGTCCACCAATTCTCTGTCAGTCATAGGGGGTTTGACTCTGCCAGCCAAATCTCTCCACTTTTGAGCATATTCTTTAAAGCTTTCTTTAGATCCCATAGTCATATTCTGCAGCTGTAGCCGGGTAGGTGCTAGTTCAGAGTTATACTGGTACTGTTTATAGAAAGCTGTTGCTAAATCAGTCCAGGTGCGGATGTCAGAGCTCTCGAGCTGATAATACCATTCCAACTGTGTGCCAGACAGGCTCTCTTGGAAGAAATGGATCCATAGCTTCCTGTCAGTGGTATGCGGCTGAATCTTTCTCACATAAGCTCTCAGATGCATCTGAGGACAGGACGCACCATCGTACTTAGTGAAAGTGGGGATTTTGAATTTGCGAGGAACGGTCACATCGGAGACTAGACCCAAACTTTCGAAATCCAGACCGGGCGCCTTCTGACCCTCCATAGCTAGCATACGTTCTTCCAGCAACTTGTACTTATCATCTCTTGGAGAGTACTGTTCATTTTCATAATCTTCATCGTCATCCTCAGGGTTGGAGAAATCAACATTCTCTTCCTCTGAATCATTCTCCGCCCCCTCCTCTGGACCATTCGGGATTCCAAACTTGACTCCTGCGGCCTGTCCTTTACACCTTCTTCCCGGGTTAATGAAACTCACAGCTTTCTTGTCTTTCTTCTTTTCGAGCAAAAGAGCCTTCAAATCCTCCTGCCCCTTGGATAAGCTTAGCATCATCTCCTTGAATTGAGCATTCTGAGTCTGGAGATCTTTGACAGTTTGTTCGAGATCCATTTTTCTGTTTGTAATTGAATTGTGAGAACATTGAACTTGTAAAATACCTGTTATGCAGTGTTATGTTATGTTATGCAATGCATGAAATGTTTTCAAGGACTTTTGGAATTTAACTTTGCGTAAATCACCAACAAGAGAGAAATGTTTATTGCTAATTTCTTTGATCAATGTTCATTACAAAAGGAATAATAATAAAAATACAATGAAAGCTCAAGTCTCCCAGGGGCGACTTCTTTTTGGGCGAAGATACGCATTGAGTCTTCGTTCCTCATTAAGCTGACTGGTAAGTTCTAACACTTTCTTCCTTTCTGCGACGAACTGAGTCTCGAAAGTATCCCTTTCTTCTCTCAACTGGATCCAGGATCTCTTTAGTTCCTCAACATTGGTAGGCATATCTGGATAAGGAATGATCTGAGGAGCACCTCCTTCAGCTTCAGGTTCGACAATCTGAGGTCCGATTGCAAGATATGGCATGACAAGTTCACGAGCTCTGGCGCGTACCCATCTGAGATAAGGTTCCATAGGAATAAAATTTTTCTGTCCTAACGTACCTCTCTTCACCATGCCCCAAGCTCGTACAAATCTTTGACGGAGGCCTTGGGAATCGTTGTCATAGTCGAACATGATGCCTTCGATGATCATTTCATGTGGACCATCTCTTCGAGCACAACCAAACTGTCGCAGAGCTAAAGCAGGATTATAAGTAATACCTCCTCTTATTCCTAGGAGTGGTACATTAGGGAACTCGCCACAACGGTCAATGATGGTAACATTTTCCTTGAACTGAGGACACCAACAGATGTCTGGGTGGGAGAGCGACATTATCCTTTGAGACCATTTCAAATTCTGCTCGTTCTTCAAGACTGATTGAGGAAGGTGCGAAATAAACCACCTAGACAACAAAGGTATGCAGCACATGAGAGTCCCTTGATTCTTCATGGTACGAGTGTGGAGGGAATGCAAAATGTCTCCCAGCAAGGTAGGTACAGGGTTATGAGTGAGAAATATCTTAATAGCATTCATGTCTATGAATTGGTCTGGATTATGGAATAACACCAAGCCATAGATTAGCAATTCCAGGATGTCTTCGAAAGCACGGACATTCATAACTTTTAAGAATTCTCGGGCCTTATTTGTCAGGAATTTGGCGAGTAAATCCTTAACTCCACTCCTTGTTACCCAATTAGCTTCAATGTCGGACTTCGTCATGTGTAAAGCTGCGGCAACTTCTTCAGACTTCGGAACCTTTTCTAAACCACTGAAAGGTATTTGATCAAGGATAGGTATCCTAAGCAGTCTGGAGAATTCTTCCAGTGTAGGTACCAACTGATAATCTGGGAATGTGAAACAATGATGTTTAGGGTCGAAGAACTGGAATAAAACTCTCATCATATCTTCTTTGAAACCAGTGGTAACCAAATTGAGGAGAGAACCGTGTTTCTTGATGAATTGGGCATGATCGGAAAGTTCTGACACTAAGTTCTTGAGTTGAGGAGAGATTGCTACAAGATTAATCCGGATGGTCTTCCTGGGAGCCATAGCTTTACAAAACAGAGCAAAGTTAAATCCCTAAGTCCTTGAAATGGTTAGTACAATGTTAGGATGTCATGATGTTATGATGTTATGATGTTATGAGGTTAAATAAATAACAAGCACAAGCAAGTCACACAACCATCATTCCTAGGTTTTAAGGCTTGCATGAGTTCCATAGGTAAGTACCCTCCCCACTGAAGTTTAGTTGGTTCAACCTGTCCTAGAATAGTAACCGGGTTCTAAAAGGATCTCCAATCATTGACCTTCCCTCAAGTCCACTTCAGTGCAACACCAAGTGGTTGACCGAAGCTTCCCTAAAGTCCAATCTCAAGGAGTGTAGTATCGAGTCTCAACCAACCCCAGTCGGAACCGAAGTCAGTTATCTCACTACTTTCTAATGGCCAGGATGAGTCAATTAGGGTTCTAAAAGTCTGGTTAATGCTTTAATGACACCACGCAGATGCCAAATTTTTCCTCAAGTAAACATGAGGAACATCAGGACATCCAAAGTGTCACATTAACCGTAGCCATCATTTTAACCATTCCAGTATACGCCGGATAGTCGCGATGATCTATTGCTACTTACCTAAGGTACACTAGATCCGGGTGTAGGATCTTTCACTCAAGAATACCCAAGCAATCCCTTAAAAGTAAATCGGACAATTTTAAATAAGTGATCTTGTTTTTTAAGGTAACCTCTCTTGTAATGATCCCCAGCAGAGTCGCCAGTTCTGTCATACGGTGAACTGACTTGGGGTGTTTTGCTTTTTATCGCAATGTCGCGGATAGCAAGAGTCGCCACCGACTTTTCTTTTATCCAATAAGGAAAGGTGGAAAAGAACAGGAAAGACCTCAATAGATTTTGGGTTCGGGAGGTACATTATACAAAGGGAAGGTATTAGCACCCTTTGTATCCATGGTTATCCATGGGCTCTTAATTGCTGGATCACTTATATTTTTGTCTGAAAAGTGTTGGTGAATGGTTTAAAAATGTTTCGAAAAGAGAGTTTAACTTTGTAATGATTCTCGTATGAATGTATACAAAGTATTTATCTCGTTTGATTTTGAAAAACAGTTTAGAAAAATATAACTTGGTAATGATTCTAGTGTGAATGTATACCAAGTGGTGATTTTCTAGGACTTGCAAAGTGTGAGGGGTGGAAAATGTTTTAGGTTATGATCCAGTAATTGAGAGTTATACCTTCCTAAGGTCGTTATGAACGTTTCCTATCCTTATGAGGGTAAAACTGTCCTTACTATTGAGAAGTAAGTAATTTTACCCTTTGGATGTTTAAGGGTCATCGATAGGTCATTGAAGGCAACAGTTGTAAGGATACCTTAGCATTCGAAGGGACGATCATCATTTAACCGTAGGCTACACCGAAGGGTCATCGAGGGACAAAATCGTATTTTCGAAGGCAACATCCGAGGGACCATGATTTATTTTATGATGATTTAACCGAAGGGCCGTTGCTAAGTGTATCCCTACATTCGCGGGACATGACCGTTATACCGTAATACCGTAGGGCAAAAGAGAGGTCCAAGATCACATATTTAGAGGCCATGTTTTAAAGTTAATTAGGTAATTAGGGTGAATCTCCACATTAAAATCAATACATTAAAAATAATACATTAAAATTAATACATTAAAATTAATTAAGCAATTTAGGGCAGCTCTTCACAAGGGTATCCCACAAATAAAGTGGAAGACCTAAACAACAATCTTTTCCTGGGGTGTGTGAACCTTTGCAACATTCAGCAAACGGGTTAGAATACCAAATCAGGGTGCAATCGAGGATTACACCGCAAAAGAAATCACAACAGTAATATGATCAGATAAACAATGCCTGGCTATGATAAAACATGAGTGAAAAATCAGAATAGAAAAGTCGGCTACTGTCAGGTTCGCGCCTGCCTCGCCTAGCGAAGGCTTAGCGAATACTCGCTTCATGCTCGCTTAGCGACGTGCTAGCGAGCGACTGCGGATTCTGGTTTTGATATCAGTACAATTTCAACCAATTTTATGCCTTATGGCTTTCATTACAACAATTATATGGTTAATCATTTAAGGTATTCAAGTGCACACTACAATTCACATGACAAACTTAAGATATTTTCATAAATTTAATCATAATGCCATATGCAAATTAAGAACATAAGGTAGTAATAACAATTGTAACCTTGAATTGGCCGACCGGATCGAATTGAGCGGAAGTGACCTTGCTGCCGCCGGCTTTTCCTTCAGGGTTTCTCGGAATTCTCAGGGTTAGCCTCTAGGGTTTTCCGTCTGTGAGCGCGAGGGTTTGCTTGCTAGGGTTCTCCTTTCGTCCTTTTTCGTTCTCTCTTCATTACTGAAGTGCTGGTATTTATAATGCTCTTTTTCATGACCTAACGGGCTCAGAATGAAGCCCGAAATTTTCTGTTGTCTGTCAGCTTCGCTAGGCAAGCGTGTAGCGAACGTGTAGCGAACGTGTAGCGAACAGGCCAGTTTGGGCCATTTTCTGGATTGGGCCATTCGTGAGCTGGGCCTTTGTTCCTTTGAGATCAGTGTCATAAAAATGAGTCGGAGTGCCCTGAAAAATGTCTTGAAATATTAATGGGCAAATTTTGGGGTATGACAGTTTCAATTTCAGAACCTAATGATTTATCAATTAAACGAACGTTCTATGCTATTGGGGATTACACATTTACATGCAAAACCTAAAATCCCCAATTGCAAAACCTAAAATCCCCAATTGCAAAACCTAAAATCCCACATGCAAACCTAAAGTTTCCCATACCACAACTCATCCTAATTGACATCCAAATCGGAAATAACAGAGTTCAAACATACAGAAAATGTAGTAGGGCAAACCTTAGTTACACGGATTGATTGAAATGTGAAGTGGAATAGGGTTTGCAATCTTCCAAATAGGGGTAGAGTGTTAGTGAGAGAGATGAAAATGAGAGAGTGTGGAGAGTGCTCGGTTAAAATTTTCCTCAGCAGAGTTGAAAAACAGAAAAGTTGTGTTTGGGCCAAAATGAGTGCCCTGCTGAGATTTTTAATAAGTGCTGTCATGCAGCGCTCGCTGCTGCTTCGCCTAGCGAGCAGCTAGCGAATCAGCTCGCTACTGCCTCGCCTAGCGAGCAGCAAGCGAGCATGACAGCAATTGCCTTTTCAAAGGCAGCAGTTCAGGTTCATTCAGCAAGGTGTTAGCACTTCGAATCCCATCACAATACACAGAAAAAGCAGTAAATACTTACAATGTTGGGGTGCCTCCCAACAAGCACTTGTTTAACGTCGGCTAAGCTCGACGGTGTGATGCTCACAGAGGAGCATCCAACGGAATTGCACAGCTCTCGCGATCCACATGACCGCCGAGATAAACTTTCAATCGTTGGCCATTCACGGTCCAACTATCTTTCTTGTCCATGTCTTCAATGACAATAGCCCCGTACTCCTTCACCTCTTTCACCCGAAATGGCCCGGACCATTTTGATTTCAACTTCCCAGGAAACAATTTCAACCTGGAGTTGAACAATAGGACAAACTGTCCGGGCACAAATTCTTTGCTTCGGAGCTTCTTGTCGTGGTACTTTTTTGCCTTTTCTTTGTACAACTAACTTGAGTGATATGCGGCATTGCGCATCTCTTCCAACTCAAGTAGTTGCACCTTCCTTTTGTCACCGGCCAACTCATTTTCAAAATTTAAATATTTCAGGGCCCACAAGGCTTTGTGCTCCAATTCAACCGGCAAATGGCAAGTTTTACCAAACACCAATTGAAAGGGAGTTAGGCCAATTGGAGCTTTAAAGGCGGTACGGTATGCCCATAACGCCTCATCCAATTTTTGGGACCACTCCTTTTTTGAATTAGACACAGTTTTTTCGAGAATTCTCTTAATCTCTCGATTAGAGACCTCGGCTTTCCCATTCGCCTGTGGGTGATACGGAGTTGTCACCCTATGTGATACACCGTAATGTTTTAAAATGCTTTCCAATGGTGCATTACAAAAGTGTGACCCTCCGTCACTTATCAACACTCGGGGGGTTCCGAAACGGGAAAATATGTTTTTCTTCAAAAAATTTATCACAGTTTTCGCGTCCGCCCGAGGTGAGGCAATCGCCTCAACCCACTTAGAAACGTAGTCAACTGCGACAAGCATATACTCGTTCCCATAAGAGGGCGGGAATGGTCCTACAAAATCGATGCCCCAACAATCAAATACTTCGACTTCTTGTATATTCTGGAGAGGCATCTCATCTCTCTTACCTATCCCACTGCTTCTCTGGCAACTATCACAACTTTGCGCATGGGTGTGTGCGTCTTTGAAAATGGTGGGCCAATAAAATCCTGATTGGAGGATTTTAGTGGCCGTTCTCACCCCATTATAGTGTCCGCCGTAAGGCGAGTTGTGACAATGCCAAAGGATGCTCTGCGCTTCATCGCCAGTGACGCATCTCCTTAATAGGTTATCACTACCCAACTTAAACAAGTACGGGTCATCCCAAACATAATACTTTGCATCCGAAAGAAACTTCCTTTTTTGGTTCGATGTTAGGTCGGGAGGCACAAAACCACTAGCCTTGTGGTTCGCAAAGTCTGCAAACCACGGCCTAACTTGAACTTTAAACAGTTTTTCATCAGGAAATTCTTCCCGGATTTCCTTCTCAGACGCTGTAACCTCCACATTCACTAAGCGGGATAAATGATCCGCCACCAAATTTTTCGACCCCTTCTTGTCTTTGATTTCCACATCAAATTCTTGTAACAAGAGGATCCAACGGATGAGCCTTTGCTTCGAATCCGGTTTGGTTAGCAGATATTTAATCGCCGCGTGGTCGGTATACACTACGACTTTAGACCCTATAAGATAAGACCTAAACTTTTCTAGCGCATACACTATTGCAAGTAGTTCTTTTTCCGTAGTGGCATAGTTTATTTGAGCCTCGTTAAGAACCTTACTTGCATAATGTATCGCATGAAAATTTTTATCTTTTCTTTGGCCAAGTACCGCTCCAACTGCGTAGTCGCTCGCATCACACATTAGTTCAAAATTTTCATTCCAATTGGGAGCGACTATTATTGGAGCGGTAACCAATTTTTCTTTTAAAGTCTCAAAAGCTTGCAAACAATCATCGGTTAAGAGAAATACCTGGTCCTTAGCGAGCAAATTGCTCAAAGGCTTAGCCACCTTTGAGAAGTCCTTGATAAAGCGCCGATAGAACCCGACGTCCCCCAAAAAGCTACGGATGCCCTTCACATTCACCGGAGGAGGTAATTTTTCTATCACTTCAACCTTAGCTCTATCCACTTCAAGCCCCCTTCTAGAGACTTTGTGGCCTAGCATGATCCCCTCGGTCACCATGAAGTGACACTTCTCCCAATTAAGCACCAAATTGGTCTTCACACATCTTTCCAACACCGTTTTCAAGTTTGCCAAGCATAGACTAAAAGACCCACCAAATACCGAGAAGTCATCCATGAAGACTTCCATTGTTTTCTCTATCAGATCGGCAAAAATGGCTTGCACACATCGTTGGAAAGTCGCCGGTGCATTGCACAGCCCAAAGGGCATTTTTCGGTATGCGAACACTCCAAACGGACACGTGAAAGCCGTCTTCTCATGATCGGCCGGGTCAACCGCAATTTGGTTGTACCCGGAGTAGTCGTCCAAAAAACAATAGTATTGTTGACCCGAGAGTCTTTCGAGCATTTGATCCATGAATGGGAGTGGAAAATGGTCCTTTCGAGTCGTGGTATTTAACCGCCTATAATCAATACACATTCTCCACCCCGTTGCAACTTTAGTAGGGATCAATTCATCCTTGTCATTTCGGATTACGGTAATTCCACCCTTCTTCGGAACCACGTGCACAGGACTAACCCACGGACTATCCGAGATCGGGTAAATCATCCCCGCATCCAACAACTTTACAACTTCCTTTCGAACAACCTCCTTCATGGTAGGATTTAAGCGGCGTTGTGGTTGAGCTACCGGCTTGAAATCCTCTTCCATCAAAATCTTGTGCATACAATAGGAGGGACTAATTCCTTTTAGATCGGAAAGAGTCCAACCCATGGCTTCTTGATTTGTTTTTAGCACGGTGATCAGACGGGCTTCTTCTTCATTTGTCAAAAGGTTGCTTATGATGACCGGCTTTGCCTCGGTCTCATCTAGGAATACATATTTCAAAGTAGAGGGTAGTATTTTCAATTCAATAGGCGCTTTTTCGTCAATAACCTCCTTTTTCAAGTCTTCTTCCTCTACTTCCCACGGTTGTAGGTCGTCTAAACTATCAAGTTCCTTTAAGCATTCCTCAAGAGCTAGCTCTTCTTCAACGGTGAAAACCTCCAATGAGTCGTCAAGATCTAACTCCATAGGAGATATCTCATGAATATGCTTTGAAACTTCCAAAATAGCGTCTTCGGTCACATCGATGCGAAAGCTATCATTTCTATCTTTTGAGTGCTTCATTGCTTCGAATAGATCGAATGTTACTTCCTCATTTTGGACTCTGACCTTCATTAAATCGTCATCAACATCTATCATCATTCGCGCGGTCTTCATGAATGGTCGGCCCAAGATGAGCGGAGCATCATCATCTTCCTCCATATCAATAACAATAAAATTGACCGGGAAAAAGAATTTGTCGACTTTAACCAAAACATCTTGGGCTACCCCATGAGGATGGGTTGTCGACTTATCCGCCAATTGCAACGTCATTCGGATGGACTTAATTTCGATGTTGCCAAGCCTCTTTATAATAGACAAAGGTATAAGATTAATGCTCGACCCCAAGTCAATTAGTCCCTTCCCGACATAGATATCTCCAATTTTAACTGGCAAAGTAACTCTTCCCGGATCAACCTCTTTTTTTGGAAGCGTCCTTTGAATAATGGCACTACAGCTCGCATCAAGGACGATGGTCTCCGGTTCCGTATACCTCCGTTTTTTTGTAAGTATGTCCTTCATGAACTTGGCATACTTGGGCATTTGCTCCAAGGCTTCGGCAAACAGAATGTTTATTTGTAATTGTTTAAAAATATCCATGAATCGGGCGTAATGCCGTTCATTCTCTCTTTTGGACGGGGCATGAGGATAAGGTAGGTTTTGGATTGGAGTAGTGCTCACTACCTCCTTTCCCTTTGCAACTCTGGCACTCCTCCATCTAGGCTTTTTCACTTCCTCCCCCCTTACTTCATCAATCGTATTTTTCTCAATCTCCACACTTTTTTTCTTTTCAACTTCACCATTCTTTTCGTTATTTTCAACTTCTTCCTCCTTACTCCACTCCCCCACTTCACCATCAACATTTTCCTCCAATATTTCCTCCTCATTTTCTTTCTTTTTCTCTCTTTGTTCACTCTCAACTCTTTTGTTATTCTCACTCATCAACTCCTTCCCACTTCTCGTTGTGACCGCCTTACAATGCTCCTTAGGATTTGTTTGCGTATTTGCCAAAAAGGAAGGACCGGTTTGTTGTTCCGGGAGTTGCTTAGCAAGTTGCCCAACTTGAGTCTCGAGATTTTTTATGGTCGCGTCGTTGCTTTTTTGATTTGCCATTGACATTTGCATGAATTGCGTCAATGTGTCTTCCAACTTAGAAGTTACGACCAGCGGTTGTTGAGGTATATAAGGATTTTGGGGAGGGTTTTGACGGCTAGAAGAACCACCTCCATAACCTTGGTTATGGTAATAGTTACTCCTAGGTTGGAACCCTTGGTTCCCTTGGTAATGTTGTTGTTGATTTTGAGGGTGCGGTTGATAAGGTTGTTGTTGTTGTTGTTGTTGTCTCGGTTGGTAGTCCCTTTGGTTTGCCATGTAGTTTACATCTTCGAATCCCGGAGGTGGACAGAATCCGGTGTCATGCTCACCTTTACAAAGCTCACAACAAGCTATTTGTTTAGCTTTAGAAGGTTCCCTCAACTCTTTAATTTGTTGCGTTAAGAGTTCCACTTGTTGTGAGATGAGCTTGTTTTGGGCCAGGATGGCATCGTTCGTCCCTAGCTCAAGCACTCCCGGCTTCTTCAAAGAGTTGCCTCGACTTTGACTCTGAAGATCATTTAGAGCCATTCGATTTATAATGTTTGTAGCTTCTTCGGCACTTTTTGACAATAAAGAGCCACCCGAGGTAACATCCAACAACGTCTTGCAATTTGGTTGAAGTCCATTTTTGAAGATATGGATTTGAGTCAATTCATCAAATCCATGCCGTTTACATTTCCTAAGCATGGACTTGAATCTTTCCCACGCTTCATTTAAGGATTCATTGATTCCTTGTGCAAACACCGAGATGGCCGTCTTTGATTCCATGAACCGGTTATGGGAGAAGAATCTTTCGATAAACTTTTCTTCTAACACGTTCCAGTCTGTCATTACGGCTGGTGTTTGGTCTAAGTACCAATCTTTTGCTTTGCCGAGCAAAGCGTGGGGAAATAATCTTCTGAACAACGGGAGCTCCTGAGCCTGATCCACTTCGGCCGCCAATGCTATCTCATAAAATTTTGTGAGAAAAGCAAAGGGATCTTCATGGTCCATTCCGGTGAATGGACTTCCATATAATAAATTGAGAGTTCCCGTTTTCATCTCAGCTTGCCTTCCCGTGTGGTTGGCAAACTGAGCGGTGTTTCTTGGACTGTTTATGCATGGAGTAGAAATAGGTGGTGGTGGTGGCTCCATGTTAGGTATGATTGGTGGTGGATTTGTGGTAGAAGAACTTTCTCCTTGCTCTTGACGTTGTCTAGCCTGTTGCCTCCTACGTCTCGTTTTGCTATTGTTCCTCCTTGCGGTTCTTTCGATCTCGGGATCAAAAAGAAGTTCGTCCACAAGGATTTGCCCTCGCATAAAACGTAAGCTGCACACTAAACCAAACAGATTACAAGCACAAGTCAAAAATTCGAAAGCTAAAAATTAAGCAACCATTGCGATGCTCGCAATATCAATTTACAATCCCCGGCAACGGCGCCATTTTGTTAGTTGTAATTTTAAGTGTCGGGTTTTTGTTATCGTATCCACAGGGATTATAAGATATCACCGCCGTTCGATGGTTGTATTAATCTTAGCTTAAGTAACACAGGGGGTTTTGGTTTTAATCACGTTATCTTGCATAAAAAGGTAATACAATGCGGTAAAAGTTTGATTTGAATATTTGAGAAATATTACCAAAGTTAGGGTTCAACGATCACTTTGCATGTATTTGTTCGGTCAACAATCTTATAAACTCCTTTAGATGATAAATTATTTCACAAAGTCCTCCCAATGTGTTTCTCTCGAACACACATTGTGAGTTTTCCCATTTTGATCGATTGTTTATCTCTAACACAACCTATCAAAATGACAACTTTTTGGTTCAACCTTATGGTGAACAAAATCATTCATTACTATCTCTAGCTAACAAACAAGATTGGATGAAAACCTAGGTTAAGAGTTGGTAAACATCTCTCGATCATAAACCAACACAAAGAGTTTTGAATAAGAACAAAGTTTTCATCATATATTCACCATTAAAGAGTTTACACATGAAGATCCTTACATTTACACACAAAGCTAATGATCATCTACATCTAACCTTGACAAATGGAGGACTTAGCTACTCATTTTCATGGTAGCTTGGTCGGCAAGTTTCGGAACAAGGTTGATCAACATCCGAGTCGAATAATCGAGATTGGATGGGAATCCACCTTCTTTTTGTAAAAGATGGTTAAGAGATGAAGAGAAATGAAATTTAGGGCACAAAAGCTTCTAAGAACAATGCTGTAAAAATATCTAGAAAAAGTGCAAAAGTATGGAAAACTAGGTATGGCTCCAAAAAGTGGCACTTGCTACTTATAGAGCTGTACTGGGCTGTCATGCTCGCTAGGCGAGCAGAATGGCTCGCCTAGAGAGGGTCTAATTGAGGCACATGAGGCACCTGCGCCCAGAGAAACAGCCTATCTCAGACTGTCATGTTCGCCTAGCGAACAAAACCTTCGCCTAGTGAAGGACACGCTTCAACCCTCGCTCCAGCGAGGTTGAGAGGTTTGGCTACTGGAATCCTCGCTGGGATCTCGCTGATAGCTCGCCTAGCGAGTGAGTGCTGGCTGCGCTTTTCACCATGTCTGGACGCGTTCGCTGCAACGTTCGCTGGAAGCTCGCCTAGCGAGTCCTTCACTACAGCTCTCGCCTAGCGAGCAAGCAGATGAATGCATCTTCTCTTTGGTTCCTTTGCCAACTTTCTTGTGTCTTCATTTTCAATTATTTCATGCCTTCTTCCTGCACAATAACACACAAATCAAAGCTACCAAGATCGTTTATCAATGTATTGCATTTCATCTAAAACAAAGGTGGTTTTGACAATTTAGCAAGGAAATAGAGTGAAAGATACCCATATTTGATAGCTCAAATAAGCACTTTTGGGTATCTAACAACATGGTCAAATGTTGGGAAGCTATGAATAACAACTTGAGGTTACAACTGGAAAACATTAGAGCTTCTTTTCAAAAGAGTTTTTACGAAGTTGAGCACGCGCACATAAGTCCCTTCAAAAGAGTTTTTACAACTGGGAAAAATTATATCCCGAACATCTATCTAAGTCCGTAAATAGTAGGAGGTATCGTGCCTCGACAAGTGTAAAGGTCTTGTCGGAAAAAATGGTGGAACCCACCAACATCAACAGATATGCTCTGGTCGCATATGCCCAGCTGGAAGCAGCTCTATGTTGTACGAATAAATCGTATAACCACTCCAACTTATATTACGAACCCTTGCAGCTATGAACATGTGATTGTGCCTCACCCTGTGAAACTCCTAAGTAGTCAACATCAAGTTCAACAGCTACCTCTTTCGTGACATCCTGAGGACTCCAGAAGACACCCCTGGTGGGTAAGTGAAGGAGACATGAGACGTCATCCAAAGTAATTCTCATTTCACCAAACGGAATGTGAAATGAAGATATCTCTAGATGCCATCTTTCCACAAATGCAGAGACAAGATTTGCGTCTATCTTGTTCAAACTAGTTCTCTGAAGTGAAGATAAACCAGATCTAGATACCCAACTCTCCACCTGTTGTGGAAGAGCCAGTGGAATCCTAGATGTCAGCTTCAATCCATGTCCAACAACCTTTAACTATTTCTTTGGACCTCTTTCCTAAAAACAATTAAAACACATATCAGGAAACACAATATAAAATATTCAACTATTATTCATTTTCAAATATATCTCGTTTATTTACCTCACCAAACCATAAATGGCGAGCAACATGATGCTCGTACTTCACCAAAAGAGACGTATCGTACGTCCCTCCTGGATATCCAGCCGGCTCTGCTGTAGATGAAGATGCGCCCCAGCCTAAACTGCGGTCTGGAATCCTACCATCTGCACCTCGTCTTCGAACCACTACAAAAAAATATTATAACAAAATAATTAAAAATTTAAAAAATTAAAAATTAAAAAAAAACGCACCGGAACACTTCAAAGAAGAGTTCCGGTGTGGAGAAAAATAAGGTTGACTATCATAACACTTCTTAAAAGAGTTCCAGTTTAGTTCATCCAAATCGGAAGTCTTTAAGAAAGAGTTTCGGTACACAGCCAACCAAACCGGAAGACTTTCAAAAAGACTTTTGGTTCAATGCCCCAAAAATGCAGCGAACCGGAATACTTTGGATAAGTGTTCCGGTATACAATATGTGAACCGGAAGACTTACTCTTAGTGTTCTGGTTTACAATTCCAAGAAATCCCAAAAATGTCTGTTCCGGAAGTCTTCAAGCGCAAATGGAAAAAAGTTCCATTTCTGAAAATTATACCATATTTATATGAGGGTATTTTGGTAAAAAAAAAATAGTTGTAGGGGTGTGGGTACAATTGTAGGGGTACGAGGTAAAGTTTTCCAATCAAAACTTATAAGAGAAACTAGAGTATGTATTGTGTTAGCTATCTTAGGCCCATTATCCTTTAGTTTAGGTCTAATATGTGTGCTTGGCCCTTTACTATCTTAGTTTAGTTAGTTAATTCAGTTAAACTGATTTGTTATAGCTTAACTAACTTCCTCTTCTTTACCTATTCATATATTGGCTTATTCCTCAGTCATAGTATGTGCATTGATTTTTATCAATGATAATAAACATTATGTTGTCAACAGCAGGGAGAGAGAAATGAAACCATCTACATTATGAAACCATCTACATCATTTATGCTCTCTTCTGATGAAATTGCTTCTATATATGCTTTACAACCCAATTCCTTCCAAGCCAACAATGAAAATAGGAATTAGAAACTTATTTCTAAAGGAAAACTTTAGAGTAACTTTCCACCTCGAGGAAAAAATCACATATGCATTCATTGTAGTCAAACCAATCATGTTATTTAAACATGCTTTGTAAAGCATAATTATCCACCCGATTTCAAAAATAAGCAGAAGACCCTACCTACCATTGGATCTCAAACTGGTTCATCTATTAATAGTGCTTTAGATCATCCTCTGTTGGAACAAAATTGATTTGTACCATATATCTTAGGTTTTTATGATAACAAAGTATTTAAAGAATAATTTGGTGTACTAATATTTGTTCAAGTGTGCGGGACCATAGACTAAAATTTCAGGAATAATCTAAGTATTGGTTTTATTAGTGAACATCTAAAGAGAAGCTTAAAGATCCAAATCTGAAGGAATCATAAGCTGAAGACCAGACTTTGAAGAAGTCTACTTCTGAAGATTAGACTCCGAAAAGATCAACATCTGAAGAAGTCAGCCTCTGAAGATCAGACTTAAGTCTACTTCTAAAAGTCAGAATCTGAAATCATTCAAAACACAAAGATCAAGGTGACTCTGATAGGTCACTGTCATACTCTATGGCTATTTTGTCTTCTTTTGATCAGGTGAAGACTTAAGTAAAATCTGATAAGACAACTAAGATACAACATATAATTTCTTTTGTAGCAAAAGGATTTCAAATTAGATTTCAACGACATTAACCATTTGAATAAACATCTCAACGTCTCTACTCAAGCTTCTCAAAGACTCTCTTGTGCAAACTCTCAGATGACTCTTTTCCTTCTCTATTTAAGAAACTGAAGACTTGAAGAACAATAACGAACATTTGACATTCAAAGAGTTGTTACTCTGTCAAAACAAAACACAAGTTTAACTTATGATTTCTTATCCTTGTATATCTTAGAAATCCATAAGCCTTAAAGAGTCTTCTTGTATTGTATTTTGTCTACACCTCTGATTGTATATCAAGTATATTACCCCAAACAATCTTTTATCTGTTATGTAGATTGTTGTTAGGTAGATTGTTAGAAGTCTCTTACTTTGTATTTGAGAATTGGAAGTCTCTTCCTTGTGTGCTTGAGCATAGAAGTCTCTTGCTTGTGTGCTTGAGCTTATAAGTCTCTTACTTTGTGTTTGAGCATTGAAAGTATCTTTCTTATGTGCTTGAGGAAATTTTAATCTTGTTAGATTATAGTGAAAATATCTTGTAAGTACAACGGAAATGGATTACTCTCGATTTGTGAGAGGAACTAGGATAATGTTGTGTGTCTCCTTCATTCTTTCAATCCTTATCCGCTACTTATCACTCACCTATGATGCAGTCTCTAAACTTTGTGTTTAGAATCTGACAAAGAATTTGAAAAATAAAGAAAAAGTTTAACACAATTCAACCCCACCTTCTTGTATTTTTCTCACCTTCAGTTAGCATCAGAGCACGTTCTGTGTTAAACACTTCATAGTGATACATAAAAGATCCTGAGAGAAAAACATATAAATCATGTTTGAAATATCTATTACTGGTAGTGGTACTCTAAACCCACATGCTGTTGTTAGTCATGATTATAGTAATTCTGAAAAGAATAACTATACAGCTAGGCCTTCAACCTTCAGTGGAGACTCTACAAAGTTTAAATGGTGGAATAGGAAGATGTACACTCATATCATAGATCTTGATGATGATATGTGTGATATTATTGAAGATGGCATTGATATTCCAATTAATGGAGTAGGAATGGTAACCGACAGAAAAAGTATTACACCTTCTCAGAAGAAGACTTATAGAAACACCATAAAGTTAGAGGTATTTTGGTAGATAATCTACCTCACTATGAGTACATCATGATTATTGACAAATATAACGCTAAAACCATTTTTGAATCCCTATGTGATACATTTGAGGGAAACAACAAGTAAAGGAAGTAAATGTTAACCTTTTGGTTCAACAGTATGAGTTGTTCAGAATGAAGAAAGGTGAAGACATTGAAACCATGTTCTCAAGATTTCAAATTCTGGTTTTTGGACTTCAGGTTCTAAATAAAAGCTACACAACCTCTGATCATGTCAAGAACATTCTTAGGAGTCTTCCTGTCAGATACAGACAAAAGGTGACTGCTATCCAGGAAGCCAAAGACTTAAACACATTAAGTCTTGAAAGCCTTATAAGCAACCTCTAGAGCCATGAGATGAAGCTTAATGAAGATGAACCTTCCAAGAAGTAAAAATCTCTTGCTTTAAAATTTGTTGTTAAATCTGTTCAGGCTCCTCAAATATAGGAGTCTCATAAGCTTCTCACGTAGAAGGTTCTAAAGAAGATTCAGATGATGATGAGATGACCTTTATTATAAAAATATTTCAATATCTGGCCAATAAGAAGAGAAGATTCTCTGCAAGAAGCAGTGACTTTAGAGGATCAAGTTGAAGAGAAAAGAAGATGATTAGTAAGGATGCTTCAACTGCATCATCGCACCACTTAGACCTATCTTTGAAACATCACAATACACAAAAAAGGATTAGATTGGACCGGGTTTGGCCTAACACGTTACCCAACCCTTCAAATTTCAATGGGTTGGGTCCATCGTCCAACCAACAATTTCATTGTCAAAACCGACCTGAACCAACCTGTTCATTAATGGGTTGAGTTGGATTGGCTTCGCGGGTTTTGTTTCAAATAAAAAATATATTTTTTATAATTCTTTTTGTCGGTTTTAAAAAAATGTAACACAACTCAACACAATCATATTTATTTTTAACACTCAAATTCAATAAAACACATCATATAATATATAATAAAGTTCATCAACACGACATAACATTTTATAATATTATAAAATTCAACAAGACACGTTATTAACATAAAATACATAAGTTGGAAATGGTACAAAAGAAAATAAGAAACAACATTTAATCTTAGAATTACATAAACTCATTGGTCTAGTAGTATTATTGGTGGAGAATAATTTTTTTTGAAAAAATTATGGT
The DNA here is from genome assembly GCF_024323335.1 of Lathyrus oleraceus. Lineage (NCBI taxonomy): Eukaryota > Viridiplantae > Streptophyta > Magnoliopsida > Fabales > Fabaceae > Lathyrus > Lathyrus oleraceus. Next base: position 316,952,029 of record NC_066583.1, on the reverse strand, counting down.
TATTAGTGAGATATTAATTTAAAATTTTATTTAAAAAAATTATTAAAAAAAATTACTAAACTCACATCAATGGGTTGGGCCAACGGGTCCGCGGGTTGCAAAACTCAAACTCGATATGAAATTCTAGTTATCAGACTTTGGATGTCACACGGGTTGTTATGACATCCAATTCTGCACAGACAGGAATTATGCAGAACTTAAAAGTAAGTGCAGTAAATAACACAAGTAATTGTTTACCCAGTTCAGTCCAACATGACCTACATCTGGGGGCTACCAAGCCAGGGAGGAAATCCACTATTAGTAGTATCAATTCAAAGCTAAACTCACCCGTTTACAACTTATCACTTAATCCCTACCCAATGCAATTTCAATCTTAAACTAAGATCAAAGTTCCTACTCACTCCCCCTCAATCACCTCAGTGATTACTATCTTTAAACAATATTAAAGACAAGTTGAAGTCACACTTCAAACAACTCTTGATTGTGCTTCACAGCTTTAATCAAGATATACAGCACTCACGCTTAAAAGCTTTGAGCGACACAACACTTACAACTCAATGAACACCCTATGCCACAGCAATCATCTACTTGATAATGGCTTGGCTTACAAGTTACGTCTAATACAAGACTCACAAAAATACAGCAGTGAAGTATGATGGACACATAAAATCTTCACGCCTCAAAATCCCCAAAACTGAATGAAGGAACGCCTTCCTTTTTATATTGCAGTACCTGGGCTTTTGCACCTGTATTCTCCTGAATTTAAGGTCACACGTGTTCCCATAAATTCAACATTTAGGTTACTAACAAATAGGCTATTTGTTAGGTTCATTAAATGTAACTTGGTTGTTGGTTTCCTGGTTTTTCTCTAAGCTGTTGACTTCCTGAAGAATAGCCCAAGAAAAGCTGAAACAGAAAACTGAACAACCTACAATTTAGCATATGCTGTCAGGAATGAATGTCACGACATTCAGCTCGACATCAAGGTCCATATGCTGAGTCTGTTTTTCCAGAAAAAACAGACTGTACAATTTTGCTGACCTGTACATGATCAAAATGACCATACTACAGTAACAACTTACATTAATAAATGTTAAAGTGTCCAACTTAACATTTACACATTTGGCCTTATGTTAGTTCTGTTATTCTCTTGAAGAACAAACTAAGTTACATGCTGAAGTATAGCAGAACACCACTCTGTCTAATGTTCAGTAGCTGCTGTCAGTGATGAATGTCATAACATCCAATTTGACATTCAGTCAGTAGGCCTTATGCCAGGTCTGGTCTTTCCTTGATAACCAGACTGGAAATAAATACTAAGTTCTAACAGAACACCAGCTGTTCTATTTCTTAGTATCTGTTGACAGGTATGAATGTCACAGCATCCAGTTTGACATTCAATAAATCCTGTGTTAGCTAATCCTGCAGTAACTACTCAAGTGTGTCATGACATCAGTCAAGACATCAGAGTACAGTTAGATATTCTAACCTACAATGTAGTCACACATACATACTATGTCATGACATCAGTCAAGACATTTGTAACCAGCTAGTGTTTTACCATATAATGCAGCCAATTAAACACCTACAAACTCCCCCTTTGGCAAATTTTTGGCTAAAACACTTTGATCCCCATAACAGAGTTCATAGAAGCGGAATCACACACCTAGCAGGAAATAATACTAGCTAATACACTCAGAGTGGCAGCACACTCACACACATGGAAGTTAAAAAAAACTTCACACAGCAGCACACACATACAGAAGTTAAATCTAAACTTCAACACACAGCAGCTGCAGGGGAGGGAATCTGTCACGCGAGTCTGTTGTAGAGACCCACTCTGTTTGTCAGGGGTGGTGGTTATTACTCCCCCTTTTTGTCAAAAATGTTGCCAAAGCCAACAACAAAACCAGAGAATAATGACAGAGTTACAGACTTGGTTTTACTTCACAGTTTCAACCAAGTTATCATCCACTTGATCTTGCTTCACAGCTTTGATCAAGTAATCACCCACTTTTGCTTGACAGTAGGTACCACCATATCAGATGCCATGATTTTGTTTCTGACATCTAGAACCACTCCTGCATGAACAACATCCTTGAATTCCTGCAGGTACATTGGCCTTCTCACGGAAGGGTGTCTCCTTACCCTCTTGTAGCCACACTTGTTGCAAGTAGCATAGCTGTGATCTGTTGACCAATCAGAGCATAATACCAATTGTTTAATAGGCAGAGATATTAAACAATACATCCCAAACATCAGTGGTTGCTATAAGGTCTCAGTGAGACATATTCCCAGTTTGCTCCTTAAGTTTTCAAACTGAGTAGCATCCAGAGCCTTTGTAAATATGTCAGCCAGTTGAAGGTCCGTGGCTACATGTACCAGAGTGATCACCTTGTCTTCCACCAGATCTCTGATGAAGTGGTGCCTAATGTCAATATGTTTGGTCCTGCTGTGTTGGATGGGATTCTTGGAGATATTGATGGCACTGAGATTATCACAGAACAATGTCATAACATTTTGAGTGACATTGTACTCAGTGAGCATCTGTTTCATCCAAACCAGTTGGGAACAACTGCTTCCAGCAGCTATGTATTCAGCCTCTACAGTGGACAGAGAAACACAATTCTGCTTCTTGCTGAACCAAGATATGAGATTGTCTCCTAAGAAGAAACAACCACCTGATGTGCTTTTTCTGTCATCAGCACTCCCAGCCCAGTCAGCATCACAGTAACCAGATAGGACAGGTTCAGACCCATGTGAATACAGCATCCCATAGTCACAAGTCCCATTGATGTACTTGAGAATCCTTTTGACTTGATTCAAGTGGCTCACTTTAGGCTCTGCTTGGTATCTAGCACATACTCCAACTGCATAAGAAATGTCAGGTCTACTTGTAGTTAGGTAAAGTAGGCTTCCTATCATGCTTCTATACAAGCAGGAATTTGAGCTTATTCCCCGTGACCTGGTAGTCACACCACTATTGGGATCCCCTATGATAAGATCCTTAGGGTGGTCTTTCTGAATTCTGATAGATGGCGCTTTGGTGGTTGCATCTACTTCACATTCAGGAGGAGGTTTCTCTACTTCTTCAGACTTGACAGGAATGTCAGTTGAACTGTCAAGGAATGTTTCAACATCCTCCATGACATCGGTTCCTTCCTCTTTATCGTCCACAATAACATTTATGGATTCCATCAGGACATTGGTCCTGTAGTTGAACACTCTGTAGGCTCTGCTGTTAGTTGAGTATCCCAGAAATATACCCTCATCACTTTTCGGATCTAGCTTTCTTCTCTGTTCACGATCTGTGAGAATGTAGCATTTGCTTCCAAAGATATGAAAGTACTTCACAGTAGGTTTTCTGCCTTTTCATATTTCATACAGAGTGGAGGAGGTTCCTTTTCTCAAGGTGACTCTATTGTGAACATAGCACGCGGTATTCATTGCTTCAGCCCAAAAGTGCATGGGGAGCTTCTTTGCATGAATCATTGCTCTGGCAGATTCTTGAATAGTTCTATTTTTTCTTTCAACTATCCCATTCTGCTGGGGAGTTATAGGGGAGGAGAACTCATGACTTATTCCTTCAGACGAGCAAAACTCATCAAACTTGGAGTTCTTGAACTCCGTACCATGATCACTCCTAATTCGGACCACACAACTGTCCTTTTCCCTTTGAAGTCTGATGCACAGGTCTTTGAAGACATCGAATGTATCTGACTTCTCTCTGATGAAGCTTATCCACGTGTATCTGGAATGGTCATCAACCACCACGTAGGCATATCTCTTCCCACCAAGACTTTCAACCTGCATAGGTCCCATTAAGTCCATATGCAACAGTTCCAGAACTCTGGAAGTTGTAGGATGTCCCAGCTTCGGATGTGACATCTTGGTTTGCTTGCCCACTTGGCATTCACCACAGACTCTTCCTTCATCAATAAGCAGCTTTGGGATCCCTCTGACTGCTTCCTTGGATATAATCTTCTTCATTCTTTTTACCTGAAGGAGATCAAGTCTTCCATGTCCCAGCTTCCCTTCCTGATCTTCCTTGGCTAAAGGACACTTGGGAAGGTTGAGAGAGTCTTTAGATTCCCATAGATAGCAATTATCTTTGGATCTGTTTCCTCTCATCACTTCTTGATCACACCCATTCAGCACCACACATCCTCCCTTGGTAAATTCCACCTTGCATCCTTGGTCACATAGCTGGCTTATGCTTATGAGGTTCACAGTTAGTCCTTTTACTAACAGTACACCACTCAACTTTGGAGCTTCAGGACAGTCCAGCTTACCAACACCAATGGCTTCTCTTTTAGTTCCATCACCAAATGTTACGAACTTGGTGGTAGGAGGATGTAGATTCACCACTAGGTTGCTCATCCCAGTCATATGCCTTGAGCAGCCACTATCAAGGTACCAGTTTTGTCTGATATGTGCCCTTGAATATGTGTGAGCAAGGTTAGGAACATACTGCTGATTCTCAGGAGAGAAGCGAAGCTTAGATGCCTGCTGCTTAGGATTGGCCTGAGGTGTTTGCTTAGCCGCCCATGTTTGTTTCTTAATGGGGACATTATGCATAGACACCTTCTTCTTAGGCCTACCTTGTGGGGTCTGGTTTGGGTAACCATGCAGCCTATAGCAGAAGGGTTTTATGTGACCGAATCTACCACAGTAATGACATATCCATCTTTTGAACTTCTTTTTCTGATGATGGCTCATTCTGGTTCCTCGATGTTGAGACATTGGATGTGACTCCCCTTTGGATTTCTGAACTTTACCCTTTGGGCGTTTGCGTTCAGCTGAGGATCTTTTCCCAAAGCCTAAACCAGGAGTGGTTTCAGACTTCTGTCCTATCTTCAGGATCTCTTCCAAGGTGTCAGATCCCTTATTCACCATTTTGATGGATTTGGTCATTTGGTCTAACTTAGAGGTCAACAAGGAAATCTCACCCCTCAGACCCTCTATGACTTTCAGCTGCTCTAGTTTCTCAGCTTCTAGCTCTTTGATGAGTTTCTTATGTTTTTCTCCTTGGATACACACTTCTGCACTTTTAACACATAGTTCTTTATATGAGGCAGCAAGTTCATCCAAGGTGAGCTCATCTCCACTTGAGTTATCTTCTGAGGTACAGATACTGGTCATAGCAGCGACATGTTTGGCAGATTCTCCTTCAGATTCACTCTCAGTGTCTTCTTCTGACCAGGTGACAGAAAGCCCTTTCCTTTGCCTCATGAGGGAGGTAGGGCAGTCAGTCTTAATATGACCATATCCTTCACATCCATGGCACTGGATTCCCTTGCCTTGGTTGACCTTATCTTCAGAAGTAGGTCTTTTCTTTATGTCAGACGGGATGTTCTTGACATTAGGTCTACCCTGTTGATCAACTTTCTTTATGAGCTTGTTGAACTGTCTCCCAAGCATGGCTAAGGCTTCTGATATACTTTCATCACCTTTAGTATATCCTGCTTCTGACTCCTCTTCAGCATTAGATACAAACGCTATGCTTTTGTTCTTCTTTTCAGCATTCTCACACAAGCCCATTTCAAAAGTTTGAAGAGAACCAATGAGCTCATCCACCTTCATATTGCAGATGTCCTGTGCCTCCTCTATGGCTGTGACCTTCATAGCAAATCTCTTAGGCAAGGACCTGAGAATCTTTCTTACAAGTTTCTCTTCAGCCATTTTCTCACCTAGTCCACCAGAGGTGTTTGCAATTTCAAGAATATTCATGTGAAAGTCATGAATAGTCTCATCCTCTTTCATCCTCAGATTTTCAAACTTGGTGGTCAGCATCTGAAGTTTGGACATCTTCACCTTGGAAGTACCTTCATGAGTTACCTTGAGGGTATCCCAAACTTCCTTAGCTAGTTCACAGTGGTGTACCAGCCTGAAGATGTTCTTACTGATTCCATTGAACAATGCATTCAAGGCCTTGGAATTTCCAAGAGCTAATGCCTCTTGCTCCTTGTCCCACTCTTCTTCAGGAATCTGCACACTAACTCCATCTTCACCTGTCCTCATTGGATGTTCCCATCCTTTGTTGACAGCTCTCCAGACTTTGCTGTATAGAGACCTTAAGAAGGCTATCATACGAGGCTTCCAGTCATCATAATTAGAGCCATCCAACAGGTGGTCTGTTTGAGTGTCCTAAATCCTTGTCCATGGTACTAGAAAGTAACTTCCCTAGATCTCACCCAGAAATTCACAGGCAGGGTGCCTGCTCTGATGCCAATTGAAATTCTAGTTATCAGACTTTGGATGTCACACGGGTTGTTATGACATCCAATTCTGCACAGACAGGAATTATGCAGAACTTAAAAGTAAGTGTAGTAAATAACACAAGTAATTGTTTACCCAGTTCAGTCCAACATGACCTACATCTGGGGGCTACCAAGTCAGGGAGGAAATCCACCATTAGTAGTATCAATTCAAAGCTAAACTCACCCGTTTACAACTTATCACTTAATCCCTACCCAATGCAATTTCAATCTTAAACTAAGATCAGAGTTCCTACTCACTCCCCCTCAATCACCTCAGTGATTACTATCTTTAAACAATATTAAAGACAAGTTGAAGTCACACTTCAAACAACTCTTGATTGTGCTTCACAGCTTTAATCAAGATACACAGCACTCACGCTTAAAAGCTTTGAGCGACACAACACTTACAACTCAATGAACACCCTATGCCACAGCAATCATCTACTTGATAATGGCTTGGATTACAAGTTACGTCTAATACAAGACTCACAAAAATACAGCAGTGAAGTATGATGGACACATAAAATCTTCACGCCTCAAAATCCCCAAAACTGAATGAAGGAACGCCTTCCTTTTTATATTGCAGTACCTGGGCTTTTGCACCTGTATTCTCCTGAATTTAAGGTCACACGTGTTCCCATAAATTCAACATTTAGGTTACTAACAAATAGGCTATTTGTTAGGTTCATTAAATGTAACTTGGTTGTTGGTTTCCTGGTTTTTCTCTAAGCTGTTGACTTCCTGAAGAATAGCCCAAGAAAAGCTAAAACAGAAAACTGAACAACCTACAATTTAGCATATGCTGTCAGGAATGAATGTCACGACATTCAGCTCGACATCAAGGTCCATATGCTGAGTCTGTTTTTCCAGAAAACAGACTGTACAATTTTGCTGACCTGTACATGATCAAAATGACCATACTACAGTAACAGCTTACATTAATAAATGTTAAAGTGTCCAACTTAACATTTACACATTTGGCCTTATGTTAGTTCTGTTATTCTCTTGAAGAACAAACTAAGTTACATGCTGAAGTATAGCAGAACACCACTCTGTCTAATGTTCAGTAGCTGCTGTCAGTGATGAATGTCATAACATCTAATTTGACATTCAGTCAGTAGGCCTTATGCCAGGTCTGGTCTTTCCTTGATAACCAGACTGGAAATAAATACTAAGTTCTAACAGAACACCAACTGTTCTATTTCTTAGTATCTGTTGACAGGTATGAATGTCACAGCATCCAGTTTGACATTCAATAAATCATGTGTTAGCTAATCCTACAGTAACTACTCAAGTGTGTCATGACATCAGTCAAGACATCAGAGTACAGTTAGATATTCTAACCTACAATGTAGTCACACATACATACTATGTCATGACATCAGTCAAGACATTTGTAACCAGCTAGTGTTTTACCATATAATGCAGCCAATTAAACACCTACACGATACCTGAACCAAAATTATACGGGTTGTTATGGGTTGGGTTAGATATACCCGTAAATGAATGGGTTCGGATAATTTATGGGTTGGGTTGGTTTAGATCGGCGGTTTTGTAGGTCGACCCGCACCCATGAACACCCCTAGTCGGAAGCGATTTGCGCAGAAGAAAGCTGAAATATGGTGGGACGAGAATCAAGCAAAAGTGTATCATAAATATGGAATTGAAGGGTATCAAAATTAAAATCTAGGTGAAACTCTAATTATTTACTTGTCATTCATCTCTAGCAGTTTTCACTATAGTTCTTAGTGTAGGAGGTGATGTTAGCTTTAGGATTTTAGATGAGAAGCTTATCCTACAAGAAAGATTGAAGTGTTTTTGTATTTAATCATCCTGTATTAATTCATGAATATTTTTGTGGAATTCATGTTATTCATGAATTATTTATATTCCATTTTGATGTTATAGTAAGGTTCTTCGTAAAAGTATATGGATAAGTGTGTAGGGGAGGAACAATCAACGTTTGTGAAAGGTCTCTCTATTCATGACAATGTCATGATTGCTTTCAAGGTTATTCATGCTCTTAAGAGAATGACTAAAGGAAATACTGCTCATTTATCTCTCAAGGTAGACATAAGTAAGACATATGATATAGTAGATTGGAGCTTCTTGAGAGGGATGCTTAATAGATTTGGTTTTGCGGAAAGATGGATACAATGGGTGATGATGTGTGTTTCGTCGATGAATTATTCTATTTTTGTTAAAGCAGATAATGTTAGACCTATTCAACCAGGAAGAGGATTGAGACAAGGGGACCCATTGTCCCCATATCTCTTTATTCTTATCTCAGAAGGTCTTTTTGCCCTTATTAAGGGTGTAATGGCTCGTGGCGGCATTCATGGGGTCAAGAAATCTGATGAAGAGAATAATACTACCATATGTCTTTGCTCATGTTATCCGAGGCAAAAAAAAATTATCCATCGAATGTCTTTGGTGATAAACATCTGATATTGATTTTCAAATTTTATTAAATTTGTTATTTTTCTGGTGGTGCAAATCCAAGGACGTGGCAACCTGGTTATTTTAAAGGGAGGTGTAGGATGGGGAGCTCGACAGGCGATGGATGTCGAGGATGAGCATGTAGGTGCGCATGCACCTGTTCCACAACTGTTACAATTTTTAGGAATGTTGTACATTATGTCTCTTCTGATAAAGTACGAACATCACGTTGCTTCCCATTTATGGTACGAGGAGGTAAGTAAATCTCAATAATTTTATTTTGAATAATTTTTACTTTTAATTTTATATTTTATAATATGTATTTTTAATTGTTATCATGAGAGAGATTCGAAGAAAGAACTCAAGGTTGTTGTACAGGGAGAAAGCATATAACATGTGTTCCACATTGTCTTCCACTTGCAATAGAGAGGTAGTTGAGTAACTATGGTCTATCTTCACTCCAGAGAATCAGTTTTTCGAGGATAGAATAAAAATTAGTATCAACAGTTTTAGAGAGATGACATCCAGAGATATTGTCATTTCACATGTCATTTGGTGAGATGACCATTACACTGGACGATTTTTCTTGTCTGTTTCACATTCTGATCAAGGGTGAGTTTGACTCCATCCATCAGGTACCACTGAATAAAGTGTTGTTGCCTTTGTTGTTAATATGTTGGGAGTGTCATTTGAGGATGCATCACTAGAGGTTTGTGCTTGCACGAGTGCTTAATATAAGCTGGAATGGATGCACACCTTATTTACACATCATCGAGTTGTTCTATATTTGACTGTGTTGCCACAACCTATATGACGATGCTTGTAAGTTACACCATTTTTATCAAAAATAATTTTACTCTTGTCGAGGCAAGGTATCTTCTACTATTTAGGGACTTGGTTGGATGTAGTATATATAGTTGGTGGCAGTTGTATTGGTCACACTCTATAGATATTTAGGAGATGCTTCCATGTTTACTTACAAGCAAGTTAGTATTGATGAGGAAGACCCATTATTTTCTGATTCATTTGAAGCATCACGCATAACTTGTAGCTGACTTATGTGTTAATTTTAGACTTATGCATTAATTTAAGACTTATGTGTTAATTCGAGACTTATGTGTTAATTTAAGACAAGTGTATTAATTCAATAACATGCAATATAATGTCATAAAATCCAACAACATATTACATAGAACTATGTTAAGCTAACACTTTTGGTACTACAAGCGTAAGTTGTTGCCAATGTTGTAGTCGTCCCGTAAATCCTAACATCCAAGATGTTGCTACCGGAGAATGATGTTTCTTCCAATCCAGTGTGACTTCTGGAAACCTAAACCACTCTTTCATTTTTACCTGATAAAAAAATAACACAGACATTAATATTTACATCAAAGTAAGTAGTAACAAACACAAACATTTAAGTACCTGAGCCCAATGATCTTGGTTTTCAAAACTAATGGAATAAATTGAGACGGTTGGTGAATTTGAGCTCGTCATAGGAAATAAAGTCATGCACAAATTTCCTAAACTGACGAGAACAACATTATACTGATTCACTATCAAATAACTCATATATGATATTGTCATCTATTTCTCTTATGGATGAATACCTAAAGATGATATCATCAAAGATTCTCTCAGTTTTGATAATCGATCTCCACACAACTTCTCATAGAAACTTGATATATCTCTTATTTCATTATCCAATTCTCGATGAACCATGGGCAAACTATCCTTACTATATCTATGCAATGATGCAATGACTAAAAACCCACAAATTATATCTAATTCAACATTAACTATATCTTTAATATATGGCCGAATATGATTAGGAAATTGAAAAATGAATTAATTCTGAGATGGTTGCTTCTTTGAAGATTTCCTATTAGAAGATTGAGATTGGTTACTAATGGTACATACCAATTAGCCGTGGTGTTACCCAAATGCAACACTCGATTGATTTATGCTCCAACAAAGTTATGCATATGAGGAGTCAACCATGTATCTTTCACATAATAAATAAATTCACTACAATCAACACATGTTTACTCATGTCGTTGCAATCATTGATCATACTCAACCTCATCACTAACTCATACAACTTCCACCCATAATGTCTCTATCTCCTTTTATTGTCAATCATAACATATTGCTTGCATTTTAGATCAACATTTTTGTTGATGTGAAACCGACAAAGCAAATTAATCGTCTTTGGAAAGACAACTTCAATTGCTTTCATCAAAGTAAGATCTTTATCAATCAAAATAACATGTGGATACAACTCTTCCTTAAAAAAATGTTTTAGCTTATCCAACACCCAACAAAAGTTATTTAGATTCTATATAGAAAAATTCAACAACAAATGTAAAATTGATTAACATCATGCCAACTATTTCAAACAGAGGTTGTCTATATTTATTTTCATTATACATGTTATTCATAATCAACACAATAGAAAAAATATTCAATAATTTGATTGAGTTTGGGTGGGTCCAAAAAATATCTCACACAACATCTGAGTCACCTCTTCTTCTACTCCAGTAAACATAACATGCATCCTCTATCATCTTAAACAAATGTTGTATCTCCGTTATAGGACCTCCTATCTCTTTTTGTAACTTACTCTTATGTTTATATACTTACGTGATCCGAGTGACATTCTTCGGATCTCTCTCTTGCAATAATATTAATATGTGTCTAGGTGGAACACGACGCTTTGTCAAATCGACAACATGTTGTTAGCCGGCCAACAAATGAATGACCTTCTAATCTATCGGGTAAATGGTGGCTATGAAATCTTTTTTTTTACATTAATCTTCCATACATAAGCATCTTTCGACCGTGTTGACATGATTTTGAAACGACAACCAAATTTCTTAGTTGAACTTTGTGTTCCACTACCTATTTCCTTGCATTTCCCATCTTTATCACAACCAATTTTTTTTGCTTCTCCCTCTCTTGTCTATTTTAATATCTAAATGAGTGATGATAACAATTACTTTATTTATGTTTCCAAACTCCTTCATTCAATGGCTCTCCAGAGCTACACAATTTCTTCACAAATTACGCAAACACATACTATCTCCATCAAAATGAAAACCCTACTCTTGTTCTTATTTAAAAATACATGATTGTCGCTCGAAGGAAGAAACATGAATATTTTGAAACAATTTCTGAATACGAACACGGTGCATAAAATGGGCTCGAAATATCTAGCTAAACTTTTATCTCAAATATTTTCATTTGGTAATTTTTTTTTTGTTTTATTGTGTCACTAACCTTATTATGGATTTCTAATTCATTCAATGGCAAGTGATTTTATTTATTTTCCCTTGATTTCATGATTTCAGCATTTGGAACAAGTTATTAGATAGAAGATACCTAGTATAATTGCTTTAATAAACAAGACCATTGATCATTGCTTCAAGAGGACGATATAGATGATGAAGAGGACGATGGAGATGACGAGTTCGACAAATTTAAATGAAGTTGATGATGTTGTTTTAGGCTGGTACTTAAGCATTAAATTTAAAGAAACTATTTATTTTATCATTTTACTAGACTTATACTTATTTTAATAGACTTATACTTCTAAGTATTAAACTTATAGTACTAAGTAATGTTAGAAATTTTGTCTCTTATATGTATGAAGTTAATGTTTAAAAAATTTATTAACAAAAATTTCTTGGTACATGCTATTTATGTTTGACAATTCTTGTTTGAATGGTTCATTTTATGAAAAATATGGTAAAAAATATCCCTTATGAAACAAATTTTAATTGTTGTCAAATATGACAACATTTGAAAAATGTCTCCATATAGTGTTTTTAATTTACCACTTTTAGGAAACTTTTGTAGTCATTGCATACTATAACAACATTTAAAAATGTTGTCCAAGATCCTCAAAAAAACTTTCTCTTGTATTATAGTTTATGGAATATTTTAGGAAAGTGTGACCAAAGAGCGATTAAAAATGTATCCTTAAAGAATAGGCAAGGCTCGGACAGAGCACGACTGAAAACATCCTTAATTCTCTTAGGCAATATTTTTCGGTTGTTGTCAAAGAGGAAATATGTTGTAGTGTTTTTTACTCTTTAGACAACAACAAATATCATACTTCAAAAAATCAATTCAAATTTCATTAACCTCCAAGAATAAAGAACAATTTAATGATGAAACTCTAACAAAAAACCATTCTTTTAATTTGATGCACACACCATGGATTCGGTGGAGTACGATAGTTGTAGCTTGACTCCAACAATAAGTTTCTGAATTGATAGAAAAATATATGCTTTGGATTGACAATAATGCTAGTGTTTGGTCCAATTTTTCACTTGATTCTCTTAGAGTGATGTTTTTTAAATTTTAGATATTCAATTGTCGTTTCCGATTATTTTACACAACTGAAAGTTTTCTAGGATGAATTGAAAACCTATAGCCCAAAATTCATTGTCTTCTTGCTTCATTCCTTATTTTTGTGGTGCTATCACATTCGCCAAATGATATAGATAGTAAGGTTATGTCATATGATTTCTCAAGAGCTAAAATAAGAAATTCTCCCACTCCAAATTACATATCATGATGATGTACCAATTACCTAACATAGACCGCATATTTTCATTGGTTATTCAACAAGAGGGAGAAATGACACCACATGCATTATCATTCGTGCCTACTTTTGATGAAATTTCTCTTATATCTACTTTACAAGCCAATTCTTTCAAAGCCAACAATGGAAACAGGAATTGGAACTCTGGTTCTAAAGGAAAACCTTAGAGTAACTTTCCACTTCGATGAAAAATTCGCATGTGAACTCACTATGGTCGAACCAATCATACTATTGAAACATGCATAGTAAAGGGCTATCCACCCGGGTTAAAAAATAAGCCCAAGACCCCACCTAAAACTGGATCTCAAACTGGTTCATGTATTAATATAGCGCTTCAAATCACCCTCCTCCTAATTCAACAAAGTCCTCATTTGACTTCACGCAAGAGGACTACAACAATATCATGAAGTTATTTTACCGGTTAAGATCCACTCATAACACAATGACTAACTCTGTCCCCCCTTTACTTTATACTCACACTCCTCCAATAACAAATTGAGACAATTTTTCGTGATTTCCAAAACTTTTTTGCCTACCCAAATATTGTTTAATCATTTACTAACCCCTTTGAATCCGATTTCTTTTTGTTGTGTTACATATAACATTACAAGCTAAATATTGAAAATATTTTTCTCACCTTTCTTGGAGTTAGGGATGAAATTATATTTAAGTTTTGAAAAAACATTAAGTTTAGGGATAACAACCTTTATGTTTGGTGTAGAATTTTGAGAAATAATAACTTCAAGGATAAGAAAACATTTTTTTTAAGAATTGTTGAGAAATGTTAAAAAAAGAGAGAAAACTAAGAATAAAAATATCGAAAAAAGTTATAGGAAATCAAAAGACAAAAATAGAATAACAAACGTGAATAAAATATGTTTTGAAAAATATTAGTGGATAGTAGGAAATAGTTTATATAACTCCAAGTTACTAAGCCTATTCTCCAAAAATATTCCAACTTAATTCTAGCCCCACTACAATCTAAAAAAGTCCTCTTAAAGTGTGTGATCACATTGTAATCTTTCTTTGGAATTTATTTGGTAGAATAATGCATGCTATTATATTTGAGAGAGTGGGGAAGGTTATCAGAGTTAGTAAACTATAAAACTCAGAGTGATGATAAAAAGATAATTATGAATTTGTAACTGGTATGTTTTGAGGAAAGGCATTAAGATTATTCATCATTGTATTATATTCATACATTTATTGTCTTAATTTCAGTAGTTTTTGAAAAAATGGATTGTTTCTTGTAAGAGATTTTAATTTCTTAATTCTTAAGTGAAACCTTAAAATCATAATTTTTATGTTAACATTTATGTTAGTCTTAAATTATAATTCACTAAGAGATTAAAGATTTATTTAAGGTTAAAGGTTTAATGACTAGGAATAAAATTAAGCATTCTTGGAAATTAGTAACAACATATCCTAATTAGTTCAGGAGTACAAATGGACAACCTATGTTAGACTTATCACTGACATTTGTATTTATATAGATTTTAAAACAAATATTGTTAGGATACTTTTTATTATTTTCAATTCAAGCCTTATCATAATTTTTTATTCAAATAGTAAAAAAATATACAATTAGATAGTATTCTTAGTCTTTGTGTCTGATACTCTATAATTTTTATCGTAATTATTTATAACGGTTAAATATACTTGATGAACTCGCTATTAATTTATATCTTTTGATTCCTCAATTATGATTAATAGCAAAATCCAAATTTGAAGATTTAAAGTTCTTATTATGATTTCAACAATTTAATAATTAGTTATAACTTCACCTCGAGTCTTCATATAATAAGTAATCAATTTTGAAACATATTTAACTATTTTCTGATCTCCTTCCATGTACAACAATTCATATTTTTTTTAATTTGTCTCATCCATTGTAATAGTTTACTAATATATTCCAAGCCTGAAGCCTCCTTAGATCTTGATTCATAATTCATTATTAGAATAAATTGTTTACGGAATGTAAAGTAGAACTTTGCAATGCTTCTACTTACAGTCCTTTAAAGTTATCTATTGAGTATTTGTAAAATAGAATATTAAAAGCATAGCCGTCTTAGCTCAGCTGGTAGAGCGCGTGGCTTTTAACCACGTGGTCGTGGGTTCGATTCCCACAGACGGCGATTATAGTTTTGAATTTACAAATTTTATGAATTCTCTCCTTTTTTTTCCACACCCAACCAAACCTTACCTCCTTACTTATATAGGCAACTAAGTATAGTGCAACACATACTCCCTTTTCAAAGTTATTTTTGTTGTAGTTATTTTTATTTTATATTATGTGCTCGATTATGCAAATCTCATCATATTTAAAAGTTTCTCGAGTTAAACAAATTACTTATTGTATTCTAACATAACATAAAAATATATTAGAAATAATTTTTATACAGTATCACAAGCAGTCCATTTTTTAGATTCAACTTCCTTTTCAAATCATAACTCGTATTTGAGTTAATTTTTTTATTTAATTGGATTTTTTTCTTTCATTGTTTGCAATTTTTTTATTTAATTGGATTTTTTTTCAAGCATTGTTTATTTTTATTGCAGAGTAATATTTTACGAAGTATTACTTCTCTTCGAGTTCAAAAATTCAAACGCATGCATCCATCAAAACGAGAGCAATAGTGAGCCCGACTGAAGGCCGGTTGCAGCCCGCCAAAGCGCCACCGACGCCGCCTCATAACGTTGCGAGTAATCCGATTGCTCGGATGCGTCGTGCTGCCTACAGGCCGCCACTAGCACCTCTACGTCCTTGGACCCTGTCCCAGAGTCAGTGTCGTTGGTGGCGACACCAACAAGGGTTGTATGAAGGAGACAAGTTGCATAATGCTTGGGACTAGCACATTTGTCCATGTGGAACTTTATCCTCTTTTATCCTTTTGTTGAGTTAATGTTCTTAACTCTTTATAAAGGCTTTGAATGTGAGTAAATCTTTCTATGCAAGACTATTTCCTTTGCATTTATTAGTGTTTACTCCATTTCACTTTTCTTATCATTTTGGAACACACACAGATGGACATTTAATGTTCATGAATTTCTAATAATCCCCCACTTGTTCCAATAATAACAAGACTAATTTCATAAAAGGAAACACAAAATATTAACTTTAGTAAAGATAACGCAAAGTCTACTCAGAATATTAGGGATCAATGCTTTTAAACCATTAATCCATGTGAATACAGTAGTGCTATCTTAGGCACATTCTTTAAGGTTTATTCGCCTACATTTATCGCCTAACACTTATTTATGGTCATATGCTTTCCTGTTTCATGAATTTTCGTGAGGAAAACTCCAACTCTCACTTTGAGATGACACAATCTCGAAATTCACATAGGTGAAGTTCATACTGTATCCTTTTCCATGAGACACATACCCTCGGTATTGAATTTCATTAAGAGTTTAAATAAAAATTCAACCCTCATATTAAAAGTCAACATTATCACGAAATGTTCGACAAACATCCAAATCAACGACTTGTTGTTACCCATTAAATCTTGAGGTTAATGTTCTATTAACGTAAGATTGGGTTGACGTCGCTGTCGGAACTCTTACTCAAGGAGTTTCAACCTCATACCTCTCAAGGTTGTTTTTACTAAGTCTCTAGTCAGTGACTTACTAAATGGATCAACCAAACTATAGCTCGTTCATATATAGGTGAGTAAAATGATTCTATCTTTAATCAATTTTCTCACAAAGGAATGTGTAAGTCTTATGTGTTTAGACTTTCCATTATACACTCCGTTGAATTCTCTAGCTAAAGTGGATTGGCTATCGTAGTGTATCAACACCTTTGAAACATTGTCTTTTGCCAATGGAACTTCTAACAGAAGGTCCCTTAACCATTCCGCTTCTTGATCGGCTAATGTAAATATCCACCCAGTTATGGATATATGATCTCCAATATTGAATATCCAACTTGCATCAATATATCCTTCTAGTATGGTGGGAAACCTGCCATAGTGAAGGCCAAGATTTTTGGTCTTTTGTAGATAGCCGAAAATCCTTGTGATTTCCTTCCAATGTTCATTATTTGGATTACTAGTAAATCTACTCATTTTACTAACTGCAAATTATATGTCTAGTCTGGTACATTTCATTAAGTACATAACACACCATATTGCACTTTCATACTCCAATTGAGCCATTTCTCTTCCATTGTTCTTTTGAAGTTTGACGACATGATCAAAAGGAGTGGTTACTTACTTAAAATTTTAGTGTTTGAACTTATCAAGCATTTTTTCAATATAATGTGTTTGACTAAGTTTGTAACCCCCATTATTTCTCCTTACTTTGATTCCTAAAATTGTGTCAACTAATCCAAGATATTTCATCTTGAATGTGGAAGTTAGAAACTTTTTTGTCTCTAAAATTCCATCCATGTTGTTGTTAATTATCAACATGTCATCAACGTATAAACAAAGGAATATTACAATATTTTTTCGTACCTTTGTGTATAAGCACTTGTCACACGAGTTAGGAGTAAATACATTTGAAAGTATGACAAAATTAAATTTTTGATGCCATTATTTTGGTGGTTGTTTTAGTCCATATAGGGATTTGACAAGTTTACACACCTTTTGTTCATTTCCAGGAAGCATGTAGCCTTCTGGTTGTTCCATGTAGATTTTCTCATCGAGATCTTCATTTAAGAATGATGTTTTAACATCCATTTGATGAACTATAAGGTAATTCAAAGAGGCTAAGGCGAACAATATTCTAATTTTGTTGTTCTTGCTAGCGGTGCATATGTGTCAAAGTAATCAACACCTTTTTTTTGTCTAAATCCCTTTGCTGCTAATCTTGCCTTATACGTGTTTAATGTACCATTATTATGATACTTCTTTTTAAGCACCCACTTGCATCCAATGGGCCTTGATCCCTTTGGTAAGTCAACAAGTTCCCAAGTGTGATTTGATGTGACTGAATCCATTTTATCTCGGATAGCATCCTTCAAAAAGGAAGAGTCCCTTGATGCCACTACTTCCTTTTAAGTTTTAGGACCATCTTCTACTTGAAGAATAATAGGAATATTCCGTACATAATTATCACAATTTCCTTCAACTAGATAAAAAGAAATAAGTTGCGAATCAATTTTGTTTAGTCCTAGATCCTTTGTTTTCCTGACTTTCTTGCTTATCCTAGACTCGGGTTATGTTTCAATGATCCAAGAGGTACTTTCGGGTTGTATCTTGATACTCCGAGAAAAATATTCCTCACGAGATTCTTTGTTTGTGGGAGACCCATATTCTTTATCTTTAGTATTAAAATTTTCAAAGAATTTTATATCTCGGGATTCAATGATTACATTAGATTCTAAGTTTAAAAGTCTATATGCCTTACTATTTGGTGCATATCCTATAAAGTCACATTTTATCCCACGAGGACCTAATTTAGTTCTCTTAGGATCCATATTTTTATAGTAGGCTACTCACCCCCACACTCTTAAGTAACCGATATTTGGTGCTCTACCTTTCCGTAACTCATATGGGGAAATACCGGTTTTCTTCAAAGGAATTTCTTAATTATGTGGCAAGCGGTTAGTAAGGCCTCATCCCACAAATTAAATGGAAATTTGGAATGTATTAACATGGAATTCATCATCTTTTGATATGTTCTAGTCTTCCTCTCAACTACACCATTTTATTATGGTGTGCAAGGTGTAGAGCATTCATGTATAATTCCATGTTCTTCATAAAATGTATCAAATTCAGTAGAAAAATATTCACGTCCCCCATCACTCCTAAGGACTTTGATACTTTTATTTAATTGATTTTCTACTTCTGCTTTGTAAAGTTTAAAGGCATTAAAACATCATCTTTATGCCTTAAAAGATATACATATGTGAACCTAGAAGAATCATCGATGAATTTAATGAAATACCTGTTTCCCTCACGGGTTAACCTGCCATTAAATTTGCATAAATCTGAATGTACAAGATCAAGGAGATTTATATGTCTTTCAACACTTTTAAAAGGCCTCTTAATCATCTTTGATTTAAAACATAGTTCACATCTTTCTAAATCATTTATATTACATGATATCAAACTAGATTTAATATCTTCATAGAACTAATACTGGTATGTGCTAATCTATTATGCCATAAAAAACAGACTCAAGCATGTAAGCAGAATTAGAAATTTCATTAATAATATTGTCGGTAGTATATAGTTTGATCATTCCCTTAGTGGAATATGCTTTTCCTATAAATACACCATTATAGGTCAATGTAAGTTTTCCCGATTCATATACAAATTTAATTCCGGTTTACCCAACAAATCCCCACTAACTAGATTCCTATTCATATCGGGGACATGAAGCACATTAACAAGATTAACTTTCTTTCCAGAAGTAAAGTTTAGTTTGACGGATCCGTTTCCAACAACTTTAGATCGTACTTTATTTCCCATTTGTATTTCATGTCCATCATTTGCATCAGAATAGGTTTTAAAAGTAGCTCTGCCATAAGAGACATGCACTGTAGCACATGTGTCATACCACCATCCTTTTACTTTGCCTTTGATTGCCATTATTTCTCCTACCGTAGCGATTATGTCATTATTTTGCATGAACAACATTGATCTTATTTTTTGACTTATTGTGTCTGCAATCTCGAGCATAGCGTCCGAGTTTTCCACACACAAAACAACCGCTTTTCAGACCTTTAGGACTGCAAGAATGTTTGAACTTTTTATGTTCCTTTTTAGATCCAAAATGACTCTTCATGTCATCATGTACCTTTTTTCTTTGCTGGTCACAACATTGGCTTTGGAAAGACCAGCCGATTCTTATTTCTCTCTTTCCTTTGGTTCCTCATCGATTCAAAGGTGTAACACCCTACTTTTTTAGAAATTATTTATACTAACTAATTTTATGTGTGTATCTAATTACTATATGTGTGATAATTGAGATATGTTACGGAAACAAGAGTGAGTGGCCATTGGGTAGAGAGTGTGGAGAGTGATTGGAGGTTGGTAGAATTATTTATAATTATATAATTAATTAAAATAATATTTAATGTTACTATTTAAATGAAATAATAAAATAAAAGAAAATAATGAGTTTGGGGTGGAAAGTGCGAATTATGGAAAATTAAAATAAATAATATAAATTAGTAATAAGTTGGGCCTTAGTGGAATATTAGAAAGATAGAAATTAGATTTTTAATTTAGGAGGGGAGAAGTGAAGGAAAAAGCTTACAGTAGGTGAAACTTTTGGAGTTGAAGAAAAAGAGGCAAGAGAAGAGAAAAGTAAGGAAATTTCATGGGAGCTCTAGGGAAGAGAATAACCAAAACCTTGATTTTTTTTGGAATTACAAGATAAGGGTGAGAATTTGGTTCAATAATAGGGATATAAATGAAAGGATAGAGGAAAGTTTAATTCTATTTGAATTGATAATGAATGTTGATATTTATTGAATGAAATTTTTGTTTTAAAGTGTCCATGTATGTTCGCCCTTGTTGATGTTTGAAGGTTTTAGGGATTGATATAATATATAGATCCATGTTTATATGGATATAAGTAGTGATTGATAGAAGTATGTTTATGATGAGTTTAAAACCATGAAATATTTTTTGTGATGATTTCATGGACTTTTTTGGGTTGGAGAAGATGAAAGTTGTACTGGAAATTTCAGAAAACAACAACTTTTTGGTAACACCTTTGTGCACGGCTTCAGTCATAACTTTCAACTTGTAAATCATTTTGGAACGGGGTTTGAAGCGTAAGGTATCTGAAACAGAGGGAAATGACTTTGTTTCAGGGATAAAATATTTTTGGAGATGATTTCATGACCGTTTTTGGGGCTGGAGAAGATTAAAATCATGCTGGAAATTTCAGAAAACATTAACTTTTTGGTAACACCTTCATGCATGGTTTTGATCATAAATTTCAACTCGTAAATCATTCTGGGGTGGGGTTTAAAGTGTTGGGTAGATGAAATAGAGAGATATAACTTTGTTTGAGAGAAAAAATATTTTTAATGATTTTATCAGAGGTTGGTAGTAGGTGGAAAATAAGCGTATGATGTGATGAATATGGACGAGGTCTGTATTGACAAATTATTTGATGTGTTGTGAATGATTATGGTAGTGTGTTTGATTATATTGGTGGTAGTCCAGAAAGGTGGATTACGTTACACATGGTTGCAATTGTGTGATCGATTGTGAATCACTAAATATTATTATAATTATTGTGTTAATTTCATTATTATCACACGATACATTCATTGTTATTATGTTGAAGGAGATAAGTTATAGGTCCGAAGGGGGACGAGAGACTTATCCGGAACTCAGAATGGGGAGTTTGGGATTCTGAAGGGGGAATCAGGTTCGTAAGAAGAACCAAATGTTGAATTGGTACCACATGCATATGAGTCGTTGTGGTGAGTTGCATAGCATGAATGAAACATATGCGTGAAAAATATGACTATGTTTGATGATGGTGTTGTTGTATGGGATGCTGATGATAATTTGGGCGTGAGAATATGATATGTTGTTGTGCATGACTGTGTAGATGTTGTACTATATTTTACATTCTATGTTGTTATTATTGAAATGAATTCTCACCCTTTTGTTTGAATGTTGCCTCTATATGAACATTGTGCAAATACTCAGGAGTAGATATGTTGTTGTGAGTGAAAGTTAGCTCATGGAGCTATTTCTTTTAGTTTATTCATGTTAGCTTTAGTTATGTTCTGATATCTAACACTGGGGAGCGAATTATTTATTTTTTGTTGAAATTTCCTGAGAGACAATGCATGCTCTCGTATTTGTTTTATGTTTTGGTGTGATAGCACTTGGAGAAGACTCACGAGTCAGTGCTTTTAATTTTGTTATAAAAACTATTATGAAATTTAAAATTGTTATTTTTTTTTATTATGATTCCACTGCAAATATATTTAGATGAGTTGGATGTCGTGTAAACATCCTAAGTGCAAATGTATGCAGTAAAATATTTTGTTGTAACTTGTGTTACGGAGCAGGCTATGATTGTTGTGAGTGACACCCTAAGTGATTGTATTTCATTAATTAAATTCTTCGATAACTAAGTGTGGGTTCTAAGGGTGTTACATAGTGGTATCATATAAGGTTGGTCCATCCAGCCAAGTTGTTTAATTATGTTCGTTCCCTAGTATGTGACATGTATGTGGAAACACTGTCGATGCTTATTTTGTTTTCCATTTGCAGGTTGGGAATGAAACAAGTGGGGGATAAGCGTATGCTTCTATTGGATTTTCCAACTATGGAGAGCTTGGACATCATGTTGCTGTATGCGAGAGTGTCATGTTGGCTAGTTCAGCTACTTTGAGAATGTTGTGATTCCTGAACTCGAAGAGAGGTCGGATTCGAGGATGGTGTCGGTTAGCAAAATGGTGTGATCCTCGAGGGAAGACACTTAGGTGTTTTCGTTGTTCGCTTCATTGTAAGGAGGAAGGGGATGTTTTGTCTATAGATAAGCCAATGGTGTGTTCAGTATCCTGACGTGTTTCCTAAGGATGTGTACAATTTATATTTCGTTGGAACAATTTTGATGTTATTCTTGGAATGAATTGGTTTGAGTTAAACCAAGTGTTTACCAATTATTTTGATAAGTCGATGTAGTTTCTTGAATCCAAAGAGGATGTGGATTCAAGATTCCTATTTGCTGGTATAGTTGGGATGTCTTTGAGGGAGAACGATCAGGTATTGTTGAGATTTTCTTCTCAGAGAGTGGGGATAAATGTGACGGCTAGTGATATGTAAGTGGTGTGTGATTCTTGATGTTTTTCTAAAGATATATGTGACTTGCCTCTAGAGTGCGAATATGAGTTCGATGGAGGTGAATAGTTGATGTTTGTATCTGCTAAGTAAGTGAGAGAGACCATGAAGGATGAGGCGTAAGTGTTTGTGATGTTAGCTTCGTTGGAAGCTAAAGGCAATGTAGTAGTTCATGATCTTCTTACAGTGTGTGAATTTCCGAGAGTGTTTCTTGAAGACATCAGTGATTCATCACCAGAGCGAGATATTAATTTTGATATTGACTTGGTACTCGGTACTAGTCCTGTTTCTATGGCTCTGTACGAAATGTTTGCTTCTGAGTTGAGTGAGCTGAAGAAACAGATGGAAGAGTTACTTGAGAAGATATTTGTTCGACCAAGTGTTTCTCCTTGGAGTGTGTCGGTATTGTTAGTAAAGAAGAAGGATGGTAGCATGAGGTTGTGTGTTGACTATCGACAACTGAACAAGGCGACGATTAAGAATAAATATCCTCTTCCAAGAATTGATGATTTCATGGATCAATTAGTCGGTGCTCGTGTTTTCGGTAAAATTGATTTGCGGTCGGGTTACCATCAGATTAGAGTGAAACTAGAAGATATTTTGAAGACTGCATTCAGAATGAGATATCGTTACTACGAGTATTATGTGATGTCATTTGGTGTGATCAATGCGCCAGGTGTGTTTATGGAGTATATGAATATGACTTTTCATCAGTATTTGGATAATTTTATGGTGACATTCATTGACGACATTCTAATTTATTTGAAGACTGATGAAGAGCAGGATGACAATCTGAGAATTATGTTGGAGTTGTTGAAAGAGAAGAAAATGTATGCTAATCTATCTAAGTGTGAGTTTTGGTTAAGAGAAGTGAGTTTTATTGGCCACATAATTTTTAATGGTGGTATTATGGTTGATCCTTCAAAGGTTGATGATGTGTTGTAGTTGGAGACTCTGAAGTTTGTTACGGAGATTAGAAGTTTCCTTGGGTTAGTTGGTTATTATCACAGATTCATAGAAGGTTTTTCGAAGTTGGTAATGCCTTTGACTCAGTTGACTCTAAAGGGTTAATCATATGTGTGGGATGTTTCTTGAGAAGAGAGATTTATAGAACTCAAGAAAAAGTCGACAACTGCTCCGGTTTTGATTTTGTCGAGTACAATCGAACCTTTTATCGTGTATTGTGATGCTTCTAAGATCAGTCTTGGTGGTGTGTTGATGCACAATGGACAAGTTATGGCTTATGCATCAAGACATCTTAGAGTTCATGAGAAGACTTATCCTATGCATCACTTAGAGTTGGTCATTGTTGTGTTCGCACTTAAAATTTGGAGACGTTATCTGTTTGGCTCTAGATTTAAAGTGTTAAGTAATCATAAGAGCTTGAAGTACTTATTCGATCATAATTAGTTAATTATAAGGCATATGAGGTGGATTGAATTGCTAAAGGATTGTGATTTTGGTTTGAATTACCATCCTGGTAAAGACAATGTAGTGGCTGATGCCCTGAATTGGAAGACGTTGCATATGTTGACATTGATGGCTAGAAAGTTAGAGCTAATCAAAGAATTCAGAGATTTGAGTTTGGTTTGTGAAGTCACGCCGCAGACTGTGAATCTAGGTATGTTAAAGACTATTAGTGTTGTTTTGGAAGAGATTAGAGAAAGTCATATGATTGATTTCGAATTGGTAGATCGTTTGGATTTAATCAATCAAGGTCGAGGTGGTGATTTCAAGATTGATGATAATGGTGTCATAAAATTCCGTGATAGAATCTGTGTTCCTGATGTACCTAAACTCAAGAAGAGTATTCTTAAAGAAGGATGTCATACCCCAAAATTTGCCCATTAATATTTCAAGTCATTTTTCAGGGCACTCCGACTCATTTTTATGACACTGATCTTAAAGGAACGAAGGCCCAGCTCACGAATGGCCCAATCCAGAAAATGGCCCAAACTGGCCTGTTCGCTACGCGTTCGCTACACGCTCGCCTAGCGAACGTTCGCTACCAGCTCGCCTAGCGAAGCTGACAGACAACAGAAAATTTCGGGCTTCATTCTGAGCCCATTAGGTCACAAAAAGAGCATTATAAATACCAGCACTTCAGTAATGAAAGAGAGAACGAAAAAGGACGAAAGGAGAACCCTAGCAAGCAAACCCTCGCGCTCACAGACGGAAAACCCTGGAGGCTAACCCTGAGAATTCCGAGAAACCCTGAAGGAAAAGTCGGCGGCAGCAAGGTCACTTCCGCTCAATTCGATCCGGTCGGCCAATTCAAGGTTACAATTGCTATTACTACCTTATGTTCTTAATTTGCATATGGCATTATGATTAAATTTATGAAAATATCTTAAGTTTGTCATGTGAATTGTAGTGTGCACTTGAATACCTTAAAGGATTAACCATATAATTGCTGTAATGAAAGCCATAAGGCATAAAATTGGTCGAAATTGTACTGATATCAAAACCAGAATCCGCAGTCGCTCGCTAGCACGTTGCTAAGCGAGCATGAAGCGAGTATTCGCTAAGCCTTCGCTAGGCGAGGCAGGCGCGAACCTGACAGTAGCCGACTTTTCTATTCTGATTTTTCACTCATGTTTTATCATAGCCAGGCATTGTTTATCTGATCATATTACTGTTGTGATTTCTTTTGCGGTGTAATCCTCGATTGCACCCTGATTTGGTATTCTAACCCGTTTGCTGAATGTTGCAAAGGTTCACACACCCCAGGAAAAGATTGTTGTGTAGGTCTTCCACTTTATTTGTGGGATACCCTTGTGAAGAGCTGCCCTAAATTGCTTAATTAATTTTAATGTATTAATTTTAATGTATTAATTTTAATGTATTAATTGTAATGTGGAGAGTCATCCTAATTACCTAATCGATTGTAAAATACGGCCTCTAAATATGTGATCTTGGACCTCTCTTTATTGCCTTACGATATTACGGTATTACGGTCATGTCCCGCGAATGTGGGGATACCCTTAGCAAAGACCCTTCGATTAAATCATCATGTCCCTTTAAAATAAATCATAGTCCCTCGGATGTTGCCTTCGAATATATGATTTTGTCCCTCGATGACCCTTCGGTGTAGCCTACGGTTAAATGATGATCGTCCCTTCGAATGCTAAGGTATCCTTACAACTGTTGCCTTCAATGACCTATCGATGACCCTACGATGACCCTTAAACATCCAAAGGGTAAAATTACTTACTTCTCAATAGTAAGGACAGTTTTACCCTCATAAGGATAGGAAACGTTCATAACGACCTTAGGACGGTATAACTCTCAATTACTGGATCATAACCTAAAATATTTTCAACACCTCACACCTTTCAAAACCTCTTTTGGAAAATCACCACTTGGTATACATTCATACTAGAATCATTACCGAGTTATATTTTTTTTCAAACAACTTTCAAAACTAAACGAGATAACCACTTTGTATACATTCATACGAGAATCATTACAAAGTTAAACTCTCTTTTCAAAACACTTTCTAAGCCGTTCACAAGCACTTTTTCAGACAAGAAAAATAACATAAGTGATCCAGCAATTAAGAGCCCATGGATAACCATGGATACAAAGGGTGCTAATACCTTCCCTTTGTATAATGTACCTCCCGAACCCAAAATCTATTGAGGTCTTTCCTGTTCTTTTCCACCTTTCCTTATTGGATGAAAGAAAAGTCGGTGGCGACTCTTGCTATCCGCGACATTGCGATAAAAAGCAAAATACCCCAAGTCAGTTCACCGTATGACAGAACTGGCGACTCTGCTGGGGAAACTTTAAAAAGAGAGGTTACCTTAAAAACAAGATCACTTATTCCAAATTGTCTGATTTACTTTTAAGGGATTGCTTGGGTATTTTTGAGTGAAAGATCCTACACCCGGATCTAGTGTACCTTAGGTAAGTAGCAATAGATCATCGCGACTATCCGGCGTATACTGGAATGGTTAAAATGATGGCTACGGTTAATGTGACACTTTGGATGTCCTGATGTTCCTCATGTTCACTTGAGGAAAAATTTGGCTTCCGCGTGGTGTCATTAAAGCATTAACTAGACCTTTAGAACCCTAATTGACTCACCCTGGCCATTAGAAAGTAGTGAGATAACTGACTTCGGTTCCGACTGGGGTTGGTTGAGACTCGATACTACACTCTTTGAGATTGGACTTTAGGGCAGCTTCGGTCAACCACTTGGTGTTGCACTGAAGTGGACTTAAAGGAAGGTCGATGATTTGAGATCCTTCTAGAACCCGATTACTATTCTAGGACAGGTTGAACCAACTAAACTTCAGTGGGGAGGGTACTTACCTATGGAACTCATGCAAGCCTTAAAACCTAGGAATGATGGTTGTGTGACTTGCTTGTGCTTGTTATTTATTTAACCTCATAACATCATAACATCTTAACATCATAACATCATGACATCATAACATTGTACTAACCATTTCAAGGACTTAGGGATTTAACTTTGCTCTGTTTTGTAAGGCTATGGCTCCCAGGAAGACCATCCGGATCAATTTTGTAGCAATCTCTCCTCAACTCAAGAACTTAGTGTCAGAACTCTCCGATCATGCTCAGTTCATTAAGAAGCATGGTTCTCTCCTCAATTTGGTTACCACTAGTTTCAAAGAAGATATGATGAGAGTTCTATTCCAGTTTTTCGATCCTAAACATCATTGCTTCACATTCCCGGATTATCAGTTGGTACCCACATTAGAAGAGTTCTCCAGGCTGCTTGGGATGCCTATCCTTGATCAAATACCTTTCAGTGGTTTGGAAAAGATTCCGAAGCCTGAAGAAGTGGCCGCGGCTTTACACATGACAAAGTCCGATATTGAAACCAATTGCGTAACAAGAAGTGGAGTTAAGGGTTTACTTGCCAAGTTTCTGATAAATAAGGCTCGAGAATTCTTAAAGGATATGAATGTCCATGCTTTCGAAGATGTTCTAGCATTGCTAATCTATGGTTTGGTGCTATTTCCTAACCCAGACCAGTTCATAGACATGAATGCTATTAAGATATTTCTCACTCATAACCCTGTACCTACCTTGCTGGGAGACATTTTGCATTCCCTCCACACTCGTACCATGAAGAAGCAAGGGACTCTCATGTGTTGCATACCTTTGTTGTCTAGGTGGTTTATTTCGCACCTTCCTCAATCAGCCTTGAAGAACGAGCAGAATTTGAAATGGTCTCAAAGGATAATGTCGCTCTCCCACCCAGACATCTGTTGGTGTCCTCAGTTCAAGGAAAATGTTACCATCATTGACCGTTGTGGCGAGTTCCCCAATGTACCACTCCTAGGAATAAGAGGAGGTATTACTTATAATCCTGCTTTAGCTCTGCGACAGTTTGGTTGTGCCCGAAGAGATGGTCCACATGAAATGATCATCGAAGGCATTGTGTTCGACTATGACAACGATTCCCAAGGCCTCCGTCAAAGATTTGTACGAGCTTGGGGCATGGTGAAGAGAGGTACGTTAGGACAGAAAAATTCTATTCCTATGGAACCTTATCTCAGATGGGTACGCGCCAGAGCTCGTGAACTTGTCATGCCATATCTTGCAATCGGACCTCAGATCGTCGAACCTGAAGCTGAAGGAGGTGCTCCTCAGATCATTCCTTATCCAGATATGCCTACCAACGTTGAGGAACTAAAGAGATCCTGGATCCAGTTGAGAGAAGAAAGGGATACTTTCGAGACTCAGTTCGTCGTAGAAAGGAAGAAAGTGTTAGAACTTACCAGTCAGCTTAATGAGGAACGAAGACTCAATGCGTATCTTCGCCCAAAAAGAAGTCGCCCCTGGGAGACTTGAGCTTTCATTGTATTTTTATTATTATTCCTTTTGTAATGAACATTGATCAAAGAAATCAGCAATAAACATGTCTCTCTTGTTGGTGA
Organism: Lathyrus oleraceus; assembly: GCF_024323335.1. Lineage (NCBI taxonomy): Eukaryota > Viridiplantae > Streptophyta > Magnoliopsida > Fabales > Fabaceae > Lathyrus > Lathyrus oleraceus. The sequence goes on along the minus strand of NC_066583.1, from coordinate 316,923,042 downwards.
TTTATGCAAAGTTAAATTCCAAAAGTCCTTGAAAACATTTCATGCATTGCATAACATAACATAACACTGCACAACAGGTATTCTACAAGTTCAATGTTCTCACGGTCTTCATTGCAAACAGAAAAATGGATCTCGAACAAACTGTCAAAGATCTCCAGACTCAGAATGCTCAATTCAAGGAGATGATGCTAAGCTTATCCAAGGGGCAGGAGGAACTGAAGGCTCTTTTGCTCGAAAAGAAGAAAGACAAGAAAGCTGTGAGTTTCATTAATCCGGGAAGAAGGCGTAAAGGACAGGCCGCAGGAGTCAAGTTTGGAATCCCGAATGGTCCAGAAGAGGGGGCGGAGAATGATTTAGAGGAAGAGAATGCTGATTTCTCCAACCCTGAGGATGACGATGAAGATTATGAAAATGAACAGTACTCTCCAAGAGATGATAAGTACAAGTTGCTGGAAGAACGTATGCTAGCTATGGAGGGTCAGAAGGCGCCCGGTCTGGATTTCGAAAGTTTGGGTCTGGTCTCCGATGTGACCATTCCTCGCAAATTCAAAATCCCCACTTTCACTAAGTACGATGGTGCGTCTTGTCCTCAGATGCATCTGAGAGCTTATGTGAGAAAGATTCAGCCGCATACCACTGACAGGAAGCTATGGATCCATTTCTTCCAAGAGAGCTTGTCTGGCACACAGTTGGAATGGTATTATCAGCTCGAGAGCTCTGACATCCGCACCTGGACTGATTTAGCAACAGCTTTCTATAAACAGTACCAGTATAACTCTGAACTAGCACCTACCCGGCTACAGTTGCAGAATATGACTATGGGATCTAAAGAAAGCTTTAAAGAATATGCTCAAAAGTGGAGAGATTTGGCTGGCAGAGTCAAACCCCCTATGACTGACAGAGAATTGGTGGATATGTTCATGGGCACACTGACCGGCCCATTCTACAGCCATTTGCTGGGAAGTTCTTCATCAGGTTTCACTGAACTTATATTAACAGGTGAACGTGTTGAAAGCGGCATCCGAAGTGGAAAGATACAGGCGGCTACCTCTGCAAGCACCAAAAGGTCCTATCAGGGGAGGAATGAATCAAATGCTGTGTACGGTCAAAAGGGTCGTAACAAGAAAAACCGTGACCACGACATTGGAGCAGTTACGATTGCAGCACCACCATCTCAAAACTTCCAGCCCAAACAAGACAGGGCAAGAAGGCAGTTCACCAGGATCAATATGACCTTGGCACAGGCACTCCAGGGAATGCTAAAGGCAAATTTGATCACCCTCAGAGATCCTCCTACGAATCCCAACACTACTTCTTCTCGTTATAACCCTAATGCCAGGTGTGCATATCACTCCGATAGCCCCGGGCATGATACAAACGATTGCTGGTCATTGAAGAATAAGATTCAGGATATGATCGAAGCTGGAGAAATTGAGTTTGAGCCTCCGGAGACCCCTAATGTCATCACTGCTCCTATGCCTAACCATGACAAGACCGTTAATGCTATGGATGACGATTCTCACATTTCCAATGTGGCGGACTTAACATCTCCTCTCCCGATCATAAAGAGGAATTTATTGCAAGCTGGTTTATTTCCAGGTTGTGCTGAAGATTGCAATCTCTGTATATCCCAACTAGATGATTGTTTGAAATTGAAGAATGGTATTCAACGGCTGATGGACGATCGTACAGTTCTCTTCGAAAGGATTCCTAAGGCGGAAAACCCTATTGAAGAAATATCTGTGATTGCTAGGTCCAAAGTTCCAGTGAAGATTACCGCTACCAGGGCGCCTGTGAAGATTATTGCTGAGCCCAGGGTTGCTCCCCTAATCATCACTGCACCTGGCCCGATCCCGTATTCCTCAAGCAAAGCTATTCCGTGGAATTATGGCGGTGATGTTTACGTCCATGGCGTGAAGCAAGTGGATAATGCTGCTAATACTAGTGGCATTGTTGGGACTAGTAAAATTACTCGAAGCGGAAGGATCTTCTCTCCAGAAATCTCACCTCCTGTCCTTGAAACTCGAGGAAAGGAACCGGTCAATCCTTCTCAGTCAGAGACACCGGTCGAAGTTACTCCCGAAGATGTTGCCAAACAAGAAATGGAAGAAGTGGTGAAAATCATTCGCAAGAGTGATTTTGATGTTGTAGAACAGTTGGGGCATACCCCGTCTAAGATCTCGATGTTATCCTTGCTGTTATCTTCTGAATCTCATGCCAATGCATTGATAAAATTCTTGAAGACCGCTCATGTACCTCAGGAGACATCTGTCGATCAGTTCGAAAATCATGTTGCTCACTTGGCTGTTGACAATGGCCTAGGCTTTTCCGATGCTGACCTGACACCAGCGGGAAAGAATCACAATAAAGCCCTGCATATCTCCATTGAGTGTAGGGGAATCACTTTGTCTCATGTGTTGATCGATAATGGCTCTTCCTTGAATGTGCTGCCAACAGCTGTGCTGGATAAGCTGGACTGTAAAAGCATCGAACTGAAACCTAGTGACATTGTGGTACGTGCTTACGATGGTGCGAAGAGTGTTGTCCATGGCGAAGTAGTCCTGCCTATCAAGATAGGACCTCAAGTCTTCAACACTACCTTCCATGTAATGAACATTTGTCCTGCCTATTCCTGCTTACTGGGACGCCCTTGGATTCATGGGGCAGGCGCTGTAGCCTCGTCTCTCCATCAAAAGTTGAGGTATCCCACAAAGGGCAAAATTGTCACCGTGTGTGGAGAAGAAGAGTACATTGTCAGTAGTGTGCATACCTTCAGATACGTCGAGATGGATGGTGAATTCATTGAGACTCCTTGTCAGTCATTTGAAGTAGTTCCTCCGACCAATCCTGTCCTTAAGCCAACTTCCTGTGTACCCAAGGTTATTCGTGCTCCTCCTGCTATGATTTCTCTGAAGGACGCTCAAGCCGTGGTTGAAGATGGTGGTCGTACTGGCTGGGGTCAATTGATTGACGTACCGTACAAGTCTGACAAATTTGGCCGGGGGTTCAGCTCTGACAAGAGTCAAATTAATGCTGTAGAAGATACTGACAGCGATTGCGACCTGGATAGCTGGATTTTCCCAACAATTGGTGACGGACTCAATAATTGGAAGGCTGAAGACACTATCCCGATTTCCTTTAGTCAGGAGTAATTGTTATTGTCTAGTTTAGTGTTGCAAATTTTTGTTTTTTTTACAATTGAACTTCTCCAAGCATTGTGTCTATGCCCGGGGCACAATAGCTAATTTGTTAAGGGTTTTGTCATCTTCATAAGCATATTCATATTCAATAAATCAATGGACTTTTTGCATTCAAATATTGCGCTCTTTATCTTTTCTGTCATCTTCCAAACGAGCTATGTTTTCTTACACACACTCACGTAACGAATTGCAGATCCATACCCACTCTGGATCCTATTGACAATAGTTCTACTACTGTTCATTATGACTTTGAAAATCCGATCTACCAAGCCGAGGATGGAAGTGAGGAAGATTGTGAAGTACCTGGAGAACTTTCCAGACTGTTACTGCAGGAAGAAAGGGCTATACAGCCACACGAGGAGTCAGTTGAGACTGTAAATCTGGGCACTGAAGTAAACAAGAAAGAAGTCAAAATAGGAGCAGGCTTGGAAAACAGTGTCAAGAGAAGGTTGATTCAGATGTTGCATGACTATGTAGAGATTTTTGCTTGGTCTTATGAAGACATGCCAGGACTGGATACCGATATAGTAGTGCATCGACTGCCAACGAGGGAAGAATGTCGTCCTGTTAAGCAAAAGGTTCGTCGCATGCGTCCTGAAATGTCTGAGAAAATCAAAGCCGAGGTGATGAAACAATTTGATGCAGGTTTTCTGGCTGTTACTTCTTATCCTCAATGGGTTGCTAATGTGGTACCAGTGCCAAAGAAGGATGGTAAGGTGCGAATGTGTGTAGATTACCGAGACCTGAATAAAGCGAGTCCCAAGGATGACTTTCCACTCCCACACATTGATGTTCTGGTAGATAACACCGCTCAACACAAGGTGTTCTCATTCATGGATGGATTCTCAGGTTACAACCAGATTAAGATGGCGCCTGAGGACATGGAGAAAACTACGTTTGTGACGCAATGGGGCACGTTCTGTTATAAAGTAATGCCATTTGGTTTAAAGAATGCAGGGGCAACGTACCAGCGTGCTATGGTGGTTTTGTTCCATGATATGATCCATCATGAAATAGAAGTATATGTGGATGACATGATAGCCAGATCTCATACTAAGGAGGAACATCTCGATCATTTGTACAAATTGTTTGAGAGGTTGAAGAAATACAAGCTAAGATTGAACCCGAACAAATGCACCTTTGGAGTAAGATCCGGTAAACTCCTGGGATTTATTGTCAGTGGTAAAGGGATTGAGGTTGACCCGGCTAAGGTGAAGGCTATTCAAGAAATGCCAGTTCCCCGTACGGATAAAGAAGTCAGAGGTTTCTTGGGACGGTTGAACTACATTGCCCGATTTATCTCCCACTTGACCGCCACTTGCAAACCCATCTTCAAATTACTGAGGAAAAATCAAGAGATGATATGGAATGATGAATTCCAAGAAGCTTTTGACAAAATCAAGAAATATCTCCAAGAACCTCCAATTCTGGTACCGCCCGTTGAAGGAAGACCTCTAATCATGTATTTGACCGTGTTAGAAAATTCAATGGGGTGTGTATTGGGGCAACATGACGAGTCTGGTCGAAAAGAGCATGCCATATACTACCTTAGCAAAAAGTTTACCGACTGTGAAACAAGATACTCACTGCTCGAGAAAACCTGCTGTGCTTTGGCCTGGGCTGCTCGCCGACTAAGACAATACATGTTGAATCATACCACTTTATTGATTTCTAAGATGGATCCTATCAAATACATATTTGAGAAACCCGCTCTCTCCGGAAGAATAGCAAGATGGCAGATGATCTTAACAAAGTATGACATCCAATATACTACTCAGAAAGCAATCAAAGGAAGCGTGTTAGCCGATCCTTTGGCTCATCAAGCAGTGGATGATTACCAATCTATGAATTTTGAGTTCCCAGATGAGGATGTCATGCTTGTTACTGATTATGAAGAACCTGGACCGGATGAAGGACCCGAACTAGGATCCCGATGGACTATGGTTTTCGATGGGTCTTCTAATGCATTGGGCAATGGTGTTGGTGTGGTAATCATTTCTCCCGAGGGTTACCATACGCCTTTCACTGCTAGACTATGTTTTCATTGTACCAATAATATGGCTGAGTATGAAGCATGTATTTTGGGACTCAAGGCTGCTATAGACCGGCGGGTCAAGTTTTTGAGTGTGTACGGAGACTCAGCATTAGTAATCAGTCAGATCAAAGGAGAATGGGACACTAAGCATCCGAATCTCATCCCTTACCGAGAACGGGTGATGACATTAATCCCATACTTTGAAGAGATTACATTCGAACATATCCCACGAGAAGAGAATCAGTTGGCAGACGCATTAGCTACCATGTCATCTATGTTCAGAGTCAGATGGGACAATGAAGCTCCCAGGATCACCATTGAGCGACTAGATGAACCGGCATACTGTTATGAACTTAACACCGAGGGAGTACGGGAAAAACCTTGGTTCCACGAAGTAAAAAGATATTTAGAAACTCAGGAGTACCCTGAGGGGGCATCCATCAATGACAAAAAATTCCTGAGGAAGTTCTCCGCTAAGTTCTTTCTGAGTAATGGAGTATTATACAAACGTAACCACGATTCAACTTTGCTTCGCTGTGTGGATAAAAAGGAAGCAGAAGAGATTATGGAAGATATGCACGACGGTATTTTTGGGACTCATTCTAGTGGACATACGATGGCCAAGAAGATTCTGAGATCAGGGTATTATTGGTCTACCATGGAAGCTGATTGCCACCATCACTCCAGAACCTGTCACAAGTGCCAGATATATGCGGATAAAGTACATGCACCTCCTGCTCCATTGAACGTGTTGACCGCACCTTGGCCCTTTGCAATGTGGGGCATTGATATGATTGGGGAGATTAAACCTACTGCTTCTAATGGACATCGCTTCATCCTTGTCGCTATTGATTACTTTACAAAGTGGGTAGAGGCCGCCTCATTTGCTTCTGTCACCAAGAATGTGGTGGCACGATTCATCAGGAATAATCTCATTTGTCGGTATGGCATCCCTGAAAGAATTATCACTGACAATGGTACTAATTTGAACAATAAGATGATTACTGAACTCTGCACGGAGTTCCAAATAAAACACCATAACTCTTCTCCGTACCGGCCAAAGATGAACGGTGCCGTAGAGGCTGCTAATAAGAATATCAAGAAGATCATACAAAAGATGACGGTGACGTACAAAGACTGGCATGAGATGTTACCGTTTGCTCTTCACGGTTATCGCACTTCAGTACGCACTTCGACAGGAGCAACTCCTTTCTCTTTAGTCTACGGAATGGAAGCCGTTTTACCAGTGGAAGTCCAGATTCCCTCTCTAAGAATCATGAAAGAGGCGGGCTTAGATGAAGATGAATGGATTCAGACTCGACTCGATCAGATAAACTTGATTGATGAGAAGAGACTTGCGGCTGTTTGTCATGGGCAGATATATCAGAAACGCATGACCCAGGCATTTAACAAAAGAGTCAAGAGACAGGTGTATCAAATTGGCGACTTGGTGGTAAAGCGCATCACTCTACCACAAGGTGATCCCAGAGGCAAATGGATTCCCACGTACGAAGGGCCGTTTGTAGTTAAGAAGGTATTCTCTGGTGGAGCCATGATACTAGCCACAATGGACGGCGAAGACTTCCCACATCCCGTGAACGCAGACATAGTCAAAAAATACTACGCCTAAAAGAGACCTGCTAGGTCGACGTACCTAGGCAAAAGTAAGGGCATCCCGGCGAACCAAAAAGGTTCGGGCAAAAATTAGGGATAAACATAAAAAATGTGCACCCGGCAAGTCGAAAACCTGAAAAGGCGGCTTGGGCAAAAAGGGGTATCCTGGTGGATTGAAAACCTGAAAAGGCGGTCCAGGCAAAAATTAGGGATTAAAGCGTACGACTATGCCCCGTTCTCTGTCTGCTTCAACCAAGTTCAAGGGACTGAACAAGCCAATCACTTCTATCCGACAACAGGAGATGAGATGCTTGAAGACATAATGGCAGTAGTGGAATTAAAGTCAATAGGACGTTTTCGGCATAGCTTTCTCTTTGTTTTCTTGACAATTTCCTCTTACTAGGATTTTTGTCTCCTTGTACACAAATTGCCTGTTTATAGGCCCTCTTTCGAAATCAATATAATTTTAGTTTCAAAAAAAATGCTCTTGTTTTACTTTCTCTGTTTTGTTGGCATAAACGTCCATTGACTTAATTCGAATTAATATATGCATTTGGATATGATCGTTGTTTACCAAAAATGCGTGCATAAAATAGAAATAGCGATTACTACTAGGCTTCAGGATCGAGGAGAAGGTCTAACCATGCTTTCCGATGAATCCCGTTGCTAGTTCTATTCCCCAGCAAAGCCAGTCATTCCCAGAAGAAAGTGGCATTACTAGACAAATGGGTCATCTCTTCCACCCCCAGCCAGGCTTCTGTTGAACATTTCTACCATCAGACAGAAATCAAGCATCCCCGGCTAAGAAAGGGTCATCGATACCAGTATCTCCCAACCAGAAGATTGAGATTTGTTTTCCCCAGTAGAGTCCTCCGGAAGGACTTTTCAGATGCATAATTCATTCATTACATCATTTCACAGCATACGCATGCATACATCGTTCGCAGTTATTTTCGAAAGCATAAAACATCTCATGCATCATGACATGGCATGAAGCTAACTTTATTTTTCAGGTTAATTATCTTCCTGATACAGTCAAAATAGAGGACCATTCAGACGGACATCTTCATCGATTATGTTCGGATTCAAATACATCTTTCGGATACACTCCATGTCAACATTCATTCTGACATCCTCCTAATGGTGGCATCTTTAAGCCCACCCCAGATATTCATTGCAAATACAGCATCTACAAATACGATCAGATACAGTCTAACGTACGGTTCATTCTGATTCAGCCCAACATATAACTCCTTCCACTCAGATACGATCTAACGGACGATCCATTCTGATCTTCAACTACTCCAACACGGTCTAATGTACGACCCAGTTGGACCTTCATTTCTCAGGTACTGCCTAGCATACGGTCCATCCTGATTCATCTCAACATATGACTCCTTCAACTCAGATACGATCTAGCATACGATCCATTTTGACCTTCAATAACTCAATGACAGTCTAATGTACGACCAAGTTAGACCTTCAAGTCCTCAGATTCTGCTCAGTGACAGTCTAATGTACAACCAAGTTAGACCTTCAAGTCCTCAGATTCTGCTCAAATACAGTCTAATGTACGACTAAGTTAGACCAGATGCGGCTCAAATACAGTCTAATGTACGACCAAGTTAGACCAGATGCTGCTCAAATACAGTCTAATGTACGACCAAGTTAGACCTTCAAGTCCTTAGATGCGGCTCAAATACAGTCTAAGGTACGACCAAGTTAGACCTTCAACCGCTCAAATACAGTCTAATGTACGACCAAGTTAGACCTTCAAGGCCTCAAATGTTACCTAGCGTACGGTACATTCTGAAGTGTAGTCTGGCGTATGACTACCCCCTTCATCATCAGGTACAGCCTAACGGACGGCTCAGTCTACAACACAGATACGATCTAGCATACGATCCATTCTGATCCTTCACCCCCAGTAACGATACAGCCTAACGGACGGCTCGTTCTGCAACTCAGATACGATCTAGCGTATGATCCATTCTGATCCTTTATCCCCAGCATATTACTCCTCCAACAATACGGTCTAGCGTACGACCCATTCGGATCTTCATTCCTCAGATACTACCTAGCGTACGGTGCGTCCCGAGGTGTAGTCTAGCGTACGACTACTTTTCGTCAGATACAGCCTAACAGACGGCCCATTCTGCAACTCAGATACGATCTAGCGTATGATCCATTCTGATCTGTTATCCCCAGCGGCGTATGACCCATTCTAACTCCCCAGTGAAGTCGACGGCCTAATGAATGACTCACTATACGGTCTGGCGTATGACCCAGTGACACCCATGACTTCAGATATCTTCTAACGTACGACGCACTCTGAAGCTCTCATCATCAAACTTCCTAGATGGCACCTTTAAGCCCATCTCCGTCAAGACTAACTAAGTGACAAGTGCAAATTTTTGGGGCGTTCTAAGTGTTCAATAATCTTCCACCTCCAGACCATGAATGGCGTACATACCATTCTGACTCTCTCGGTTCAAGAATATTGAACAGGGGCAGCTGTCATACCCTAAAATTTGCCCATTAATATTTCAAGTCATTTTTCAGGGCACTCCGACTCATTTTTATGACACTGATCTTAAAGGAACGAAGGCCCAGCTCACGAATGGCCCAATTCAGAAAATGGCCCAAACTGGCCTGTTCGCTACGCGTTCGCTACACGCTCGCCTAGCGAACGTTCGCTACCAGCTCGCCTAGCGAAGCTGACAGACAACAGAAAATTTCGGGCTTCATTCTGAGCCCATTAGGTCACAAAAAGAGCATTATAAATACCAGCACTTCAGTAATGAAAGAGAGAACGAAAAAGGACGAAAGGAGAACCCTAGCAAGCAAACCCTCGCGCTCACAGACGGAAAACCCTGGAGGCTAACCCTGAGAATTCCGAGAAACCCTGAAGGAAAAGCCGGCGGCAGCAAGGTCACTTCCGCTCAATTCGATCCGGTCGGCCAATTCAAGGTTACAATTGCTATTACTACCTTATGTTCTTAATTTGCATATGGCATTATGATTAAATTTATGAAAATATCTTAAGTTTGTCATGTGAATTGTAGTGTGCACTTGAATACCTTAAAGGATTAACCATATAATTGCTGTAATGAAAGCCATAAGGCATAAAATTGGTCGAAATTGTACTGATATCAAAACCAGAATCCGCAGTCGCTCGCTAGCACGTCGCTAAGCGAGCATGAAGCGAGTATTCGCTAAGCCTTCGCTAGGCGAGGCAGGCGCGAACCTGACAGTAGCCGACTTTTCTATTCTGATTTTTCACTCATGTTTTATCATAGCCAGGCATTGTTTATCTGATCATATTACTGTTGTGATTTCTTTTGCGGTGTAATCCTCGATTGCACCCTGATTTGGTATTCTAACCCGTTTGCTGAATGTTGCAAAGGTTCACACACCCCAGGAAAAGATTGTTGTGTAGGTCTTCCACTTTATTTGTGGGATACCCTTGTGAAGAGCTGCCCTAAATTGCTTAATTAATTTTAATGTATTAATTTTAATGTATTAATTTTAATGTATTAATTGTAATGTGGAGAGTCATCCTAATTACCTAATCGATTGTAAAATACGGCCTCTAAATATGTGATCTTGGACCTCTCTTTATTGCCTTACGATATTACGGTATTACGGTCATGTCCCGCGAATGTGGGGATACCCTTAGCAAAGACCCTTCGATTAAATCATCATGTCCCTTTAAAATAAATCATAGTCCCTCGGATGTTGCCTTCGAATATATGATTTTGTCCCTCGATGACCCTTCGGTGTAGCCTACGGTTAAATGATGATCGTCCCTTCGAATGCTAAGGTATCCTTACAACTGTTGCCTTCAATGACCTATCGATGACCCTACGATGACCCTTAAACATCCAAAGGGTAAAATTACTTACTTCTCAATAGTAAGGACAGTTTTACCCTCATAAGGATAGGAAACGTTCATAACGACCTTAGGACGGTATAACTCTCAATTACTGGATCATAACCTAAAATATTTTCAACACCTCACACCTTTCAAAACCTCTTTTGGAAAATCACCACTTGGTATACATTCATACTAGAATCATTACCGAGTTATATTTTTTTTCAAACAACTTTCAAAACTAAACGAGATAACCACTTTGTATACATTCATACGAGAATCATTACAAAGTTAAACTCTCTTTTCAAAACACTTTCTAAGCCGTTCACAAGCACTTTTTCAGACAAGAAAAATAACATAAGTGATCCAGCAATTAAGAGCCCATGGATAACCATGGATACAAAGGGTGCTAATACCTTCCCTTTGTATAATGTACCTCCCGAACCCAAAATCTATTGAGGTCTTTCCTGTTCTTTTCCACCTTTCCTTATTGGATGAAAGAAAAGTCGGTGGCGACTCTTGCTATCCGCGACATTGCGATAAAAAGCAAAATACCCCAAGTCAGTTCACCGTATGACAAAGGACACTGAAGTGATTTGAGTATCCGTATAGAGATCGTAGAGACGATCAAGCATCGTATTCAGAATATGTCCATGACATAGAAATTCGTCCTCTTTATGTTTCTTACGCTCCTTCTTGAGTTCATCAGAGTCATCCTCGGTTGATTCTGGAATTAGTGTTAAGTTAGGATCTAAGACGTAGTGAACCTTCAGAGTGGTAAGTAGGAATATCATCTTATCTTGTCATTTGGTGAGATTGGTTCCATCAAAGCGATCCAACTTGACAAGGTCTTGGTTCATAACTTTGATGCTTGAAACTGCAGCGTCGGAAGCCATTATAGGAATACTTTTAAGATTGTTAGAAAAATCGGTAATGTTGAATGGATCCAGGACTGAATTGTGAATGAAGTCGCTTTCCTTAAAAGTATTTCAAGAACTCTCTTTATGTCTTAGAGTTGGAAGTAGGAATACCCAGGATAATTCATCCTTATATCGAATTTGCGCAAGACCAACGAAAACTCGATTTGTAGAGAAGGGTGTTTAGAATTTATTCGAGAAGATATTTAGTTTTGTGTTGTTTTTCTGAATTCAGAGTGATGTATTTATAGGCCATGCATATGTTATTTCACAAGGTTTCCATCCTTGATGAAACAACACCTTTTAACTGAAAGTTGCATTATTTCCAAGCATTACTATAAGTGCCGCCTACAGGCAGCCACCAATGCCTCTACGCCGATGCTCTCGGACCCGGTCCCGGAGCCGGTGTCGCCATCGGTGAGGGGTGTATGGAGGATACAAGCTGCATAATACTTGGGATCACCATATTTTTCCATGTGACACTTTACCCTCTTTTATCCTTTTGTTGAGTTAATGGTCTTAACTCTTTATAAATACTTTGAATGTGAGTAAATATTTCTATATGAAACTATTTCCCTTGTATTTATTATCATTTACTCCATTACACTTTTCTTATCATTTTGAAACATGCACATATGGACATTTAATATTCATAAATTTATAACAATTGTCTCACAAAATCGAACATATCAGAAAACATTGTCTCTAATGTTGGAAATCCCCCAAAATCTATGGAGAATTTCAATCAATCTTGATGAACAAGATTGTTATTACCCACACAATAACAACGAAAAGAGAAGAACAATGAATAAAGAAAGTGTATAGAACGATGAAGGAGAAGAAGAATTAAACTCTGTAGAATTTCTCTCTGCCCACAAACTGTGGAAAACTTGCTATTCACTTTGCAACTGCAAAATACTGTGAACACAATATGTTGTGAATACTCTATTCACCTCTATATGAAAATAAGGGTTACTTTCTCTATTTATATATTTAGGTTAACTTGGACCTCAAGCCAAAGCCCAAAACTATAAAAACCCAAAATTATAAAAGCCCAAAATAGCTAACACTACTTAACACACTAGGTGATTTGGAACTTCCTTGCTCTGTCGAGCAGATTACTGAAGGAGAATTGCGACCCAAAGCGCAGCGGAAATTAAAATTTCTCCTTTAGAGATCCTTACGAATGGTCATGATCAGTGATAGAATATTTACCTCTTGTGACGGTTGAAACCTTTGGTGCAGATCTCTTGCAACGATCAAAACCCTTTGATGCAGATCCACGAAACGATCACGAACGTTGAACGATGACAACGTCTCTACTCAGTCCACACGAATGGGTTCCTTCAATCTCAGTGCTAGCTGGTACGAATGAAGGCTTTGAGTGAGAGAGAGAGAGTGAAAACGAAAAGAATGCAACCGCAAATTTTTGCTTCTGCACAAGGGTTCTATTTATAGAACCACTTGTGTGGGCTTCAAGCTAAAAGCCCACTTAAGTGTATTTTGGCCCATATCTTATAATATGCCCAAAATCACTTAAGCTCATGGTACCTTACCATATTTCGTATTCTACTCAAGTACATCGTACCTTACGATGCTCTATAACTCACTTAAGGGCACCGTACCTTACGGTATTCCTTAGTTACTCTATCTCTCATCAATCCGTCCTTTGTGTGTGACCCTGTAGGTTTTCGTGACGTCGGCAATTATATTAAATCACGTATTTAACATAATAAACAGTGAGCGGTATCTAGCAACACATCACTGCTACCCAAGACACGAAAATGTCAAGTGATCTGACACAACCTTCTGTGATAATAATTATGTGTATAATTACCCTTTTGCCCTTATGTCTATATTGAACACAAGGCATAGACCGTGTCATCCTTGTCCAGTTCAATATTGGGCCCATAGACATTTATCCTGTTATGCAGGATGGGCAAATTCCATCTAGGTCACTCATGTCCCTCAGCATGCTTTGTGGAGTACCCATCAACTGTCTTTATGGTTATCCAGTTACGGACAACGTTGGATCAGCAATAAAGCACTCGACTCTACATCTAGGATCCATAGTGATTTCAGGTCGAAGAGTGGAATACACTATTATCACCATGAGAATAACTTATGACACTTTGCATAACGTTCTATATAGTATTCTCATAGCGGGTCAATCCGGTATAAATATTACTCTTAATATTCATACCTATGTTTAAGACTTGATAACTCTTTATCCATGATCCATGAGATGTGATCATCAGTCTACAAACATAATAGTCTTAATGCTTTAATGTTATCCCACTTCACACTAAAGCTCGACTACGGATACTTTAGGAATAATGTCCTTATGTTTAATGTGTTCTCATGATTAAGTCACACTTAATACATTAAACGGACTATCTATTCCAGGGACTTTATTAATCAACCATAATAAAGAGAATGCCTTTTATTATTCGATACAAGTACCAAAATGTATTGGCCTCTAGGGCTTACACCAACAATTACTTCGACACAAGAAATTATAATTCAACACACCACCTAATTCATTGTGTCTAAGCTATCTACATTCATCATAGCTCTTAGCCTTCTGAACACTTCGACCTACACTCCCTTTGTCATGATGTCTGCAATCTGATTCTCAGTTCTGCAGTGTTCCACAATCATTTTCCCATCTTCTACTTTCTCTCGAAGATAATGGAACCTCATCTCGATGTGCTTGCTTCAACCATGTGCTATCGGATTCTTCGCCAGATTGATAGTTGACATGTTGTCGATCTTCAAGGTAATTGCTCCATGATTCTTTGTTGTTATCTCTTCGACCAGATTCACCATCCATGTTGCTTGGCGTGCACAAAGAGAAGCAACTATATATTCTGCTTCGCATGACGATAATTCCACTACTGGCTCTTTTCTCGAACTCCAAACAATCGGTGCACCACCTAGCATAAACACATAACCAGCTGTGGATTTTCGATCCTCAACATCACTACATCAACTTGAGTCGATGTATCCCACTAATTTGCATTATTTTCCTTTATCAGCTGAAGGAAACAAAATTCCATAGTCGAGAGTTCCTTTCTGATACCTTAGTATCCTCTTCGCTGCTGCTAGATGTGAGACCTTTGGCTTCTGCATGAACTTACTCACCATACCTACACTGTATGCTAAGTCAGGCCTTGTATGACAAAGGTATTGAAGTGACCCAATAAGTCTTCTATATTGGGTTGGGTTGACATCATCTTCATCTGAATCCTTCGACAATTGTAATCTGGGCTCAGCTGGAGTCGAAGTTGGGTTGTAATCTTGCATCTCAAATCTCTTGAGAATTTTGCCTGCATACCTTCTTTGGTGCATCATCAAACCTCTACCACTCTTGTAGAATTCTATGCCAAGGAAATATGAAATGTCACCCAGATCTGACATTTCGAATTCCCTGTTGAGATCACCTTTGAAGTCTTCGATCTCCTTCTTGCAACTACCTGTTATCAGCAGGTCATCAACATAGAGACATAGTATAAACAATTCACTCTTGCTTCTTCTTACATATACTCCATGTTCAGATTTTCACTTTACAAATTCCTTTTCCCTTAGAAAGCCATTTATCTTCTTGTTCCAAGCTCTTGGAGCTTGTTTAAGTCCGTACATGGCTTTATGCAATCTGTACACCTTTCTTTCTTCGCCATGTTTCACAAACCCAGCCGGTTGTGCAACATAAACTTCTTCTTCTAAGGGGCCATTAAGGAATGCATATTTCACATGCATCTGACACATCTGTCAGTTGTTCATGTTTCCTAGACTAACAACCAACCTGATTGTTTCGATCCTAGCAACAGGTGCAAAAACTTCATCGAAGTCAATTCCTTCTTTCTGAAGAAATCCTTTCGCCACAAGTCTCGCCTTGTGTCGAGTCACTTTTCCTCTGGGATTAAACTTTACCTTGTATACCCACTTCACACCGATTTCCTTCTTATTTTGGGGTAATTCAACAAGTGACCAAGTGTTGTTGACTTCGATTGACTTCAGCTCTTCATTCATTGCTTTCATCCACTTCGAATCTTTCAATGCCTCAGCTGCATTGACATGTTCGACATCTGCGTAGAAAGCATAATGTACCAGCGCACCTTCTTCATCGACCACATCATCTGATGTAATCACACATTCTTGCAACCTTGCAGGCATGTGTCTCGTTCTTTGAGGTCTGCTTTTACTTGCTTCACCTCTGACTTCTTCCTGTCGAACTTCTCTTTCGACTTCACTAGCTGGTTCATCATAAAAGATTCTAACTGAATATTTCTTGACATTCTCAGTCCAATCCCACTCCTTAAGCTCATCCATGATCACGTCCCTGCTGATCACTACTTGCTTATTCACTAGGTCGAACAACTTATATCCTCCAGTCGAATGATATCCTATCAGGATCATCTGATTGGACTTGTCATCATGTTTTCTTCTCAACTGATCTGGCACATGTCTATATGTTATAGATCCAAACACCCTCAAATGACTCAAGCTAGGCTTGACACCATACCAACATTCTT
The DNA here is from genome assembly GCF_024323335.1 of Lathyrus oleraceus. NCBI lineage: Eukaryota > Viridiplantae > Streptophyta > Magnoliopsida > Fabales > Fabaceae > Lathyrus > Lathyrus oleraceus. The sequence continues at coordinate 316,906,867 of NC_066583.1, read as the reverse complement.
CTAGCATGATTCCTTCTAGCTTCTTCGTCGGACATCTGTTCAGAATATATGTCGCAGTCGACACAGCTTCTCCCCATAATTCTTTGGGTAGATGCTTTCCTTTCAGCATACTTCTAACCATATTCATAATGGTTCTATTATTCCTTTCTGTGACTCCATTCTGTTGTGGAGTGTAGGGTGACACCACCTCATGCACAATCCCTTCTTTCACACATAATGCATCAAAGTCTTTCGACAAATATTCTCCACCACCATCAGTTCTCAATATCTTGATCTTTCGACCGCTCTGTCTTTCGACCATAGATTTAAACTTAGCAAATACCTCGATCACTTCACTTTCTTCTGGATCAGGTAAGACCACAATTTTCAACTGAAATCATCTATGAATGTAACAAAGCATTTGTTACCTCCAATCGAATCCACCTGAAGAGGACCACATACATCAGAGTATATGACTTCAAGAATTTCCTTCGACCTGCTTCCTGCATCCTTACTGAAGTTGTTCTTATGTTGCTTTGCCTGCACACACTTTGTTTGGAATGTCGATTTCTGGTAATCCTGAAACCATATTTCTTCTCTTCAAATCTATGATGTCTTTGAAATTGAGATGGCCAAGTTTGTAATGCCATATCCATTCATCTCTACTAGCTGCTGTTGCAAGGCACTTATGCTCTATCATATTTAGTTCAATCTTGAAGGTTCTATTTTGAGACATTGGAGCCTTCAAGATCAACCTTTCGTTTGATTCGAGAACTCTCATCATCTTTTCTTCAATCGACACCTTGTAGTTCTTTTCGACCAACTGCCTTATGCAGAGAAAGTTACTCTTCATGTCTGGTATGTATAACACATTTGAAATTACTGACCTCTTGCCATCTTTCCTCATAATTAAAACATCACCAACACCTGCAACTGCTCGAGTGTTGTCATTTGCAAATTTCACCATGTTCTTCATTGAGGGCTTTATGTTGACAAACCAATATTTTCTTCCAGACATGTGTGATGAGCATCTTGAGTCCAAGTACCACTGGTCCTTGAATCTCTCTTCTTCTCTTGTTGTATCCATCAGCAATGTCTCTTCTTCTTCATGTTTCGCCAGCTTTGCATAAATTTCTTGATTCTTCTGCTTTTCTGGACAATCACTAGAATAATGACCATACTTCTGACAATTGTAGCACTGAATGTGACTCTTGTCTGACTTTTGACCATAACCTCTTCCTCTACCTGCAACACCGCCTCTTTGGTTGCCTTGGTGTAACACCTCAAAATTTGCCCTCCTCTTCTTGAGACTAGTTTGGGGCATGGCATTTCATGTTTTAGGGCATTAGGCATTGCATTTTTCATCTCATATGAAAATGAGAAGGTCATCCTCCAAAGTCTTTTCAAAAGATGGAGAAGTTAGGTGATTCAAGCCTGAAGGTCTCTATGAATTGATCATCAACCATCTGAGGGTATGGGCTCCAATTAGGGTTTCTTGATTCTTCAAAGGCCTTGAGCATCATCTTATCTGCAAGGATATATCACCATCATCATGGTTCTATCATCCTCAAGGGTTTCAGAGTTCATCCTCAAATTCCTCTGGACTAGGGTTGTGACCTATGGTCGACCCTAATCAATGCAATTCTTCCAACTAGGGTTTCTCAAAGAGATGAGGTATTTTATTGGGATGAGGATCACATGATTATTATAAGGAGCTTACATGAGCTAGGGTTTCATTTTGAAGCAATTTCACCAAGTGGTAGAGGCTCAAGTTGATCAAGACATCTCAAGGTCATCTGAGGACTAATAGTCAACTGTGCAGTCAACTGAGGGCTATGAGGTGGGGAAATGAGTTGAGACACCTCAATCATATTCAAATGGGTTCTATTCATCATTCTAAACATCCATCTTGAAGATTCAAAGGTCATGGCAAAAGTTACTAAAAATGGAAAATGACCTATAATTCAAAGTTCCCAAATTTGGCAAGTTTTTGGTCCCCTTTCAACTTGACTTTTCAATATCAAAGAATTTTAAAATGTATTTTTGGTGAACATGAAAGATGTAGATATTTGTCTCCCCTTTCCAAAAAGTCCTAATTCATGTCCATATGATGAATGGTTGAGGAGTTATGGTCATTTAATCACAAAGTGTGCATGGAAATTCAAAATGGCATAACTTTTGATATAATGCTTCAAATTGGTTCATTCTTTTTGCAAAGTGCTTCTCATGTTCAAGGCATATCAAAATGACATCATTTGACTCAATTGTGCAAGCTAAGCCTCAAGGAATCATGGTCAAAAGTCACATTATTTCACATTTGTTCTAAGGATGATATCATGCTACAAATCAAGATTCACAAAAAACCAAGGCAAGGCTTCACTTCAGCTTTCTTCATAGGCCACATTTGAGTAAAAATGAGCCCTTGCCATGCATGAAAGAGGCGTTTATGTTCCTTGTTTCACATATGTTCAAAATGAAGCAAATTTTCACCATTCATTCTTGGCTTAAGATCCAAGCAAAACAACCTTCAAATCCTGACCCTTGGTTGCTCTTGAGTGGATTAAAATCCTAGCATGGGGCTGAGCACGTGCATTATGGCCATGGGAACTCAATTTTCATTTTTGCACTTTGCATAACAACTCACTAATCATGTTTAGTAAATGGCTAAAATGATTATTAGTGTTATTAGCAAGAAGTATAAGTAGGGAAACCCTAATCACAAGCCTCATAACTGCATTTTCAGATCTAGAATTCAAGAAACTCTCTCAAACTTTCTCTCTTCGAATTTGCATTTTCTTCACACAAATCTCAAATATTGTTGCAGATTCTTGATCCTCATACTTCACTGATCAAGAATCATCCATCGTTTGATGTTATTCCTCAAGAAATCAAGCAGTTCAAGTGCATTATAATGATGATCAGATTTGGAAATTGAGGCACATTCAAGAGGTTTCAGCCATTTCTTTTTGCATAAAGCTTCAAAGGAAGTTCAAAGGAGTTGATCTGGAGCAGCTGAGCTCGTGAGATTGTGATTCCATAGATCTCCAGTTCTAGGTAACTCCATTTTCACTCTCTTCTTTTGCTGTTTTTAGGTTATAGAATAGAAGATCTTGCTGCGTAGGTCATGAATATGTGGTTAGAATTGAGATTGAGTGAATATTAAGGATTTCCTTGTGACTGGAAGTTTGGATCTGAAAACTTCTCCTCTTCGAATTGCAAAACCTAGGAAGAATTAGGAGAATCTAATATGATTTTTGGAATTAGCATGGAAATCTGAGTGGAATGACACTGGTCTGAGGAATTTCTGGAAAATTTTATGGTGGTGCCACCGTGGGAGCCACCGGGAACTCGCCGGGGAAGACGACCGGAGCGGAGCTCCGGCGTCTGTGTTCTAATTAGGGTTTTGCTGAGTGTGTGCCATGTGGTTCAATGCGTGGAAGGTTGATTGGATGAGGTTTGTTTGACTGAGGACACGCAGGCATTGAATGCTGACTGGGTGGGTTACTCAATTAGTGAAACGGTGCATTTCACTAGTTTAAACGTGGACCATTGATCTCAGATGCGCGCCAGATCCAGTGGTCCGTGTTTTTTCCTGATTTAATTCAAATAATTCATTTCCCTCCTTTTTCTATTTTATATTTCAATTATTTTGGTCATTTTGTTTAATTCATAAAAAATCCAAAAATTGTCCAATTGAGTCCCAATTTTTTCCATAGTTTTGTATTTGTGTCTACTTTTTTATGGTGTTAAATTCAAAAAATTTTGATGTCTGGATCTTTATGTGTGAATTTTTGAATCAATATTGTGCCAAATTGACCTAGTGCATTCAATGTATTGTGAAATCCTCAATTTTGAACCTTTTGATCCACTCTTTTGCATACATGACATTCATACTTGGCATGAACTATTGGTCACTGGTTTGGATTTTTTCTCACATGTTATCATCATTTTTGACACATAGAGAAAAATGTGACAATTTGTGTCACATTTTTTACATTGAATTGGTGCATTTTTGTTCACATAGCATTTGCATCATTCTGGACTTAATCGTTTGCATATTGAACATTCATGGCATAAGGAACTTATACAAAAAACCCAAAGTCATTGCATGCATTTCTGATTTGATATGAATTTTCTAATTTGGAAGTTCATTTTGTGCATATTTTTGGTCATTACATTGCATAGGCAAGTTGAGATACTTGATCATGGATTTGATGTTGGTCTTTTGAGGACATTGGAGGGAGTGTTTGAATATGTGATGTGCAAAAGGATGGGTCCTGGATTGGTCATTTGGTTAGTTTTTGAATCTTGTCTTTGTACTAGGGTTTTGACCCAATTTTAGGGTTTGCTCATTTGAAATGGACATTGTTTTTGCATCCACACAACTCTTGCGCAGGCACAAAACAGAGACCCCAAATTTTTTTGACTCTGTGAGTGTGACGACCGTCACAGGACACGTTACGACCGTCACAGGTCAAAAACAAAAAACGCCTAGAATTCAGTGAGTGTGACGACCGTCACAAGGCATGTGACGACTGTCACGTCCTTGTTACGACCGTCATGGGCGTGTTACGACCGTCACACATCCAGTTTGTTACGCTTGTTACGCTCGTCACACGAGCTTCACGCGGGCAAAATAACAGACTTTGAAACAGTCAACACGCTCGTCACACGAGCTTCACGCAGCCAAAATAACAAACTTTGAAACAGTCAACAGACGTGTTCCAAAAGCCCTAAATTCACAACTCTTTGACGGCACAACCCTTGCACCGTCATCAACCCTAATGCGCCAATTTCAGACCGTCAAACACACCTCGATTGTTGATTCAGTATGATTGATCAACAGGTCATTGCTTCACCATACTAATGTCGGATTCCGAAGCAAATGACCATTGATCGCTCAAAGGAAAACAATCATTTAGTGTTCGAATGAACGAAACAGAAACAGTATATCACATATACCGTATTTTGCATTAGGATTACTTATATCATATATAAGTTGATCGGTCTCAATTGCGTAACCTATGGACGATCGATGTATCGCTGCTTCACCATACTAATGTCGGATTCCGAAGCATAGTCAACATCAATCATCCAACTTATACACTCATGATGCCAAATTTAATTGCCCGTTTAATTAATTGATTCTTTCTGTCTTTTAATCATATTAATACAGAAATTAAACAGCTATCCGAGTCATGGTTTCGTAAGTGGCTCTGATACCACTGAAGGAGAATTGCGACCCAAAGCGCAGCGGAAATTAAAATTTCTCCTTTAGAGATCCTTACGAATGGTCATGATCAGTGATAGAATATTTACCTCTTGTGACGGTTGAAACCTTTGGTGCAGATCTCTTGCAACGATCAAAACCCTTTGATGCAGATCCACGAAACGATCACGAACGTTGAACGATGACAACGTCTCTACTCAGTCCACACGAACGGGTTCCTTCAATCTCAATGCTAGCTGGTACGAATGAAGGCTTTGAGTGAGAGAGAGAGAGTGAAAACGAAAAGAATGCAACCGCAAATTTTTGCTTCTGCACAAGGGTTCTATTTATAGAACCACTTGTGTGGGCTTCAAGCTAAAAGCCCACTTAAGTGTATTTTGGCCCATATCTTATAATATGCCCAAAATCACTTAAGCTCATGGTACCTTACCATATTTCGTATTCTACTCAAGTACATCGTACCTTACGATGCTCTATAACTCACTTAAGGGCACCGTACCTTACGGTATTCCTTAGTTACTCTATCTCTCATCAATCCGTCCTTTGTGTGTGACCCTGTAGGTTTTCGTGACGTTGGCAATTATATTAAATCACGTATTTAACATAATAAACAGTGAGCGGTATCTAGCAACACATCACTGCTACCCAAGACACGAAAATGTCAAGTGATCTGACACAACCTTCTGTGATAATAATTATGTGTATAATTACCCTTTTGCCCTTATGTCTATATTGAACACAAGGCATAGACCGTGTCATCCTTGTCCAGTTCAATATTGGGCCCATAGACATTTATCCTGTTATGCAGGATGGGCAAATTCCATCTAGGTCACTCATGTCCCTCAGCATGCTTTGTGGAGTACCCATCAACTGTCTTTATGGTTATCCAGTTACGGACAACGTTGGATCAGCAATAAAGCACTCGACTCTACATCTAGGATCCATAGTGGTTTCAGGTCGAAGAGTGGAATACACTATTATCACCATGAGAATAACTTATGACACTTTGCATAACGTTCTATATAGTATTCTCATAGCGGGTCAATCCGGTATAAATATTACTCTTAATATTCATACCTATGTTTAAGACTTGATAACTCTTTATCCATGATCCATGAGATGTGATCATCAGTCTACAAACATAATAGTCTTAATGCTTTAATGTTATCCCACTTCACACTAAAGCTCGACTACGGATACTTTAGGAATAATGTCCTTATGTTTAATGTGTTCTCATGATTAAGTCACACTTAATACATTAAACGGACTATCTATTCCAGGGACTTTATTAATCAACCATAATAAAGAGAATGCCTTTTATTATTCGATACAAGTACCAAAATGTATTGGCCTCTAGGGCTTACACCAACAATTACTTCGACACAAGAAATTATAATTCAACACTCCACCTAATTCATTGTGTCTAAGCTATCTACATTCATCATAGCTCTTAGCCTTCTGAACACTTCGACCTACACTCCCTTTGTCATGATGTCTGCAATCTGATTCTCAGTTCTGCAGTGTTCCACAATCATTTTCCCATCTTCTACTTTCTCTCGAAGATAATGGAACCTCATCTCGATGTGCTTGCTTCAACCATGTGCTATCGGATTCTTCGCCAGATTGATAGTTGACATGTTGTCGATCTTCAAGGTAATTGCTCCATGATTCTTTGTTGTTATCTCTTCGACCAGATTCACCATCCATGTTGCTTGGCGTGCACAAAGAGAAGCAACTATATATTCTGCTTCGCATGACGATAATTCCACTACTGGCTCTTTTCTCGAACTCCAAACAATCGGTGCACCACCTAGCATAAACACATAACCAGCTGTGGATTTTCGATCCTCAACATCACTACATCAACTTGAGTCGGTGTATCCCACTAATTTGCATTATTTTCCTTTATCAGCTGAAGGAAACAAAATTCCATAGTCGAGAGTTCCTTTCTGATACCTTAGTATCCTCTTCGCTGCTGCTAGATGTGAGACCTTTGGCTTCTGCATGAACTTACTCACCATACCTACACTGTATGCTAAGTCAGGCCTTGTATGACAAAGGTATTGAAGTGACCCAATAAGTCTTCTATATTGGGTTGGGTTGACATCATCTTCATCTGAATCCTTCGACAATTGTAATCTGGGCTCAGCTGGAGTCGAAGTTGGGTTGTAATCTTGCATCTCAAATCTCTTGAGAATTTTGCCTGCATACCTTCTTTGGTGCATCATCAAACCTCTACCACTCTTGTAGAATTCTATGCCAAGGAAATATGAAATGTCACCCAGATCTGACATTTCGAATTCCCTGTTGAGATCACCTTTGAAGTCTTCGATCTCCTTCTTGCAACTACCTGTTATCAGCAGGTCATCAACATAGAGACATAGTATAAGCAATTCACTCTTGCTTCTTCTTACATATACTCCATGTTCAGATTTTCACTTTACAAATTCCTTTTCCCTTAGAAAGCCATTTATCTTCTTGTTCCAAGCTCTTGGAGCTTGTTTAAGTCCGTACATGGCTTTATGCAATCTGTACACCTTTCTTTCTTCGCCATGTTTCACAAACCCAGCCGGTTGTGCAACATAAACTTCTTCTTCTAAGGGGCCATTAAGGAATGCATATTTCACATGCATCTGACACATCTGTCAGTTGTTCATGTTTCCTAGACTAACAACCAACCTGATTGTTTCGATCCTAGCAACAGGTGCAAAAACTTCATCGAAGTCAATTCCTTCTTTCTGAAGAAATCCTTTCGCCACAAGTCTCGCCTTGTGTCGAGTCACTTTTCCTCTGGGATTAAACTTTACCTTGTATACCCACTTCACACCGATTTCCTTCTTATTTTGGGGTAATTCAACAAGTGACCAAGTGTTGTTGACTTCGATTGACTTCAGCTCTTCATTCATTGCTTTCATCCACTTCGAATCTTTCAATGCCTCAGCTGCATTGACATGTTCGACATCTGCGTAGAAAGCATAATGTACCAGCGCACCTTCTTCATCGACCACATCATCTGATGTAATCACACATTCTTGCAACCTTGCAGGCATGTGTCTCGTTCTTTGAGGTCTGCTTTTACTTGCTTCACCTCTGACTTCTTCCTGTCGAACTTCTCTTTCGACTTCACTAGCTGGTTCATCATAAAAGATTCTAACTGAATATTTCTTGACATTCTCAGTCCAATCCCACTCCTTAAGCTCATCCATGATCACGTCCCTGCTGATCACTACTTGCTTATTCACTAGGTCGAACAACTTATATCCTCCAGTCGAATGATATCCTATCAGGATCATCTGATTGGACTTGTCATCATGTTTTCTTCTCAACTGATCTGGCACATGTCTATATGTTATAGATCCAAACACCCTCAAATGACTCAAGCTAGGCTTGACACCATACCAACATTCTTCTAGCATGATTCCTTCTAGCTTCTTCGTCGGACATCTGTTCAGAATATATGTCGCAGTCGACACAACTTCTCCCCATAATTCTTTGGGTAGATGCTTTCCTTTCAGCATACTTCTAACCATATTCATAATGGTTCTATTATTCCTTTCTGTGACTCCATTCTGTTGTGGAGTGTAGGGTGACACCACCTCATGCACAATCCCTTCTTTCACACATAATGCATCAAAGTCTTTCGACACATATTCTCCACCACCATCAGTTCTCAATATCTTGATCTTTCGACCGCTCTGTCTTTCGACCATAGATTTAAACTTAGCAAATACCTCGATCACTTCACTTTTCTTCTGGATCAGGTAAGACCATAATTTTCAACTGAAATCATCTATGAATGTAACAAAGCATTTGTTACCTCCAATCGAATCCACCTGAAGAGGACCACATACATCAGAGTATATGACTTCAAGAATTTCCTTCGACCTGCTTCCTGCATCCTTACTGAAGTTGTTCTTATGTTGCTTTGCCTGCACACACTTTGTTTGGAATGTCGATTTCTGGTAATCCTGAAACCATATTTCTTCTCTTCAAATCTATGATGTCTTTGAAATTGAGATGGCCAAGTTTGTAATGCCATATCCATTCATCTCTACTAGCTGCTGTTGCAAGGCACTTATGCTCTATCATATTTAGTTCAATCTTGAAGGTTCTATTTTGAGACATTGGAGCCTTCAAGATCAACCTTTCGTTTGATTCGAGAACTCTCATCATCTTTTCTTCAATCGACACCTTGTAGTTCTTTTCGACCAACTGCCTTATGCAGAGAAAATTACTCTTCATGTCTGGTATGTATAACACATTTGAAATTACTGACCTCTTGCCATCTTTCCTCATAATTAAAACATCACCAACACCTGCAACTGCTAGAGTGTTGTCATTTGCAAATTTCACCATGTTCTTCATTGAGGGCTTTATGTTGACAAACCAATATTTTCTTCCAGACATGTGTGATGAGCATCTTGAGTCCAAGTACCACTGGTCGTTGAATCTCTCTTCTTCTCTTGTTGTATCCATCAGCAATGTCTCTTCTTCTTCATGTTTCGCCAGCTTTGCATAAATTTCTTGATTCTTCTGCTTTTCTGGACAATCACTAGAATAATGACCATACTTCTGACAATTGTAACACTGAATGTGACTCTTGTCTGACTTTTGACCATAACCTCTTCCTCTACCTGCAACACCGCCTCTTTGGTTGCCTTGGTGTAACACCTCAAAATTTGCCCTCCTCTTCTTGAGACTAGTTTGGGGCATGGCATTTCATGTTTTAGGGCATTAGGCATTGCATTTTTCATCTCATATGAAAATGAGAAGGTCATCCTCCAAAGTCTTTTCAAAAGATGGAGAAGTTAGGTGATTCAAGCCTGAAGGTCTCTATGAATTGATCATCAACCATCTGAGGGTATGGGCTCCAATTAGGGTTTCTTGATTCTTCAAAGGCCTTGAGCATCATCTTATCTGCAAGGATATATCACCATCATCATGGTTCTATCATCCTCAAGGGTTTCAGAGTTCATCCTCAAATTCCTCTGGACTAGGGTTGTGACCTATGGTCGACCCTAATCAATGCAATTCTTCCAACTAGGGTTTCTCAAAGAGATGAGGTATTTTATTGGGATGAGGATCACATGATTATTATAAGGAGCTTACATGAGCTAGGGTTTCATTTTGAAGCAATTTCACCAAGTGGTAGAGGCTCAAGTTGATCAAGACATCTCAAGGTCATCTGAGGACCAATAGTCAACTATGCAGTCAACTGAGGGCTATGAGGTGGGGAAATGAGTTGAGACACCTCAATCATATTCAAATGGGTTCTATTCATCATTCTAAACATCCATCTTGAAGATTCAAAGGTCATGGCAAAAGTTACTAAAAATGGAAAATGACCTATAATTCAAAGTTCCCAAATTTGGCAAGTTTTTGGTCCACTTTCAACTTGACTTTTCAATATCAAAGAAGTTTAAAATGTATTTTTGGTGAACATGAAAGATGTAGATATTTGTCTCCCCTTTCCAAAAAGTCCTAATTCATGTCCATATGATGAATGGTTGAGGAGTTATGGTCATTTAATCACAAAGTGTGCATGGAAATTCAAAATGGCATAACTTTTGATATAATGCTTCAAATTGGTTCATTCTTTTTGCAAAGTGCTTCTCATGTTCAAGGCATATCAAAATGACATCATTTGACTCAATTGTGCAAGCTAAGCCTCAAGGAATCATGGTCAAAAGTCACATTATTTCACATTTGTTCTAAGGATGATATCATGCTACAAATCAAGATTCACAAAAAACCAAGGCAAGGCTTCACTTCAGCTTTCTTCATAGGCCACATTTGAGTAAAAATGAGCCCTTGCCATGCATGAAAGAGGCGTGTATGTTCCTTGTTTCACATATGTTCAAAATGAAGCAAATTTTCACCATTCATTCTTGGCTTAAGATCCAAGCAAAACAACCTTCAAATCCTGACCCTTGGTTGCTCTTGAGTGGATTAAAATCCTAGCATGGGGCTGAGCACGTGCATTATGGCCATGGGAACTCAATTTTCATTTTTGCACTTTGCATAACAACTCACTAATCATGTTTAGTAAATGGCTAAAATGATTATTAGTGTTATTAGCAAGAAGTATAAGTAGGGAAACCCTAATCACAAGCCTCATAACTGCATTTTCAGATCTAGAATTCAAGAAACTCTCTCAAACTTTCTCTCTTCGAATTTGCATTTTCTTCACACAAATCTCAAATATTGTTGCAGATTCTTGATCCTCATACTTCACTGATCAAGAATCATCCATCGTTTGATGTTATTCCTCAAGAAATCAAGCAGTTCAAGTGCATTATAATGATGATCAGATTTGGAAATTGAGGCACATTCAAGAGGTTTCAGCCATTTCTTTTTGCATAAAGCTTCAAAGGAAGTTCAAAGGAGTTGATCTGGAGCAGCTGAGCTCGTGAGATTGTGATTCCATAGATCTCCAGTTCTAGGTAACTCCATTTTCACTCTCTTCTTTTGCTGTTTTTAGGTTATAGAATAGAAGATCTTGCTGCGTAGGTCATGAATATGTGGTTAGAATTGAGATTGAGTGAATATTAAGGATTTCCTTGTGACTGGAAGTTTGGATCTGAAAACTTCTCCTCTTCGAATTGCAAAACCTAGGAAGAATTAGGAGAATCTAATATGATTTTTGGAATTAGCATGGAAATCTGAGTGGAATGACACTGGTCTGAGGAATTTCTGGAAAATTTTATGGTGGTGCCACCGTGGGAGCCACCGGGAACTCGCCGGGGAAGACGACCGGAGCGGAGCTCCGGCGTCTGTGTTCTAATTAGGGTTTTGCTGAGTGTGTGCCATGTGGTTCAATGCGTGGAAGGTTGATTGGATGAGGTTTGTTTGACTGAGGACACGCAGGCATTGAATGCTGACTGGGTGGGTTACTCAATTAGTGAAACGGTGCATTTCACTAGTTTAAACGTGGACCATTGATCTCAGATGCGCGCCAGATCCAGTGGTCCGTGTTTTTTCCTGATTTAATTCAAATAATTCATTTCCCTCCTTTTTCTATTTTATATTTCAATTATTTTGGTCATTTTGTTTAATTCATAAAAAATCCAAAAATTGTCCAATTGAGTCCCAATTTTTTCCATAGTTTTGTATTTGTGTCTACTTTTTTATGGTGTTAAATTCAAAAAATTTTGATGTCTGGATCTTTATGTGTGAATTTTTGAATCAATATTGTGCCAAATTGACCTAGTGCATTCAATGTATTGTGAAATCCTCAATTTTGAACCTTTTGATCCACTCTTTTGCATACATGACATTCATACTTGGCATGAATTATTGGTCACTGGTTTGGATTTTTTCTCACATGTTATCATCATTTTTGACACATAGAGAAAAATGTGACAATTTGTGTCACATTTTTTACATTGAATTGGTGCATTTTTGTTCACATAGCATTTGCATCATTCTGGACTTAATCGTTTGCATATTGAACATTCATGGCATAAGGAACTTATACAAAAAACCCAAAGTCATTGCATGCATTTCTGATTTGATATGAATTTTCTAATTTGGAAGTTCATTTTGTGCATATTTTTGGTCATTACATTGCATAGGCAAGTTGAGATACTTGATCATGGATTTGATGTTGGTCTTTTGAGGACATTGGAGGGAGTGTTTGAATATGTGATGTGCAAAAGGATGGGTCCTGGATTGGTCATTTGGTTAGTTTTTGAATCTTGTCTTTGTACTAGGGTTTTGACCCAATTTTAGGGTTTGCTCTTGGCCCATTCTTTGACTTGGTTTAGGGTCTTCTTTGTAGTGTGAGCCTTTGCCTCTTTTTCATTGGTTTGGTCCCTGATTTGTGAGTCTTAAGTCATTTGATTGGCGCATTCATTCAAGTCATACATTATTTGGTACTTATTTGAAGGTTGGGAACACAAGTGAATTCTCAAGGAGACTTATAAGGTATTGAGGGAGTGGAGGTTCTTATTGGTATGAGATGAGTTGATGGGCTTATGAGTTGGGTTTGTGACTCATTAAAGATGATTTTAGAAGCATGATCCTACTGACTTGTGAACTTTGGAATGGTTTGAGGCTTGTGGTGACTTGTTGAAGTGATTTAGGCCTATTTTGGAGCTCTTGAAGTAATTGAATGGTATTTGAAGTAGGGTGGATCTTTGGCATTGGTGATTGATGTTTAGGGGTTTATAGGTCACATATGATGATGTTTGGAGGATGGGGTAGTTAGATCAAATTCACTTAGGAGATGATCATCATTTAGGAGTTTATGAGGCCATTTAAGGAGGTGTGAGCAAGTTTTGAGTGCAAGCTTGTTCTACTTGAGTTTTCAAGGGATTTTTGGTTGATTTTGGATCATTGGAGTATGGATTATTGGGTGGTCATTTGAAGGACCCTACTTCTGACTTGGAGCGATCTTGATTCAATTCATCTCATGTCATTGTTTGTTTATGCTTTGTTGTGTTGGTTGGATGTACATAAACTAACTTTGTCTCTTGTTTCAGGTTTGGATACTCATCATTGATGATTGGGTTTGTTCTCACCTTGTGAGATACAAAATGCTTTGAGTTCTGACTTATTTTTGTTTTGTAGGGTTTTAATTAATGTGGTGAGCTCATGGGCTCATTTGAGTGCTAGAGCACTTGTGCATTGAATTGTGTAACTGTTAGAGGGTTTCACTGCTTGTCTTCTGGTTTTATGACTGAAGTACTAACTGTTTAGTCTTTGTACAGGTACCTTAGTTGCTTACTTGCTTTAGCTATTGCTTGAGCATTGGATTGTGGTTGTCACACCACTCAGGTAGTTAGCTTCTTACTTCATGTAGTCTGGAGTCCTGTCACCTTTTTGGCAGGTATTTTTCCTGGCAAGTCCTCCTTCAGAGGCTCTGTTTGTGTTTGTTTAAAATTGTGCCCAAAGACCTCCAACAAGAGGCATGTGTTATATTTGATAAGACCTCCAAGAGAAGAGGCAATTGACGGAAGGTAGGGATCTGTAACCGATTCCCCGTTATTCAGTGTGTCGTTCTTTATGCTCGCACTACGTGCCGATGCTTCTGAACATGTGCCCCAGATCTTTTGTCCAGAGTCTGTCAAGTGGAAAAGGATCTCACTTTCTGGATCCCCATGCTTTCTGTGTCATGAGCTCACCCTGGCCAGGGTTAAAAGCATGAGGTCTCATCCTCATTTAAACTTTGATCAGCTTCACCCTAACGTTCAATGTTAGTGGTTAAGAGCTACAAATTACCCCTTACAGTTTGGCTTGTTTGTCGAGGTTGAGCACTCCCTCTTGACTAAAGCCCACCCATTGTTTGAGCCTCTTGTATGGATATAGTGTGTGATGTTTGTTTACTTGCGTTGGTGTGTTTATTAGCTTTCCTCTTCCTATCTCCATTTCTGTAGGAGTCGTACGATTAATTTCTGAGGAAGTTGAACGTATGTAGAGTTTAGACTTGAGTTGACTCGCTTCCAGGATGAGTTAAGTTCTTGTTAGAGATCTCAACTTAGGGATATTGATCGCATGACAACTATTAGGCTCGAGTCTTAGTCTCCCTGTTAGTTTGTTGTTTCCCCGGTCTCTGGTTAGGAGAGTGTTTTACCCCTGGTAAGGGGAACTACGTCGCCCTGATTCTCATACCAGATGAGATACGTAGGCAGGAGGTTGAGGGAAATCTCTCCGGGCATCCTTTTCTTTGTTTTCGCGTGTGTTCACCCTTTAGTTATTTTCTTTTATATTTGTGTTGTTTCCTCTTTCCCTCTTCCACTGTTGAGCCTCTGTTGGTTCACCCTTAGTCCCAGCTTGTGTTTACCGTTTCGTGTCTTGGTTTCTGGCATTTGCTTTCTTTGGTGTGAGTACCCATTTGTTCAGCGTGTGTGTGTGTTGTATGTCCATACCTTGGGGGATTTCTTCTGTTATTATTCAGGGTTCATTTGTGATGATCGTTATTCACTTGGGGTTCATCTCGGGGCTCATTTATGACGATTGTCATTCACCTAGGGTTCATCTTTGGGGTTCATTTGTGGTGACTGGTTATGCATATCGGGAGTTTATTCTGGATAGTTGGTTACTTTATTGGGGTTCGTTCTGATAACCTTTTTCTTTGGTGTTCGCTGGTTAGCATTTGTTATTGTTGGGAGTCGGGTGTAAGTCCATGTATTGGCATTCTGTTTCCTTTTGGGTGTTTCTTTTGACGTCTCAGCGTCCCTTTTTTGGTATCTTATTTCAACGTGCGTTAGCCGAGCTACGATCGTTCTGATTCTCCTCTGGATAGAGAAGATACGTAGGCATAGGACGCGATGTCTTAGCGAGCATGTCTCCCTTCCCCGAACTACGTTGACTCTGATGTTTGTTTCTGACAAATTACGTAGGCCCAGGATGCAACATCCTGCCGAGTCCACTTCCTCCGTCTTCTTTCTCTCCCCCACCTGTTTATTGTTCCATTTTGTGCAGTTTCTTTGAGCAGTTTATTAGTAGCCCTTTCCTTTTCTTTGGGCTATCTTTTGAGCGTGGATCCCGTCGAGTACGGCGAACGTGAGGGGGTGCTAATCCTTCTCCTTGCGTAACCGACTCCCGTACCTTGTAATCTCTGGTCTTAAGACCGTTCCTTTCCCTTTCTTAGGTTAGTCCTGCGCTCCCTTTCCGTCATAGGATGAATAGCGTCGGTGGCGGCTCTGTATTTTCCCCGCCGGTTGTTTTTCGCGTTGCGACAGCTGGCGACTCTGCTGGGGACTGAAGTTGACCTCTTGCTGGTCCATCTTCCCTAAGCGAGTCAATCCTAGCGCTCTCTAGCGTAGTTTTAGGGTAGTTTGGGTTGCTTTTACTGCTTTATTTATTGCATTTGTGATTATTATACTGTGATTATATGTATATTTGCATATATGTTTGCATGCATCATGTTATCACTGTGTTGGATTCTGGACAGGTGTGGTTCCTCTGATTTGGGGGTGGGTGTTTTGAGTGGGGCTAAAACCCAAGCCCGAGTATACACCTAGGATTAGCGTGGTCTCATGTTTCCTCTCATGTTAGATCAACATGTTGTTGCGACGTGACATACCACATCCAGACGAGGTTCTTTTGAGAGAGCTCTTCCTTGTGGAGTTTCCACTATGGTTGGGTTATCTCTTTTGAGCTGTTGACTTCGGTGACCGTTCTTTCCCTGATCTTTGGTTTAGATGATCTTATGAGAGCTGCACGACACTCCCGAAAGGGCAAACCCGTTGAGTATCTCATCCGATTGTCGAGACCGATTATCCGCCTTAGGATGACCTTATTAGAATTCACCTGTGAGAGGAGGGGTTTGGTTCCTACAGGTACAGGTTCTGTTGGTGACTCTTTGATGGTGACTTTGGTTCGGTTCGTGATCTGGGTTTCTATTTATAAGTTGGATTTATGGATATTTATTTTTGACACGCCGGAGTTCTGTCCGTAGTATTTATTAGCGGGTTCCGTTTATTTCGGATCCCCCGGGTTAGATTTGGGGTTACTTGTTCAGATGATCTTGTTGTTATCCGTTCAGTGACTTTCCTGTGATGATGGTGATGTATCCTCCGATTCCGTTTATTTCGGAACCCCCAAGTTGGATTTGTGGTTACTTAGTCCCTTGGATGGTTGTGATCAGTTCTGAGACCGGAATCCAGTACAGTTGATGTTTAGATGTCTTGGAGGATAGCACTATGAATTGCATTCATGCATCTGCATCATTCCCATTTTGCATTTATCTGCATCTAACTCATATTTATCCATATGCAGGGTACATTCTTGATTGAGATTCTGGTTGAGAGACATCCTTGTTCCAGGTATGAGGACCGACTTAAAAAATGATGTTGCCTACAGTTTCTTTGATCTAGAGATTAGCGTGTTGAAGGGTATGATAGCATTGATTACGCCTGACCATGTGGGGATGTTCCGCGAGGCTTATGGCAGTATTACGAAGATGGTTTTCAGGCTCAGAGATGGGGATAAGAGTGTCATCCATACTCTTCTCCAGTTTTATGATCCGGGTTTGAGATGTTTTGTCTTTCCAGACTATTTGTTGGGACCTTTGATGGAGGATTATGCCGGTATTCTGGGCATTTGGGTCAGAAACCAGATTCCTTTTTATGTTACTAAGGAAGAACCTAATATTGTTGAGATTTCTCGTGCTCTTTATTTGAGCCCGGAAGTGACTAAGAAAGGTTTGAAGGAGAAAGGAAAGTTGCCCGGTTTTCATCTGAGTTTCTTGGAGGCCAAATCTAAGGAACATGTTGTTTTGGGTAATTGGAAGACTATTTGTGCTTTGCTTGCCGTAAGCATTTATGGAATTATTTTGTTCCCTAATCAGAAGAATTTTGTGGATATTAATGTCATCCGGGTGTTTGCTCAGAAGAATCCCATTCCTACCTTGATTGGGGATGTTTATTATTCGGTCCATAATCGGAACGAGAAGCGGCGTGGAGGATTGGTTAGATGTTGTGCTCAATTGTTATATAAGTGGTTCATGGGATATTTGCCTTCCAAGGGTGCCTTTGTCTTTCTTGACCATACTGTAAATTGGGCAACCAAGTTGATGGGTTTGCGAGCCAAGGACATAGCTTGGACTCACATTGATGTGGCTGGACGAGATTTTATTTACAGCTGCGGGAGTTTTCCCAATGTGACCCTTATAGGAGTTCAAGGGTGTATTAATTATAACCCGACGCTTCTTAAGAGACAAATGGGATTTGCTATGGAGGTTCCTCCCCTCGAGCGTGAGATTCAAGAGTCTTTCTACTTCCCGGTTGAGGGTAATCAGTCATTGTTGGGGCAAGTGTCTGATGCATGGCGCAACATTCAAAGGAAAGGCAAGATTCCTTTTGGTAGAGCTAATAACAGGTCTTTTCCTCCATTTGATGATTGGCTCAGAAAGAGGGTTGAACTTGCTCGTCTGCCATTTCCTGTGGGTGATCTTTGGTATTCGTTGATTGAGGAGCCACACTCTTCTGTCAGTAGGGAATAATTTCTTGAGATGAGGAGGGCAAGAGATTAACTGCAAGCAGAGAAGACTGAGATAGAAATGAGTGTTGCTGGAATTCAACTGGCTAATCAGGAAGTCAAGAGGAAAGCAGAAGACCAGGCTAAGAGACATGCTCAGGAGGTGAAGCGTTTTGAGAAAGACACCGCCTATTACTGTAAGATCAGCCAAGCTTTAGCGTCATCTACGAATGAGCACGACCTTACTAAAGAGCAGTTGGCTAGAGCTTTGAAGGTCATTGAAGATGAAAAAAAGAGATAAGTCCTTGTGAAGACTCAGAGGGAAGCTAGAGCCAAAGCCCTTACCACAGAATGGGAAGCGAAGCTGAGGGTTAAGGAAGAAGAGAAAGTGAAGATTATGGCCGAGAGAGATCACTATCTTGCTGAGAGGGACCATTATTTCCGTCAGATGAAGATCCATCAGAAAGAGGTGGGAAGACTTCAGTAGGAGAACACTGAGCTCAGGTTCACTATGAAGTTTACCGGGATGATTGATGATGCAGAGCCTTCTGTCGGACCTTCTTCAGATTAGACTTTTATTGCAGTTGTTATCATGTGTTGGGTTACTGTCAGGCATGTTGACGGAATTCACTTGCTCGTATTTCTTTCCGATTCTGGAGGATTGTAAAGTTGATTTGCATCAGATATGATATATGACTCTCGCGCGTGTTGCGCACTTTTGTTATACAGTGGTTATTATCATTCAGTGATTGATCTCAAAGCTTTATTTGCTTTTCCGTGTTACACTTACGTAACACACACATGGTCAGGTGATATCTTTGCTAAAACACAACTTTCTGTTCCGTACGGCAAAGCCAGATGATTGATGTCAGAATGTTGTTGTCGAATTATTATCCGTCTCAATGAAGCCAGGATCGAAGGACAGAATGTTCCTCATACGGATAGACATTGCATTCATGCATGAATCATGATAACTTGTCCTCTATTTTGCAGGTGTCGGTTTCTAACGTGTTTGATTGTTACAGGAATCATTGCTCACGCACGCAGAGTCATCCCTCTGCATGTAGCTCGTCCGCACAGATACTTTACCAGACGCAACAAACCCAGAATGATGGATCCATCCAACGCTGACATTCTCGAGCTGAAAGGGAAGATGAGTGAGTTGATCAACGCCATGCAAGGGTTCGCCCTGGGGCAGAAAGCAATCGCCGAGAAGGTGGAGAAGCTTGAGCTGGCTTCGATTGCCAATAAGGACAATAGTCAAGAGGGTAACTCCAACAATGGTCCTAGTGGTTCTAGGGATGGTGGCGATCCCAGAAAGAAGGCAACTAATGGTGGTGTAGTCATCAACAATGGTGGTGGTCTTGGTTTTGCTGCAGGTAGTGGCCCAAGTCATGTTGGCAACACTCTGAAGGAAACACAGTTTTCTCCTTTCTTTGGGGCTGTGGAGGATAAAGAAGAGGATCAGTTCTCTATGCTGAATGAGCAGTTCGGTCAGTATGGTGTTCAACCGCCGAACAAAGAGATTCAGGTACTAGGAGAAAAGATTAGGGCTCTGGAAAGCCATACCACTCCTAGGACTATTAACATGACAAATATGGGGCTGGTTTAGGGGATTGTGATCCCACAGAAGTTCAAGGTGCCCACTTTTGATAAGTACAATGGAAGTTCTTGTCCGGAAACTCATATTCAGGCCTTTGTTCGAAAGATATATGCCTACACCATGGATCAGAAGCTCTGGATGTACTTTTTCCAGGATAGCTTATCTGGCAGGTCTCTCGAGTGGTACACTAAGCTGAGATCGTCAGATATAAAGAGCTGGCAGGATTTGGGGGATGCTTTCTTCAAACAATACCAATTTAACGTTGACATGGCACCAAGCCGTACCCAGTTGTAGGGTATGTCTCAAAAGTCGAACGAGGGTTTTAAAGAGTATGCACAAAGGTGGAGAGAGTTGCCTGCCAGGGTTCAACCCCCATTGGTGGATCGGGAGATGTCAGACTTGTTCATGGGTACTCTTCAGGGGATTTTTGCTGAGAGGATGGTGGGATGTCCAGTTACTGGTTTTGCGGATATAGTAGTGGCTGGTGAGAGGATTAAAAGCTGGTTGAAAATGGGAAAAATACAAGGAAATGCTCTGTCGTTTGGAGTGAAGAAGCCCTTCGGAAATGGTCAGCGCAAGAAAGAGGGTGACTCGAGTGCTGTGTATGCCCAAAGAGGACATGGTAGGGATCATTACTACCAGCATACTGCTGCAGTAACAATTTCTGCTGGTAATCAACCCGCACAACAGCAACAGCAACCACCTCAGCAGAGAACACAAAGGGCTGGGTACCAAGTTAGGGGAAGGATGGCAGATCGCCAGTTTGATAGGCCACCCATGACATATGCC
Organism: Lathyrus oleraceus; assembly: GCF_024323335.1. NCBI lineage: Eukaryota > Viridiplantae > Streptophyta > Magnoliopsida > Fabales > Fabaceae > Lathyrus > Lathyrus oleraceus. Next base: position 316,886,342 of record NC_066583.1, on the reverse strand, counting down.
CTTCTGTTGAAGAAGTTGAAGGATCTCGGGTTGGTACAGTTGAGGACGTTAGCTCCGTTAAGACCGGATCAGAGGCCTGCAAGTTATGATGAGAACATCAAGTGTGAGTTCCATTCTGGTGCTCCCGGGCACAATATTGAGGGTTGTAAAGCCTTTAAGCATGTTGTTCAAGACTTGGTGGATTCCAAAGCCATCAATTTTGCACCAACCCCGAACGTTAATGCTAATCCCATGCCGACGCATGGTCAGATGATGGTGAATGTAATTTCTGAGGATAAAAGTAAAATCTGGGTGACAGATGTGGATCACTTGAGGACCCCAATGTCTGTGGTCAAGAGACATTTGTTAAAGAATGGAGCTTTTCCTGGTTGTGATAATTATTGTGCTGCTTGTACTGTAACTGCAAATGGGTGTGTAATGTTGAGGGAGACGGTTCAGAAAATGATGGATGAGGGAAGTCTCCGATTCGAGAAAGTTGCTTTGGAGAATAAGGATATTTCAACGATAACCATTTATTTCGATCCTGTCCACTTGTCAGTGTCGGCAAATGTGGCTCCAATTACCATCACGGTACCTGGACCTATTCCGTATGAAAGTGATGGTGTTGTGCCATGGGACTATGGCGGTGATGTGTATTGCAATGGGAAAAAGAAGGAAGATCAGGCTGCAGTTGACACCACCGTTTCAAAGGTGGACAATACCGGGCTTAGTGGTTTCACTCGCAGCGGGAGGTTGTTTGCGCCTAACACGTTGAGAGGTGGTGATATAGAAAAAGAACAGAGAGATAAGGTCGAGGCTTTAGCCAGGGCAAAAGGAAAGCAGGTGGTGAATGAGGATACTCCTAGAGCGGCACAGGCGCCTGTTGAGCCGGAAAGTGAGTTTGACGCTGAAGCCGAGGAGTTTTTGAGAATTATTAAGAAGTCTGAGTATAAACTTGTTGATCATTTGCAGCAGACTCTGTCCAAAATTTCGATCTTATCTTTGTTGTTGAGTTCAGAAGGTCATAGAGATGCTTTGTTGAAGATCTTGAAGAGGGCCTACGTCCCGCAGGAGATTACAGTCAATCAATTCGAGACAGTGGTATCGAGTGTTAATGCCAACCATGGGTTGGGTTTCACTGATCTCGATCTTACTATAGATGGGCGCAATCACAATAAGACACTACACATTTCGATGGAGTGTAAAGTAGTTGTGCTTTCGCATGTTTTGATTGATACGGGCTCGTCACTCAATGTGTTGCCTAAGAAGGCCTTGGCTAAATTGGACTGCAAGGGATTGATTTTGAGGCCTACTGATCTGGTGGTTAGAGCGTTTGATGGCTCTAAAAGATCTGTGTTCGGGAAAGTTGAGCTCCCCATAAAGATTGGTCCTGAGGTGTTCAAAGCTGTGTTTTGCGGCGTACAACTGTTTGTTGGGCCGTCCATGGATACATGCTGCTGGGGCAGTAACATCGACTCTACATCAGAAGTTAAAGTATATCTTGGACGGGCAAGTCGTTACAGTTTGCGGTGAGGAGGACATTTTTGTCAGCCAGTTGTCATCATTTAAGTATGTGGAAATGGACGGTGAAATATTCGAAACACCAAGCCAGGCGTTTGAAACCGTCAAGGTGGAGAATGCCGTTTTCGCCAAAAGAGAGAAGAAGCCGTCCATTGCTTCTTATAAACAGGCTGTGAAGGTGGTTAAAAGTGGAGAGGCCCCAGGTTGGGGAAGAGTGATAGATGTTGCGGTGAAGGAGGATAAGTTTGGGATTGGTTATCAGTCAGGCCAAGGCTCGTCTGGACAGAATAAAGGTCGTCGCCAACCGTTCACATTCACTAGTGCTGGAATGCTAGATCCAGGCCGTATCTGTGTTGTGGGTGAAGAGATTGACAGTGACTGCGAGTTCGACTCGTGGATAAAACCGTTGTCGCATCCGCGAAAAACAACCGGCAGGCTAAAACAAAACAAACAGAGCCGCCACCGTGCGTTATTTATCCCAAAGAGGGAAAGGAAACGCTCTAAGTAAACCTGGGAAAGACATGGTCTCGCGACCAAAGAGAGATGGGATCGGGAGTCGGTTATGCGAAGGGAAGGTATTAGCACCCCTACGCATCCGTCATACTCGAAGGGATCCACGCTCAAAAAGATAGAAGAAAGGTTGCTAAACACTGCTCAAAAGAATGCACGCACACACACTGGAAACAACACAGGTGGGGGAAGAGAGGAACGGGCTCGCTAGGATATCGCATCCTATGCCTACGTATCTCATCTGGAATGAGAATCAGAGCTACCGTAGTTCGGCTAACGCACGCCGAAACAAAACACACGCAGGAAAAGGACTGCCAATCGCTGGACTTATGTCAGACTCCACACAACACACACAGGAAACCAACTGCCAATTGTTTGACTTACGTCGGACTCCACACACAACAATAGGATACGGAATGCCAATCGCTGGTCTTACATCCATCTCCTACACACACAAGAAGGATACAAACAAACAAGTTAGTAAGGAGTCTGGCACTCGAGCCTAGTAACTGTCAAGCAAACACACACAAAAAAGAAAAAGGGTGAACACACAGACTAAAAGGGAGTCGGGAACTCGAGCCTGATAGCTGTCAAGCACAACACACGCAAAAAAGAAAAAGGGTGCCCAGAGAGATCTCGTACGACCTCCTGCCTACGTACCTCATCTGGTATGAGGATCAGGGCAACGTAGTTCCCCTTAACAGGGGAGAAACTTTCTCCTAACGAGAGACTGGGAAATGACAAACTAGAAGGGAGACTGACTCGAGCCTAATAGTTATCATGTAATCCACAATGGTCCTAGGTTGAGGTTTCTATCTAACTTGCACAGGCAGCAAGCTATCCTAAATAGCACAGGCAAAGCAAACATGCACACAATTAGCACACACTATATACAAACAAAGTGGGCTCACACAAGGTTAGGCTGTGAAACACAAGCCAACTGGAATCGGGTGATGTTAGCTCTTAACCCTAACATTGAGAGTTAGGGTGAAGCAGATGAAGTGGGAAGTGAGGGTAAGACCTCACAGCTCTTATCCCTGGCCTGGGAGAGCTTTAGACAAATGAAAGTGTGGGAGTTCAGAAAGTAGGAACTCTTCTCCATATATGACTGACTCAACAAAGATCTTGGGTTAATATCCACAATGCATCAACACAAGGTGTGTGAGCAAAGTGGATGACACACAGAATAGCAGGAGATGGATTGCACATCTCTTTTATCTGCCAATTGCCTTATCAAAGGACTTTTCCTGCTTGGCACAAAGATAAACAATCACAAGCATTGCCTCTTAAGGAGGGCTTCAGACAGGTGCCTGCCCAAGTAACAGGACAGGTCTTCCAGACTACATGAAGTCAGAGAGTTATACCTATGTGGTTAAGCAACCAAGCAAAAGCAAGTTCAAATTGAACTTAAGCAACTTATGTACCTGTTAAAACATCAAACAAATCAGTTAAACTGTACAGACAAACAGACAACATGAATATCAAACAGTCAAACCCAATGAGCAAAAGCATAAGCCAACAAGTCAAACTCAAATGAGTTAGCAACCCTACAAAACACACAAGATTATTCAACATTAACCAAATAATCCAACTCAAGCAAATGAATCAATCCCCTTATGGCCATGTGCTTCTTAACCTGAAAACAAAGCTCAAACATAAGCACAAACCACTAGGACAAGGCCTAGGGTCAAAGAGGGAGAAAAAAATCCAAAACAGAACATGAAAATTGACATGAATCAACCTCAATCAAATAAGAACACAATCCAAAAGGTCTCATGTCAATAGCATCAACCAAATTAATTTCATAAATCAATCATGGCAAGGCATGCAAGTTAGAACCACATTGAGACAACAGAATGAACAAATGCACATTAATTCAAAAATGATTCAATTAATTTTGGCAAAAATCATGGGTAAACATAACATACAACATGATCATCACACAAAAAATTAGAGCATTTGGACATGATTAAGCATGGTAATCAAATACATCAAGTCAAGGTAAGCACAAACAAGCTCAAATAGGGCACAATTTGGTACATCAACTTAGCACAAGCCTAAAACAGAAATGGTAAAAGGTAAAAACCTCAAATCAAAGCCAAAACAACCTCTATCATGTCTAGAAAGAGTGTGCAAAACTTCACATCCATATGATAAAGCACAAGCATTTCACAAAAGATTGAAGATCAAGACACTTCAAAAGCTCAAAAATAACCATCCAGAATGAAAAATCTCAATCAAATCAGGAATGATTCCAAAAATTCTACAAAAACTCATGAGCATTCACAACATTCGTATCAAGCACCATACAAAAGATCAGAACATTTGGAGATCATTTGATAGGGAAAATTCATCAATCATGTTGGACAAGCAAAGGCGTGACACAAACTGTCACACCTAACTTAGAAAAATCATAACTCAGCAATGATAAATGATAAAAATGTAAACTCAACACCAAAATGTCCAACAAGATGTCTAGTTTCACCATGTAAAATTTCATGAGAATTGGATAAGAATTGAGCATTTCACAAATGTTTTAGCAAGGCAAGGTCAAAACATGATACATGTACACAAACCCTAAGGCAAAAAATTATACAACCATGCACAATTTCCATTTTAATCATCAAAAAAAACTAGAGAGAAAATGTGACACAATGCAAAAACAACCATATATTTTGGATCAATTTTCCATTTGTTGTGATTTTTTAAAGTTGAAGAAAAATTAAAAAATGCATGAAGAACATATATGACCATGGCATGCAAAAAAAGAAAATGAACTTTGGAAAGTTGTCGCCAGCAGGACTCGAACCTGGGCGAAATTTGAAAGAACCATTGGCGCGCTGCATGGCAAATCCATGCAGCCAATCAGCGCCTTGCCCTAGCATAGCCTAAGGGAACGGTTTTGCATGGTCTACGGGAACGATTTAGCGTGGCCTTTGAAACTAGGAAACCGTTGCCAAAAATCCTGGTTCATCTTCTCCAGATTTGCGCACGGTCATGAACAGTACACGTTCATCATCATCATGAACAATTTTCTTATTTTTTGCAATTAAACATACTAATGCCTAGATCTCTCTTAGTACATCAAGAATCCACCATTAATTTAACAAGAATCAACACAACACGCATGAATCGAAGGATCTAAGTTTCATGAGTGAAACTTTAAACACATGTAACTTCATGAATATTCCACCAAATCACTCGATTCAAATTGCAGAATCATCACCATTAAAAGATCTACAAGAATCATACAACAATTTCAAGAATTAAGGAAGTCGAAAAAGTGACCTCTTGAAGTGCAGCTTTGGAATTTCGCGTTTTCGTGGCCTTGCAATGCTTCAATCTTCCTCTAGCAAGCTTGCATAAGTGTTTGGATGAATGCTTGATGTTCAATTGAGCACGATTCCACAGAATTTGGATTCCACCATTGATGAACTCAAGCTTGCATATGCTTCAATGTGCACGAATTCATGTGATTCTAGCTTCAATCTTGCTCACACATGCTACCAGATGATGAATCAACCAAGAAAAATGCAAAGTGTTTGAAGAAATTTGGAGAAAAAATGAGAGAGAATTTTGAGAGACTTTGAGAATTCTAGATCTAGAATTGGAAAATGTGATGAATTCTGTTATGATTTGTGTTATATATGCTTCACTAATCATGATTAATTAAGTTAAATCAAGTGCTAATGAAAAATGGTTAAGTTTGGAGGTGTTTTGCAAAATTGAACTTTTCACCTTATGCATGGACATGCATGGATGAACAGTACGAATTTGCACTTATTTTCACTCAAAAACCTGTTTTGGAGCCAATGGAAGTGATGCCATGTTCAAATGATTCACCAATTTTGAATTCCATTTTTCCCTCCAAAAATCAATTGAATTTTCAAATATTTATGTGAATGGAATGCATGCCATGTAATGCCAATTTTGGAAACTAGAGGTTAAAAGGAGAATGTTGCAAAAAGAGCCACATGATTTGGACATTTGGTTTGAAAGTTATGCTCCTTTGAAGTTCCATGTTCACTTGGCCAAGTTTTGATCATATCTCCTCAACCACACATGAGAAATTGATGATCTTTGACTTTTTGGAAATGGGAGAGAAAGATATACAACTTTCATGTTCAACAAAATTTCATTTTAAGCTTTCTTGATAATGTAATCTTGAGTTGAAAACCTTTCCATTTTTGGCAATTTTGAATTACATGTCACTTTCTATTTTTGGAAAGTTTTGTCTTGACTTTATTTTCTTCAATGTTGATGTTTGAAATGTCAAATGAGACTTGTTTGAACATGAATGAAGTATTTCTAACCACTTCCCACCTCCAAATCCAACAGTTGACTTTTGGTTGACTTTTTCAGTTGATAGATGACTTGGTCATGCACAGATGAATTTGAGCCTCAATCTTCTGATGAAATGGCTCCAAAATGAAACCCTAGCTTATACAAGCTCAATAAAATCATATGATGATCCCCATCTCATGAAAGACCTCTTCTCCTTGAAAAACCCTGACTGGCATAATTCAACTGATTAGGGTTGACCAGAGGTCAAAACCCTAATCCCAAGGAATCTAATCATGAATAATGAACCATGATGATGATGATGTACCATTTCAACCAAGATAATGATCAATCTTCTTAAGGAACCAAGAAACCCTAATTGAAGCACAAACCCTCAGATGATTAGTGATCAATTCATGAGACCCTCAAGCTTGAATCTTTTAACCTCTTTATCTTCTGAGCAAGACCTAGGAGGATGACTTGCTTATTGTTTCCACATGATATGCCAAGATGCAATGACTAATGACCTACAAGATGAAATGCAATATGTTAAGCTAATCCCAAGAGAGGAGGGCAAATTTTGAGGTGTTACAGCTGCCCCTATTCAATCCACTGTGAACCTGTCGATATGAATAGCCTCGGCTTTCAGATGATCAGGGTGAAGAGTGATTGAATACCAAGAACAGACGAACAATTTTCACTCTGATGGGAAATAATTAACAACGCCTGTCGGAATCGGCAAAGAAGCAATCTCAAAGAAGAATCCGTCTGGTACGGAGAAAGTCGGCCTGAGTACCGAAACAGAATGTTGACCTGTATACCAAAATAGATGGTAACACAGGGATAACCATGGCCTGAATTCCGCTCAGTAGTCTGAATACCTGAAACCTGGCCTGAATGCCCCCTTCGGCCTGAATGCCGCCTTCGGTCTGAACACCGGAAACCTGGCCTGAATGCCGCAAGCTGCATCGATCTGAACTTCGGAAGCTTTTTCGATCTGAACATCGGAAACTGGTCTGAATACCCACCTCGGCCTGAACACCGGAAACCTAGCCTGAATGCCGCAAGATGCATCGATCTGAACTTCGTAAGCTTCTTCGATCTGAACATCGGAAACTGGTCTGAATACCCACCTCGGCCTGAACACCGGAAACCTGGCCTGAATGCCGCAAGCTGCATCGATCTGAACTTCGGAAGCTTCTTCGATCTGAACATCGGAAACTGGTCTGAATACCCACCTTTGCCTGAACACCGGAAACCTGGCCTGAATGCCGCAAGCTGCATCAATCTGAACTTCGGAAGCTTCTTCGATCTGAACATCGGAAACTGGTCTGAATACCCAACTCGGCCTGAACACCGGAAACCTGGCCTGAATGCCGCAAGCTGCATCGATCTGAACTTCAGAAGCTTCTTCGATCTGAACATCGGAAACTGGTCTGAATATCCAACTCGGCCTGAACACCGGAAACCTGGCCTGAATGCCGTAAGCTGCATCGATCTGAACTTCGGAAGCTTCTTCGATCTGAACATCGGAAACTGGTCTGAATACCCACCTCGGCCTGAACACCGGAAACCTGGCCTGAATGCCGCAAGCTGCATCGATCTGAACTTTGGAAGCTTCTTCGATCTGAACATCGGAAACTGGTCTGAATACCCAACTCGGTCTGAACACCGGAAACCTGGCCTGAATGTCGCAAGCTGCATCGATCTGAACTTCGGAAGCTTCTTCGATCTGAACATCGGAAACTGGTCTGAATATCCAACTCGGGCTGAACACCGCATCGGTCTGAATACCCGAAAAACTCTTCATGCCTGTCAGCATCGGCAGCAATAAGGTAAAGTGACGAATGAGACGGCACGTGGGCCAACGACTTATGTTGGGAATAATAAGCCATGAGCATGCCATTCCTACTTAATCCACTGTGAACGAACAATTTGCGCTCAGCTGGGGATTATCTCCTTCTCTTTTCTTTACTTTTTGTTCTTTTCTTGGACCCCGAAACTTTTCTGATCATCATTCCATCTCCGCCCGACAGAAGCCCTTCCTCCAATATCGCACTACTGGGGAATATTGTTGATTCAAAATCACGATGCTAAACTCCTCAGAGTAACATCTTCACCCTCTGGCGACACCACCTCTTAAACAATAACCACGGCTTGAGACTAGCTTATGCCTGAAATGCTGATGCATGATATATTTTTTAGCGTAATGCTCCATAATCATGGAAATGCTACGCGATTTATGCAATATGCTATGCTTATCTACATGATGAATGCATAAAAAGTATCCCCCTCAAGGGACTCCTCTGGGGAGCTCGAGGCACTCTGCTGAGGAACTCGCCATTGCTCCAACTCCACCCTGCTGGGGAATAGGCCACCCTTACCATGAATAACCTCCTCTGCACCCGATCCGCTTGGGGACTTCGCTGGGGAAAGAACCACCAACGCACTCTGTGGGGAAACCAACAATCTCTGACTTGCTGGGGTATAACAATCTCAACTCTGCTTGGAGAACCCCTACCAATAGATACCTCCACTGGGAAATAGCAACATCCAGGCCTAGCTGCTGAGGAAACACCGATCTCAAACCCGTTGGGGGAGATAACCATCCCGACCCTGCTAGGGAAGACACAGACCTTGAATCTGCTGAGAGGTAACAATCCCCACCCTGCTTGGGGAAATAAGGAAAGTCTGGCGCAGAACACCCGTCGACTCGCCGAACCCTGGTATTCAACATCCAAATCCAGTGTCAGCTTTCCAATTTTGAGAACTCCCAGACTCGTCTGGACTTTTCTGATTCATCACCTTGTATTCCCGACTCCTCCGTACTCTACGGAGATCGAACTCTTTGAATTTATACCAACTTTCCAATCTCAGACTTTGAAGAGTCTTCTTGATTAATTCTCAAGGATCGTCGTACATCTTTCGCCGTCTTTTCACCATTCTTCCATTCATTCGTCCCTGATCGGACTCCACGGGGATCTGTAGGTGCTTAATTGGCTGCATTATATGGTAAAACACTAGCTGGTTACTAATGTCTTGATTGATGTCATGACATGGTATGTATATGTGACTACATTGTAGGTTAGAATATCTAACTGTACTCTGATGTCTTGACTGATGTCATGACACACTTGAGTAGTTACTGCAGGATTAGCTAACACAAGATTTATGGAATGTCAAACTGGATACTGTGACATTCATACCTGTCAGCAGATACTAAGGAGTAGAACAGTTGGTGTTCTGTTAGAACTTAGTATTTATTTCCAGTCTGGTTATCAAGGGAAGACCAGACCTGGCATAAGGCCTACTGACTGAATGTCAAACTGGATGTTATGACATTCATCAGTGACAGCAGCTACTGAACATTAGACAGAGTGGTGTTCTGCTATACTTCAGCATGTTACTTAGTCTGTTCTTCAAGAGAATAACAGAACTAACTAAAGGCCAAATGTGTAAATGTTAAATTGGACACTTTGACATTTATTAATGTAAGTTGTTACTGTAGTATGGTCATTTTGATCATGTACAGGTCAGCAAAATGGTACAGTCTGTTTTATGGAAAAACAAACTCAGCATATGGACCTTGATGTCAAGCTGAATGTCGTGACATTCATTCCTGACAGCATATGCTATATTGTAGGTTGTTCAGTTTTCTGTTTCAGCTTTTTCTCAGGCTATTCTTCAGGGATTCAACAGCTGAGAGAAAATCCAGGAAATCAACAACCAAGCTACATTTAATGAACCTAACAAATAGCCTATTTGTTAGTAACCTAAATGTTGAATTTATGGGAACTCGCGTGACCTTAAATTCAGGAGAATAAAGGTGCAAAAGCCCAGGTACTGCAATATAAAAGGAAGGTGTTCCTTCATTCAGTTTCGGGGATTTTGAGGCGTGAAGATTTTGTGTGTCCATCATACTTCACTGCTGTATTTTTGTGAGTCTTGTATTAGACGTATCTTGTAAGCCAAGCCATTATCAAGTAGATGATTGCTGTGGCATAGGGTGTTCATTGAGTTGTAAGTGTTGTGTCGCTCAAAGCTTTTAAGCGTGAGTGTTGTGTATCTTGATTAAAGCTGTGAAGCACAATCAAGAGTTGTTTGAAGTGTGACTTCAACTTGTCTTTAATATTGATTAAAGGTAGTAATCACTGAGGTGATTGAGGGGGAGTGAGTAGGAACTCTGATCTTAGTGTAAGATTGAAATTTCATTGGGTAGGGATTAAGTGATAAGTTGTAAACGGGTGAGTTTAGCTTTGAATTGATACTACTAATAGTGGATTTCCTCCCTGGCTTGGTAGCCCCCAGATGTAGGTCATGTTGGACTGAACTGGGTAAACAATTACTTGTGTTATTTACTGCACTTACGTTTAAGTTCTGCATAATTCCTGTCTGTGCAGAATTGGATGTCATAACAACCCGTGTGACATCTAAAGTTTGATAACTAGAATTTCAATTGGCATCAGAGCAGGCACCCTGCCTGTGAATTTCTGGGTGAGATCTAGGGAAGTTACTTTCTAGTACCATGGACAAGGATATAGGACACTCAAATAGACCACCCATGTTGGATGGCTCTAATTATGATGACTGGAAGCCTCGTATGATAGCCTTCTTAAGGTCTCTAGATAGCAAAGTCTGGAGAGCTGTCAACAAAGGATGGGAACATCCAACGAAGACAGGTGAGGATGGAGGCAGTGTGCAGATTCCTGAAGAAGAGTGGGACAAGGAGCAAGAGGCACTAGCTCTTGGAAATTCCAAGGCCTTGAATGCATTGTTCAATGGAATCAGTAAGAACATCTTCAGGCTGGTGCACCACTGTGAACTAGCTAAGGAAGTTTGGGATACCCTCATGGTAACTCATGAAGGTACTTCCAAGGTGAAGATGTCCAAACTTCAGATGTTGACCACCAAGTTTGAAAACCTGAGGATGAAAGAGGATGAGACTATTCATGACTTTCACATGAATATTCTTGAAATTGCAAACACCTCTGGTGGACTAGGTGAGAAAATAACTGAAGAGAAACTTGTAAGAAAGATTCTCAGGTCCTTGCCTAAAAGGTTTGCTATGAAGGTCACAGCCATAGAGGAGGCACAGGACATCTGCAATATGAAGGTAGATGAGCTCATTGGTTCTCTCCAAACCTTTGAAATGGGCTTGTGTGAGAATACTGAAAAGAAGAACAAAAGCGTAGAAGAGTCAGAAGCAGGATATACTGAAGATGATGAAAGTATATCAGAAACCTTAGCCATGCTTGGGAGACAGTTCAACAAGCTCATAAAGAAATTTGATCAACAGGGTAGACCTAATGTCAAGAACGTTCCGTCTGACATAAGAAAAAGATCAACTTCTGAAGAAAAGTTCAACCAAGGCAAGGGAATCCAGTGCCATGGATGTGAAGGATATGGTCATATTAAGGCTGACTGCCCTACCTTTCTCATGAGGCAAAGGAAAGGGCTATCTGTCACCTGGCCAGAAGAAGACACTGAGAGTGAATCTGAAGGAGAATCTGCCAAACATGTCACTGCTCTGACCAGTGTCTGTGCCTCAGAGGATAACTCAAGTGGAGATGAGCTCACCTTGGATGAACTTGCTGCCTCATATAAAGAACTATGTGTTAAAAGTGCAGAAGTTTGTATCCAAGGAGAAAAGCATAAGAAACTCATCAAAGAGCTAGAAGCTGAGAAACTAGAGCAGCTGAAAGTCATAGAGGGTCTGAAGAGTGAGATTTCTTTGCTGACCTCTAAGCTAGACCAAATGACCAAATCCATCAAAATGTTGAATAAGGGATCTGACACCGTGGAAGAGATCCAGAAGATAGGACAGAAGTCTGGAACCTCATCTGGTTTAGGCTCTGGGAAAAGATCCTCAGCTGAACGCAAACGACCAAAGGCTAGAGTTCAGAAATCCCAAGGGAAGTCACATCCAATGTCTCAACATCGAGGACCCAGAATGAGCAATCATCAGAAGAAGAAATTCAAGAGATGGAGATGCCATTAATGTGGTAGATTCGGTCACATAAAACCCTTCTGCTATAGGCTACATGGTTACCCAAACCAGACCTCACAAGGTAGGCCTAAGAAGAAGGTGTCTACGCATAATGTCCTTAGTAAGAAACAAACATGGGCGGCTAAGCAGTCATCTCAGGGCAATCCTAAGCAACAGGTATCTAAGCATCACTTCACTCCTGAGAAGCAACAGTGTGTAGCTAACCTTGCTCACACATCTTCAAGGGCACATATCAGACAAGAATGGTACCTTGACAGTGGCTGCTCAAGGCGTATGACTGGGGTGAGCAACCTAGTGGTGAATCTGCATCCTCCTCCTACCAAGTTTGTGACATTTGGTGATGGAACTAAAAGAGAAGTCAAAGGTGTTGGCAAGCTGGACTGTCCTGAAGCTCCAAAATTGAATGGTGTATTGTTAGTAAAAGGACTAACTGTGAACCTCATAAGCATAAGCCAGCTATGTGACCAAGGATGCAAGGTGGAATTTACCAAGGGAGGATGTGTGGTGTTGAATGAGTGCAATCAAGAAGTGATGAGAGGAGACAGATCCAAAGATAATTGCTATCTATGGAAATCTAAAGACTCTCTCAAGGGAGACCAGGAAGGGAAGTTGGGGCATGGAAGACTTGATCCCCTTCAGGGAAAAGGAATGAAGAAGAACATTCCCAAGGGAGGTGTGAGAAGAGTCTCATATCTGTCTGTAGATAAAAGGGACAGACAAAGGTGTGTATTATTGTCGTCTGCAGAATCTCAGTACCTAGGTTGTGGTAGCAGGTGGTCATCCCTAGTATGGAGAAACCTGATGCAGACAGGGTACAATGTCACTTGGAATGTCATGACATTGTACGCTACTAAGTGTGACAATAGTAAGGGCAAAGAGGGAATGCGTGCGTCTGAAAAGTTATAGCAACTAATGAAGTTAGTTAGCTACTGTTTAATAAATCAAATTATTAAACAACAAATAGTGAGCTCTGAGTGGTCAAAATCTAATAGACCTTACTCTTGCATAAAGCGTTTCACATTCATTCGCTTCAAACCCTATTCGTGCAAACCCTCTTCCAAAGAAACGGTTCATCTTCCCTCTGAGATATTCAGCATGGCACATCAATCCGATACCACCTCCTATACCACCATGTCCGATTCTCACAGCACAGAGTTCAGCAATCCCAACCGGGAGGAAGTTAGTGTCAACGCTGCAACGTCGTCCCATGCAAGAAGACCAAAAGAAACGGTCTCCAGAATCTCCTCAGCTGTCACTCTGGACAACCCCTCCAAGGAAGGATCGAGGTATGTGCACAATGTCATTGCCTCTATGGTCACTAAGATTCTGTCCGGGGATCAGAATGTTCCTGGGGTTTCTGTTCCCTTGAACACTATCGTACCCGATGATGGTGCATGTCGTGAAACCGCAGTTGTGTTAAGGGAAAATGTGGCTGGATTACCTGAAGAAGGTCCTAAGAATGATAAAAATGTAAGCAAGGTGAGAGGTGAGAAAGTAAGTGTCCCTCAAGATGTTGAGGCCAACCCTAGAGCTGACACAGTCAACCTGGACGAGTTCTCGGATAACGAACTGTTGGCCTCGGTTATCCCTAGCATAGCCAAGAGGGTCAGAACTAGGAGAGGGAAAAAGACAGTGATGCAAAGGTCTCCATCCAAGGAAGTTGATGAGACAACTCCTCACGAGCAAACAGGGACAGAGAGTGCATGCAAAAGGAAAGGTCATGGACCTGCCAAATCTTGGAGCAAAGAGGTGCCCAAGAAGTTGAAGACCAAGGCTGTGGTGGTGGAGTCTGAATCTGATGTCCCATGTGATGTCACAACATCCATGTCCAGGAAGAAGCCGTCTTCTAGCAAGTTGGCTGCTAGTGTCCCAGAAGTTCCCATTGACAATGTGTCCTTCCACTTTGCCTCCAGTGTTAACAAGTGGAAGTATGTCTACCACAAGAGGCTGGCCTTGGAGAGAGAACTGGCTCAGAATGCATTGGAATGTAAGGAGATTGTGGATCTCATCAAAGAGGCAGGGTTGATGAGAACTGTGACTCAACTCCCTAAATGCTATGAGACCTTAGTGAAGGAGTTCATTGTAAATCTATCCGAGGAGTGTGCTGATGGGAAATCCAGAGAATTCAGAAAGGTCTATGTGCGTGGCAAGTGTGTGACCTTTTCCCCCTCAGTGATAAATCTATATTTGGGAAGATCAGATGAAGTGCAACCAGAGCTTGAAGTGACTGACAATACAATCTGTCAAGTCATCACAGCAAAGCAAGTCCGGAAATGGCCTCTCAAAGGGAAGCTGGTGGCCAGTCAACTAAGTGTAAAGTATGCAATGTTACACAAAGTTGGAGCAGCCAACTGGGTACCCACAAATCACAAGTCAACTGTGTCTGTGATGTTAGGAAAGTTCATCTATGCAGTGGGAACCAAGGCAAAGGTGGACTATGGTACTTACATCTTTGATCAGACAATGAAACATGCTGGGAGTTTTAGTGTGAAGGGACCTATTGCCTTTCCATCTCTCATATGTGGCATTGTGCTGAATCAATTTCCACACATCCTGACAGATAATGACTTTGTGAAAAGAAGAGAGAGTCCATTGGCCTTCAGCTACAAACTGTTCCTGGGCAAGCATGTCCCTGATATTGTCTTGACATCGGGAGAAACATCCAAAGCTGGCAACCAACCAGACAAAGCTGCTGTTATTGCAGTTCTCAGAGAGACCTGCAAAGAGCTGGAGGCTAGAAAGCATGCTTTGGAAAAGCTCATCTTGCAATTGGAGACTTCTGCTGAGGACACGGATGGAGCTGATAGGCAAAGTTCTGAGGATGAGGAGGAGGCCAGCTCTGAAGAGGAGGCTGATGATGAGGCTGAGGATTAAATACTTGTCTTTGTGTGTTTTCTGTCATTTGTGTAATTCTACTTACTATTTGTGGATCTGTAATTTAAAGTGTTGCTTTGGCAACATTTTTGGACAAAAAGGGGGAGAGACAACTGATACCCCAGGACAACAGAAGTTTACTTTTGTTAAACTTTGTTCAAACAGGTTCTCATTCATGACAGATTGAAGTTTTCCTCTACTGCAGCTGATGTGTGATGAAGTGTGTATTTAGCTTCTGTTTGTATGCTGCTGTTTTTATTTAACTCCCTCCCCTGCAGCTGCTGTGTGTTGAAGTTTAGATTTTAGATTTAACTTCTATATGTGTGCTGCTTTGTGAAGTTTGTATTTAACTTCCATGTGTGTGAGTGTGCTGCCACTCTGAGTGTATTAGCTAGGCTTATTTCCTGCTAGGTGTGTGATTCCGCTGCTATGAACTCTGTTATGGGGATCAAAGTGTTTTAGCCAAAAATTTGCCAAAGGGGGAGTTTGTAGGTGCTTAATTGGCTGCATTATATGGTAAAACACTAGCTGGTTACTAATGTCTTGACTGATGTCATGACATGGTATGTATATGTGACTACATTGTAGGTTAGAATATCTAACTGTACTCTAATGTCTTGACTGATGTCATGACACACTTGAGTAGTTACTGCAGGATTAGCTAACACAGGATTTATGGAATGTCAAACTGGATGCTGTGACATTCATACCTGTCAGCAGATACTAAGGAATAGAACAGCTGGTGTTCTGTTAGAGCTTAGTATTTATTTCCAGTCTGGTTATCAAGGAAAGACCAGACCTGGCATAAGGCCTACTGACTGAATGTCAAACTGGATGTTATGACATTCATCAGTGACAGCAGCTACTGAACATTAGACAGAGTGGTGTTCTGCTATACTTCAGCATGTTACTTAGTCTGTTCTTCAAGAGAATAACAGAACTAACTTAAGGCCAAATGTGTAAATGTTAAATTGGACACTTTGACATTTATTAATGTAAGCTGTTACTATAGTATGGTCATTTTGATCATGTACAGGTCAGCAAAATTGTACAGTCTGTTTTCTGGAAAAACAGACTCAGCATATGGACCTTTATGTCAAGCTGAATATCGTGACATTCATTCTTGATAGCATATGCTATATTGTAGGTTGTTCAGTTTTCTGTTTCAGCTTTTTCTCAGGCTATTCTTCAGGGATTCAACAGCTGAGAGAAAATCCAGGAAATCAACAACCAAGCTACATTTAATGAACCTAACAAATAGCCTATTTGTTAGTAACCTAAATGTTGAATTTATGGGAACTCGCGTGACCTTAAATTCAGGAGAATAAAGGTGCAAAAGCCCAGGTACTGCAATATAAAAGGAAGGTGTTCCTTCATTCAGTTTCGGGGATTTTGAGGCGTGAAGATTTTGTGTGTCCATCATACTTCACTGCTGTATTTTTGTGAGTCTTGTATTAGACGTATCTTGTAAGCCAAGCCATTATCAAGTAGATGATTGCTGTGGCATAGGGTGTTCATTGAGTTGTAAGTGTTGTGTCGCTCAAAGCTTTTAAGCGTGAGTGCTGTGTATCTTGATTAAAGCTGTGAAGCACAATCAAGAGTTGTTTGAAGTGTGACTTCAACTTGTCTTTAATATTGATTAAAGGTAGTAATCACTGAGGTGATTGAGGGGGAGTGAGTAGGAACTCTGATCTTAGTGTAAGATTGAAATTGCATTGGGTAGGGATTAAGTGATAAGTTGTAAACGGGTGAGTTTAGCTTTGAATTGATACTACTAATAGTGGATTTCCTCCCTGGCTTGGTAGCCCCCAGATGTAGGTCATGTTGGACTGAACTGGGTAAACAATTACTTGTGTTATTTACTGCACTTACGTTTAAGTTCTGCATAATTCCTGTCTGTGCAGAATTGGATGTCATAACAACCCGTGTGACATCTAAAGTCTGATAACTAGAATTTCAGGATCCTTTATCAAAAGGCTTCCACATCACAACCTGCAAGTGAGTGAAAATATCTAACAGCACCTGCAAAAGAGATCGTTAGATAAAACTGTGCCCCATGCGTGTCAAGATTTCAACACCTGGGTCACTCAACCTTCCGAATAAGATTTCAAGCTTTCAATCTTATAAGCATGCATTGGAAGGGACCTATATGTCTTAAAATGCAAAGATTCTTTATCAAAAATAACTGGATGTTTTTGCAATTAAAGCGGTAATGAAAACA
The DNA here is from genome assembly GCF_024323335.1 of Lathyrus oleraceus. NCBI lineage: Eukaryota > Viridiplantae > Streptophyta > Magnoliopsida > Fabales > Fabaceae > Lathyrus > Lathyrus oleraceus. The sequence continues at coordinate 316,868,949 of NC_066583.1, read as the reverse complement.
AAAAACAAAATTATTTGACTGAATATGCATTTTATTGATTGAAAAGGTGTGGCTCAAACTGAGCAATACAAAGGAAGCAATTCCTGAAAAGAGGTAATTGCGCACAAAAGGAAAAATCTATCCTAATGGCAATGTGAAACCGCGATCTCATCGAGTTCCAACTCGGTTACACCCCATATGTCCTCAGACTCTCCGTGCTTTCTGCCTTCTGAACAAGACGCTTCCGACTGATCCCTACCGGGGATTATCCATGTCATAACCAAAGTACAAACGATCATGCCAGACGCAGTTGTTCGTTTCAATCCCTCTCTTGCCTGGACCGCCCTTTCGGGTTTTCAGTCCACCGGGATACCCTTTTTTGCCCAAGCCGCCTTTTCAGGTTTTCGACTTGCCGAGTGTACAGTTTTTCTCTTTTTTATCCCTAATTTTTGCCCAAACCTTTTCATCATTTTTTTTGGTTCGCCGGGATGCCCATTTTTGCCTGGACTATTTTATTCTTTTCGTCCAGCGGGTCTCTTATACGAAGTATTTTTTTAACTGCGTCCGCATTCACAGGGGATGGAAAATCCTCGCCATCCATGGTCGTTAGCAACAAGGCTCCGCCAGAGAAAACCTTCTTAACCACGAATGGGTCTTCATAATTGGGTGTCCACTTGCCCCTACGATCGTTTTGAGGAGGAAGGATCCTTTTCAGCACCATATCACCTACGTGATACACACGAGGTCGCACCTTTCGGTCAAAAGCACGCTTCATCCGCTGCTGGTACAACTGCCCATGACAGATGGCCGTCAGCCTCTTTTCCTCAATCAGGCTCAACTCTTCATACCGAGTCCTTACCCATTCAGCCTCTTGCAACTTCACATCTGTCAAAACTCCCCATGATGGGATCTAGACCTCAGTAAGTAATATCACTTCTATCCCCTACACGACTAGAAAGGCTTTGCCCCAGTAGGCGCACCGAGGTTCGATACCCAGGATACCAGCTTCATACTCAATCATACTGGTGCATTCGGTAAACTCCGCTTCTTTTCATGTTAATTGCCCCATCAGACATCAGAATCCGTTCGGATTTAGGGTCAGGCCCCTCCTCCGGGATCGGTTCCTCACAATCTTTCGATTTGAGCACCTCGAGATGTCCTCATCAGGGAACTCCAAACTTCATCGGTTGATAATCCTCAATGGGTTGTTGGGCGATGTAATCGGACAATACACTCTCCTCGATTGCTTTCTGAGAGGTATACTGAATATCGTATTCAATCAAAATCATTTGCCCTCTCGCAACCCGTCCGGTCAATGCTGGCTCTTCAAAAATCTACTTGATCAGATCCATCTTGGAATCCACAAAGTGGTATGAACCAGCATATACTGTCTCGGTCGGCGAGCAGCCTATGCCAAAGTACAGCAAGTTTTCTCGAGCAGTGAATGTATTGTTTCACAATCGATAAACTCTTTGCTAAGGTAAATTGCATGCTCTTTTCGACCAGACTCGTCATGCTGCCCCAGTACACACCTCATAGACTCCTCGAGGGCTGTCAAGTACCAGATTAACAGTTGTTCCTTCCATGGGAGGCATCAGAATCAGAGGTTCCTGCAACTTATTCTTTTTATTTTTCAATGCCCCTTGGCAATCATTATTTCACCTGACCGTTTGATCTTTTTTTTCTCAACAGCTTGAGCTGGTTCCCACGTGGCTGTTAGGTGAGATGTGAACCATGAAATGTAGTTCGATCTACCTAAGAGACCACGAACCTCTTTTTCTGTTTTCGGTTCAGGCATTTTCTTGTATTTTCCTTTCTTCCTTTTTTTTCTTTTTTTTTTAGCAAGATCAACCTCAATTCCTCTTTCACTTACAATAAACCCCCAGCAGCTTACCGGCCCGCACTCTGATAGTGCATTTATTTGAATTCAACCTCAGTTTGAATTGTCTCAACCGGTCGACCAACTTGGCCAGATCCACCAGATGCCCCTCTTCTGTTTGGGACTTTGCTATCATGTCATCAACATAGCATTCGATTTCATGATGAATCATATCATGAAACAAAGTCACTCTGATACGTGGCACCGGCATTCTGCTTCTCTAGAGGACAGTCTTCTCTCCATGGTAGTTTGTGCACAACGATATCGGCATCCGACCCTGGCATATCCTGACACGACCAGGCGAAGGTATCCACATGCTCTTTCAACAGGGCTACCATTCTGCTATCGACTCGCCTCTGAAGCGGCCCCAATTTCCACTTCCTTTCTGACCTCAGCGGTGCCTGGATTAACGATCTCAACTCGCTTCACGTGCGGCTGAATCACCTTCTCCTCTTGTTTCAACAACCTGGCTAATTCCAGCAGATCACAATCTTCTTCGCCTTATTCTTCGGCATGATAGATCGGATTGTCGAAGTCATACAGAGGTGTAACCGAATTGTTATCAACGAGATCAGAAGAATTATTTTTCGAAGTTAGAACGAATCAAATCAAAAAAGGGAAAAATGAAAACAAACATTTCCATTTTTTTATTTTAAACTGCAAAAATAAGTGAAAAATAGGGAACACCGCTTTTAATACAAAAACATCCATTTATTAATGATGCAAAATGTTGCACAATGAAACACATGAGGTGGCCCTTACAATGGACCATTACGTTTCGGGCAAAACGTATGGCTTTCATGCAAACAGAATTGAAAAACAGAAATATTACTCTTCAGGATGAGTGACAGTGATGATTTTTTAGACCTTCCAGTTCCCTGGTACGCACGATTTTATCCACGAGTCAAGTTCGCAGTCACTGTCATTCTCTTCACCCACCGCACCGACGCGATCTGAATCTTCAGCGATTACACCCACCATCACCTGACCATGCGCCGGCATGGGATCGGTATTAACATTCAGTGATAGTGTAAAATTGAGGGCCTTGGAATCCACCAGGTCTTGGACGGCATGCTTAAAGGCTTTACAACCTTCAATGTTATGTCCAGATGCACCAGAATGGAATTCACACTTGGCTTTCTCATCATAATTAGGAGGCCTCTGATCTGATCTCAATGGAGCTAATGTCCTCAATTGAACCATTCCGAGATCTTTCAACCTCTTAAACAGAAGAGCATACGTCATGGGTGGCTTATCAAACTGATGATCAGTCCCCTTTCCTCTCACTTGGCATCCAGCTCTCTGTACTCTCTGTTGAGGGAACTGATGTTGCTGTTGTACCGATTGATTACCAATAGGAATCATTACCGCAGCAGTATGCTGGTAGTAATGACCCCTACCGTGTCCTCTCTGGGCATACACAGCACTCGCGCTATCCTCCTTCTTATGCTGACCATTACCAAAGGATTTCTTCGATCCAGACGACGAAGAGTTTCCTGGTATTTTCCCCTTCTTCAACCAGTCTTCAATCCTCCCCACCTTCTCGACAATTACTTTCTGCCCCAAGGCGAACTCTTGCATGACATTGATCAGCTCTCCCATCTTCTCTTTCAGCTCGAGAATGTCTGTGTTGGGTGGATTCATCATTCCTATGTCAATGAAACATGTTAGAAACTGACACCTGCAAAATAGAAGACAGTTATTATGACTCACACATGAATGCAAGGTCTATCCGTATGAGGAACACTCTGTCTTTCGATCCTGGTTTCATCGAGACAGATAATAATTCAGCAGCAACATTCTGACATCAATCGTCTGGTTTTGCCACACAGAGCAGGAAGTTATGATTTAGCAAAGATATCACCCAACCATGTGTTTGTTGTGAGTGTGCACAGATAAGCAAATAAAGCTTGAAGATCAATCACTGAATGATAATAACCACTGTATACCAAAAGTGCACTACAAGTGCAAAAGTCATACATCAGGCTGATACAAATCAAATACAATTTTCCAGAATCAGGAAGAAAATACAAGCAAGTGAATTCCGTCAATAGGCCGGACAGTAATCCAACACGTGATAACAAAAGACTACACTGAAGAAGGCCCCACAGAAGGCTCTGCATCATCTACCATCTTGGTAAATTTCACTGCAAACCTGAGCTCAGTGTTCTCCTGCTGTAATCTCCCCACCTCCTTCTGGTGAATCTTCATATGTCTGAAGTAATGATCCCTCTCAGCAATGTAGTGATCTCTCTCGGCAATAATCTTCGCTTTCTCCGCTTCCCATTCTGTGGTAAGGACTTTGGCTCTAACTTCCCTCTGATTCTTCACAAGAATCTGCCTCCTCTTCTCATCATCAATGACCTTCAAAGCTCTAGCTAGCTTCTCCTTGGTAAGGTCATGCTCCTTTGTAGACGACTCCAACGCTTGGTTGATCTTGCGGTAATAGGCAGTGTCCATCTCAAAGCGCTTCACCTCCAGAGCATGTCTCTTATCCTGGTCTTCTATTTTCCCTTTGATTTCCTGATTAGCCATCTGAATTCGAGCAACACTCATCTCCAACTCAGTCTTCTCTGCTTGCAGTTGATCTCTGGCTTTCTTCATCTCAAGGAATTCTTCCATTCTGACAGAAGAACGTGGCCCTTCAATCAAAGGACACCAAGGATCACCTCCAGGAAATGGTAGATGCGTGAGCTCAATCCTCTTCCTAAGCCAATCATCAAATGGAGGAAAAGACCTGTTGTTAACCTTACCAAAAGGAACCTTGCCCTTCCTCTGAATGTTACGCCATGCCCCAGACACTTGCCTCAACCGTGTCAGATTACCCTCAGCCGGGAAATAGAAAGACTTCTGAATCTCGCGCTCGAGAGGAGGAACCTCCATAGCAAACCCCATCTGTCTCCTAAGAAGCGTCGGGTTGTGATTAATGCAACCCTGAACTCCTATGAGAGGCGCATTGGGAAAACTCCCACAACTGTAGATGAAATCTCGTCCGGCCACACCATTGTGAGTCCAAGCTATGCCCTTGGCTCGCAAACCCATCAACCTGACCAACCACTTGACAGTAGGATCAAGAGCGACAAAGGCACCTCTGGAAGGCAAATACCCCATAAACCATTTGTGCAACAGCTGAGCACAACATCGAATCAATCCGCCACGCCGCTTCTCATTCCGATTATGGACCGAGTAATAGACATCTCCAACCAAGGTAGGAATGGGATTCCTCTGCACAAACAAGCTGATGGCATTAATGTCCACAAAGCTCTTCTGATTAGGAAATAGGATGGTCCCATAAATGCTCACAGCAATCAAAGCACAGACAGCTTTCCAATTACCCACAACGGCATGTTCCTTGGCTTTAGCCTCCAAGAAACTCAGATGAAAACCGGGCAACTTTCCCTTCTCCTTCAGACCCCCCTTGGTCACTTCCGGGCTCAAATAAAGAGCACGAGAAATCTCAGCAACATCAGGCTCCCCCTTAGTGACAAAGAAAGGAATCTGATCTCGGATCTGAATACCCAGGATACTGGCATAGTCCTCCATCAAAGGTCCCAACAAGTAATCCGGGAAAACAAAGCACCTCAAGCCGGGTCGTAAAACTGGAGAAGAGTATGGACGGCGCTCCTATCACTGTCTGTGAGCCTGAAAACCAACTTCAGAATACCACCATAATACTCACGGAACAACCCCACATGGTCAGGTGTAATCAATGCTATCATATCTCTCAACACATCAATCTCTGGATTGAAGAAACTGTAGAGAACATCATCTTTCAGGCCGGGCCTCATGTCTGGAACAAAGAAGTCTCTCAACCAGGATCTCGATCAAGAATGTCCCTGCATATGGATAAACATGTGTTAGATGCAGATAAATGCAAAATGTGAATGATGCTGATGTATGAATGCAATGCATTGTGCCCTCCTCCAAGTCATCTGAACATTCACTGCACTCACGGTCTCTGAACTGATCACAACCATCTGAAGGAATATGTAACCACAAATCCCACTCAGGGTTCCGAAATAAACGGAACGGAATGATACATCACCATCATCACCATCATCACAGAGAGACACTGAACTGATAGCCACAACAATCTCTGAACCAGCCCAGGGAATCCTGAAATAAACGGATCCCCACTGATAAATACCACGGACAGAACTCCGGCGTCTCGGAAATAAATCCATAAATCCGACTTATAAATAGGACTCTGATCAACAGCTGAACCAATAGTCACCATCAAAGTCACCATCAGAACATGCATCTGTAAGAATTAACCCTCCCCTCACAGATGAATTCTAATCAGGTCATCCTAAGGCGGATAATGGTCTCGACAATCGGGCAAAGATACTCAACGGGTTTGCCCTTTCGGTTGTGCCGTTGTAGCTCTCTTAAGATCGTCTAAACCAAAGATCCAGGAAAGCACGGTCACCGAAGTCAACAGCCCTAAAGAGATAACCCAACCAAAGTGGAATACCCCACTAAGGAAGAGCTCACTCAAAAGAACCTCGTCCGGCTTGTGGTATATCACGTCGCAACATCATGCTGATAAAGCAAGTGAGGAAACGTGAGACCACACTAATCTTAGGTGTATACTCGGGCCTGGGTTTTAGCCCCACTCAGAACACCCACCCCAAATCAGAGGAACCAACCTGTACAGAGGACAGCAAAATGATAGTATGATGCATGCAAATATTTATGCAAATATATACACAACAAGATAATCATAAATGCAATAAATAGAACAACACAAGCAACCTAAACTATCCTAGAGAGCGCTAGGAGAGACTCGCTTAGGGAAGATGGACCAGCAAGAGGTCAACTTCTTAGTCCCCAGCAGAGTCGCCAGCTGTCGCATCCTCGAAAAACAACCGGCGGGCTAAAACAAAACAAACAGAGCCGCCACCGTGCGTTATTTATCCCAAAGAGGGAAAGGAAACGCTCGAAGTAAACCTGGGAAAGACATGGTCTCGCGACCAAAGAGAGATGGGATCGGGAGTCGGTTATACGAAGGGAAGGTATTAGCACCCCTACGCATCCGTCGTACTCGACGGGATCCACGCTCAAAAAGATAGAAGAAAGGTTGCTAAACACTGCTCAAAAGAATGCACGCACACACACTGGAAACAACAAAGGTGGGGGAAGAGAGGAACGAGCTCGCTAGGATATCGCATCCTATGCCTACGTATCTCATCTGGAATGAGAATCAGAGCTACCGTAGTTCGGCTAACGCACGCCGAAACAAAACACACGCAGGAAACCGACTGCCAATCGCTGGACTTATGTCAGACTCCACACAAACACACACAGGAAACCAACTGCCAATTGCTGGACTTACGTCGGACTCCACACACAACAATAGGATACGGAATGCCAATCGCTGGTCTTACATCCATCTCCTACATACACAAGAAGGATACAAACAAACAAGTTACTAAGGAGTCTGGCACTCGATCCTAGTAACTGTCAAGCAAACACACACAAAAAAGAAAAAGGGTGAACACACAGACTAAAAGGGAGTCGGGAACTCGAGCCTGATAGCTGTCAAGCACAACACACGCAAAAAAGAAAAAGGGTGCCCGGAGAGATCTCGTACGACCTCCTGCCTACGTACCTCATCTGGTATGAGGATCAGGGCAACGTAGTTCCCCTTAACAAGGGAGAAACTTTCTCCTAACCAGAGACTGGGAAATGACAAACTAGAAGGGAAACTGACTCAAGCCTAATAGTTATCATGTAATCCACAATGGTCCTAGGTTGAGGTTTCTATCTAACTTGCACAGGCAGCAAGCTATCCTAAATAGCACAGGCAAAGCAAACATACACACAATTAGCACACACTATATACAAACAAAGTGGGCTCACACAAGGTTAGGCTGTGAAACACAAGCCAACTGGAATCGGGTGATGTTAGCTCTTAACCCTAACATTGAGAGTTAGGGTGAAGCAGATGAAGTGGGAAGTGAGGGTAAGACCTCACAGCTCTTATCCCTGGCCTGGGAGAGCTTTAGACAAATGAAAGTGTGGGAGTTCAGAAAGTAGGAACTCTTCTCCACATATGACTGACTCAACAAAGATCTTGGGTTAATATCCACAATGCATCAACACAAGGTGTGTAAGCAAAGTGGATGACACACAGAATAGCAGGAGATGGATTACACATCTCTTTTATCTGCCAATTGCCTTATCAAAGGACTTTTCCTGCTTGGCACAAAGATAAACAATCACAAGCATTGCCTCTTAAGGAGGGCTTCAGACAGGTGCCTGCCCAAGTAACAGGACAGGTCTTCCAGACTACATGAAGTCAGAGAGTTATACCTATATGGTTAAGCAACCAAGCAAAAGCAAGTTCAAATTGAACTTAAGCAACTTATGTACCTGTTAAAACATCAAACAAATCAGTTAAACTGTACAGACAAACAGACAACATGAATATCAAACAGTCAAACCCAATGAGCAAAGGCATAAGCCAACAAGTCAAACTCAAATGAGTTAGCAACCCTACAAAACACACAAGATTAGTCAACATTAACCAAATAATCCAACTCAAGCAAATGAATCAATCCCCTTATGGCCATGTGCTTCTTAACTTGAAAACAAAGCTCAAACATAAGCACAAACCACTAGGACAAGGCCTAGGGTCAAAGAGGGAGAAAAAAACCAAAACAGAACATGAAAATTGACATGAACCAACCTCAATCAAATAATAACACAATCCAAAAGGTCTCATGTCAATAGCATCAACCAAATTAATTTCATAAATCAATCATGGCAAGGCATGCAAGTTGGAACCACATTGAGACAACAGAATGAACAAATGCACATTAATTCAAAAATGATTCAATTAATTTTGGAAAAAATCATGGGTAAACAGAACATACAACATGATCATCACACAAAAAATTAGAGCATTTGGACATGATTAAGCATGGTAATCAAATACATCAAGTCAAGGTAAGCACAAACAAGCTCAAATAGGGCACAATTTGGTACATCAACTTAGCACAAGCCTAAAACAGAAATGGTAAAAGGTAAAAACCTCAAATCAAAGCCAAAACAACCTCTATCATGTCTAGAAAGAGTATGCAAAACTTCACATCCATATAATAAAGCACAAGCATTTCACAAAATATTGAAGATCAAGACACTTCAAAAGCTCAAAAATAACCATCCAGAATGAAAAATCTCAATCAAATCAGGAATGATTCCAAAAATTCCACAAAAAATCATGAGCATTCACAACATTCATATCAAGCACCATACAAAAGATCAGAACATTTGGAGATCATTTGATAGGGCAAATTCATGAATCATGTTGGACAAGCAAAGGCGTGACACAAACTGTCACACCTAACTTAGAAAAATCATAACTCAGCAATGATAAATGATAAAAATGCAAACTCAACTCCAAAATGTCCAGCAAGATGTCTAGTTTCACCATGTAAAATTTCATGAGCATTGGATAAGAATTGAGCATTTCACAAATGTTTTAGCAAGGCAAGGTCAAAACATGATACATGTACACAAACCCTAAGGCAAAAAATTATACAGCCATGCACAATTTCCATTTTAATCATCAAAAAAAACTAGAGAGAAAATGTGACACAATGCAAAAACAACCATATTTTTTGGATCAATTTTCCATTTGTTGTGATTTTTTAAAGTTGAAGAAAAATTAAAAAATGCATGAAGAACATATATGACCATGGCATGCAAAAAAAGAAAATGAACTTTGGAAAGTTGTCGCCAGCAGGACTCGAACCTGGGCGAAATTTGAAAGAACCATTGGAGCGCTGCATGGCAAATCCATGCAGCCAATCAGCGCCTTGCCCTAGCATAGCCTAAGGGAACGGTTTTGCATGGTCTACGGGAACGATTTAGCGTGGCCTTTGAAACTAGGAAACCGTTGCCAAAAATCCTGGTTCATCTTCTCCAGATTTGCGCACGGTCATGAACAGTACACGTTCATCATCATCATGAACAATTTTCTTATTTTTTGCAATTAAACATACTAATGCCTAGATCTCTCTTAGTACATCAAGAATCCACCATTAATTTAACAAGAATCAACACAACACGCATGAATCGAAGGATCTAAGTTTCATGAGTGAAACTTTAAACACATGCAACTTCATGAATATTCCACCAAATCACTCGATTCAAATTGCAGAATCATCACCATTAAAAGATCTACAAGAATCATACAACAATTTCAAGAATTAAGGAAGTCGAAAAAGTGACCTCTTGAAGTGCAGCTTTGGAATTTCGCGTTTTCGTGGCCTTGCAATGCTTCAATCTTCCTCTAGCAAGCTTGCATAAGTGTTTGGATGAATGCTTGATGTTCAATTGAGCACGATTCCACAGAATTTGGATTCCACCATTGATGAACTCAAGCTTGCATATGCTTCAATGTGCACGAATTCATGTGATTCTAGCTTCAATCTTGCTCACACATGCTACCAGATGATGAATCAACCAAGAAAAATGCAAAGTGTTTGAAGAAATTTGGAGAAAAAATGAGAGAGAATTTTGAGAGACTTTGAGAATTCTAGATCTAGAATTGGAAAATGTGATGAATTCTGTTATGATTTGTGTTATATATGCTTCACTAATCATGATTAATTAAGTTAAATCAAGTGCTAATGAAAAATGGTTAAGTTTGGAGGTGTTTTGCAAAATTGAACTTTTCACCTTATGCATGGACATGCATGGATGAACAGTACGAATTTGCACTTATTTTCACTCAAAAACCTGTTTTGGAGCCAATGGAAGTGATGCCATGTTCAAATGATTCACCAATTTTGAATTCCATTTTTCCCTCCAAAAATCAATTGAATTTTCAAATATTTATGTGAATGGAATGCATGCCATGTAATGCCAATTTTGGAAACTAGAGGTTAAAAGGAGAATGTTGCAAAAAGAGCCACATGATTTGGACATTTGGTTTGAAAGTTATGCTCCTTTGAAGTTCCATGTTCACTTGGCCAAGTTTTGATCATATCTCCTCAACCACACATGAGAAATTGATGATCTTGGACTTTTTGGAAATGGGAGAGAAAGATCTACAACTTTCATGTTCAACAAAATTTCATTTTAAGCTTTCTTGATAATGTAATCTTGAGTTGAAAACCTTTCCATTTTTGGCAATTTTGAATTACAGGTCACTTTCTATTTTTGGAAAGTTTTGTCATGACTTTATTTTCTTCAATGTTGATGTTTGAAATGTCAAATGAGACTTGTTTGAACATGAATGAAGTATTTCTAACCACTTCCCACCTCCAAATCCAACAGTTGACTTTTGGTTGACTTTTTCAGTTGATAGATGACTTGGTCATGCACAGATGAATTTGAGCCTCAATCTTCTGATGAAATGGCTCCAAAATGAAACCCTAGCTTATACAAGCTCAATAAAATCATATGATGATCCCCATCTCATGAAAGACCTCTTCTCCTTGAAAAACCCTGACTGGCATAATTCAACTGATTAGGGTTGACCAGAGGTCAAAACCCTAATCCCAAGGAATCTAATCATGAATAATGAACCATGATGATGATGATGTACCATTTCAACCAAGATAATGATCAATCTCCTTGAGGAACCAAGAAACCCTAATTGAAGCACAAACCCTCAGATGATTAGTGATCAATTCATGAGACCCTCAAGCTTGAATCTTTTAACCTCTTTATCTTCTGAGCAAGACCTAGGAGGATGACTTGCTTATTGTTTCCACATGATATGCCAAGATGCAATGACTAATGACCTACAAGATGAAATGCAATATGTTAAGCTAGTCCCAAGAGAGGAGGGCAAATTTTGAGGTGTTACAACCGTGCGTACCAGGAATGGAGATCCAGAACTGGAAAGCCGAAAAGATCATCACTGTCACTCTGCGTGAAGAGTAATATTTCTGTTTTTTAATTCTGTTTGCATGAAAGCCATACGTTTTGCCCGAAACGTAATGGTCCATTGTAAGGGCCATCTCATGTGTTTCATTTTGCAGTATTTGCATCATTAATAAACAGATGTTTTTCGCATTAAAAGCGGTGTTCTCTGTTTTTCATTTATTTTTGCAGTTAAAAAAAGAAAAAAAACAATATAATAAAAATGGCAATGTTTATTTTCATTTTCCTTCCTTTTAATTTGTCTCGTTCCGACTCTAAAGCAACGCATAAATCAACATTCATGCAGATGCGATTATTCTCCGGATCTCATTGATAACAATTCTGTTACACCCCTATATGACTTCGACAACCCGATCTATCATGCCGAAGAAGAAGGCGAAGAAGATTGTGAACTGCCGGAAGAGTTAGCCAGGTTGTTGAAACAAGAGGATAAGGTGATTCAACCGCACGAAGAGCAAGTTGAGATTGTTAATCTGGGCACCGAGGAGGTCAGAAAGGAAGTAAAAATTGGGGCCGTTTTGGAGATGAATGTCAAGAGCAGAATGGTAGCACTGTTGAAAGAGTATGTTGATATCTTCGCCTGGTCTTATCAAGATATGTCAGGGTTGGATACCAATATTGTTGTACACAAGTTGCCATTGAGAGAAGATTGTCCTCCAGTAAAGCAGAAGTTGCGCAGAACTCGACCCGAGATGGCCATGAAAATCAAAGAGGAGGTACAAAAGCAGTTGGATGCTGGTTTCCTAGCTGTCACTAATTATCCGCCTTGGGTCGTGAACATTGTGCCAGTACCGAAGAAGGATGGAAAGATGAGGATGTGTGTGGACTACCGGGATTTGAACAGAGCTAGCCCGAAAGATGATTTCCCATTACCTCACATTGATGTGTTGGTAGATAATACAGCTCAATTCTCGGTGTTTTCCTTCATGGATGGCTTTTCTGGCTATAATCAAATAAAAATGTCGCCAGATGATATGGAGAAAACAACGTTCATCACACCATGGGGCACTTTTTATTATAAGGTGATGACATTCGGTCTCAAGAACGCCGGTGCCACATATCAAAGAGCTATGGTGACCTTATTTCATGATATGATTCATCATGAGATTGAATGCTATGTTGATGACATGATAGCGAAGTCACAAACAGAAGAGGGGCATCTGGTAGACTTGGCCAAGTTGTTTGACCGGTTGAGACAATTCAAATTGAGGTTGAATCCGAATAAATGCACTTTTGGAGTGCGGTCCGGCAAGTTGCTGGGGTTTATTGTAAGTGAAAGAGGAATCGAGGTTGATCCTACTAAAGCAAAAGCGATACGAGAAATGCCTGAACCGAGAACAGAAAAAGAGGTTTGTGGTTTCTTAGGTAGATTGAACTACATTTCACGGTTCATATCTCATCTAACAGCCACGTGTGAACCCATATTCAAGTTGTTGAGAAAAGATCAAACGGTCAGGTGGAATGATGATTGCCAAGCGACATTTGAAAAAATAAAAAAATATTTGCAGGAGCCTCCGATTCTGATGCCTCCTGTGGAGGGGCGACCGTTAATCATGTACTTGACAGTCCTTGAGGGGTCTATGGGGTGTGTACTGGGGCAGCATGACGAGTCTGGTCGAAAAGAGCATGCAATTTACTACCTTAGCAAAAAGTTTACCGATTGTGAAACAAGATATTCACTGCTCGAGAAAACTTACTGCGCTTTGGCATGGGCTGCTCGCCGACTGAGACAGTATATACTGGTTCATACCACTTTGTTGATTTCCAAGATGGATCCGATCAAGTATATATTTGAGAAGCCAGCATTGACCGGACGGGTTGCGAGATGGAAAATTATTTTGACTGAATACGATATCCAGTACACTTCTCAAAAAGCAATAAAGGGGAGTGTATTGTCTGATTACCTCGCCCAGCAACCCATTGAGGATTATCAACCGATGAAATTTGAGTTCCCCGATGAGGACATCATGCTTCTCAAATCGAAAGATTGTGACGAACCTGTCCCGGAGGAGGGGCCTGACCCTGAGTCTGAATGGATTCTGATGTTTGATGGGGCCGTTAACGTGAATGGTAGCGGAGTTGGTGTTGTTTTGGTTACGTCGAAGGGATCCCAAATTCCTTTTGCTGCCCGATTAACATTTGAATGCACCAACAATGTGGCTGAATACGAAGCTTGTATCTTGGGTGTCGAAGAGGCGATTGACTTACGAATCAAGAACCTTGTTATTTATGGAGATTCAACTTTGGTTGTGAACAAGGTTAATGGGAAATGGCATACGCATCAATCCCACTTAATTCCATACCGGGATTACACGAGGAGATTGTTGACGTTCTTCACCAAGGTGGAATTACACCATGTGCCGAGGGAAGAAAATCCTTTAGCAGATGCTTTGGCTACTCTGGCCGCTTTGATTAAAGTGCAGTGGTGGAATCAAGTTCCTAGTGTTGAGGTGGGACGGCTGGATAGACCGGCTTATGTGTTTGTTGTCGAAACAGTGCCTGATGATGAAAAGCCGTGGTATTATGACATCAAGCGTTATCTGGAGACCCAAGAGTATCCCGAGGGAGCGTCTAAGAAGGACCGAAAGACTCTGAAGAGGTTGGCCATGGCGTTCTATCTGAATAAAGATGGGGTTTTGTACAAGAGGAATTTTGATTGGGTTTTACTCAGATGTGTCGATGACAAAGAAGCAAGCCAATTGATGAAAGAGGTGCACGAGGGATCGTTTGGTACCCACGCCAGTGGGAATGCGATGGTGAAAAGGTTGCTAAAGGCTGGATATTACTGGATGACAATGGAGGCTCAGTGTTTCAACTTCGTGCGGAAATGTCATAAATGCCAGATTTATGCTGACAAGGTGCACGTGCCTCCAAATCCGTTGAGTTTGATGTCGTCTCCGTGGTCGTTTACTATGTGGGGCATTGATATGATCGGAAAGATCGAGCCTACGGCTTCGAATGGGCACCGGTTCATATTAGTGGCTTTTGATTACTTCACCAAGTGGGTGGAAGCGGCGTCTTATGCAAACGTGACGAAACAGGTCGTGGCCAGGTTCCTGAAAAGAGACATCATTTGCAGATATGGGGTTCCCGAAAGAATCATCACTGATAATGGTTCTAATCTCAACAACAAGATGATGGTATAACTGTGCCGAGAGTTCAAGATCGAGCATCACAATTCTTCTCCTTATCGTCCAAAGATGAATGGGGCGGTCGAGGCAGCTAATAACAATATTAAGAAGATTGTGCAAAAAATGGTCGTGACTGTAGCACCTCAAATTTGCACCCATCATTGTACATACATTTTCATATTAGGTCATAGCATATCATGGTCCATTGCATAGCATTGCATTGCCTCTTTTGCCTCAAGTGCAAGCAAGTCAAGAAATTAGGTCAAACTGATCAGGAGATCAGTCAGTCAAGCAAGCAAGCACAATTCCCAAGGAGCCAAGGCCCTAGGGTTGGTTCAACATGTTCACATGACTTGGGGATCCATTTGAAGTGTTTTGGTCAAGGATTGGATGTTCAGAAGTCATCAGTCAATGCACAGTCAGTCAGAAACCCTAAAAGTCAACTGTTGGTCAACTGTCCATTTAATCAGTGATTTGATGAGGGAAATTGGTTTGAGAGGTCTCATTCATGTCCATATAGGCCTCATATATCATGTCAAACACCATCATGGAAGAATTTGAAGCCAGATCAGAAATTTCCAAAAATGGAAACTGGACCTGTAACTGAAACTTACCAAAAATGGAAAGTCTTGATCCTCAAACTTACATCATGATACAAGCTTCAAATGAATTTTTGCCCAACATGAAAGTTGAAGATCTTGTTCTCCCATTTCCAAAAAGTCCAAGAACTCTCAATTCCCATGTATGGTTGGCAAGTTATGATCAAATCATTTTCAAAAATTCTTGAACTTCAAAAGGCCATATCTCTCAAACCATTTGGCCAATTTGGGTGGGGTTTTTTCCTACAAACCACATTTGATCCCCTCTTTCCAAAAATGTAACTTTCATGTACCAAAACTTCACCAATCAAAATGGCATTTTTGGACCTACTTGAATTAATTTTAAGTAAGGTGAAAAAGTGAAGTTTTAAATTAATCATTTCCCACCATTCCTACTATCCAAACATGATCTGAAAATGCATTTGAAACTTGTTGGAAGTCCTTTTTGTGCAAGTACATACAGCCATGCCCTAGTTGCTTGAAAATTGGCAAAAGTACATGTTTCAACAACTACTCCACATTTTCATGAACCATGATGAGCATTCCACAAGCAACATCAAACAGCAGATATACTTCTCATTTTCTGTCAAATGAAACAGCTAGCAGCTGCAAAAACCAGCAGAAATCACTCATTCTCAAAAGACTTCATTTTTGCATTTTTTCAAAATCTGTCAAAAACTCCAAAGAGATTAAGCCTTGCCTTGCCTAAAACAACATCCAAGCCACATTGTGAAGACATTGCAACCATCTTTCTCCAACTGGAAGGAGTTTTTGCACGACTGTTTTCTTCACACATCATCCATGGCAGAAGTTGTTTGAAGCCATTCCAAGCTATTGCAAGCCAAAGAACCTTCACCAACCATCATTTGGAGGTCCATAGGGGAGCTGTTTCGTGCTTACAACACCAAGACAACACTGTTTCTCCATTTGATTCAAAAATAAGTAAGATTTCGAATTCTCTTTTTTTTCAAAATCATGGTATGTAATGCGTAGATCTCTTTATCCTGATCACACTGAGCTTTGAATGGTTGAAAATGGTTGGCTATTTTGAAAGTTATGCCATGTTAAAGTTTGATGTGTGAATATGCTTTTGCTTGTTTTTCTCTTAATAGCTCGAATCAATGTTAATGGTTGTGGGATTATTAATGTACATGATGAGGTGAACACATTGATATATTGCTTTTTGATTTTGGCCACCATTTGTTCTAGCTGGAATTTTTTTCGTGATGAACATGTAGATACTGCATATTTGTTTCTACAACGTGAATGCTGGAATTTTTTCCTGTTACTGTTGCCAAGCCGTTGGAACTTAGGGCTTCTTTTTTAATGCTGTGCATTTTGTTCTTTTTTAAGGAAGCGCTGCCATTGGTCCAGCGGGTCACCCATGCTGCAGCGCTATTGGTCCAGGAAAGGTTGACTGGGCCCTTAGCTTTTTTTCATTTATTAAAACGTTGGTCTGCATGTGCTTTTCCTAAAACAATTCATGCATTATTCTTTTTCTTTTGCCACGCAAGCGGAACCGTTGGACAAGGCAGGTTTGACTCGGTCCCACTGCCACCTAGGATTAGTGGGACGACTGCGTTTTGGGCCCGGGTACTGTTCCATCATTCACAATTCTGCCATTATTTCCATTAAACCAATTATTTCATTTTTGGTTTCATATTTATTTCACTTTGCACACCAATCTTACAAAAATCATTGCGCATCCAATTTTAATCCAAAATTCATGGGGATTTTTGTGGAATGTTCATCTCAATCTCTAGTTTTTTATCATTATTTTTCCAGATTTTTTGGTTGAGTAATTTTTAAATGGCCTTAGGGTTTGTGACATGTGCTCATATTTTGTACACTTTGCCAAAACATTTGTGAAATGGTGATACTTTATCCAATGGCTCCCAAATTTTTTTGTGCTTAAACTAGACACACTCATGGTGATTTTGGTGTAGAGTTTGTGAATTTATTATTGCTGGTTTGTGAGTTATGATTTTTTGAAGTAGGGTGTGACAATTTGTGTCACACCATTGATGTCCAACTTGATGATTTTTGATACCATGCTTCTTGACCTCCAATTGATCTGATTTTTTGCATGAACCTACTCTTGTATGTCTAGTTTACATGTGAATTTTCTTGGAATTATTTGTGGCATTTCCTAATTGTTTGAAATTTTCTCCCCTGCTTGGTCATATGTTGACTTCATGTGACACTTGTTCCCATTTCATTTGTGAAATTATCATACCTTACTATATGGACATGAAATTTTACATGAGATAACTAGACATCCTCATCTTTGCCATGGTTTTAGTCCCATTCATTTATCATACACCATCTCTGATTTATGATTTTTCTAAGTTGATGCATGTTTGGTTGACTTCTTTGAGCATGTTCAAAATTGCTTTGACTTTCTGATTTTCATTGACTGCCTTCCACTTGTCCAAATAAGATGAAATTTGACATGCTTACCATGCTGTGGGTTGTGATTGATCATGATTTATTTGGTGATTTTTGGAAATGTTTGAGTTGACTTTTGAGTTAAGTCTTGCTGTTGACTTCTATGAGCTTCTGTTTGCTATACCTTGACCTAATTTGTTCATGAAATGATGATAATGATTGATATGAATGTGAAACCAATTGGTATTGTTTCTTGATTGTTTGAACTTGATTTTAGATACTTGCCACTTGCTGTTTTGACTTTTTCATTCCCTTTTGACCCTAGGCTTGTCCTAGTGGTCCTGTTACTCACATTTGAGCTCATGTTTTCAGGTTGACCAACAAATGACCAATGAGACCAATTCTTTTTGATTGAGCTTGCTTGAATATCATGGATTAACTTGTTTGTTTTGTAGGTGGCTTGGCTCACATGCCTTGAGCCTTGTGCCTTGCACATTCATTTGCTTCTGACTAACTGTTGATGTCTGTTTCTTTTGCTTTGTTTTGAAGTTGCATACTAACATCTGCTTGACTGTTTCAGGTGCTTTTAGTTGCTCAGTTCCTTGTGAACTTTTGCTTTGCTTTGCTTGTATAAGCAATTTGCATTGAGGTATAACTTCCTAACTTCATGTAGTCTGGAAGACCTGGCCTGTTACTTGGCCAGGCAACTGTCTGAAGTCCTCCTTAAGAGGCAATGTTTGTGGATGTTTAATTTTGTCCTTGCATAGAGTCAAAGACCTCCTAAGTGAAGGGGCAATTGGCAGAACCAAGGGATAAGCAACCTATCCCCTGCTATTCAGTGTGTCTTCTGTTTTGCTCACACCACTGTGTTGATGCATTACAGATAAAAACCCAAGATCTTGTGCAATTGCACAGTTGAGTCAGTATCAAATGTGTAGAAGGGTTCCCACTTTCTGAACCCACACATTCTTGTCTTGAGCTCTCCCAGGCCAGGGATAAGAGCTGTGAAGTCTTATCTTCACTCACCTTTCATCTGCTTCACCTTAGCCCCTCAATGGCAAGGTTAAGAGCACATTCACCCAGTTCCAGAGGTTTGTTTGTTGAGGTTGATATGACCCCTCGACTAAAACCTAGCCTTGTTTGAGCCCCTTGCTTGTGTATAGTGTGTGCTATCTGTGCTTGTAGGATGGTTTGACTTGCTTCCTGTGCAAGTTAGGATTGTTTGACTTGCTTCCTGTGCAAGTTAGGTTTTGCTTGGCTTGCTTCCTGTGCAAGTTAGGTGTGTGTGTGGCTTGCTTCCTGTGCAAGTCATGACTAGGATAGGCTGGCTCCCTGTGCCAGTTAGCTAGAAACCTTAACTTAGGGTTGACTTTGCATGATAACATCTAGGCTCGAGTCGTAGTCTCCCTAGTTGTGTCTCCCTCTGTTATCTGGTTAGGCTAGTCCTTTATCCCTCCGTAGGGGAACTACATCGCCCTGATCTTCATACCAGATGAAGTATGTAGGCAGGAGATTGAGCTGATCTCTCCGGGCGCCCTTTTTCTTTCTTGTGTGTGTTGTTTGACAGTTCCTAGGCTCGAGTGCCTGACTCCTTAGCAATTTGTTGCCTATTTGTTTGAGTGTGTGCTTGACAGTTATAGGCTTGAGTCCCCGACTCCCTATTAACTTGTTGTGTCGTTGTGTGCTTGGAAGCTGATGTAAGTCCATCGAGTGGCAGTTAGGTTCCAGTGTGCGTGTGTTTGGTTCGGATGCTGATGTAAGTCCAGCAATTGGCATTCAGGCTCCATGTTTGCCTTCTTGAGTGTGTTTTGGTTCGGATGCTGATGTAAGTCCAGTGATTGGCATTCAGGCTCCATGTTTGCCTTTGCCTGTGTTTGTTTGAGTGCGTGTCAGCCGAGCTACGAATGCTCTGATTCTTCTCTCGTCCGAGAAGATACGTATGCATAGGATGCGATATCCTAGCGAGCATGTGTTGTCTCCCCAGTCCGAACTACTTCAACTCTGATGTCTATGCCTGATAGACTAAGTAGGCCCAGGATGCGATATCCTACCGAGTCAGTTTCAGTCAGTTTCTTGTGTCTCTTTCAGCCAGTGTGTGTGTGTTTTGAGCAGTGTTTTAGCAACCATTTTCCTTCCTATTGTGCGTGGATCCCGTCGAGTACGACGGATGCGTAGGGGTGCTAATACCTTCCCTTCGCATAACCGACTCCCGAACCCATTCTCTTTGGTCGCGGGACCATGTTCTTTCCAGGTTTACTCTGAGCGTTTCCTTTCCCTCTTTTGGGATAAATAACGCACGGTGGCGGCTCTGTTGTTCTTGTTTTCCCGCCGGTTTTTCGCGTGATGCGACAGCTGGCGACTCTGCTGGGGATGTAGAGAAGTTGACCTGTGCTGGTCCATCTTCCCTGAGCGAGTCTCTCCTAGCGCTCTCTAGGTTAGGGTTTTGGTTGCTTTGTGCTGTGTTTATTTATTGCATTCATTATTTACTGTTTGCATTCATTGTCTATTGTTTGCATTTATGTTTGTAATTACGTTTGCATTCATATTCATTATTCATTCTGCCTGGCTGGTTGTCTGTTTTTCTTTGTGGGGTGGGAGTTACTTGAGGTAAAAGGCCCAATACCCAGGCTATGAGTGAAATCTAGGGAACCTGGGAATAGAGTGATTCATGGGAAGCGGGTGGTATTGCGCCACTTAGCGGAACATTGATATCACGAGCAGTTCAGACCCTGGTGGGATATTGTCGTTACATACTTCAGGTGTGTATATGATGGTATTCTGCGAAAGGTTATTTATGCTGTGTTTCTCTTCGACTTTACCCTGGCCTAGATAACACCCGTGAGTGGGGAGGGTTTGATCATTACAGGTACAGTTGCTGATTGGTTGGTGATTTGTTGGTGACTCTTGGTACTGATGGTGACTGTGAATTATGGGGCATTTATTTCTGGGATGCCAGAGTTCTGTCCGTGGTTTATCAGCGGGTTCCGTTTATTTCGGATCCCCGGGCCGAGTTGAGAGTATTTGTTCAGAGGATCCGTTCGTCACCCGTTCAGTGGTTGTTCCTGTGAAGAAAGTGATATAACCTCCGGTTCCGTTTATTTCGGAACCCCCCCAAGTTGGATTTATGGTGACTTGATCCCACAGATATGACTGGTTCAGAGAAGTGTTGGGCTTTCAGATGACTTGGTGGCACGAGGGCCTGCATTCATGCATTTGCATCATATCATCTCGCATTCATCTGCATTTAACTCATGTCTGTCCGTACTCAGGGTCCATTATTTTCAAATTAAAAAAACCGGTTGAGAGGCATCCAGATGTCAAAATGTTGTTGATAAAATTTTATCTGTCTCAATGAAACCAGAAAAAAAAAGAGGACTGAATATTCCTAGTACGGACAGACATTGCATGTGTGAGTCATACTAACCCATTTGCTGTTTTGTAGGTTTCAGTGTTCAACCGGTACGCATAGCTCGTCTGTTCAGATAACCCGCTGGGGGTCAACAAATCCAAGCTGATGGATCTTCCCAACGCCGACATCCTTGAGCTAAAAGGGATGATGAGGGACTTGTTCAGTGTTGTGCAAGGACTTGCCTTGGGACAGAAAGCCATGTCTGAAAGATTGGAAAGGATCGAGAAATGGCTGATAGTGGAGAAAGTCCAGGGGAAGGCTCCGTCCTCCGAAGTGAACAAACCTTCTGGGACTGTGGCAAGGAAGTCCTCCGACAGTGGTCCATTCAAGAGGGAAGTTGAGCCAGTTGGTGTGCCTGCAAAGAAAGAACGTAGTAAAGATCGTTATCATCCTTATGCTGCCACTGTAACCACTCTTGTCAGCAATCCACCTGCTCAACAGCAACAACTGCCACCTCAACAGAAGGCACCGGGAGCTAAGAACCAGGTGAAGAAGAAGAATGAGGATCGTCAGTTTGAGGAACCACCGGCGACTTATGCCTTTCTTTTCCAAAGGTTGAGGGATCTGGGATTAGTTCGGCCGAGGATTTTGATTCCTATAGAACAGCAGCGGAGGCCTGCCAACTATGATGAGAGTGCCAAGTGCGAGTTTCACTCTGGGGCACCCGGACACAGCATTGAAGGTTGCAGAGCTTTTAAGCATATTGTCCAAGATCTGGTGGATTCCAAGGCTATCAGCTTGGCCCAGATAATGAATGAGGATGTCAACCCCGTACTCAGGCAGGGACCAGTAAAGGTAAAGATGATGAAAAAGGTCAAGAAAGGAATAGAAGTGATTGAAGAGGGTCAGCTAAAAGGTCCAATGGCTATGGTTCCAAAACTTCTGCTACGGGATGGAGCCTTCCCTGCTGTTGATAATGCTTGTGCGACTATCACCACAGAAGGGTGTGTATTGATGAAGGACCCGACCCAGAAGATGAAGAAAGTAGAAATGGACAATGAAAAATGCAAGGCACCCAGTCTGGCAGTTGAAACCGTCCAGGTGGAGAATGCCTTTGTCGCTGGGAAAAAGAAGAAGCTGTCCATTTCTTCTTATAAACAAGCTCTGGAAGTGGTGAAGAACAAAGAGGCCCAAGGCTGGGGGAGGATCATTGACATCGTGGTAAAAGCAGACATGTTTGGAGTCGGTTATCAGCCGGATTTAGAGTCGTCTAGACCAGACAGAGGATGTCGTCCACTGTACGCCTTCGTCAGTGCAGGAATGTTGGATCCTGGTCATGCCCGTTCAGTGGGTGAGGATGTTGACAGCGACCGCGAACTCGAGTTGTGGATAAAGTCGTGTGTACCAGGAAACTGGAAGGACTCCAAAAGCATCACTGTCACTCATTCTGAAGAGTAGTATTTCTGTTTTTCAAATTTTTGTTTGCATGAAAGCCATACGTTTTGCCCGAAACGTAATGGTCCATTGTAAGGGCCATCTCATGTGTTTCATTATGCAACATTTTGCATCAGTAATGAATGGATGTTTTTGTAGATAAAAGCGGTGTTCCCTGTTTTTCATTTAATTTTGCAATTTAAAAAAGGAAAAAACAAATAAAAATGGCAACGTTTTCTCTTGATTTTGTCTCGTTCCAAAGTGATTACTCTCCTGATCTCACCGATAACGATTTGGTTACACCTCTGTATGACTTCGACAATTCGATCTATCATGCCAGAGAAAAAAGGCGCAGAAGATTGTGATCTGCTGGAATTAGCCAGGTTATTGAAACAAGAGGAGAAGGTGATTCAACCGCACGAGGAGCGATTCAAGATTGTTACTCCAAGCTCCGCCGAGGTTAGAAAGCGAAAAGCTGAGGTCGTTTCAGAGGCAAGTCAAGAGCAGAGTGGTAGCCTTTTTGAAAGAGAAGGTTGATACATGTGCCTGGTTGTATCTAGATACACCAAGGTGGGATGCCAATGTTTTGGGGCATAAACTACCATCAGGAGGAGACTGTGCAAAAGCTGAGGCCGACAAAGGATGAGAAAGAGAGAAGGTGTGAATAGACTATCAAGATGCGAGCAGAGCTAATCTGAAAGATGGATTCCCGGTACATCACAATGAGGTATTGGTTGATTATATGGCTCAGGTCTCAGTGTTTATCTTCATGGATGACTTCTTGGCCCAGACCAGATTGAATTGTTGCCAGATGATATGAAGTAAACCAGATCCATCACACAAGGGGCACCTTCTTGTTCTAAGTTGATGTCGTTCCGTCACATGAGGCCGGTGCCACGTATCAGAGGTCTACGGTGACTTTGTTTCGTGATATGATTCATCGTGAAAGCAAATTCCATGTTGATGACATGATGGCAAAGTCCCAAGCAGAACAGGGGCATCCGGTAGACTTGGGGCAAGTTGTTTGACCGGTTGAGATAACTCATATTTTTGAGTCTGAATCAGTGCACTTATGGGGTGTTGTCCATCAAGCTACCGAGGCTTGTTGTGAGCGAATCAGAGGAATCGAGGTCGATCTTGCTAAAAAAAAAAAAAAAAAAAAAAAAAAAAAAAAAAAAGGGGGTAAGTTGTGGGAACCTCTGATTCCGATACCTCAGTGAAAGAAATAACTGTTAATCCGGTACTTGATAACCCTCGAGGGGTCTACGAGGTGCGTATTGAGTCAGCATGACTAGTCTTGTCGAAAAGAGTATGCAATTTACCTAAGCAAAAAGTTTATCGACGGTGAAACAATACACTCACTGTTCGAAAAAACTTGATGTACTTTGGCATAGGCTGCTCGCCGACTGAGACAGTGTATGCTGATTCATACCACTTTGTGGATGTCCAAAATGGATCTGATTAGGTATGTGTTTGAAAAGCTAGTGGCAACCCATGGAAAGGTTATCAACCAAGGAAGTTTGAGGTCCCTGATGAGGACATCTCGAGGTACTCAAATCGAAAGATTGAGAGTGACTGATCCCGGAGGAGGGGTCTGACCCCGAATCCGAACGGATTCCGATGTCTGAGGGGGAAGGAGATGAGGTGAATAAGTTAGTGCTTCCCGGATCACAGTTGGTTGCACCAACAATGGTGGCTGAACATAAAGTCTGTATCCTGGATATTGAACCTAGGGATGTGTATCTACCTGGGGCAGTGTCTTCCTCACAGAAGTATGAGAAATCAGAGAAGACTGAATGGATAAAGACTCGGAATGACACGTTGAGCCCAACTAAGGGAAAGGGCTGACAGTTACCTGGCATGGGGCAGTTGTACCCAGTGAACGAAGCATGTTGTTAACCAAGAAGTGTGACCTCGCGTGTACCACGCGGAAGAGTTGGTTGAAAAAGATCCTTCCTCCTCAAGACGATTGTGGGGCAAATGGATGAGCAGTTATGAGTGTCCATTTGTGGTCAAGAAGGTTTCCCCTGACAGAACCTTGTTGTTTATGACCACGGATGACGATGATTTTCCATTCCCTGTGAATGCGGACGCAGTTAGAAAATACTTCGTGAAAGAAACCCGCTGGACAAAAAGAATGAAAGAGTCCAGGCAAAAATGGGCATCCCGGCGAACCAAGAAAAAGAGAAAGGTTCGGGCAAAAGTTAGGGATAAAAATAAAAGAAAAGAACTGTACACCCGGCAAGTTGAAAACCCGCAAGGGCGACTTGGGCAAAAAAGGGTATCCCGGTGGACTGAAACCCGAAAGGGCGGTCCAGGCAAAAGAGGGAATGAAACGAACAACTGCGTCTAGCATGATCATTTGTGCTCATGATGACTTGGATAATCTCCGACAGAGACCGATCGGAGGCGTCTTGTTCAGAAGACAGAAGGTGCGGAAAGTCCTGAAGACATATGAGGTGTAACTGAGTGGGAACCCGATGAGATCACAGTTTCACGTTGCCATTAGGATAGATTTTTTTCTTTTATGTGCAATCACCTCTTTCCAGGTTTTGCTTCTTGTGGGTTGCTCAATTGTGAGCCATCTTTTATTCCAGTCAAATAAAGCGTGTGTTCGGTCAAATAAAGCGTGTGTTCGGTCAAATAAATTTTGTTTTTGTGTCATTACTGTTTTGATTACGAAAACATCTATTCATTTTGATAAGAATATTTGCATTTTTGAAACATAGAGGTCCCTTCTGATGCATGCTCGTGAGATTGAAATCTGGAAATCTTACTTAGAAGTCTGAGTGACCTAAGTGTTGAAATATCAGAACACCTGGGGCATACCTGGGGCACGTTTTTATCTGACGATCTCTTGTGCAGGTGCTGTTAGATATCTTCATTCACTTGCCAGTGGTAATATGAACCTTTTTGACAAGAGATCCCCTCAGAGTCCAACCAGGGGCAAGGGATAGATGAACCGTGAAAAGACGGTGAAGGATTACGACAACGATCCTGGAAAGTTAATCAAGAAGACTCTTCAAAGTCTGATGATTGGAAAGTATGTATGAATCCCAAGAGTTCAACCTCCGTGAAGTATGGACGAGTTGGGAATACAAGATGATGGAGCAGAAAAGTCCAGAAGAGTCTGGGAGTTCTTAAAAGTGGAAAGTCAACACTATGGGTGGATGATGGATACCAGTGTTCGACGAGTCGACCGACATCCCTGTCAAACAAGCTGTATCTCCCCAGAGGATTAAGAGTGTGATCTCCCTGGCAGATTCGAGATCGTTGTCTCCTCAGCAAGCCTGAAGGTTATCACGTCCCCAGCAGGGGCAGGGGCAGAATGTTTCTCAGGGTGGAGGACGTCTCCCCAGTCCAAGCCAGTATTGAAGCTATCAGAGTTATTTCCCCTGCAGAGATGCCTGTAGACAGTACCTTCTTTCCCCAGCAGATCTAAGGATTGCTTCTCCCCAGCAGGCCTATGCTGGCAGATTTCCCCAGTTGAGAATCCCCGCTGAGCGCCTGGCAGTTATTTTCCCCGGGAGTCCCCTAGTGGAGTTTATCAGTAGACTGTTGGTGTGTTCCCCAACAATTGGTTTTGTGATGTTGTTATCTCCAGTATGGCCGTGAGTGCTTATCCCAAGCAGGTTTGTGGGAATTCATCTCCAGTATGATATGACGTGTTATCATCCTCAACAGAGTTGTTACTCTCACCATTATGGTTGTTCTCTCCACTAGGATCGTTCTCCTCAGCAGAATGGTGTGGTTTTTCCTCAGCAAGTTCCCCGAGTGGAGCGGGTCTCATAAAATACATCTCCAGCAGTGATTCTCCTACATATGGATTGGTTGGGTCGTCCCTAGTGGAGTAGCATTTATTTCTCCAGCAGAGTTCATCCTACCAGTGGATTGGGCGGGTTTCTGTAGTAGACTGATATCGGCATCCCCAGTTGAGTTGATTCTACCTATGGATCGCATGGGTTATCCCTAGCGGAGTAGCAGACATTCTCCAAAGCAGGGTTTACCCTATCTGAAGATTGGTTGAGTCTTCCTCCCAGCGGAGTCGCTTCGCCACTCCCCAAGCAGAGTTCCCCGCAGAATATTTCCCCAAGAGGAGTCTCCCCACAGAGTCAGAGTATCTGATCATTTTGGCTCCCTAGCCAGGGTTCATTTGCATTTTGCATGTAGTAATCATTGCATCCTCAAAAATCGCGTAGCATTTCCATTCATAAATGGAGCATTACGCCATAGAAAAATCAAACATATGCATTCATATGTTCGAAACCCCATTAGACCGTATTCCCTGCAGAGACGGATTTTTGTTCAACCTGTACAACGCATTGGCTACAGTTGCTCCAGTCAACATTTGGTGTTTATAATCCCCACATAGGTTTATTTCCTCACCTGTTGGTGACAGAAAGTTTGTTTCTCCCCAGTGAGACCCCCCCCTGCAAGTGTTCAAGCCTTGCCCGGTCATTTTTAGAATGTTAGTATACCCTGTCAGCACCCGTGTGTGTTGTTTCCTTGGTAAACACCATCTTTCGGTGATTCCCAGTCATGCGTAAGTGTCTGGTCTTCTTTGATGTCTGTAAACATCATCTTTCGATGTTCGTAGCGTCGTCCCTCCCCTAGTGAAGTTTCCTCCTCTCCGTTGGTGTCGATAAACGACGAGTTTTTCCTAGTCATCCAGTGATGTCTAGTTGTACCCTCCCCATGTGGACTTACCTCTCCGTTGGTTTCGATAAACGACGAGTTTTTCCCATTCGTCCGTTGACGTCTGGTTGTGTTTCTCTTATTCCCATTCATCTGTAAATGTCTGGTCGATCTTTTTGGTGTCTGTAAACATCATCTTTCGATGTCTGTAAACGTCGAGTTTTCCCATTCATCAGTAAATGTCTGGTCGATCTTTTTGGTGTCTGTAAACATCATCTTTCGATGTCTGTAAACGTCGAGTTTTCCCATTCATCAGTAAATGTCTGGTCGATCTTTTTGGTGTCTGTAAACATCATCTTTCGATGTCTGTAAACGTCGAGTTTTCTCCCATTCATCCGTTGATGTCTGGCCGAGTCCTCCCAGTCATTCATTAATGTCTGGTTACCTCTCCGTTGGTTTCGATAAACGTCGAGTTTTTCCCATTTCGTCCGTTGACGTATGGTTGTATCCCTTCCAGTTATTCGATAACGTCTGGTTACCTCTTCGTTGGTTCCGATAAACGTCGAGTTTTTCCTAGTTGTCCGTTGGCATCTAGTTGTGATTTCTTTTCCCATTCATCGTCGTTGTGATGTCTGGATGTGGCCGTACCCTTTGAAAAAAAAAACAAAAACATACCCGGCAATAAATATCAAATCCCAGTGGACGTTTCCATTGGTGGATCCCTGTGTTGTGCAAATTCTACGGTTCTTGGTATTCAATCCCTGTTTACCCTGAAAGTCTGACAGCCTTTGCTCTCATCCATTCGGGTTCCCAGTTGATTGAATAGGGGCAGCTGTAGCACCTCAAATTTGCACCCATCATTGTACATACATTTTCATATTAGGTCATAGCATATCATGGTCCATTGCATAGCATTGCATTGCCTCTTTTGCCTCAAGTGCAAGCAAGTCAAGAAATTAGGTCAAACTGATCAGGAGATCAGTCAGTCAAGCAAGCAAGCACAATTCCCAAGGAGCCAAGGCCCTAGGGTTGGTTCAACATGTTCACATGACTTGGGGATCCATTTGAAGTGTTTTGGTCAAGGATTGGATGTTCAGAAGTCATCAGTCAATGCACAGTCAGTCAGAAACCCTAAAAGTCAACGGTTGGTCAACTGTCCATTTAATCAGTGATTTGATGAGGGAAATTGGTTTGAGAGGTCTCATTCATGTCCATATAGGCCTCATATATCATGTCAAACACCATCATGGAAGAATTTGAAGCCAGATCAGAAATTTCCAAAAATGGAAACTGGACCTGTAACTGAAACTTACCAAAAATGGAAAGTCTTGATCCTCAAACTTACATCATGATACAAGCTTCAAATGAATTTTTGCCCAACATGAAAGTTGAAGATCTTGTTCTCCCATTTCCAAAAAGTCCAAGAACTCTCAATTCCCATGTATGGTTGGCAAGTTATGATCAAATCATTTTCAAAAATTCTTGAACTTCAAAAGGCCATATCTCTCAAACCATTTGGCCAATTTGGGTGGGGTTTTTTCCTACAAACCACATTTGATCCCCTCTTTCCAAAAATGTAACTTTCATGTACCAAAACTTCACCAATCAAAATGGCATTTTTGGACCTACTTGAATTAATTTTAAGTAAGGTGAAAAAGTGAAGTTTTAAATTAATCATTTCCCACCATTCCTACTATCCAAACATGATCTGAAAATGCATTTGAAACTTGTTGGAAGTCCTTTTTGTGCAAGTACATACAGCCATGCCCTAGTTGCTTGAAAATTGGCAAAAGTACATGTTTCAACAACTACTCCACATTTTCATGAACCATGATGAGCATTCCACAAGCAACATCAAACAGCAGATATACTTCTCATTTTCTGTCAAATGAAACAGCTAGCAGCTGCAAAAACCAGCAGAAATCACTCATTCTCAAAAGACTTCATTTTTGCATTTTTTCAAAATCTGTCAAAAACTCCAAAGAGATTAAGCCTTGCCTTGCCTAAAACAACATCCAAGCCACATTGTGAAGACATTGCAACCATCTTTCTCCAACTGGAAGGAGTTTTTGCACGACTGTTTTCTTCACACATCATCCATGGCAGAAGTTGTTTGAAGCCATTCCAAGCTATTGCAAGCCAAAGAACCTTCACCAACCATCATTTGGAGGTCCATAGGGGAGCTGTTTCGTGCTTACAACACCAAGACAACACTGTTTCTCCATTTGATTCAAAAATAAGTAAGATTTCGAATTCTCTTTTTTTTCAAAATCATGGTATGTAATGCGTAGATCTCTTTATCCTGATCACACTGAGCTTTGAATGGTTGAAAATGGTTGGCTATTTTGAAAGTTATGCCATGTTAAAGTTTGATGTGTGAATATGCTTTTGCTTGTTTTTCTCTTAATAGCTCGAATCAATGTTAATGGTTGTGGGATTATTAATGTACATGATGAGGTGAACACATTGATATATTGCTTTTTGATTTTGGCCACCATTTGTTCTTGCTGGAATTTTTTTCGTGATGAACATGTAGATACTGCATATTTGTTTCTACAACGTGAATGCTGGAATTTTTTCCTGTTACTGTTGCCAAGCCGTTGGAACTTAGGGCTTCTTTTTGAATGCTGTGCATTTTGTTCTTTTTTAAGGAAGCGCTGCCATTGGTCCAGCGGGTCACCCATGCTGCAGCGCTATTGGTCCAGGAAAGGTTGACTGGGCCCTTAGCTTTTTTTCATTTATTAAAACGTTGGTCTGCATGTGCTTTTCCTAAAACAATTCATGCATTATTCTTTTTCTTTTGCCACGCAAGCGGAACCGTTGGACAAGGCAGGTTTGACTCGGTCCCACTGCCACCTAGGATTAGTGGGACGACTGCGTTTTGGGCCCGGGTACTGTTCCATCATTCACAATTCTGCCATTATTTCCATTAAACCAATTATTTCATTTTTGGTTTCATATTTATTTCACTTTGCACACCAATCTTACAAAAATCATTGCGCATCCAATTTTAATCCAAAATTCATGGGGATTTTTGTGGAATGTTCATCTCAATCTCTAGTTTTTTATCATTATTTTTCCAGATTTTTTGGTTGAGTAATTTTTAAATGGCCTTAGGGTTTGTGACATGTGCTCATATTTTGTACACTTTGCCAAAACATTTGTGAAATGGTGATACTTTATCCAATGGCTCCCAAATTTTTTTGTGCTTAAACTAGACACACTCATGGTGATTTTGGTGTAGAGTTTGTGAATTTATTATTGCTGGTTTGTGAGTTATGATTTTTTGAAGTAGGGTGTGACAATTTGTGTCACACCATTGATGTCCAACTTGATGATTTTTGATACCATGCTTCTTGACCTCCAATTGATCTGATTTTATGCATGAACCTACTCTTGTATATCTAGTTTACATGTGAATTTTCTTGGAATTATTTGTGGCATTTCCTAATTGTTTGAAATTTTCTCCCCTGCTTGGTCATATGTTGACTTCTTGTGACACTTGTTCCCATTTCATTTGTGAAATTCTCATACCTTACTAGATGGACATGAAATTTTACATGAGATAACTAGACATCCTCATCTTTGCCATAGTTTTAGTCCCATTCATTTATCATACACCATCTCTGATTTATGATTTTTCTAAGTTGATGCATGTTTGGTTGACTTCTTTGAGCATGTTCAAAATTGCTTTGACTTTCTGATTTTCATTGACTGCCTTCCACTTGTCCAAATAAGATGAAATTTGACATGCTTACCATGCTGTGGGTTGTGATTGATCATGATTTATTTGGTGATTTTTGGAAATGTTTGAGTTGACGTTTGAGTTAAGTCTTGCTGTTGACTTCTATGAGCTTCTGTTTGCTATACCTTGACCTAATTTGTTCATGAAATGATGATAATGATTGATATGAATGTGAAACCAATTGGTATTGTTTCTTGATTGTTTGAACTTGATTTTAGATACTTGCCACTTGCTGTTTTGACTTTTTCATTCCCTTTTGACCCTAGGCTTGTCCTAGTGGTCCTGTTACTCACATTTGAGCTCATGTTTTCAGGTTGACCAACAAATGACCAATGAGACCAATTCTTTTTGATTGAGCTTGCTTGAATATCATGGATTAACTTGTTTGTTTTGTAGGTGGCTTGGCTCACATGCCTTGAGCCTTGTGCCTTGCACATTCATTTGCTTCTGACTAACTGTTGATGTCTGTTTCTTTTGCTTTGTTTTGAAGTTGCATACTAACATCTGCTTGACTGTTTCAGGTGCTTTTAGTTGCTCAGTTCCTTGTGAACTTTTGCTTTGCTTTGCTTGTATAAGCAATTTGCATCGAGGTATAACTTCCTAACTTCATGTAGTCTGGAAGACCTGGCCTGTTACTTGGCCAGGCAACTGTCTGAAGTCCTCCTTAAGAGGCAATGTTTGTGGATGTTTAATTTTGTCCTTGCATAGAGTCAAAGACCTCCTAAGTGAAGGGGCAATTGGCAGAACCAAGGGATAAGCAACCTATCCCCTGCTATTCAGTGTGTCTTCTGTTTTGCTCACACCACTGTGTTGATGCATTACAGATAAAAACCCAAGATCTTGTGCAATTGCACAGTTGAGTCAGTATCAAATGTGTAGAAGGGTTCCCACTTTCTGAACCCACACATTCTTGTCTTGAGCTCTCCCAGGCCAGGGATAAGAGCTGTGAAGTCTTATCTTCACTCACCTTTCATCTGCTTCACCTTAGCCCCTCAATGGCAAGGTTAAGAGCACATTCACCCAGTTCCAGAGGTTTGTTTGTTGAGGTTGATATGACCCCTCGACTAAAACCTAGCCTTGTTTGAGCCCCTTGCTTTGTATAGTGTGTGCTATCTGTGCTTGTAGGATGGTTTGACTTGCTTCCTGTGCAAGTTAGGATTGTTTGACTTGCTTCCTGTGCAAGTTAGGATTGTTTGACTTGCTTCCTGTGCAAGTTAGGTTTTGCTTGGCTTGCTTCCTGTGCAAGTTAGGTGTGTATGTGGCTTGCTTCCTGTGCAAGTCATGACTAGGATAGGCTGGCTCCCTGTGCCAGTTAGCTAGAAACCTTAACTTAGGGTTGACTTTGCATGATAACATCTAGGCTCGAGTCGTAGTCTCCCTAGTTGTGTCTCCCTCTGTTATCTGGTTAGGCTAGTCCTTTATCCCTCCGTAGGGGAACTACATCGCCCTGATCTTCATACCAGATGAAGTATGTAGGCAGGAGATTGAGCTGATCTCTCCGGGCGCCCTTTTTCTTTCTTATGTGTGTTGTTTGACAGTTCCTAGGCTCGAGTGCCTGACTCCTTAGCAATTTGTTGCCTGTTTGTTTGAGTGTGTGCTTGACAGTTATAGGCTCGAGTCCCCGACTCCCTATTAACTTGTTGTGTCGTTGTGTGCTTGGAAGCTGATGTAAGTCCATCGAGTGGCAGTTAGGTTCCAGTGTGCGTGTGTTTGGTTCGGATGCTGATGTAAGTCCAGCAATTGGCATTCAGGCTCCATGTTTGCCTTCTTGAGTGTGTTTTGGTTCGGATGCTGATGTAAGTCCAGTGATTGGCATTCAGGCTCCATGTTTGCCTTTGCCTGTGTTTGTTTGAGTGCGTGTCAGCCGAGCTACGAATGCTCTGATTCTTCTCTCGTCCGAGAAGATACGTATGCATAGGATGCGATATCCTAGCGAGCATGTGTTGTCTCCCCAGTCCGAACTACTTCGACTCTGATGTCTATGCCTGATAGACTAAGTAGGCCCAGGATGCGATATCCTGCCGAGTCAGTTTCAGTCAGTTTCTTGTGTCTCTTTCAGCCAGTGTGTGTGTGTTTTGAGCAGTGTTTTAGCAACCATTTTCCTTCCTATTGTGCGTGGATCCCGTCGAGTACGACGGATGCGTAGGGGTGCTAATACCTTCCCTTCGCATAACCGACTCCCGAACCCATTCTCTTTGGTCGCGGGACCATGTTCTTTCCAGGTTTACTCTGAGCGTTTCCTTTCCCTCTTTTGGGATAAATAACGCACGGTGGCGGCTCTGTTGTTCTTGTTTTCCCGCCGGTTTTTCGCGTGATGCGACAGTGACCTATAAGGATTGACACGAGATATTGCCGTTTGCATTGCATGGGTATCGAACCTCAGTGCGTACATCTACCAGGGCAACGCCTTTCTCGCTTGTGTATGGGATGGAAGCTGTGATACCAGTTGAGGTCCAGATTCCATCATTGAGAGTCCTGATGGATGTGAAATTGGAAGAGGCTGAATGGGTAAGGACTCGGTATGAAGAGTTGAGCCTGATTGAGGAAAAGAGGTTGGCGGCCATTTGTCATGGGCAGTTGTACCAGTAGCAAATGAAGCGTGCTTTTGACCGAAGGGTGCGACCTCGTGTGTACCATGTGGGAGATATGGTGTTGAAAAGGATCCTTCCTCCTCAGAACGATCGTAGGGGCAAGTGGACACCCAATTATGAAGGTCCATTCGTGGTCAAGAAGGTTTTCTCTGGCGGAGCCTTGTTGTTGACAACCATGGATGGTGAGGATTTTCCATCCCCTGTGAATGCGTACGCAGTTAAAAAATACTTCGTATAAGAGACCCGCTGGACGGAAAGAATAAAATAGTTCAGGCAAAAATGGGCACCCAGCGAACCAAAAAAAAATGAAAATGAAAAGGTTCGGGCAAAAATTAGGGATGAGAAGAAAAAACTGTACACCCGGCAGGTCGAAAACCCCACAAGGGCGGCTTGGGCAAAAAAGGGTATCCCGGTGGACTGAAAACCCGAAAGGACGGTCCAGGAAAAAGAGGGAGTGAAACGAACAACTGCGTCTAGCATGGTCGTTTGTACTTTGGATATGACACATGGATAATCTAAAAGCGGAGATCGGTCGGAAGCGTCTTGTTTCGGAAGTCAGAAAGCGCGGAGAGTCTTGAGGACATATGGGTTGTAACCGGGTTGGAACTTGATGAGATCACGGGTTCACATTTCCATTAGGATAGATTTTCCTTTTATGCGCAATTACCTCTTTTCAGGGATTGCTTCCTGTGTACTGCTCAGTTACGAGCCACCTTTTTCAGCCAATAAAATGCATATTCAGTCAAATAATTTTGTTTTTGTTTTCATTACCGCTTTGATTGCAAAAACATCTGTCTGTTTTGATAAGAATCTTTACATTTTGAGATGTAGGGGTCTCTTCCAATGCATGTTTAGAGGATTGAAACTTGAAATCTTATTCGGAAGGTTGAGTGACCTGGGTGTTGAAATTTTGGCGCGCCTGGGGCACGTTTTATCTGACGATCTCTTTTGTAGGTGTTGTTGGTTATTTTCACTCACTTGCAGGTTGTGGTGCGAAGCATTTCTTTTTGACAAAAGATTCCTTTGAGGTCCAATCAGGGACGAGGAATTGAAGAATGGTGTAGAGACGACGAAAGAATTGTGACGATCCTAGGAGGTCGATTTTCACTCAAAGTATGAAGAACTGGAGAGTTGGCACGAATCTTAGGAGGTCGATTTTCTTGAAGTAGGGAGAAGTCGAGAGTACAAGGTGATGAATCGGAAAAGACCGGATGAGTCTGGGAGCTCTCAAAAGTGGAAAATTGACACTGTGGTTAGATGGTGAATACCAGTGTTCGACGAGTTGACGGGTGTTCCGTGTCAAATATTCCGTATCTCCCCAGCGGGTTCGAGGTCGGTGTTTCCTCAGCAGCCAGGCCTGAAGGTTGCTGCTTCCCCGGCAGGGGTGCGCGTTGGTAGATTTTCTTCCCCCAAGTAGATCGAGTTCAGTGGAGGTCATCCCCAGTGTGGGTTACTCTTTCCTCAGCCTCAGTGTTATCCCAAGTAGGGTTGGAGATTGGAGCGATATCGAGTTCCTCAACAGAGATGCTCGTGCCGTCCCCTGAGGGGGATACTTTTTATGCATTCATCATTTAGAGAAGCATAACATATTGCATAACTAATTGCGTATCATTTCCATGGTTATGGAGCATTACGCTGTAAAACTCATGCATCGGCATTGCAAGCATAAGCTAGTCTCGAGCCGTGGTTACCGTTTGAGAGTTGGTTTAGCTGGTTGGTGAAGATGTTACTCTGAGGAGTTTGGCATCGTGATTTTGAATCAACAGTATTCCCCAGTAGCGCGATATTGGAGGAAGAGATTCCGTCGTTTGGAGATAGAAATGAAGATTGGAGAACGTTACGCGATCAGCGCGGAGATTGGGGTCCACCAAGAGAAAAGGAAGGGTTAGGCATTTTCTGAAGAACGGGGTTCAACTGGAGATGGAGATTGGAATTGAAGATTTTATCTGGGATGAGGTCCTCAGGATTGTCTTCTGATCATGTGTCACCTTAGACTTTGGCGAGGCCAAGAGAAGTCGTTATGGGTGTCTTCAAGGGAAGAAATGAACATGTTACCTTCCTTTTGTGAAGGTGTACCCTCTGGTATGTCGCCATCAGAGTGGTGGTTGGTGTTATTTCCGACGTTGCCAACGGAATTATCACAAGAGAATGGAGAACAGGGTTCAAATGGAGAAAAGGAGACACAGGGTGTCTTCTGGAGAATGGGGTTCACAATGACGATCCAGAGTTATCGTTAGGCGACTGGGGTTCAAATGGAGAACGAGGTTCATTGTCTGGCAGCAAGAGTGACATGAAGTTGTCGGGGTTCAAATGCGGTGATCAGGGATCATCCGCGCGAAAGAAAAATATTTGTGTAGGGGTCCAAGGGAAAAAAAATCAAAGAAGTTTTTGGGGTTCAAGGAAAGCACAAAATAATAACAAAAAGAAAATTTCCAATGGAGCGCAAATTGTTCGTTTGTTCTTGGTATTCAACCACTCTTCACCCTGATCATCTGAAAGCCGAGGCTGTTCATATCGACAGGTTCATAGTGGATTGAATAGGGGCAGCTGTAACACCTCAAAATTTGCCCTCCTCTTCTTGAGACTAGTTTGGGGCATTGCATTTCATGTTTTAGGGCATTAGGCATTGCATTTTGCATCTCATATGAAAATGAGAAGGTCATCCTCCAAAGTCTTTTCAAAAGATGGGGAAGTTAGGTGATTCAAGTCTGAAGGTCTCTATGAATTGATCATCAACCATCTGAGGGTATGGGCTCCAATTAGGGTTTCTTGATTCTTCAAAGGCCTTGAGCATCATCTTATCTGCAAGGATATATCACCATAATCATGGTTCTATCATCCTCAAGGGTTTTAGAGTTCATCCTCAAGTTCCTCTGGATTAGGGTTGTGACCTCTGGTCGACCCTAATCAATGCAATTCTTCCAACTAGGGTTTCTCAAAGAGATGAGGTATTTTCTTGGGATGAGGATCACATGATTATTATAAGGAGCTTACATGAGCTAGGGTTTCATTTTGAAGCAATTTCACCAAGTGGTAGAGGCTCAAGTTGATCAAGACATCTCAAGGTCATTTGAGGACCAATAGTCAACTGTGCAGTCAACTGAGGGCTATGAGGTGGGGAAATGAGTTGAGACACCTCAATCATATTAAAATGGGGTCTATTCATCATTCTAAACATCCATCTTGAAGATTCAAAGGTCATGGCAAAAGTTACTAAAAATGGAAAATGACCTGTAATTCAAAGTTCCCAAATTTGGCAAGTTTTTGGTCCATTTTCAACTTGACTTTTCAATATCAAATAAGTTTCAAATGTATTTTTGGTGAACATGAAAGATGTAGATATTTGTCTCCCCTTTCCAAAAAGTCCTAATTCATGTCCATATGATGAATGGTTGAGGAGTTATGGTCATTTGATCACAAAGTGTGCATGGAAATTCAAAATGGCATAACTTTTGATATAATGCTTCAAATTGGTTCATTCTTTTTGCAAAGTGCTTCTCATGTTCAAGGCATCTCAAAATGACATAATTTGACTCAATTGTGCAAGCTAAGCCTTAAGGAATCATGGTCAAAAGTCACATTATTTCACATTTGTTCTAAGGATGATATCATGCTACAAATCAAGATTCACAAAAAACCAAGGCAAGGCTTCACTTAAGCTTTCTTCATAGACCATATTTGAGTAAAAATGAGCCCTTGCCATGCATGAAAGAGGCGTGTATGTTCCTTGTTTCACATATGTTCAAAATGAAGCAAATTTTCACCATTCATTCTTGGCTTAAGATGCAAGCAAAACAACCTTCAAATCCTGACCCTTGGTTGCTCTTGAGTGGATTAAAATCCTAGCATGGGGCTGAGCACGTGCATTATGGCCATGGGAACTCAATTTGCATTTTTGCACTTTGCATAACAACTCACTAATCATGTTTAGTAAATGGCTAAAATGATTATTAGTGTTATTAGCAAGAAGTATAAGTAGGGAAACCCTAATCACAAGCCTCATAATTGCATTTTCAGATCTAGAATTCAAGAAACTCTCTCAAACTTTCTCTCTTCGAATTTGCATTTTCTTCACACAAATCTCAAAGATTGTTGCAGATTCTTGATCCTCATACTTCACTGATCAAGCATCATCCATCGTTTGATGTTATTCCTCAAGAAATCAAGCAGTTCAAGTGCATTATCATGATGATCAGATTTGGAAATTGAGGCACATTCAAGAGGTTTCAGCCATTTCTTTTTGCATAAAGCTTCAAAGGAAGTTCAAAGGAGTTGATTTGGAGCAGCTGAGCTCGTGAGATCGTGATTCCAGAGATCTCCAGTTCCAGGTGACTCCATTTTCACTCTCTTCTTTTGCTGTTTTTCGGTTATAGAATAGAAGATCTTGTTGCGTAGGTCATGAATATGTGGTTAGAAATTGAGATTGAGTGAATATTAAGGATTTCATTGTGACTGGAAGTTTGGATCTGAAAACTTCTCCTCTTCGAATTGCAAAACCTAGGAAGAATTAGGAGAATCTAATATGATTTTTGGAATTAGCATGGAAATCTGAGTGGAATGACACTGGTCTGAGGAATTTCTGGAAAATTTTAGGGTGGCGCCACCGTGGGAGCCAACGGGAACTCGCCGGGGAAGACGATCGGAGCGGAGCTCCGGCGTCTGTGTTCTAATTAGGGTTTTGCTGAGTGTGTGCCATGTGGTTCAATGTGTGGAAGGTTGATTGGATGAAGTTTGTTTGACTGAGGACACGCAGGCATTGAATGCTGACTGGGTGGGTGACTCAATTAGTGAAACGGTGCGTTTCACTAGTTTAAACGTGGACCATTGATCTCAGATGCGCGCCAGATCCAGTGGTCCGTGTTTTTTCCTGATTTAATTCAAATAATTCATTTCCCTCCTTTTTCTATTTTATATTTCAATTATTTTGGTCATTTTGTTTAATTCATAAAAAATCCAAAAATTGTCCAATTGAGTCCCAATTTTTTTTCATAGTTGTATTTGTGCCTACTTTTTTATGGTGTTAAATTCAAGAATTTTAGATGTCTGGATCTTTATGTGTGAATTTTTGAATCAATATTGTGCCAAATTGACCTAGTGCATTCAATGTATTGTGAAATCCTCAATTTTGAACCTTTTGATCCACTCTTTTGCATACATGACATTCATACTTGGCATGAATTATTGGTCACTGGTTTGGATTTTTTCTCACATGTTATCATCATTTTTGACACATAGAGAAAAATGTGACAATTTGTGTCACATTTTTGACATTGAATTGGTGCATTTTTGTTCACATAGCATTTGCATCATTCTGGACTTAATCGTTTGCATATTGAACATTCATGGCATAAGGAACTTATACAAAAAACCCCAAAGTCATTGCATGCATTTCTGATTTGATATGAATTTTCTAAGTTGGAAGTTCATTTTGTGCATATTTTTGGTCATTACATTGCATAGGCAAGTTGAGATACTTGATCATGGATTTGATGTTGGTCTTTTAAGGACATTGGAGGGAGTGTTTGAATATGTGATGTGCAAAAGGATGGGTCCTGGATTAGTCATTTGGTTAGTTTTTGAATCTTGTCTTTGTAATAGGGTTTTGACCCAATTTTAGGGTTTGCTCTTGGCCCATTCTTTGACTTGGTTTAGGGTCTTCTTTGTAGTGTGAGCCTTTGCCTCTTTTGCGTTGGTTTGGTCCCTGATTTGTGAGTCTTGAGTCATTTGATTGGCGCATTCATTCAAGTCATACATTATTTGGTACTTATTTGAAGGTTGGGAACACAAGTGAATTCTCAAGGAGACTTATAAGGTATTGAGGGAGTGGAGGTTCTTATTGGTATGAGATGAATTGATGGGCTTATGAGTTGGGTTTGTGACTCATTAAAGATGATTTTAGAAGCATGATCCTACTGACTTGTGAACTTTGGAATGGTTTGAGGCTTGTGGTGACTTGTTGAAGTGATTTAGGCCTATTTTGGAGCTCTTGAAGTAATTGAATGGTATTTGAAGTAGGGTGGATCTTTGTCATTGGTGATTGATGTTTAGGGGTTTATAGGTCACATATGATGATGTTTGGAGGATGGGGTAGTTGGATCAAATTCACTTAGGAGATGATCATCATTTAGGAGTTTATGAGGCCATTTAAGGAGGTGTGAGCAAGTTTTGAGTGCAAGCTTGTTCTACTTGAGTTTTCAAGGGATTTTTGGTTGATTTTGGATCATTGGAGTATGGATTATTGGGTGGTCATTTGAAGGACCCTACTTCTGACTTGGAGCGATCTTGATTCAATTCATCTCATGTCATTGTTTGTTTATGCTTTGTTGTGTTGGTTGGATGTACATAAACTAACTTTGTCTCTTGTTTAAGGTTTGGATACTCATCATTGATGATTGGGTTTGTTCTCACCTTGTGAGATACAAAATGCTTTGAGTTCTGACTTATTTTTGTTTTGTAGGGTTTTAATTGATGTGGTGAGCTCATGGGCTCATTTGAGTGCTAGGGCACTTGTGCATTGAATTGTGTAACTGTTAGAGGGTTTCACTGCTTGTCTTCTGGTTTTATGACTGAAGTACTAACTGTTTAGTCTTTGTACAAGTACCTTAGTTGCTTACTTGCTTTAACTCTTGCTTGAGCATTGGATTGTGGTTGACACACCACTCAGGTAGTTAGCTTCTTACTTCATGTAGTCTGGAGTCCTGTCACCTTTTTGGCAGGTATTTTGCTGGCAAGTCCTCCTTCAGAGGCTCTGTTTGTGTTTGTTTAAAATTGTGCCCAAAGACTTCCAAGAAGAGGCATGTGTTATATTTGATAAGACCTCCAAGAGAAGAGGCAATTGAAGGAAGGTAGGGATCTGTAACCGATTCCCCGTTATTCAGTGTGTCGTTCTTTATGCTCGCACTACGTGCCGATGCTTCTGAACATGTGCCCCAGATCTTTTGTCCAGAGTCTGTCAAGTGGAAAAGGATCTCACTTTCTGGATCCCCACGCTTTCTGTGTCATGAGCTCACCCTGGTCAGGGTTAAGAGCATGAGGTTTCATCCTCATTTAAACTTTGATCAGCTTCACCCTAACGTTCAATGTTAGTGGTTAAGAGCTACAGATTACCCCTTATAGTTTGGCTTGTTTGTCGAGGTTGAGCACTCCCTCTTGACTAAAGCCCACCCATTGTTTGAGCCTCTTGTATGGATATAGTGTGTGATGTTTGTTTACTTGCGTTGGTGTGTTTATTAGCTTTCCTCTTCATATCTCCATTTCTGTAGGAGTCGTACGATTAACTTCTGAGGAAGTTGAACGTATGTAGAGTTTAGACTTGAGTTGACTCGCTTCCAGGATGAGTTAAGTTCTTGTTAGAGATCTCAACTTAGGGATATTGATTGCATGACAACTATTAGGCTCGAGTCTTAGTCTCCCTGTTAGTTTGTTGTTTCCCCGGTCTCTGGTTAGGAGAGTGTTTTACCCCTGGTAAGGGGAACTACGTCGCCCTGATTCTCATGCCAGATGAGATACGTAGGCATGAGGTTGAGGGCAATCTCTCTGGGCATCCTTTTCTTTGTTTTCGCGTGTGTTCACCCTTTAGTTGTTTTCTTTTATATTTGTGTTGTTTCCTCTTTCCCTCTTCCACTGTTGAGCCTCTGTTGGTTCACCCTTAGTCCCAGCTTGTGTTTACCGTTTCGTGTCTTGGTTTCTGGCATTTGCTTTCTTTGGTGTGAGTACCCGTTTGTTCAGCGTGTGTGTGTGTTATATGTCCATATCTTGGGGGATTTCTTCTGTTATTATTTGGGGTTCATTTGTGATGATTGTTATTCACTTAGGGTTCATCTCGGGGCTCATTTATGACGATTGTCATTCACCAAGGGTTCATCTTTGGGGTTCATTTGTGGTGACTGGTTATGCATATCGGGAGTTTATTCTGGATAGTTGGTTACTTTGTTGGGGTTCGTTCTGATAACCTTTTTCTTTGGTGTTCGCTGGTTAGCGTTTGTTATTGTTGGGAGTCGGGTGTAAGTCCATGTATTGGCATTCTGTTTCCTTTTGGGTGTTTCTTTTGACGTCTCGGCGTCCCTTTTTTGGTGTCTTATTTCAGCGTGCGTTAGCCAAGCTACGAGCGCTCTGATTCTCCTCTGGATAGAGAAGATACGTAGGCATAGGACGCGATGTCTTAGCGAGCATGTCTCCCTTCCCCGAACTACGTTGACTCTGATGTTTGTTTTTGACAAACTACGTAGGCCCAGGATGCAACATCCTGCCGAGTCCACTTCCTCCGTCTTCTTTCTCTCCCCCACCTGTTTATTGTTCCAGTTTATGCAGTTTCTTTGAGCAGTTTATTAGCAACCCTTTCCTTTTCTTTGGGCTATCTTTTGAGCGTGGATCCCGTCGAGTACGGCGGACGTGAGGGGGTGCTAATCCTTCTCCTTGCGTAACCGACTCCCGTACCTTGTAATCTCTGGTCGTAAGACCGTTCCTTTCCCTTTCTTAGGTTAGTCATGCGCTCCCTTTCCGTCATAGGATGAATAACGTCGGTGGCGGCTCTGTATTTTCCCCGCCGGTTGTTTTTCGCGTTGCGACACTTGGTTCCAGAGTTTTCTCTGATTCGATCAGTTTCCTTCTTGTTGATTTCG
The DNA here is from genome assembly GCF_024323335.1 of Lathyrus oleraceus. Classification (NCBI taxonomy): domain Eukaryota; kingdom Viridiplantae; phylum Streptophyta; class Magnoliopsida; order Fabales; family Fabaceae; genus Lathyrus; species Lathyrus oleraceus. The sequence goes on along the minus strand of NC_066583.1, from coordinate 316,826,698 downwards.
ACCAGTCGAATTTTTGTAGCCTCCTCTGCCTTTGTTGCCATTCCAGCTTCCTTTGCCTTTTCTTTCTTTTGTTGATTGAGCCTGCAAAGCCATATCACTCTTCGACTTTCCTGCAGCTCTTTCAACCATTCTTTGTTCATGAGATTCAAGTGTCCCTTGAAGCTCTTCCTTTGTCAATTTTGACAAATTTTTTGACTCTTCTATGGCTACTACCACGTGGTCGAACTTTGGAGCCAACGACCTCAAGATCTTTCCAACAACAGATCTTGATGTCAACACTTCTCCACATACCTTGATTTGATTCACCAATTTCGTAACCTTGGTGAAGAAATCAGTTATGCTTTCATTGTCTTCCATCTGAAGCAATTCATACGTTCTTTTGTGAGTTTATAACCCCACCTCTCTCACCTTCTCTGCGCCTCCAAATGATTTCTCCAGAATTTCCCATGCCTCTTTCGTTGACTCTGCATCACTAACCTTTTCAAAGTTATCTGTATCAACACATTGATGAATTATAAAGAGAGTTTTATAATCTTTCTTCTTCAATTCTTTATGTGTACCAATTCTTATAATTGTTGTTCTTGAGAATCGGAAGATTTGCTGGAAAATGTCCGTTTGGATGATTCGTTGCCATAGTGATTTTCTTCCCACGAATCGATTAAACCAGAGCTCTTGATACCAGATGTTGGAAATCCCCCAAAACCTATGGAGAATCTCAATCAATCTTGATGAACAAGATTGTTATTACCCAAACAATAACAACGAAAAGAGAAGAACAATGGAGAAAGAAAGTGTATATAACGATGAAGGAGAATAAGAATTAAATTCTGCAGAGTTTCTCTCTGTCCCCAAATGGTGGAAAATTTGTTATTCACTTTGCAACTGCAAAATACTGTGAATACAATATGTTGTGAATATAATATGTTGTGAATACTCTATTCACCTCTATATGAAAATAAGAGTTACTCCCTCTATTTATAGATTGAGTAATGTTAATTTGTGCCCTTGGGGCACAAGTTAAAAGATAAATATAGTAAAAAATTATTGGAAATTGTGCCTTAAATTTAATACAACTTCATAATTAATGCTTTTATTGTTTTTTTCAATACGAAGTTTCTATTTGTGGATTTTTTAACATGTGTCCTTGGGGCACAAGTTAGTATTACCCTTATAGATTTAAATTAACTTAGACCTCAAGCAAAAACCCAAAACTATAAAAATCCAAAATTATAAAATTCCAAAATAGTTAACACTACTTAACACACTAGGTGGTTGGACACTTCCTTGCTCTGTCGAGCAACCTGCTTCGACACAAAGAATTACAATTCAACATCTAACACCAATCAAGGAAGACTCTAATTCAATGAAAATGTGTGATTTTTAATGATTTTTAACTTGCGTTGGATCGATATCAAATTGTGAAGATTGAGTAAAGTAAAGATAGTGTCACACCATCGTTGATGAACCAATATATATATATATATATATATATATATATATATATATATATATATATATATATATATATATATATATATATATATATATATATATATATATATATATATATATATATATATATATATATATATATATATATATATATATATATATATATATATATATATATATATAATTCTTCTTAATCAAACAACTTTGTAGTGTTTTCTGTTGTCGGTTATTATCACGACAAATTGATTAATCAAGACAAAAGAATATACTGAAGCTGCAGAAGCTGCAGAGTAAAAAAAGCCTAACACATCAAAGAATCAAGTGTATGGTGGAGATCTTGTTCCACACTTGAGACGGATGATCCATTTGTGAGAAGCCTACATGAAGGGACAAAATCCAGTTTCTTTATAAACATAGTTGTGCAAAGGGTTAATCATATCCTACTTTAACAACAACAAAAAAAAAAAGGGTTAATCATATCCTACTTTAACAACAACAACAAAAAAACGACTTATACTCAATCTTTATGAATGTATAACTTCTAAAACTCATAGTAATGCCAGGGACATGTCTAGTAAATATGAGGCCTAAGGCAACATCTAAAATAACTTTACAATATTTTAAAAAAATAGTTTAACCTTCTAGCTTTTTGAGCCACGCAATTATTTATCAAAATTTTAAAATCAAGTAGTTCTAACATGTTACTTTTAAGAGATATCTGTGATCTTAAATATAATTTATGCAGTTTTAATTTTTCGAAACCCGATTCATACTTCTATTGGACATTTTAATTACTAAAAAGCATAAGAATAACTTAAAATAACAAACAATAATAAATATATAAAATAAAATATAAATGATGAAAAGATAGAATTTCAAATTGATAAAAAAATTATCGATAGATCTATCAACATTTTGATATCAATTATTGCTTCAAAAATTTACTCCAAGTGTTCCATTTAATCAGGTCGGCCCAAGCATATGAAAGGCAAACCCTTGCTTTAGGCCTTCCAAAAATATCTAATTTTTATAAGGCCCATTAGGCCTCCAAACAAATAAAATACTATAAAATATAATAATTTTTTAATGCATCATAGATACTTTTTAGCTACCACGAAAAATTATTAAAATGTTTCTAATTTTCGAAGATGTATCTCCGGACGCAAATATTTCTGAATAAACATTGAAATATTTAGGAGATGTATCTCTAGAACAATTTCAAACATTCAGTACAATCAATGCAAAAGCCATTTACATTTGAATTGTACCGTAGATGCATATTGTAACAACCCAATTTTTAGTATTTATTTATTATACTATTATTACTTATGTGGAGTGTTAATTAATTATTTAGTTGATAGGAGATATCATGAATAATTGAATTAATTAACTTCGTGGATATATGGTGTTAGTTTAATTTATTTGAATTAAATAGAGATATTTAAATACTAGGTCTTATTGGGCCTATTAATTAAATTAGAAGTATAATGACTTAAGCCCAAATAGAATACTAATATAAATAGTAAGAGGTGAGGAGAGTGAGAATTAGGATTCATTTGATCATTGAAGGCAATAGAGAAAGAGGAGAGGAAATGTAAAGAGAAGAACTAGGGTTTCCAGAAAATTGAAGAGGTAAGGGGGGAATCCTTATTATTATGGGTTGGTATGATCGGGTCAATGGGTAGATGTATGTTTAGGTTAAAATCCCTAATTTTGTATGGTTGTTTGAAATTATTAGGTTTTGATGATTATTCTTGAATTGTGGTGATTGATTGTGTTAAAACTGCAAATTAATGTTATATGTTGAGAGTATTGTGTGAGTTATAATTTTCTGAACGTTTGGCTTTTTACGGAATTGAAATCGGAGGTCCGAAAGTCCTCCAACGATGAAAAACGCAGAAAATTATGCATTCTGTTTTGTGTTAACGCAGGAATAGCATTTTGTTTTGCGTTAACCGGTTAGCCCAGGGCGTTAACCGGTTAACACTGTTGAAATTTCCAGGAAGTGCGTTCTGTGTAGCGTTAACCGATTAACCATATGCGTTAAACGGTTAACACTGTTTGAAAAGTGAAAAATTGATATTTAAATATTGTAATTGTTTTGGAATGAAATCTATATGTGCGCATTTGATAAGTAGCTTATATTTGTGAATGATATATTGTTATGAATGTGTATATGTACCATTGGTTGATTGTGAATGATATATTGTTATGAATGTGTATATGTACCATTGGTGTATGATTCATAGAGTTGAATTATGGTGATATGTGGAATGTTAAGATGGTAGAGATAATCTTAATTGCATATGTATTGGTATTTGCACATTCATTCATGGCATGGTCGGCTTCATTGTGGAAGCGGTGGAACATTGGGTCCATATAGACGTTGATCCTTAATTGGAAATAGGCGTAGCAAACGTTGATCCTTAATTGGAAATAGGCGTGGTAAATAAACGTTGATCCTTAATTGGAAATAGGCGTAGCAGACGTTGATCCTTAATTGGAAATAGGCGTGGTAAATAGACGTTGATCCTTAATTGGAAATAGGCGTAGCAGACGTTGACGTTGATCCTTAATTAGAAATAGGCGTAGCAGACGTTGATCCTTAATTGGAAATAGACGTGGTGGCTTGGATTCTAGATATTGAATCGGAAAGTGGTGAAACGTTGGGTTCACATTATGGTACCACATGCATAGAGTCACATGTCTTGCATTGAGTCACATTAGAGTCATGTGATAGTTGAATATTTGCATTGTTGTGATTGTGATGTGTGTATGAGATATGGTAATTGAATTTGGTGATGTTTGGATACATAACTTGGCAAATTATGTGATTATGTGATAATTGTCGTTATGTGTATTTTTGGGAATATACTATTGGATTTGAATATTATACTCCTTGAGTTTTTATGTGTGCTTGAAACATGTGAAATAAATGTTGTTTAATATTATTTACATGGCTATATGAAGTGTGACGAATTCCTTTAATTGTTGAATTAATCATTGTGCTTGATTAATACTTCTTCATAATGATTTGAACTCTCACCCTTTCTGTTTGAATGTTACCTTTACATGGGTATCGCGCAGATACTCAGGAGTAGTATCGCTGAAGTAAGTGGACGGTAGCTCACTCGAGATTAGCTGGAGAGTTGCGGTACTTCGTTTAGAGACTAAGTAGTGAGTCAATGCTCTGGTCATGTAACACTGGGTAGATTGGTAGTATGGAACTCATATCTGATTTGGATACGTTTTATGTTATTAATTGTGAACATGTTTAATTGAAGAGATTATTGAGAGATGATCATGGTATGGGACATGGATCATTTTATGAAATGCATGAGTATTCATTATTTTCCGCTACAAACGCATATGCTTGAATATTCATGATAATTGAGATGTGTTATTTTAACTGACCAGGTGTATTGTATAGTTATGATGAATGATATGTGGTTTTTGAAAGCTTTTAGTTTTTGAAAACGTCGATGTGACGCCCTTTTGTTTATATGCGTGCTTATTTACTCTGATTATATGTTAAGTATTTTGGGGTAGAAAAAGGGGTGTTACACATATCCGTGAATATTCCGGAGATGTATCTCCAGAATAAAAAATTGTTTATCTGTGTTCAATGCTATAAATTGTTTAACTGTGTTTAAATGAAGTATAATGTACGATCGAACATAAAAAAAAATTGACGTACATAATAGTAATAAAAGACTACTACTGTGTGTCAAATATAAAATAGCAATACTGTCGAAAATGTCATACAATCGAGATCCAAAATATAGTAAGACCGTCAAAATAAAGTACAGACTATAGTACTACAACAAAATAATAAGAGACTACTATTGTGTGTCTGACAACCTCTTCTCTACCTCTTATGCCTGCTCTACCTCCTCGGCCATTAATCCCTCATCCTCCGGCGATGTCTCCGGTACAACAATGCCCCATGTGCCTCTATCATGATGGCATCTAGGACTCGCCTGACACCAAACCCATCAAGGAAGATACCATCGTCAATGTCTACCCCAAAATCTCCACTATGCGAAGACACCTAGGCAAGACATCATCAATATGATCAAGCTGAGCTTGCTCCTCCTCTAGTATCTCCTGATGAGCTGGTCTCGGAGGATCTCCTAGAGAAGCATGCACCATGTATGAATGTGACACCCTGAAGAACCATCTGATGTACGCTTCGATGTAGCTCTAGTCGTTCTCAGCTATGGTAGCATGTGCCTCCTCCGGTACCAGATGGCTCTCATAATCATCAAACACCTCCTTTATTTGTCTACGTGTCAAGGCAGGAGGAGAAGAGGCAACATGGTGTCTGTGAATGGTCTGAGTGTAGCCGAATTTTCGCATTACACGCTCGGGCAGATGAGGAACAGTGAGACGTGATCCGTGTGCCAACCATCCAGAGTATAACAATATCTCGTCAAATGGATGTGCCTGACAATTATCAACGTAGTTGCTGAAGTGCATATCCTCAGTGGGAGGTGGGACTGAAATAACAACATCATCCGTAGGAGGTGGCACTAGTGAATCCTGACGTCTGCGGGAGGATGTGGAAAATGACGCGTCAGATGGTGAATCTCGTTTCCTATGGGAAGAAGAAGGTGAAGTGACCTGAGGAGAAACACAAGCCCCAGAAGTAGATGGATCTTCCCGACTGTAGCGGGAAATTCATGATCATCAAGCTATTGACAAGCTAGAGATCAATTAACAAGAGTCACCACTGCACTTTTATTGTTTCCAAGGGAAAAGGGAAAAAGTACGAACAAAACCCAAATAGTAAGAAGTTTTTAAATAAAAACTAATAAAAGTCAGAGATCACAGGTAAGGGGGTTGGTTACACAGAGGGAAGGTGTTAGCACCCAAAGTGTCCTAGGTACTCCTAGGGAGCCCTTTTTGTGTGCATATGTATTTTGTACAAAGTGATGTTTACAAACAAATAGAATGGGGGGATGAGAAAAGAATTCATTAATTATATTTTTGTGTTTGACAAGACCTTCGGTCTTGTGCCTATGTACCAACATAAAAATGAGGGATCAAAACCTCGTAGTTCGTGATACAAATTTCAAAGTGGATGCATTGATTTTAACAAAATTAGGTTTGAAAGGCATAAAGGCCTAAAATGATTTGAATGAGTTAGTTCTTTTTGGCTTTTTGAAAGTTTAAGTTAAGTATAGTTAAGTCTATTTACAAGTTTGATTTAAGAAAATAAGTTTGAAAATGCAATGGCATAAGGCCAAAGTTTCTATCTTTTTGCAAAAGTGGTCAAAGTTTAGAACAAAAGTAGTTCACACAAAGAAGATTTTGAAAATGGAGGGAGAGATTTTGAAATTAAAGAAATGGGTAGAAGATGAAGAGACTATCCTATGTACAAAAAATTAAAAGTTTAGAGTTGAAAAGATCTGACGAAGTGGGTAGCAATCCAATAGACAAGAATGTCAAATAGAAACCCAGAATTCCCTTAGACTTTTAGAATCAAGCAACACACAAATGCACAATTATATTATCTTGAAGAGCAAGGCATCAAATAAAGATGGCCACATCCAAGCTTATCCATTCCATGATCTTCTCCAAAATAGCCCATGCAACAGATGAATTCCACAAGTCACAGGTTCAAAATAACAGCTTCATAATGATCATGTTGAAGATGAACTTAGAGATGTCTTCAAAGATGTATCAGATGAATTTCAAATTGCAAGCACTTGGTTCTCAACAAATTGGCATTGGCCAAGTCCTTTAGCTTATGAAGGTTGCCTAGATTCTAAGTCCATTTGTCCAAGGTCAAGCCAACAGTCCACTAAAAAGTTTTTTAGGGTTTTTGTTATTATTATGTACATTAATGGTCAAAGACCACACAAACAAGAAAAGTATACACAAACAAAATATATCACACAATATGGTCCAAATGGACAAAGTGAAATTGCATTAACATAAACAATTAGAATGATATGAACAACGGCAAATGAAATAGAGTGCTAAAAGTAAATTGCATTAAAGTAAAGGCTTGAAATTAAAAGTTAGTAGTTAGTAGGTTGGAAGTTTGTTTTGTTTTGCTTTTGATTTCAAGACATTCTTTGGAGAACACTCAACCCACTTATCACAGGCATGGATCCTTGAACCAAAACATCTTCCAAAGGAAGGAAATAAGGCCAAGTTTCCACACAATACCATGAAATAGGGGAGACTTAAAATCTCACTAACTAGAATGCTTATGCCTTTTATGTCACAAATTTAGCGTTATGTTAAGCAATCGTAATTGGACTTATATAAAAGTCACAACTATTTGAGGTCGAGCAATAGAATTTTGGTGTTAATGCATGTTAGAGACATAGTATAATGGACTATGCTTATGAAACATACCACACACAAAAAGAATATGCAAAAGGTGTGGCCTAATCTCATCCATACTCATGTCAATTTTTCAATCAACTAGCATTAGGACTTTGAGATGTCATAGGCCAAATGAAATGAATGAATTAAGAAGAGGAATGAGATGAAGTGGGAAGGGGATGAATGAGATCACAAATTGGTCAAAGGAGGACTTTTATTAAATTAATATCATTCATTCATTTTGGGAGATGGAATGTATATTCCATCAATCCCCTAAATCCAATGATATTAACTTGACAAAGTCAAATCAACCTTGACCAAGGCCCAACAACAATAAGTAAACTCATACAAGTCAATACAAATGGTCAACAAAATTTAATTGACATTTATTCAATTAAAAATAATAAAATAGTGCATTTAAATTAAGTATGGTTTGTCCAATTCCTAAAATCTCATCAAAACACCAAAGAAAATGGTCATGAGATTTATCATAGGTCAAACAAGGTCAAAGGACCTTGGAGAATTTTTTTTATAATTTTTGGACATTTAAAAATATTTTTAAACAATTAAAAACAAATGCAAAATCAATTAATTCATGAAAAATATTAATAATGATCCAAAAAATAATTTTAATTCAGAATATGAAAGAGAAAAATATTTGATTTTTTTTGGTGAAAGTCCCATATTTTTTGGATCAATATTAAATTTAATATGAATTATTGAAGAAAATACAAATAAAATAAAAATTCAAAAAATCAAAAATACGTGGACCATCAGATCTCCCTCATTAATTGAGGTGGCAGATCTAATGGTCCCTAGTGCGCATTACACCATGGTCCTTAGTCAGCGTGTGGCAAATGTGGTATTTAAAACCAATGCACGAGATTAAAACAAAACATATGGATCCTGTGGTTCTCAGCCTTGCTAAGTCATCGCCGGAGCCAGAGCTTCGGTCATCTTCTCTGGTGGACCTCACCGGACTGGTCAACATGAACCATCACCAAAAAGAAAAGCAATGACATGATCCTAAAGAAAAAATGGCACTGAGCTCGAATCTGACCTCCATTCATTCCAACTCCAAGTATATTGAGAGATATGTGGAGTTGAAATTTAAGGTACATGAACTGAGTTGCTTCGATTTGACCTCAAAGCAACTCAATCTTCTTGCCTACATTGGTAGCACTTTAGACAACCAAAGAATCGATAGAATTGAGCAAGAATTTAAGAGAATCGAAGAGTTTAAAATTTCTGAAAATTACCTTCAATGTAGGTCTGGATTTGATGGATCTTGATCTTTCTTATGCTTGGACTCACTCCACTTGCTTGCAGGAGAAGGATTGAGTGGTTTAGAAGCAATGGATTCCTGGAGAATTGAATTCCAAAATAGTGGAGATTCAAGCTCAAATTCAAGAGAATTTATCAGGCTTATCCTTTGAGAATTGAGGGTTTGCAATGGGGGATCAAAGTTGGCGCGATTGTGTGTGAATTTCTGAGCAATTGAAGCTCTATTTATAGCTGGAATGGTTGATAATTGCACACTCACTTTCACTTTCCAATTTTGGCAAATGGTGATGTAATGGTGCATGGGCGCGCATAGGCCCATGAAATGATAGCTAGAGGTCCAAAATTGAAGATCAGATGCTCTGAAGTAGGCTTGGATTGCAAGGCAACTGAACATTGATGCTTGAAGTTTGATCTTTGATAAATGATGTCACCCTGTTTAAGCCATGTGCAGCCTATGTATTTCTCATCCAAAATGAATGAATTTGAGCTATTTGGAAAGGTGAGATCAAGATGGACAACTTTCATGTTCAACACTTTTTCATTTGGAGCTTATAACTTGAATAAATATGAGGTGGAAGTTTGGAAATTTTTGACATATCAAAAGTTTTCTAAGTGTCAAGCCATATGTCTCAATATTCCACCTTGCTTAACTTTTTATAGGAGCTTCAAATGAGAAAAGTGTCTTCATCAAAGTTGTATCTCTCTCAAATACCTTCAAAATGGTAATCAATTTCATGTCATTTGGATTTGAAATGATAGAGTTATGCATTTTTGAAGTTATGAAAAATCACTTGATCAATGGTATAGGTCAAAAGTGACCTATAATGTAGCCTCATATCACATGCTCAAAAAAGTTGAATTAGCTCCCACTCCAAACATCAAAGTTGAAGTAGACACATTTAATTTGATTGTGCAACTTGGAAAGTTTTCATCTCATAAAAATCGAGCAAGTTATGGCCTTGGGAAGTTGACTTTCAAATTAGTGTTTAGACAAAATGACCTATAATGTTTCAATGTAGAAAATGATTTTCCAAGCAAAACTATCTCTAGGTCTCAACACGAAAGTTGTTTGGAATGTATTTAGAGTAAGTTTTCTTTTAGAATCATTTTCATATGGTGAAAATTGTAGGAGATAGGGTCTAGGGAGACCCAGTTTTGATCAAATGAATTCATCTGGCCAACCACCATCAACCAACTTGCTAATTTCCAATTCTCTTGACTTTCTTGGCTCATGGTAGATCATATATGCATAAGATGATGAATTTTGAAGTGTCCCTTGATAAATTTGATCAAATGGAAAGATAGTTTGTTGGGGAAGTTACTCAAGATACCTAGTCAAACTAGGGTTTCCAAGGCAAATCACCCTCAAACTCTTGAAGAAAACTTGATCAATATAACATGTAGAGAACAATGGAACTCATATATGATGATCATAACCATTCTTGAATCAATTCTTGGTTGGGCTCTTTGTTCATGAGGGTCTCAAACCCTAGATGTGAACTTGATGAATCAAATGAGATCAATGCCCTACCTACAACAGAGTTAGGCACATACAAAGACATATTTTTGGTATTTTAGTTAGTAAAATGATAATATACAAGTATGATATAATCACAAAATGCTTGGTGATCTCTCCCAAAACAAACCCAATGAAGGAGGGGTAAGGAGGATGCCAAGGCATGATCCCAATGCCAATGCTTATGATGAAATTGTATGAGGGATCTTAGGGTCAAAATTGGGGTTTTACACTGACCAGAGGTGCCTAGATCATCTGGAACCTGCTGGCTCCGCTCCCTCCGAACGGATGTGGGCTAAGTAACCCTGTCATGCCTCAGTCTGTCATGTATGTCAGCCATTATGCATATAAGTTAAAGTAAGAGATACCATTAGTTCACGCAAACAACACACACAAGCAAGGAATATATATATATATATATATATATATATATATATATATATATATATATATATATATATATATATATATATATATATATATATATATATATATATATATATATATATATATATATATATATATATATATATATATATATATATATATATATAAGTTCTAGAGATGCATCTCCGGAAGCACCAGGTACTAAAACGTTGAAATATTCCGGAGATGCATCTCCAGAAGCACCATGGAATTAATACATTTAAATATTCTGGAGATGCATCTCCGGAATTTCCTACAGTATATGAAACACTGAACAATTCCGGAGATGCATCTCCAAAATGTTCTGCAACTCAGCAGTTGCGTCAATGGCGAATGTACCACATGCAAGTTGAAAAAAATATGTTTTGAGCACCATTTTTAGTTAACAATCAACTTATACACTATGTCTAAACTATGTTACATGTGATTTCTACATATTTCTGACCCTAATAATTTATTTCTACTCATTTATACTAAAATCCAAACATTTGAGCCTTATTTGATGAAATTTGATTTGGTGTATAGTAGTGTATTGAGAGAGTTTGAAGTTGTGGTTGAAGAAATGTGAAATGAGAAAGATGAAGAGTCTGACGCGAGTCTTATGCTCCAAAATGTTATGGAGATGCATCTTCGGAATATTTTAGAGTTACCTTAGATTTGGATGCGTCCAGAGATATATCTTTGGAAATATAGGGCATTTGTGGAAATTTACGTGGTGCGGTAGAAATAGTTAGGGTGCCATAAGAAGCTTTCTAAAATATTGGGATATTACTTTATCCATTCAATGAGATGAGGGTAAACAAACTGAAAATCTAAATTTGTCTTTTCATATTTCAGATATGCATATTCGAACGCACCTAAAATGCACACAACACTTCACATGCGTGTCATCCACCCCATATTTGTCAAAAAATGGTTCTGAGATATATCTCCATAAAGTTTTAGGGATGATTCCGTAGATGCACATCTAGAATAACCCCTAAAAGAATTTGAGAGTTATTAACATTTGGCACCAAGTGTCCCAAATTGATATATTTTAGACCATTTACACTAAGAATGTATTAACATCATGCTAAGTATACTAATGTAATTCAAAAATGTCATATTAAATTCAAAATCCAAACATTAACCAAGTAGTTGAAAACCTTACCACGATACATGATTTATTCAGAAAATACATTTGTTACGAAAATACAAATAAAAGTAAATTACTATGTATTTCTTGTAAGAACAAAGTTGGTTCTACAATATATCTCTAAGATTTTGATGATAACAAAGGATGAAACCAAAAATGGCACTCTAACGAGATTCTTTTTAATGTGCAGGACTCTGAACATTTACGCAGGATTCTGACCATACATCAGATACAAAATCACACCAGATACAAAGTATTAGATTATCAGATGCCACTCAGAAAGGAATACGTCCAGAAGGCTCTGATTCTGATCAATGCAGATGCCAGCGCAACAGTAAGAAGTCAGAAGCTCCGATAAACGAATACTAGAATTAGACTCTGATACTTAAGAAGTCTATAGCACTGAGAAGCTCTGATGAAGTCAGACATAATCAGCCTCCGAAGACAAACTCTGGTATATCAAGACTCTGATGCAGACTCACCAGTCCAGAACGCATAACGGAAAGGAATCTCATTATGGAAAGGAAGTATTTAAAGAAAGAAATAATGAGGCAGACAAAATGGTTTTAGAAAGAAACAACAGAAGTAATGACATTAATTATTCTTCAATGTCCAAGATTCTGTCATCACTCCAACGTCCTTCACAACGACTATTTAAAGGAAGGATTGCTCCTCTAGAGAGATACACCTGAGACACACGGAAATATCATTCATTCTCTCTCTTTTTCACGAGCTGCTGCTCTTACGTGAAAAGCTTTTGCTCTCATATTTTCTGTAATACTTGCTTGTTGTTAGAAGCACTTTACATTACAATTTACTTTTGCTTAAACTATTTCCTCAAGTGACTCTGCGCAGTCTGAACACTTGAGAGGGCTAAGAGATTATTCTCTTAGACGATTGGTTGTGTAATCTTTTAAGATTAGTGGATTAAGTCCTTTTTGAAGGCGAAATCACCTTGGTCGGGTGGACTGGAGTAGCTTTGGTTTTCAAGCGAACAGTATAAATTTTTTTTGTGTTTTTGATTTCCTAAAAATTTTTTATTTCCAAAACAATTCAAACCCCCTTTCTTGTTTTTCTCAACCTTCAGTTGGTATCAAACTTCGGCTCTATTATTGATTTTCTAATCAAACACTTAACAGTGTAGAGAGATCCAGCGTGAGAAAAACTATGGCCAACACCAATGAAAGAGATAGTTACAATGCTAAACCTCCAATCAAGCGAGAAATTTGATTATTGGAAAGACAGAATTGAAAGTTTCTTTCTGGGCTACGACGATGATCTCTGGGATATTGTCACAATTGGCTACACACCACCTGTGACAGACGCTGGAGTTGCTATTCCCAGAAGCAAAATGTCAGATGATCAAAAGCGTGAATTCAAGAACCATCACAAAGCCAGAACGATACTACTCAATGCCATTTCCTATAATGAATATGAAAAGATCACCAACAGGGAAACAACTAAAGAAATACTTGACTCCCTGAGGATGACTCACGAAGGAAATTCTCAAGTCAAAGAAACAAAGGCTCTAGCTCTAATCCAGAACTATGAAGCCTTCAAAATGGAGGACGATGAAGCTGTAGAGGTAATGTTTTCTAGATTTCAAACTTTAATTGTAGGACTCAAAGTGCTAGATAAAGGATATACAACTGCGGATCATGTCAAAAAGATTGTTAGAAGCTTGCCAAAGAAATGGAGACCTATGGTCACAGCGTTAAAGCTATCAAAAGATCTGAACAGTATCAGTCTTGAGGAACTCACCAGTTCACTCAGAAGCCACGAGATAGAACTGGAGGAAGATGAACCTCAAAAGAAGATCAAATCTGTAGCACTAAAGTCCAGATCCGAAAGACGCAAACCAGATAGAAACAAAGCCTTCTAGGCTGAAGAAGAAGACATTGATGACTCTGAAAAGGAAGACTCTGACGACGAAGAAGAATTATCCCTTTTAACCAGAAGAGTAAAACAACTCTGGAGAAAAAGGAATAATAACTTCAGAAGACCAAGACCCAAGGGAGATCGATCAGAATCAACTTCCAGAGGTAAATCTAACAAAGATATAACATGTTATGAATGCAAGGAAATAGGTCATTACAGAAACGAATGTCCCAAGTTGAAGAAAGAAAGCTCTAAAAGAGAAAATTTCAAGAAAAGTTCCTTCAGAACCAAAAAGGGACTGATGACCACCTGGGATGACAGTGGATCTGATTCCTCGGAATCAGACTCTGATGAACAGGCAAATGTTGTACTCATGGCTACCACCTCCAGGAATACATCAGATGGAGAATCTGAATCCGAAGAGGTATTTTCTGATCTTTCTCGCTCTGACCTCGAATCATGCCTTTCTGAAACTCTAAACTCATATCAGAAACTTAAACAAAAATTTAAAGCTATAAAAGAGGTTCTTGAAGAAACCATCGAAGAATGTGGTAAACTTGAGATGGCAGTTTCAGATCTAAAAGATGAAAATCGAATTTTGACATTAGAAAGAGATTCCACAAATAAACAATGTTTAAAACTTGAAGAAGCATTATCTCAAGCTCCACAAACTTCAAACACAGTAATTTATGAATATGAAAAATCTTTTCAAAAGTTTCTGAAGAATGGGATAGAGAGAAGCAGAATGACATCCATGATTTATGGGGTTAGTCAGAATAATAGAAGAGGAATTGGGTATGACCCTAGTGAAGATAAATCTTCCACTGATGACAAACCTAAATCTCCGTTTTCTTCACACTACACACATACATAAGCACAACGTTTTGATAATGCCAGAAAACCCAAAGTTTTAAGAAACTATGGGAAAACTAATCACAAAGGACCCAAAAGATTCTGGGTACCAAAGGATAAGATTTTTTATGTTGCAGGTATCTTATGCGGCAGAGTTAAGACACCAGTCATGGTACCTGGACTTTGGATCCTCGCGACACATGACGGGAAGAAAGTATATGTTCTAAAGCCTGGAACTTAAAGATGCTGGCTTCGTAGGTTTCTGAGGAAATCAGAAAGGAAGGATCAGAGGCTCCGGAACTATTGGTAATGGTACTCTTCCCTCTATATCTGATGTTCTCTATGTAGAAGGATTAATGCATAACCTGTTATCAATAAGTCAATTAAGTGATACCAATCAAAAAACATGTAAAGCAATTAATCAGAACAATGGAACAGTCCTATTCACTAGCAAGAGGTCTACCTAAGTTGAAGTTTTCTTCAGATGCTCTGTGTGAAGCATGTCAGAAAGGAAAATTCTCCAAATCTTCTTTTAAAAAGAAAAATATTGTTTCCACCTTTAAGCCTCTAGAACTTCTTCACATTGATCTGTTTGGTCCTGTTAAAACAGCATCAGTCAATGGAAAGAAATATGGACTAGTTATTGTTGATGATTTTAGTCGTTGGACATCGGTAAAATTCCTAAAACACAAGAGTGAGTCTCACTCTGTATTCACTAGCTTCTGTTCCAAAGTGCAAAACGAATTTGACTCTAAAATCATCAGAGTCAGAAGTAGTCATGGTGGAGAATTTGAAAATAAATTTTTTGAGGAACTATTTGATTCTAATGGAATATCCCATGATTTCTCCTGTCCTAGAACTCCACAACAAAATGGAGTTGTAGAAAGGAAGAATAGGACACTCCAAGAGATGGCCAGAACCATGATTAATGAAACAAATATGGCTAAGCACTTTTGGGCTGAAGTAGTAAATACAGCGTGTTATATTCAGAATAGAATCTCTATAAGACCTATTCTAGAGAAGACTCCCTATGAACCGTGTAAGGGAAGAAAACCCAACATTTCTTAGTTTCATCCTTTTGGATGCTCTTGCTTTATTCTAAATACTAAAGAACATCTGCACAAGTTTGATTCAAAAGCACAAAAAGGTATTATGTTAGGATACTCAGAACGCTCTAAAGGCTACAGAGTATACAACACATAAACCAAAATTATGGAAGAATCAATTCATGTTAGATTTGATGATAAGCTTGACCCTGAAAAGTCAAAGCTAGTTGAGAAACTTGCAGATCTGGAGATTACTCTTGCAGGTTCTGACGAAAAGACCAAAGCACCAAAAGCATATGATAAACAAAGTCCAGAGGCTACTAAAGTCTCTGCTATCCAGAAGAAATCAAGAAGTCGCCCCAACATCTCTGAAGATTTGATTCTGGGAAACAAGGATGAACCTATCCGAACTAGGTCAACATTCAAGGTACCTGAAGAAATTCCTCTAGGACTAGTATCTCTGATTGAGCCTACTTCCTGTGATGAGGCACTTCAAGATGATGACTGGGTTCTAGCCATGCAAGAAGAGCTAGATCAATTCTCAAAGAATGACGTCTGGGATCTTGTTCCTAAGCCCAAAGGCACTCACATTATTGGAACCAGATGGGTGTTCATAAACAAGCTAAATGAAAAAGGAGAAGTTGTCAGAAATAAAGCTCGACTGGTGGCACAAGGTTACAATCAACAAGAAGGCATTGACTACAACGAAACCTTTGCCCCGGTCGCCAGGTTAGAATCTATTCGCTTACTTGTTTCATTTGCTGTAAATCATTCAATCAAACTATATCAAATGGATATCAAGAGTGCATTTCTTAATGACTATATATCAGAAGAAGTGTATGTCAATCAACCTCCAGGTTTTGAAAACTCAAATTGTCCATAACATGTTTTTAAACTTAAGAAATCATTATACGGCTTAAAACAAGCTCCTAGAGCTTGGTATGAAAGACTAAGCAATTTTCTTCTGGAACATGATTTTATTAGAGGAAAAGTTGACTCTACACTCTTCTGTAAAAACATTAATAATGACCTCATGATATGCCAGATATATGTTGATGACATTATTTTTGGTTCAGCTAATCCTTCTATATGTCAAGAATTTTCTGAGCTAATGCAGGCAGAATTTGAAATGAGCTTAATGCAAGAACTAAAGTTCTTTCTAGGAATTCAAATCAATCAAGCTTCAGAAGCCACCTATGTTCATCAAAGTAAATACATTAAAGACATTCTAAAGAAATTCGAAATGGCGGAATGTAAACCTGTTAAGACTCCTATGCATCCAACTTGCATTCTGGAAAAAGAAGAAGTTAGCCAGAAGGTTTATTAGAAGCTCTATCGTGGTATGATAGGCTCTCTTCTCTATCTGACTGCTACATGTCCTGGTATTCTATTTAGTGTATGTCTCTGTGCCAGATTCCTATCAGATCCTAGAGAATCTCATTTAACAGCTGTTAAAAGAATACTCAGGTATCTGAAAGGAACTCCTAACATGGGCCTGATGTATGAGAAAACATTAGAGTATAGACTTTCTGGTTACTCTGATGCAGATTACGCAGGGGACAGAATGGAACGTAAAAGTACATCTGGGAACTATCAGCTCTTAGAAAAGAATCTGATATCCTGGGCCAGCAAAAGACAATCAACCATAGCTCTGTCCACTGCAGAAGCAGAATATATTTTAGCATCACTATGCACGACTCAGATGCTCTGGATGAAGAATCAACTAGAAGATCTTCAAATCTTTGAGAGTAACATTCCTATCTTCTGTGACAATACTGCTGCCATCTGTTTAAGTAAGAATCCTATCTTGCATTCCAGAGCTAAGCACATAGAAATAAAACATCATTTCATTAGAGATTATGTTCAGAAAGGGGTAGTAACTTTAAAATTTATTGATACAGACCATCAATGGGCTGACATTTTTACCAAACCCCTTGCTGAAGATAGATTTTCTTTTATCTTAAAAAATCTAAACATTCAAAATTGTCCTGAATGAAATGTGCTTCTGAGATAGCAAAATAAGACTCTGAAGTAAACAACTGGATTTTGCATCTGACTCTGATGCTACTACCAGTTAGAAGTCATCTGAGTTAGAAATCTCCAGGAACCAACCTTTTGGTATTCTTGAAGATCAGATAAAGTAACACGTGGTACATCATGCGTCTAACCTTGGAACTTCTAGACAGCTGTGTAGTAGTAATCAAGAAACAGACTCTTGATATCTAGCGTGCGTACTTGGGTTATGTGCTATCTGTTAAACTCTCATTTATGTGTCATTTTGCATGCGCCCTAATTTGGGTATATATACTTTTCACATTTCACAATTGCACACTTTTACACTCACGAACTCACCTAACCCTCTCTTTCAGTTCTCTCCTCTCTCAAAGGCTTTTCTGCAGTTTTTACCAAAGTTCTTCAACTTCATCATCATTTCTTCAACCTTCTTCATGGATTCTCAACAAAAGTCAGTATACAACTTCTCTCAACAGATGAACTCAAATGAGTAAGCGCCAAGTTCAAGTCAACAAAACCCTGCAACCACCGGCGTCGTTTCCACTCCTATCTACAAAGAACCTCACATTCTTGATCGTGAGCCTCACATTCATCTTGCAACTCTGTTTGACAAACTGGAAGTTCTTTGTGAAACCTTGGTGGACTTTGACAACATGAAGAGAAATTGCGTCGACCTCACTGATGAACTGAAGAAGCAAGGGTGGGAAAATTATTTTCAACGCCTCTATGGTCCAGTATACACCAATCTGGTGAAGGAGTTCTGGCGATTCGCTGACTCTGATGATCACTACATTGTCTCCTACGTTCTGGGAGTCAAGATAGTTATCACAGAGAAATCGATTGCTCCTCTTCCAAACATGGAGAAGACTGGAGGAAGACGCATATATAACATCAACCATAGGGCAAAGTATCTATCCCAAGAGATAAACTCTACAATATTCCAACAGAATGTTGAAGGCAAGCATTCCAAGAACAAGGAACTGCATCAGAACCTCCGAGTATGGCTGAAGATTATCTTAGGCACCATCCATCACCGTCCAGATTCTAACTCCTCAGACTACATCAATACAGACCAGAAGTGCATCCTCCACTGCATTCACAAGGGTCTGAAGCTCTGCCTACCTGCTCTTCTATTCAAGTATCTCAGAGACTCCGTGAAAGATACCAGAAACAATATGAAGACAAGAAACTACATCCCTCTGGGGAGACTAATATCTGATGTGCTGATTGAGAGTGCCCTCGTGGACCATCTGATTCAGCTCAGACTTATGGAAGACGTCATGATTGACACTGGCAGACCCCTGAATGCTCGCAATCTGAAGAGCATGGGAATCATTGATCAAGTGAGATCCAAGCCAACACTTGATACCTTCTGGGAAGCACTTAAAAATCATAGGGAGATCCCCAACGGACTCTACTTATTCTCTAAGATCGATCCTCCATAGGTAATTGCTTACTATCTAGAGGATCTGTACAAGCAAGGGGTGGACATCACAGAATTCCAAGTGGACTGGCTGCCTGAGTTTCCACCAGACTTCCAGAAGAGGACGCGAGAGCCCTATGAGAAGACCAAGCAAGCGAAGCTGGGAGAAACATTTGGATCAAGACCCCTAGTTCCTCTGGTTGGCTCTCCAAGTAAGTCTGTATCTCTCCCTCCCTCTGTAAAAATAAAACCAATTGCTTCTTCTCTCCATCAAACAAACCCTATATACACAACAGCTAATACTCCTCCCTCAACCACCAGATCCTCTAACCTACCATCCCAAAAATTCAACCTTGCCACCACAACTTTACCTGTTTCAGAAGCAGAAATGCTAAATGAAACCACTTCACCATCTCCATAATCCCCACCTTAGTATGACCTCTCATCTGACACTGAACCTTCTGACCCTCACTCCCTCACTCTGGCTCAGCTCCAAGACCGTGCTCTGGCCTCTCAAAAGCCATCACATTCTAACCCTGAACCTGAAGTCACTTCCCCACCTCTGGAAAATCCAAACACAACCACTTCTGAACCTCCACCATCAGAACCAACTCACTCAGAACCACAACCCTCAGAACCAATCCACTCTGAATCACAACCATATGAACCACCACACTCTGAAATACCACAACCCATCACTTTCGCTGACCCAACAACTCCCACACTTAACCTAAGTGCCCCTACCTCACCCTCCCAAGCCTCTGCCAATGAACCAGAAACCACACTTCTAACCCTTGAAGAAGCAATTGCGGTTTTTGCAGAGTCTTCAATTGAAAAGGTCAAGTCTCTGACCATCAACTCTGGTCTCAATGATGATCCCTCTGCTGTAAGGACTCACTAGAACAGAGTGATAAGTTGGATGACCTATGAAGCCTTCAAGCTGAAAGGCCTCTCTGAACAAGTCTGCAACGACTTCATCAGAGACGTTGAGATCAGACTCCAAGAGCGTCTATCCAGAGAAGATGAGGAAAGGGCAAGACAGGAAGCTGAAGAGAAAGCGCGCCAAGAAGAACTTCAGAGAATCAGAGAAGCTGAAGAAAAGGCTCTTGCTGATGCTGCTGCAGCTGAAGCTGAGGCAAAAGCCAAAGTCGATGCTGAAGAAGCTGCGCGCCTTGCTGAAGAGTCTGCTGCCAAAGCCAGAGCTGCTGAACTGACTCAGGGGGAGTCCTCCAACTCTGGATTCGTCCCTCTGGTCCTGAAAACCCTCGAAGAGCTGCAGAAAGAACAACAGGTAGTTCGAGCCAGACTGGATCAACATGACTCTGTCAATGTAAACATTTAGAACATGTTGTCCCAGCTGCTCCAGAGGATGCCTCCACCTCCAAACCCTTAGGCACCTAGGATATTTATGCTTGTTGCTTTCTATGATTTGCTTGTTGCCTTCCCTGCTTTTCTTGTTGCTTTCTGTGTTTCGATGTCTGTTTCTTGCCTTCTTGCTTTATGCTTTCTAGCTTATGTAAATGCTTATCTATTAATATCAACTCTTTTGCTAAGTCTTTTTGATTCTGACAAAAAGGGGGAGAACTACAATAGCTCTGATGAAAACATATCTAATTCCTTTCAAAGCACTGCAAACATTTTCTCTAAAATCAATGACTTAAGATATGCAGGAAAGTAGATTAAGCACCAAACCATGGAAGGTCCGGTAAGAACTTCTGAACTATCCAAGAACTAACTCAGGGGGAGCCCACTTAATATTTGATCTAAGAGTTTCTTTAAACGTTTCATCTTTAATCTAAACTATTTTTTCATCATCAAAAAGGGGGAGATTGTAAGAACAAAGTTGGTTCTACAATATATCTCTAAGCTTTTGATGATAACAAAGGATGAAACCAAAAATGGCACTCTATCGAGATTCTTTTTAATGTGCAGGACTCTGAACATTTATGCAGGATTCTGACCATACATCGGATATAAAATCACATCAGATACAAAGTATTAGATTATCAGATGCCACTCAGAAAGGAAAATGTCCAGAAGGCTTTGATTCTGATCAACGCAGATACCAGCGCAACAGTAAGAAGTCAAAAGCTCTGACAAAAGAATATTGGAATCAGACTCTGATACTTAAGAAGTCTATAGCACTGAGAAGCTCTGATGAAGTCAGACATAATCAGCCTCCGAAGACAAACTATGGTATATCAAGACTCTGATGCAGACTCACCAGTTCAGAACGCGTAACGGAAAGGAATCTCATTATGGAAAGGAAGTATTTAAAGAAAGAAATAATGAGGCAGACAAAATGGTTTTAGAAAGAAACAACAAAAGTAATGACATTAATTGTTCTTCAATGTCCAAGATTCTGTCATCACTCCAACGTCCTTCACAACAACTATTTAAAGGACGGATTGCTCCTCTAGAGAGATACACCTGAGACACACGGAAATATAATTCATTCTCTCTCTTTTTCACGAGTTGCTGCTCTTACGTGAAAAGCTTTTGCTCTCATATTTTCTGTAATACTTGCTTGTTATTAGAAGCACTTTACATTACAATTTACTTTTGCTTAAACTATTTCCTCAAGTGACTCTACGCAATCTGAATACTTGAGAGGGCTAAGAGATTATTCTCTTAGACGATTGGTTGTGTAATCTTGTAAGATTAGTGGATTAAGTCCTTTTTGAAGGCGAAATCACCTTGGTCGGGTGGACTGGAGTAGCTTTGGTTTTCAAGCGAACCAGTATAAAAATTCTGTGTGTTTTTTATTTCCTAAAAAGTTTTTATTTCCAAAACAATTCAAACCCCCTTTCTTGTTTTTCTCAACCTTCATTTCTAACCCCCTGTTTATCCTTTTGTCTTCGCCTGTACCCCAATGCATTCCATGTCTCGAGTAAGATGGTTTATAATGCGACCATACCATGATTGCCTTCCACAATGCATCCTCTCTCTATGTCATCTCTCGCAATCATCGCAATACGTTGACGTACCAGTAACAGGTCCGTTGTGTGGCCATCCATAGCCCGCTCCACCTCCAATATCTTCTAATGAGTTGGTCTAGATGGTGTTCCCATGGCATCTGATTTCATGTAAGGATGTGACACTTGATAGAACTGATGGATGTAGCCTTATGCATAATACTATGGATTAGGAGTTGGCATACTGTGTGCCTCAACTGTTACCATATAATTATAGAAGTCACCGAGTACGACATTAAGATTTATGCAGTGGATTGTCGAAGGATAAAAATTGGAGGGATGTCTTGAAATAGTATGAATAAACCCAAACTAGTGCAAGACCTACTAAGGCAGTTGTGGATACATCAAGAGATACCCATAAGCCTACCATCCAGAGTAGAAGGTTATATCTTCCAAAGGAGTCGTATAGATAGAAACATATGTCACATGTTATAGTGTCATCAATAAACATATGGAATGACTCTATGGTCTGATTCTCTTTGTACGGGGCAAAAGCGCAAGCACATGGCCATCCTCAGTATAGTACATCTCAGGTTCCCACCCGGATATGTGAGGAAAGTGAGAGATGATGCACAACTAAAAATGGTTCAGATAAAATATTAGTAACAAGTGTAACACAAGCCTTGTGAAAATATTAGTAACAGTAAAGCTTGAAAATAAATTACCATAAATAGTATGCATTTTCCAGTCAAAATAAAGCTTCCAAGTAATTCAGTTTTGATGAATGAAGAACCCACACATAAGGTTCAATCAAGTATCTAGATGATTGAGTCTTGGTTCTTGATTGTTATCAAGAGCTTGATCAATTCTGAATATGTTGATCAACTCATTCTTAAATTCACACAAGAACAACAACTAAATTGCATAAAATAAGATGAAATAAAAAGTATAAATAATCGACATGGGTTCAATATCAAAAGGTTGGTGTTTGGAGAAGAAAGGAGAAGAATGACGTAAATATGAACACACTAAGAAGAGAAGACAAAAAACACAATTTTTGTCTTTATGGATCACCACAGGTTCTCAACAATTGTTACTTTCACCAAAAGAAACAATCATTTAAATAAGTGATGGAAAATTGAATTTTTTTTAAGTTTGATTTGAATCAAGAATGATTTGTGATTTGAATCAATCTGGACAGTGTCAAAAAATAGTGTCAAAAAGGGTGTTTTTGAAGCTAACGATTTGAATCATTATTTTCACTTAATTCGAATCAAATGATGTTGTGATTCAAATCATGTTCAATTTTTTATTTGAATCATTTGATCCATAATGATATTCCAATTTTCAACAGGTGAGTGATTCTAATCAAATATAACACATGATTCGAATCAAATATAATTTCATCAAAATTCAAATATTCTAACTTGTGATTTAAACTACTCATATGGAAATGATAAAATAGTAACATTCATAGGCTCAAAAAAGGAATTTCTAACAAGGATCAAATGAATATATCATGATATATATATAAAGGGTTCTTAGTGGTACAATTAAGTAGTTGAAGCGATTACAATCAAATGGAAAGAATATTACAATCACATAGATGAATTGAAATAACAGACAAATTACAAATAAGAAACAATAATCGAAGTGTAAAACATCAAAATACAATTGATAGTTAAAGCACGTAACCGATACCAAATGATATTATATGCTTTTAAATTCAACTTGAAAGATAGACATAACAACCCTAACCCGATGTTACACTATCAGAGCATTTATTCGTGGAACTAAATAAAAACAGAATTGAAGAAAACGCAGATAGCCATCTCAAACCATCCCGCAGTACGCACCATATTAACACTCTTTTGCCTGATTTTCTACATCATAGGCGCAACACCAACACAAAAAGCAAAAAAGGGTGAGCATACAATTCAAAATATTATAATGGTGCAAAGTACAACAAGGATAAATAGCACACATGTATTCTCAACAACATAAAACTCAATCACACAATAATAAATCACGCAATACGATTTATGTATGCAATGTACTACTCTACTCTACTCCAATGCATATGGTACCAAGTTTTGTAAGTTCAGAGTTATGTTATTAAGGTTATTCACTCATCAAGTCACATCTCTAAACCTAACTACACGTCCAGATCACAACACTAGATCGGACACGTCATGATCACAACACTAGATCACGACTCACATATCTCTAATATACATGATGCATGCAATGCAATAAGACACAGATACACGAAGGTATCACCATCACCCCCAACTTCACAACTCGTAACTAGTTACATCACTAAACCAGTTACTCGAAATTTCTTATGACATTAAACCAATAACATCACTTAAATTGGTTACAACACTAAACCAATAACATTAACATCATTGTTTAAAATATAATGCCATCAAAAATTATAGGTTCCCTCTCTGAACCAACATTATCAATTAAAAAACATCATAATAATGCCAATCATAAGGCTGCATCAGTTATAGTTTCAAATTGAATACACAGACATATCAATCATTAGAACACATTCATAACAATTGATCCCTTTATAAATCATCATTAATCATACACACATTATTAAAATCTTAGGGCATCACCAAAGAATAACAAAAGGTGTTAGCTTTCAAATATTTCAAACCACACCTCAAACGGAGTCATAAAACTCAAGTTATAGCAAAACAATAGGGGGACCAATAGATTATTGACCAATCGATTGGCCTGAGCTTGTTGTCAACTATTTGTTCAATCAGTTTGGTGAACTAATAGATTATTCTAGGGGAACCAATCGATTGTTGTCTAGAATTTTTTTAGAAATCCCACTGTTAACTCGTCTTCTTCATCCTTTATCCACTTCAAACGCTACACAATTATTTTCTAACATGGATTAACATTTTATACGATTAATTTTATCATCAAAACAAGATTGAATGATAGAATTTACACATCACCATTTTTTTCATTAAACTCCAACACTCCTCATTGTCTCACCACTTTTTCTATAATTGTTCATCACAAAACTCACCATTAACACAACACACCAACCATTAACATCAAGATTAGAGTCAATCAAACAAAACTCATCAATTCAACAAAATACATTCGGCAATAACAACATATAATTAAATCACAACAATCACACCATAGGTTAGAGAGGTTTTCTTAACCATCTTTAACCTCAAGCTCCATCAATGGAGAAAGGAAATGGGAAGAAGAAGGCAAGGGACCTTCTTTATCCTTTGCACAAATTAACACCTATACGTGAATTAATCCCCCCTTACCCAAAATTTTAAGCAGCAAATCCTAGCTTTGGCTATGGTTTCTCTCCTTCTCCAACCTTTGACTTTGTCTTTGTCTAATAAATTCTCTTTCTCCTAATTTCTAATTGAACATACTGATAAAAATAGCTTTGGTTATGGCTACTCTCCTTCTCCAACCCTTGACCTTGCTTTCAGAATCCTGCACTTTATGTTATTGGTTACTGTAAAAAGCGATAAATAATAGTTATTTAAAATGTAAATGACCTTAAGTCTTCATGGAGTCGTGTAAGGGTATTTTACTCGGACGTGAGTTGCATTGAGCCGCACGTAAAATGTCGATAGAATGCCGAGGTAATAACGCATGGTTGTGCTCATAATCAGCTTTCACAAAGGAATTGCTTTTGCAGTTTGGAGTTTTCGTATCTCAGACTGGAAATGGTGGAATGTGAGTTCAGCTCTAGGAATTTATGCTCCCAGTTGTACCTATAAGTATTTCATGTTGAAATAGCTAAAAACAGTTAGTCGTGGTGGTGTTTTGAATCATACTTATAGACGAAAGGTGTGAAGCCGGATAGATATGATCATGTTTTGAATTGAACTCTGCTTCACAGAGGATATTACCTGGCCAAAGGTAGATGATCCTCATCCTTTCCCAGAGGCTATGGCTCGGATTGAAGTAGATGTCTCCAAGCTTCACCATGATCTCCTTTGGATTGGCTAGAATCTGAAGGTGGGTGCGCAAACTACGTGTGAAAGCGTGAATTTCTTTGACACGAGGTATTTGAATGTTATAATTCATACGTGTAAATCATATACATAGCACCCCTGGGGGAATTAGTTATTATAGTCGGACATGAAAAGCGTATCTGATATCTCCCCTAGATTTTGAAGGTGCACGAGGTATTATGGGGAATTGATTACTATAGTTGGGCGCTCGAGGCGTATCTGATAGCACCTATGACTTCTGAGGGCGCACAAGGCACTATGGGGAATTGATTGTTGTATTCGTCCACTCGAAGGGTATGTGACAGCACCCCTGACTTCTTAAGACGCACGAGATGTTGTAGGGAATTGATTATTATAGTCGGGCGCTTGAAGCGTATCCGAAAGCACCCCTGACTCCGTGCATGGAAACTTTAGGCGGGTTTTGATTGTTGTGTACGGGCGCTCGAAGTGTATCCAACAGCACCTCCAGATTTCATGGACGAGCATAAATTATATCAGTTGTTCCCTAGTTCGCTGCAACATACATTTAGATTTCTGTACCATAAAAAAGAAGACAAGGCAGATAGCAGAACAATAATATATATAATATATATATCTAGATTGTTGTTCCCTCGTAATATATATATATATATATATATATATATATATATATATATATATATATATATATATATATATATAATTTTATTTCATTACTATATAATTAATTTACAAATACATTAATTAAATCTTGCGGTTATGCGCAAATATATAACATACATTTTTCTTGAAATATGATATCTGAGTGGCTAGGTGCTCAGTTGATCTGGAGGGCCGGGCCTTTTGGTATAGATGGATGTTTGAGCTCATTTATGCGTTTGCAAGTCTTCTTTCCGATGTTGCAATGGTCTGGTATACTTTGGCTCAGTCCTGCTCCTTCGATGCATCTGGGAGCTTGTATTGTCTGAGGCTGAAGGGATTCTGATTGCCAATTGTTAAGTTTGACACCTTTTCTAAAGAACTCATGGCCTTGTAG
Source organism: Lathyrus oleraceus (assembly GCF_024323335.1). NCBI lineage: Eukaryota > Viridiplantae > Streptophyta > Magnoliopsida > Fabales > Fabaceae > Lathyrus > Lathyrus oleraceus. The sequence continues at coordinate 316,799,391 of NC_066583.1, read as the reverse complement.
CATGAAAAATCCTTTGGGTAGTTATTCTCCGGCATGCTCCATCATACGCAGGCCACCTTTCTCCCTGGATCACACTCAGGCGACCTATCTAATTTTTCTTCGGGAACTGGGTAAGGGTGTTGAAGACTTCTCCAATCGATGCAAAGCCATGTGGCTCTTCCTTACTCCACCGGACATGTGTTTTCCCGGACGCATGGTCCCCTGAGTTACCCCATGTTCGGAACAACCCATCATATTACAACTCATGTATCATTCCACGGTCCCAGACTTCTTTTGGCCGTCTGGAACCAAGATCAGGTAGTTGCGATGATAAGACACCCATCGTGAGGCCTTTACCATGATGAGATACTCGACGCTGGATGTCTGAGATGGTGTTGTATTTGTTGTATCTCTTGGAGATGGTTCCTTCTGACCTTGCTCGTGTCCGAGCTGAAATTATCCCCGAATTTGATGAGACTAAAATTGCGATGTGCTTGGCGGGATCAGATTTGTGACATCACTTTGCTGAGAGCGACACCACGCCAGACCAACCATGGATTTGCAAATCCGAACCCGGATTTCAGAGCATGCCCAGTCGGATTCCTTGTAGCCTTCAATGTTAATAACCGCGATCGACCAGGACATCTCCGGGCGAAATCCTGATTTGAGGATTCCATTGACGTTGTTCTGAGGTGGCTTAAAAATCGACACAATTGTTTTCTTTGTGTTGGATCAACATTTGATGGATCCAACAACGTAAATATGAGATTTCGGCTTCGTGAAACTTCAATTTCTTCGCCGAAGATATCTTTGGGGAATTAAATATGGAATCGTGGAAATCGTATGAAACAGAAGTTGATCCCCACAGACGGCGTCGCTATTCCGTTTCGAAAACAGAAATGGTGATGATTGTGGAAACTATAACGAAATAGAGTTTCCGATGCGTTACCTTGTTGTGACGCCGTGGATCAGAGGTTACGATCATAGTGCTTCTTGAACCAGAGGTATCGAAGTTTGTGCGATGTTGTTAACGGTGTTGCCGTCTCCTGCATGGTTAGCACGCCAACCCCCAAGTTAGTTTAGGGTACCTGCATGGTTAACACTTCAACCTCCAAGTCAGTTTAGTGAAAGTCAATATTAGAGGTTATGTACCTGTGAACCTATTACAAAGGTATTTATACCTTTGGCCTGGAGGAGTAGGCTAGACAATGAGTCTCGAGTTATTGGGTTTTTGTATGGCGAGGAGTAATATATTGAGTCTTTGGTCGACGCGAACCAAAGGGTTCCAGATCTCGGCCGACACTGACTGGTGGATCCTAGGTCTTTGTCCGGCACAGAACAAGAACTATGTCATTCTTTGACAACCGTGAATGATAATGTGAATAACCATCACTTAAATGTAAGGAATAAAAAACCTAAATTAGGATACTGGTTTCCACACTCAATTGATTCACAAAACGAATTCTTTAGCTAACAAGAAAATTAAAGTGACAATTGATAAAAATAAATAATTCTAGTAAATATTCTAAAAATGGTAGCCACAAGCTCACTCCTAAACTAATAAAAAAAAGAATAAAGATCTAATATAAAGGATTCTCACCCACTACATTCGCAAACATCTACAAACACAAATCTAGGATCAAGGATCAATTTGAGGTCCTTCTTGAACTTTCATTCTAGGAAGGATACCTTTAAATTCCTCCGCCTCTAAGGTTGTTTCTGGTGAATTGACATTGCAATCATCATGTTGTTATGCAACTGGATCGTCATGTTCTTCAAGCATATATGCATCAATTGAAGGACTTACGGTAAATGTTTGTGTATTGTCCAAAGAAACTTTGAATTTCTCCCACGTCTAATGTTAAAGCCTCGAGCCTTTTATCTACTCTCAAAATTCTGATCCATACCCTTTTTTAAGCCAACAAACACTTCAACTCGTTGCGTAATTTTTACGTTTAACCGTGCAAGTCGATCCTCAATCTATTGGATGCCTTTTGTGTTTACAACTACTAATTTTCTTATTTTCACTACAACAAAAAACACATTTAACCTCGGCCTCAAAAAGGGTTTAACCTCGATTACAGAGGCGTGGCAATAAGGGCGTCATGAAAGCTTGCTACATTATCCCTCGGTTTTTAAATAATCGAGGGATAAAGTGTTCTTCACTGTGCAAAGATGACAACATTCCCACACAATAAATATTGATTATTGTCATATCATCTCACATCTCAAAGTTAATTGACGCTACAACTCATAAGACATTTGTGTACGCCTAAAACGAATAAAGTGTTAGCCTAGATCTTCGAGCATACAAATTTAGGGCTAGCCAATTTTTCTTCAGACAAAGACAAAGCAGAGTCAAAAGAATACAAACACATACGAGCAAAACCTAACATAATCTTTCTTAAGTCTACTAAGGTCTAGCTTAATCGTCAACACCATAAACTTGATCAAAATCACATTAAAAATGGGATAATTGTGTTTTTTTTTCTTCATGTTTCTTATTTGTAATGGCTTTAACCGGAAAAAAAGCGAAAATGATGGAGCAAGAGCTAAAGGAGCTCCACACTTGTGGATGATATCAATGAAACATGTTGGGATCAAGAAGCAACAACCAAGCGTGAGAATCCAAGTCACGCCAGAAAGCAATAATGACATAATACCCACCTAAATAGTAAAATGTCACAATATACATCGTAAACTTAAATGCCTTTATATTTACTTTTATTTTTAAGCATTTCTTAGATTAATGGTTTAAACTTCAAATTCTCACGTTCATAATTATCATTCTTTTGAATAGTTAAGGAAGTCACAATTCATAATCATAGTGCCTCTCTTAGCATAATTGCATGAAGAAAAAGAAAATCACTCTTGAGAATTATATGCACTCATTTTCAACTAACTTTTACAATTTGATAATATGTTGTATATCAAGTCTAACTAATGATTATATAAAATCATACTCTAATTTCCTCTTGAAATTTAGATAAATCTTAACTTAAGCTTAAAAAATGTTGTAAAGTGAAGATTTTCTTCAATTATAGAAACATGATCATGTTTTATCATATCTAATGTGATGGTAGTTCATCAAAAATCTTGTAAGATAAAAACTACTCTATTAATATATCCATTCAAGCAAAATCTCATTCAATATGACAGTCTTAACCTTTGAAACACACAATATATTTATTACATAAAACAATAGAGAGTTGAAATGGGAGCATAAACTCAAAAAGGAGAAAAGCACAAAAAGATGGATTGATGAAAGGGAAAGCATGACATGAGAATGGAGATAATGAGGGAAGAAGAACTTTGTGTTGCATAGGAAAAGGATGAGATAACTTACAAGTGATCCTACCATGCCACGTGGATGCTTTATTTATTTCACGTGGCAAAAGCTGGTCCCACATGGGTCCCTCATTATCAACTTCCATCACCCTTTTTTCATCAACTTACATCATTTTCAGTCATAAACTACACAAAAGAAAAAGTACTTAATTATAAGTAGAAGCTGAAAAAGCTCAAGAGATTGAATATATCAAGTTGGCAACATGCAAAAAGTAATGTGAAAGGGTCAATTAACAGCCGCCAAATTAACTTATATGTTGCCTAAGGAACTTATTTCCTCATGCACGTTAATGAAATATTCTTAATCCAAAAACTATGTGTGAAATGCATCCATGCATGCATGGCAATGTAGAACACACGAAAGAACAAACATGAAGCATAGCATCAATATTCCAATATCAAAGGAGAAGAGATCGAGTTCTATATTTTTAATATACTATATATATATATATACATATATATGTATATATTAATATAAAGTATACTATACTATATAGTAATAATAATCATTAATTCTAACTTGAAACCTAAGATATCAGGAATAATGTAATTGATCAAAAAAACAAATGAAAAGTAGAATTCAAAGTTGAAAAAGAAAAGAAACATAGAGGTGGACACAACATTCAAGTATGCTTTTTTGTTTTTCCAATCTTTCTCTCTTTTTGTTCTCTTTATCAAAACCCCAAGCAACCACAACATTCCACCCTCCCTCTCCTCATTGGCTCTCAACATTCTCTCTCAGTTTTTCTCTCCCAGTTTCTCCCTTAGGATCTTCTTCCACCTTTACTAAGGTCTTCATTTCTTTCCCTCTTTTAAACCATCATACTTAACTAGTTTGCAATGTTTATGTAATCAGGTTTTTTGATTTAGTTTTGGTTTGTTTTTGTGACAGGGTTTGATTGAGGAATTGTTGTCCAGTTTTTTGTGGAAGCTCTAGAGTTTCTTTTTGTAGATATCTTTATACTCTTTGTTATCAATTTATTCAATAAAGAGGGGGTGCATATAGTAATTTGGTGAGCTTTTAAATTATAATGGCACCTGTTTCATTGCCCCCTGGATTTAGGTTTCACCCCACAGATGAAGAACTTGTTTCTTATTACCTTAAAAGAAAGATTAATGGCCGTCGAATCGAATTGGAAATCATCCCTGAAGTTGATCTATACAAGTGTGAACCATGGGACTTACCAGGTATAATCTTACACTCACATATACATATACATATTGTATAATATATTGATGATTATCATACTATGTTTGGATGTATGTGATCTAAAAGAGTTGTTGATTAAAACAGCTTTTTTTTTGTCATTTTGTTTTGATTGGGAGAATCATTATTGGTTAATGTGGTTTGTAATCAGAAGTGCTTTTAACAGTGAAAACAAATTAAAAGAATCTAAAAAAAGTGGAGGCACATTTCTTTAGACACGATTTAGCTTCTTCTGATCTTTATTCAATGATATACGGAAAAAAAACACATGCTTGCTTTATTGGTCAAGTATATTTTTCCACTTTGGTATAGAATATTTAGGGGTGTACTTAACGTTGTAGGGTGAATGGTCCTTCAGTTATAGGGTTACTGTTGTGAACATCAAGGTACATAGGAACAAGGTTTAAAAAAATGTCTGTTATGGAGAAAAACAGTGTTAGAAGATGCCAATATACCTTTCCTGTTATTCATCGGTTTTATGATAAATAATAAATTATAGATAATTCACACAGCAACTACCACAATCAGTGTCGTAACATCTTTATCGGTTGAAATTGTGAAAGTCTTTACGTTACTGTAACGCGACCGTGACAGTTATTTAAAACCTTGCATGGTAATGAGAAAAATAGTTGGATTCCCAAGTCAAAAAACAGTCAACAAATTAAAGATACATATAGTTTTTTTGTCTCTATATATGTGCAATTTTGAGCTTTTCAGCATGCAAAAATATATAACTAGAGGTGTTTCTGAAAAGTATTGTGATTGTTATAGGGAAGTCATTGCTACCAGGAAAAGATTTGGAATGGTATTTTTTCAGTCCACGAGACAGGAAGTATCCAAATGGATCAAGAACAAATAGAGCTACAAAATCTGGATATTGGAAAGCAACCGGGAAAGATCGGAAGGTGAATTCGCAGACTCGTGCTGTTGGAATGAAGAAAACCCTAGTTTACTATAGAGGAAGAGCTCCCCATGGATCTCGCACCGGTTGGGTTATGCATGAGTATCGTCTTGATGAAAGAGAATGCGACAATCCTTCCTCGGGATTGCAGGTTCGAACTCAAAACCTCTGATTATATAACTAACTTTTACGTCGAATTATAGACGATAAAATGTGATTTGATTGTATAAAAATATTGTGATTTCAGGATGCATATGCGCTATGCCGAATATTCAAGAAAAATACAGTGATTGTTCCAAAAGTTGGGGAGCAATATGTTAATAATATAACCAGGCATGCAAATCATATGACAAGTGATCAATCATCAAGCATTGAGTTATATTCTGAAGGAAGAGATGAAGTTTTAGAGAGCTCAAATTATTTGATGCCATGGGATTCAAACTCAACCCTAACCCTAAATGGTGGGACTAACACTTTTAGTAACAATGGTGGAGATACCACAAGGGATAATAATGGGATTTGGACACAGTTTTTATCAGAAGACTTACTCAATCTTCCAACATCTTCTTCATCATTTCCCAATTATGGATCGACACCGAATTACCCTCCATCAAAGGTACTACTAGTTTCTTCTTCAGCATTTCTTTGTATTTTCTCATTACGCGCGAAAACCTTTAGATACTGTGAAACTTTTTACATGTCAATCGATCGAATGGTTACTATAGATTTACATGTCGATACGAATTAAAATAATTTATTTGATTATTTGTAGGTGGATATTGCACTAGAGTGTGCAAGGATGCAACATAGGTTTACCATGCCACCCTTGGAGGTGCAAGACTTCCCTCAAGTTGGCATTTCTGATCTCAAAATGACACAATTCGCCTCGGGTTCCATGTGTGAAACCCGAAATGAAACAGATATCTTGCAGGAAATTCTATCTGTGGCTCAAGCCTCTCAGGAACTGATTAATCAATCAAACTACTCACATGCATTTGGTGGCAATGAAAACTATGGCACTCATGAACATGATAATGATTTTACCTTTATGGTTGGCAACAATAACAGTTACAATCATATGAGTGATCAAATGATGAACTCCATGAGATATGATGACAAAGCATGGGAAGATCCAAACACAAGATCAATAGAGATTGGGAATCTTGATGATGAATTCAAGACAGAAAGGATGGTTGAGAATTTAAGATGGGTTGGAATGTCAAGCAATGATTTAGAAAAGGTATGCTATATTTCTAATATTTAATTTAATAGTCACATATATATTTATAAATTGTTAGGCTAGAACCCTAATGTATATATAATTAATAAATTAACACTTTACTTTATCATATGATTATTTAAATAATTTGACAGAGTTTTATGGAAGAGCATCAAAAGGTTGTTCCAATTGAAGATATTTCAAGCTTCCACACAAACAGAAAAGAGAATGAGGTGCAAGGTAATATGTACTCAATTTTTTTTTCATTTTCAAGACACATCACAATGAACACGACACCGACGCTGAATCATCGATATTATTAAAAAATAATAATAAATTTAATTTAAGTATAGGTGAAGATATCAGTGTGTCTGCACTGACATATCTTTTTTCAAAAGTGTCAGTGCTACTCAGTTTTTTCCAACTTTACATATTTGTTTTCAAGAACGAAAATTACTAACAAAAGCTTTTGTTTTAATTTGCAGTGGAATCTGAGCAACAAAATATGAACAAAGAAATCAATGATACTGACATTGATAATTTCTCAATGGAGTTTATCAATGATAATGATAACCCTAATGAGAATTTTATAGATGATGGTACTAACATTGATTATTCAAATTCTACAAGCTATGAAGTTGTTGAGGAAACAACAAAAGTTAGTCATGGAATGTTTGTTGCTACACGTCAAGTAGCAAACACATTCTTTCACAAGATAACACCTTCAGAAACAATCAAAGTTCAACTCAATCCAATCATGGAAAACAAAAAATTCATAGAGAAAGCAAAGACATTGATGATACCAAAGAAACAAGGTTACTCTCTCTTAAGAAAAAT